>NC_141685.1:449658452-452058452 GCF_964263255.1 Lissotriton vulgaris | reverse complement strand
ACAATGATTTTGTTTTTAGGGTTAAGTTTAAGGTGGTTGCATTGGAACCAAGGTTGCATCTTAATCAGGGTGTCATTGAGGTGTAAGATATCAGAACGTGATTTAATCTTGCAATATATTTGGGTGTCATCGGCGTAAAGGTGGTAGTTGATTCCCGATTGCTTAAGAATGAAGGTAAGGGGCTCCATGAAGAGGTTGAACAAAGAGGGAGAGAGTATAGATCCCTGGGGAACTCTAAGGGAGATAGGTCTGGGTTTAGAGAGGCAATCGAAAAAATGTCATTTGTTTGGATCTGTGTTGGAAAAAGGAAGAAAACCACTTAGGGACTGAATTGTTAAGGGCAAAGCTGTCTTTGAGAGAGCTGAGAAGGGCCGAGTGGTTGACAGTATCGAACGCAGCAGAGTGGTCGAGGATGAGAAGGGAGGACTCACCCTTATCAAGGGATTGGTGAATGTCATCAATTACGTTAAACATGGCTGTTTCAGTACTGCAGCCCGTTCTAAAGCCTGATTGAAGTGGGTCCAACAGATTATATGAGAAGATATGTTTCTACAACTGAAGCAGGACGCATTTTTTAAGGGCTTTAGAGAGCAGTGGGAGGTTAGAGATAGGACAGAGATTGTTAAGGTCATTAGGATCTGCTAGAGGATTTTTGAGGATGGGGGTGATTTGTTCAAGTTGGAGAGAGATCGGGACACAACCCGTGGCTAATGAAGACTTAATGATGTTGGTCCAATAGGGTGCAATGATGTGTTTTTAATCTTGAACAAGGTTAGCAGGGAGCAGGTCTTTGGTGTGGGAGGAAGGTTTGAGCCTAGTAATGATGTTAAAGACATCACGTTCAGTAACAGGGTGGAAATTATGCCAAGAGGCATTATTTTTTAGCAGGGGGAAGGTGGGGTCGAGATCAGGCGTGGGTATGACCTGGGGGAGAGGAGAGGTGTTGGGAGGAATAGGAGAGACTGGAAATCTTTGGGGGAAAGGTCAAAGGGGGATAAGGGGTGGAGAGGGAGAGGGCTTAAGGTGAAGGATTGGTCAATTTTTTCATTGAAGAAATTGGCAATTTCCTCACATTTCTCAATTGAGGCCAGTAATTTGGGGGGAGCCAAAGCTGTTTGGTTTTTGACAATGCTGAACAGTTCTCTGGGTCTATTTTTGGCCCGATCCAGTTGTGAGCGGAAGGAGAAGGCCTTTTCGTCAAGTATGTGTTTTTTATATTTGGACCTAGCGGATTTGCGGGGGATGGGCGTTGTCTCCATGTGCATTCAATCATTCTGAGAGAACATCTGTCTCTGTTGAGGTCCGCATTGAACCAAGATTTGGAGGGGGTGTTTTTTGTGTTTTTAAAATTTTCTGGGGCAATTTGGTCAAGGACCTCAATTATTGATTTGTTAAAATGCTCTGTGAGGTCATTAGCATTTTGGGTGAAAGGGATGAGCTGCAGTTGCTCTTTGACTTTGGACTTCACCTGGGGGGTGGCAAGTATTGTGTAAACGTATAGGAGGCGATCCTGTAACCTTAAGTTCAGCACCAAGGTATTCGTAAGTAGTGTGATCAGAGTTCTTAATAAGTGAGAGTTGGAGATCATTTGTATAAATAATGGCTACCACCCCTTCAATTCTGTCCATCCTATCTTCATGGAGCATGGAGTAGCCAGGAGGGAAGAGCAGGTCTAGAGTAGAGGAGGAGTGGGCATTGAGCCAAGTTTCAGTTAAGAAGGCGATGTTGATGACATCACTCAGGATGGTTTCGGCAATTTCAGTTGCATGATGTGCAGCGGATCTGCAGTTAACCAGCATGCATGCGAGGGGTTTAGGGCTACATCTGGGGGGAGGGCAAGTATGTATAACTGTAAGTTCAGAAGGTGGTCTGGGTGAGACTGGGGAAGCAGGGGTTCTGCTAGTACCAAGTATCACTGGGATGGTTGAATGGGGGGGGCAAGAGGGTATGTAATCGGGGGTATAGGAGGGAATGAGGTATTGAGGTCAGAGAGGTCGGTGGAGGCGGGATGGGTCGGGGTGGGGGGAGGACTCAAAGGTGGAGGGTCTATGGAGGTTGTCTGATCTGATTTCTGGGGGCAGAACACGTTGGGGATAGTAAGTGCAGGGAGGGTATTTAAGTCTTTCCTGAGTGCTGAGAGTTCCGATGAGAGGGAAGAGAGATGGAGTTCTATGTTGAAAAGGGTCGTGGTTATCAAAGTGATGGGGAAGAAGGCTGGGGGTTAGGGGGGAGAAAAGTATGTTCAAAGTTGTTCCTGGAGGAAGAGTTGGGATGAGGGAGGGGTGAAAACCCGGGTGAGGGGAGTAGGGGGGTGTTGAGGATAATGGCTGGCAGGGGGATTTCAGGGTGAGAGTGGGCATTAGCAAGAATAGGATGAGTTAAGGGGGAAGGTGTCAGGGTAGAGGGAAAGTGGAGTGGGGAGGCAGAGTTGGTATGAGGGAGGGGTGGGAACCGGGGGGGGGGAGGAGGGTGTTGAGGATAGTGGCTGACAGGGGTATTTCAGGGTGAGAGAGCATTAGCAAGAATCGGAGGAGTTAAAGGGAAGGTGTCAGGGTAGAGGGAAAGTGGAGTGGGGAAGCAGTCCGGCTAAGCGGAGGGCAATCGGGTAAGTGGGGGAAATTGTAGTTGCTGGTAGAGCAGTGGGGGGATTGAGGAGAGGGGATTGAGGGCAGATTGATGGGGCGGGATGGCTTTAATGTTGTGAGTGGAAGAATCAGTGGGGGGGGGGTTTGGGGAGCTGAGAGTCCAGTTGGGATGGTAGGTGGAGGGTGGAGCGCAAACAATGGAGGGGGATTAGAGGGCTGTGTTAGGGGGATGTCTAAGGTGTTAGCAGAGTCGAGAGGGTTGGAGCGTGTGGGGGCGCGAGCGAGGGGGCATCTTGAGTTGGGGGGATGAGGTTATTGAGGGAGTTTTAGAAAGAAAGTGAGATAAGATACTGAAATGTTGTTCAAAGATAGTGAGGTGGTTGTCGGAAGCTTGAGTGAAGATATTGCCCGATTTGAAGATTAAGATGTCGATATCACCTGGGAAAGAAGGGGAAGGAGTAGTTGAAAGTTTCAGTCCGTACGGGATTTTGCAAGAGTTCGTGATGGGGAGGTGTTGGAGGAAGACGCTTTTCCATTTAGAGTGGCGTTTGGAGTAGAAGATGTGGTTTGTTTTAATAATAAGGGTGAGGCTGATGTAGTTGTCCACAAACAAGGTTTCTTGGTGACGTATTAAAGGTTTGTGCTTAAAGTTTTTCTTACCATTTTTGGAAAGGTTATGGGGGTAGAGGATAGTCAAGGAGTTGGGACCTGGTCTAGTGAGGGGAGGATCATGTGCTATGATGAAGTCAGCCAGGCGTGCAACACCCATTGGACTCAAAGGGCTTCAGCCCCCCTGTCATGTGTGGCAGCCCGGGATAAGACAGCTTCCCAGGTACACTACACCCGCACCTGAGCACTTCACAGGTCTTTAAAAGACCATTTGCATGTTAATGAGGCCTTGCTGTTTTTTCACCCCTTCTAAGAGCCCCTGCAGCTCCACTCTGCATGTTGCTTAAAGATTCAGCCCCCCCCCCCCCGAATTTTTTTCTTAGCCCCCCACACCCCCGGAATTTGGCTCTAGTTGCGCCTCTGGAGTCAGCTCGAGGAGGCATACTGAATCGGATGAATCCGGTTAATGCAGTCCCAGTGGGGGGAAAGGTGTGTGGGAGGAAAATTAGATTGGAACGCTGAGTGGAGGAGGTCAAAGAGAAGTGGAAGAGGAATAGTCTATGTTAAAGAGAGACAGATTTTCAGAGCAGGGTGGAGGGTCGAGCTAAGATGGGGTACTGGAAGGTAGAAGATTGTAGGGAAAAAGAATTAGTGAGAGTAGGGGTGGGTCACTGCTGAGGGTAAGCCAAAATAAAGAAGCGGCCAAAGATGTGGGTAGATAGGGGAGCTTAACTTCGGTTGTGGCGACATAACAGTAGAGAGAGGGGGTAGATAGTGCGGATATCTAAAGGATATGGATATGGCACAATAGTGGAGCAAGAGGCTGTATGCAGAGTGACAGTCCAGTCAGCAAAACATCCATATGAGTTCGGGCAGATAAAGTCAAGCATAAAAACATTCGATTCCCAACGACCTACAGTCGCATTATTAAAGACTTTTTAACAATGAGAAACATCTAGTGAAAAATTAAAATAATAGTATTGTTTCAACATATAAGAATATATATGAAAATATATTTATAAAAAATAGTGATATTATTTCAACATATAAGAACAAAGAATGTATATATGTAGATAATTAAATAATAATCCATCATCTTGGGCTTTAGCCACTCGTCACACAATGCTTGCTACCTTACCTCCTGGGCATTAGCACTAACATTATTCGAAGTAGAATTTTATGTTAAAATTGTTTGAGGAATTATGAGCCGATGCCTCAGCAGTCAAGGAAATTGGATTCTCGTGCATCGTGAAGCACTTAGACAAAGTCAATCCATCGGCTCAATTTATTTTATAACAAGTATTAAATACACATTTTCTCAATATGCTGTATTTTCAGAAGAGAAAATCGATCATAGCGTGTTTTACACAAGGAGAGCACACGATGGCGCCCAAGCCACTCTAACGAGCCATATGGCACTGCCCATGGCTCAGAAACTAGGAAGGTGCGAACCTCAGCTCGTATTAACGGACAGAAAAATTCTAGGTAGTGCTTGTTGGAAAAAAAATCGGCGTTATAGGTCACTCTTGGTTGTACTGTTTAATTTAAGCAACTGTTTTTTTATTATGAAGTATATTAAAATATGAATTAATTTCCCATTTACGAGTGCCCTAGAGAGCCGCTCACTTCCAATAAAATAGGGTACCCGTTCACAAGCAGGAGTTTTGGCAAGGGCATGATTTTTCTGACAGATTTGTAAACAGCCCTTAAGAAAAGGGATACATGTGAAGAAGGAAGAGTTCTTCACATTGAATAAACAACATCGTGTGATATTATATATATATATATATATATATATATATATATATATATATATATGTATATATATATATAAAAATCAGGGAAACATGTAGGGAAGAGATGAACATCTCAAATTAAGTTATCGCTCACCACAGTGAAATATATTACCTGAAATCTTTTTTTATACCAATTGGCCAAAATACAAGCCGAAGCAGGATATTTGGCTTCAAATACCACCCGAAAATAGTGTACTTAGCAACAAAATAACAGAGGAAATGGTACCCAAATGCAAAACACATTAGGAATGAAACTGCGCCTTTGGGAATCTTGGAACATGCACTACATCAACAAGCCCAGCAGTGCAGCACTTAGCTTCCTGGAGCAAGGGGAAGATACATACATTGTATCTAGTTCTAAATCTCTGACCCCAAGAGTGGTGGTGGTGGGCGGGACAGAATACCCATACTGAAGTACCTGGATTACAAGTAATTAACTTCTCCTTCACCATGGGATTCTCTATGATATTCCAACAAGGTACAAGAGTATCAAGTGAATCCAAAATGTAATGCACAATCACAGCCATATTACTGAACTCTCAGGCAAATAAGTGACAGAAGACGCCTAACCCACTAAATTATCTGTCTTGGAGTCAATACAATATTCAGCGAAAGTATAGTATAAGTAGTTGGAGATCCAAGTAGTAGCATTACAAATATCAGGAACCGTGACATTCATCAGACCTTCAACAACCTGCTCGCCATTTGATTAATGGGCCCTAGTCCTACCAGGTAGGGATCGATTCATATCAGGTCACAACACAAGAAACTATCTACTAGCTATGCTCTGTTTAGATGAACCCAGATCTTTCCCTACAGCATCAGAATTGAAAAAGCAATGTTTGACCATATGAATCTCTTTAGTCTTATCGAAATAATAACATGAAGCCTTCTTCATATCAAGAGTATGTGGTGACCTCTCTGCCAGTGACATTAGACATGGGAAAAAGGGAACGGTCTGTACTGTGAAAATCAGAAATACCTTCTGGGGGAAAAGAAGGGAGAGTTCCTAAAGACACTGTTGACGGAAAAGTGTTTAAAGTTTATCGGTACACAGATACACAAGACACAAGTACACAAGACTGTACTGAAGCGGCCTCAAAAAAGCGCCCCGTGGTACACCCAATCCCTCAGAGAAAAAAAGCGTCTCTGTAGAAGAGCGGAAAGACGCTGGCGCTTAGACAAATCGGTGGATAACAAAATTCGGTACCGTGAAACTATAAACGAGTACAAATCCCAAATAAAAACAGCACAATCGACGTACTTCGCCGAAAAGATCCTGAATGCTAGATCTAAACCTAAAGAGATCTTTCAAATCATTAAAAAGCTAACCAACCCATCCCCAGCGGTGCATGTCGAGAAATCGGTCACCCAGTGTGATGACATCGCCGAGTTTTTCTACCAGAAAATAAACAAAATCTATTCAGCTTTCTCTCCTCCAAACACCGACCCGCCCACTCAACCTAACAACCCCTCCAGCCCGCCGCCTCCCCCTACCCCCTACAATTTAACTCACTTCCCCCCACTAGACCTCTCTACTTTAGAATCACTGGCTCTCAGTGTTAAATCAGGTTCCCCGTCCGACCCTGCCCCTCCTGACATCCTAATGGCAGCATCCCACACTACCTTGCCCGTCATCAGAGAGGTTTTAAACTCTTCCATCTCCTCTGGTACTGTCCCCCTCGAGTGGAAACAGGCCATGGTTAGGTCTCTGATCAAAAAACCCAATCTGGACCCGTCTGATCTGGCGAACTATCGCCCTATTTCCCTTCTCCCTTGGCTGAGCAAGGTTCTGGAGAAATATGTGAACCAACAGCTGGTGTCTTATCTAGAGGACCACCATATACTAGATCCCACTCAGACGGGTTTCAGACCCAAGCACGGGACAGAGACCGCCCTCCTCATGGTCGTAGAGGAAGCGAGAAAAATCTTGGATCAAGGAGGATCAGTGGCAGTGATCCTCCTTGATCTAAGCGCAGCCTTCGACACAGTGTGTCATGACACCTTACTAAGCCGCCTGTCTAGTGTGGAGATTAAGGATGGAGCCTGGGCCTGGTTTGAATCCTTTCTGAGGAACAGGTCTTTCAGGGTTTTTGACGGCGACTCAGCTTCCTCCAGTAGACCTCTAAATTGTGGAGTTCCTCAGGGCTCCTCTCTGAGCCCGGCTTTGTTCAACCTATACATGAGGCCACTGGCCAGTATCGTCCGCCCTTTTGGAATTAAAATCATCTCATATGCGGACGACACACAGCTGGTGGTCTCACTGGCGCAGGAGTCATCCCGAACAGCGCCAGGTGGGCTCAGAGAATGCCTAGAGGAAGTGAGGAGCTGGATGACGTCATCAGCCCTGAAACTGAACGGAGACAAAACTGAGCTAATGCTCCTAGGACCCTCAGAACCGGCACTTCCCCCCTCCCTATGGCCCCCCAGCCTAGGGCCGCCGCCAACCTCAAAAAACGCCATCAAAAGCCTTGGGGTATGGCTGGACAGCTCACTCTCCTTCAATACCCAAGCCACTAAACTTTCAGCTACATGTTTTTCCATTCTGAGGGTACTAAATAAAATCTTCCCGATCCTCCCCCTGGAAGCCAAACAGGCAGCCATCCAAGGACTATCCACTCCCGGCTCCATTTTAACAATGCACTCTACCTGGGTGTACCTGAATATACCCTTCGAAGGCTGCAAACTGTTCAGAACAGCGCTGCTCGCCTTTTACTTAAAATCCCTCACAGACACTCAGTTAGGACCAGCCTAATAAGCCTCCACTGGTTACCGGTCCGGCAGAGGGTTCTGTTCAAGGCGCTATGTATAGCCCACCAAGCCTTCTGGAACATGGGTCCTATCATTACCCGTAACCTGATCAGTCAGTACATCCCGAAGCGGAATCTCCGTTCTAGCCAGACCCTCTTAGCAGTTGTCCCAAGAATAAAGAGATCCAGAACCGGCGGAAGAACGTTCATGTACAACGCAGCGAAGGCCTGGAACGCTCTACCACTTCATCTTAGAGCCACCCAGAACCTTAATATATTCCGCAAACAACTGAAGACCCATCTCTTCACATCGGTTTGCTAAATCCGCTATCTTTTTTTCTCCCTTCCCTGTGCACTGTAGGTTCACGATTTCCCTAGCGCTTGGACGCCCACGGGCAACAATTGCGCTCTACAAATTCCCAAGTTTACGAGTTTACACAGGGCCCGAAGCTCATTCACTCTCCTGGGAAATGCAATAGTCACTAAAAGCTAACCTTCAACAAAAGGCGCTGTAAATCAGCCTTGTGCATTTGTTCATAAGGAGGACTCATCAATTTAGAGAGCACCACATTCAATTGTTAGGGAGGAGAACGCCTTATACCTTATAATCGTCTTTAATCACTGGAACAGAGAAAAAGGATACGTGAGAAGGAGACATGGGGTAAGCAACGATGGCAAACAAATGCATTCAAATAGAAGAGACTGTAAACAAGACTTTTCAAAACAAAGAAGGTATGGTAATCTTGTCTCCTCTCGTCATGTTCCCAGGTCAGGAAGCTTTCCAATACACTATGAGCAGAATATTTTGCACCTGAATGCTTATAAAGAGCTCGTAGAAAGATGCTTTGCCTCTCACGATGGCCATATAGTCATCAGGAAACTTCAAGTGTTCATACAGCAAGACCTCAAGATTCAGGATATCAAATTCCACAATAAATAAATGGTAAGAAAGATTCTGCCTGACAGCAGTCTCCTATAGATATGTATGTATAAATGTTTGTATTTAGTATTTATGTAGCATGAACCTAGCCAAAAGGCAGCAGAGTGCTGCACTGGGTCAAATGCAAAGAGACAGTCAAGATATGATGGGAAGGGCAGCTGGTTTGTGGACTAATCCTGTCTCATAATGTAGTGTTCTTTTCCAAGGTGAGTACTGAGCTCTTTCCTAAATTGGAGCAGGCTAGAGGGATATGATCATGTTTATGATCCGGTGGGAATAGATGAAGAAGGCCTGTTCACTTATTTTTTCTTTTTGCACTAAGTCTCCAGTCTAAGGGTGCCATGGTTGTGCTTCTTTCAAGAGCCATGGGAAAAAGTGAGCTCATCAGTCAATTACGCAAGGGTATCCGTTTTGATGCCTCTGTAGTTGATGCAGCTGGCTTTGAAGATAATGCAGGCTGGCCAAAGCATCAGTGGATTTTCATCAAAAAGGGGGTGGTCATATTCATTTGGGCCCTTAATGAGGCATGCTGCAGCATGTACGATGCCATTACAAGGGGGCCAGTGTGGAGTCTAGGAGGCCATGGAGCAAGCTATAGCCCTCAACCCGATGCAAGAACAGCAAGCAGTTCATTGTCTGGAAGAAATGATTCACTTTCTTCAGTACACATAGCTAGTACCAAGCCATCTTGGTTTAACTGGCGATCTGTTCCTTGAGAGTGATCTTGATACACACACTATAAAGTTTCAATGACATTGTTCATCTTTTTGAGGTTGTGGTTTCTGTAACTGGTCCCAGGCTGTTTGTTCGGATACATTTTTCACTTTCAGCAGATAATTTCAAAAGGATCTAAAATTTAGTAATGTACTTATACTATTAACAATTGAAAACTCGATTTCTCTCACAAAGCCTGCTTTCTCAGTAATAATTGCTATCAAATCATAATTTCCTTTCTTTAATTTCTACAGATGAAAGCACAATTATAAGGATGGTAATAGTTGCTCTGGTAACGAGATGAAAGTCTACTAAAGAAAGACTTCTAGAAAGGATGCACACTCAGGATGCATACTCAACAAATAGAATAGTATAATTTAATCTCATGACAGACCGTACTAACAGTAGGGCTTTTGGTATTACATCAGGGCCTCGTATTTAAGTTGTAATTGTTACCTTTAGGATGGTGCATTGGACTTTCCTTTAGAGTTTCTAAATTCAGGACACTCAAATGAAGCAGAAACTAAAATCTACTTCTCAGTCGTGAATCATCTCCAATATGATCCTTAATGTCCACTTAAAATCGAAACCTTACAGCCAACAAGCTGGGACTAATGATAAAGCAAATCATACTTATCAACTTTTTTCCATAGGAGGCATATCTAGGATTGTAGGTGGGAAGTCACCTCATATCCAGAATTGTAGGTGGGAAATCACTTCCGTTCAAAGCCATCCTTCAGGTACACTTCACAATTGTGCATTTCAAAGGCTAAAAGCCGACCACAGTAGAATGGACACATCTATTGAGTCTACTCCTAGATACTATGGAAGAGGGTGACACCACCTAGTAGCGGGTACAAAATATCTTTGCAATCTTATAAATTGTAATCTCAGATGAAGACTAGTAATTAAGAGAATAGCCAGGCATCAAATTCTTCCTGAGATCGAAGAAGAAAATAGCCAGGCCATATTCCAGAAGTAGAATACAGAAGAAAGTTTCAGCCACAAGGAGCAAACATTAGAGACTTAAAATTGAAACCAGGGCATGAAGAATGCAATGTAAAAGAAGGGAATGAATGTGTTGGAATTCATCCACTTAGAATTGCATATGGAGGCAACAGGTAATAATGGTTCTTACAGGAAAACATCACGGGAAAAAATGCTTTACTTCATCTTGGATTGGAATTCTCAGATAATGTCCGGCGGACAGACTACCATCTTTATTAGGATACATTATGAGGCTTGATCATGCACTCATTCTGGAAATCATGACATTCTTTTGCCAAGCAAAGAAGAAGCTGCATTTAACGATCACACTGCAATTTCCACGTAATACTCACTCCATACAGTTTACAGAACATCCTTCCAGGCGGCCGATAGCACGGAAACACCAGTGGAGTCCCGGCAGCACGAGTGCTCAGTCAGGCACTGAGCATGGCATCTCAGAACATGCTGCATGACAATGCAAACAATGCTCCGTCATCTTTGCCTCACACAAAGCCTTCAGTAAATTTACGCTCCACTGTTGGTACAAATGTAACAAGTGGTAGGGTTAGCATGAGTATTCGGATTTCTTAGGCAGTAAAGAAAAATGGAAAAGATGATTATGCTTTATGCAGGCCTGGAAATTCACCAATTCTCGTCCTAGAAATGGATATCAGCACACTTGCCTGTGGTGCCCGATGTGGTAGTATTTCAATAAGTGGGAAATCGTCTCCAAAAAAGGTTTCATCGGGGCAGACTATCTGACTATCTTGCGCTCCTTTCAGCTTTTTTAGCAATCAACTTTTTTACTACTGAGGATTCTGTGATGGGTTTTTACGTGTGCAGGAAGAATGGCGCCTGGGCTGGTAGCGGTAGGTATTTGATGAGAGGCAACAATAATAAAACGGTGCTACAAGGTCAGAGGAGACCCCAAAACCTCTGCAGGGAGTGTTTTTGATGTAACTTTTCAGTAATCAACCAACATTTTAAGGGCAATAGGGGGAACTAGACAGCAGTGATAAAAGTATTTCACGGTAATCCTTAAATTGTTTTCCTCCTCCGGAGAATCCAATCATGTATATAAATAAAAATGGTTGTGCAGAGGTCAAGTGGGTGGGACCACCTCATGATGGAAGAAATAATCTGTGACTTTGATATTGTATCTTTAATGTATGTACGTACACAAGCTAATTCTGTAGCCGTTCCTAAATTTGTCATTCATGGGGCAACATCCGTGCGGCTGACGGTTATAGAAACAATATACATCATCAATGTACACCACAAAAAGAACCTTTAAACCTTAGGATGAGACAGATGTACTCAGTCTGCTGTTTCACAGCTGGCTAGTCAACCATTTTATGTCAAAGTCTTTTGTGCTATACTAACAAAGTTACGGTATCAATGTTCCATGTAGGAATAATTAATAGATTATAAATGTTTGTGAACATATAAACCCATCACTTCTTATTTCTAGATCTAAAGCATTAATATGCTCAAAACTGGAACAATGGAGCCTCAATTCTTTATATAAAATGTATGTGTGCCTATAATAAAGGATACGTTTGATTTTATTTTTTAAGAAGACAAAGGCAAGTCTCATGCCTTCCATGACTGGCCGTACCTGACACTTACACATTTTAGCATTACCTCAGAAGGTGGTTCCTGACAGAATGGAGGATGGCTCTTATTATTTTTTGTTATTTTTACGACATCTGCAGATCATTCACAGGTGTTTAGTGATCACTGTCAGTACATTGATGAAAATGGCTACTGGACATCATGTGAACTCTGTGTCAGATATCCATAAGCTTTGCACAGTGCACATGGATTATTTGGGATGGCAATAACTATGTGAGATATCCGTGGACACAAGATTCATGAATCATGAATTCTAGCTCTAGCTATGTATGTTGCAAACTAATCAGGCTTGTTAAAAATGGGAAATGTGTGTCCAAAGGTTGAGTTGATCCTAGCAGTACAGATATCCAAGTGTGGATTACCAAATTCATATTTGCTAACATATGCAATAGTACTAAACAGGTTTACAATAATTCACAATTTTGCGAAATTCTCTGCCTTCATACCGTACCAGGTTTAGTGCACATCTCTCCACTAGCTTGGATTGTAGCAGAGAGCAAAAATTAACATGAGGATTTTGTATGAAATTACCTATATTGTTTTTTCCCCAAAATAATGTTTTAGCTCCTTCAGATCTGAGTCAAATTTAGAGGGACGAACCGAGTGCCCTCCACATTGGTGCAGATTTGTGATTCGCTCACGCGTCACTCAAGACACTAAAAAGGACATTTCAAATGAACATGTTTTCCTAAAACGTCTGAAAAAACTGCTTTCAGGTAGAGTTCTTCTTTCATTTGAAGCAGATCAGAATAAGCATTTTGATGAGCAGGGAATGAGGATCCCCTCACCAGCCGAGCCCTAACATAACTAAGAGAATGTGTGAGAGTGCAGAAATAATGAAACAGGATTTTCAAATGAAAATACTTAAAGGAAATCTCATTTATTATCTACTTAGTCTAATACTTAAAATGTTCGCCCCTCTAAACAAATTAAAAAAAATTTAAAAGCAGGGAATCGAAAAAAAGATATACTCAATTTAAAAACAATTCAGCTGCTTGCTTTGTTCATTATGATCAGAGGAATGACTACAAGCAAATCAATCCTTGGTGCAACATGCAAAGCTGATATTTCTAATAACCCCCTAACTAACATTCAAGATTAATCTCCAAATAATGGAGTCCTAAGTGGCATATTTTCTGCATTAAACTGCTTCTATTTTAAGATGGGTTTACTATACTCAACCAGTTCTTTCTTTTGCCCCGATTGTTTACAATCGAGATTGCTATGTAATGAAAAATGGAGCCACTACAAGAAGCAATAGTCTTGTCCACGCTTAATATCATGTTTGAAAAATATTGCAAAGGGCAATGTAATTGCACGAGGCGCACATATTCCACAAGAGGAAGAAATTGTATTTCTAAAGGCTAGAGCTCTGAACTTTCAGCACAGAAAAATGTCAGATTCTGGCAATTTACGATTCGAAGGACTTGGAAGTTCAACAACAATGCTGGGGCTGTTATTTGAAACACTAATGCATCCCGGGAGAGCAGTGGCTGTGGTTTGTCCAGCGGTAGCTGCGTCGTATAGTTGTAATCATTTCTTCCTACACACAGGTCCCAGGGAGCACATTTTTAATGTGTCTTAGCAGGTTCCAGTTTGTGTTTTATATGTTTGTGGCCATTACTTTCTGTTGATCGAAAACTACTAAAGGTTGAGTCAAGAAAGAGAAAACAAAAGGAAACAGATCAATATTAACACTTTACAAATATTGACTTTGAAAAGGGACTTTGTCATTTTGAACTCCACCAGAGAGTTTATTGAATTAGTGATTTATCTAAAGGTAAACAAAGCCCAGCACTTTTTTTTCCAAATTAAGAAAAACGCAGGACCACAGATTTATTTTATTTTACACGAGAAGTGGAAAGATCCTGTGTAAATTATTAATTCTTTGTTCATCATTTGCACAAAATCAATCTTTCCAGTTACCGATATATATCTTTTATGTTACACAAATGTAAAAGATACAAAACTGCTTTTAGGGTCAAAAACGGGCCACGTTTGCATTAGCAAATACTGAAGGCATAATCAATATTCTGTAGGTTATATTCCTTAAATTAGTTGAGGCAGGTTACATAAACCCCAAGTTTCATTGTCTCGAAAAAATGCTGCTGGAGGAAGGAGAAAAGATAGGAGAAAAGATTGACAACCATAGAGTCCCCCAAAAAACTTTAACAAAAATTAGTCCTCAAGCGAAACATCTTTAACAGAAAATTCCAGAGAAGGCGGGAGCAGATGTGAAATGAACTAGACACCAGGGCCCAAGTTATTCCAGATGGGTCCACTGTAGTTTATACAACCCACGAGTCACATTAAACTGAAGGTTAAAGTCCATATTTTATCACTTTTTAAGAGATATTAAATAGTTAGGGTCTAAACTAATGAATATTGCTTAAAAATACATATAGAGTGCCACCATGTGGTGGTTTTTCATAAGTACATGCAGGTGTTTACAAATAAGTGCCAAAGCCAAACACTGGCAATCACCAGCACAAATTAAGTCTTGGTGGGCACACCGGCTCGCTCTACTTGCAAGTAACAAGTAAAATTTCAGCCCTTCTCTTTCTTACCAGGATCCAGAAATGCCTTGCCAGACTCCTAAACTGAAACGTATTCCCCCTCACCAGCCTGTGAACAGAGAATGGTAACTAACAGCAGCAGGTATCTAAATACACCAAGGATTTCTTAATGTCCATAAGTGCGCTTTTTCTCCATTATGTTACTGGGCTCAAGCAGGGCAACATATTAATCTGGTGTTAGGCATGTATCAATTAATTAAGTTTCATCATTGCTCCAAGGACTCTGTTTCTGTCGCCCGCCATATTCAGGACAAGGATCACTGTGCCCCCACCACTTTCGCCATCTCTGGAATCTCTAGTTGGTAATCCAGAGGCTTTGTCAATGATTATTACCCTGGGGTTGTATGTCAGAACAACGCATGCCTTCCATATACATGTCGGTACTCCGCAGTCTTTACAAGGAATGCATCTTTCCCACACCATTCGAAACAGACCAGCAGTATACAAGCCAGAGTTGGACCTGCTCCAACTGGAGGAGTCCAACACGAACTGCCAGGCCAAGCCCCCTGCAGACAGGCACACAAGCAACCAGAGACAGGTTTTGACCTATTCTGGCATCATCAGTGAGGTTCAGCTTGAGTCCAACAGCACAGCTGAGATGGGGCCCACTACTAAGCAGACCAGTTGAACATTAGGGAGAGTAGATTTCAACACACATTCAGATTACATAGTCATTTTACAAAGAAGTGAAAGTGTAACAAAATCGATACAGTTGTATTGCTAAGCAATGCATAATACTGTTTAGTTATAATGTGCCCGAAGGCTTTCAGGCTGAGGCAGTGTATGATTCAAGCTTTTGAAAGATTCAATTGGAGAATAAAGCTTCTCTGTGACAAAGAAGGCTGATGCAAATGCTTTAATCCCTATTAAAACATGTCAAATTTAGTTAAGTGCACAGAACTAGCATTCATTGTAGGTGGGGACTGTGGAATTCGGACCAGGGTCGGAAACACATTTCTGAAGAGTCCACATTTCTGATCAGACTTTGAATAAGAGGTTCCACAGCAGAGAAATGAGAATTACATTCTTTCAGCCAAGTAGGTAAATGTGAAGTATTTGACGCCATCTGGGAAGGCACAATAAAGTTGATGACCTGCCAATGAATGAAGTAATGAGCTAAGAAGATGGAGTGCTTCATATAAACACCTGGCACTCCCCTTTCCTATTTGTTCTATTAATAATAAATGGTCAGTTCAGACCTGAAGAGTCCGCTTTTAGATATTTAGCGATGGCATTTGCTGGCAATGGTGTGATTGAATGACTTAATTTTTTTAGGGGATGGGATAAGTACATGATAGGAATGGTGTAGTGACTAGAAGGAGCTCTGTTGTAGAGTGTGTTGTCTCGCCCATGCTGAATTTTATTCCATGCAAGGACCTCAGAGTTTTACAACCACAAGGGACACTTATTGTGCATAAGAAATACCATTCTGAAGTTAAGGAGTGAATGGCCTGGCTTGGAAATTTCAGGCAATTGGGCATATCAGCTTACCAATGGTACAGGTCTGAATTCTTCAAACGCCCATACAAAGAACCCTGCAGTTCAGTTTCAGAACCACATTGTAGCCTGGAAGAAGGTGGCTCCCAGGACTGCAACAAGTCAATCACCCAACAACATCACACAGATACATCAATCAGAAGCTTGACCTGTTTTAAGTTGCTGCTGCAAGAAGAAGGATATGGGATCTTAGGAGTGGACCGGCTTGAAACGCCACTCCTTTGGGGCTCATTTTCTTCTACTGAGAGGTTCGGAGAAAACCTAATTGGAGGGTCATGAAGCTGTTCATCAAGTGGCCAGTGAGAGACTGGGTCATGAAGCTGTTCATCAAGTGGCCAGTGAGAGACTGAGGTAAAGATTTGAACCAACTTGACACTCATTTTAACCTTTTCTAGAAATTGAACCAGGGTGAAGCGGATTATTTGCTTCTGCAACTGATTAGTTTTAATGTTTTGCATCAATATACAATGATCTTCATCAGCAGAAAGTTGAATGTGTTATTCGACCAATATGAACAAACATTGGCAGTTGCTTTTCATCCAGTTACCCTTCCCCAATTTAATACAACTTTAGCAGACTAAAAGTGCTTCAAATACATATGACTAACTGATGGAAGGATAAACACGTTTTTTGGCACTGTCTGTTTCTAGGACTTATTCAAAAACTTCTTATTCTAAAACTTTTAGCAGCACATTTGAGAACTGTTTTCATTCACATATTCAGCCAGCTACAAAAGTGAAAGATTCATTAAATGTTTTGTTCCTCAGTATGCCTCTCAGTACCATCACGGTTATGTGAGCTAGGTTAGAGTTTTCATTATTTACTGGAAAAAAATGAAAATCACAGACACATGTAGAGTAAGGAATATGATACTTACCAGTATGCATTCTGTTCTTGGCATAGAGGGCTGCAGAGTGGTTCATTATGAATAGATCGCCATCTGGTGTTGGGCTCGGATGATTGCACTTGTTTTTCTCTTGGAGAAGTCTTTTGTCGTCACGAGACTGGTGACTCCTCCTTTGGGTGCTAGTGTGCATGGGCATCGGCTCCATCCTTAGATTGTTTTGCCATAGTAGGGTTAGATGGAGTAGTATGATAGAATACAGATAGAAATGCTCATGTAAGTGTATCTAAATAAGATAGTGTTGGAACAGACACAGGTTTCCGGGGAGGCTGGGAGGGCATGTACCACTCTGCAGCCCTCTATGCCAAGAACAGATGCATACTGGTAAGTAGCATATTCCGTTCGAGGCATATGAGCTGCAGATGGTACATTATGAATAGACTATACAGCAGTTATCTCCCTAGCGGTGGCCACCAGTGTCTGTTGCAACAGTCTGAAATAAAGTCTTTAGTACAGCTTGTCCCACTCTAGCCTGTTGTGTTGCCTGCACATCTACACAGTAGTGTTTTGTGAAGGTATGCGGTGTAACCCAAGTAGCTGCTTTGCATATGCCATCTAGGGGAATGTTTCCAAAGAATGCCATAGATGCTCCTAGTTTACGTGTAGAGTGAGCTCTAGGAGGAACAGTTAATGTCCTTTTTGCTTTTAAGTAGCATATTTGTATACATTTTACAATCCACCTGGCAATGCCTGCTTTAGAGATAGAATTGCCCTTATGTGTAGGAGAAAATGCTACAAATAGTTGTTTTGTCTTTCTGAAAGTTGGTGTTCTTTCTATGTAGTACAATATTTCCCTTCTGACATCTAATGTATGTAGGGCTCTTTCTGCTACCGTCTGTGGTTTTGGAAAGAAGACTGGTAGTTACACTGGCTGATTGATGTGGAATGCTGAAATTACTTTAGGCAAGAATTTTGGGTTTGTTCTAAGAACCACTTTATTTTGGTGTAGCTGCATAAATGGTTCTTGTATTGTAAATGCTTGCAATTCACTTACTCTTCTGAGTGAAGTAATAGCTATAAGAAAGGCCACCTTCCATGTGAGGAATTGTATTTCGCACCTATGCATAGGTTTCAAAGGTGGTCCCATTAGTCTTGTAAGTACTATGTTGAGATTCCAGACTGGGGCAGGCGGTAGTCTTGGTGGAATGACTCTTTTGAGGCCTTCCATGAAAGCTTTAATTGCTGGTACTTTAAACAGGGAAAGATGTTGTCTGTTTTGTAGGTACGCCGCTATAGCTGCAAGATGTACTCTAATAGAGGGGTAGGCAAGGTTACATTGCTGCAAGTGTAGTAAATAGCAAATAATCTGTTTAGTGGATGCATCCAGAGGGTTGATGTTGTTACTGGTACAGTATACAGCAAACCTTTTCCACTTTGCTGCATAGCATGCTCTGGTGGTAGGACGTCTTGCTTGCTTAATGATTTCCATACAGTCTGGAGGTAAATCTAAGTATCCAAATTCTATGACCTCAGGAGCCAGATCGCTAGGTTCAATTGTTTGGGATCTGGGTGCATTATTTCTCCATGGTTCTGTGTAAGGTGCATGGGTAATAATCTCAGCTTTTGATGTGGCACCTGTGAGAGTTGCAGTAGCGTGGTGAACCACAGCTGTCTTGCCCACGTGGGTGCTACTAGTATCATTGTCATTGAATGTTGTTGCAGTTTCCGAACCACTAATGGAATTAGCGGGAGAGGGGGAAAAGCGTAAACAAATTTGTTGGACCAATTTATCCATAGCGCATTGCCCTGGGACAGGTGGTGTGGGTACCTGGATGCGAAGTTTTGGCATTTTGCGTTCTGATGAGTGGCAAAGAAATCTATCTCTGGTTGTCCCCATCTTTGGAAGAATGACTGCAGTTTTTGGTTATGCAGTTCCCATTCGTGTATTTGTTCTGACTCTCTGCTTAGGATGTCTGCTATCTGATTTTGAACTCCTGGTAGGTGTTCGGCTAACAGATAGATCTTTTGAGGAATGGCCCATCTCCAAATGTCCTGTGCTAGTCTGGATAGTTGGAGAGAGTGTCCCCCCCCCTGTTTTTGAATATAATACATTGCAGTCATGTTGTCTGTTCTGATCAGGACTGCTTTGTTGAGGATTTGCATTTGGAAAGCTTTTAGTGCTAGAAACACTGCTAATAGTTCCAGATAATTGATGTGCAGTCTTTTTTGCTGTACACTCCATTTTCCCTGTACTGTATATTTCTCCATATGCGCTCCCAATCCGGTGAGCGATGCATCCGCTGTTAGTATCACTTGTGGAATCTGTTCTAGGAACGACCGTCCCTTGGAAATGTTTGTTGTGTTCCACCACTTCAGAGAGCGATGTGTGCGGTCGTCTACCAACACCAGATCTGTAATCTGACCTTGAGCCTGATTCCACTGTGTCGCTGGACACTCCTGCAGTGGACGCATTTGTAGTCTGGCATATGGTATAAGCAGGATGCAGGAGGACATCATCCCTAACAGCTGCATGAACACTCGAGCTGTTAGTGAGTGTTGTGGTTGAAATTTTTGGATCAACTTGATCATTGTTTGGATCCTGATTGGATTGGGGTATACTTTGGCTTTTTCTGTGTCTATAGTAGCCCCTAGGTATTGTTGAATCTTGTTTGGTTGTAGGTGGGATTTTGTTTAGTTCACCGTAAACCCTAGCTGGTGCAGCAATTGAATGGTCTTTTGTGTGTTTTGAAGGCATTCTTCCTGTGACTTGGCTTTTATTAGCCAATCGTCCAAGTAAGGGAAGACATGTATTTCTTGTCTTCTTAGGTGTGCTGCAACTACTGCTAGGCATTTTGTGAACACCCTTGGTGCTGTTGTGACCCCAAATGGAAGGACTTTGAACTGATAATGTTGTCCTTCTACTACAAACCTGAGGTATTTTCTGTGGGCTTTGTGAATTGGGATGTGAAAGTAAGCGTCTTTTAGATCCAGTGTAGAAAGAAAGTCCCCTTTCTTCAGTAAAGGAAGTACTTGTTGGAGCGTGACCATGTGGAAATGTTCCGAGTTTATGTATGCATTGAGAGGTCTGAGGTCTAAGATTGGTCTTAGAGACCCGTCTTTTTTGGGGATTAGGAAGTATAGAGAGTATACTCCTGTCCCTTGCTGATGTTTTGGAACCTTCTCTATGGCATGCTTTTGAAGCAGTGATAGTACTTCTTGTTTTAACAATGTTAGATGATCTTGACTCATTGGACGCTGTCTGGGGGGATGTTTGGTGGGGTAGCTGTGAGTTTCAGGCAATAACCATGTTGGATAATCTGTCTCACCCACCTGTCTGATGTGATGTTTTCCCAGACAGGTAGGAACTGTGATAAACGTCCCCCGACCTGTGTTATATGGTCTGGGGGGAGTTGTATTAACTCACTGTTTTGGGGTTGGGGAGTTGCGGTTGTTATTATTTCCGCGACCTCTACCCTTGTTGTTGTTACCTCTGTACCTGCCTCTTGAATTACCTCTGGGTGATGTTGGTGTAAAAGAGGTAGAATGTTGGCTTGTGCCTGTATTTTTTGACCCCCCTCTATAGGTGGACCTACGAAAGGAACCCCTTTGAGTTGGCTGTTGTAATGCTCCCATTGATTTAGCCGTTTCTGTGTCTTTTTTCATCTTTTCTAGAGTCTCATCTGTTCCTGAGCCGAAAACTGTTTTTTGGTCAAAAGGTTGGTTCAATAAAGATGTTTGTACTTCTTGTTTGAACCCCGAGACCCTAAGCCAAGCATGTCTTCTTAACATGATACTGGTGTTGATGGATCTTGCTGCAGTGTCTGCTGCGTCTAATGCGCACTTAATGGAAGTGTTAGTTATTATCTTCCCTTCCTGTATAAGCTGGTCTGCTCTTTTTTTATGTTCTTTAGGGAGATGTGTGATGAGTTTTGCTAACTCATCATAATGCGCTCTATCATAACGTGCCAGTAGCGCTTGTGTATTAGCTATGAGCCAGCTGTTTGCTGCTTGGGATGCTACCATTTTGCCTGATGCATCTATTAGCTTGGACTCTTTATCAGGAGGAGGAGCTTCTCCTATAGATAATGAATTTTCTCTTTTACGAGCGTTTGTAACTACAAGCGAGTCTAGAGGTACTTGTCCTTTGATAAATATTGGGTCCTTTGGGGCTGCCTTATATTTTTTATCAATTCTTGGGTTTAATACCCTAGCCCTCACAGGGTCTTTGAATATGTCTGCTGTGTGATTGAGAAGACCCTTTAGCATAGGTAGTGTGCCTGATGTTCTTTGTGCAGCAGGTAGCGTTTCTAAGAGGAAATCCTCTATTTGAGGTTCTGTATTTAAATCTACCTTATGGTATTTAGCTGCCCTATTAATCAACTGCACAAAACCTGTATTATCATCAGGTGGTGAAGGTTTTGAGAGGTATAATTGTGGGTCGTTATCATCGTCTGACCCTGCATCATAATTTTCCCATGGGTCTTCCTCATCTGGGATAGTGTTGTCATCTCCATGAGGTTCTTCCTCCCCTGCATCACTGTCTACATCTGTTTGAGGTGTAGATGGTCTTGGTGTAGAAGGTGGAGGAATAGCTGGCCTAGTGTGAGGAATAGGAGAAGAGGGTGAGTCTCTAGGCTGAGGAGAAAGGGGAGGAGTTGTATTTGTCCCCATTGTTCTCTTTTTAGGAGGAAGAGCTTTGTCATCTAGTTCATTCTTCCTCTTTTTCGGTGATTTTGTCACCACTTTGCCAGTTTGCGGATCGATAAACAAAGTCTTTTGTTTTGGATCTGTGTGCTGCTCCTGTGTCGGTACCAAAGTTTTTGGTTCCGAAAGGTGCCTTTGCTTCGGACCGTCAATGTTCTGTGTTTTTGGCACCGAGAATTTGCTCGATTCCGATTTTTTCGGTGTTGAGTAAGTCTTCGACGTCGAAGCATGTTTCGGTTTCGACATGGAATGTTTCGATGCCGAGCTTACCTTTGTATGGAGCTTCGGTGTCTATGTCGTTGTCGACCGTTTCTCGGATCCGACATGGTGGGAGGCCGAGAGTTTCGGTTTTTGTTTCGGTTTCGTTGCCGGGCCCGAAGGCGAGGCGTCGGAAACTTTCTTCGGTGGTCTGACCGGGCTCGAAGGCGGGGTCGGTACCACACGGGGTCGGTTTTTTGATAAGGGGACGTCGTCACTCACGGTTTGTTGAACGACGATTTCTTCGACATCAGACTCGTCCCCTTCCGACCCCAACTCGTCTTCATGTTCCTCTTCTTCTTCTTCGAGGTGCTGGTCTTCGAACAGCTCCGGGATGGCCTCCGACTGCATTCTTGAAACCTCAAGTCTTCGGGCTCGACGGTTTCTAATCGTCGACTTGGAGGAGAACGCTGCGCAGGCTTCGCAGTCCCTGGCTTTGTGTTCAGGCGATAGGCAGAGATTGCACACCTCGTGTAGGTCCTTGTGTGGGAACTTAGCACCACACGTTGGACATCTCTTAAATGGAGTCCTTTCCATGGACTCCGGGCTGGACTACGTTGAGAAAGGCCTACCGGTCTCGTCGACGTAGAAGAAAATGTTTATTGTTGGAGTCGAAACGCGTCGGAATGGAAATTGCGTTCGATAACAATACCGTTGAATTGGAAAGGGAATACGCGCTGAAATATCACTTTTTCTCGAAGTCGATCTGGAGCGCTTGGATCCTCATCCGAACCCGATGGCGGAAAAAACCAATCTTAGGATGGAGCCGATGCCCATGCGCACTAGCACCCAAAGGAGGAGTCACCAGTCTTGTGACGACAAAAGACTTCTCCAAGAGAAAAACAAGTGCAATCATCCGAGCCCAACACCAGATGGCGATTTATTCATAATGTATCATCTGCAGCCCATATGCCTCGAACAAAGGTAAATTAAATGATCTCACAAATAATAAAAGATATTGAGATTGTACCAGCGCTCCTATAATCATTGCACAAAACAGCTGCAGGATCAAAATGAATATTACATCATGGGGTAGAGACAATCTGTTACTTGTTATAAATGAAATACCAAAGCCTTAATGTAATGGACAGCTTGCAAAATAATTTCCCTTCTGAATGTGGATAATGAGATCTATGTTAAAAACCTGACTGATAGATTGGCACAAGATCTCCTTTAATCAGCCTCTGTAGCCACCATGGGCCTTATTTAGAGTTTGGCGGATGGGAGATTCCATCAAAATCTGTATTACAAGTGTCATATGGTTTGATGCACTTGTAATACAACAGATGAGACATCCACCACGTTTGTGAAGGAGTATCCAATTCCACCAACCTCTAAATAAGGCCAGGTCATGAGAATGCAGACTCAATGATGTGGGCTGCGGAATTGTTCCCAGGGGTTGAAGGGTTGGCACTTCACTGGGAAGCAATTTGGCATGCTGTTTCTCTTCTATCCTCTTCTCCCAAATGGGTCCTTTGGAAGGCAATGTCAGCCTCTGGTTAGAATAGCACAAATATCTTAGTAGGGTATGTTCAGTGGGATGGTCTGATAAAGAGTACTTACAATGGCATCAGGTAATCCGAAACAACAAACGTAAAGACTTTCTGAAACTACAGCCAACCTCTGTACACCACTGACAGTTATTAAGGCATTAATGCTGAGAATCCTGAGTACACGCCAGTTAGACCTACCATCCTCTCCTATCCTACAGGATCTCCATTCCAGGGGTCACTTCTTGCAATGGACACCGTCTCATTTGTATAGTGCAATAATCAACAAACTGTCATCTTAAAACGTTTTGCTGACCACTAGATGACACTGGCAGGTCTTAGGATGGGAATCTAGTTCTGAAGATTGGATGACACTCTTGACTGATCATTACAACAAGGAGGCAAAACTAAAGTTCCTGTATTTTAAAGTTTTACATGATTGGAACTGGACCCCCCAGAAGTTGCATAGGGCTGGCCTTCTGTGGTGATGTGATACAGTCAGAATTATGTGAAGTCATCTAGAATGTTAGCCGACGCTATGTTGTCATTGTGTTGACTGTGGCAGTTTCTACCTCTGCCTTGGCTGCATCAGGGACGGCACTCTTCACTCCAGAATAAACTACAATACAAACCTACAACTGTGTACCTCCACATCTTTTCACTTTCTCCATCATTCAATGTGTCAGAGATGTATTTAGTCTGAATGGGATCTGGCACACAACCTTTTAACCCCTTAAGTGCCGCCGCCGGCCAACGGTCGTCGCGAGCACTACCTTGCCAGTACTGCGCACGACCGTTGGCCGACAGGCCAGCACCCGTTCTTCGAACGTTCAGCACTGGGCGCTGAACGTTCGACGATCCTATGAGGCTAAGGTGTCCCTGTGTCCAGGGTGATTGTTGACAAATCTGGTTTGTTATTACTATTGTTTAATCGGTGCAACTAGCTGTAATGCATTACATGTCCTCTGTAAGGAGACTTTCCAAGCATAGCCAAAGGTGGCTAGCAACTTCTGTGACAGCAGCCAAACTATGCCTACTACGACAATGGAGACAGCTTTTTATGAGTGGATGAACGATTATAGAGGATAGTCTATAGTGCAAGACTCTTTTATAAGATAAAATACCACCCTGAAGTTTTTAATCATATATGGAGTAACTTTATTGAAAAATTGGGACATGATTCCTTGTACATGTTCCCTAATGTACCCAACGGACATTACTAGGGAACAGCAAGAACATCCCTGAAATACTGCTCAATTCAATACACCCAAAACCTGCTTGCCAATGCATGACTACCCCACATTAATGAGTACTAGCACGCCATAACACCTTTAACTTGCGACAACAGTCGATTCGGCTTTGATAATTGAACACACACTTTCTTAGTATCACCTGGTCCCCATCCCTTGTTATATCATTCTCAAATTAATTTTCCCCGAAACCTTTCCTGTATATTTTCAGATTTTTAAAATCTTTTGCATCCTGCCTAGTTATGCCTAGTTGCTAGATCCTTGTTCAATATAATAGAGACAGTATGTTCTGATCGCCAGACGATTATGCACTGACATTTATTTTCTGAACTGTGGATAGTTATGACCTTGTCATGTTTCTTATCTGCTTCAATAACATTATTTTTACTGAAATGGTTTGCTTTTGTAACTCCCAATAACAGTGAAAAGTTTCTGTAAAAAGACAAAAAAGCAAGGTGAACCAAAATTAGAAATATCTCATTTAACAACCTCTAAAAAGGTCCTTACCTAGTTCACACATTACGAATACTAGTAGATAATATATAAAAGCATAATATTAATAGGAAATAATATTTTAAGGATAGGAATAATTACCTTTAAGATTTGTGGCTCGATTAGCTTTGAATTTTTGGTACTGTTGGCTCCCATGCTGATGATTGAAGAAACTGATCCTTTTAAGCTTCGAGCGGACGAAGGGCGGGATGATTTGCTGTCAACTAAAACATTATTTTCTTTAATTAATTATTTAATAAAATAGTGTTATATTTTTATCATTGAAATAGTATTTTCTATGGGTTTCTAATTTTTATAATAATCAAATCAAAATGCTCATGCCGCAGTAAATATAAGATACGCAGTCTCAAAATGTGGTCTATCAGTTGAGTCAAGCCTCATAGATGTGCTGAGTGTAATCATGGAATCCCAAGGCGTCACATTCATCCATATATAAGTAGACATGCAGGTAGTTTATTCGTATAATACCAGAGACAAAAAGACATGCACAGACTCTGTATAGATTGTTGAGAAAAATACTGGCCTGTTTTTCACCCACTTAAGAAGATATCAAGAATCCTCAAATACGCACTTCATAAAATGCTTAAGTGGGAACACATCATCAGAGACGCCCTAACATATGTGTGAATGTGTCTATGTTAGTGACTTCAGGGGGTTTATATGAACACATTTATTTGTCAAAGCAGAAATGCTATATGTGGTAGTGGTAGCCCATTGTCATTCTAACAATTACATTAAATCTGTCTAGTACTATATCCTTTTTTTATCATCTGGGGCTTTATCGCTCTTTATGAAATTACAATGAGATACAGGAAAAGAGAAGGAAATGATGGTCTTTATCTAAGTGAAGGAGATGGTAAAATATAGGTTAACCCATGGCTGACTATGTATAAAACTTTGACTCTTCCCGTAAATGGAGCTCATACGACTCCCAGGGCTTCCTCACTGCCCTGGCCGACTCATGCCCATTCATCCATGATCCTAACGACATCGACGGACTAGAACGAGATACTGCCTCCTGGCTAGAATCGGCTAGCGACCGATTTGCCCCCTAGTCAAATTCCCCTGTACTAGACATCAGAACTCTCACAGGTGGTTCTCCGACGATCTTAAAGCCCGGAAATTAAAAACATGCCAGTTAGAACGCATCTGGAGACATGACTATTCGGACTCAGCCAAACAATCCTATCTGGCCGCACGTAAAGATTTCAAAACAGCTATCCGTTCTGCCAAAATGGAACACTTCGCCAACAGGATCTCCCAGGCAACTGATAAATCTAAGGAGGTATTCAGAGTTTTGAATGAGTTAACCACAGATGACAGAACCCTTCCTGCCCAGACCCCCACTCAGGAGGCCTGTGATACTCTGAACTCCTTTTTCGTAGACAAAATCTCAAAAATCAAAAAATCGATCCCTCCACTCCCCCAACCGCCACCACCGGATAATTCATCCCACAACCCTTTGACCCTCACCTCCTTCCCTGTTCTAGATTCCACCTCCTTGTCAGAATTAGCCATTCGTGTGAAATCTGGTTCTCCGAATGATTGCTGCCCACCTTCTGTCCTGCGGAGTATCTGTCTCAACCTACCAGACACTGTCTTACATCTAATGAACAGATCTCTCTGCAGTGGCATCTGTCCTACTGCCTTTAAGGACGCCATTCTGGTACCTCTCCTAAAAAAAACAGGGGCGGACATGTCGGAGCCGCCAAATTATCGCCCCATCTCACTCCTTCCTTATTTTTCCAAACTCATGGAAGCCCATGTTACCCGCTGCCTGTCCAGCTTCATAGAAACCTCCTGCTATCTTGAGCCGAATCAGGCCGGCTTCAGACCTGCTCACTACACTGAAGCCGTTATTCTGGCAGTCCTTGACACACTCAGGAGCTGCGCGGACGCGGGAATTCCCCAGGCCCTCGTCCTACTGGATTTGTCGGCCGCGTTCGACACGTGGATCATAACATCCTTCTCCACCGCGTCGAGCAGGCAGGCATCCGGGGCGTTGCTCTTGAGTGGATCAAATCCTTCCTTACGGGAAGAACACAGGCGGTCCGTCTGGGCCCCTATACTGGTAAACAAACCCCCACGTCCTGTGGTGTCCCCCAGGGATCTTCCCTCTCCCCACTCCTCTTCAATATTTATCTCCGGCCACTCATTCAGTCACTCTCGAAATGGGACATCGTCTCCTATAATTATGCTGACGATCTACAAATCATTTTTTCCCTCAACTCACCACATGCTGTTAAAACCTTTCACGGAGCCATGATTCACATTCAACTCTGGATGAACCAGAACCAACTGGAGTTGAACCCCGGTAAAACTGAGCTCCTTCTTCCTGGGCTCAGCCACGTTTACTGGGTCCACAGTTCTGGCCGCCAGAGTTTGGACCCCCCACACCCCTGAAAAAACAGTAAAGAGTTTGGGTGTCATCATTGACACCGAACTCTGCCTCAGAGCTCAAGTTGGAGCGGTGGTTTCCTCCTGTATGTACCAACTCCGGAGGATCCGCAAAGTCCGTTACCTTCTTCCCCCTGCGGCACTCACCCAAACTGTCATCTCATTGGTACTCTCCCGCTTGGATTTTTCTAATGCCATCTACGACGGCCTACCGCAGTATCTTATACAACGCCTCCAAGTTGTCCAGAACCAGGCGGCCCGCCTGATTCATGGCACCACCAGATGGCAATCAGCTAAGCCTTTGCTTACGTGTCTTCATTGGCTCCCAGTCGATCTTAGGGTTGCCTTCAAGGTGGCATGCCTCACTTTTAAAGCACTTCACTGCCCTGGCCCCGTTTTCTTAAAATCCCTCATTCGCCCTCACTGTCCCACACACAATCTTCGATCAGCCCACCGAGATCTGCTGATCACCCCCAAGAGCAAAACCAAGAGATTCGGCGGTCGCCACTTCTCTCAGCTGGCTCCCGCACTTTGGAACCTTCTCCCTCTCCCCATCAAATCCTCCCTTTCCCTCCTGACCTTTAGGAAAATGCTGAAAACCCACCTCTTCCCCACCTCTGGTTAGATCTCGCCAACTCTGCTCCCTCCTCATCTATTCTGTCTATCAGCGCCAGGAAGCTTCGGTGTCAGCGCGCTTTATAAAAAAGCACTTAACATTCATGTTTTGACTATGAATAATCAGGATCTTACACTGTCAGTTAGAAAATAACTAGCAGTGGAATACTTGAAGTTCTGAATGAAGTGAAAAAATAAAGGTTACAATTATGTAGACTGCAACTATCCTAGCCAGTCCACAATTATTAATGTGTGAAAATAATATTGTACTGAGATTTCGGACCCAAATTGCAATTTAATCAAAGCTTAAAGCTAATAACAGAAGGGAAACCAAACCTAAGCACAAAGGAAAAATATTAAACCTATAGCAAAACCACCCATTAGTGAAACAAGCAAAAGCAGGACATCCACTGATGCTCCAAGGGTATGTTAGGTACTGGTTGTCACCTTTATTTCCTGTTTAAACGTATGTAAGTAGAACTTACTGCTACAGAATACTCTTTGTAAGTAGCCTCCCTCATGTATTCTGATCTACTGTTTCCCATTTAGCATCTTAATGATTCTTAAGTCCATGTTTATATTTCTTCTCAAATGTGATTTTGTTCTTTTGGGTATATTTGTCTTGTTGGCCTTCCTCCATCACGGTGAGAAGGGTCCTTTTAATCAAGCGAATTATCATTACCCTTTGCCTCAGCCACCTATTTCAAAAGGCCATTACCTATGAATAAACCTAAATAGGGATAATTATTAAATGTCTCAATAATGCAGCAATTTAGACTAATTGAAATAGTCAGGCCAACCAGAAAAGCACCTGGGGTTAACTGATTCAGGAGTTCCTCTGGAGTAAAAACGAATCAATTCTGCTCTTGCAACCACACGAACAAAACACAAACAATATATGCTACTGTATAGACTCTACAAGGGAAAATATCTTGCCAAGAGTCCTCCAAATGCTGTCTTTAGAACTGTGATACATTTGCAGCAGAGTTGATATTGCACAGAATTGAAGAAAATGTGTTGGCAATGGTTTCTTTTAACTCCTGTTCACCTTTAGTGCACAGATCTCTTTGCACAGAATGCTATCTTTAAGTACCTTCATACTTTGAGGCTTCATCTAGAACCAGAGTTTATCACCACCAACTGTAATGGTCAACAACGTTCTTTGAGGAGCTCTGCATCACATTAAGGAAGGCAAGAGCTCAAGGTCAGCAGGAAGTGGTCAGAATACAGGCCTCTATGACTCAGAGAAGCCAAAGTGACCGGTACTTGCATATAAGGTGTTCCTCTGCAGTCACAAATAATTACTCCAACGTAGAGTTGTCAGATAAGCATACATCCGGTGCAGTGTTAACGGAGATTCTGCAGGTCGCCTATAAGCTCCGGGGGTTTACTGGGAAAGGTAAATCTCTCCCATGAGGCAATCTGGTCAGCACGGAAAACGTGTGTGAGAAACAAGACAAAAGGGGAAATGGGGCATCACTGGTTCTTTCAAATGTCCGTTATAGCATATGCACTCTGGCTCAAGAGTCGTGCAAATTGATCAGAGAAAGAGATTAGATAGCAAACGTACAACCAGTATATTCACAGCGGGAGCTGTGCCTCATAATTTGGAGACCGTATACCCAACAGAAATGAGAAGGCACTCAATGGTTTCATACAATATTTGGTGACAGGCGGGTACACTTGCCAAAACTGCTTTGTTCAGGTGTCTTTTTAGGCATCACTGCCCATTGCTAGGACAAAGACCACCAATGCTCTCAGGATGGCATCTTTGCCGGTGCTGTTCGGGATCTGTCACGTAACATTAACTCTGACATTACAATGGGAAACGCCTGCTGTGTCTGACAAGGAAGGGTTCATCAACGGTGAAAGCAGATTACAAAACATAAGTCCTATATGCATTGTCTTTCCCAGTTAATGGCATAGGGGTGAAGGCTTTGTTTAGGTGCTAAAACGACTTTGTTTTAAAATAGAGATCGAACTCTCGCCCTAATTCTCAGGAACTCAATCAACAAGCAGACAATGAATACTTCTACGTTTCTAATTTTCTAATTTGATTAGTCATCCAATACTTACCCATTTTATCATTGAGGCCATTTTTCGACTTCAAGAGATGAGGCTGATCAAAGAACTCCTTTCTTTGAAGAAATGTCCCAAAATATAAGTAACGTTTCCAAAATATTTGAGGTGCAATATGTCCTAGAATCTATCTATAGAAATGGAAGGTCTAGTGTAGGTTTTAGTTTCATCAACGTTTATTCTTGTCTTCTAGCTCCTTCCCTTCCTCTTATTCAGAAGCTAGACCAATGCACAAGTTACTACATGTGTAACGATATAAGAGACATTAGTTAGTGATAGATTCCTTACCTTAGAATATCTCCAGGTGTCAGACTGGATCTGGAAATGTTTGCGTAGCAGTACCCTTGCGCGTCGGTAGGCGTCGTCTGCGGCTCCGTGTCCGTCGTCGTGGGCGCCGTGATGACGTCGTCGGAGTACTTAGACGCCGCCTCCACGTGCTGACGTCAGTTCTTAGACACAGCTTTTCCGCGACAAAAACGCAGAGCCATGTCAAAAAAACAACACTGGTGCCATTGAAACTAGGGCCCTGAAAGGGGATGACCTTAACCCTAGATCTCGGTTTGCAGAACAAGGAGGATGGGTGGGTTGGAAAGGAATCTATCACTAACTAATGTCTCTTACAGATATATCGTTACACAAGTAGTAACTTGTGCATCTGAAAGAGACACGTTAGTGATAGATTCCTTACCTTAGAATAGATACCCCAGCAATACCAACCCCGGTGGAGGGTCTGCGAACCAATAATCACACCAGAAAGTCCTGGAGGACGGAACGGCCAAAGAAGCCATCCCTCCGGACTTGGCTGTCCAGGCAGTAGTGTCTTGTGAACGTGTGCAGCGAGGCCCACGTAGCTGCCTGACAAATGTCCTGCAAGGCGACTCCTCGGCCCAGGGCAGTAGTAGTCGCCGTGGCCCGAGTGGAATGGGCCCTCAGCCCAACAGGAGGTTCCTTTTTAGCCATAGAGTAGTACGCTTAGATGCACAACACGATCCACCAAGAGATGGTCCATTTGTGCACCGCCCGTCCTTTCTTAGCGCCCACGTAACCAACAAAGAGTTGGTCATCCACCCGGAACTGGCGTGTGCGATCCAGATAGTATGAGAGCGCATGTTTTGGGTCCAGACGGTGTAGCCTCTCTTCCTCTTTCAAGGGATGCGGAGGCGGAAAGAAGGTGGGCAAGGTGATGGACTGCCTGATGTGGAAGGCCGTGACTACCTTGGGCAGGAAAGAGGGTTTTGTCCGCAACACAACCTTGTTCGGATGGACAGAAAGGAAAGGAGGTTTAGAAGATAGAGTCTGGAGCTCACTCACCCTCCTGGCAGAGGTGATGGAAACCAGGAAAGCAGTCTTCAGAGTAAGAAGGCAGATAGGACAGTTGTGAAGTGGCTCGAAGGGAGCGCACATCAGAAAAGTAAGAACCAGGTTTAAGTCCCACTGAGGCATCACGAAGGGAACAGGTGGAAACGTGTGTGTGATGCCCTTCAGAAAACGATTAGCAATAGGGGACTTGAACAAAGATGGTTGATCAGGCAGCCTTAGAAAGGCTGAAAGGCCAGAAAGGTAGCCCTTGATAGTGCCCAGAGCAGAGCCCTGCTGGGCAAGAGAAAGAAGGAAGTGAAGAACCTCAGAAAGAGGGGCAGAGAGAGGATCCACAGCCTTTGCTGTGCACCATGCCACAAATCTGTTCCACCTGCAGGCGTATACCGACTTAGCGGAGGGACGCCTGGTCGCCAGAATGATATTACAGACTTCAGGAGGCAAGTCAAATGGCCTCAACTGTCGCCGGTCAATCTCCAAGCATGGAGGTGGAGACTGGACAGGTTCGGGTGGAGGACCGTCCCCTGCTGCTGCAGACAAACCGGGGGATCGATTGACATACTGGGTAGCTCGGGATACCAGTACCTTCGTGCCCAGTCCGGAGCCACAAGGATGACTTGGGCCCGGTCGCGTTTGATCTTCTTCAACACTTTGGGCAGAAGTGGTATAGGCGGAAAGGCGTACAACAGACCGCAACTCCACTCGCGACGAAAAGCGTCTCCGAGCAAGTGCCACCTTGGAAATTCCAACCCGCAGAATTGATGACATTGCGCGTTCTCTTCTGTGGCGAATAGATCTAACCAAGGCTCTCCCCACTGCTGAAAGAGGCCTTGCACCACGTCCGAGTTCAGACGCCATTCGTGATCCATCATGCACCTTCGGCTGAGCTCGTCCGCCCTGGCGTTCAGAGAACCTGCCAGGTGTTGAACCATCAGGGACACGCCCTGATGTTCCCGCCACTGCCAGAGGCGCAGAGCCTCCTAGCATAGGGTCCACAACCCCACCCCGTCCTGTTTGTTGCAGTACCACATGGCGGTGGTGTTGTCCGTGAACACCTGCACTACACTCCCTCGGACAGAGGGGAGGAATGCTTTCAGTGCAAGACGAATCGCCCGCAGCTCCAAAATGTTGATATGGAGCCGGGACTCCGCCGGAGACCAGAGGCCTCTGATCTCCACCTCTCCCACATGGCCTCCCCGGCCCTGGAGGGACGCGTCCGTCACAACTACGTGCTCCGGTTGGGGAAGGGAGAGGGATCTACCGCTGACCCAATCGCAGTCCATGAGCCACCACTGCAGCTGTCTCGCAGTGCCCTCCGAGATCAGGACATGGTCGGACAGGTTGCCCTGATGCTGGGCCCACTGAAACTTCAGGTCTCACTGCAGAGCCCGCATCTGCCAACGGGCGTGATGCACCAGAAGGATGCAGGAAGCCATCAGCCCCAGAAGCCGCAGCGTCAACCTGACAGAGACTCGGGATAAAGGCTGAAAGATCGTAATCAGAGCCTGAATATCCAGAACCCGCTGCTCGGGGGGATAAACCCGAAACTGCGTCGAGTCGAGAACCGCTCTGATGAAGAGGAGCTTTTGAGAGGGACACAGGTGTGACTTCGGCACGTTAATGGAGAACCCCAGCAGGTGCAGGAGATCCCCCGCCATCTGGAGGTGGCTGACGACTGTCTGTTTCGAGCCTGCCTTCAACAACCAGTCGTCGAGGTAGGGGAAGACTGAAACCCCTAACCTGCGCAGATGAGCTGCGACCACCGCCATCACTTTCGTGAACACCCGTGGGGCGCTGGTAAGGCCGAAGGGGAGCACGGTAAACTGAAAGTGCTCGTGGCCTACCGTGAACCGCAGGTAGCGCCGGTGGGCCAGCAGGACGGGGATGTGGAAATAAGCGTCCTGCAAGTCCAACGCTACCATCCAGTCTCCTGGGTCCAGGGCAGCTAAGACCTGAGCCAGTGTCAGCATTTTGAACTTCTCCTTCCGGAGGAAGCCGTTGACGTTCCGTAGGTCCAAGATAAGGCGTAGGCCCCCTTTGCCCTTCTTGGGTACCAGAAAGTAGTGGGAGTCACAACCACACCCTTCTGGCACAGGAACGCGCTCGATAGCCCCTTTGGCCAAGAGGGCCGTAACTTCCTCCTGATAGCGGGGGTATTGCGGTGGCATGGCTGGAGGTGTCGTCTCGAAGGGGAGGGAGTAGCCCCTTTGGACGATTTGCAGCACCCACCTGTTCGATGTGATGTGACAGTGCGCCAGTGGGAGTGGTGATGGCAAACCCTGCCCCTCACTGGCGTCACATGGGCCTGAAAGCACGGACTAGGAGGGTTTTGAGGCGGATGCTGCGGGGGAAGGTGTGGACTGGCCTCGCCGTTGTCCCCGACTGCCTCCACAGCGATTTCCACGGCCGTCACCGTGTTGTATGTTAGTCTGCGGTGCGTGGCTGGTAGCACGTGTGAGGGCCCCCCTTCCTTGGCCACGAAAGGAGCGAAAGGCACCCGTTTGCTGGCGCAGGCCGAGAGGCCCAAGGACTTGGCCGTAGCCCTGGAGTCCTTAAAGCGCATGGTCTGCCTTGTCGCCAAAGAGGCGACGGCCATCAAACGGCATGTCCATCAGTATATTTTGGACATCCGCTGAAAAGTTGGCGGACCTCAATCAGGCGTGGCGACGAATCGCCACCGTCGTTGCCATCGCTCTGCCCAGTGAGTCGGTGGTATCCAGCCCACACCGGATGGAAACGTGCCGCATCTCGACCCTCCGCAAGGGCTTGGGCGAGTTTAGCCTTGACCTCCGCCGGGCATTGTGGCAGCACGTCCGCGATCGTGTCCCACAGGGAGTGGGTGTAACGGCCCAAGAGGCATGCGGTGTTGGAAGACCGCAGTCCCAAACTAAGCGAGGAGAATATTTTCTTTCCATAATTCTCATACCTCTTGGATTCCCGATCAGGCGGAGCCGACGGGAATGCGGTCTGGGAATTAGAGGCCTGGATGACCAGGATCTCAGGGGTGGGGTGGGTGGACAGGAAACAAGGGTCACCCGGAGCCGGGCGGTGGCGTCTGGCCACGTTCCTATCTACAGGCTGAACTGTAGCGGGCCTGGACCAAGTGCCCCAAAGAACGTCAGTCAAGGCCTCATTAAACGGCAGCAGAGGCTCGGTTGAGCTTGACTGCGGTTTAAGGACCTCAGTGAGGAGATTAGTCCTCACGGCCGCGACGGGGAGCTCAAGGCCCAAGGCCTTGGCTGCCTGCGTCAACACCACACTGAAGGTTACCCCCTCCTCCGTAGCCACGCTAGGAGGCGAGACAAAACCAGTGTCTGGTGAGGTGTCCAGACCACTGGCATCCCCAAGTCCACCTGTCTCGTCCTCCTGGGACTGACACTCACGTGTCAGAGGGTCCTCAGACCCCTCCCAATACTCCTCCTCATCACCCATCTCCTGGTACTCAGGGTCGACAAATGATGGGGCCGGTTCATTGAAGTAGAACTCCCCAAGCGGCGTCGAGAGCGGCGCCGCTTCGGCGCCGGAACGGGGTCGAGGGAGGTATTGGGGACGGCGCCGGAGGTGACACCTGTGGAACCGGCGCCGGTGAGGTCGTCAGGTCGACCGGGGACGATCCGGATGCCGATCCAGTGGGGCCCGAAGGCGCCGGCCCCGAAGGCGCCGGCGGCGTCGGGGCCGAAGAACCCACCGGCGTCGGGCCGAAGCACCTGACCCCGCTAGGAGCTGTGATGGCTCCACCCCCGCGACCGGTCCCTCGACCTCCGTCCGGACCAAGACCTCTCATGGCGCAGGGCCGACTGACGGAGCTCGAGCCGCTTGTGGGACCGCTCCCGCCTAGCTTTCGAGGTTAAGGCCCGACAGTCGGAGCAGGCCTTGTCGTCGTGATCGACGCCGAGACAGTGGAGACACCGACGGTGAGAGTCGGTGACCGACATCAGTCAGTCGCAGTCCCCACAAGGCTTGAAACCTGGCATCCCTATCGGCACCGATCGGAGTCGAAGACTCTAAGAATGATCAAAAAGATCTCAAAAAAGTTTAGTCAAAAAGTGACTAAGGTACCACTTTTTCCGGATCTGAAAAAAGAAGAACTGACGTCAGCACGCGGAGGCGGCGTCTAAGTACTCCGACGACGTCATGACGGCGCCCACGACGCCAACGACGGACGCGGAGCCGCAGACAACGCCTACCGATGCGCATGGGTACTGCTACGCAAAACATTCCGGATCCAGTTTGTCGCCTGGGGATATTCTAAGGTAGGGAATCTATCACTAACGTGTCTCTTTCTGATCCAGATTTCTAAAAGATAGGAGCATCTCTCCAAACTACTGTACTGTTTATGCTTTAAGGGCTGTATTATATATGTTGTAATCTGAGGTGGACTGCAGAAGGCACATGGAGATTACCCACAAACTCACCACAGTTCAGGTTACTTCGATGCTTAGGTTTACAGAGGTAGCTCGGATGCAGAGCTGTGACATTTATTCACCCTGACGGGCATTTCTGCCCAACACGTTCTATAATGAGAACATGCACTAGCTTAGTGGACTTTACAGGAGGACCATCTCATAGATGTTCCAGTTGTGAGCTGGAGCCTAATTCCTTGATTGCACGCAGTATTTCTGGCCTGCGCTGAGAATGGTATGGCTATCTTGGCCATCAGCAAACCAAAGTAACCAAACATGTAAGATATGTGGAGAACATCAAGTAAACAAAAGAGCATGGTGCATGTGTATCAGATTAACTCAAAACGTTGTGACCAGTAAGGTATCACAAAATGGGTCATTGTAAGCGAAGGGAAGATGAAAGAATAAAAAATGAGGACATGTACATTAATGCAACTCAAAGCTGTAACATGGAAAGTTGAAATACGGATATTGTGCAACTGCAGAAATATCAGTCAAAGGATCGGATGGGTACATTACTGAAGCATGGTATAAGAAAGCAAAACTATGCTCTTCTGGGCCTCGTTAGAGGTGCTATATAAATCCTACAACAGAATAAACAAGCATTTGCAATGCAACGGTCTCGCATTTGTGAGAGTTAGAGCTATTGGTCTTGTAAATGACAATGTCTTTTAGCCATATGTTTTTGTTCGGAGTGGATGAATCATGTGGTGTGAAGAGGAATTATGTGGGTTGAATTGGTATTGTTAGTTGTGTGGTGTGGAGTGGATTTGTGTAGTGGAATTCAGTGGCATAGTGTGCAGTGGGATTGTGTGGATATTAATTATGTGTTATTGAGCATACTGGAATTATATGGAATGGGATTGTGAGTTATGAAGTGTGATTATGTGTAATGGTATTTTGTGTTGTGGTGTGGTATGTCGTGGAGTTTAATTATTTGGTGTGTTGTATTTTGTGGCATGATGTGGAATTTGGTGCTATGGATTGGATATATGTGGTGTGTTGTGTAATTGTGTTGTTGAGTTGAATGAAGTGGTTTGGTGTCCAATTATGTGGTGTGAAATGGAAAGGTGTGGAGTTGAATTGTGTGGGGTGAAACTGTAGAGTTGAGTAGAATTATGCTGCTTGGAATTGTGTGGCATAGTCTGTAGTATCTATGTGGAGTGTTGCTATGTGACAGTGGTTTATGTGGGCTGTATTTATGTGGTATTGTGTAGAGTATAATTCTGTGCAGTTGAATGATGTTGCGTGTAGTGGTATGATGCTGTGTTATTTATTTCATGCTAAAACCTCATTTTAGGTTAGGTGATGTCACACTATGTTATTGAAGTCACCCTGCCATATATTACTACCTGGTCACAGTCTCTATGTTGAGGCCACAGCGGGAATGAACACCTGGGAACAAAACACTGGCAGCTCTGCAGATTAATGCGCTTTTCATGTAACATACCACTGAGCTTGTCAACGCTGTACACATAACTCTGCTACACAGAGACACAAACCAGAGCAGAAAAAAGTACCTCTTGCGCCAAATAAATACACTCTACCCCTACTTCGGTCTTCGGAGAGTACCATTTAAACGTGAAGTGCTTGTTAGGTAAAGTAATTCCCATGTAACTTTTAAACAAAAAAAGAAACACCCAAATAAACAAGTACTGTCGCCAGTTAATGGATATGGCGCTTAACAGTGGCGTAGGAGTGCTTCGAACCGCATCTATTTTTCACAGGAAGTGGACACGAGGCACAAGGAAATGTAGTGATCTGTCCACTACCGCACATTTGAGTGAATTGAGTAAGTGTGGAGCAGAGTAAAACAATCACAGAAGACACAGGCCCACATGCATCAAGCATTTTTGGAGTCGCAAACGGTGCGATTCCTTAAAATCGGCCGTTTGCGATTCCAAAAGTGCTGTTTGGGATGCATCATGCTATTTTAGAAATCGCAACTTTTTTGCGATTTCTAAAATTGCGATAGCATATAAGAAATCGCAATTTTGCGATTTCTTAAATGCTATGCATCATTTCCAAAAAATTTGCGATTTTTCAAATTGGAAGTGCAAATTACCGCGAAGTTCAACCTCGTGGTAATTTGCGAAATTGTTTAAAAATGCACAAAAATGCATTTTTTAAACTGTTAAGTTACAAACACACATGTCCTTAGGACATGTGTGTATGTAACTTCTACTGAAAAGTATATTTCATGGGTGCAGGGGGGGTCATTTAGACCCCCCTCTCCACCCTTGAAATGGATTGATGAATTGCGATTTCAAATTGCGAATTCACAATTCCCATTCATTCCTATGGGCATTTTGGCCCATAGGAATGAATGGGAATTGCGAATTCGCAATTTGAAATTCTCATTTTTTATGCGATTCGGTAAAAATAGCGATTTTTACCGAATTGCATAAAAAATGAAAAAATAATCATGCATAGGCTTTTGCGATTTCTAAATTGCGAATCGCTATTTTTCGCAATTTAGAAATCGCAAAAGCCGTTATTGATGCATGTGGGCCACAATGCACAAATCGTTTTTGAAAAATGTGTTTAATATTCCACGGATCTTGTGCAGATTTGTAAACATTGTCAAAATTGTCAACATTTATGTGACACCTTTGGCAGCAGTGATAAGACAGTATGGGTTTTCAATAGTGTATTACGCGGATGACACACAGGTAGTTATTTCAGTCACCAACAAAGTGGAGGAAACTGCCACCCGCTTCAATAACTGCATGCGCCACGTTAATTCGTGGATGCAATCCAACTGCCTTAAACTTAATGGCAGTAAGACCGAAGTATTGATGCTGGGCGCTAATCCCATTGCTTGGTCCCCAAACTGGTGGCCCTCAGAGCTTGGTGAGTGTCATACACCCGTGTCAAAGGTCAAAAACCTCGGGATGACCTTTGACTGTAGATTGACATTTGACAGCCAAATTAACTGCCTTTCTTCCAGCTTCTGGTTTATTCTTAGAATGATCACAACGAAGTGATCAGTTCGCAAGGACATTACAACGCAATTAGAACCTCGCAATAACGTTTACATCGCAAGGCACAGCAACGCTTAAACGTTTACATCGTAATACATAGCAACGTAAGCCTCAACAACGCTACTTTACGATGTAAACGTTAATGCGATGTTCTAATTGGCTGCATTGTATACATTCACGCTCCAAATACAGTCATTAAAAGACAGGAAAGTAAGCGCACTGTCACGTCACGCTCCGGCACAAAAGTAAAATTGACTGCATTCTACACACGCTCCAAATGAAGTCATAAAAAGACGGAAAAGTAAGCGTGATGTCACATAGTGGCACAAAAGACGGGAAAGTACGTTCGATGCCATGCTCCGGCACTAAAGTTAAAATAACTGCATTGTAAGCAGTGTTGGAAAGTCAATTAATACAGTCAAGCTAATACAGTCACGCTGTTCAAATTGACTGCATTGGAAGCTCGGTGTTCAAATTGACTGCAACATTCCTCTGTTCTAATTGACTGCATTGTAAGGAGTGTTATAATAAATAAATAGCAGTGTCTATTAATACAGTCATGCGATATTATTGTAAGGTGTTTCGTGATGGGTGGATAGATGGATGAAAGGGTGGGTAGGTGAAGGGTGGGTAGGTGAAGGGTGGGTGGGTGAATGATGGGTGGATGGATGGATGAAAGGGTGAATGCATGAAGGGTGGATGCATGGTGGGTGAATGGATGGATGAAAGATCGTGGATGGATGAAAGGGTGGGTGGATGAATGACGGGTGGATGGATGGATGTGTGAAAAGGTGGGTGGATGAATAATGGTTGGATGGATGGATGAAAGGGTGGGTGGATGAATGATGGGTGGATGGATAGATGTATGAAAAGGTGGGTGGATGAATGGTGGGTGAATGGATGGATGAAAGGATGGATGAAAGGATGGATAGATGAAAGGGTGGATGGATGAAAGGGTGGATGGATGAAAGGGTGGATGGATGAAAGGGTGGATGGATGAAAGGGTGGATGGATGGATGAAAGGGTGGATGGATGAATGAAAGGGTGAATGGATAAATGAAAGGGTGAATGGATAAATGAAAGGGTGGATGGATGAAAGAAGGGTGGATGGATGAAAGAAGGGTGGATGGATGGATGAGAGGGTGGGTGGGTGAATGAGAGGGTGGGTGGATGAATGGATGGATGAAAGGGTGGATGGATGAAAGAAGGGTGGATGGCTGAAAGGGTGGATGGATGAAGGATGGGTGGATGGATAGATGAAAGGGTAGATGGATGAATGAAAGGGTGGATGGATGAATGAAAGGGTGGATGGATGAATGAAGGATGGGTGGATGGATGGATGAAAGGATGGGTGGATGGATGGAAGGTTGGATGGATGGATGTTTGAAAAGGTGGATGGATGAATAATGGGTGGATGGATGGAGGATGTATGGATGGACGGGTGAAAGGGTGGATGAATGGATGGATGAAAGGGTGGATGGATGGATGTGTGAAAAGATCGGTGGATGAATGATGGTTGGATGGATGGATGGATGAAAGGATGGGTGGATGAATGATGGGTGGATGAATGCCTGCACTCCAGCATTCTTTAGTGCTTGGAAACATTGCTGGGGGTTTCCTACAGGCAGTGCTTAATTTGTAAAATATTAAGTGCAGGTGCTCAAATGTTTGTCGGAGGCCACACCTACTTTTCTCTGGCTCCACCCACATCTTCAACTGGCACTGCTAAAAGTCAGATGTAATATATACCTAACCTGATCCGAATATCAGCAAGGGAGCCTTCCTCATAGTAAGGTTTTGATGGGAGGTTCCCCTGCCCTGTGAACATTTTGAAAAAGATTAACTCAAAAGTGCATTTAAAGCCCAATTTTGGAATAATGAGCTAAAATCACTAATGCATTGAAAAGGGAGAATTTCAGTGCTGTGTGAGCTGATTTGGGGAAAGGATAATACTGGGGCAGGGTATGCCATTTTTAACAGAGTCTATGAGTTCTAAGGTACAACTTTTACATAGCTTATGTGACAAAATAAACCAAAACATTTTTTAGGGCGTTTGCATGCAGCTCTTTGATGACAGACTAGTTAATAGCTTGCTGTTCTATGATAGGATTTTAACTTACAAACTGCAAGTAACATAACGATCTCTCTGACAGAAGCAGTAACACACTGACCTATTTTACATTATATGCACTTTATGCACTTTTTGATGTGCATGGTAAACGTTCTTTCCAGCAGGTATACAACCCTGTACTACCTTTCAAGCAGTCACAACTTTGTCCACTGTCTTTTGGCAAAGCACACACTACAGAAATACCACAAACATACAAAGGGGGTTCTTTATTTACCTTGGTCTTGTCTGGTACCCTACTCCTTTGGCTATTGGGTCCCTGTCCTTTTTCTTTTGAGCCTTGTTCACCACTGCCAGCCTGAAGGGGCAGCATGCTTAGTCTTTGGTGATGGGGTTATGTTTGTGCCAAAGGAAGAGCTCCAAGAGAAGATATACCTCAACCACGAGCTTGAGCGAGTGGAGGGCAGCCTCTTCTTTCTGTATTCACATAGCTCTACCTTCCCACCTTGAGTTGTGTGCCTGCACATGGACACAGAAGTCCGAAACAAAGAGATGGGACAGAGTGAGCACATCTTCTCCTAGTGGCCCATGCAGGACTGCATGCCACTGACAGTGCCACAGCCCATGCCCAGTCGGCAGAATCAGATTTTGACGAACAAAACTTATTGAAGGTGTAATGCACGAGCAGGAAATTGCACAGTGGATTAGGGAATTCTTGGGCTCTTTGATCTCTACGAGCACTCAACCAGCCTCCCCCCTCCCATGTACCCCAAGAAGCCAGTTGCCTTCTCCTGTATTGAGTGTACCTGTAGGCTAACTTACCTAAAGGGATCAGCCTAAGCGTACAATAGCAGATTCCACTAAAGGTTCCATATATGCCTACATTTCAAGGTCAAATGATTTTCCCCTTAATCGGTCATACCTTCCTATTTGCTAAGAAGTAATGTGTAACTCTCAACAAATAAAATTAAAATATGAAATAAAAAGTGAATACCATCTTGCTGAATTGGAAAATGAAGACCACATCTAAACGAATGAACTACGGTCATGTTAAGTGCCAAAAACAGTTTAATACTGCGATGCAAGTGACACTAACCAGCTTAGTCAACCCATGCAATACATCAAAACACACTGTACAAGCCAATAGGGATTCCAAAGACACTGTCTCTTATTGCAATTCCACACAATATTTACACTTTAAATATTGATTTTAATGTATAGGTATACGTATACGGTTGGGTTGGACCGAAAATGCAATTCTCTATTCCCACCCCTATTCAACTATTCTCAACCAAGGAAATATCCCATGTCTCTTTAGAGAGACAGCAATAAATAGAAAACAGTGATCAGATGCACTTCTGCAACCATGCTAATCACTGTGGGTGATATCATGGAAAGAAGTGCGCTCAGAAAGCAGTGGAGAAACAAAACGGGTTAAGAAACAGAAGGAGAGTCGTCTCACATCGTTGTTCACAATCTGCCATTTTTTCTTGCATGTGGCTAATTTTCTATCAGAAAAAAAGGTTCAATAATATTGCGGTTATAATAATGATGCTAATTTGTAGAACTGACCCATCCTGATATCCACAGGGGTGGCATCAATGAAGTTGTTCTATAGTCGGAATTGGATTTCATTGTTATGTTCTAAGCATAAACTTTTAGGTCACATAGTGCTGCCTTCATCTCCCTAGCTCTTATCTTAATTTCCTTCCTGAATGGCTTAATACTGTGACATGCGCCTTCAAAACAGCTGCACTATCAATGGGGGTTTGCTAAGGGGGCTTCTCTATCTGTACGACACTGAATATGTAGCTTAAGATGTTCCTGTGACCCTGTCACCTCTATCTATCAATAGAACAATCCAGTGGTTCTGTTTCAAGACAGCGCTCTTCTTCAGTACTGTGATTGTAGATTATTTATTACATACCTCACTGCTTATGTCATATCTAGAAATTCACTGTCATTTCTATGCACAGATTGGGGTTAGATGGGATTGGATTCCTGACATAGCATAGAAATTATTCTATGTCTCAAAATTAGCACAATATGCGAAAAAGAAGAATCGCTTCTCCTGAAACCAGCAGACAAACAGTCTGATTTACCTAATTTCTGTAGTGCTCACGTGGCTGGGTTTGGACAAGTGCACGGGTTCAGGCACCACTGGCGCACTTCAATCATTAGGATGTTAGTAGCACAAGTGGTGAGTTGAGGTGGGTAGCAGGTAGCAAGTGAAATGACGGTTGTATAACCTTCAAGGCAAACAATGCAGCCCAGACGAACTGCCTACACGAGTAACTCACCAGTGAAGGTGGGTGTCCCTTGGCCTGCCTCATACCAGTAATACTGAACTCAACAAGCAAAAATTACAAATACATATTTATTTTTGCCCCACACATTGCATTTCTTACCCAGAATCATGTACACATAACTACCTTCCTTTATGTTCAGGAACGTCACGATAATCTGTTTTCAGAGTCCCTGGGGATGAATGCATTTACCACAACTCTTGTGAAGCCGCGCTCCGCCCCCCAGTGACTGCTCCCCCAGATTGTGCGCAGTTATGTGTCTGGAGTGCGTCATTACCGTAAAGGTAGGCCGCATTTTCCACAGGGCCCTGTTTGAGTGAGAATGGGGCACGGGTGCAGCTGGCACTGGATTAGAGGGCAGGTGGCAGGAAGGGTGGTGTTGGGGTGTGTGGAGGGGAGAAGAAGGCATGGGGGGACCCTTCCATTAACATACTGTGTGAACCGTGCACAACAAGTGACCAAATCAATCCAGGCATCGTGGCTACTTTGATCGGCGGCTGGCTGGCTACCATGACTTGGCCGGTGGTGGTGACAGGTGAGCCTCAGAGCATGCCATTATCAATACAAACGAGAAAAGTAATTGTGCTCAAACAGTGAATATTATAGTGCACAGAAGGGGCCAGTCTTCGAGTCTAGCCTCAGGATGCCTGTATTGTAGTTCGACTTCGAACCCTGTGCAATGCGGTCCTAAGTGCGTCTGTAAATGTCGTTTCTACCGGTCTAATTGTTAACACTTCAAAACTGTTCTTTGTGCCCTGCAGGAAGCACAGTGCACGTCTTTGCAGGAGGGTGAAAGTGTAAAGCGCGACGGAAATGTACAGGCCCAGCTATGTGGAACCTCTGCCTGAAAGGGGCACTAACGTCTCATATATACGCATCGGGGGAATAAACGTGAACATTTTACCGCATCGAACATGAAGAGACGAGACCAGGGAATGACTGACATGTTTGGAGTGCGCGTCAAAGAGGAATGATAGTTATGAATGCCGCCTACCCCAGGCCAAGCCTCGCTGGCCCTCACCTGGTGAGCTATGTACAGTAGTAGTCTACATCTTCTCCACCAAGTCATCCCACTTCAACGTCGTCCAGGTCCCATTCCCGATACTTTCAAGGGCGGCGTTTAAGTTCAATCATCAGTTACTCGGGTGGTGAGCAGGACGACGCAGTGCTAGGGCATGGCATGGCAAAATGAAAGCAGTGAATGCGCCGCATTCAATTACAAAATCTGCGCACGCATCACTGCCTCTGCCACTGGGCGGACAACACTGATCTGAGGCCGCTGGGCCAGCCCGGAAGTCTTGTCAGTAAAAAAAACTAGAGTGTGAGGCGATAGAAATTGAGAATCGGAGTGTCGTCTTAAGACATTAAGTTTTATATTATCAGTCATCATGATCAAACACCACCAGTATGGCCCGGGTAACTGACAGCAACTCTTATGGTACAGCAGCCAGCAGCACACACTAAATCAATTACTGTAACTGATGTGCACTTCTTAATGCATGACTCACTGTAGACCCGGCCCTGTTAATTCGGTGCCGGTGGTAAGCACCAGCACAAATTAAGCCCTGCCTACAGGTATAAAGGTGCCACTGTTACACCTGCAGGGAGTTTCCACCAACCATGAGTCTGTTAACATAGATCCTGCAGAGTTTCCTGTGTCACCGCCATTCCACCAGGATCTAATTAAAGGGGTTCGAGTTTTACTAGGCAAAGGCCAAGAAGTCTGTTGGGGGGAGGTGTTGAGGTCAGCTGAGTGGCGGCAACAGAGGTTGTTTTATTTTCTAAAATTCTCACTGTCGACCTTTCTATGTCTAAATTTCAGTACATTGTGAAAAGCCCTCTGCTGCAAACCCCACTTCAAAGGGCAGGCTCCTTGCCCTCCTGTCCCAGAGCTGTGGCTGCAGGGAGAACCTATGAGATGGAAGTCCCGGGGTGGAACCCAGGGTGAGCTAGGACGGGACGTGGCTGCGCCGGCTAAAAGTGAAGTTCATAACGGCTGCATTCAGCACTCTGCCTACGGGCGACATGTGGTTTCCGTGCTAAATCCCCATAAATGAAGCTAGAAAACTGCGGTTTTACTCTGGGCTCCCCCACTTGAGCAATGCTTGTGATCCTGGATGAATAACTATTTCCTGCCTCCACCCTGTTGCCTGACGGTAAAAGGGAATTTCTTTAAGCAGAGCCGTCTACTGTGTTTGATGCTGTAAAAATAGCTGGCATCGAAGCGCTTTAATGCACTGGGTTAAAATTATCCAATGTTCACGTCTCTTTCTCTCTGATAATTGTATCAGTTACACAAGATTACTGTTTTTAGATTTTTCCGGAATGTTGTCCCTCGTAATAAAATGTGCAAGTTGGGTCGATAAAGGTTTTTAAAAAGCGCTTGCTGCTATTCTTGCAGTTGTAGAAAGCAGTACACAAACAGGTGTTGGGACCCCCCTTCTCGATGGTTTTCATCGCGTTAAAGATAATTTGAGTTTGCCCCTCACAGTTTTCATCTTGAGCTAGGCGAACGCACGTGCGCTCCTGTAGCAGATACATTAACCAGCTGAACTCCCTACTCAGTTAATTTATTTTGCATTGCTACAACCGCTTTCACAATATTATGGTTTTAGTTTTTTTCAGATTAGGTGTGCCCTCTATAAAGTAAAAGTGTACCTCATTAAATCATCCCTGGTCCGCTCCCCACTCGATGCCCATGCCTACACTTGTTCTCCCCCATTGTTTTGTTATTGCATTATTATAGCGGTTGGCACCCCAGTCGAGGCGCTGGGGTGCAAAGCAACCGTGGCCAGGAGTAGTCCAGCCCGAACTGCTAGACCAGGTCGGTCCCCTCTGAACCGGAACACACTTAACTCCCAAAACTGGAAGGAGGCGCCTGACTTCTCTCAGACTTGCAGCGCTTTTTGTTTCTGCCTCCTTTTGCTCTTCACCTGCTGCCTCGCCAGCTCCTCCCCCCTCCCCTCCCCTTCTTAACCTCTTGCATTCAGAATCCATTGCCTGCTCCTGTCTGCCTTGCTCAGCCCCATCACTCGAGCTGGTCACCTTTGCACATCATTATAGCGATCTGTGCAGGGTGGCGACCTTCTCATCACTGTGCCTCTGTCCGCGCCTCGACGCGTTGTCATGACCTGCGATTTCCTCGTCTGAGAAGTTATGTACTTGCCAATTGCAATCAACGCATTGGGGTTGCAACAACGTGCGATGTTAAAGGTGACGAAGTTGTGGACTTTGCGATGTATTAAACGCGTCACAAAAGGATTCAATTACACTGTCAACCTGAGCGCATCATGAAAATCCAACAGATCAGTACCATCAGCAAAGCACAATAGACCCCAATTATATACATTTGCATATACACACAAGTACATACATATATGATGAGCATTCAGTGAGACCGCCCTCCGTCACAATAGGTAATTACAAGACAAAACACATGGGCAGCTCCAGGGATGCACTTTGCACGAACAAGACCACGGAATCAGCCGCACACACAACATTCCCAGCCCAGGGCACCCCACAAAGGAACATAAATCTCACCAACGGGCTCGCCTGCCCCTTTGTAGCTCCGAACACCAGCTGCCCACGTGCTTCCTCCTTGTGTAACCTCGAGCGCAGGAGGGGGCGTGGCGGGCGGGAGCGAGCGCCGTCCGGCAAAATGAAAATATTTTTATTAATTTATATTTCAGTGACGCACTTGTGCCAATAAAGAGGATTCTGCAGTAAGAAACGGTGCCCCGCGACAAAAAAAAAACGTTAAAACGAAGGCCATTTAAAAAAATAAAACGATTAAACAAGTGAAGGATAACGTCGGGAGCATGCACCTCAGCTGTACGGGCCCACACTCAAAGTCACGCTGCGCGCGTTTCCGTGTGCCGTGAGCGTGCACATCACATCGGACGTCGGGGCTCCAGTGCTCATGGAGAGCCCCGCCTGCTGCCGAGCCTGAGCCCCTGACCCTACACACCTGAGGAGGAAAGACCGGCCTGGAGAGCAGCGGGGGGAGTCCTGAGTCAGCCCGGTGAGTAAGGGGGCTGTTTTTGGTGCATTAGGCTAGCGAGACAGAGATGGGCACTTCGAGTGTGTGTGACTGTGTGTGTGTGCACCCGTGAGCAGGTTGGGGGTGAGGGGGGGTGTGCACGTGTGTGTGTGAGCGTGTGTATGCAGTGTGTGTGTGTGCGCGTGAGTAGGTTGGGGGGGGGTGTATGCAGTGTGTGTGAGCGCGAGACTGAGAAGCATGGCTGGCAATCTGGAGATGTGCACGGCTGGGGGGGTGGGCTGGGCGTGCGCGTTCACGATGTGCAATCGGCGCTCGTGCACCAGTCGACCTCCCTTGAAAGCCGACTCAATAACAATAGGTCTAGCGAGACCTAAAAACGGACACAGCTTACTCAATAATAGAAAAAGTACATGCATTGTGGACACATTATAAAGATACACTAACTCTAACACAGGACTAAATGGGGCAGAAAGTACCATCAGTATGACATTATAGCAAAATACATTTAGAGTAGCACAAACATGAAAGGCACGAGACAATCAAGAAGAGATAGCATATACACCGAAGAGAAACGGTTTATGGGAAGCAAACAGTTCTAGACTAGGAGAATAAAGAGAACGTGAAGGGGGTTATGCAGTGTCTGTATTCAAACTAAAGTAAACAGCAATTTATTTCAAGTTATCCCGACATCAAAGTAAAACCATACCAGTTTCAGCATTAAAGTGTCATACAGAATGAGCATTAAACTACAAAAAGTCCGAAGAAAAAAGGTCTTGAAGAAAACTTCCCCCAAGTAATATAACCAGAAAGAGAGACACAGCTCCTTCCCAGAAGGGAGTAAAATGCCAGATTCCGAGGTCAATAATCAAAAAGGATACCGGCAAGTTCTTCCTTAACAGATGTGAGAACTCTGGTATCAGTGTTGGGTTCTTGCAACTCAGCCTTGAAGACTCTTTTCCCCTAGAGCGGTCACTTGTATCAAATATAGGTTGCCTCTGCTGGAGTCTGAGTCCATCAGACTTCAACTCCTCTCCCATATGTTGACTGTTAACTAACTACCAATTATAATCAACTAAGGTCTGGAAGCTGAAGCAGTAGCTGTCCTCCTTCACCAGCATAAAGAGCTCGGCTAGTGCATGATCCAGTGAGCCCAGTGCTTGGAGCTGCACCAGTAGCATCACCTCACTGTAAGTGTGAAAGCAGCCCAAGTCTCACTGCAGACAACTTCTTTCAACGTGAACAGTCTACCACCCAGAGGGATGCTGCATTCAACAGTTCATTGTTTTGAACTCTCAGATATGTACAGCGATAAAAAAAAAGCTTAGCATTAACGAAGGCACGACAAAAGTAATTGTTGGTGGACACAAAAGTACACCAGGGTAAACCATTCTTGATCGCAAGCCAACCACTTGAGCATGTTTGAAGCTTCAATTACCTGGAGTTCCTCTCACCTCATCAAATGGTCTTTCTGCCTAGAAATATACATACCTTTTTTAGAGGCAAAGTCAATATTATTTCTTGTGGGGGTTCTTGGAGACTGTTTGAAGGCTGGTGATGAAGTACGTTCAGGAGACCCTTCCATGTGACTTCCGAACTGCTGCCGCTTTGATTTGTTACTTGTTGACAGATTTTCTATTGCACTCTTCAGACAATTTTCATTGGTTGTCAGAAACGATTTACAGAACTGCAGAACAGAGAAGTATAATTACAAAGAGGGTTCATTATATAATCACTTTACAGGAAATAACCATACAGTTTAACTGAAAATTCTAGGAACATCCGTGCTTTCCAGAATTAGCAAACCATATAGAAAGTTATACATACGAGGCTAGAGAGTAATTACCTTTTAAACGACTATTGGATTTATATTTTCACCTGGATTACTTCGTTTTTTCGATTTCCCTACGCTTCTGATACATAATATAGCACCATCGATTCTAAGGTCAATAAATGTTATCTAGCTGAAAATCAATTTTTGACTAATTTGGTTTCCCTTTTGGTTTATTAATTCCTCCACCTAGTTCTTAATCTATTCCCCTTAATACCAATCACTTTCCTTACAACTATAACACATTGCTTTGTTTTTATTTTCTTAATTCCAATGCATTTAATTTTTTTGTCAAAGTGTGCCGCTGTAAAGTTCACTCTACTTAATATGGTATTTTGGCTGTTTTTTAATACTGGTATACTGCGTACAATTATGAAACCTTCAAAAGTTAAAGCAGTACTGATTTTTACACTTTTGGATGTAACAATAATCTAACACTTTCAAAATTATGCCAAAAGTTTTATCATACGCTTAAATGTACCTGCCTTGTTTGATGTCTATTTACCCTCTTTTCCCTTCATCCGGCTAGCTCTCAAGAGCAACCATTCATCATGAAGTGTCCTCGCAACCATCCACCATGAGGCATCCTCACACAAGCCATTTCTTGCTAATGGTTAGCCTGTCCTACCTACCACTCCAGAGTCAATGAGAATGTGACCGCCACACATGCAGAACGCATTTGCTTTACAATGGTCACCCCAAAAGAAACAGTGTCTGCTGTCTTCAGTGGTGGAAATTTTGCTGAATTATTTTTGTGCATTCAAATATATTTCTCTTTAACTTGCTTTAATTAGGCACTTCAGACAGAAAGGGAAGAGCCAGCAATACAGCCCACAACACGAATTCGACAAGGTTATGGAAGTAAGCAACCAACCAAAGGGAGCAAGGAAAAGGTTAAAATACATCAGCAAATAACCTTGGATGTCGGATGACATTACGAAACAACAAAAAAAGAAGTCGCCTATGTCACCACAACACCTTAAAACCCAAGAGAAGCTGCATAGGCAACACTAGGATGGTCCAAGGAAGTAGCAACAAGACAGTCTCAAGAGAGACCAAATGATGGAGACACATAAGTTGGCAGCAAATTCTCCTCAAGTGCATCTGCCCTCCTCGAGATCAATATCCCACAAAATAATCTTAGAATGGAGTCCGCATGCTTAATACAGTCATCTCTAACCTCTGCGGTGGTCTTTTTTATGACTGTTACGGACCACTAAATATCTACCAAGGATCCCCACTAGCAACTTCAACTACATTGCCAGCACAAGCAGATCAGCCACAAGATGCGGAGTTACAAGAGGGCTCAGGAGTTCACCTCTATAATTTAAATCGTCCACCAGAGATCCTAATAGAACCACTCACAGAAAAGGACAAGAGCGGCTTTTGCACTATCTTTTATGTGTGAAGAACTTTGAAAAGACCTGGGCTGGAGCACTGCAACTCCACATGTGCAGCAAGTCCCTCAACAGGCCATATCATGGCCAGCATAGGAGAGAGGAGTTGGGGTAATATTTTATACAATAGAGATGGGACGAATTACAGTAATTAAAAAAAAAAATCCCATTCTGAATACTGGAGGAAAGTGTGCTTTCAAATATAGATTGCTACATTTCCTCCAAAGGGCCTAAATTCAAATCTCTACCCCTGCCCAAGACGCGTTTTGGCTTTCGAAGAGAACACACTATATTAAAATATTAATACAGGCTCAAAATTATATTTATATGTGCAGGGTTATTGATACAAGCTCTATAGTCTGAATTTCTGTCACCACATCAATACTCCAATGCCTGACCTGGATAAAGCTGAAGTGCTACGTTTTCAAACCCCAAAGGTGTGCTTGCATCTTTCAACGTCCAAATCGTCTTGGTCTTTAAAGAGCTGACCCATGTGCAAAGACATTCCATCATCCAGGACGAAAACTGCCAACCTTAAGCACTGGGGTGAAACCTAGTTTTCTCATCGTTAGCATAACTGGTGGGAGGAAAGTGGTGGTCATATATTTCATAACCTCTAACTGTCAAGTTTACTGATAAGGAGTGCAACAGGGTCTCAGCAACTTGCCTTTCCTTAGCAGAATGCACAATAAAGGCTTATGCAATAAAGTCGCATTAAAGACTTGTTCCTGAAAGCAACATTTAGATAGCTCTAGATCTCAATCATTATCTATGCTCTATTAAGCCTACTATTCCTAGCAAGATTAGCAATGAGCGCTTGCATTACAGATGATCAATGGGAAAAGAGAAGTAAACAAAAATAATATAATTGCAGAGTCTACAAATCAAGGACCATGGAGCTATTGTACTCTTGTCATTGCAGATGTTGTCCTTTCTGAGGATGTTTAAATCCTCAAAAGTGATGGAGAACTGATTAGGCACACAGGGGATGGCTTTGTCCTTCTGAAGCCCAAAGATTTTAAATGCTGGAGTCTTTTTCACCTTAGTGGTTTGATATCCCTGTGCACTCTAATTTTAGGGGAATGGATTTATCTTAACTACAATTTCCACAATGTTCGGGTTGTGCTGCAAAGTCTGTCACACCGTGTCTGGTGGTGCCTTATATATACAACTTATGTGTGAAAGGAATCTCCTAACACTGAAGGCTTGCGCACTCTTTGCATGAAACTAGGAAGTTTCTTTACATAATCAATCACTGTATAAATAACACTTTCAAAAAGTTTGTCTTCTTATGATTCAATGTTTTTTTATTTCATGATTCTTCTTTCATTATTCACAAAGAAAACGGATAGAAACACTGGCCTTTTATATCAAAGTTTCCATCCAGAGGCCCTAAAGAAACATTTACCAATTTCGCAATTCATCAGACTCAAGAGAATATTCTCTACTCCTAAGAATCTGCCGGTTTCCTTAGAGAATCAAGTGAAGAAATACCGCACAAGAGGATATCCTCAAGATATCCTAGATGGGTTATTAAAGAAAGTACATCGCATGTCAAGAGAATCTTTATTGGTATCTAAAACATCAACAACAGAAAAGAAAACTGTTTGCGTGTTGAAGTTTTCAACCATGGCACATAAAATAAAGAATATCATCAATCACCATTGGCCATTGATAACCACAGAACCAGATTTAAAAGGCCTTTTCAATGATCCCATCACATTCGCATTCCAAAGATCCAAAAATCTCAATGAAATATTGAACAGAAAAACACAACAAAAACACACAAAGGAATGTCTAGATGCGAAAATTGTACTCATAGCAATAATGTAATTATTGGAAATACTTTTCTTCACCCAATGAAAGGTAAAAAAATATCGCTCCATCACTCAAGTACTTGTGACACTAAAAATGTCATCTACGCAATCAAATGTCCTTGTGGCAAGATTTACGTAGGACAAACTGAGAGGAAAATCAAAGTAAGAATGACAGAGCATAAGAGTAACATCAGATTGAAGAATTAAAAATCAACTATTGCAACACATTGGATTGAAGCCAAACACCAAATCTCACAAATCAAATTTACTATATTGGAGGTAGTGCAACAACGCTGTGACACAGATCCACACAAAGCGCGCCTCATGGCTGAATTTTACTGGATAAAAAAACGTAATTCTTTACATCCAGATGGGATGAATGACAGAGTTGAATTTACGTGCTTTTTATGAGCATAGCAGACATTGTATGATGGGCCAATCTTTATCCCCTATGTAATATACTGAATAGGTTGAAATATGTTCATGTAAGGAATGTTATCCTCGAGCCGTTGTATACTGTCACTGATTTAGCATTGGCATTATTTATTTTCTTTTTCATTCACATTTCTTTTTCGTTCACATTTCTCTTTTTATTCTTATTTTGCATTGTTAATCATTAATATTGGTGTTTTCTGTCACGTATCATTCTTCATCCTACTTCACTTGCATGCAGTGCTCAATCTTAAGTTTTTCTGTGAGAGCTCTCATCCACATGACCATCCATTTCATATGTGCATTACACTGTAAATTCATGTCACGATTGCTTTGGAACTTTGTGTATCTTTAATAGTACTGTCACGGATTCGATCGTTTAAACCCTCCCACGTGATCTTCTGTATAGCTTCATTTCCGCATCACATGATACGTGCCCCTTCAGTTTATAAGTAGTTCCATGGCTCATCTCCCGAACGAGTCCGGATTGGTAAGCCCCTCCACGTGATCTTTAATGAAGTTGCATACTCACATCACATGACACACGTCAGTTTAGTAAATACGCAGCCCTTTGGCCAACTTAGATTCCGACACATCCCACTTAGGAAATACGGAAGACGCCGTTTCTCTACCAAAGTAAGTGCATGAGATCTTTGTTGGTATCTTCTATTAGAACCCCGCGCACAATCATTTTTAGACTCCAGCGCACAATCATTTTTAGACATTATGGTCCCGCTTTTGGTTGTTCATGTAATCCAGTTAACGCTGTTGTTTTGACACCCCACGCCTCGTTCCGTTCCCACAATTCAGTTCACAGTCACTGTTTAGCGATTATTCCACCACTTCACTACTCATTCGTTTCTTTTGTTTAAGTCCATTGGATATATTGGTATCCCACTACACCAACATTCAGCTAGTCGATATTTGACCACTCTTACACTTGATTCGTTTCGAAAAATTACCAATGAGATTTTAATTTCTCAGTGTTTCTTGACTGCTGGTGACGATTATAATTTTTTTGTATAAAAACTGCTGGTTAGGTCTCGTAGAGAGACCTATTGCCGTCAAACCAGAAAGCTAACCCAAGGCTCTCAAAAGGCTCTCCTCAAGCGGCGGATTTTCAACAGTTCACGAGAATCCACAAGCTCCTCGTGCACGAGCTCTCGTCAAAGGCAGCCCAGCCTACCTCACACAAGCTTCTCCCAGCAGGCAGCCCACCCCCCTCCTTCTCCATATGGTCGCTCGAGTTGCAGGCAGCCCACCCCCTCCCTCTTATCTGACATCTGCCCCGAGCTTTCTGCCTATCAGCCTCCCTCCCACCTCCCCCCTAATTGCTTTAATTTTCACGGCCTCAAGGCCGTGAGCTACTTCAAAGACATCCGCTCCACAGCTAATCAGCCTGCCCACCCCCACCCTGTCTGATAAGGGCTGACTGTATATCTCTTGGGTGCATACAAATGCAACCCTGCATTATTTCCTTTTACTCTGCCCTTTATTAGTTTAACCTTTATAAAGTGAAAGGTGCATGGCTGTATGTACTTGTCCACATGTAGCCCCAGCCCTGTATTTATGCGTGCAAGATTAATGCTATTCATTCTTGATACCTTGTAGCAGGGATTAACATAGCCTTGCCACGTTAGAGGTTGCAGAGGCCCCGTCTGTAAAGCTGCAATATTGCGCGCCTTTGTACCTTGTAGTGTGAACACCTTTGTGATTCTGACGGTTGCAGTGCCCTGCCATGTGCTTTGTAGCTGGATTGTTTATGATTTAGCACAATAGTTGTAAGGCAGCTGTTTCCTTTGCAGTTGCGATGGATTTTTCCCTGGCCCACGTGTTAATGCATGTTTGATGCGCCAGCATAGGTAATGCGTGAACTGTTGCTTTTTCCTTAGTTTAAAGCATGGCAGTTTCTGGAACAATATAGGGCATTTCGCGTTTACTTGATCTGTATCACTTTTACCCCTTAATTGTGATGCAGCTGTTTCATTTTGCAGCTGCGATAAAAGGTGCCCTGGCACACGTGTTAATGCGTGTTGGAGGCAGCAGCATTGGTTATTTGTACCTGCGGCTTACTATTAAGTCAAATGCCTTGAGCGGCTATGAATAATGCCAAAGGTTGTAGCACGTTTTTTGGGCCCTTGCGTTATGTTATAGAGGGGCTATGTACTGTCTACGCTTGTCTCCCAGGCTCCTCACAGTGCCATATGTCCCCAGCGCCTCACACTGCTTTTCAATATGTCCCGTGCCCCTCACGCTATCCGGCTCCTCGTGTCCATGTGGCCCCTCAGTGCCTACCCGTTCCTCACTGTGTGTGTCTGCGCAACCCATGGCCTCCATTATTGTCATTAAGCGCATCGCTTGCCGTGCTTGATCGCAATCGCGATCACTTTCACTTTTGCGGCCGCTTTGATGTTTTAACTGAGACACGTGGCAAATGCTTGTTGCGTATTTTATTTGCTTTGAGTTTACTTTTGTGTGTTTTTATTTTTTTTGTGGCTTTGTAATCATGTCAGACGGGTGTAATTTTCCTATGTCAAAATAAATACAGTACTTTTTAGTGATACCTTCCATGGATGAAATACCTTTCCCACCACAAACAAAAGAGAGTGTCCTGTTAGAGTTGTAGGAACCAGGAGGAGAAATTTCGTTTTAAATATCGTGGCAATGTCTTTTTATCACGCAGATGTGTCAGGAAGTATGGTCTGTTTCATCTATGCGCCACTGACAGAGCATCTTCGACCCGCAGCTCGTGGGGATCTCTCAGAGGAGCCTAGGCTTCACACAACTCAACGCCATACCCTTCTTGTCCTTTCTCCCACCTCCCTGATCCAGTTTGCTGGATTGGGCCCCTTTGTGAACTCGCAATAATGCAAATGCTACTTACCAGTATGCATCTGTTCTTGGCATGTAGGGCTGCTGACATTCATATCTGTGCATAGATCGCCGCCTAGTGTTGGGTCCGGATGATTGCACATTGTTGTCCTGGAAGAGTCTTCGAAGTATCACGAGATAGGTGGCTCCTCCCCTGGACTACAGTGCGCATGGGCATCGACTCCATCCCCAGATTGTTTTTAGCCATTGTGGCCGAGATGGAGTGAACTCTGTGAGTGATGACCATGCTATGAAATGTATGTAAACACTGCAGCTGCTACAGGCGCCGGGGAGGAGGGCGGGCGATATGAATGTCAGCAGCCCTACATGGCAAGAACAGATGCATACTGGTAAGTAGCATTTGCAGTTTGAGGCATGTGGGCTGCTGAATTCATATCTGTGCATAGAATACATAGCAGTCCCTCCATTAGCGGCGGCCGCCCGTGCCAGCTGCAGCAGTTTGGAAAAGTGTCTTGAGAACAGCCTGCCCTACAGCTGCCTGCTGTTTGGAGTGCACGTCTACACAGTAATGTTTAGTAAATGTATGTGTGGTAGACCATGTGGCTGCTCTACATATGTCCTCTAAGGGAATGTTTCCAAGGAAGGCCATAGAGGCCCCCAACTTTCTGGTGGAGTGGGCTCTCGGTGGAATAGTAAGAGTGCGTTTAGCTTTCGCATAACAGATCTGAATACATTTCACGATCCACCTAGCAATACCAGCCTTGGAAATAGCGTTACCTTTGTGGTGTGACGCAAAGGCAACGAAAAGCTGCTTAGTTTTTCTAAAATCTTTGGTCCTGTCAACGTAATACATCAGGGCCCTTTTGACGTCAAGGGTGTGGAGCATCCGCTCCGCCAGTGACTCAGGATTTTGAAAAAACACCGGCAACTCAATTGTTTGGTTTATGTGGAACTGAGACACAACCTTGGGTAGAAATTTAGGGGTAGTGCGGAGTACTACCCTGTTAGCATGAACCTGGAAGAACGGCTCCTGGATTGTGAGGGCCTGCAGCTCACTAACCCTACGTAGCGATGTAATTGCTACTAAGAAAGCCACTTTCCAAGTCAAGAACTGAAGTTCGCAGGAGTGTAGTGGCTCAAAGGGAGGACCCATCAGTCTTGTAAGAACCACATTGAGGTTCCATTCTGGAGCTGGTGGGGTCCGTGGTGGAATGACCCGTTTGAGTCCTTCCAGAAAAGCTTTGATAGCAGGCACTTTGAAAAGTGAAAGGTGCTGTCTATTTTGGAGGTATGCGGCCATCGCAGACAGGTGAATGCAGATAGAAGTATATGCCAAATTACACTGGTACAGATGGAACAGGTAACAGATGATGTTCTGAATGGAAGCATCTAGTGGATTAATGTTGTGGTTTGCGCAATAAATGACAAACCGCTTCCATTTGGCCGCATAACAGGCTCTAGTAGTGGGCTTTCTTGCCTCCCGAATGATGTCCATACAATTGGGAGGAAGGTTGAGGTAGCCAAACTCTAGGACTTCAGGAGCCAGATCGCCAGGTTGAGCTGTCGCGGATCTGGGTGCTGAATGTCGCCATGGCTCTGCGTCAGAAGGCTGGGTGTGAGATGAAGCCTTTGATGCGGTACCACGGACAGTTCCAGAAACGTGGTGTACCATGGTTGGCGAGCCCACGTTGGAGCAACTAGGATGAGAGTCATCGAGTGCTGCCTGAGCTTGCGTGCCACCAGCGGTATCAGGGGTGCTGGGGGAAAAGCGTACGCAAATTTGCCTGACCAGTTCATCCATATCGCATTGCCCTGCGATTGCGGGTGTGGGAACCTGGCGGCGAAGCTTTGGCATTTTGCGTTCTCCCTTGTGGCGAACAGGTCTATCTGTGGATGACCCCATCTTTGAAAGTACGGCTGGAGTACCGATGGATGTAACTCCCACTCGTGCATCTGGTGGCTGTGCCTGCTGAGCAGGTCCGCCATCTGATTGTTTTTGCCTGGGAGGTGTTCCGCCATGAGGAAGATGTTCCTCTGAATGGCCCACTTCCACATGCTCTGAGCCAGATGAGACAGCTGCGGAGAGTGTGTTCCTCCCTGTTTCTGAATGTAGTACATGGCGGTCATGTTGTCCGTCCCGATCAACACGACCTTGTTGCACAGATGTACTTTGAACGCCTTTAAGGCCATGAAGATCGCCATCAGTTCCAACACATTGATGTGCATCTTCTTCTGCTGTAGAGTCCATAGTCCCTGCACTGTGTAATGGAGTACATGCGCTCCCCAACCCTGGAGAGAAGCGTCCGTTGTCAGGATAATCTGTGGCACAGGCTCCTGGAACGGTCGGCCCTTGCAAAGGTTTTGTGGATTCCACCAATGCAGAGAGTTGTATGCCCGACCGCTCACCAACACTAGGTCTTTCAATTGCCCGTGAGCCTGAGTCCACTGACGTGCTAAGCACTCCTGAAGCGGGCGCATATGTAGTCTCGCGTGCGGGACAATGGAGATGCAGGAGGCCATCATGCCTATCAACTGCATGAACACTCTTGCTGGAAGCGAGTGCTGAGGTCTGAATCTTTGGATCAGCGACTGAATGCTGGCGATTCTCACTGAATTCGGCTGCGCAGTGGCCGTCAGAGTGTTTATGGTCGCCCCCAGATACTGCCGTATGTGGGCGGGCTGGAGATGGGATTTTGGGTAATTCAGTGAGAACCGCAGATCGTGCAGAAGGTGAATAGTGTGGGACACGTGGTCGGCGCACTGCTGGTTCGACTTTGCCTGAATGAGCCAGTCGTCCAGATAGGGGTAGACGTGGATGTTTTGACGTCTTAGATGCGCCGCCACCGTTGCTAGGCACTTCGTGAAGACCCTGGGCGCCGTGGTGACCCCAAAAGGCAGAACCTTGAACTGGTAGTGCTGGTTTTGAATGGTGAACCGCAGATATTTTCTGTGTGAAGGATGCAGGGGAATGTGAAAGTATGCATCCTTGAGATCCAGAGTTGCCAGGAAGTCCCCTTGCCGAAGCAGTGGGAGAACCTGCTGCAGAGTGAGCATATGGAAATGTTCTGACAGAATGTACAAGTTGAGAGGTCTGAGGTCTAGGATGGGCCTGAGGGATCCGTCCTTCTTTGGAATGAGAAAGTACAGGGAGTAAACCCCTGTACCCCTTTCTTGCAGTGGAACGAGCTCTATTGCCCCTTTTTGCAGCATGACGTTGACTTCTTGCTGCAACAAGTGCAAGTGCTCGCCAGACATAGGACGGCTTTTTGGAGGTATGTTGGGTGGAGTGGATGTGAGCTCCAGACAATAACCGTATTGGATAAGAGATCTGACCCACCTGTCCGTGGTGATGGACTTCCACACGGGCAGGAACCGCTGGAGTCTCCCCCCGACCGGTGTTGCGTGGTCGGGGGGCAGTGACAAAGCGTCACTGTTTGCTGGCGGTGGAGGACCTGGAGCTGTTATTTCCACGTCCTCTGCCTTTGACGTTGTTGCCACGGTATCCACCCCGACCCTTGTTGGTATATGAGGATTGGGTGTTACTTTTATAGAATTGCGTGGATTGTGACGCCTGACCCCTTGAGGTGCCTCTGTTATTGGAGCGGCGAAAGGAACCACCCCGAAACTGCTGGGACTGCAGGGCACCCATAGATTTAGCAGTGTCAGTGTCTTTTTTCATTTTCTCGAGGGTGGCATCCACTTTTGGCCCAAACAGGTGGTCAGCATTGACAGTTTGGTTTAGGATGGTAGTCTGAATGTCCGGTTTAAAGCCTGAGATTCTGAGCCATGCATGTCGGCGCAGCAGAACGCTAGTGTTTATAGCTCGTGAGGCGGTATCAGCCACATCTAGAGCACACTTAATTGAGGCATTAGTGATAAGTTTTCCCTCCTGAATCAACATTTCAGCAGCCTCCTTATACTGATCTGGTAAGTGCTGTAGAAGGGTCTCTAGAGTGTCATAGTGTGCCCTGTCGTAGCGTGCAAGTAGCGCCTGCGTGTTGGATATGCGCCACATATTGGCTGCCTGCGCAGCAATACGTTTCCCTGAAGCCTCAAACACTTTTGATTCCTTGTCTGGGGGAGGAGCATCACCCGTGGTCTGTGAGTTGGCTCGTTTACGTGCGTTGGAGACAACCAGAGAGTCTAGCGGCAACTGTCCTTTGATGTACGTTGGATCAGTGGGCGCTGTCTTGTACTTATTGTCAATACGAGGATTAATGACTCTTGCCCGGGTGGGCTCCTTGAAAACCTCTGGCGCATGTTTTAATACTCCTTTGAGCATTGGCAGTGTCTTGACAGTTTTTTCAGCCACTGAGAAAGTGTCAAAAAGAAAATCGACATCAACTGGGTCTGCATGGAGGTCGACGTCATGATTGGCTGCAGCCCTTTCAATTAAAGCGTTGAAGGCCGCAGAGTCTTCCGTTGGGGAAGTTTTGGCAGCAAAAAGCTGCGGCTCGTGTCCCGAATGAGGGTCCCCAGGGTCGCCCCCAGCAGACCATGGCTCAGTGACATCCTCTGGGTCTGAGTAAACTGGATAAGCATACTCATCCTCGTCTTCTCCATCACCCTCCCCAGCATTGGAATGAGTGGGTGAGAGATCCTGACCTTGCGGAGATACAGGCTCCATAGGGGCAGATGTACCCGCAGAGTCCAACTTCTTTTTAAGTGGGATGTGGAAATGCTCTAACGCTGGCTCCGGGGTGATCTTCCGTTTAAGGAGAGATAGCTTGCCTGTGTTGGCGTCGATGACCACCTCTCGACGCTCCTCCTCCGCCAGTGGTTGGTGTCGTGGGTTTGGAACCACCGACGATGCCTTTGGCGCCGAAGCCAACTTTAAGGGCACTCCGGTCCCAGGTTTTGCAGTGAAAGCCTTCGGCGCCGTCTTTGGCGGCAGCGTGAAAAGAATCGGCGTCTGCGCCTTCGCCGGTTTCTGCAGAGGCTTGGGCGGCACAGTGTTCTTTGGCTCGACCGCCGCGGCCCCCTCCCGAATACTCTGAAGGGACTCTGTGACCTTCTTGGTAAACGAGGCAGAGGGACGGACCGGCTCGAGAGAGTCCTCCGAAGCCGGATTTGGGTCGGCGACCAAAGGCGCAGTCTTCGGAGCCGACGTAGCTCACCCCTTCGCCTTGTCAGCTGGAAGCGGTGCAGCCAGAGCCTTGGGGTCGTCCTGGCGCTTCTTTGGGGCTTTCTTATGGTCATCGACCTTCTTGGCGTCGACGCGACTCTTCAGAGCGTCGACCAACTTCGGCGCCGACGCAGCCGCGTCGGGCGTCTTCGCCTTCGGCTTCGACACCGTAGTCTTCGGTTCGGCCATTTTGGCGTGGCTCTTGAGCTCGACGGCCATCTTGGATTTTTTCGGCGCCGAGGCCTCCGAAGTCTTAGATCCAACCAGTGCGACTTGCACTTTCGGTTTCGATACTGGTGGCGTCGACACCGATGGTTTCACTTTCAGTTTTTGCACCGGGAGTGGTGCCGCACCAATGTCCGTGGCCGGGCCGGAAGGCGGAGCCGTGGGACGGGTATCGAGGTCTTGGGTAAGGCCCGAAGGCGATCCCTCGACCTGGGCCTCTTAATGGTGGCTGGCCCCGGAGTCAGTGTGAGGAAGCTCCTCCTCCGAGCTATCCTCTGCGGTGGCAATGGCCCCGTCGTCGTCCCCTACCTCCTCAACGACTTCCTCGAACTCCTCATCTTCCGCGTCGTAGCTTTCCTCGATCTCTGACGCCGGGTTAGAGTCCGAGACATTCTGGATGGTGTCGTCTTCAACATCCTCCTCGAAGATGCTCGTCGGAGGGGGTGCCGAGCTCTGGGCCTGCAGTCTAGCGGCCCGGCGTAGCTTGAGAGTCTTCTTCGACCGGAACTTGGAGCAGGCCATACACTTGGCCTCGTCGTGGTCCGGCGACAAGCACTTGTTGCACACTGGGTGCACGTCGATGTGCGGGTACTTTGAGGCACACACTGGGCACCTCTTAAATGGACTTCGTTCCATGATGAAGTAGTCTGGAGCGTCGTGTAGGCCCGTCCGCGCCGACAACACGCGGAAGGGCAGCAGTTGTTCGGAGCCCATGAATAAACCAACCCGAACGATAGACAATACCGACGCGAGTCCTAAAGACCTTTTGGTCTCAAGTAAAGAAAGTTAAACAACTATCGATTCCGACAGAGGGAACCGAAACACATCCGAACCCAATGGCGGAAAAAAACAATCTGGGGATGGAGTCGATGCCCATGCGCACTGTAGTCCAGGGGAGAAGCCACCTATCTCGTGATACTTCGAAGACTCTTCCAGGACAACAATGTGCAATCATCCGGACCCAACACTAGGCGGCGATCTATGCACAGATATGAATTCAGCAGCCCACATGCCTCGAACATGTTATTCCTTCAACACAAAATGCTGGAGCAAATATTCAAACGTGACCATTAACATCCACAAGATTGCATTTTAGGATCCATTTAAAGCCTGGCAGCAAGATGCTTTTTATTCCCTTCATCAATGTACCCCAACTCCACTGGAGGCAGGCGCGCCTCCAAGCTGCGTTTATGGCCTCCACACCCCACTTTGACAGTTAGGGCAGCCTGCCATAAAACTGCAGCCAGCCTTCATCTCTGGGGTGGGGGTGAAGGGAATGTGAAGCTATCAGCTGCTCCATCTGACTGTCACTAAAATCAAGGGCAGAAGTCAACATAAGAATATGGCTTGCTGATAACACTCTGAATGCTGCTGGTGCAAAACTCCCCACTGCAAAGAAGAAAACGTGTGTCTTAAGGAGTTGGATGCTATTATAAAGAGAATATTTTGCACAGCATTCTCTATTTAAGCAGCAGTTGTTCTAAACGTGTCATTCAGTCGCGCAGGCCTAACAACCTATTAACTAATATCTTCAGGATAATTTAGAGGCATGGAACGGGGTGGAGCGAGGCTATTTTACCTACACTTTGTTTTGATTGTATTCAGTCAAGTAAATATAAAGGCGCTGCCACCTTTTCAAAATAATGAAACAATGCGTTCTAGAATCAGAGTTACAACTGTCATGTTATCGTCATGTATCTTCTTCCAAGGTCTGTCCGCATATAGCATAATACCCATGTATTTAGATTGTATTAACTTCGAGGGAATTATGTTATGGACTTCACGACACCACCACATCACTCAGGGACACCACCACGTCACTCAGGAACACCACCACATCACTCAGGGGCAACACTCTGGGACACCACCACATCACTCGGGGACACCCCCACATCACTCAGGAACACCAACACATCACTCTGGGACACCACCACATCACTCGGGGGCACCACCACATCACTCGGGGGCACCACCACATCACTCAGGGATACCACCACATCACTCAGGGACACCACCACATCACTCAGGGGCATCACTGAGGGGCACCACCACATCACTCAGGGACACCACCACATCACTCAGGAGCACCACCACATCACTCGGGGGCACCATCACATCACTCGGGGGCACCACCACATCACTCAGGGACACCACCACATCACTCAGAGGCATCACTCAGGGGCACCACCACATCACTCAGGGACACCACCACATCACTCAGGGACACCGCCACATCACTCAGGGACACCTCCACATCACTCAGGGACACTGCCACATCACTCAGGGACACCGCCACCTCACTCAGGGACACCACCACATCAGTCAGGAACACCACCACATCACTCAGGGACACCACCACATCACTCAGGGACACCACCACATCACTCAGGGACACCGCCACATCACTAAGGGACACCGCCACATCACTAAGGGACACCACCACATCACTCAGGGACACCACCACACCACTCAGGAACACCACCACATCACTCAGGGACACCACCACATCACTCAGGGACACCACCACATCACTCAGGGACACCACCACATAACTCAGGGGCAACACCACATCAGTCAGGAACACCACCACATCACTCGGGGACACCACCACATCACTCAGGGGCACCACCACATCAGTCAGGAACACCACCACATCACTCAGGGACACCACCACATCACTCAGGGACACCACCACATCACTCAGGGGCATCACTCAGGGGCACCACCACATCACTCAGGGACACCACCACATCACTCAGGGACACCGCCACATCACTCAGGGACACCACCACATCAATCGGGGACACCACCACATCACTCAGGGGCACCACCACATCAGTCAGGAACACTACCACATCACTCGCGGACACCACCACATCACTCAGGGACACCACCACATCACTCAGGGGCATCACTCAGGGGCACCACCACATCACTCAGGGACACCACCACAGCACTCAGGGACACCACCACATCACTCAGGGACACCGCCACATCACTCAGGGACACCACCACATCACTCAGGGTCACCACCACATCACTCAGGGACACCACCACATCACTCAGGGGCACCACCACATCAGTCAGGAACACCACCACATCACTCTGGGACACTACCACATCACTCTGGGACACTACCACATCACTGTGGGACACCACCACATCACTCTGGGACACCACCACATAACTCTGGGACACCACCACATCACTCTGGGACACCACCACATCACTCTAATACACCACCACATCACTCAGCCCAACCACATCACCACTCAGCACCACAACAGCATCACTCAGCGCCACAACAGCTCTGTCCTTGCTTGCTACCAACAAGCATTGACAAAGCCAATAGGACTCGCATTAAGAAAGTGTAAGTTACACTTTTCAAAAGAGACTCTTTAGTTTTGCCAATTACATGTTGTGGTCTGTGACTATTCCAGTAGGAGTGTTTGTAGCCAGGTGCCCTTCATGTAATTACACAGCCAGCAGGCTCCTTTCTTCCTGTCATTAACAGGGGCAGGGCTCTGCGTGGACCCCTAGTGCTAATACGCCACATAATTACACTGCACTTAATGCAACATACACTCCAAATACCACTCAGTGCTACATTACAAGCCACATAATTACACTGCACTCAATGTAACATACACTCCAAATACCAATCAGTGCCACATAATTACACGCCACATAATTACACTGCACTCAATGCAACATACACTCCAAATACCACTCAGTGCTACATTACAAGTCACATAATTACACTGCACTCAATGTAACACACTCCAAATACCACTCAGTGCCACATAATTACACGCCACATAGTTACACTGCACTCAATGCAACATACACTCCAAATACCTCTCAGTGCCACATAATTCACACCACATAATTACACACTACTGAATACAACATACATTCCAGACAATACCACGCAGTGCCATGTTATTACACACCACATAATTACACTGCACTCAATGTAACATACACTCCAAATACCACTCGGTGCCACATAATTACACACTACATAATTACACAGCGCTCAACGCAACATACACTCCAAATACCACTCAGTGACACATAATTACACACAACATAATTACACTCTACTCAATGCAACATACACTCCAAATACCACTCAGTGCCACATAATTACACGCCACATAATTACACTCCACTCAATGCAACATACACTCCAAATACCACTCAGTGCTACATTACAAGTCACATAATTACACTGCACTCAATGTAACACACTCCAAATACCACTCAGTGCCACATAATTACACGCCACATAATTACACTGCACTCAATGCAACATACACTCCAAATACCTCTCAGTGCCACATAATTCACACCACATAATTACACACTACTGAATACAACATACACTCCAGACAATACCACGCAGTGCCATGTTATTACACACCACATAATTACACTGCACTCAATGTAACATACACTCCAAATACCACTCGGTGCCACATAATTACACACTACATAATTACACAGCGCTCAACGCAACATACACTCCAAATACCACTCAGTGACACATAATTACACACAACATAATTACACTCTACTCAATGCAACATACACTCCAAATACCACTCAGTGCCACATAGTTACACGCCACATAATTACACTGCACTCAATGCAACATACACTCCAAATACACTCAGTGCCACATAATTACATGCCACATAATTACACTGCACTCAATGCAACATACACTCCAAATACCATTCAGTGCCACATAATTACATGCCACATAATTACACTCTAATGAATGCAACACACACTCCACACAATACCACTCAGTGCCACATAATTATATGCTACATAATTACACTGGGCTCAACGCAACATACACTCCAAATACCACTCAGTGCCACATAATTACATGCCACATAATTACACTACACTCAACACAACATACACTCCAAATACCACTCAGTGCCACATAATTACACACCTCATAATTACACTCTACTGAATGCAACACACACTCCACACAATACCACTCAGTGCCTCATAATTATATGCTACATAATTACAATGCAACATACACTCCAAACAATAACACTCAGTGCCACATAATTACATGCCACACAATTACACTCTCCTGAGTACAACATACACTCATAATACAACTCAGTGCCACATAATTACATGCCACATGATTACGCTGCACTTAATGCAACATACACTCCAAATACCACTCAGTGCCACATAATTATATGCTACATATTTACACTGTGCTCAACGCAACATACACTCCAAATACCACTCAGTGCCACATAAGTACACACCACATAATTACTCTATCTATCTATCTATCTATCTATCTATCTATCTATCTATCTATCTATCTATCTATCTATCTATCTCCCTCACTCTATCTATCTTTCGCCCTCACTCTATCTATCAAGCGCATTCACTCTATCTATCTATCACATCACCACAGCATCACTCAGCACCACCAGAGCATCACTCAGGAGCACCACAACATCACTATACGGTACCACAGCATCACTGAATGCCACAGCATTACGTGTTCCCACCACATCACTCAGCGCCACCACAGCATCAGTCTGTGCAACCATTCAACAACAACTGGTTCAAATATGTTCTATCAATGTTTCAAGCTTTATTACGAATGTCACAAAAAGATGTTAATATTTCACTTCTGTTCTTGAATTTTCGTCACAATAAAACACACTGAACATAATCTTCACAAAAGTTATTTATAAAACTTTAAGCTATTGCCATTATAAATTACAATAACTTTTATTTAAGTATTAAATATTTAAAAAAATAAAAAGCCATTGTTATTTGTAATATCAATACATTTAAGTCACGTAAATAAAACACATATTGCATTACAAATGCTATAGGTGTCACATTTGCGAAAGTTATAACTATTGGCATTGTAAATGACAAAGCTATTAATTTTGCGATATTTTTTGCTATTTTCAAAACCAGCACATAAATAAAAAATGTGTCATTTACAATACCAATAGCTCAAACTTTCCTAATGCGAGACCTATTGCATTGCAAATGCTTGTTTATATAATGAGACTGCTCTGGTCCTGTGTTTTTCCTTTTAGACCCCTGAGGAAGGGTCGTGTTCTTGATAACCCGAAATGCATTGGGTGTTGTATAAAACGCATTAATAATAATAATAATAAAGGAGTTTGTAGAGCGCATGGCGACGCCATCTCGGCGTGTCCCCGCGCTGTGGAGAGAGAGGCATAGCCGTGACAGAGATAATAGATCTATAGGGCGTACAGGTAGGTCTTTAAAAGTTTTCTGAACTTAGTTTCAGTGTCTGCTAGCCTGATGTTCGCTGGAAGGGAATTCCATTTGTTAGCCGCTAGCACTCTGAAAGAGCAGCCACCCATTCTGGCTTTTTTTACACAAGGGATTTTAAGTAGGCCCGTTCCCCTAGAGCGAAGTGTTCTGCTAGGCTCATAAGTGAGGGCTAGGTCAGCCAGATAAAGAGGGGCTTTGTGCGATGTAATCCTATAGCACATTAAGAGCGCTTTGAATAGGATCCTTTTTTTTATAGGTAGCCAATGTAGAGCAGCCAGAGTTGGTTTGGATGCTGCTCTTTTGGGTAGTCTCAGGACCAGTCGTGCTGCGGTATTTTGAAGTACCTGCAGTCGCCTGATATTTTTTTCAGTGGTTCCTAGGAATAGCACATTGCCGTAGTCTATACGGGAGGTCACTAAGGCTTGGGTCATGGTACGTCTAGCCTCTAAGGGTAATAAGTCCAGGGTGCGATTAAGAGTCTTCAGTACCCCGAAGCATTTCCCCACTAATCTATGAATGTGGCCATCAAAAGATAGTTTGGGATCAACCCAGATGCCCAAATTCTTCGCTTCCTTACAGGGAGTGGGTAGAGGGCCAAGACAAGTTGCCAACCAGTCTCTTGTCCAGCTAGCATCATTCCCTACTATCACTAATACCTCCGTTTTGGAGCCATTAAGCTTCAGGCAGTGTTGGTTCATCCAACCTGCTAGATCCTGCATACAGGCCTTAAAGTTGGTAGCTGCCGTGGTAGGAGCTTGGGATAGGGAAATTAGCAGTTGGGTATCGTCGGCGTAGGATACTAATTCAACACTGTACGATTGCACCACATCTGCCAAAGGAGCCATGTATAAGTTGAACAAGGTGGGGCTCAGGGCCGAGCCCTGAGGCACCCCTTGTTCTAAGGCTATGCTGTCTGAGGAGTAAGCTCCCCTCTGTACCTGAAAGCTACGATCAGTGAGGAACGCTTTCAGCCAGCCCAGTGCCAGCTTGGTGACCCCGGCTTTGTTTAGGCACTGTAGCAAGATGGAATGTGCTACAGTGTCAAACGCGGCACTGAGGTCCAGCATAATGAGTGCCATGGTATGACCAGCATCAGCTCCTAATCGCAGGGTTTCAGTTGCTCTCAGAAGGGCAGTCTCTGTGGAGTAGCCCGGTCGAAAGCCGGACTGAGAGGCGTGAAGGAGATTGTTAGTTTCCAGATGGGCCACTAACTGATTGTTAGCTATTTTCTCCGCCACCTTCGCTAGATAGGGTAGCAGGGAAATAGGGCGTAGGTTTTCAAGAGTATCTTGGCTCACATTAGGCTTCTTTTTAATTGGGAGAACAATTGCTTTCTTCCAGACTTCAGGGAGTCTGGCCGAAGCAAAGGAGACCTGGAGCACATGTCTAAAGAATGGTTCCAGTACTGTCAAGCTCGCTCCTAGTACCTTGGGAGGAGCCGGGTCACGAGGGGAGCCTGACTTGATGCTTTTACATATGCTATTGAGGATCTCTGGAGAGGGGACAGAGAAACATTGTAAGCATATCTCTGTGGAGCTAACTCCTTCCCTTTCTAAAAAATCATGGCCAGATGTCAGATTACAAGAGAAAGTGGCATATATGTCTTTTATTTTTCCAGAAAAGTAGTTAGCGATTCTATTACATGTTTCCACTGAGTCGGTTTGGGAGGTGTTGTCATTGGTTAGCACAGAGATCTCCTTAAAAATTTTAAATAGCTCCTTAGAGGAGTTCTCTGCTTCCCCAATGCGAGGTTTATAATGCATGGCCTTTGTAGTACGTATTTTGATGTTATATTCCTTTTGAGCTTTTTTATATTGAGTTTTGACTATAGGGCAGAAGTTTAGGCGCCATTTACGTTCTAATTTTTTACAGGAGGATTTCGCAGCCTGTAGCTCAGGAGTGAACCACGGGGAGGTCTTTTTTCTACTATTGGGTTTTTTCATGGTACGTATAGGGGCAGTGTTCTCTAAGGCAGTTAAAATACGATCCTCTAACCTACTATATGAGTTATCGCAGTCCATGCCCCCTGGCGGTCCTCCTAGCTCAAGTATTTTATTAAAGGTTTCTTGAGAGAAGTTTTTCCATTTTCGATATTGGTAACGGTGTTCACTGTCTTTTTTTATCTCAGACTCTAATATCCGCAAGTGGAACGGAATCAGAGAATGATCTGACCAGGATACCGGTAAGGGTGGCTGAGCTTGCACTCCGGACCAGTTCCCGAAAATATGGTCCAACAGATGACCAAGTTTATGGGTAGGATCACAGTTTTTTAGGTCTAATTGAAGGGATTGTAATTCTTGTCTGATGTCCTTTGCCTCTTTGTCGAGTGGATCGTCAAAGTGGACATTCATGTCTCCTAGTACCATAATTCTGCTCTTTCTTATGGCTCGGTGGGCTGCCGCTTCCGCTAGGCTAGCCGTGAAGTCATATAGCCTGCCTGGGGGTCTATATACAAGAATTCCCGATAAGGATTGTTGAGGCCCAAATATAATGGTGAATAGACCAGCTCACAGTGGTCAATCATCAGGGGTGATAGAGAGCATTCCATCGGAGCTTTGATCGCAATTGCAATCCCTCCGCCCCTCCCCTCATTCCTATCTAGTCTGGAGAGAGAGTAGCCAGGTGGCATGGCTTCAATGATATCGGGGTCAGAGTGTTCTCCTAGCCAGGTTTCTGTTATAAAAAGTATGTCAAGTGCTTCGTCTTCAGGTAAGTCATGTATTTGAGTACTATGTTTGCTAAGAGATCGACAGTTTAACAGTCCCGCTTTTAACTTTCCTTTGTCTAAGTCATTAGTCGGTACTCTAGCAATTTTAAAAGGACATAAAGAGCAGCTATGCAAAGAGGCTCCCTCCATAGTGTGCCTGCAGGGTAGGCTAATTGCCGGACAAAGATCCAGCAGTTCCTGTCTTCCATACGTATATAGGGGGACCCTGAGTTCGTGGTTGATACAGTTGACATGAATCAACAATGGAACTGATTGAATAATGAAAGAAGAATCATGAAATAAAGAAACATTGAATCATAAGAAGACAAACTTTTTGAAAGTGTTATTTATACAGTGATTGATTATGTGAAGAAACCTCCTACTTTCATGCAAAGAGTGCGCAAGCCTTCAGTGTTAGGAGATTCCTTTCACACATAAGTCTTTCTTACCTTAGACCTACCTGTGCATCCCTTCCTAGAAAAAAGTCAACTCTGATCGTCTTTGAGTAGTTATCCCAAGGATAATAAAATACTAGCTTTGGGGTACTTCAATATGTGGAAGATAACTCACAAGCTTCTGCCTTCACAGATGCTTGGAAGAAAGTTGGGTTCAACAATCATAAGACTGGCCATACTCATTGGTTTAGAAGTTTTCTTGACATGGTCCTAGCTCAGAAGTCCTAACTGAAAACAAACCTGTTCTCCTGGTGAGACCACTACCTCACCACCTTCTCTCTATCAAGGCCTTTAGTCTAAATCGAGAAAAAAGAGAAAACAGATCGACTTCCTTCAAACTTTATAAACTAAGCACAGTAGAGCATCATTAATTCTACAGGAGTCTGACAGAACTTGAACGTTCTGGTGGAAGCCATGTTTGAATAATATACTTCTTTATTTTTTATGAAGTCGATGACTCCATTTCCTCATCAACCAATAGAACAAACTATATGCCCATTAACACAACAGAGGGTTCCTGTGGGGCTTGTTGCTCTATATAAACACTGGAATCAAACAATATTTCCTCTAATCCCTGAAAACATTAACCCCTCCCCTGCTGATGACGGAACCGCTCAGTCATCAGCTGCGGTGGCGCTGTACTGATGACGGAGCGGTTCCGTCATGGCCCGGCCGCCGCGCCTGCGCGGCGCGTTCTATTAAGCGGGCGGGCCATGACGGAACCGCTCCATCACGAGCACAGCTCAACCGCGGCTGGTGACGGAGCGGTTCTGTCACCAGCATGCGGCCGCCCCGCCCTGTTAGCGCTGCGGCGGAATAGCCGCCGCAGCGAAAGGGTTAAACCAACAAAACCAGTTTATTTATGTTCCTACATTTTCCTTTCAGCAGGTGGATTTTGCAGAAGAAACACAACAAAACCTTTTGTGGTGGTGAACTACATTTGGAGAGTATTAGTAGGTAAAATTAGGAATGTATAGTCATAAAAGCCCCAGAAGGATAAGTTACATACCTGTAACCCTTGTTCTCTTCCAAGGGCATCCTCATCAAAATCATAAGCACTGAATATTCCCACCCATGCGCAGGTACCCTGGAATCTAACAAAAAAATTATATATGAAAACATATATATACAGCTCTATATATTTACATATATTGTTTTTTCACAAACCAATGCAGCCTCCTAGAATAAATCAAAGGCTAATCAATGCTCAAAAAATCTGCTTTTGCAATCATAGATTGGAGAAATTAGACAAGCAGGAGGACAAGAATCACTTGAACTCTCTTTAATGATCAGAAGAAAGTTAATCTGCAAAACATCAGGCATTGTTAGCCCATAGGCTGCATTGAAAACTCAATAACATAGAAAATGAAAGCCATTGTTAGCATAAACTGGCACCGTGCCTTTAAGGCAGCCATGACCCCCAGTTTCCCATCATGCCTCAGGGGTGACAGTTAGGTCAGTTGTTCTTTGTGGAGACCCGAGAGTTAGGGCCAGAGATATGACTTAAAAAAGTCTTATTTGCCTGGGGAGGTGGGTGGACTGCTTATGACTTTGATGAGGATACCCCTGGAAGAGGACCAGGATTACAGGTAAGTAACTTTTCCTTCTCTTCCAGGGGATTCTCATCAATAGTCATAAGCACAGAATCGAATAGCAAGCCCATCCTCCACCTGCAAGCAAATGAGAAGCAAACAAAACGATTGAACCTGATTTCAAAATTAAAATAACTTTCTCAAGGAGGCCTGGCCTACTTGAGTGTCTCTTCTAGTATCCGAGCCGAGACAATAGTGTCTCGTAATCGTATGTACCAATTACCAAGTGGCTGCCATGCACATCTCAGCAATCGGTACATTGTCCAGAAAAGCCACCGTTACTGCGCCTTCCCTAAAGTGGATGAGCCTTGGGAGTCAAAAAGGGGGGTTTATTTGACAAAGGGTAAGCCAGCTTGATACATGACACTATCCATCTGGAGATGGAGCGCTTAGAGGCTGGGAATCCTGTACTGAGGGAACCATAGTTTACAAACAGTTGATCAGGTTTCCTAATAGCCTTATACTTGTCTAAATAGAATGTTAAGACCCTTTTTAGATCAAGAGAATGACAGGACCTCTCAGCTGGCGTGGAGGGTTTAGGAGAAAAGGTAGGCAGTGACATAGCTTGGTTAACATGAACATCCGACACCATTTTCAGAAGGAAGGATGGATGGGTTCTCAGAACAACTCTGCTGTGATGAAAAACAGTGTACTGCTCATTAGAGCTGAGCGTCTGAATGTTGCCATGCAAAACTTTTCCCTCCAGATGGATTTGTTGAGCGTGCGCAGATCTAAAATAGGCCTGAACTCTGTTTTTCGACCTTTCTGTTTGACCAGAAAATACCTTGAGCATACTCCTTGTCCGCGTTGAGAGACAGGAACCTCCACTATGGCTGATTTTCGTAGAAGATTGGTTACTTCCTGCTGTAGCAGATGTAGCTGGTGGCATACAGCTTTCACTGGAGTGATAGTAAATGGATGTCGAAAATGTAGAGTATCCATTCTGTAAAACGCTTAACACCCATTCATGTTTTGTGATGTTGCGCCACTCTTGCATGTGGTTGGCTATACTTCACCCCACTGAAGTAGGAAACGGTGACAGGGGAAGTGAACGTTCATTGCTTTGAAGGGGTTTTTGTTGAAGCGGTGTATTGGCGTGGGGGCCCTCTCCCACTGGAAGTGCGACACCCCTGATAGTGGGTTCTGGGTTGATGTTCTTGCTTCTGATGCCTCTGCGATTGAGGGGTTTGAACCCTCTGATGGAATGGCTTGTGGTCGTATGGCCAGTATCTGCGGCGGAATTCTTTTTTCTTTTCAAGGCCTACTGCCTTCAGGGTATCGAGTCCCGTTTTCATTCTGGCCATCTCATCGTCTGTGTGAGTGCCAAAGAGGGAACTCCCCAAGAAAGGGAGGTTTAGAATTTGTTGCTGTGCTTCGGGCTTCAGTGCAGTGAGCCGAAGCCAGGATGCGCGTTGGGCACAAATCCCGTGAGCATAAGAATGAGAAGATAATGTTGCTCCATCTGCTGCAGCACTAATAATCTGATTCGCTACTAAACCCCCTTCCTGTAATATTTCTTCAAAGTCTCTGCGATCCTATTTGGGGAGTTTATCTTTAAATTTTTCCAATCATAGCAACCTAGGAGGGCTGAGGCGCTAGAAATGTTTAACATTGAAGCAGAAGTGCCACAAACTTTTCTTCCCCAAGAGCCCTGGGTTCTGCTTTCTTTATCTGGAGGCACCTTTGAGGAAGGGGCCACTGCGAGGTGGATCTGCTCTAAGGAATAGTGGATCCTGTTCCGGAGGCCTGTACTTTTTCAAGATCCTTGCCGGGGCAGGCAGGCTTTAGTTTTGCCGGTGTGAGAAACACATCCATATACGGTTGAAGGAGCCCAGGCACTAAAGACAGCAGAGGCCTTGTCGCTGATCTATAATGCAGAGTTTCAAAAATCACTGAGGATGAGGTTTGGGGATAGGCATGTCAATGTTGAATTTTGTTGCCCCCCCCCGGAAAAGCACATCCTGAAAAGTACTAACATCATCCACTGAAGAGACTCTCAAAGGTGGGCTACCAGTTAAGGTAGGTGAATAGTCTCTTTTTTGAAGAATGAGTCGAGGACAAAGACAATGAAGGTGATTTGTGTCTTCTCCAATGACTTCGTGCTGAGGACCTCCTTCTTTTAGGTGGAGTCACTGTTCGAGCACGATCTCGACCCCTCGGCAAGACTGTGGGGGAGAGGTCTACTGACTGCACCAACCGAGCCAGTGACAAGCTGTGCAGAGGGCAGGAGCAGCCCAGAGTTTCTTGCACCTGTGTTGAAGATTTCTGCCAATGATGGAGTGGCAACATCCACCTGGGGGAAAGGTGTACGGAGGGTGATATCGGCCCTCTTGTCTCTTGCTGTACAGGAGGCTCTGTTATCTGTTGTTGGGAATGCTCAGGAGATGGAGAGACTGAACTGTCAGACGATGGTAGAATGACCTTCGACTATCTTGAACTGGATGACACTGTGTGTCTTGACGCTGAACAATCAGAGTGTCGTACTGATCGAGATCGATGAGTCGACGTTGACTGGGGAGACTGTCTCGACATTGAGCATTGAATCACTAAAACGTCTTGGACCGTAATAGAGTGCTGTGAAGATAATGATGGTGTCTGGATTCTCGGCGTCGGGAAAGATACCGCCGACTAAGACTGGTGCCTTGACGCTGGCTTTGCCTTAGCCTTCGACTTCGATTGAGACCGTGTCGACACCGAGTACTGCTTTGACGTCGGCGGTGTGATCACCGACGGAGACTGATGCCTTGACGTTGTATGGCTAGGCGTTGATGGCGAACGCCTTCCGGACCTTGACCTTCGTCGAGGTGTCAGAGTGGGTTAAGGCCTTGACATTGACAGCCGCTTTATGAAGTCAATGGAGGGGTTTGTTTCGACAACGAGCGTCTATGAGATGACGCTAACAGAGACCTGTTCCTTGACGTTGAGCGCTGAGTCAACGCCTACAGAGACCTACTCCTTGACGTTGCACGCCGCCGAGTTGACGTCAACGGAGGAGGCTGATCTGACACCTGTGGATGACAACAATGAATAGGCTTCAAACTTGACGTTTTCAGCGTAGTCTTTGATGCAGAGTGGTGCTCCGATACCATCAATGGCGGAAGTCTCATCTACAGGGAAACTCATTTCGTTGCTGGAGTCATCCTTGACGCCGAGCCCCACGCTGAAGGAGAGCAGACAGGGACCTTACGTTTCGAGGTCGATCTGGGTCTCCTCTTCTAATGCCTCATTGGATATCTTCCTCAGGAGGTAGATTTTTTGCTTCTCTAAAAGACCGTAGAGACGAATCCTCTCTCCTTGAGAGTGCATCTAGAAAAGGTTTTACAGTGGTGGCAGGTGAGACTCAGGAAGACAGAGTATACACACAGGGTGTGAATCAGTTTGGGCCTTCTTCTTGCACCAGGAAGGACAAGGGTCAAAAAGAGAAGGCAGGCTGTGACAGAGGAAAAACAAGTTTCCATCAGAAAAATGGTAATACCTTACTCTACAGTATGAAAGATATCGAGTGAACAGTAACTACCAGGTTTTAGAGAGAAATGTATTGACAAAAAAGTCAAGAATAGCAGAGCTGAAAACTCCAGGGACCTGACTGAAGGAGCCAGAAATCACAACTGACCTAATTGTCACCCCTGAGGCATGATGGGAAGCTGGGGGTCATGGCTGCCTTACAGGCACAGTGCCAGTTTATGAGAACAATTGCTTTCATTTTCTATTTTATTGAGTTTTCAATGCAGCTTATGGGCTAACAATGCCTTCTGTTTTGCAGATTAACTTTCTTCTGGTAATTAAAGAGAGTTCAAGTGATTCTTGTCCTCCTGCCTGTCTATTTTCTCCAATCTATGGTTGCAAAAAGAATTTTCAGAGCAGTGATTAGCCTTTGATTTATTCTGGGAGGCTGCATTGGTTTTGGATACAATTATATATGTATATATATAGAGCTGTGTATATATATATGTTTTCACATATTATTTTTTATAGATTGTGGGGTCCTGCGCATGGGATGGAATTTTCAGTGCTTATGATTATTGATGAGGATCCCCTAGAAGAGAATAGCAAAAGCAGGCAGCAGTAGGCCTTACATTAACCAAAGGGTTTCTAGTAATATGAGAGGGAAGAGCAACAGACAGTAATAAAGAAGCAGCTGCTACTGGCATTCCTCCCCATTCCCATTATAGTGGATGAATAACTAATAAAACATACAAAATAAAGCAATCAATAAAAACACGTTGATGATTTTTCACACTACTGTTTCAGCCTGAATCCATGGGAGTGCAAACAACAAAAGAGGGCACAGAAACGTCCACATGATAGGCCAGCTTGTTGTACTATAAAAAAAAGGATTGAAGAATTTCACTACTTATGTCAAAAGGGTAGGCTAACTTTTAATTATCTACAACCTGACAAGCCTATCTGCTGAATACAGACAAACTTCTTCTCTATAAAAATCCAAGATATTGGGCCAGGATTACAACTTCTCTATAAAAATCCAAGATATTGGGCCAGGATTGAACATTTTCCTTTATCGGAGATGCTTCCACACTATAATATCTTCCAGCAGCTTGAAACTATGTGATTACCTTTTATCATTTTAAAAGTCAGTAACATATTCAAGGCTATCGGTGTTGATACTCTTCAATGCAACTTCTTTCCCTTGTGTAAATGATCAAATGACTGGGTAAAGTTTGCTCCATGCTCTACACCTTCCATCAACATATATATTGTAGAACCGTATTCCTTAAGTGCCATGAAACAAGTTGTTTCAATACCAATGACAAAATATGACCTACACTCCACACGAGGACGCAATTGACACTATAAAAACAGGAGAGGGTAGCGAGGAGGAGGAGGAGATGAAGACATGGGTGCTACAGAAGGAGTTAGAAATTGCACAAGTGCAGAGGAGGAAACGAAGCAGACTTGACCCATAATGGTAGGGATGCCTATTAGCCCAAAAAGGAGGCACCAAATGTAACTGGCCTCTGGACTACATCATACAGCAGCATCGTCATTAGTGTCTTAATCTGAGGTTTGCAACAGATGCTGGAAAAGGAAAACTTGGTACAGCGAGCAGTAGGAGGTTGCATGCAAGCTTTGCAAAAATAAGAACTAAGGATGGTCCTTTCAGATGAGCTGTATGTGATAAACAGCCGGGAACCCATCTTTTGAGTTTTTATCAGTGCTATTTTTTTAGTTTCAGAAAGGTAAAGCCGAATATGGAGAGTACCTGTGATTCCTGAGCTAAAAATGTGAACCTTTTGACTAACAGTTCTCCAGGTGCATCTAGAGCGTAGTTCTCACCTGCTGATCAGAACAATGAAATTAACGTCAAGAATGATTATGCAAAGTGGAACATCCCTGCAGCATCAAACACAGGAATTGTGGAATTAAAACGCAATGAAAAGCAGATGGAAAACCTCCCAGGGCAAGATCAGTCTTTGCTGGTTTAAGTGTGAGTGATTTTCTTTGGGGGCACCAACAGGTCCTCTTGAGACCCAAATCTGTTTGGAGAAAAGGCTCCAGAGGAACATGGAGTTTGGGAATCATTCAGCCTACTTCTGCCAAGTAGCCTTATTATTCCCAGCACTCTAGGGAAGTTCTTGGCAAAAATGACATAGGGTGAGCAACTGAGCCAAAATTGAAATTAAACCAGCCACCAGAGAGGACAAAGATCCACTTTCATCTAAGATTTCTGCTTAGTTATATTTCGTTTGTAGTTTAGCATGTTTAATAAATATGTTATGCCAAGGTACACTTTTAGTAGAGCAAACATTTTCCAATATATAAGTATTTTGGGGATCGTGAACAGATAAGAAATGCAACTGTTAAGGTGACAAATCATAGAACAACCAGGTATCAAAGGGTTTCCTAAATTTGAGATGAAGTGGATTTACAAAGTTATGTCACTCGAATCTCAAAACACCCTCACGCCATACTCAACCTTAGATCTCCTATTCTGTATAGGACACAGGAGTTCCCTACTGAGTTGGTACAAGGTCTATCTGTGGCTCAGTAGAGAGGGTTTATGACCCTGGAGTGCTTCTATGTTTTTCTAAAAACCAAACAATGTATTAAACCTCATCTTCTAGCCACTGGGAGCCAATCAAGTTCATGGAAAACTACTGTCACATTTATTCACGGGCCTCACCAGCAGGGCAGGGACATTTTGTAGCTGTACATTTGTAAGGCAAAGTAAGTCCTGTTGAAGTTCTTTGTTGAGAACTGGCCTTACTTTCCGAGATGCAAATGTGAAGGCAGAACACTAGATATTTAGGGCACTTAAGTGAAATTCAGTATTAGCTTTAAGGTAGCCAAGGCCCCCTTCATACACATTTCTCCGAGAGTAAAAGAGGTGTTGGGCAGCTGACAGCCACCCCAAAACCTTCTTCGCAATTTCAAAGTGGGAATTGGGGCAGCTGTGAGCTGTCCCGATAAACTTTTCTTTAATTGTTAAATCAAAAATACTCACCCTCTGCCCTATTTGGGCAAGGCAGAAAGGGTACTGCACATTTTACCCTTGGAATCTGACATCCCAAATAGTCATTTAAAAAAGGTTGTAAAAATGACAGAATCAAAATGCTCAAACGTTTTACCATCCCTATGGAGCATGAGAGATTAAAAAAAATAAAGCATAGGCCAGAAGTACTGAATTTTTACAAAAGTGGTGTAGTTTCATACTGTTAATCTCTTCAAGCACAAAAATGGATTTAAATAAGGCAATACCTCTTTTACTTAATAATATCTTTTTCTTCACTTGAGGCTAGATGCTCATAGCGTTTTTTCAGTCACAAACACTTCGATATTGAGTTTGCGACCGAAAAACTGCTTTTAACAATGTATTAAACCCATTTCAGGATGAGTTAGTAAGTGTTTACCGACTCCTAAAAACTCCTAAAATGGGTTTGGAAATGGATAAGGAATTGCTATTTGGAAGGCACTTGTAGAGCTCCCTTTGAAATCGCGATCCCCTATCCACATATATAGGTGGGTGGTAATCTGTTCACAAAAGGGAAGGGGTCAGTTTATGGGGACTCCTTCCCATTTGAGAATGTTAAAAAAGTTTGTTTGGCAGTAGTCCATGGGATCACTGCAGACTCCCACGCAAAAAAAGAAACAACGCAGCCCGTTTTTTTTTAAAGCAAAACAGGCTGAATTTAGAAAATGTTAATTTTGTTGAATTGCAGTCACAGGCATGTTGGTCCACAGGCCACGATCCCTGTGATGGCATCCAATCGCAAGTTGTAATTTGTGACCACGTGGTGGTTCGCAGGCTACCATCCCTGTGAAGGCATCCAATCGCAAGTTGCAATTTTTGACCTTCCTCATTAATATTCATGAGTTAGGTCGGATTCTGACCCACTACAATTTCTTTTTTTAAAGAAATTACCTATAAGTGTATAGGTCGGCTCTTAATAATCTTTAATGGTCGCAAAAACACTGGTTGCAACTAGTATTTTGCAACCTCATATTCGTGCATGTGGCCCCTTGTCCCTCCAACAAAAACCGTAATTCACTTGACATACACATCATTCTGGGCTCTTTACTTTCCGAGGCACTCATTACATTCGCCACTTCTGCACTAAATCCATAAACTAACTTGGGTTCCACTAGACCTCGGCAAAAATTACATTATACCAGCATAATCTGCATAATTTTGAGAAAATCTGTTGCGCTTGCCACACAAAATTACCATAAATTACGCCATTAAACTACTTTGTACAATTATTTGTCATTCACAGAAAACATGTACTAATAACCCATGGGAACAACATGTGTGGCTGTTGTTCACCGTGCTTTTGTTTTAGCACTTTTTTTTTAGCACGAAATGTATCCTCTCATTTTTAAGGGATGCGAGAACGCTTTTAAAACTAAGATATAGTGCACAATTTTACATATTTACGTGAAAGCAACTCACGCACATTTTGCACATCCCTATTTGTCATCTGAATGTTGTTTTGTCTCTGGCTCAACAAACAGCAAGAGGTGGTGTCTTGGCCAGCTTAACCCTGTGCAGCAGAAGTATACTGTCAACCTCGAAAACCATTAATGCCTTGGAGATGAGCTGGATTGTGCACACAGGGAGCCCACGAGGGTAGGCCATTAGCACTTCAGTAGCCAGAGACTAAGTCACATTTTAAGTTGCACTAATCCAGTGCCGTCATTTTGAGAACAATCTGGCTTCTACATGAATACAGTGAAATATAAATGACCTAAATACACAGGATTTCATACTGTTGAGAATTCTTCTCTTCAATATACCTTGTTGTAGTCCAGTTTACCATTGCTGTTGACATCAGATAAACGCATAACTGCATTCACTTCATCTTGAGTCATTTTTTCACCTTTCTGTAAATCACAAAAGATTAAACTGTCATTGCTGAAAATGTTTTAAAACATGTTTCCTAATTGTACAATGACTAAATAGCTACAGTTTGTTCTACAAGTCAAATAATTAAATAGAATCTAACACATTATGTAACAATTGAGCCATATAAGTGGAGTGAGGCTGAACATAGGCAATACAATTATTTTGTGAACTTTTCAACAGACAATTCAGCATGAAGCCTGCCCACTCTCTCCTATTTTAAGGTATAGTGTAAGAAGCAGTGTTCATCTTCAGAATCTGAAAAAGGAAAAGGCTGTAGAGGAGACTGACATGCAATGTTCCATTTAAAAAATATTTAATTTTCAAAATTTGCTTTCTGAAAAACACTACCTTTCCTCAACAGATGTTTTTATTAATGTTGAAAACGAAGAAATAACCACACTAATGTGTCACCAAACAAATATTTCACAGGTACTTTAAGAATAGGCCACTTACATACGGATATCACCCTAAGTAATAACACTCTGTCAAATATTTCATTCGATTGTATTGAAATAAGGAACAAACACATACACAGTCAAACGTTATCACAATCATCCAAGAGTATGCACCACAAAACAGCAGTGTACATCATGGGTATCACAAAAGATATATTACATGGAGATAAGGTGGCCATACAGTTCCAGTACATTCTGAATCAGCACGGTTCATTGAGTGTGATAGTGGGAATATAAATTGTTATTTGGGAGCACAGCAGACAGTTTGTAAGTATGGGCATCAATCGCAAATAAGGAAAAGGATATGTCATTACAGGTTGAAGATGGTGAGACAGGTATGGTTACACCCTTGTGGCAAGCAGATATGACTTTGGTGAAGCTCAGCATAAACTTCAAGTTGAGTATTACAGTATGTAAGGAACTCCAACCACAGCCTTGAATTTCAGAGCTCCGCCTACACCGCAGCAGCATGCCACAATCCTTTTGGTCAACAACAAAGCCAAAGCAGTGAGGTTTTTGTGAGCAGTGTCCTTCTGAATTACACATTCTATCATAGCAGACAAAGCAATTTAGTCTTACGCCAACGTAATCTCTGACCTTGATTGACAGCATTTTGACCAATAGGTTACTGTTGCGGACTCAGGACTGCCACAATTTTATCTTTGGGAAATCTTTTTGGTTACATAATATAGTTCCAAGAACGTTTCTGTTATGCTAAGAGCATTTGTATAGAGCATTGCTATCCTTTGTATGGTTCTGAAACCCGTCAGAATTTGGCACCCTTTATGATTCCAGGATTTGGGTTGACAAGTTAGTGATATTGTAATTGTGCTCTGGCAAACGTCTGTGAGAATCTCATGGGCAGCACGTTTTGGCCTTTGGACTATACAACCTCAGTCCACATTATCTGTCAGTGTTCTCCAACCACTTTGCATTGGTTGTACTGTAAGAGGATTGTAGTCTTAATTCAACCTTTAATTTGGAGCCAAGCTTGTGGATGTTGGCAGACAATCTCCTACAAGACTTCCCTTGAATGTGGCACTTTTCTTCTTAAATGCTCCTGTAACTTGGTATATACTCTGAACCTTATTCTTGTGAAGAAATATGACTATATTTCAGTATTTGAAGAAATTACCTGAGCTTTGCAACTTGTACATCAATTCACATCTGCACTGAAATACTTCTTAAGACTTCAGGACTAGTTTTCCGAAGCTACATCGAAATTGAGAAATTATCACTTTCATTCAAGCATGGGGTCAACATTGGAAGCACGATATACTTTTTTGGGTGCATATCCTTGTATGGTATGAATAAAATAGAACTAATCAATTACATATACTTACAAGAACTGTATACAATGTGTGGTATTAATCTCATCCACTTGGAGGACATTATCAGCAAATGTAATATATAAATGTAAGAAAGTCCTGACGAAATTAGATGGATATACCCAGGACAGTAGTTACACCCAGTTATGTACATAGGCATACCGAGCTATATAGATATTTAGGTATTATGAAGAGAAGTCAGTATTGAATCGTAGATCTATGTAATCCTGTATATACATTTCCTTATTTAAAAGCAGCTCTGAGAGTGAACCCCCAGACCTATACAGAACTCCAGAATATACAAGGGAGATAACCAGGCTGCAGCATTGCAGGTGACCTTCTGGTGGAAGCTGTTCTCTTATCCCACTACCCTTTCTCCCAAGCTTCTCTACTGCCTCACTGGTGTCTCGGGTAGACAGTTGACAGTTTGGAAGAAGATCCTTGACATTCATGCGAAGCATAGAGCATCCTAACAGATTATGTTAAAGGACATTGCCGCTTGTTACATTCTGCTGGTGTATCATGTTGTTCAATGCTTTGCTTCAGGTTGTTATGCTTTGAGAACTCTTTGTCTATTATATAGCTTTTGTATAATTCTGGGTACATGTCGGTGTTGTAGGTTTAAGATAACTTCTTAAAGATAGTTGATTAGTAGATTGTCCCCATGGTCATCATACTATGAATACTAGATCAGTTTCTTCTGTGACTCAATCTAAATAGTATGTTCTCCGTCTTCCAAAACACTTCTATTAAAGTTCCAATTGTATACTCGAACTGTTCATTCATGTGGCTTTCGTTCACTAAGTTGCTCCTGGTCTGTGGCAATATGAGCTTTAATTGCAGTGTTTGTGCTGCATACTGATTCTGCATGTATGCTCATTCGGTAGTCTGCTTTCTGTGTAGATTGTATATATACAGGAGAGGAAAAGGAGACTGGTAACCTAAGAATCAGGAGAACTGTTAAAACACAAATAGTAACACGAAAAGGTGCAAAGAACTGAGAGTATATTTAAACAAGTCAGAAGTGGAAATACCGCCTAGGCCCATGGTCAACAGGGGATGGCGAGTTACAGTGTTACCCAAACACTGAATACATGCCTGACCGCACAGAAATGCACTCTACTATCCACATTGACCAACACCCACACATTAACACGGCAAACCACTCAGACTGGTCTCTCACCTTATTAGACTAGTCTCAACTATCACAGAAACACTCCCTCTCCCTCTAACTATGAATGCATTCATATGACCTTATGTTACCTTACCTACTGTCTCCATCATTCACTAACTAAGCCATTTCCAGGGCAATAATACACCTAGACTGCATTCCAAAACACATTAACATGATACACGATGACCTCATCACTTCACTGCATCTTGATAACCTCAGCGACAGGTTGAGTTAAGACCTCAAAAATGATTGCAATTGCCACCTGTCCCGCAAGACTAGTAACTTACATGATCTACTTGAATATCATACATTTTAAACCTCAATATCTCGAAAACTGCCAAACTGATTTAGACCCAATCACAAAAAGCGTGCTTTCTGTGTAAATATCCAGCTTTCTGCCAACTTTGAAGTCGTTTCCTGCAGCCGTTTGGCCTTGCAGCACTGTTCAAAAACCCTATGTAAAATGCATGGAGAAATTGGGTTTTCGGAACTGCTTTTTTGTCCTCAGTCCCTGCTTGACGGATCAGCCTGAAACTTTCAAGGAACCAGCTTAGGTGGATGAATATTTTACTGCAAAGTTCAGTGAAGATTCGTCAACCTGCACTAAAGTTATTAGCAAACCTCAAAACCCATTTCCTATAGTAACTAGGTCCTAACTATGACTACATAGTGGTGACCACCACTGAGTAATATATTTATTACAAAGGAGGTTTGTGGGAGTCACCCCAAAAATGCAAAACATATCAATATATATGCATATACATTTGTGTGATACACACATATATAAATCGAGAGGAAAAAAAACAATTCATGGTAAACGTCCAAAATATAATGCTATGCGATGTAAAGGTCAAAAATGATATTACATGATTGGTAAATGCATAACTTTTAATGTTATACAACCCCTTTGGATGAGAGTTGGGGGGTAACAATTCATTTCTAACAGGGACATGTTGGAATTTATCCTAGATGTGGGGTGAGGTTGCAGAGAACTTCACAAGATCTCTACCATCATTAGAGGCACAGGGAACTCGATGATGCAGGGAGAGAAAATGAAACGTGAATAAAAACATTAAAGAGACATTTCACAGAGAACATTTTTTGTCACAAAGACAAGGACTCAGCAGACTTCGAGAAGATGAGATTGAGTGGACTGGTTATATTGTATTTAAAAAAGTAAGTGTAAAATATTTTCAGCAATGTTACTGTTTTTAATAATATTCTAATACAAAATGTGCCTTTGTGATGATATTTTGAACAGTCTCAAAGAATTCTTAATGATATTCAAGAAGACCAATTTGAAGAATCAAGTTACTTACCTGTAACAATAGTTCTTCAGAATTGTTATCTTTTATAGGTTCACATGCTTGAATCATTCCTCATTGTTGAGTCAAACATTACCCTTCAAATATGAGTAGACCTTATAACATTATCACCATGGTAGCCAAACAAACTCAAAGCGAAAGACCTAATCTTCAGCCAGTCAGCATCAAACACCCTGCAAACACTCCCCTACCCCCCTCCCCAGAGTCCAATATACCTGTGATTTTGTAGAAGTGTTAATATTTAAGGAAATAATCAAAAGGTAAGCCTCTGAAACCCTGTTGTCCTGATGTACTTTTGTTGAAGGAGCTGTCTTAGTTGACTTTGAAGTCTCGGTGGTGCAATCATCAATGGTTGAGTCAACCTTGAGGACACTGACTGAGAGTGTATCGTAAACAGAGTTGTCGTCTTAGAAGAAGTGATAGTTGTGGATGGTGCTGTAATTATTGACGGTGTTGTAGACAGCAGAAGCAGCACCGTAGATGCAGAGAGGTTACTGACAGCAGAGTCGTACACAAAGCAGTAGACTGAGATTTTACTTTAGAAAGCACCTCAGACAGTGATTTTACTACTATGTCCTGCTTCTTGTCAGAAACTTGTGAGGTCTTAGGCGAGGGCTCACCAGATTAAACAGTATATCGACTTGAAGACCATCCCTATGATCTAGGAAACAATTTTTTATTTTTGTTTTAATTGAAGCAGAATGTTGGAATTCAACCTCTGAAGACAGTGAGTCATTAGACTTGGTTTTTTTTGGAGCCATCTCAAAAGGTGACATTTTTAATCGTTCAAGGCTTTTGCAGAGTATTTCTTAAATGGTGCTGTCTTTGCCTTTGGATAATGATAGAGGCAGTAGCTACTCTCCTTGTTTTTACAGGCCTCCCATGCCTTTATTAAAGCATAATGCTATTTGAAGATTACTGTGGGATTCCCAGTTTGACAAAAGGTGATCATTCAAGCATGTGAATCTATGAAATATCCAGTGCTGGAGAAAAACAGTTCCACATTTGCATTTAAAAGTATAATTGGGTATGAAAATAATTTCAATCTGCAACTCAGGCACCACACAGGGAAGGAGTGAGAAAGAAGCATTAGCAAATCCAAAAAGTCTTGGCTTTAAAGGGCAGATTTAGACCTGATGGCTTTGCCAGTGCTTATTTGTGCCACCACTAGCATTGGCACTGTCACTCACTTTATTTTTATGTTTAATTTTCTAAAAACTGTAACCCAAGTTGGAATAGTAAATAAAAAAATGTGCAGAAATGTGTAAATGTTCACCAGTTCATCACGGCGGCCAAATGAGCACACTTAGTGGCTATCTTGAAAGTTTTTTGAGTAAAAACATTCCAAGACCACTGTATATGTGCATGCATTGTAGCACAATGGTGGCCATTCAGTTTTATTTAATGTATATCTACAGGCAGGTTAACGAACTAACTTTAAAATAAAAAATTATACAGTGAGTTGGGCTGCCAAAAAAAGAAAAAGTGAGTGGCCCGAAAGAACTATGCTGCTCCATTCTGCTCCCCCAATTAAAAAGGGGGAGCAGAATGGAAAGGGACAGCTGAGAGCACAAATGAGCAGAAAGGATGAAAGCAGATAGAAAACATGCATGGGTGTGGGGCGACCTACAGAAAACATGTAGTAAAAGTGAAATAGGGCAAACGAGCAATGGACGAGAGAGTAGTGAAAGCAGAAAGAGCACAAGGCAGGGATTCGAGGGGGCAGAGACAGGTGGGGAGAGAGCAAGGAAAGACATGCCAAAAGACAAATAAAATGCTATCAGGTCAGCAGTGGAAGAATACAACAAATACAAACAGAAGCAATTTAAATCAGCAATGCTCTAGAGGAGGAAAAAAAACAGGCATTTACAATGCAACGGTTTCGCCTTTGGAAAAGTTAGAGCTATTGGCATTGTAAATGACAAAATTTGTATTTATGTGTTGGTTTTGAAAACAGATAAATAAATGGATTGTCATTTGCATTGCCAATAGCTTAATCTCTCGCAAATGTGAGACCTATTGTACCCTACGGACGAGCTCAGTGGACAGCAATTACTACCACCCCCACACCCCCAGAGCCACACACACACCCCCAGAGCCACACACACCCACCCAGAGCCACACACACCCACCCAGAGCCACACACACCCACCCAGAACGTAAAGGGCATCGCCCTAAACCGGTAGAGTACCAGGGTATGAGAATTGCATCTCTTTTTAGGCTCAACGCAGTGCTTTAATCTGCAGGTGTTGACTGCCCGCACAATTTACATCTGAAAGTGAGTGTACGTGCCCTTCACAACACTGCTACAGGACATTTTGTACCGACACTACGAGTAGCAAGGAAGTGATTGCCTGGATGAAGTTTGCTCTGTGCATTAGTCGGGCTAACTTGTTGTGTGACCTAGAAGGTAAGAGAAAAACAATGCAAACAGCTGCCCCAAAAAGTGTAACTAGACTAAATTATTTAGGAAGAATAGTCACACAATACATGGAGAAAAACACTCATTCAATAGCTTAACTTCTACAGACAACTGGAAATCCAAATGAATACATTCAAAACGGCACTGCACAACTGCACAGTAACAACATCTATAGTTTAACGCGCTTAAAAAATGTAAAAGTATGAAGCAATATTTAAAATTATCTACTATTACAGTGGCCATAGATCACATGTGCACCTTTAGCTAAATGGTTGGGAATTACTGTAATGGTCTCTGATGATGTGCTACAGGCAGGTACAGCATTGCAGACAGCAAGCAATGCTACCCACAATGCACTGCTTGTGCTGTTCTTTAGTGCAGTGTACGCACTGGTTCTAGTACAAACTGATCTAACTGCTCTCCGGTATAGACCAATTACGCTGCTCTCTAGTACAGATCGTATGCACTGCTCCCCAGTAGAGAATGCTGGCAGTGTTTCCTAAGATACATTACTTGTGCTATTACCTAGTACAGGCTGCCTCCACTGCTATCCAGTACAGAGTGCTAGCAGCCCTTCCTAGGACAGACTGCTCACAACTGGTCTCCTGTACAGACTACTTATGCTGTATGTGCGATCCCCACTACAGAACGCTGGCAGTCTCATCCCCGGTACAGACAAAGAATACTGCTCTCAAAAGACCGAGCACACTGCTTCCCGGTACAGACTGCTCGCACTGCTCCGTGGTTCAAGCGGTCCATGAATCCCCAGTATAGACTGTTACCCATAACAGACTGCTTGTGCCACACCATAATGCAGACTGCGTGAGTTTATCTCTTGTACGGACTGCTCACTCTGCTCCCTGGTACAGACTGTCCTGTCCTCAGCACAGAGAATGTGCTACTAAAAGCATTTCATTCACATCTCCTACCGTGTACAGGCAAACCGCTATGTGGGACAGCAGTGTAATTAAAACAGCCAGTTTGTAACATGTGACGGAAGAGGAACCAGAGGGTGAGGCAACTTTATGAAAATTCCGGGGAAGCCCTGTGTGAACTTCTGGATCACTGTGGTTATCGGGGGGAAGAAAGGAGGGCTGACGTGGTGGTGGGGACGCTTTCAATGGGGTGGAGGGGGAGGGGTGCTGAAACGAGCATTGGCAAAGTCAGTAGCTTTCCCCTATGAGAGCTGTTGGCTTTGTTTACATGTTTTTAGCCTTATTTTACAGCACTGTGAATGATGTGCAACATAGCTTAAAGTTAATGGGAGGCAGATGAGTTTAAGCGACGACGGCTGAAGCAAGCAGAACAAGAGGGTGGAGAGAGGCAGGGAACACAGAAAAGAGGTAGAGAGCCTTATGCACACATCAAAAAGGCAAGCAAAGCAAAGAGTCACTGGGAAATGCACAAGAGGAAGGAAATATCTTTTCGCGTTACAAACATGCAAAAGCACAGCCATGAGACGAAGTCAACAAGAACACGTGCCAGTACTCCCCACTCACCGGAATCGAGGACATCCCGAGCTGAGCGCGGGCGTTCATCAGAACAGGACCCCCGCCGGCCGCCATCTTCGGAGAAATGAGAAACAAACCCCCCCCCCAAAAAAAATAACCACCGCCGCATGACGTGGGCAAAAGCCTAAAATTCTCGGGAACGCCCACGAATCTGCTCCGGCATTGACGGACAGATCTCTGTTCCAATGGCTAGCCTCCATTTATGGAGCTAGCCAATGGAACAGAGGGGCGGGTCAACACACACATACTGTAGACATAAGATTTCGCCTGCGCGAAAAGCTGCGCAGTGCGCAGCTTTTGACAGGTGAAACCTAAAAACTAGGGAAGAAAGACATTGAAGAAGAAGCAGAGAATTGAGCGAGGGGCTGACCCACAACCCACAAAAGGTAAAGCTGTATGCATGCACGCAAGACTGAAAAATAAAGTGGTGAAAATATGTCCTGGCAAGTTTGACAGATGGATAATGACAGATAATTATTTTGCCCAACATTTAGGAAGAGTATTATATTACGGTTTTATTTTTAGGGTCATAAGTCCTTTAATTAACTGAGAGTAAAACGTCTTGAATTTCTTCACCTGTAGTAATGAGAGGAAATGTTAATTTGGCCTTGAAACTGGAATACAGTGTTTTCAAAAAAAGTTGCCTGCGTTAACAGCTTAGAAAATAATAATTGAACTATTCCGTTCAGGGACGTACTGGGACACATTCCTTCTTATGGAAGGGGGCCTGGCAGGATTACACACCCCAGAAGGCAGGGGGCGAGCAGCAACTCCTCCATTGTGCAGCGCTATAAAGCGCATTCAGTTACCCGCTGCATGGGATGTTCTAGGACACATTCCTCCAGCAGGAAGGGGTCCTGTGGAAAAAGGTAGGGCCGATGACCTTTTTCAAAGTTGCCCGGCGCTAACCGCCTCTATTACCACTCAAGTTACCAAACAAAGAGGCAGGCGCTGGAGACTGGAAGGCAGGAAACAGAAGTTTTATTCCGACGGAGCAGAACACGTCAAATCAGACAACCGGGTATCTTCTCGAGGTGCTCTAACCGCATCTCTGAGGCCTGGCCTCTTATACACAGGTTTATGATCTTTATTACAGTTTATTGCATGTGGCACATACTTGCAAATGCTTTGAAGTATGGAAGGACATCCTCGGAATCCCCGCTTCAGGCCCGTTCCCACACACATTTACAGTAGAAGTCCCCACCCCGGTCACAACAGGTGACGATTGTCGCGCAGCTGGACATTCCGCCGATTCCCGGAATGTATGTGGTCGATCGGGTCTCATGGGGTGGGGGCTTTGATCAACTCGTGGATCCTTTGATGGGAGAAGCTTCCTACTGTATGGGGGCAATAAACAGCATCCGCAAGGCCAGGTGGTGGCCTGGGAACGAGCAGGACAATCGGGCACAGAGGAAAGGGGGGTTTTATCAAAGGACCCGGGATCATGAAAGGAGTGGAGGGAGGTGTTGAGCTGGGAACAGGATGGGGTTCCGAGGCAGGGTTGCGCTGAAGAGGGGGGCTGTCAGCGCGCGAGGAATGCCTGCGAGGTCGAGAGAGAGAGACGCGCTAGCTGTCGGCGATGGGTAGAGAGGCCATGGTATTTAAAATGGCTGACGCTTATGCGCACAAGTGGACTTAAAAAGGGGGCAAGATGGCGCCGATAGTATTGACACTGCAAACTTGATTTTAACAGTCCTCCCTTTTCAACATATCTAGCCAGCTTGTCTAATCAATGTCTATCTGCATCAGATTCCTAACCTCGACATCATACAGTGCTCTCATGCGTTCCTTTCCAAAGTCCACAGTCTTAGGGCAGATACAATTCGCACATAATGAACACAGAGGCGGCAGGCATTGAATTCCTAAGCAGAACCCACATATTACAACCACAGGGATCAGGACAATAGTAAACAGTCTCCAGCCCCAGTTCTTGACAGTACTCCAAAACCATCCACCAAGCGACCATTCTTCTTGCTCCTGGTGAACTTCTGAGGAGAGTCTGTGGAGATGTTCGATGGCTTTGTATACTGAGGGTGAATTGTCCGGTATATATGTACAGCAGCTGGACCCAATAATGCGGCATGCTCCACCACGATCCGCTAGAACCACATCTAGAACAAGGCGGTTCTGGAGAGCCACCAAACGGACCGCTTGAAGCTCGGCTGTATTCTTTGCAAGGATGCCAGCTGTGATGTTCATTGTTGTCTCGACTGCCTGAGTCAAATGTCGGATGGCACGGCTGTTTGCCATCGGGCCCCAGAGTGGAACAAGTCCCTTCATTGCATCGAGGAACTGTGCTCCTGTAGAGTCGGCTTGTTCAATGTCCTTGGCTCGTTTTTGTCTATGGTGATTCGCCGGAGCCACGTAGGTCGGAGGAAGGATGAAGGAGATAAAACAGGTCCCCCCCCCAGCCTTTGGGGAGCCAGGTGTAGGCTTTTGTGCCGCAAACAAAGTACATGTTTGGAGAGGATACAAAGGAAGGTGGATCGGTGGAGTCCAAAGTTCTGGTGATGCGGCAGGCACTGCGGCCCACCAGCTGTGTCCCAAGCCCTTCTATGCACATAAGGCCTGTGACGTTGATGACGGATAGGGCCACAGTCAGGGTGGCAGCCGTTCGTTTCCGGAGGTAGGAGAAGGTGGGTCTGGTTGGATTGTTAAACACCTGTATTTCAATTCGTTCTTTGACAGTGATGTCCATGTGGATAGAGTCGTTGGAGGTCTGCGGGCAGAAATGTGTCTTCGTTTTGTTTCGCCAGACCTCATGAAAGAAATGCGTCATAGTTTTGCTGGAAGTGGCATTATCCCTATAGCTCTCTTGCAAGAGGATCAGCCAAGCAAGGCAGGAGCCGTGAATTGAGAAGGGTGAAGGGATGAAGGGTATCGAATGTCCAGTGGCGTGGGGTAGCAACCCACAGATCCAGCAGTTGGTGGCATTGGTGGCAAGATTGTGCTGGTGCAGCAGCTGCACGAAGGAGTTGTTCCAAAACTCCTTTCGCCTTTCTCTAAGTTGGGGTGAGAGAGAAATCAGATAATGTTCCTTCATGGTGGTACGCTGTGCAGTGGTCAGGAATGTCTCATGAGCGGGTGCGCTTTCTTCCACAATCCAGAGTGTGGTCATGAGGAGGAGGCAGAAGAGGATCGTGATAAAAAGTGCAATTGTCTTTGAACTGTGGATTTTGTCAGTCTTTGGGTTTTTGTAGCGAATCTTCGGATGTCCGGTTGCTTCCATCATCTTCTTATCGGGCGCTTCCATCACCTTCTTATCGGGCGCTTCCATCATCTTCAAGGGAGCTCGGTAGCGGGCAGAACCAAAAACCTCGTCTGGCTTTCTCTCCTGACAGCCTTTGTAGTGTTAGGCCACCGATCTGAGAATTATGACTTAGTTAATGGTCTGCTTAGCCGAAACTCCCTCCTTTCGTCGCAGGTTATACCCTTCTCTGGATGGCACTGTGGGGTCAAGAATCTTTGCTAGTTCGAGTGTCTCTGTGTCTGGATAGCAGTTCAGCGATGGTCGGTCTTCGTTCAGGAGCTCTTCCTGGGTGGTCACGTCTTCGGTCGTCGTCAGAGTCGGGGGGATCCGTTTGCAGTGGTGCGCATGTACCCAGGTGCGTTTTCCCTCCACTCGAAGAGCAGTTCGGTAGGTGAGGAGGACTTGCCAGGGGCCCGTCCACCGGGGTTCCAGACTCTTGGCACGCTGGAAATTTCTTATAAGCACGTAGTCCCCGGGTTGCAGGTTGTGTCCGGGACCCCTGGAAGCGTCCGGGATGGCATGCAGCACCTGTTGGTGAATGACAGACAGAGTTTCAGTCAATTTATACAAGTAATCAGACATTAGGACGTCCGGGACGTCATGAATGGAAGTCGGTTTTGGTGCAGACCAGACGCTCATGGGTCGGCCGAAAACGACCTCGTAAGGTGTCAAGTGGTGTTTGGTGGGGGTGGAACGCATCGATAGCAATGCCAGTGGGAGAGCGTCTGGCCATTTCAGTCCTGTGGTAGCCACTATCTTGGCTAGTTTTAGTTTTAGTGTGGCATTGTGTCGCTCAACAAGTCCAGCAGACTGGGGGTGGAAGACTGCGTGGAACTTCTGTTTTACACCCAGCCCTTTCAAGATGAGCTGGATAACTTCGGCTATGAAGTGAGGGCCATTGTCGCTCCATAAAATTCGTCAAAGGCCGTAGCGAGGGAAAAATTCCTTCAATAGTACTTTTGCAGTGGCCATAGCAGTGTTGTCGCGGGTTGGATAGGCTTCCACCCATTTGCTGAATGCACACAGCACAACAAGTACATATTTCAGGCCTTGGCATCTGTCTAGCTGGATGTAGTCCATCTGCAGGACTTCAAATGGGTGATTGGGAACCCCAAACCCTCCCCGGGGTACTACGGTTCCTTTCCCGGGGTTATGTTGCAAGCATATCAAGCATTGTTGGACCAGACGTTTGGCGGAGTCTGTGATTTTGTCGTTGTGCCAAACTCTGGAGACAAGTTCGATCATGGGGGCTGATCCTATGTGTGCAGGGGAGTGTGCCATAGTCAATATGGGAATCAGGTATGAGTCAGGTACAACCATTTGTTCATGTCTTTTGTTCGCCAGCAGCCTTCATCGTCTTTCAGTCCCACCCGTGCCCATTCAGTCAATTCGTGTTGTGAGCTGGCCATTTGAATGTCCCTAATTGTGTCCCTAGCGTCTGTCCATTTCTCTGCTTGTGACCTGGTCACGTACATGCGAGTCGTCGTCCTATTCTCGGCTGTGGTCCGGGCAGTCATGTCAGCTAGTGCATTTCCCGTCCAATGATGTCTGTCACCTTCTTGTGTGCCTGGCATTTGATGACTGCAAGTCGTTTGGGGAGGAGGACGGCTTCGATCAGGGCGGAGACTAGATCTCTGTGTAAGATGGGGGTGCCGTGTGAGGTCAAGAATCCCCTTTTTTTCCAAAGGAGCCCAAAATGGTGAACCACCCCGAAGGCATACTGGCTGTCGGTGTAGATGTTTGCTGTGGTTCCTGCTGCTAGGATGCATGCTCGTGTCAAGGCAATTAGTTCTGCTGCCTGTGCAGATCTTTGTGTGATGCGGGCTGTCTCTACTACAGTTCGGGCTGTGGTGACCGCATAAGCAGCTGAGGTGGTGCCATCAGGGAGTTTGATGCAAGAGCCGTCCACCCACAGCTCTCCCTCGGGGTCAGGAAAAGCCGTGTCTCTGAGGTCAACCCTACTCCTAGTCTGTTCGTCTGTGAGGGTCACACAGTCATGTACAGGGGACACATTGGGATCGTTCTTCGGTAGGGGCAACAAAGTTGCCGGGTTCAGTGTGGTGCATCTTTTCAGAGTGATATTGGGTGCAAGCAGAGTCAGTTCGTATCCAGTCAGTCGTGCACTCGTCAGGTATTGCGTCTTAGTTTGGTTCAGGAGGGTGTCAACTGCATGAGGTACTAATACCGTGAAGGAATTCGAGAGCACGATCCCCTCACTTTGTTGGATAGAGATAGCAGCGGCAGCTACAGCTCGAAGGCAGGCAGGCAAGGCTCTGGCTACGGGGTCAAGAGTGGCAGAGAAGTAAGCGCATGATCGTTGCTTTGGGCCAATGGACTGGGTCAAGACAGATAAAGCACACCCCTCCCTTTCGTGAGTGTAGAGGGAGAAGGGCTTCGTGTAGTCGGGGGTTCCTAGGACAGGGGCCGAACAAAGGGCATCTCGTAGTTCTATGAAGGAGGATTGGCATTCAGGGGTCCAAGGGAGTGGGAAGGGGACATCTTTAGCTAGTAGAGAAAGCAGCGGTTTGACAATGAGGCTGAAGTTTGGCAACCACTGCCGACAGAAGGAGGTGAGGCCTAGTAGGGAGCGGACTTGTTTCTGAGTCTTGGGGACAGGGGTCTCTAGAATGGTTTGGATTCGGTCAGGAGTAAGTTTCCTTCCGTCTTTGGACAGAAGGTGGCCTAGGTAAGTGACCTGGGGTTGGCAGAATTGCAGCTTCTTTTTGGAGACCTTGTGGCCATTTTCCGCAAGGAAGTGAAGGAGTTGGATGGTGGCTGTGACTGCAAGTGGAGTGGTGTCGGCCGCCAAGAGGATATCATCAACGTACTGTATCAACACCACTCCATCGGGCAACTGGACTTCGTCCAGTTGTCTCTTGAGGGCCTGACTGTAGATGCTGGGGCTTTCTGTGTAGCCTTGGGGTGCTCGACAGAATCTATATGAGCGGGCTTTTAGGGTGAAGCCGAAGAGGTATCGGCTGTCTGGGTGAATGGGGATAGAGAAGAATGAGTTTTTTGAGATCAATGACAGTGAAGGTGGTGGCAGTAGAAGGAACCAAAGTCAGGATAGTGGTGATGTCTGAGACCACGGGGTACTGGGGTACAACTATTTTGTTGATCTCTTGAAGGTCGATGATGAAGCGGTACGCTTTCTCATCTCCCTCTCCTTGTTTCTTTATGATGGGTAAGATAGGGCTGTTGCAAACATTGCTAACTACTTCCTCTACCACTCCTGCGTCTATCAGTGACTGAATAATCTTTACCAATGCCTTCTCGCCCTCTGGCGATATCCGATATTGTGGGAGTTTCGGGAGTATTGCGTCCGGTCGAACAGTGATGTGCACTGGGTCAATCATCATGCGTCCTACGTCCAAATCTGTCTTGGCCCACAGATACGGAGGCAGAGTGTCAAGTAGGGACGAGTCAGTGTCAGTGATGGAAAACATGCATCGGGAAGGGCAATGTCTGAGCAGAATTGGGTTGTCGTACAGAAAAACTCGAACTCCGTCTTGTGAACATCTAATAGTAGCTCGGAAATGTTTCAGTAAGTCAAGTCCCATAATGGCGTCAGGAGTATTGGCGGAAAGCAAAAACGTTGTGTCAGTTGTGTTGTTCTCTAAGTCGAAGGAGATCGGTGTGGACAAAGGGTTAGTGGAGGGCGTTCCATCGAAACCTATCGATGTTACAAGCGAGCCAGACAAGGGTGCCCTTTGAATCAGTCATTTAGATAACGCACTACGTGTCGCGCCAGTGTCTACCAGAAATGGAGACTTTGTACCCAGGACCTTAGCGGTGACATAAGGACCTTGCTGGTCAACATAGAGCTCGACTGGATCCCTCCCTTGCCCTAGGCAGTCCTATGCGAAGTCGCGGGCATCGTCGCAGGCAGACTGCTGGTACTGGTTCTGTCGGGGACGGTCAAATGTATTCGGTCTGTTTGATCTATCGTTATTTGTGTCATTCGTGGACCCCCGTTGCTGCCCTCTATTTCTCGGTCCGCCCGCTCCTTGGGGTCCCTATTTCTGTTCATCTCCATCAGAACCGGACACTGGGATTTCCAATGGCCGAATCCTTTGCAGAATGCACACTGGTCCTCGCTAATGTCTCTACGTCCAACATGGGGTGTCGGGGTATGGTCTTTAGGGGGTGCGTTCCTAGGGACATTTGTCTGGTAGTTCCCTTTGTATTGCTCTCGTCCTATAGTCACCCCTTGCAACTGCGCAATCATCACCCTTTCTTTTAAGTCTTTCTTCTTTTTCTCTGTCGCTCTATCGTTTTCATTTTTCTGGTGCTCGTAATATTGGGCCATCTGGAGGATAGCCGCGGGTTTGGAGGCTGCCCAACTACTCTCGCAGGCCTGCAGTTTCTGAGAAACTTCCTGCGACAAACCTTTTACGTAATTCTGGACAAACAGATGGTGTCCAGTTGCGGTGGTCATGTCCTGGCCGCTGTAATCGGAGAACACCGTTTCAAACCGGGAGAAGTATTCCGATACGTCTTCCTGGGGTTTCTGACGACAGGCCGTTACTATCGACCAGTCTACTTTCTTTTCTGGGATCAGGGTTTTCAATTTCTGTACAATTTTATCTGGGAGTTCTAAAATGGATTTCAAAGGCTTCTGTCCAGGTTCTCGTTGCCTATCTATGCCATCGAGTTGTGACCAGGTATGTCCGAACAGCTCAAGATGGTCGACTTTCCGGATTTGCTTCCACACATCAGCTGGCAGACATAACCCGAAAAACAAGTCGATATCAGCCAGGGTCATAATCGTTGAACCTAGGGCTGTACCTAATTCAGTGTAGAAGGCAGTGGGGTTTTTACGTAAATCGGGCAGAGACTTCCGGAACGTCAGAATATCTTGCCGATCCCATGGCTGGTAGACCCAGTTGTACACTACCCTCCCTCTTGCATCTTGGTGGTTGACGTCATCGTGTGTTCCCAGACCTCGTGGGGGAACCCAGTAGGGGGCAGCCTCTCTTATTGGCATTATGGTGCTAGCTTGCTCAGTTCGTGATTCGGTCGCTACGGGTGTCGTAGGTTTAGTTTCCGATTCTTGTTCAGTGAGGTGGCGGAAAACCTCAAGTGTACGCATAAGGAGGTCCGTCACGTCACACTTGCCCTCATCCCCAATATCGACCTTTCTATACAGAGTCGTTAGGCTCTCGGGACCTTTGTCTCGATATCGGTCCTCATACGCATTCAGGGCATGATAACACAGTCGTACGGCAAAGTGCCGTCTGTGGCTCCCTGCATATGAGTTGAACATATCCGTGATGTGCTCCTCACTCTCCTTTCTTTCTACCAGTGTCCTTACTATCTTGTCAATCCCTGCTCGCTCATCTGTGCTTAACCTGTTCGTTCTTGTGGAATCTGTCTTTCGGGCCTCTGGGTCATCTAACACTGTCGCTTGTGCTGTATCTAGTACAAGGGGTTCGGCCGGCGCGGAGACCATGGGGACCGAAGCTCTGGTACTACTCTTGTCTGTGCTTGGGGGTAGTGAGTGCTGTGCTAAAGGTTGGGAAGGGGCACATGGAGGGGGCATGTAGATGATCAGAGGAGCTAACAAAAGATCATCGTTGGCTCGCTGTTTCGAGGGCAATTCAGGGTAGAGCGTAGAGGGTGTTCTAACAGGACACTGACTTGATGTCTCTACCTCTTGTTTCTGTTTGGCTTCTTCTCTCTCTTTTATCTCTTCTTCTAATTTCTTAGCAGCTAGGTGGGCTGCCTTTCGCAGCTCTTTTCCCAACCTACTTTCATTTTTCTTTTTACGTTGTTCGGTTTCTTTGCGCCACATGCCGAGACTATCAAGCTTAGTGGGCGTTGTCTTGTGTTTCCCAATGGCTGTTTCTAGCGCGCTTATTTTATCTTCATCGAAGGATCCTATCAGTGGCCACTGACTTTTCTGATCCTTCTTCGTATATTTATGCCATAGCTTGCTATAGGCTATAGCGATCAATCCATGCTTCATAAACATGTCCTTATTAGGGGTGCCTTCCAGTGGAGCCGGATGGTTCATCTCTAATAAGCGGTCCGGGCTAAACAGGCTACCAATCAGTGGGGAGAAGATAGGCATGACGGATTACAACGGGGACAAAAGTCTGCACTACCTATCTTATCACTGCGTGCAAAGACTAGACAGAATATTTCTATTCTTCGTTATTTGCAGGTAGTGAATACCTCAAAAGAACCAATATCGAACAGTCAATGTTCGGTCAATCAAACAATCAATGGGGAGAATAAGTAGGCACGACGGGTTACAACGGGGACAAAAGTCTGCGATACCTACCCTTTCACTGCCTGCAAAGAGAGAACCTGTTCTTCCCTGTTTGCAGACAGAGAATCTCCAGAAAACAATCCGCGAACAACAGTTCGGGCCAAACAATCAATCAGTGGGGGAGGAAGATAGGCACGACGGATTACAACGGGGACAAAAGTCTGCGTTACCTATCCTTCACTGCCTGCAAAGAGAGAACCTGTTTTTCTCCGTTTGCAGACAGCGAATCTCCAAAAAGAACCAACAATTCAAAGAGTAATACTAGTATTTTCCAAATCAAACAATCATTTCATAATTTGTCGTGTTACACGACCTTACCCGGACCGCATGGACAGTTTCTTGTCTTCCGAATCCAGCGCCCGATCGTCCTCTATTCTTCGTGATCGTCGCGGCACTCCTGATGGTTCCCAGTCAGGACCGTAGATCACTCGAGAGAGGTCTGTTCGGAACCAGTGAAGTTCGGATGATCGGCTGTCAGACGAGGGTCTATCGGACAGGAGCTCTCCCGATCGTTGCAGTCGTTCACTCTGTCGTCAGGACCTCTCCCACTGGATCCACGAGTCACTGATGGGCCCCACGTTTGGGACGCCAATTGTGGAAAAAGGTAGGTCCGATGACCTTTTTCAAAGTTGCCCGGCGCTAACCGCCTCTATTACCACTCAAGTTACCAAACAAAGAGGCAGGCGCTGGAGACTGGAAGGCAGGAAACAGGAGTTTTATTCCGACGGAGAAGAACACGTCAAATCAGACAACCGGGTATCTTCTCGAGGTGCTCTAACCGCATCTCTGAGGCCTGGCCTCTTATACACAGGTTTATGATCTTTATTACAGTTTATTGCATGTGGCACATTCTTGCAAATGCTTTGAAGTATGGAAGGACATCCTCGGAATCCCCGCTTCAGGCCCGTTCCCACACACATTTACAGTAGAAGTCCCCACCCCGGTCACAACAGGTGACGATTGTCGCGCAGCTGGACATTCCGCCGATTCCCGGAATGTATGTGGTCGATCGGGTCTCATGGGGTGGGGGCTTTGATCAACTCGTGGATCCTTTGATGGGAGAAGCTTCCTACTGTATGGGGGCAATAAACAGCATCCGCAAGGCCAGGTGGTGGCCTGGGAACGAGCAGGACAATCGGGCACAGAGGAAAGGGGGGTTTTATCAAAGGACCCGGGATCATGAAAGGAGTGGAGGGAGGTGTCGAGCTGGGAACAGGATGGGGTTCCGAGGCAGGGTTGCGCTGAAGAGGGGTTTATGGCCCCAGCATCTGAGAGCGGGGGGGCTGTCAGCGCGCGGGGGATGCCTGCGAGGTCAAGAGAGAGACAGAGAGAGAGACGCTAGCTGTCGGCGATGGGTAGAGAGGCCATGGTATTTAAAATGGCTGCCGCTTATGCGCACGAATGGACTTAAAAAGGGGGCAAGATGGCGCCGATAATGTTGACACTGCAAACTTGATTTTAACAGGCCTGGGTGGACTACACGCCCCTGATGACAGCTGGCAAGCAGCAACTCCTCCCTTGGGAAGGGCTATAAAGCATCTTCAGTTACCTGCTGCGCAAGACGCACTGGGATACATTTCTCCTGCTGGAAGGAGGCCTGGGAGGGTGACACACCCCAGTAGACAGCAGGCACATGACAACTCCTCCCTTGGGCAGGGCTATAAAGCGTGCTCAATTGCCCGCTGCATGTGATGCGTCTTGTCGAAGCTTAAGCTAAAGGCGGGCCCATCCGCACCCATCATAGACAGGAAGAGGCAGGGTCATCCCCCGTGGCTCTGCAATCAGGAGTTCTAGAGTCTGAATCAAAGGCCATGATGATTAAAAAGATGCTTAAGTAAGCGGGAACAGACAGGGCTTTTGGGGCATTCAAAAATAAGTTGCTGGGCGTGGCCAAGATGGCGGCGGAGTAGGACGTGCTTCCCAGTCCCTCCGGCGCCACCTGACATCTAGCGTTGTATATCGCCCTACCTGGTGACCATCCACGCTGCTGAGCTGGGTGATGGTCTTTAGCCGATTGGAGCAGTGCGGCCCTGACGTCCCCTGGGCCCGGCGCGCCTCGTGGTGCAAAGAGCGGAGGCCTGTACGCCGCGGTGCGGCGCATTGCATGGTGCGGGCGGCAGCCCCTGGTACCGGGGGCGGTGCGTGGTGCTGAGTTAGTGGTGGCGGAAGAGTGGAGCAGCCGCTGCTGGGCCCGGAGCGGCACCGGTCTCTATATGACGCTGAGGTCTGCCCCGGGGAGGCTGGTGTGGTACGCGAGCTCCCGCTGCGGTGGCGGCGGTCGAGCGCCCCGGACGGAGGCTGCCTGGTCCTAGAGGTGAGGAGTGAGAGGGCGGCTGGCCGGAGGCCCGGGACTCGGTCCGTGATCTGGCTGACGGCGTGCGGCCTACGCGGGTGTTCTCAGCGGCGAGCCTCAATACTGGTGGCGAGTGCAGTCCGCCCCCACATCCCCGGTCTTGGCTGCTCCCGTGGCCGCGCTGCGGTAGTTTCTGCTGCCTGGTTGGGGCCTGCTGATTTGGGACTCTGCAGCGCTTTGTTCCGGCCCGCGGATCAGCGGGCGGCGCATTGGTGGGGACCTTCCCCCCACTAGCTGGAGCGCTTCGGGCACAGTCACCCCGGGTTGGTGTGGAGCTTCGTATCGGCCAGCATTTTGGCGGGCGGCGCTTCTCTGTTTCGCCGCTTCCCTGCTTCGCCTTCCCCCGTGTGTGGAGGACGGAAGTAAGCGGTGGGGCCCCATTGGAGATTTGGGCACGGTGCGGGGAGAGAGGGCGGAGAGGCCCCCAGAGGTGCCTGTGAGAGGGCTTGTGGGCAGAGAGGAGGAGAGGGGTGAGGCCTGGTGACTGCCTGCTTGAGTTGCGGCTTCTGTGATGCCTGTGGGGCCTGGGTCCAGTCTCTACTAGCTGTAAGGACCTTTGTGGAGCCCGTGGGTGCTCTGGATAGAGGATTGCCGCGGCGACCTGGGCAGCGGAGAAGTGTGCAGGCAGCGGCGTATGCGGGCCCTGTACCGGGGCAGACCTCTGCAGTTGGTGGTCCTGGGGACTGCTCTGCTGCGGCGCTGCCTAGGCGAGGAGCTTGCAGGACAGAGGAGGGCGCGCCATCAGCCCGTGCATCGGCGGGCGGCGTTTTCCAGCATTGGCCCGGGTCTGGGCTAAGCAGGGAGGTGCAGGTGCTGCTGGAGCCTGTTTGTGCCTCACTGGGCCCTCGGTGACGCCGCTATGTCGGCTACCAGGGGCAAGAAAGATAAACCCCTGAAAGACTCGCTACAGAAGACGGCGGATCGGACTGCCTCGCAGTCTGATGTCCAGTCCGCGCAGCCTGGCGATGTGGATGCGCCGGCGACTAAGGCCTTAATGCTGGAGCTCTTTGCTGCCATCAAGGAGGAGATCTTGGAACTCCGTTCCCAGCTCTCCTCAGATGTCCGAAAGATGCAGCGAGACGTCAACGCCATTACGGAGAGAGTGGCGACCCTGGAGGAGCATGACCTGAGCACTGCAGATGAGATCCACCAGCTCCAGCAAGACGTTCTTCGCCTGACAGAACAAAACCTGGATTTGAAGGCGCACACTAAAAACCTGGAAAACCGTTCACGGAGGAACAACATCAGGATCCGAGCGGTACCCTGGAAGGGGGAAGGGGATAGCCTGCGGGAATACGTGGCGGCGTTGGTCCGACAAATCCTTGATGAGGGGGATGAGCTGGACATTCAATTGGACCGTGTGCACCTCATTGGCTTACAGAGGGTTGCCAAGGCCCCTCCATCGGACATTCTGGTTTGTGTGCATGGCTTTCAGCTCAAAGAGCGGATTCTTCACAAAGCGCGAGATCTCAACCCGGTGCAGTTTCGTGGGCACCAGACCGCTCTCTTTCAAGATCTGGCGGCCTCTACTCTAACCAAACATCGCAGCTTCAAGCCTATTACTAACTACTTACGGGAACAGGCATCCCCTACTCGTGGAGGCACCCGTTTCGCATAATCTTTAAGTTCAAAGGTGAACTTTTGCAGATTCGCTCACTGGAGGCAGCTTATGAGGCGCTGGGTTTGGAGAGGTCAGTTGCTCAGGCTGGATCAACCGGGTCATCTCCTCTGCAGCGCAGGCGCTCCACGGAATGGCAGAGAGTTGGAAGATCGCCCCCACTGGGGAAGCCTGACCACTCTGGCAGCCTTTTGGAGAGGGAGGCGGCTGTCTCCTTGGTGGCGCTGGTGACGGACAGTGAAAGTGTCCCTTGAAGGCTGCTTGCCTGGCACAGGCTGGGTTTTATGGCGGCATCGGTGGGGACATGCGGGGGGGGGGGGGCTGAGACTGTGTCTCTTGCTCTTCTTTACGTCCTTGTTGTGTGGTGGTGCCCTGTATCAGGGTTGGGTAAGGTTCCAGGATGGCGCCATGTTTTCCCCTACAGAGTGATTCTTCAGACGAACATTGGTCCCTTCACAAGACTTTAACTACCTTTCTTCTTTTCTGTGGTGCAGTCCTTTTGTGGGGGTGTTTGGGATGGGGGTTGTTTTTTGGGCTCCGCATCAGTTCTCCGGGTGGCTAGGCGTAGGTTGGGCCCGCTGTTTGCTTCCTGCGCTTCCCCCAATGCTCTCGTCCTAGATAGTTGGGCTAGCGCTTCCCTCCCTCTTAGGGATTATGGGTAGGGATCTGAAAATTGTAAGCCTGAATGTTAGGGGCCTAAATAACCCTGTTAAGCGCGCGGCCATCCTTTCTTTGTTGTAGAATGCAGACGGCGATGTGTGTCTGTTGCAAGAGACCCATCTCCTCCCCAAAGATACTAGGAGGATGAAAGACAGGCGGTTTCCTGTGCAGATATGGTCTTCGGGTCGAGAGAAACATGGGGTGGCTATTCTCTTTAGTGCTCGGTGCATTGCAAGGTCCTATCCCAAGTGGTTGATATTAGAGGGCGGTTTGTAGCTGTCAGGGTTCAATGGGGGGACACACACTTGACAGTGGGGTGACTGTATGGGCCAAACGAACACCAAGAGCCCTTCCTGAAAGCGGCTCTCTCCAAGATGCTAGCTTCCCCAGATACGTTTATGCTAGTGGGGGGGTCTGAACATAGTAATGGACTCGGGCTGGATAGGTCCGCGGCGCGACCACACCAGGCAGGGGCCCTGTCGCAGGGGGGGAGGCAATGGTTGCAAGACGGTGGGCTGCATGATGTGTGGCGTGTCTAGCATCCCCTTGATCGGGATTATACTTATTACTCTTCAGCCCATAAAATTTATGCGCGTTTGGATCACTTTTTGGCTACGATCTCTCTTTTGCCCCATCTGTGCGCAGCAACTATAACCTCGCGCTCTCTGTCAAACCACCAACTTATCTCAGATCTGCTTACCTGTAGTGGGCGGCGGCCACCATCGTCAGGCTGGCGTCTCCGAGATTCTCTCCTTCACTCGGACTCTGCAGTCACTCGCATTAGAGACGCTATCACCCAGTACTTCACTACCAATGATCAGGATGGTGTGTCCTTGGCGTCAGTATGGGTGGCCCTCAAGCTGGTGGTTCGAGGGGAGTTTATTGCGCTGTCTGCGACATATGCTCGGGTGCGTTGGGAGAAGAGCGCAGGGCTATAGAAGGAGGTGGGTGACCTGGAGGCGATACATAAGAGGACAAGGGCTCCACGCGTATGGAGGGAGTTGGAAACGAAGAGACGCATGCTAAAGCACCTTGACCTAGATCGAGCGGAATATGCCCTTTTGCGCTTGCGACACAAGCTTTATCTTAGCGGGGACAAGGGGGGGGCCGGATGTTGGCTCACAGGATGAGGGTGCGAGCGCAGCAGTCAGCGATCCAAACCATTAGGGACTCTCATGCAGTGGAACATACCACCGATTCCCTCATTGTAGAATCCTTCTGGCAGTTTTATCAAAACTTATATCAAGGGGAGGCTTCGGACTCCGAGCAGGTGGCTGTTTACCTGGCATCTTGCGGCGTTACGCCTCATCTTAGGGTCTCGGCGGAGGCTCTGGATGCTGAGATACGTATTGAGGAGGTCATATCTGCGATTGCGTGTCTGAAGCTGGCCATGTCCCCGAGGCCGGATGGCTTCTCGGCCATCTTTTACAAGAAGTATTGTGTGGAGCTGGCTCCTTTTTTAACACGACTTTTCAATTCCTTTCTGGAGGTGGGGGATGTGACCCCTTCCATGTCGGAGGCTGCCATCACAGTTATCCCCAAGCCCGGGAAGGATCCTGCGGAGTGTGGATCGTATCGCCCGATATCGCTCCTTAACATTGACGCCAAGCTCTTTACCAGTATCTTAGCTGAGCGACTCAGCCCGTTGATGGACGGCATCATAGACCCGGACCAGGCAGGCTTTATTCCGACGCAGCAGGGGGGAGATAACACTAAAAGACTTTTGCATCTTACGGATCTAGTCCATCGTTCTCGCACGCAGGCCCTTTTCTTATCTCTAGATGCGGAGAAGGCCTTCGACCGTATTGGTTGGAAATATTTGTTTGCTGTATTGAAGGTCTTCGGCTTGGGGGATAACTTTGTGCGATGGGTCGGCTGTCTATATGCGGCCCGAAGGCGGCGGTACGGGTGAATGGGTGCAGATCTACCCTTTTTCCTATCACCAGAGGGACGCGGCAGGGGTGCCCCTTGTCACCGCTGCTTTTTGCGCTCTATATGGAGCCTTTTGCTCAGCGGGGTCGGTTCAACAGAGGTATAGCAGGGATTCAGTTTGGTGCGGATACGCACAAAATCAGCTTGTATGTGGATGACGTGATTCTTTCGCTTACACAGCCCCATTCCTCCTTGCGGCACCTGTCGGCAGAACTTCTCGAATTAGGCAAGGTAGCGGGATTTAAAGTTAACTTCTCCAAATCGCAGATACTCAATGTATCGGTCCCTGCTGCTGAGGTACAGGATCTGCAGCGGGACTTTGCCTACCAGTGGGTTCACTACGATATTCTGTACTTGGGAATCAGTCTTACCCCATCTATAGCAAAGACGGCTTCCCTTATTTACAAGCGGTTAGTGGACCAGCCAGCCAAATCACTGACAGACTAGTCCCGTCTCAACCTGGCCTGGTTCGGTAGGCTGGCGGCAGTTAAAATGACAGTGCTCCCTCGTATCTTGTACCTTTTTCAAATGCTCCCTTTGAGTCCTCCTCCGGGTTCCCTCCAGAAGCTACAAGGGTTTATTACAGACCCCACAGGATATAGCGGCATGAATTAGCAAATTTAGCAGCACAAAAATGGAAATTTAGCGGCACAAATATGGAAATTTAGCGGCAATTTTGCGGCATTTTATTTGGCAATTTTTCCTACAACAAACACAGATATCTCAGTTTTTGGAGTTATTTAACAACATGAAGCTATGTATATTGAATACAGATGTGTATATAGACGACTCTACAGGTGTACTATGCCATTAAACGGGTGCATGCTGATCACCACTACAGCTCAGTCTCTGTTGATAGGGGGCAAACATTTGGGGGTAGCAACTTAGGAAAAAATATTTGAATATGCAATTTTGGAATGTCGAGAGGCCAAAGAGAGTTGAAAACTTTCCATGAAGCTAATGCTGCCCAATGCTTCTTGTTCACCAAATAGTATTAACACTCACTGTATTTACAGGCATGCAGGCGGGACAGGCATTTTATTCCACCCGGCATTTTCCCGGTGAGGCCTGTTCCTGGTGCCTCTGCCACTTACCTCAGCTCCCTGGTAAACAATGTGAGGCTTCAAGAGAGAGAGAAAGAGAAGGCGGGAGGGGAAAGGTTGAGAAAAAACCATCAAGATGGGAGAAGAGAGAGAGGAACGAAAGAGAGAGAGAGAGAATGAATGAATGGACTGAAATAGATTGCTTGAGGAGATGAAGGAGCGAGAGAAAGAGAAGGAAGGGGGGGGTTGAGAGGAAACCATCAGAAAGGGAGAAATAGATTGTTTGTGGAGATAAAGGGAGCGGGTATAGTGGAGTAATGTTGCTAGGGCTTCTTATGGTTTCCCCAGTTGGCCCTACAGGCATAGGAAACTGATTTACTCACGTTCCATTATGTTTTTATAAATGTAGTTAACATTTCAGGGGCTGCCACAACGGGAGAAGCAGCCTGATGCCTGAGATGAGGTCGTAGTGACTGGTCTAACATGGCTCTGTAATGATGATATATGCCTTGGAAACATGCACCAAAGCTCATTTGTGACACTTTGCATATTCATGAGACTTCATGCTAAAGCCAGCCGGATGGCTCTGTGACTTCAGCACTTCGGATGACATGTGGAGTGAGCTGCAGGTGTCAAGGTTCAATACATGCAGGACTTTTGGGCTGTCTCAAGCTTTTGAAGTTGACAGATTGATTTTCTTTAACTTGGATAATGGTATTGTTTTATTTTAAGTGCTTTGAAGCGGCAGAGCTGGGGTAGAAAGCTCTGTATAAAAGTGAGGTATTATAGTATATGTATATTTAGTGGTATAGGACCCGTGCTATATAGGACAGGATCAAAACCTGCCTCAAATCATTGTGGTCCATACAATATCCACCCAAGGCTTCTGGGTGTTTTATCCTGGCATACACTGACCAGATCTCTATAGCTCTTTCACCCTCATAATTCCCATACAGGAGGGTTTGTGTCTCATCTTCATCACTACGTTTTGTGAAGCCTTTGACGTTCCGTTACTCCTGTTGCAGAGTCGGCGTGGATGCATATATTACTTCATGTTTGGAAAATTGAGCTCAAGTCATTTACAACTTCACTGAGGCCTGAGCTGGAGACCTTTCATAGCAGGAGGACTGCTGTTACTTCTATGTATCCGTCTCTCTGCTAGTGTCTGTCCGCCTATTTCTGTCTGCCCTGTGTCATCATGCATCCGTCTCAAGATCATTGTCTCAAAGCCTGTGTCTGTCTCTTGGCCTGTGTCTTTCTGTCTGTCTTCTTGCTTCTTCTGTGTCAATATGGGTCCGTCTATCTGTCACTATTCGTCTCAGGCTTAGCTATGTTCCTGTGGCCATTGTAAGTACAATATAAAACTTCTCATGATGAATTATGTTATTTGCTGGGAAAGGTGCAATGGCTGCTCGAGTTGCTGAGAAAGAGTGAGGGGAATAGGGGGCGAGCGAGGCAGACCCAGCTCTGGTTAGAAGCCCAGGACACTGCATCAGCTGCTGAACTGTACTCTGCCATTGATCTTTTAAGATTCTCGAGCCCGGCCTTATTATGAGTCCTGCGGCGGTTTACTCTACTGCACCATTACATAAGCCCTAATGACCCTCATAAACCTTTTCCCTGCATTCCTTCAGTTCAAGTACATCAGCACTTTTGTAAAAATCGCTGCATTTTTAAAAAAGTGCCGCGAAATCCTGGAGGGTCTGAATAATGAGTTTGTATGAAACCATAAAAGGCCACGGCTTGCCCTATCTCTGATTACGGCTCCTAAGTCCAGTGGTGGGATGGGTTTCTCTTTGATGAAGGTGTATTTTCAGGCGGCCTGCCTGCAATTCGTCCTTGAGTGGAATAGGCCCTGGTCCAGTAAGCATTGAAATTTCATGGATCAGACGGTAGCGGGTGCAACATTTGGCGCGAGTTGTGGCTCCCTCGAAAACACAGAGCTTGGGGTCTTTACTCCTCCCCGGTGACTTCACCGAAGCTGAAGGCGTGGGAACAATTGGTGCAGCGTAAAGGTTGGACTACTTTCCCATCCCCTATGACGCCCATTGTAGATAACCCGGACTTCCCGCTGGGCTGTGCGTCCCCGATCTTCCAGCGCTGGAGGGAAGAAGGTTGTAAGAAAGTGGGTTCCCTCTTTGATCTTGATGGCCTAATTCCGTTCCCCCTGCTTCGTCGGACTATTTTTCTCTCTTGGAGTCCGATGCTTTTCCTTATGCGCAAGTAGAGCATTGGGTTACTCAACCCCCTAACATTGCATCTATGTCCCGTCCTTTGACGGCTTTCGAAAGTTGGGTAGTCTGCAAGAAAGATGATCGCAAGTTTATATCTGACTTGTATGCTATGATCATGGCGCGTCCCAAAACTTCCCGTACAAAAGCGCAGGTTCGCTGGGAGACAGAGCTAGGGCGCCCGCTGTCGCGTAAGGAGTGGGAGCAGGTTTTCTACCACACGCACCACACTACACTACTGCCAACGTAGCAGGCACAGAGTCCGCCTACAAGGCGGTTACTTATTGGTATTATACCCCGGCTCGTATTAAAGCTTGGGATCGGAAACACTCGGGCCTCTGTTGGAGGGGGTGTGGTTCGCCGGGCACCTAGAAACACCTTCTGTGCACTGTCCAAAGCTAGAGTGGTATTGGAAGGTGATTCTTGACGACCTAGACAACGCTTTTCAGATCACGTTCCCTCGAGCACCTGAGCATGCGCTATTAGGGCTTCCACATCTGAAATCGTATCCCTTGCGCTCACTGAGGGGTAGACAAATCTCTATGGCCTTGCTGGCAGCGCGCCTAGTCATTCTTGTGCAATGAGGGTCCCCAGACTCACCTGACCCGAGGGACTGGGTCTGAAGGCTGTGGCATCTTTTGGCTATAGAGCGGCTATCGCTGAGTATGGATGGAAAGGGGGCGGAATACGCAAAATTGTGGGGCCCATTCTTGCCCATTCTTGCATCTTCTACCTAGGGACTTGAGGGAGGTCACTTGCCCAAAGTATTTGCAGATTCTTCTACTTATTCCTCTGGAGCCTTGGGGACCTGCCAAGGTGGTTTGAGCGGCGCTAAGGGGGGGCGTAGGGGCGGTGGGCAGTATAAGGGGGGTAGATGAGACTGATGCGGAGGTGGGTGGTGGGTGGCAGGGGGGAGGTTTGGGGCTGGGGGAAGGAAGGTTTTCTTTGTCTTTGTTTGTTTTATTTATTTTATTTATTTATTTAACAGATTTCTAGAGCGCATGGCTGCCCGTGAGCGTCCCAGCGCTAAGTGACAAGAACCTACTGTAGAGGGGTCTTACGGGAATAGCCATGTTTTGAGCGCTCTACGGAATGAGAGCAGGTTGGGTTGGGCTCTGATGTTAGGGGGAAGAGTGTTCCAGAGTTTGGATGAGTTGTATGAGAACAGTCGCCCACCTGAACGAGCTTTTTTGATTCTGGGTATGGAGGCAAGGTTACAGTTAGAGGAGCGGAGAGTTCTTGTGGTAGTATGGGGTGTAATCAAGTTTTGTAATATTGGAGGGGCCTTGCCATGGAGAATTTTGTAGGTGGTACAAAGAGCCTTGAACTTTATTCGTTCCTGGACGGGGAGCCAATGTAGAGCAGCTAGGGCTGGTTTGGCTGAGCAGCAGCGGTTGGTTCCTGTGAGAATACGCGCTGCCGCGTTTTGTACTGTCTGAAGTTTAGACAGTACTTTTTTGGGGGCCCCCAGATACAAGGCATTACCGTAGTCCAGGCGGGACAGCACCAGGCCATGGACTAGGAGTTTGCGGGCGTGTACAGGGAGAAGAGGTAGGACCTTTCTTGCTGATCTTAGGAGGCCATGGCAAGTTCCCGCTGTTTTCCTAGCTTGGGCAGAGAAGTTGAGGCCTTCATCTAGCCATATGCCCAGGCTTTTAATTTCATGTTTTGGGGCGGGGGGAGGGCCCATGGTGGGAAGCCATAGGGAAGAGGGGTTGTAGAGAGATTTGTTTCCTAGGATCATTATTTCCGTTTTGTCGTTGTTCAGTTTGAGGTGGGAGAGGTTCATCCACTTAGTTATTTCGGTGAGGCAGGATTGAAGGTTGGGAAGAGAGTGATCTTGCTGGCTGAGGGATACCACGAGTTGAGTGTCGTCGGCGTATGTTAGGAGTTTGATCCCAAAAGGGGCGACGACTTTCTCAAGGGGGGACATGTAAACATTAAAAAGGGTCGGGCTCAGGGAGGAGCCCTGAGGGACCCCACATCCGACGGCCGTAGGCTTGGACGTGAATTTTCCGCCTGCCACCCGGAAAGACCTGTTCTCTAGGAAGGATTTGAGCTAGGTCAGGACCGTTCCTGCAATTCCAAGGTCCCCCAGCCTGTGGACCAGAGTGGAGTAGTTGACGGTGTCGAAGGCAGCGCTTAGGTCCAGGAGGATCACTGCCACTGATTCTCCTGTGTCCATGATTTTCCTTGCTTCCTCGACTACCGCCAAAATTGCAGTTTCAGTACTCTGGCCTGGTCTAAATCCTGTTTGGGAGGGTTCAAGCAGGCCTTTAGTTTCAAGGTGGGAGGAGAGGCTGTGGTTGACGTATTTCTCCGCTATTTTACCAATGCCTGGAAGCAAGGAGATTGGTCTGTAGTTGCCCAGTTCTTGAGGATCCAAGTGCGGTTTTTTAATCAGTGCTTTCACCATTGCTTTTTTCCAACTTGGGGGGGACAGTGCTGCTGGTGAGTGAGCTGTTGATTAGTTTAACCAAGTGGGGAAGAATGGTGGGTTCTTGTTCTTATACTTAAAAGCGGTAGCTTTGCGTTTGCACGGGCTGCTCATCATGGCATTACATTTTCCCTCGCGGGGTCGCCCTCTGCGGTGAAGGCCTGAACACTATGTCTAATGATTTTGGATCTTGCTCTGCCGACCAGCGGATGTAGGCAGCTGAGCTTTGTTCTGAGTTGTTATACTGCTCAATAAAAACAATTGATTCTAAAAATAAGTTGCGTCTCACTTGTCTAACTAACAGGGATTCTTTCTATATACCTTTTTGTGATTGTGAATTAGATTGACCAAAAATACCCTGTATATTGTTCTGTTTTATTTTAAATGTACATTTATTTACTTTGTCGCAATTTTAATTTGTTATTGGTAGGCTCTGTATTTTGGAGTTAGTAATGTTGGACAGTTACTCTAGAGTATATTGACCACAGTGAAATATCCTTAGTGTTCATGCATTGGAAACCGGTATTGAAGTGGGACAGGGTTTGTGGTTAAACGCCATTTTGATGGGCAAAGCAAATGCAAATGAAAGTCCACAAAATGGTTCATCTAATAAGAAACAAGTCAAACGTGCAGCCAAAAATTGCCCACTCAAAGAGGTAGATGGGCTTATAGAAGAAGTGAAAACCATTCTGAACATTGGAAAAACCAATAAGGAACAAAAAATAGTATACCCAACTTTTCATGAAAAACAACAATTGCAAATCTCTTAGTCGACTGTTGTGAGGATAGTAAAGAAACTTGGATTAATATGTCTAGTGTAGCATTACTATTGGCTTCCTTGACTTTGATACATGGTCTCTGAGCCTGTAACGGCTGTACCCCTTTCAAGAGAGGAAGTATTACTAGCAAAATTGAATACATCCCATTAGATCTAAGATTATGGTCCTCTCCGTCTGGTATGGTAGTCCTTGATAGAAATGACAGTGACCACAATGCACAAGCACTGTAAATAGACCAGACTTTATCTGTTAATATTTCTGATTCTCTAATATATTTTACTGATAATAGGAGGAATGTTAAATGTATTAGTATTAAGGAAAGACCAGATATCCTAGCAAAAAAATTTGCTCTGGTGGTTAATGCCCTACACACCTATGAGGAAACTATAGGTGATGAGATCCCAGCACCGGATATACATTACTCGCTGTTTGAATCCTTGAAGAATATTTTTACAAAGGATTTAAGAACTCAAAACAAAGAACAACAAGGAAACTATTTGGTATGACAAAAATTGCAGGTTAGCAAAATCATAATTGTTAAAGGCAATTAAAAGCGGATAGGGCAGCGCTCACTGAAGGCAGAAGACATTATAGATAGTACAAGATGTAAATAAGGGAAAGTGGTAGAAAGTTAAATGACAAGAACTCTTAATTCTTACTAGGAATAAGGACAGCAGGTCAGTCTGGCATATTTCCACACATGGTACTTGACTTTCAATTGGGAATGAGGAGTTCTATATACAGCCACAGGTGTGGCAAAATATTTTTCAGATCTCAACATATTGTGTTGAGGGGAACAGGTAAATGTAGTTGACCCAGCAAATACTGACTTACCTCTAGGGCATGGACATAGTTCTCCAATTAAATTATTGGTTGATGAAATGCTAAAAGCTATTGCTTGTGCAGTATATGCAGAGATGGAATCACATTCATTAGTTTTTCTAAAGTGTATAATTGTTTAAGGAGAAAATGGATTGTTCCAATCTGTCGGAATATGGCCATGAGACAATGGGATCTTCAAAATAGATGATAGCAAAGGCGTAGTTTTCTCCTTGTATTTGTACACTGAGTGGACAACTATGATAATGATTTCTCTATGCATACATATGTTTTAGTAATCTGTTTTATGGAATTAATCTCACTATACTTATGTAATTAGATATTATATTTTAATGAATTCTGTCAGCACATACTGTGCTTTAGTGATTTGCTGTATTTAACCAATTTTGCTGTATTTATGTATGTATATATTACATGTTTTCAAACGTGTTTTATGAGAACTTGTCGCAAAATAAAAACAATATATATGATATATATATAACATATATATCATATACATAAAATATATATATTTGTCGTTTATTTCAAGACAAATTCTCATGAAGCACATGTTTAATAACTTGAAAACTGAATATACATATATAGTGGTCAAGATGATTTGAGAACTCAACATCCTAGGGAGACAAGAATTACACACATTAGTAAACACCACCATATTCATTTGAGGAAAAAATCTTTCCAAATATTTACGATAAGAAAAGGTTGAAAAGTTCTGTGACATTCTTGCAGACAAAGGCTAGATCTGGTAGTATTCGGTCAGAATTCAGTCAGAGTGTAGGTTCACTAATCCCTGGAGAATGGACAGTCTGACGATTGGACATCCAAATTGCATTCATGGTCTAAAAATATTTTCTATTATCAGCAAAGGTTCAGCTCAAAAGGTGATCATTTGAATGGTTATTAAAGCTTAGCTGAGATAGACGTGGAAAAGAATTTCAAAGAAGAAATTGGACGCCAAGAATAAACAGATAAGGAAATTAGCATTAGTGGTGGGATACTGATAACCAATGAGACACTAGGTAGTTGGGCAATGGTAAATCAGGACAACTCAGGCTGGGTATGTTTATGTTTCGACAGCAGATGCTAATAGGGAAGAAATATGGGGCGGGGAGGATGGGAAGCAGGGTGAAATTGGTGGTCAAGGGGAAAGGATTGTTCACTATTAACAGGCCAGGCACATGGGTGTCAAAGAAACTTAAGGAAAACAGATGGATCACGTAGGGAAAAGAAATTACAGGTGGACTAGGCCTGACTAATGCCTTTGAATACCAAGGGCTACTATCACAAAATCAAACCTGATTGCATTTGTCACATGAACTGTTCCAGATATATTTCTGTTGCAGAAAAAATACCCTTTAGGGACAAACTGTAATGTTTAGGAAAGTTCTCAGAGCTCAGTGGAGTGATGACTATAATTGCACTGAAATTTCCATTCACAATTGGAAGAGACTGGTAAAATGCATACCTTAGGTTTGAAAAAACAGGTAATTAGGAACAATATTTAGTGAATGGACAAAACCTGACATCAGACAGTAATAAATCTGGTTAAACACCATGCATGGTACAAAAATATATATTTTTTATTATTTTGTTTAGAGATTTCTTTATAGTTAAAAGGCACACAATTTGATGTCTCCTCTATATATGTGACATTTGATCTACATATATCATATGCTAAACTGTTTGGTTCATTTCTGATACAGTTTATGACATTTCACAAATTGAAGACTATAGAGGTGGTGCTGATCATTTGCAATCTAAAAACATGGCTAGATGTTACAACAACTACGCGCGTTTCGGCTGAGAGCCTTCATCAGGAAGCCATGAAATTCCCAAGTGAACCTATGCAAACAGAAAAATACATTACATGTCAGTGTCAGTGTTGTCCTATTTATACAAGTGGTCAAAAAAACATACAGTGTAATTTATTACAAATTTGTGGTTAAAATCACAAACGAAAAAGTCCTGAAATTGCTCAAGCTTGTCCTGCTATATACAAATCCACATACATCCTAACTAGTTGTGCATACATATGAACATATGGATGAACATCCTAACTGGTTATACATGAGAATATCTACATAAGTATATACATCATACTGCACGATCTTTCTATCCATGTTGGATATATATAACAATATGTACGTCCTAGCTGTTTTTGCATAAATGTGGGCATACATATTGAGCGACCTGATGGATTATTTATACGGAGAAAGTGTGGCATCCAAATATGTACAGTAAATATATGTAGAAAATGGTGCACATCCTGGCTGTCTTTCCATTAACGAATACCATATTATCAGGAGATTATTGAGACAGATTGGAAGTGGGAACAGAGACTAGGAAGTCCTATGGGAATGTGTACTTCCCAGGCACTGAGATATGAATGAGGAATGTGTGGAACACAAATGGATGGCAGGGAAAAGTACCCAATGAAGGGGCCTACTGGTAATGAACATGTTAAGTGAAAAACACACAGGCAGACAGGGTCCCAAGACTAATTTAGTACCTTTATTTGATCGAATTCAAAAGTTGAAGAGACCTCTGGTCACGGCGGTCCAAAAAGGACTGATAGAAATAATAGAAATTCTAATGCAAAAAGGAGAAGGATAAATATGAAAATATTGCACTAGAACGCGATGTCCTGACTGATAATTAGCAGGAGAAGATAGTATCTTAGATAGATACCTGAAATTGTGGTCTGTCGCAATGAGCCGTATTACATAATTAGCGTTCTCGGGAGGAGCCCAGGGTGGAAGAGGGATTATGATGAGGTGAACTGGAGTGCCTGTGAATGAAGACAAGCGCGTTTTAGGCTGGATGTGCAAATAGCACGGACAGGGTAGGGAAACGGGAATGGAGGGGAGGGGAGGGAGGGGAAAAGGAAAAGCGCGGGGGGAGAGAGAAAGAGAGAGGACCGGAGGGGAAGGGAAGGGGGAGAGAGGGGGGCAGGAGAAGGAGGGGTGAAGGGTAACAAAGGGTGGAAGGGCGAAGGGAAGGGCGTAGGCGCGTGATACCTGAGGCGGCAGTCCGTCCAGAATGTTAATGGTGGGGATCTGGAGGTCGGGTACTTCTTTTGATTCGGTACATCCAAAGCGGTGTCCAAGTAAAAACAATCTGGAACCGAAGGGGTGATGGACAGGGTATTAACAGAGCGCGGTATCGAATAGAGCTGCATAGCATGGCAGTCGAGGAGCTGGGGGATTATGGTGTGTCAAGGCTGACACGAGGGAAATTACCTTAAGTTAGAGTCCCGCCTGCCTTCCAATAGTGGAGTCTTCCAGCGTCAGTCGGTCGGACCCGATCGGTAATTGCCAGGGAAGTGCCGATGTTTATGAAGGCACGAAGCTTGCGCGATTGAGCCAATGGCTGGACAGAGGTGGAGTGACACGAATTACTTAAAGGAAATAAAGGAAGGGCTATGCGTGATGTGGAAGCTGTGTGCCTAAACTATGGCAGACATGTTGAAACGGAGTGCGTGGGTGAAAAAGGGAGGCGGGCAAGCAGGAAGCGGGGGGCGGGTGTAGTACCTGGAAAACAGAACGAGGATGGAAGAAGGGAAGGTGCAGGGGCAGGGATACTGGTATTAATGGCATAACAGTCGTTTAGCCATAATTATATTTGAGAACCTGATCCCACGGTATTTCATTGTTCATGCCTTTGGTATATGTGTCCAGACTAAAAATCCAGTACACTTCTCTGCATTTGCGCACTTGTGTACTTTGTGCACCTGTTGATTTACGTATTTTTTCAAGTATGTACCAGCGAATGTCATTAGGGTTGTGTTTGGCTTCCGAATAGTGTTTTACTAAAGGGGCCTGCATCTTTCCAGTTCGGATGGCGGATCTGTGCTCTGAGAGACGGGTCGACATCATGCGGGCGGTTTCGCCAACATATCCCAAACCGCAAGGGCATACTAGAAGGTAGACCACATTTGTGGTTTTGCAGTTGGTGAGAGTTTGGGATATGAGTGGTCTGTTATTAAAGGTCCATTCCTTTGTCTCTATAGCAAAGTCACAGGCAGTGCATGTAAGGCATTTGTAATTGCCTACAACAGGCATCATGTCAGTGAGGGCTCTTTGTGTGGCAGAGGTTTGTTTAGGCTCCATCCTTGATCGTACCACCAAATCTTTTAGTACTCCTTCCCACATCAAGGACACTAGGGATATTATCAATCTAGTGGAATCGCTGTCATTCAACCCAGAGAACCAATGGCTGGTCACTATGGATATAGAGGCCCTCTATTCCAACATTCCCCAACCAGGTGCAATCTCTGCTGTTTCCTGGTTTATAGACACACACGAAATAGACTGTCCTAAAACTTTCGTACTTGACTGTCTTAGAATAGTCCTATCAGAAAATACCTTCGAGTTTAATGGCTCCCTTTACCAACAGACAAAGGGTGTAAGCATGGGGGCTTCGTGTGCACCCACAGTAGCCAATATATATGGCGGAGTATGAATCAAAATTCATCTACAATGATGTTGCCCCTTTTAGCGAGTCCGTTACACACTGGGCTCGCTACATAGATGATGTTTTCTTTATTTGGACTTCAGAAACGGAACCTCTCTCCACCTTTGTGTCTTGGCTAAATCTATGCGATGACAATATACATTTCACTGCCACATCCAGCCAAACGCAGGTAGAATTCTTGGATATTAACATCATCAGCAATAACAACCATCTTCATGTAGATCTGTATGTGAAGCCAACTGCTCGCAATACACTTTTACACTACACCAGTTACCACCCCAAGACCCAAAAATCAAGTATTCCGTTTGGCCAGTTCCTTCGAGTTCGAAGGAACTGTTCCTCTGTGACAGACTTTGACAAAAGGGCGGCCGAGATGAAAAACAAATTCATAGCTCGAGGGTACCCCAAGCGACTAGTCCGTGACTCTTACAAAAGAGCAAGGTTCTTTGACAGACAACACCTACTAACACCTCGCACCAAAGAACCTAACTCCAAAATGGTCTTTGTAACAAGACATTCTACCATGAATGCGAAACTTCAGCAAATAGTCTTTTCAAATTGGCACATCCTGAACGCCACCAAACCCAAAGAACACCAGCTCCCCAAACCTGTTTTTGCATACAGGAAAAACAAAAATTTAAAAGATTTGGTGGTACGATCAAGGATGGAGCCTAAACAAACTTCTGCCACACAAAGAGCCCTCACTGACATGATGCCTGTTGTAGGCAATTACAAATGCCTTACATGCACTGCCTGTGACTTTGCTATAGAGACAAAGGAATGGACCTTTAATAACAGACCACTCATATCCCAAACTCTCACCAACTGCAAAACCACAAATGTGGTCTACCTTCTAGTATGCCCTTGCGGTTTGGGATATGTTGGCGAAACCGCCCGCATGATGTCGACCCGTCTCTCAGAGCACAGATCCGCCATCCGAACTGGAAAGATGCAGGCCCCTTTAGTAAAACACTATTCGGAAGCCAAACACAACCCTAATGACATTCGCTGGTACATACTTGAAAAAATACGTAAATCAGCAGGTGCACAAAGTACACAAGTGCGCAAATGCAGAGAAGTGTACTGGATTTTTAGTCTGGACACATATACCAAAGGCATGAACAATGAAATACCCTGGGATCAGGTTCTCAAATATAATTATGGCTAAACAACTGTTATGCCATTAATACCAGTATCCCTGCCCCTGCACCTTCCCTTCTTCCATCCTCGTTCTGTTTTCCAGGTACTACACCCGCCCCCCGCTTCCTGCTTGCCCGCCTCCTTTTTTCACCCACGCACTCCTTTTCAACATGTCTGCCATAGTTTAGGCACACAGCTTCCACATCACGCATAGCCCTTCCTTTATTTCCTTTAAGTAATTCGTGTCACTCCACCTCTGTCCAGCCATTGGCTCAATCGCGCAAGCTTCGTGCCTTCATAAACATCGGCACTTCCCTGGCAATTACCGATCGGGTCCGACCGACTGACGCTGGAAGACTCCACTATTGGAAGGCAGGCGGGACTCTAACTTAAGGTAATTTCCCTCGTGTCAGCCTTGACACACCATAATCCCCCAGCTCCTCGACTGCCATGCTATGCAGCTCTATTCGATACCGCGCTCTGTTAATACCCTGTCCATCACCCCTTCGGTTCCAGATTGTTTTTACTTGGACACCGCTTTGGATGTACCGAATCAAAAGAAGTACCCGACCTCCAGATCCCCACCATTAACATTCTGGACGGACTGCCGCCTCAGGTATCACGAGCCTACGCCCTTCCCTTCGCCCTTCCACCCTTTGTTACCCTTCACCCCTCCTTCTCCTACCCCCCTCTCTCCCCCTTCCCTTCCCCTCCGGTCCTCTCTCTTTCTCTCTCCCCCCCGCGCTTTTCCTTTTCCCCTCCCTCCCCTCCCCTCCATTCCCGTTTCCCTACCCTGTCCGTGCTATTCGCACATCCTGCCTAAAACGCGCTTGTCTTCATTCACAGGCACTCCAGTTCACCTCATCATAATCCCTCTTCCACCCTGGGCTCCTCCCGAGAACGCTAATTATGTAATACGGCTCATTGCGACAGACCACAATTTCAGGTATCTATCTAAGATACTATCTTCTCCTGCTAATTATCAGTTAGGACATCGCATTCTAGTGCAATATTTTCATATTTATCCTTCTCCTTTTTGCATTAGAATTTCTATTATTTCTATCAGTCCTTTTTGGACCGCCGTGACCAGAGGTCTCTTCAACTTTTGAATTCGATCAAATAACGGTACTTAATTAGTCTTGGGACCTTGTCTGCCTGTGTGTTTTTCACTTAACATGTTCATTACCAGTAGGCCCCTTCATTGGATACTTTTCCCTGCCATCCATTTGTGTTCCACACATTCCTCATTCATATCTCAGTGCCTGGGAAGTACACATTCCCATAGGACTTCCTAGTCTCTGTTCCCACTTCCAATCTGTCTCAATAATCTCCTGATAATATGGTATTCGTTAATGGAAAGACAGCCAGGATGTGCACCATTTTCTACATATATTTACTGTACATATTTGGATGCCACACTTTCTCCGTATAAATAATCCATCAGGTCGCTCAATATGTATGCCCACATTTATGCAAAAACAGCTAGGACGTACATATTGTTATATATATCCAGCATGGATAGAAAGATCGTGCAGTATGATGTATATACTTATGTAGATATTCTCATGTATAACCAGTTAGGATGTTCATCCATATGTTCATATGTATGCACAACTAGTTAGGATGTATGTGGATTTGTATATAGCAGGACAAGCTTGAGCAATTTCAGGACTTTTTCGTTTGTGATTTTAACCACAAATTTGTAATAAATTACACTGTATGTTTTTTTGACCACTTGTATAAATAGGACAACACTGACACTGACATGTAATGTATTTTTCTGTTTGCATAGGTTCACTTGGGAATTTCATGGCTTCCTGATGAAGGCTCTCAGCCGAAACGCGCGTAGTTGTTGTAACATCTAGCCATGTTTTTAGATTGCAAATGATCAGCACCACCTCTATAGTCTTCAATTTGTGAAATGTCATAAACTGTATCAGAAATGAACCAAACAGTTTAGCATATGATATATGTAGATCAAATGTCACATATATAGAGGAGACATCAAATTGTGTGCCTTTTAACTATAAAGAAATCTCTAAACAAAATAATAAAAAATATATATTTTTGTACCATGCATGGTGTTTAACCAGATTTATTACTGTCTGATGTCAGGTTTTGTTCATTCACTAAATATTGTTCCTAATTACCTGTTTTTTCAAACTTATCTGCATATCCCGAATTAGGAACTCTAGTCAGGGGTACCCCCTCCTTTTTGTGCATACACAAAATGCATACCTTAGACACCCGATGATACCAGTAAAGCATAAAAGAGAGGTATGGGTAGTTCTAAACAAACAAGCTTCTATTATAACAAACAACCAGATGGTAGTTATCCATGGGAGAGAGAGGGTAGACATGCCAATGCCCCTGAAAGAATGTTAGAGGCAATTTTAGTAATGAAGGTAAAGCTGGAGGTTAATTTGGAAAAATATATAAAAGAACAATTTTAAATGAGTTAATTGACTTAATAGAATTAAAAGATGTGAATAGGGTTAGAGCGAGCACAGAAAGCCTTACTTAGGGGCATACCATTTCTTCACCCGCTTCAGGCCCAGAATCACAAAGAGTGACAAGTGCTTGTACTGCTGCAAGGAATTCATCAGACAAATTGTTCATATTCTTTAAACCTGGTTCTGTATCCTAGGCTTTTCATGGATAGTCATGAATGCAGAATATTCCAATGAAAACAAAAACCATCAAGATAGAGGGATCAGAGTGTTGGGGTTTGCGCCCTCCAACCATTACACAATAACAAAAAACGAAACCCATGTAGTGAAAAAATCAACCAAATTCAGGATCCTTTACCTCTGAAATGGGAACAATTACTACAAGTCAAGTGTGTCAGTCTCCAATGAATAATAAAAAAATACAAGGTATGCCCTCAAACGCCTGGTCAGGCTTCCTAGGAATCTTCCTTAGGAACAGGAAGACAAGCAGTAAGTATACAGAAGAGGATGCTTGCATAAAATGTGTGTTTGCAGATTATTACAGATGGTACATGGGCATTGGCTGATGGGCTGAAATGGACCATGCTCAAAGACCTCAAAGAAGCTGTAATTAAAGTCATATCAACAGCAGAAAAAAACGCTTGAGCTGTGTTCCTGCTACTGCTAATTTCTCTGTTAAATCTTGAAACCTTATTAAGGCTACACCTGGAAGTGGTTGAGCCAGTGGTACTCCAAACCTAAGTGGCTTTATGCCGCACAAGTCCACAGTGCAAAATTTGAAATCTCTTCCTCCTGTGTTGGTCGGTCTGATAGGATAGCAGAACTTCTAGCTTTACACCTATTGGATATAGAAAAGGATTTAATGTCCCAGAATAAGGATAGCAGTTCAGGGTCTTAAAAGGCTAAATATTGTCTGCAAATGTATTTTACACTTAAAAGTACTCTGTGGGCACTCAACAGCACAAGACACCCACAATAGTCAGGCCTGAGGATCATGAACACATCTAACACGTTAGGCAGCTATTCAGGATTGGGTGTCATCATGAGTGTGCCAGAAGAATAAAATAAGACACAAGTTGACAAGGGGACACTGAGCTTTGGGATGATGAGCCGTTTTAGGATGTCTGCTAACTGTATAAGATTTTTAACTACAATGGAAGTATTTCTACAAATGTCTTCAAGCTGTGCTGAGTTCTAAAAGCTCTGTAATATCATGACTTAGACACTGGTGAGATGGCAGCTAGGATTGGACCCCAAGCAGGTTTTTCTGGGACCAATAGAACACTTAGAACTGAATCGGGGAACTATGCCTTGTTGCAGTTTAGTTTAATTATGAATAGAACAAGATACTATAAAAAAATAACAAGAAGGATAAGGGGATATATGCAACACATATAACAGATATAGTGCATTCTGTAATCGAGATAGGTGCAAGAAACCAATATCTGAGATTTAGGATGCCCCTTCAAAGATCAGAAAACATGGGGAATAAGGATGGAACAATTTTCTATTATTTAGCTGATGATGGGCTGGAGTAAAATGGACAAATGAATGGGCTAGGACAAGCAAGTGTTTTTTGTCTAAAGTTACAAAAATAGTTGAGAATGTGGAGACTAGGAGAAAACAGAAGTGGATAAGGAGGGGACACATTGGTCTTATCTGTAGTATTGGATCCAACAAGCTAGGGGCCTCACAATTTAAAATGAATGTTGACATTCCTCTACCTAATGAAAATGTCATAAAGTGGCATACAAAAAACCCTGGTTTGAAAATAAATAATCAGTGTGCATTACTTACAACAAAGTTCACAATCAACATCAACAAAGTGATCTTTTTCTATAAGAAGCAAAGGTCAAATTTCTTGGAACTAAGTACTTATGACCCACCTTTATGACGCTAATGCAATACCTGCACCCTGCCACAACACTTAAACTAACAAGGAGTGGTGAATCCCATGATCGAGTCCACGTCTCGCAGGTCAAGAGCCGTACACCTACCTATACTGCATGTTTTTGAAGACCGTAGTGGAGCACTTGTCGTTAAATAATAATGCACACAAAATATTGACCTAAAAATAAAAACAAGGTGAATCGTAATCATACTCACTGTTGTTAGGATCTTTTGAAGATCAGAATGTGAAATGTAACCTTTGTTATTCACATCAATCTTTTTGAAGGCTTTCAGCAGTTCTGCATTTGTGATTGGTGTTTCATTCTTTACTATCGTGCAAAAATCATCAAAATTCAGCTCTTTTGTTTTTGTTGTCCAGTACTTGCTCAGAGTCCTTCGAGATGGATTTCTTCCTGCCCGCTGAAGCACTGCAAAATGAAATATTAACCCAAACATTAATCTGAGGGTCAGTAATTTGCCGTTCTTGCAGACACATTGTTTCTTATAACAGGAACATCCTTGAGAACAAAGTAACAATGTTTTTGCAGGTTGACATGAATTTAGTAAACACATAAGCCTTGAAAACATTCTTAGGGGCCTAGCGTCAGTGTTGCTGTATTACAGAAGTTGCAGGAATGTTAGTAAAAATGAGTTTTCTGATTTCTTTCATACCTGTAAAATAAAGGGTCACTTGAATACAAGTAAAGCTTGATAGCGTTATTATACTACTGGTTAAAGAACATGCATAAATTGTTGATTATGCCCTCTGTAGAATCGCCTACCCTTCCTCTTTAATTCAAATGCCGCCTCTTCCAGAGGAGCAGAGGAACCTTAAAAGACTGTCAGCTGAGTTATAGACTCAGCAGAACTGAGACAGTGCTGCAATAATAGGGTGATGGCCTGATAAGAAGATACATAGGGCCTGATTTAGAAATTGGCCGATGGGTTACTCAGTCACAAAGGTGATGGATATCCCGTCTGCTGAAATATAAATCCCGTTGGATATTTTTCCGTGGACGGCCCATAGTCATCCATCTCGTACTCACTGCAGGTGCGTGCACCCTGCTGACAACTGCCCTTAGCAAGAGGTCTAAGTCCATTACAACTATCAGACATTCAGTGATGGTAAAAGAAGATGTCCCCATTACAGCAGACTCCCAGAAAGACAACAGAGGGTGGGTCATCCAAGATTCTGTCTAACCTGTGACAAACTCATATGCTAGAATTGAGACACAGTGCCCTCCCGGATGTACGGGAACTACACTGTGGAAAAGTATGCCAACAGTGTGACCCAAATGCTACAGAAATCACCAAAATTGGACTCTGCCATGGCCGACTGTAATCAGTGTGGAGTTAATGACAGTTATATGCTCTTGATGATCCAGATTAAACACTTTTTTATAGCTTTTAGTTTACCAGACCAAACCTGTCATAGGACATGCAGGTACTGTTAAAAAAAACACTAATCGCCTATTCATATAAACCAAGCCATTCAATGCCAAAGAGGGCTTGCACCTAATGTATAAACTGATCTGAGGCATAGGGCTAACACGGAGGAGGACATTGATATAGACCATTTCAGAGGATTCTGACCTCAACTGGACATTACTCATATAGGGGATGACTGTAAAAGAGAACATCCAGGTGGAACTCAGTCTTTGTGGCGTCCTGTCTTTCTCCTTACCAGGCCTACATGATTCACAGTGTGGAGGGTCTAATTGCTGTACACAGCACAGAAGGTGTATTCAATATTGTAATCCCCAAGAATATAATATGGGTCCAGCAGAACATGCTGGAGCGTCTACATAATTGTAACCTGGGCATGCCTTAGCTTTTGCTTATCCTTTCCTCAGCCGCAGCCGAAGACACGCCGAAGAGCAGCCAAAGAGCTGCCCGTCCGCGACAGGACAGGGCAAGGGGGCAATGGGCACTCATCATCTGGACCCTTCATCTTCAGGGACTAATTCTATCACGTACACTGCCCAGGCTCTATTAAATCTACGATCTACACCTCAGGTAGGCTGTATGAGAGAATCCTGGCCATGTCCAGAGGGCCTCTTTTCATGTATAAACTGCCACTTTCAATCATCTCTCGCTAACCCCACTAACAAGGAAAATAAAGCGAAATTCACACAAATAGGTGGCCTAAAAAGTTTCCTTCTGAATGTTCGCTCCTTGCCCAAGCATCACCATGAGGTATGGGACCTTGTACATACGTTGCAGCCAGATTTATGTTTCCTAACAGAAACCTGGCTGAAACCCCATACAGTCCCAGTGATAACATTAGGGGTTCCTTTAGGCTATAAGTTCCTAAACTTAGATCGTCCTGAAAAAACAGGTGGAGGCTTGGCCATCATGTATAAAGAGGACTTGAAGGTCACGATATTGGAACAAAGGCACAGCCCACTATTGGAAACTATGATTTTTAAAATTAGTTCAGCTGCTAGAACCTTTTGGAAAGGAGCTTTAGTTTATCGCCCCCCAGGACCCTATCCGGGTTTCACCCTCTCCCTCCTGGAGCTACTAGCCCCGTATTTTAAAGCCAAAGAAGATTTTATCCTTCTCGGTGATTTTAATGTTCATGTAGATAACCCCACGCACCCAGAAACTTGCTGATTTATCCACCCTAGGATTACAGTTGCAGAATAGTGGACCAACACATATAGGGGGTCACACCCTAGATTTACTATTTTCTAACTGTGCCAAGGTACAATGTTTATCCGCTAGCGAGATCAGTTGGTCGGATCACTCTCTAGTGGAGTTCATCTTATTGGGCTTGAATAAACCCCCCCAAAGGACTCCTTCTCCGCCAATTTGGCGTCAACAGTAGCATAAGGTATCCTTGGAGGAGCTACAGAAAATATGGAAACAACCTATCCTTACAGATAAGGACAGTGTGGAATCTGCACTGTCCAAATTCAATAACTCACTTATAGAAGCTATTGATACACTGGCCCCTCTGAAGCTACATAAGCAACATCCCCCCTCTAAAGAAGAAGCCTGGTACACTGAAGTACTTAGAATAGAGAAGCAGGGATGTAGGAAGATAGAAAAAATATGGAGGAAAACTAGAACTGAGGAGAGCAAGAAAGCACATCAAGAGGCTCAGTCTAACTATTCTAAAAACATAAAACTGGCCAGGAAGAACAGTCTCACTCAGCAACAGGCAGAGGCAGGCAATTCATCGAGGGAGTTGTTTAAAATTTTACTGGCTTTCGTAAAACCGGTAGCCTGTGAGAGCCCTGACGAATTCTCTCAATCCCTTTGCCATGATATTTCATGGTTTTTTGAAAATAAGATAAATTTGATTTATGATAAAATCATGGTGGCCTCCAGTAAAAGGAATAATATTCCTCCCCCTTCCAATCTGCCTGCATCCAGAGAGAACTCATTAATGTCCTTTCCAGCAATTTGTGCCCTAGACCTTCCTCCCCTTATCAGTCATATAAAATCGGGGTCTCCTGATGATTTTTCGCCTGCCAAAATGGTTGCACCCCTGAGCACCCTGCTTGGACCTTTGATCCAATCAGTAATAAATCTTTTGCTTAGGGAGGGACAAGTGTCCTCGGAATGGAAGAAAGCGGTGGTGAACCCTATCCGAAAGAATGCGGCACTCCCATGGACAGACCTCTCTAATCTCCGGGCCCATCTCCCTCCTGCCATACCTTAGTAAGATGATCGAGAAGCATGTGAACACCCATCTATCTAAATATATCGAAGCAGCGGAAGGTCTGGACTATTCTCAATCTGGGTTCAGACCTAATCACAGCACCGAATCAGCCCTCCTTTCAGTGACCGATAACATCAGGATGCAACTGGATGGAGGGGGCTCTATGATTTTGGTGCTGTTAGATTTATCCGCTGCCTTCGATACGGTGTCACATGAGGTACTTCTCGGTCATCTAAGGGAAGTGGGCTTAGGAGGTATGGCGCTGTCCTGGTTGGAGAGTTTTCTCTCAGGCCGCTCACAAGAGGTCAGACTGGGCTCCCATCATTCCATCTCTAGGGAGCTCACCAAGGGAGTGCCACAGGGCTCATGCCTAAGCCCCACACTGTTCAACGTGTATGTGGCCCCCTTGGTGGACATTGTAAGAACTTATGGGTTCACCCCGGTGTCGTATGCCGACGACACTCAACTTCTGTTCCCTTTTAAGACTCTTACGCCCGTATTAAAAAAATCTTTTGCGGACGGAATGAGGGCAGTATCAGACTGGATGGCTTTAAATTGCCTCCAGTGCAATGTAGGCAAAACAGAGGTTATGCTGTTCGGGGAGGCCACGCTTTTGTGGTCCCCTGAATGGTGGCCTCTGGACCTAGGACCAGCACTGAGCCCTAAACAGACTGTGAAAAATCTGGGAGTGCGATTAGATCAGGCACTACTACTTAAAGAACATGTAGGTCAAGTTGCCGGATCTTGCTTCCATGTCATCGGACTACTATGACATGTTTTTCCTTTCCTGCCTGATAGTCACAGGAAAACACTTGTCCAGACTTTGGTGATCAGTAGATTGGACTACTGTAATGGTCTGCTTTTCTCGGCCAATGAGGAACAACTCAATAGATTACAAGTAGTCTAAAACACTGCGGCGAGACTTGTCCCTAATGTCCAGCCCAGGACTTCCTCACGCCCCCTTCTGGATAAACTCCATTGGTTGCCGGTGCAGCAACGCATTACATATAAAATCTGCTGCACTATACACAGATGTTTGTTTGGCACCGGCCCTAAATATTTGATTGGAAAATGTAACTCCTATACTCCGGGACGTTTTTTGCGTTCCAGTGAGCTACAACTTCTTCAGATACCCAGGATTAGGAGATCTAGGCAGAGAGGACGAGCCCTCTCCTACAAGGGCCCTATCCTCTGGAATTCAATACCCCCCATTCTGAAACAAACCACTAATTATGCATCCTTCAGGAAATCATTAAAAACTTACTTATTCTCGACTTCCTAAAAACTATAAATGATCAATCATCCTATAGACCATGGACCAACTGGGCAATTCTTAACTAAAAGCGCAAGCGCGGAGATACCCCTTCGGGGGTCGAGTCCTGCGCTACATAAGAATATAAATAAATAAATCACACCGGTAAACAAAATAAAGGCATCATTTTTTTCACTCACGTATAGAACGTTTCCAACCTGACCCACAGCAAGTACAAACCCCGCCACATTGTAGCATGCTTCCCATTCTATAATGGCGTAGGAATCCCTTGGAAAGAAATGAAGAGGCCACTCTCACACACATTGAGCACCCAATTTATTTTATTAACTACTTCACAGAGTTTGCTGTGAAGTAATTATTAATAATTATTTCAGTGTAAACCCTCTATGTCCATTTATTGGCCAACAAATGTATCAGCAACAAAATGTAGATATTTTGTTCTGTCATGAAGTGGCAGTAGTTGATATGTAGCTACATTAATCGTAATTTCTTATGGCACAGTCAGGTGGGGTAGCAAGGTGTTCATTTCACAAACTATTATCAGCACAAAAAAATCTTTAACGATTACAGATGCTTTCTTATTTTGGATGAGAAATAGGAATATATATTATGTAGATTACTCCCAAATCTTTTCACTATAAAGCAAGGAGAAAAGGAATGATTGTCATAACTGTGCATCATTTGTTAATCACCACAAAATTGAGAAACAACAAAAAAATGATTTCCATAAGCAAAGATGGAGGACCTCCTTGCAACAGCACAGTTTTCTGCACAAAAAGGGTTATAATTAAATCTGTGTACAAACCTAAGCACAGCTGCTCTTTGGTGTTGATGCTGTCGAGGCTGCTTTTAAACACTGTCAGGTAGGCTGCTCTGCAGGTCGCATAGAAGTTCTCTTCCTCGCTGGACGGGGACTTCTCTGATTCTGGACTTTGAGAACGTGTAAGCCTCTTACTGGAGAGAGATGTGCTACTGCCATGGAAGCTGGCCATCCTGTTAAGTACACGCACAATTAACCTGGTTCCAATTCAAACTAAAACAAAATCAAATCTTACTTCATTGCGGCTAAAGTTTTTCGAGAATATTTTGTTACTCAATGCCCTGCAACAATCAAATTTAGGACTCAAAAATGCTATTTTTTCCACATTAATTAACAGAAATCTCTGTCACTTGCAGCCAATAGGAAAAGCCTTACCATCCTGAATTCCCAGATGTGCCCTGAGAAAGGAAGTACCCCATGTGTGTGTCAGCATAATGCATGCAATAAGAGTGAAACAAATGTTAGGATAACATTGACACTAAGTTGAATTCACATAGTCCAAGTTTGACTGGTTCCTGTCCATTACCATGGGCCCGCCAAGATATGTTGGATCCTCTTTTTATCTGTATTAGACTGGATTAGCTGAATGGTAGAACTTTAGTCAATTCCGGCAAATGTGAGGAACATATGCTATTTTTGCGAATGTTTCACGTGTGCAAGGCATTCTGGGGAACAACATTAGTAGCATCCACATAGGCGACACATCCTGGACTCTTTTGAGATTCTAGTTTTCAAAAATGTCTGAGGATGGTAGGGTGTTCCTTGGGTGGTGTCCGACCCGGGGCCTAAATACTGCACCTACCGACATCCCCACAAACATTACAATTCCAAGTAAAAATCTTGTTGTCTTCAGCTTGCATTTTGGGCGCTTTCCCTATACTGGTGATAGGCCCACCCAAACAAGCGGAGAACTGTTTCTTTTGGGAGAGGAGTTGAGACATTGTTGCCTTACTTGCAGTGTTCCCAGATTCTTCACAGGAGCAGAATGAAGCCATTACCCAATGCCTATCCAAAGACCCCCTCAAACCATTGAAATATTTTCATGAGAGCACGAAGGACCCTCAGGGGGGAAAGGAGAAGTGAACAGAGATGAGACAGTCTCTGCTTATGGTTGCCTGCTAGGAACTGCTGTTGTCAACCTTCCTTCACAGTGGTAGTAAGGAGGACTGCAAAATAAAATAACCTAACTTCTTTCAGCTACTACTAACAATGACCTTCCCCTCTAACTTCCTTGACATTTACATACTTTTTTCTGACTAGACCTTTGCCTCTCTTCTGTTTGGGTAGGTTGTTAACAAAGTCGCTCAACCTGTTGAGTGTTATCTTCTCTAGAAGGGCCAGTAGTTTTAATACCTGAAAGACATTATGAGGTAAACTCTATTAAACAATTATAATTGGTCTGTGTTCTATTTAATACTTATAACCTATACTCACTAACTTCTTTTCCTTTTTAGATTTTTAAAGTTTCTTTTCAATTTGTAAATTATAGGAGTGGTAAGTATTCTCTTATTTCTATTCTATGATGTATTTACATAATGTACAGGGTATATTCACATGAAACAGTTTTTTCTTTTGTTATGATACTAAACAATTTCCTTTTTTAGGCTGCAATGTTTCCTTGGTACTTGCGTGTACTGCTACCAAGAAGAATTCCAAAGTGTTGTTCATCCATCGCCTCTTCGTGAAGACGTTGACAAGAATTCAAGAGTTTCTTATGGAGAAAACCGGAACGGGCGCGTAGGCAGGAAACCCGATCTACTGACGGCAATACAAGAAAACACCTCTAACTACTCTGACTAAAACACACAGGGACTAGGACTGAAGCACAACCATACATGGTCGTAACTTCGGTGAAGTGCGCAGAACGATGGACGCGCTCGAGCTTCCAAACCGCTCCTTGCGCACTTCATGAAACAACTAGAGCACTGACTCTAGTAGGCCACCATCTTGGAAAACTGCGTTTGCATTAATGCGGTCCAAGATTGGTGTGGCCTTTTGTTTAGGTAATCAGCAGAGAACATTCTCCTCGTATTACTGGCTATTATCGTAGCCCCTGCAGTTGGCCAACAACACGATCCTTCAGGTTTTCCTTCCTGATACTTAGTTATACATAATCACTTGGGTCTCAACTGGGTTAACAGACTCCCTCCTGTTTTCTGTTCTATGCATAAATGTGGCACCTCAAGGCACCCATTTCAGAACCATCCTGGACCGGTAGAAGATCAGAAGAGGACTAAGCCTGCTGTCTGAGACCTTTTGTCTCAGTCATATAGGCTTATCTATATGACTGAGCCTGCTCTCCCTCTTATTTTCAGGACACAGACATAAACTCCAAGGGTCATAAGACTGATCTCTTGTTAAAGCTGCAAGAACACAACAAGCTACAAGAGACTTGTTCCTGTAACTGCTCAGCCGACCAGTGGCAACTGAGCCTGGACTGCACCCTCCTGGTGGCCACTTTCTTCCACCCTGTGAGTCTCTATTTGCCTTTGAGTTCCTGGGTGGCTTTAAAAGTTAACTCCTGTTGTAGATTGGGACTTTAAAGACTAAAAGACTCAAAGTAAAATCTTTGACCAGGGCAAACTTGGTTAGTGTATTCGACCCTTGCACCATAGCTGTCGCGATCAAATTGACATGATTCACTCTAACATGGATAGCAGTTATTACCTGAGGTGGGTAACTAGCTCTCAACTAATGCCCCAATTTCTTACACAAACTAAATACAATTGTATTTGTGGAATGTCCTCTGCATCTCCTAAACCCTTTTGCAGGGTGGTAATAATAATAACAATCATTGGTAAATGCAACAGGTTTCGCCTATGTGATTAATAACTAGTTCTTTTTCGTTGTAAGTTGTTGCTTGGTGAGCAGTTGCACAATATAAGTTATTGAAACTTTGTTAAAGTGTTATGATTTGTTTATTGAGAAAGGCAATACATTGTGCTCTTACTGGTGGTACCTTACAGCGGGATAATAGGTAAATGGAGGAGAAAAAAGAAAGAAAACATGTACCCGATAAGAACGATTGAAATGGGCGCTGCCATGGGGAGATTAGGTTAAGGGCGGTTGAAAAACTAAAAAAGCACAGTGCAAGTGTTGTGCATTGTAAACCTAAAAAGTAGTTTAACAAAAGCAGATGAAAAAGTTTCTTGGGCTATTGACCCCTGATAACATAAAGAGGTGAAGAAAAACAGTACATATTTAGAATGAACATTTGAGCAGTTGTACAATATCAGTGAAAGAAACACAGTTATGTGATTGTTTCACTGTAAAAGACAATTTTTTTAATTACATATTTTTCTTTAGGAGAAGGTATTTTTAAAAAAACTATTTTGCAAAGCACACATTTATTTTGGCTTCGTCATTTTTATTTTTTTAAGATTTAAACGGACATAAATTTCCAAATAATAATAAGCACATAGTAAATATGTTACTTATCATAAGTTGTACATATTAAAGAAAACATAAATGTGTTTATCAATGGTCTTCTAGACATATTGCACAGTAGCGCGGGCTGCTGTGTAACATATTTTAAAGTTAAAAAAGCGCTATGCCGCTGCCAGCGGCACCGAGACCTCACATCGCCCCGTAGGAAATCTAGGCAGTGATAATGAGTGCCAGGAGAGAAAGAGTTCAATATAAGGAAGAATAAGAAGATGAAGAGGCGAAGGGGAGATAGAAGACGTGAGGGAAGAAAAATGAGTTAACACAGGATAGAAAAGGAGGGTGAAAGAAGAGAGAGAGATGAACTAGGGAAGCAAGCGGGCGAAAAATGGATGTTAGAAGGAGAATTGAAAAAGAAATGGGAAAAGGGTTTAATTAATAAGGAAGATAGGGAGGGAAAGAGTAGTGTGGGGGAGAAAGAACAGAGTGATGGAGGCAAAGGGGATGGAAGAGAAAGAAGAAGGAGGAATGGACTCGAGGCAGACAGAAAGAAGGAACTTTTACGAGGGATGGGGAATACGAAGGTAAGAAAAAAGAGAAGGATGAAGGAAAACTTCTGTTTTGGAGAAATGAATAAATGAAACATGTCTGGAAATGTGACCTTTTTATGTGGACGGTGCATCACGGTTTCTCTCTTCAAGATAAATAATTTTACAACATCATCTGGACACTTAGCAGCCATACTATAAAGTGGAAGAAAACAAGCCCACGTTGCTAGCGTGACAGCTGATGGTTTTTTCACAATGTATCTTTAGTATTAGCAAATGCGCATACCAAGGGGTTACCAGATATTACTTCAAGAGCACATGGAGAGTCCAAACCATGGTCCTACAAAACCCTAGTCCTGGCCTTCAAGGCGCTACAGGGCAAGGGGGCCCACTATATCAGGAAAAGAGTTCTTCACTATGCCCCCAGCACAACCCTAAGCTCATCCCACCAACACCTGATGGTCGTTCCCAAATTCTCCCGGTACCTGAATCGACAGCTGCTCTTTTCAAGTGCAGGTTGCCCGTGCCTGCAACCTGTTACCAACGCCAACCCAAAACCTGGATGTTTCAACAACAACTTGAGGTTTCTCTCCCTTTTTTTATCACATCGGTCACTAGGTTAGCCATACGGTCCTATTAGCTCCGGGGCACTCTTGAGTAGCTGGGCTCTCTAGAAGTACCTTATAACATAACATAACATAACATAACATTGGTCACTGTCACTAATCCACAACTGAGTAGTGCCATTACTAAACTCATGAATTAAAGTGTTACTAAATGGATACTGGTGCAGCGTACAAGGGAAGTCCATGCTTTATGTAAATAAACACAGTACATGGTTATCAAACGTTACTGAAAGAGCACATTGGGATGCCCGACAGTAATCATTGTCACTATCCCACCTCCGAGTAATGCTATTGCAAAGAACACAAGCAGGCAGTTTTGCAAATTGATATTATCGCACAACAAAGAAAGCCCAAATAGAGTATCTAAAGACTGTATCAAAATTGGTAGATCAAACTTACCATCAAGGCCACAATCCGCACAAGGGCAACAATAGATGAAACAAGCCACAAGGGAGAGCATCTGTGACCCGTATATAAACACAAAACAAACAGGCAAAGGGCACGAGGTGACCATCCATGGGTGAAGAGAAGGTAACCGCCATGTCATAATGTCCAGCACTTATTTCTGTTTTTCCTTTCTTGCAAAAAGCAGTTTCCCCCAAAGAATCAACCTTCCTTTTCAAGTTATCTACCCAGGAAAGTTATCTATGTGTTGTCGTCTGCTTTTTGTCAGCATTATGTGAGGAGTTGGAAACTGTCTGATAACACAGAGCTGTAGAAAATGTCAGCTGGCAGCCTTTCCGTTCACATCCTGAGGTGACACTTGAAAAGTGCTGTTAATGGGGGGCGTGGCTTGGATGGCAATGGAGAAAGTTGCCTGAGTCCGGAGCTCCGCCTAGACCCTGGGAACAAAGAATAATCTAACGCAAACCAGCACCAGAACTAGAGGGCAAACCACCCCCAGTCACGTCGGAACTACCCGAGACGTGGAAAACCTGGTCGTGGAGTATAAACGGAAGGAAATGAGCAAGCTCTTCAAGGAAAAACCACAGACTCGCCCAGAGTTCGGAAGCAAGATGGCCGGTCACTGACAAACTGGAAGACCCGAGCGTGGATACCCACACGAGGGGAACGGGACGAGTAACACCACCGAGGTCAGTGCATCCCTTAAAGCAACCCGCTGGACCCCCACCGCAATAATCAGAAAAAGTCCCCCAGCCCAGAGGGGTACGCACCCCTCCCACTACAACAACAAGCCAAAACCAAAAGCAAAACCAGTCCAGGTGGGCGGCCATCTTAGCTGCGCAGCAAAATCGTACAAGAAGTGGACCACAGCACGGAACGGCTCGGTCAGAGGCAGATGAAAAGACCGGCAAGCATAGCCGTAAAGGCGCGCGACAACCACTGCAGCTGCCGAGAAGCGAACCCAGGCTTTAAAGGGCGCGCCAACGGCAAGTAAGCAGGACAAAGGCAAAAGGGAAAGCGGAACAGAGGAGGCGGCCCAACCCCGAGGCGGAGCACGCAAATGCAGCAGCCCTGAAAATGGTCGCTCGAAGTCACCCACTCGTAGCTTCCACCCGCCGCAATTAGCGACCTCCAGCTCAAATGGGAGCGCTGCCCTAACTGCATGCAAAGACACAAGACAAAACTAGGGCTGGGGGGGGGGCATCCAAAGGAGAAGCAGGCAAGAGCCCGAAATACAAAACCCCCCTTAGCAGCCGGCGCCAGAGTAAACAAAGGAGGCAGACTAAACAAGAAGGTGTACCCAAAACAGAATAAAGGAACCCACAGAGCAGGGAAGGACGGTGAGGGTCACAGGTCCACTCTAGCCAGGCTTGGGTAACTGTCTCCAAGCTACGCCTTGGACATCACACTCACAAGCCAAGCAGCAGAACACAAGCATAGCTCTAGCGTCAAGACCAGAGTCTGTACAAAGGGGGCAAGCACCATAGCGGCTCCAATCACGAGAGAAGCCTCGAGGTGGGGGACCACACCAATGCTGGGCAGACCCACAAGAAAGGCCACGGAAAGTAACAGAGGATCCTCAAAAGCGAGCCAGCACCGCCGCCCAGTCAGCAGCGTGTAAATCGGAACAGTGAAGGAAGATTCATCAAGTGAAGCGAGATATAACAGACATGGCCGGGAACGAAGGAAAAATCACACAACAATCAAAGAGAACAGAGCGGACTCCCTAACGGAATCATCAATCAAGCACAAACCAGACATCAATAGCATATTAGACACAAGACTGAAAAACATTGCAGAGGTCCACGACCTGGCTAAATCAACAAAACAAAACGACGGATGCAATACAACTGGAATTAGCCGCTGTTAGAGCAGATATACACGTGGCCAACAACAGGCTGACGGAGGTTGAACAGAGGGTGAGCGACATAGAGGATGGAGATAAACAGACTAATAAAACTATCTTAGTGCTAACCAAGACAACAGCTACCCTCCTCAGACACATGGCGGAGCTAGATGATCGCAACAGAAGGGGGAACATCAGGATCCTAGGTGTCCCAGAAGGCGCAGAAGACAAAGCAGGCTCCTGCGTGGCACTGATTCAAGAGCTAATTCCACATATCACAAACATCAAATTTGACAACCCCTTTGAATTGGATAAGGCATACAGAGTGCCGGCCCTTAAATCCACTAACAGAGCGTGTCCAAGGCTGTAATTTGTAAACCGCTCCGTTCACACCACACGGAAGCGATCTTTGGAGTTGCCAGGAAAAACTAAAACTTGCTATGTCACGACCAAATGATAATCCTCATGCAGGACTACTCAAAATCAACGGTGAACATAAGGAAAGGATTCCTGGCTCAGAGGGACAAGCAAAGGAAGGAGAACATCACTTTCTCATTTGTAGGGCCCACAAGGTTTAGGATCAATGATAGGGGAGGGACACACGTCTTTGAAGACCCGGCAGAGCTCTCAAGGTTCCTCCTAGGTCCTCCACAGCAGGAAATGGAAACCGCATAAGCTGACACGAGCAAGAGAAGAGCATCACCAGAACTAAGGGTTGAATAACCAGGAAAAATCAAAAACAGGGATAGTAACCAGATTTGCAAGAACAGAAAAGAGCCATACCTCAAGCGCCACAAATAGAACGAATCCAATGACAAGCAGTGCATCACAAATCACCAGAAGGAGAGAGACCGCAAAAAGGAACTATGAACAAAGACAAAGGCCCTCTGAGGGGGACCAAAGATACCAAAGAACTGCAGATATCCTTTCTAGTGACACAAGGGGAGTTCACCCGAGGGGGGCGGGAAAAGAGGGCCGAAGGGAAAAACTGGTAGAAACATAGGTTATGCTTTAACTACAATAACAGTGACTTGAAAGGGGAAACGTGTTTAAATATATCAGAGACACCAGGTGATATTTACTGCTGTCCTCATAGATCTTAAAATGTCCTTCAGCAAAGTTAGGTGCAAGGGCAACAAAAATACAAAGAGTAGATGAACTAGCAAAGCAAATAGGAAACACACATATTGAATTATAAAAGAAATAAAACATCTTGGTTATGTAACCGTTATTCCACAAGGATTTTATGTTTAAAGGTCAACAGATCAGATAAGAAAAGCTTAGCTGATGAGCACAAAATAGATATGATGTTGCTATAAGGAAGCAACCTTACCAATATCATTAGCAAACAAGTAATTAAGATAAGGAAAAGATTTTGTTTGGGTAAAAACCTCAAAAATGGAAGACAAAGTGTAAGTCAAATAAGGTTCCAAAGTGAAGAAGGAATTTCCTCCCAGCCTAGCTAAAACGAATGCAGACTCATCCCATGGTTACAATCAGCCAATGGAGGAGCTAGTATAATGAAATTGATCACTTTGAGGTCTAAGCAGAAGATTGATAATTAAGGTTTCCCAATAGTAGAACAGAACATATGAAAAAGGCAGATTAATTTGATGGTTTATGTATTTATACGTAGTCTATATGACGTAGTCCAGGATTGCAAGATTGGATGGCAGGCAGTGCTTAATTTGAGCCTGTGGTAAGTGCTCGGCAACGGCACTTAATTCTTGGCACTGGTGCCTGTGACAGTTTGTTACATGGTGGTGCTGCCTGACAGATTTGAGTATGAGCACAACAACAGCTGTTTATTAACTTAATATACATTAACAATCACTAATACGTGCCACCAAAGCCATTCTTTTAGCTATGAGGGCCTTGACTAATCTGAATGGTCCCACTTGTAGGAGTGTTAGGGTTAGTAATTATGTTGGTACTGTAATCGACAGCGCTGGCAAGGGCAATGGATGGTGCGAGCTGCTGTGTCCTCCTGACAAGGGCCCTGGCACTTATTATTTTACAAAGTAACCACTGATTGCAGGTAATTGGTAGTGAGACATACTCACCAAGGACATTAAAGTTACCAGCCCCAATAAGGTTTTTGGGTGCTTACTCGGTGGAAAACAAGAGAAATAAGAATTTTGAAGCAAAAGTAGTGTTATATACCTCAGAGGCCTATATAGTATAAAGTGGTAGAAATAACATAGGTGAACAACAAAGCCTTAAATTGTAAAAGTTTTGTGAAGATACTCAAGACACTCTCCAATGACTTATGAGCAAAGGCGTTACTATCGCTCCCTCTTTGAATCGGTTTTCACAGATATATCAGAGAGCCAGAGAAATGACTGGACCAGAGTCCTCAGATTGAGAGGTCTCAATAACAGAAATCCATGCTGAAGACATCAAAGAGATATAGGCCCAATGTGTTATACAATTGTTATTACATTTTAAGAAGCAATTCACAAAATCACTGGGTTTGCGACCTCAAAATGGTGTTTCGCCATGTAGTAAACCCCGCTCCATCTCGCAAAAATTGGTTTGCGAATCATTCCAAATCGCAATTTCGGAGGATTGTAAAAGGGGCATCAGCTTATTGTTAGGATTCGAAACAACATGTATCGATGGTCTGGGACTACTGAAAAGTTACTGACATGTCAAAGGTGGTGGCAACTGATTTGTAAAGGGGAAGATATCCCCCTTGGCAGTTTACCTTTTGACAATAGTGTAGGGGGGCCTCAAGTAGAGCAGACAATGCCTTTCCATATGAGATTTTTTTGTTGTAAAAGCATGTTCAGTTACTTACCGAAAATGGGCTGCTTTAAAAAATAAATGTTTCCTGTTTGGGAATGCGAATGTAGTGTAGTATATGGAGATCTGCTGTCCTTTGCAAGTCATCATCACCAAAGGCCCAGGGTCGTAAATGCCAACCTGATGAATTTATATTTATTAGGCAGGTCGGTCTGAACCGCCTGAGAATGGGCATTTTGATATGGAATCCATAAGTTACCTAGCCAAATGACAAGCGTGTCAAAAATAGTCAGTGGACAACATGCACCCACTATTTGCAACTTGACTGTTTGTAGATTGGGCCAAATATGACATTTTTGGCCTTAGATTTGTCATTAAAAGGCATGATATCCAAAAGTTGGTATCGAATAGCAGCAGCTGTACCCATAAAGTAGAGATAAAGAGACAGCGGTTCAGGAGTTCATGCATTAGTAGGGGGTTCTTTGCCAAGCAAACACCTCGTCAAAACACTTTATCATGGATCACTTGTGAAAGGGAAGCGCATAAACATATAAAGTGAGTGAATCCAAGCTCAAGGAACGAGAGCCAGGGATGGTGGCCCTATGCCTGACTTGTGCCTGAAAAGGTCCAGATGAGCTTGTCACTAGTACCTTTTGGACACACTCTGAGGATGACAACTTTTTGCTGTAACTATAGCCTCACTGAAATTGGATGTGAAGCTGCACGGTCCATCGCCAACTCCAGAGGTTAAGAAGGCCTAAGGAGACCAAATGGTGGCTTCATTAGTTACAAATAGTAGGACAACTCAGTCTTGGAGATCTCCAAAACATATGCGCAAATATGGAATTCGGTGTGCTGTAAACACATTCCTTTCTAGGTGCCACTTTCAACAGATGCAAATGGAAAGGGGAGTGGGAAACCCCTCTGCAGCTCTCTGTGCAGCACTACCTGGTGCAAGGCAGAAACTAAGGATGGATTTACACCGCAGTGTGGCTGTGTTTGAAGCTTTACAGTTGCATTCAACCTTTATTTCCTGAAATAGAAGAGCCCATGTCAGCTACACCTCTTTGCAAGCTGCACCTATCCCTGAAGAATTCTCTGCAGACATTCAGCTTTTGCAACATGACTGGCTGACGTCTACGATTTTCACACAATCTTACAACAAACAGAAACGTAGCCAATTTCTGTACTTCACTATTCTAAATATTACAATAAAGGTCTGACACTGATTATTGTTGGATAGGACTATACACCACCACTACTATTTCAATCTCATCATATAGAAATCAAAACCCAACCGCCAGAGGACTGTTGGTAACTTTAGCTGTGATACACACCTAGCATTACACACGACTAATTATGTAAAGTACTCAGATAACATGTAGAGTGGACTGGACTACACTCTGGAAGTAGCATAAGCATCCCAACCAAATGGGTGAACCTTGAGGTCACATTTCAACATCATCATGATTCCCTTTCTGTTGGAATTTCCAAGACTAACATAAATAATACACACATTATCTCAAAATACCCTATAGAAGAGCTTCAACATTTCAGCAATGGTGCTGATTCCTACAACCCAGTTTTCCAAAAGCTATGTTTTATAGATTGTAGGCCAGGGCTTGCCAGCAGTTTTTATTTTTTTAAGGAATTTGTTTTCGCATCACTTGCTCACTAGTTCCAGTGACAGCACGTTTTAACGTAAAAAAAACCTAAAGGGTCAACATCCGTCACGAGTGGCATTACAGCCATAACCTAGTGCCATACAAGCAACCAGGATTCGGCAAGAGCAGGGTTAACCCACCTGCGGCAATTTACGCACGGGAATAGGGCCCTAAAATATATTTTGAGTTTACAAGAAATAGCAATTTCCTGCACTCAAGGCTGCGATGTCCCTTTATATGAAGTGGCCAGCAGACTATGGCAGCCGTGTGCTATTATGCCAAGGCTGATTAAAGGTTCTAAGAAGGCCATCGCCGAGGAGCACTAAATCTCGCTGTATTGTTGCTCTAACTGCCTCTAACATTATTTTAGCTAGCTTTGACTTCTGGAAATATATTCCAGCATAATAAATTGAACATCTCAAGTTTAGCAACAAGACAACCGCAGAGTAGGTAGGGTCCCCTTCAGGACTCATTGAGCTCTTACGCACGAGGCCTAAATCACCGGCGCCATTGTGAATTATATGGGTCTTTTCCATTCAGGAAAGAAAGATAATAATGGCCTCTCACGGATGAAGTACCCTATTTATAATACACAGGCTGAATGGCTGACACTTTCCTATTACCGGAGTGGTGAAGGGCCCCACGGGGACCTGGTGTCACAGCCTGCTTGCTGCTCTCTTCTGTCGGTTTAATTAAACACTACGGCGGGGCCCAGCACGCGCACGTAAGGCGCAGGTTCAAGTCAATGTCGAATCACCGAGACTCGCGGAACGGCACGTGCTGGTCATGTGATCATTTTGTTTCTATACCGCTACACTTCTATTGGCAAACTTAGGGGATGTTTGTGTCCGGGCCATAAAGTCGATTTTTAAAACTCTGACAAGAGAGTGAAAAACAAAATATTTTAACACAAGTTAAAATATTCTGTTAATGGGGTAGGCTGTGTACATGGGCATCCGCAGAAATGTTTCCAGGGGGGGGGCAACATTTTAACTTCATCACCATCCTCCGACATGATTGAGCACAAGTATTAAATACATTTAATAAAAATTCTAATAAGACAAAGAGCTTAAATAAACAAAGAAACCCATAGGGGGAACAGAAAAATCTTGTGAGGCGCCACAGTAGATGACGTGGCAACTACCATAACACAGAGGAAAAAACTAAAAATGGCCAGAAAGAACAAAAAAATTCTATATCAGGTTGACGTGGTTCTAGAGCATGGGTACTCACAAACTTTCTCTCGGGGGGGGGGGGGGGGGGGAATTTACAGTGTGGTTTGTGGCCGAGGGCTGCACCGGTGGGGGCGGGGTCAGTGGGGGAGGGAGTTGGGGCTAGAGCAACAAAAAAACTATGACCATGAGGTTGAACACATGCCCCTGCAGCGGACGCCTTCATCCACTGAGCCACCAGACCAAGCATACACACATCTCTCTCTATCTCTCTCTCTCTCTCTCTCTCTCTCTCCTACCTCTCTCTCTTCTACCTCTCCCTATCTCTCTCTCTCCCTCTCTGTCTCCCTTCCTCTATCTATCTCTCTTCTCTCCCTCTATCTATCTGTCTCCCTCGCTCTATTCATCTCTCTTCTCTCCCTCTCTCTCTCCGTCTCCCTCCCCCTCTCTCTCTCTGTCTCCCTCCATCTCTCTTCTCTCCCTCTTTCTGTCTCTCTCCCTGTCTCCCTCCCTCTCTCTTTCTCCCTCCCTTTCTCTCTGTCTCCCTCTTTGTCTGTCTCCGTCTCCCTCCATCTGTCTCCCTCTCTCTGTCTCCCTCTCTCTGTCTCCCTCTCTCTGTCTCCCTCTCTCTCTCTCTCTCTCTGTCTCTCTCTCTCTGTCTCCCTCCCTCTGTCTGCCTCCCTCTCCCTCCCTCTATCACCCTCTGTCTCCCTCCCTCTCTAATTATCCCTCAGTCTCCGTCTCCCTCTCTGTCTGTCTTAGTCCCTGCCGCTGTCTGTCCCTGTCCCTGTCTCTGTCTAACCCTGTCTGTCCCTGTTTCCCTCCCTCTGTCTCCCTCTCAGTTTCTCTCTGCCTGTCTGCCCCTGTCTCTGCCTCCATCTCTCTCTGTCTGTCTCTATCTCTATCTGTCTCCCTCCCTCCCTCTCGCTCTCCCTCTCACTCACTCTGTCTGTCTCCTGCTCTCTCTGTCTCCCTCCCTCTCTCTCCCTCTGTCTGTCTCCCTCCCTCTGTCTCTCTCCCTCTGTCTCCCTCCCTGTCTCCCTCTCTCCCTGTCTCCCTCTCTTTCCTTCTCTCTCTGTCTCCCTCCCACTATCTGTCTCTCTCCCTCTATCTGTCTCCGTCTGTCTCCCTCCCTTCGTCGCCCCCCTCCCTCTGTCTGTCGCTCTCTGTCTCCCTCCGTCAGAAGCCATTTATTTATTTCAGGATCTATTCATAAAATATAATCCTAGTACATTAATAAATCACTGGATGCATTTTTCATAATCCTTCACCTATCAAAGTGTTTTCTGTTAAAGAAGAGCAGATCTGATCAACAAATTGGTCTTTTTAATTAGAGAAAACGGCCCGAAAGAACAAAAGGAAGGTGACTTGGAAGGCTCTGGCCTGCTTCTGTGTAAGGATGCTGTGCGGTCCGTGCATTGCCCACACATCTGAACCCATGTGGATGCTGCCATTGCAGTGAAGCATGCCAGTGAATCCCCCCTCACCCCACCGCTTGCTGCAGGCACGTAACATGGCCACTTCAAGACTCGTCTGCAGCGTTCTCTTGTTCCATCAGGTCTGCATTTCTGCACACTGCATCCTGCCACAGCACCATGGACGTCATATTGGGGTCACCAGGGGCCGCGGCTGAGACCCCTGGCTCGTGCCTTTCAACCCATAACACTGCCTTTGTGACACCTGGCCCGACAGATCACAAAGAGTGAGGGAGGGAAACAGACAGACAGGGAGTCTTTAAAAGACCATTTACTTGTTAATAGGCTAAGTTGTGAATCGCAGCACTGCTGCTTTGGTGTCAGCTGACACTATTTAATTAAAAAAAAAAACACAGGTAGGATGTCTGCACTGCAAGGCACCTTAAAGGCAGAGGGCCCATTGTCATTCTTTATGTGATGATCAGGAGCTGACAGAATGACAATGGGCCACGCCACAGTCTGCATGAGATTCGGAAGGGGTTTAGAGTTCAGAGAGAAGTGCGAGAGGCCCCAAGTGAGAGAACGTTTCAACTCCTGGGGCTTCTCGCACGAGAACAGCACAGCCTGCTGTAATTACCACATTGTCACTGGGCCAGCACAGGACAGACAGGCGATCCAGGGGGGGCAAGCGACCCCCCTTGCCCCCTCCTGCGGACGCCCATGGGCTGTGAGCGCCTATCAAGAATCTCATTGACAGGGAAAAACATGGATGTCGAATCACCAAAATGTCAGGGATAGCGGAAATAATATTACACACCCTTGGGCTGTCAATTATATCACAGCGTTGACCACCTTCTCCCACCCTTAGACCAGTGGTGGCTGGTGACATTTAAAAGTGGTGAGGCGTAAAAGTTGCGGCGTAGTGCACTGTAGCGAGCGAGCCTGAGCTACATAAGAGCGGTTCTGGAGGGTTCTCCCCAGAGAAAACATTGGAAAGCGTGGGCAAATGGTGCATTTTCAAGCAAATTTGAGAATGGAAGAAGGTTAATAAAGCAATTGTGGTTTCAATTTAGGTACAAAGGGGTTCTTTGGATTAGTGTTGGCAAATCAATAGTAGGCATTGGCATAAGTGCTGGGTACTATTACTCACTATGATGTAAAAAGTGAGAGGAGTTTTGGAATTTATAATGTGATCAACAGACCTTCACGCTTCACCTAATATCTGCCCATAACCCACCCATTTCCCCATTCTGGAAGTCTTTGCCCAGGGCAACGGTAATGTGCCTGCTGCAAAGAACATGTACCAGGCAGATCACAAAAGTGCATAGAATGTAGATAGTTCAATGGGTCAGTTAATGCTTTTGTCAGAGAGATGCTTTTGTTCTTGCAATTTAAAAGTTACAAGCCCAACATAGCTGAGAGAGCTATTAACTGGGTCATCAAAGAGCTGCATACCACCACGGGTCTGTTCTCAGATCCACTGCCATACCTTTAGCTTTTTTCAGCGTGTACCCTTATTCCTGTACCACGTCCCTCTCTCCTTACATAAGTGCTCACATCGCTCTTCAGTATCCCACAATAATCGGTGCTGTTGTTTGATCTTTGTCTCTAAAAAGCTATAGCCCTTGCCACCATGACCGCTACTCAGACCCCTACCCTGGCTGCCGAGCCTCTGTAATCTGACCCCCAGCTGCTGACACCGGAGCCTGTTCTGTTCTGCCACCCCCACTCCCTCCACAACATGGGGCCTCTGCAGGGAATCCCCATCTTCTTTTTCCTGCCTGATTGACCGCCCAGCCCCATCATACTGCCCCAGCCCTGCCTACACCTGCCTGGTTGATAGGTCAAGGGGTGGCATACCGTCCCCTTCTAACGCTGCCTCTGCTGCCAAATCATCAGTTAAAGTGCCTACAGGCACACCCTGGTTTACAACTTGGGGCTGCTCTCACCCCTTGACTCGGGCCTTGAAAGGCCCTGCACCAGAATATTCATCTGCGGCGCTGGGAGGCTGTCTCTCCTTCCAGGGGTCTTTGTTTTCCACACCGCATGTGGCCTGCACCTCTCCCGGACACCTACTTTTGCTGCAGTGCAACTGCGGCCACCACTCCGCCGGACACTGCTCCCAAGAGGCGACTCCTGCCTGTGCCTACCCAGGCCTCATCTGAGAAGCCAGGCCAGAGATCAGCATGCCCACAGCACATACCTAGAGTGCACAGGGTCTCCCGCACTGCCTCGTACATCTGCCAACCTCTGTACCTACAATCAGCCAGTCTCGGCTGGCTCACAATTCTCAGAGGGGGGGGGGGGGGGTGTAATGGGTCACGCGGGTGTGAGGGAAGGGGGTAATATTGCACAAATCCAGTCGCGGCTGGGGAAGGGGGTGATGTCGCTCGGGGGGGGGGGGGGTTAAATATTAAAAAGCCAAAACTTACTTCAGTCACCGCCGGTCCGCGCCACCTCTGCTCCCCGACCCCTTGGCGCCTCACGTCACGAATGGGGACTGGCAGCCCCTCTCAGCCAATCCTGGCGCTTGGGGCACAGGTTTCTCTTTGCCCACAGCACACCCATAAAAGTTCAAACGCAAGTGCGCATGAGTGGGCACGGGTAAAAAATTCGCCCTCCGTCCCCACTCATGCGCACTTGTGTTGCTTGCCCTGGTAACCTCATCATGTCAGTCAACATGACGCCACCCCTTTCAGACTCTGAAGGGGGTGGGCGATGTGATGTCATGTTGACTGACATGATTGGAATGTCAGTTCTCCCGCTTTGGCGTCTTTGAAATGAACTTAAGTAAACTGAACTGATTCAGTTTTCTTAAGTTCAGATTTAACGCTGAGGGAGCTGCGAGCGGCTGCGGGCGGGCGGGGGGGGGCTATGCCCCCATGCACCAATGGACGCACCGCGCCTGCCTTAGACCCTCAATAGTGTCCTATTTGCTGCTGCTGAATTGACAAATACAGACAGGAAATGACGTACTTTGGACTCGGTTTGCCTTTTGTGTCTGAAGTTGCTTTCATGAGCTCCAAGACCAGGGCCATGGAATAGAATCCCAAGGACATTAAAGTGCAAGACAGAAGTAGCACCTACTACTCTGTGTAACCTAAAATGTACAACCACAGGTGAGCATTTGGGTCCAATTGAAAGACAGTGCTTTGGACCAACAACCTACAAGTTATAAGTTGTACATTAGCATATATATATATACTAGCAGCCCGTCCCGACGTTGTCCGGGTATAAATTACTGCCGGCCAGTAGTATATTGTTTTGTAGGATTTCGTTTTGATAGCATTTCTTATCTGTGACAGGCCTGTGAAACGCTCCGATTCACAGTGCACTGCTGATGCACTTAAGAGTGCGCTTTCAGTAGTGTGTGAACTCGAGTGTCCCTACTTTATTTTTCCGTGCAATATTATATAGCGCAAACTCGACAACATGGTATGAGCACAATTTACATTACAGAAGAACACCTTCATTTGTGGTAGGCACGGGGAGACAAAGCGATTTGCCTGGAATGTTGAGCTGATGCCGAGATTCGAACATAGCTCCCCAGCTTTAAAGTTCGCAATTCTAGAACTTGTGGCGGGAGGTGTGTCTAAAAGTGTATGTCGGTGCTGGCCATCAATGAGAGAGACCTGTGCATTTTTCAAAAGGTGGTGAAAAAATAGGAGTATGTCGGTGCTGGCCATCAACGAGAGAGACCTGTGCATTTTTCAAATGGGTGCGGAAAAAATATGAGTATGAGTATAATATGCAGATGTGGGCCGCCGTGCCACCAATATACTTCCGGGGGAGGGTATACACCCATTATTCCGCAACTTTCTTTCCGCATACCATCACTCCGCATACTTTCATTACAAAAGTACCATGACTCCGCAATGCCATTATAACGCATGGCATTACATTTTATATGCTTTTATCACGCATACATTTACAACGAAATTCGTTGTAAATGCATGAATGGTAAGAGCATGTTTTTTTTTATGTTTGGATAAGTTAAGGATGGGTCTAGGGGTATATGTTTTGGGGTACTAAGGTATATGTTTTGGGGTGTTTGGGTATTTTAAGGGTTCAGATATAGTTTTAGGTTATGGGGTACAGTGGTAGTTTTAGGCTTTAGGGATAGGTATGGGGGTACAGGGATATTGTTAGGGTTCAGGGCTAGGTTTGGGTTTTGGGGTATAGGGGTATTTTTAGGGTTCAGGGCTAGGTTTGGGTTTTGGGGTACAGGGGTATTTTAGGGTTCAGGAGTAGGTTTGGGTTTTGGGGTAAAGGGTTATTTTTAGGGTTCAGCGGTAGGTTTGGGTTTTGGGGTACAGGGGTATTTTAAGGGTTCAGGGCTAGGTTTGGGTTTTGGGGTACATGGGTATTTTAGGGTTCAGGGGTAGGTTTGGGTTTTGGGGGACAGTGGTATTTTTAGGGTTCAGGGCTAGGTTTTGGGGTACAGTGGTATTTTTAGGGTTCAGGGCTAGGTTTGGGTTTTGGGGTACAGGGCTATTTTTAGTGTTCAGGGGTAGGTTTGGGTTTTGGGGTACAGGGTATATTTATAGGGTTAAGATGGGTAAGTGTAATGGTGTTGGGGTATTTTAAGGAGTAAGGGTGGGTTATGATTATGGGGTGCAGGGGTATTTAAAGGGAGCAGGGTGGTATTAGCACACGATATGAGACATGGCATGAAGAGCGGAACATACCACACGCCCCCAGCGTTTGTCACGCCCCCAGCACACGCCCACAGCACAACGCAGACACGCCCACAAGGGACTACTTTGCTGGCACGGTTCTTTTACCTTATAAATGTATATTGTGGGTGTCTGCATAGCCTATGTCCTTCTGCTGCAACTGCCCTTTCCAACGCTGTATTGGGTGTTGTGATTGATGCTGTGGTTCCTGAGATTACCCGCCTCAAAGGTTTGGGCTCTCTCTTTATTATATTAGTATAGATATATATAGTTTGATATTCCTTAGCAGAAAACATGACATATTGTGGGTAATGATAGAAGAAGCTTCCTTGCCATTATGGACAAGTGAAGAGTCATAGAAGAAAGGAGTCCAAGTGGCATGAGCTGTGAAGTGGGAAATTTTCTGATGGTAAAGGGTGGTTAAAATGAATCAGTGTTTAGCTGCTCGCCTTCCTATACATTACTGAAGCACTGGCTGAATTAGAAAGGAGGTTCTTTCTCACCATACTTACACACAAAAATATACTTTCCTTGGAACCTAAAGAAATAAAGTACTATACAATAAACAAGGTATCTGTTGTATATTATTCCTACCTTTGTTTCTATGCTTCCCCTTGTATTAGCCCTATGTCATGTATTCCAGAATGTAGGTGGCCCTGATTCATCCTAGGATTCTAGGATGAGACAGTTTGTGCCTGGCCAGCTAGCGTTGAAGATCCCTGCTGTTTTGCTCCAGCGATAAACCTGCTGTTATACACCAGAAGCCTCAGAGTGACTTACTACAGTATCTTTATTGAAGCAAAACAGTGAATAAACAAAGCTAATTTTCTCCCTCTGACAATGTTCTCCCTTTATGACAAGTCTCACTATAACTGGGTCTTGCTTCGATTATACCCCTTAATTCGAGCACCTTGTAGCAACAACACTGGGGTTATTGTACAGCTCTCCGACGACCTGGAGGCCTGATTCCATTATTGTAACATTCATATTTTCTCTGCCTACTTCAGCATACAGCTTGTGCCAATGGGCCAGCCAACTTTCGCCAAGGAGCACGTCCTCGCAGAAAGTAGCTCCCCCGGTGTCAGGAACTACTATACAATGTGTGCTTTTGGAGACCAACTGGTATATTGTGCGTTTAGCCGCTGCTTTTTTTTTTTATTTTTTTTTTTAAGATTGACGAGAGTCGGTCTGCTTCACCAACAATAATATTTTTCAAAAACCATGGCAAAACAAGCATGGACAGTGCCAAAATGATGGCAGCCAAGCGAGACCTACAACAAACAAGCGTAATGGGAACAAATCTCTGTGGTACAGAATGCTAGAAATATCTGCCACTAATACACCCTGCGTGCACATGAAGATACCACCATAATGTTTGCCTTGTTCGTTATATCATTAAAAATAGCACATGTTGGCCCCTCCTGCCGCAGGCAACCATAGAACCCACAGTAAATCATCCTCTTATTAGATCGGAGGACCACAAAGAGATGCTCTCCCTAGTACTACATGCCCTTATTTAAAAGCATCATCTAGTTTTCACACCACTTCATGTTTGCAAATTGCGATTTACACGGTTCCAGATTTCTGAACTCTGACCTCTAACCTGGACTGACCGCTTTTTGTGGCTGTGATCTGAGAGGGGTGCATGAACTTGGTCGGCTTAAGGACACCAGATAACTCAAAGCCACCCCCTCGGGCCTGCTGACCTGTAGCTCTACACTGTGACCCCCGGCTGATGAGGCATCGCTGCCCACCCCCCCACAAAGATGGTAAAAGTGGAACCCACGGAGTGGAGAGTCCAAGGAGCTGCGCCCTCCCCACTCAGTTTGGAGTGATTCACACCCCACGAAAAGTACGCTCCCCGAGAAGGCTGGAGTGGGAGGAGGTGTAAGAGATCTTATCAAGTATAAAAAAACAAAAATAAACCTACGAGTACAGCTAAAGTAAAACATAATTATGGGGATAAACAACATCTCCAACACCGTATTTTGTGAAAAGAGGGAAACCGATAAAGCGACACTCAGAAAATAAAAACACCGAACAAAAATACCCAAATTGGAAACAGTGCTACAAATGGGCAATATCGATTCATGCCTAAGAAACACTGTAGTTTATTTTAGTTGGCACATGTTTCCTATTTTCAAATGTACACAATTACGTCCCTTGTTAATAAGACTGCAGGCGGAGAGAGAGGGATTAGGAAAGTCAGTGTCAATCAATGTGGTGCAATGCTGTAGAAAACATCAAATTGTCCATAGTAACTTTAATCAAAGAGAAACAGAGGTGAGCTGAGCATTACCTGAAATAAGTGGGCAGGAGGAGATCTAAAGAGGGGTGCAGGGGCATGTGGGCCGTTTGTATCCCAGTTATGTCCATCATGTACTGGCAAACTATGTGTGGGCGGGCCCATTCCTAGGGTCCGTGGCACACTTGCAACGCCGCTTGGTATAAGTACACATTTGGTGCAAGAAATTAGTAAACTGAGCAGCTCCTCAACAGCTTAAATCTGGGACATACAATGGGATAATCAACGTCAACATTGCAGACTGTAATAGTTGTAAACCGAGAGCGCTTCCTGGCATCATACCTATTTAATTAACATAACAATGACTAATATAGCGTTTTGAGATCAGTGACAGCATGTACTGCAATGGCATTTGGATAAATCTACTGCAATACTCCTACAATTCCGCAATACTAGCAAAGAACTTGTATCCCAGACTGCAGCATGCTGCAGCTTAATAGGATTACAATCAATGTGTTCAAGCCCAAGAGCATGTCCCGGACCCCCAGTTAAAAGGAGCTGCAGACAAAAATGTATACTTCTTTCGGGAGGGGGGTGACTTGGCTCTAAAAACAAGCATTTGCAATGCAATAGGTCTCGCATTAGGAAAGTTTGAGCTATTGGTATTGTAAATGACACATTTTTAGGTCTCGCCTGTCGATGCGCATCGAGCTTGCGAGACTATGGGGGCTTAAACACTCTTTAACCAACTTGCAAGGAATCGTGGCGATTCCTTGCAGTGCCCGTGAAATTTAAGCTCAATGCGCATGCGCATTGAGCTTAAAAGCGCGTGCACATGCCCCCAGCCGCCTGCCTTGCCCACTCTCTCTCTCACAGCCTCCCCCAGCTCCGCCCCCCCACTTCTTGGTTGCACGGCCGCTAGGCCGTGCCTCCCCTACTCTCCTCCTCCTACTCTCCTCCCCCCTCCTCCTCCTACTCTCCTCCCCTGCCTGCCGTGTCGCACCTCTCCCCGCTCCGCCCCCTCCCCTGCCCGCCGTGTCGCAGAACACAGAAGCTTGTTACCCTGACTTGTTCCTTCTCACCTGTACGCTTAATTTGCGGTTGTTGGTGGGTTGTGATCTGAGAGGGGTGCATGAACTTGGTCGGCTTAAGGACACCAGATAACTCAAAGCCACCCCCTCGGGCCTGCTGACCTGTAGCTCCACACTGTGACCCCCGGCTGATGAGGCATCGCTGCCCACCCCCCCACAAAGATGGTAAAAGTGGAACCCACTGGGTGGAGAGTCCAAGGAGCTGCGCCCTCCCCACTCAGTTTGGAGTGATTCACACCCCACGAAAAGTACGCTCCCCGAGAAGGCTGGAGTGTGAGGAGGTGTAAGAGATCTTATCAAGTATAAAAAAACAAAAATAAACCTACGAGTACAGCTAAAGTAAAACATAATTATGGGGATAAACAACATCTCCAACACCGTATTTTGTGAAAAGAGGGAAACCGATAAAGCGACACTCAGAAAATAAAAACACCGAACAAAAATACCCAAATTGGAAACAGTGCTACAAATGGGCAATATCGATTCATGCCTAAGAAACACTGTAGTTTATTTTAGTTGGCACATGTTTCCTATTTTCAAATGTACACAATTACGTCCCTTGTTAATAAGACTGCAGGCGGAGAGAGAGGGATTAGGAAAGTCAGTGTCAATCAATGTGGTGCAATGCTGTAGAAAACATCAAATTGTCCATAGGAACTTTAATCAAAGAGAAACAGAGGTGAGCTGAGCATTACCTGAAATAAGTGGGCAGGAGGAGATCTAAAGAGGGGTGCAGGGGCATGTGGGCCGTCTGTATCCCAGTTATGTCCATCATGTACTGGCAAACTATGTGTGGGCGGGCCCATTCCTAGGGTCCGTGGCACACTTGCAACGCCGCTGGGTATAAGTACACATTTGGTGCAAGAAATTAGTAAACTGAGCAGCTCCTCAACAGCTTAAATCTGGGACATACAATGGGATAATCAACGTCAACATTGCAGACTGTAATAGTTGTAAACCGTGAGCGCTTCCTGGCATCATACCTATTTAATTAACATAACAATGACTAATATAGCGTTTTGAGATCAGTGACAGCATGTACTGCAATGGCATTTGGATAAATCTACTGCAATACTCCTACAATTCCGCAATACTAGCAAAGAACTTGTATCCCAGACTGCAGCATGCTGCAGCTTAATAGGATTACAATCAATGTGTTCAAGCCCAAGAGCATGTCCCGGACCCCCAGTTAAAAGGAGCTGCAGACAAAAATGTATACTTCTTTCGGGAGGGGGTGACTTGGCTCTAAAAACAAGCATTTACAATGCAATAGGTCTCGCATTAGGAAAGTTTGAGCTATTGGTATTGTAAATGACACATTTTTAGGTCTCGCCTGTCGATGCGCATCGAGCTTGCGAGACTATGGGGGCTTAAACACTCTTTAACCAACTTGCAAGGAATCGTGGCGATTCCTTGCAGTGCCCGTGAAATTTAAGCTCAATGCGCATGCGCATTGAGCTTAAAAGCGCGTGCACATGCCCCCAGCCGCCTGCCTTGCCCACTCTCTCTCTCACAGCCTCCCCCAGCTCCGCCCCCCCACTTCTTGGTTGCACGGCCGCTAGGCCGTGCCTCCCCTACTCTCCTCCTCCTACTCTCCTCCCCCCTCCTCCTCCTACTCTCCTCCCCTGCCTGCCGTGTCGCACCTCTCCCCGCTCCGCCCCCTCCCCTGCCCGCCGTGTCGCAGAACACAGAAGCTTGTTACCCTGACTTGTTCCTTCTCACCTGTACGCTTAATTTGCGGTTGTTGGTGGGTTGTGATCTGAGAGGGGTGCATGAACTTGGTCGGCTTAAGGACACCAGATAACTCAAAGCCACCCCCTCGGGCCTGCTGACCTGTAGCTCTACACTGTGACCCCCGGCTGATGAGGCATCGCTGCCCACCCCCCCACAAAGATGGTAAAAGTGGAACCCACGGAGTGGAGAGTCCAAGGAGCTGCGCCCTCCCCACTCAGTTTGGAGTGATTCACACCCCACGAAAAGTACGCTCCCCGAGAAGGCTGGAGTGGGAGGAGGTGTAAGAGATCTTATCAAGTATAAAAAAACAAAAATAAACCTACGAGTACAGCTAAAGTAAAACATAATTATGGGGATAAACAACATCTCTAACACCGTATTTTGTGAAAAGAGGGAAACCGATAAAGCGACACTCAGAAAATAAAAACACCGAACAAAAATACCCAAATTGGAAACAGTGCTACAAATGGGCAATATCGATTCATGCCTAAGAAACACTGTAGTTTATTTTAGTTGGCACATGTTTCCTATTTTCAAATGTACACAATTACGTCCCTTGTTAATAAGACTGCAGGCGGAGAGAGAGGGATTAGGAAAGTCAGTGTCAATCAATGTGGTGCAATGCTGTAGAAAACATCAAATTGTCCATAGTAACTTTAATCAAAGAGAAACAGAGGTGAGCTGAGCATTACCTGAAATAAGTGGGCAGGAGGAGATCTAAAGAGGGGTGCAGGGGCATGTGGGCCGTCTGTATCCCAGTTATGTCCATCATGTACTGGCAAACTATGTGTGGGCGGGCCCATTCCTAGGGTCCGTGGCACACTTGCAACGCCGCTGGGTATAAGTACACATTTGGTGCAAGAAATTAGTAAACTGAGCAGCTCCTCAACAGCTTAAATCTGGGACATACAATGGGATAATCAACGTCAACATTGCAGACTGTAATAGTTGTAAACCGAGAGCGCTTCCTGGCATCATACCTATTTAATTAACATAACAATGACTAATATAGCGTTTTGAGATCAGTGACAGCATGTACTGCAATGGCATTTGGATAAATCTACTGCAATACTCCTACAATTCCGCAATACTAGCAAAGAACTTGTATTCCAGACTGCAGCATGCTGCAGCTTAATAGGATTACAATCAATGTGTTCAAGCCCAAGAGCATGTCCCGGACCCCCAGTTAAAAGGAGCTGCAGACAAAAATGTATACTTCTTTCGGGAGGGGGGTGACTTGGCTCTAAAAACAAGCATTTGCAATGCAATAGGTCTCGCATTAGGAAAGTTTGAGCTATTGGTATTGTAAATGACACATTTTTAGGTCTCGCCTGTCGATGCGCATCGAGCTTGCAAGACTATGGGGGCTTAAACACTCTTTAACCAACTTGCAAGGAATCGTGGCGATTCCTTGCAGTGCCCGTGAAATTTAAGCTCAATGCGCATGCGCATTGAGCTTAAAAGCGCGTGCACATGCCCCCAGCCGCCTGCCTTGCCCACTCTCTCTCTCACAGCCTCCCCCAGCTCCGCCCCCCCACTTCTTGGTTGCACGGCCGCTAGGCCGTGCCTCCCCTACTCTCCTCCTCCTACTCTCCTCCCCCCTCCTCCTCCTACTCTCCTCCCCTGCCTGCCGTGTCGCACCTCTCCCCGCTCCGCCCCCTCCCCTGCCCGCCGTGTCGCAGAACACAGAAGCTTGTTACCCTGACTTGTTCCTTCTCACCTGTACGCTTAATTTGCGGTTGTTGGTGGGTTGTGATCTGAGAGGGGTGCATGAACTTGGTCGGCTTAAGGACACCAGATAACTCAAAGCCACCCCCTCGGGCCTGCTGACCTGTAGCTCCACACTGTGACCCCCGGCTGATGAGGCATCGCTGCCCACCCCCCCACAAAGATGGTAAAAGTGGAACCCACGGGGTGGAGAGTCCAAGGAGCTGCGCCCTCCCCACTCAGTTTGGAGTGATTCACACCCCACGAAAAGTACGCTCCCCGAGAAGGCTGGAGTGGGAGGAGGTGTAAGAGATCTTATCAAGTATAAAAAAACAAAAATAAACCTACGAGTACAGCTAAAGTAAAACATAATTATGGGGATAAACAACATCTCCAACACCGTATTTTGTGAAAAGAGGGAAACCGATAAAGCGACACTCAGAAAATAAAAACACCGAACAAAAATACCCAAATTGGAAACAGTGCTACAAATGGGCAATATCGATTCATGCCTAAGAAACACTGTAGTTTATTTTAGTTGGCACATGTTTCCTATTTTCAAATGTACACAATTACGTCCCTTGTTAATAAGACTGCAGGCGGAGAGAGAGGGATTAGGAAAGTCAGTGTCAATCAATGTGGTGCAATGCTGTAGAAAACATCAAATTGTCCATAGTAACTTTAATCAAAGAGAAACAGAGGTGAGCTGAGCATTACCTGAAATAAGTGGGCAGGAGGAGATCTAAAGAGGGGTGCAGGGGCATGTGGGCAGTCTGTATCCCAGTTATGTCCATCATGTACTGGCAAACTATGTGTGGGCGGGCCCATTCCTAGGGTCCGTGGCACACTTGCAACGCCGCTGGGTATAAGTACACATTTGGTGCAAGAAATTAGTAAACTGAGCAGCTCCTCAACAGCTTAAATCTGGGACATACAATGGGATAATCAACGTCAACATTGCAGACTGTAATAGTTGTAAACCGAGAGCGCTTCCTGGCATCATACCTATTTAATTAACATAACAATGACTAATATAGCGTTTTGAGATCAGTGACAGCATGTACTGCAATGGCATTTGGATAAATCTACTGCAATACTCCTACAATTCCGCAATACTAGCAAAGAACTTGTATCCCAGACTGCAGCATGCTGCAGCTTAATAGGATTACAATCAATGTGTTCAAGCCCAAGAGCATGTCCCGGACCCCCAGTTAAAAGGAGCTGCAGACAAAAATGTATACTTCTTTCGGGAGGGGGGTGACTTGGCTCTAAAAACAAGCATTTACAATGCAATAGGTCTCGCATTAGGAAAGTTTGAGCTATTGGTATTGTAAATGACACATTTTTAGGTCTCGCCTGTCGATGCGCATCGAGCTTGCGAGACTATGGGGGCTTAAACACTCTTTAACCAACTTGCAAGGAATCGTGGCGATTCCTTGCAGTGCCCGTGAAATTTAAGCTCAATGCGCATGCGCATTGAGCTTAAAAGCGCGTGCACATGCCCCCAGCCGCCTGCCTTGCCCACTCTCTCTCTCACAGCCTCCCGCAGCTCCGCCCCCCCACTTCTTGGTTGCACGGCCGCTAGGCCGTGCCTCCCCTACTCTCCTCCTCCTACTCTCTTCCCCCCTCCTCCTCCTACTCTCCTCCCCTGCCTGCCGTGTCGCACCTCTCCCCGCTCCGCCCCCTCCCCTGCCCGCCGTGTCGCAGAACACAGAAGCTTGTTACCCTGACTTGTTCCTTCTCACCTGTACGCTTAATTTGCGGTTGTTGGTGGGTTGAGACTGTTGCTGATTGAGGCATCGCAGCTGTTCCGGCAAATGGATCGCCTTTGTCCTGAAGTTAGACTGGGTGCTGTTCTCCGGTCTAAGCTTTTTTTTGCCCACTTTCAACTTCACTTTCTGAAAGTCATCCTGGCGTCTTCTTTTTTTGGCCATTGTTGAAACTAACGGCACCAGAAACAACAAAACGTGTACACGCTAGTTAACACTTGCAGGGAAAAGGTTTGAGCCTCCCGGGGCACCGTTCACTTCAGTGCAGTTTCCTGTATCACTGACCCAGGGAGAAAGACACGAGCGCGAGATGAGCGAACCCTAAGACACGCGCCTGCTACGGCCATCTTGGGAAGGTATATATCAGGAAGCATGTGGGAAAGTTTCAAAGGACGTTAATTGTTCTTCGGGTCTGTAGCACATTGGATTTCTTAATTTTAAATAACGTAATTTATAAATAAGGACATACATTGGATTTCGTTTAATGGCGCGCCCCAGTCACATTCGCTGAATTGATATTTCACGGAATAAATGAAGGTTGGGCTGCGACCGAAAAAACCCTGCTCGCACGCAAGGCAACTCTGTTAAGCCATTGGGCTCGTATGAAAAACAAACACTAGCCGCGCACAGTAGTACATAAAATGAAGAGGCCATGTTGGAAGTGTCGGGTTTTTCGTCCGTATTGTAAACGAAATTGATCTATTTTAAAAATGACAGCATTGAGTACGTATTTTAACTGCTCAGGGATATTACTTTCAATGAATCCTTAAGAATTTATGATTTTACATATGATGTACTCCCTTATTCAGCCATCAATTTTTAAAGAACAATTAGGCTAAATACGTAATCCAACTACGTACATTTTTCAGGTGAATGCAGTCTTTGTCTCGTCAGTGCGTTCAATTACTTTCGCGGTAGTACGATTTGGTGCAATAACCGCGTCTTTTTTGTTTCTCCTTACATACATGCGGACACTACTCTGAGTAACACTTCCGTTGGACAGCTATGTAGCAAGCATGGTGGCTCCCGTTGTGCAGATGTGCCATGTTGCTACCTGCGCAAATAGAACTCCGCAATCAGTTTCGTGGGGGCGAGTAGGACTTATTGCCTTTGGAACCTGTAATTCCATCGCCTTGTACCATCCTGAGGTAAAGAGGGAGGGATCGTTACCACAGAAATCTTTCAATTAACTGATATAGCAATAAGTACTGCTGGCTAGCAGTCCGCATTTTCAGTATGCAATATGTGTGCATTATCTAAGTTGGACTGGGACAGAAAATAGGCCTGGGCACCTAGAAAAGTGGCCCCCAAGAGTGAATTGGATAGCTAACAAATGGCCCATGTTGGCAAATTGGGGCAGTTTTGTACTTGTAAACACACACTGTATAAATGTTTTGGAAGTGTAGAAGTCTGCATTGATTTGAGTTTGCTGCAGACAATGTTTGATTTAATAACTGGAAAGCAACACTGCCCGTGCACTTTCTACCAATGAGACTTCCAACAACATTTCTCTTGTTATGGCTTTTTTTATTTGTAATTCTTTAGCATTGGCTACAGGAAACAAAAATGCTAAAGATTTACAAAAAAACCCCATAAACAATTCTAAAAGCACTAACTCTAATGATGCGAGACCTATTGCATTTCCAATGCTTGTTTATTTATGTGTTGGTTTTGAAAATAGCGAAATTAATAGCTTTGTCATTTACAATGCCAGTAGTTTTAACTTTCGCAAATGTGACACCTATAGCATTTGTAATGCAATATGTGTTGTATTTATGTGACTTAGATGTATTGCTATTACAAATAACAATGGCTTTTATTTTTTTTATAACTAATACATAAATATCATTTATTGTAATTTATAATGGCATTAGCTTAAACATTTGTAAATAACTTATGTGAAGATTATGTTCAGTGTATTTTATGGTGACGAAAATCCAAGAACAGAAGTGTAATATTAACATCTTTTTGTGACATTTATAATAAAGCTTGAAACATTGAGAGAACATATTTGAACCGGTTGTTGTTGAGTGGTTGCACAGATTGATGTTGTGGTGGCGCTGAGTAGTGATGTGGTGGCGACGAGTGATGCTGGTGAGCTCAGTGATGCTGTGGTGGTGCTGAGGGATGCTGTGGTGATGCGATGGATAGGTCGAGTGAGGGCGATAGAGTGAGGGCGATAGAGTGAGGGCGATAGGGAGAGTGAGGGCGATAGATAGATTTACTCTGTTGTTTGGTAAACACCCCCTACAGAAATTAATAATGAAAAAAAGAGAACACTAGCATTCTACAGCATGCACAAGATCACTCAGTGAAATCAGCAGTGACGTGCCTCTAGAAAGCTACCACAATTATTGCAGTTTTTTTTAAAGGTTTATAACAAGAGATTTACACAAATGCAAAGAAAGTATGTTAATAAAAATCAAATAAAATACTAGTGGTTGTGAGTGGGAAGCGGTATACAAACTAGAGAGCAAGAAAGCCAATGGTCTCCCACGAAGTGCTGAAATAAAAAAATAAGCAGTAACCACCCAAATTGCATCAAATGAAAAGAAAAAATGGATATAGAGTAAACACTTGTATACAATTCAAAGTAAGCTATATATAGATTTGTCACAACTATACAAAAACTATAGTTCATCCAAAATATGATATAATGTGCTCCAAAATATGATATAATGTGCTCCAAGTGACAGCACAGTGCAAGTGAACACGTATTAGGTGCATGGCGAAAGTTAATTAAAAAGAGAAACAACGTCTCTGTTTTGGCTTATACAATAAATTATTTGCAAGGGCACAGACTTCACCCAATGTGAAGGCTGCAATGCATAGAATTATTTTCAAACGGTATCAGTGGAAGCATAAGCGTTTTGACCCCTTGCAACACCTTTTCATGGGTCTTCAGCAAGACAAGCTAAATTTAGCATATTACAATATAAAAAGGTATAGTTATGGGCCCTATCAATGGCAGCTAGAAGAGTATGAACTGCTGAGGTAGCTACACATCTTACTTCTACTACAGCAGTCCAACAGTATCCAGATGACTAAATAAGAAATATGTATCATAATACACACAAAATGCAAGTGTTAATGATTGAGTGCCAACGGTCACACCGGTAGACCCCTGCTGAAATTAAGCCCCCAGCCCAAGAACGCGCTCATTCTAGGCGCTGCCTACAAAGGTTAAAAGTAGAAGCAGCGCTTACAAACATTATTGTATCTATTTTTTTGAACAGTTACACCTGTGCCCGTTAAAGGTTTGTTTAGATAAATGAAAACAACTTTTAAATTCAGAAACTTGAAAACAGAAAATGAAATTACATCGCTTCACATTTACAGGTAACCCGCAATCCACCAGGTGCTAAATGTTAATTATTTACAGCGGCAAATTAAAAGAAGGCTAGGGAGACGTGGAAGTGTGCCTTTATCACAGTGTGTATCACAGTTTGTCAAAAGGGAAGTAGTTATAACAACGTGCTCAGCTCACTGTGATACATGTTGGAGTGTTGGATATTACTATTGCCACCCAATTATTAAATAAGTCCGTTATTGCGACCTCCACAGGGACGGGTACCGAATGTGCTTTATGAATTACACTTTATTATGCGCGAATATGAGGAGCACAGATAGGCAAGAAATTCACCAGTAAAAGAAGCGCGGACACAAAAGTGAAAGCGACCTCGACCGCACTGTGTTAATTAGCAACAGGGGAGGAATGCAGCTGTGCACCACTGCTCTCTCCCGAGATCCAAACGCCATGGGAAGGAATGTTTAGAGAGGAGTGAAGGGGGCTGGTGAGGAGCCAGTGAACGGAGATAGATTGCAGTGATAAGAAACAGTACACAGACTGTTTACTGTAGAGATGTTTGTTAGAAGTATGGGAGGGGTGCAGGGTCTGCCTCCTGTTACAGTGAGGGGCCTGGTGTGCTTCCTGTGTGGGCAGCACAAGAGCACAAATGTTGCTGGGGCCCCGACACCTTGGCTGAATAACATAATAAGCAAAACACAGATAACCTGCACTTTTGGGTGTTAAAAAACAGAAACAGCATATTCCTTAAGTAATATGTATTACAACATGACCAGAGTAAGCCCCAGGAATAAAACCACAATGTGCCCACCGGTAGACCCCGGCTGAAATTAAGCCCCTAGCACAAGAACACGCTCAGTGTAGGCGCTGTCTACAAAGGTTCGAACTTGAAGCAGCGCTTGCTAACGTGATTGTATCCACAGTGAGAACAGTTACAACTGTGCCCGTAAAAGGTTTGTTCAGATAAATGAAAACAAACTTTTAAATTCCAAAACGTCAAAGCAGAAATTAAAATTAGATCGCTTCACATTTACAGGTAACCCGCAATCCCCCAGATGCTAAATGCTAATTATTTACAGAAGCAAATTAAGACGAGGCCAGATACATTTTAATTATTTACAGAGGTAAATTAAGACGAGGCTAGAGAAACGTGGGAGCGTGCAATGTACCTTGGACTAGCACTACCCTTCCCTAAGGAATGTAATCATAATACGCCCACAAGGCAAAAGTTAATGACAATCTGCTAACAAAGCGGCCGAAAGAGGAGAAAGGAGGGGTGAGTGTAAGCTGAGGTGACAATAAGCGCCGCTGTGGAGGGGGAGTGGGGAGCAAGATAGAGACAGAGCGAGCCAGCGATCCGGAAGAAGAGATAATAAACAAGATATGTTACCACTGTTGCTGACCATGTTTATACAGCACGCACTGCCCGTGCAATGGAGGGCGGGGAGGGCGGGGGGGGGGCGTGATGTGAGTGCAGGACAACCCCGAAGCCGCAAAACGCGCTTGAAAAGGGAAATCCTGCAGGCTCTCATCTATAGTTCATTCATTTGTATTTTGGAGGGTCAAAATATGAGGGGGGAAATGCAACTGCCCTTTCCATTTCTTCCTCACATTTAAAACACGTGCTTCTCGGTAAAAGGGAAGAGAAATCTGACTACACATGAGGACAAATGACGGGGAAGAAGCGCTAAGTGAGTGGAAATGCTACGGTTCTCTAAAGAGCAGCTTCTCCGCTAATGTTTGCTTCCCGCCTATTTACAGGTAATATTTGCGAGTGAGAGCGCAGTTTTATCCTCCAGCTCACGTGCGGCTGTTGAATGTATAGAGTTGTTTTATTTATTTTTCAAGCAAGTTAAGAATAAAAAGGCACCAACTCGCAGTGAGGTGGAGCAAGTTACGATGGGGGCGGGTGGGTGCTGTTCTTACCAATCACTCTTGCAAACAAGGCGGAAGAGACGCCAGCGGCCAGTCGCGTGCACAGCTCCTGTTTTGTGTTGATCGCGAGAGTGCCGCCGCTCTGCCCGCGGCGACCCGGAAGCTCTTGGCCGGCCGGCCAATCTGCTCGCGGCCGACCGGAAGTCCCGCCTCCCGAGGTCCGCGAGCTGCCGGCGCATGGAGCGCCTTGCCGTCCGGTGTAGCCCGGGTCCCCAGGAGGGGGCCAGGGAGAAGGAGGAGTGTGGCGCCTGTTGCGGGGCTCCTCTGACCTGAGGGAGCCCCGATTGAGAAGAGGAGACGCGCCGTGAGGAGCCCCGCCGGAAGAGCGCAGTCGGTGAGTGGGGCCCAGGGCTGATGCGAAGTCTGTGTGTGCCTGTGTGTATGCCTGTGGGGGAGGGGAGGGGGGGAGAGGGAGTGTGTGTGCGCGTGTGTGCGTGTGTGCGCGAGGGAATGTGTGTGCGCATGCGTGACTGTGTGTGATTGAGAGAATGAGAGGCAGGGGATAGTGTGCCTGTATGTGTGCCGTATGCCTGCGTGTGCATGCGCGCGCCTGTGTGTGTGTGTGTGCGTGCGTGCGTGCATGCAGAGGGGTGGGGGCTGCCTGTGTCTGTGTGTGAGCAAGGGCTTTGCACCGCGCATGCGCAGCTATCAGACGCTTGCTCCCGAGGTGAAATCTGACCTCGTCAAAGCGCGCGTCTGGTAGCTGTCCACATTCCTAAATACGGGCCACAATAGGTCTGAAGCAGACACCTTCAATGCTCACGCATTGAGGGTAGGTCTGCTCGACCTAAAAAACGAATCAGTATCTGGAAATTACCCATTCCCCTTTCTCACGAGGCTGGAAAGAGCACATTCCTAAATCAACAAAAAGAGTCAATCAGTCAAAATATATTCCCATGATAAAAGATGACGCATTAGACAGGATTTCTTTCGATCTTGAAAACCATGTACCATTGCATCGGGCTAAAAACATGGGCTCAAGCAATGCTGCTAACTAGGCAGAGGGAGTGCACAGGACGTTTTGGGAACAGTAACTAGCAATTCCTCAATCATGTCCCTCGGGGCTGTAGGAAGCCGAGTGAGGTTATTTTCCAGTGTCATTATATGCAAGGAAGCCACCACCGAAATAGACTCAATTATGTACACTGGGCGAAAACGCATTCAGTTGATCTTTCACATTCACACAGGAGAGGAAACTGCTAAACCTGAACTCCTCTAATCCCTTTTGCCAGGAGTGCAAAGGAGTTTTTCCGAAAAGTTGAATCAAACAGCAATCTCATGCAAAAGGCTTTCTCATGTTTCGAAGGCAGGCTATCTTCATTAAAGAAGTTATGTTCTTTAAAAAGAAGGTGGCGAAGTGTGGTTAGACTCAGAACATGCTTAGATTGCCATTTCCTTGGAAATAAGGTAACAATAATAATATTTTTAAACACCTAAATGCTGTGTGAATGCTTTGGGCGTTTTACGCTCCGTGCTCACCGTGCAACTGGTACCAAGGAATGCATGACTGAAGAGCCCCAATCAGGGGGAAACCGGTGTTTTATTGCTTGTGTTCAGGTTCAAGGAGGACCTGGTCTGGCATTTTGGGCGGCACTGTTCCTATTGGAGCAGGGTCAAGATTAATTTGCATATGGCTGGGTCCAAATTGAGGTGGCATGGTATGCAAAATAACGATGGACTAGGATGCGGGCCGAGTAATTACCAGTGGCTGAGATTAATTCACGCATTTCACCCATCACTTTTTCTATACTTCAGTGCAACACTCTTAGTGTGACGGAAATGCCCAGACGTAGGTTCCGTGCTCACTGTGCCGCAGGTAAAATCTGCACCCAACTCACAAGCAACCCAAGACTGAATTCACCCGTATTAGGGTTCTTGTTCCGGTTCCGGGAGGGCCTAGCAGTTTGGACTGGACTGTTCTTACTGTAACAGGCTCAAGACTAATTTGCATATGGAAGGCTCTAAGGTGAGGTGGCATGGTGTGCAAAATACTGATGGACTGAGATGCAGCCCCAGATTTTTATGAATACTTCAGAGCTACTCACAGATTATAGCATCAAGATCCATCAATATGCCGATGATACTAACCATTTGAAAGTGTCCACTGCTACAGACATCCAATGCTTCAAACACTACATGCACATCATCCAGACCTGGATATCGAGGGCCTACCTGAAGCTCAGTCCAACCAAGACAAAATTCCTGTTATTTGCCAAGTACACCAAACAGGCGACAGTACAAACCTGGCTTAATCACATGAACCTTGACAGCTTCAAACCCCAACTCTCACCAAATGCCAAATCGCCTGGTTTAAACCTGGACACCAACCTCAACCTCATGGAACAAAAAAACAAAAATGGCCTGGTACCAGATCTCTTTTCTAAAGTAAGTCAACCCATTTTTTATAGAAAACTACTTCAGAGCTATTGTTTAAGCACTTGTACTGTCCCATTTGGATGGTAATAATGCCCTGCTCGCTGACCTACCATACTGGTACATTTTAAGGGCATCATAAACTCCACAGTATGTCTCATCCAGAGCTTGAAGAAACATGACTATATCACCCTCATCTTGATTGAAATCCGTTGACTCTCCTTGCCAGGCTGCATTATGATAGAAACTATCTCCATCATTTACAAATCCATCATGACCAGAATACCTGCATATCTTACAGACAAGTTCACCATCTTTGGTTGTTTTTAGCACACCTACAGCCATGACACCATCAGACTCCAGACTCAGTAAAAAAGAAATAATGCAAGACAACAAGCTTTCTCCATCTGCACCCAGGTTCTGGAACAACATCCCTGTATCTATGCGGCTCCAATTTAGGAAAGAGTTGAAGACCCATCTCTTTAAAGAACACTACATCACAGTGCATTAACCACCCACAACATAGCTCCCTCTCCTATTACTCTCTGACTATAAAACTGCATTTGAACTGTAGTGTAGTTCCTATTTTCCCTATAGGCCCTGCGCATTGGAATAACATAAACAGTAGTATAGACGTAGAAGTGCGGTCTTCCAGGTCTCTACTGACTATGCTAAACTTAATTGGGTTTGTTACCAACTAGCTCAGAGGTCACTGGAAACTTTCTTGACTGAATAGGAAGTGATCAGCTTCCCTGGTACAGACAAGAAGGGATTCAGTTTTCCAACAACCGCATAAACATGACAACTTTGCTCCTTAGAATAAGAGTCAATCTCTAGAGTCGTGTGAAACAATAGACAGTTATTTTACTCAGTCAGTTGTGCAGATTACTTTCACCAAGATGCAGAGAATAGAGAGACGGGCGTTTTCAATAAAAGGTATTATTTATTGAACAGTCTTTCTTCTCATGCAAGAGAAATGAATTGCCACAATTGCGAGACTAGTTATTATAAAAAGTGCGTACAGTAAAAGGAGGATTGCGAAATAATACTGTAAAAGCATTGATATGGTTTCTTAGCCATACAATGGTTAAAATGAATAAAATATATACATTCATATATACATTCAGCTAACGTACTCAACTGGTGCTTCTAACTACGCCTACCCCAGTGTACCTGACCTAAGCCTAATACTTGGGAGGGAGTAAGTAAGTAGCAGTTTCACTTAAGTTGGTTTTGCCAAGGTTTGCTACAAGAATTCTCTCTAAGGGTTTAGTCAACACCATACCTCTGGAATAGTATGTTGGAGGTCTTGTATCTCCTTCCAGGACTCGATATCCCAGTCACTCGCAAGAGTAGGCTGGAAACGCCGGAGCTGGATTTTCTCGGCAAGAGAAAAGACAGCGTCTCTCTCAGCGCATCAAGGAGGAGGAGGGGCAGCGTCCGTGGGCAGCTTGCATCTGCTGGGCTCTGCAAGGGACAGCTGTTCTGCTCCTGTATTCACCACACCATCGCTATCATCGATGTCGTCGCGGCAGCGTTTGCTTAAGGCAACGTTGGTAATATTTATACCTGAAGGGTGCCTTGTTTGACGTAAGTTTTTGGACATAAGACGTCAATAAAGATGTCACTAGGAAGTGATCGTCTCTCAGTGCTCATTAGAGTTCTATTACTAATCAAAACATAGCAAGCGGGGCTTTCCCAGGTTTCTGAGTTTTATCTTGTTGAAGAACTCGGAGTGTAATCTAGGAATCTAAGATAGTGGCTTCTGCTGTGTCATCTGCTGTAATGAGCTGCAGAGGAAGAGATTCTGAAATGTGGCTCTGATCGTGTTAGGCCAGAGACGAGTTTCTGAAATATCGCTCTTGATCGTTTATGCCATCATAGGGGTATGAATGGATAATAGCCGTATAGGGGCATAAGGTCACAGTATTGATCGGGGTCCTAGATTAGAACACAACACCCACTCCACGAATCTATGTCCATCAAATTACTAAAAACTAAAGCAATAAGATGCATGTGTAAGATTACCCACCCCAAAATACATATCTGCATTTGAAATGGCGTATTTGAAATACATGGTAATATTGGTACTGTACGTCTTTAAGCATAGAAATCATTCAAAATTATAGCATATGTAATCAATGAACGATTTTGCGGAAAAAAAATTACACATGAAATATCTCTTTATACAGAAAAGAAGGGCGAGATCATTTCATCACATAGAAATGCAATTGCTGTAACATGTGCTAGAGGCTGAGGTAAAGTTATTATGTCTCTAGAAGTACCTAAAAATAGAAGTTCTGTTCTTTATGAATAGGTCAACTTTAAGCACAGAATTTCGTGCCAGAAAAAGGTAAATATTTTGAAAAATAGTTCAATTAAAAAAAAAAAAAATTCTTGGTTAACGGGGGAATAGAGTTCCAACGCTTTTCAGTAGTTTTTGTTGATCCAAACTGAAGGCCGAATTCAGAGTTCATGGAAACGCTGTGTGTCGGAATGCTTTTCAAAAATTATTGTTTCTGTTCAGGGGAGAACATCATATCAGACAGGCTCTCAAAGAATTGGTCTACAAAATCAGGTGACAGTTCGACCAAGTTCGATAGTGCCGTAACTTGGCAGGTGTGAGAATGATTGGTATCATCAAAGTCTGGATCAGCAATGCTCACAGAAGGTCGTACCTGGGTGATGTTGCTTTTATTTCTCGCTCCACTGTTACCACCTAGTCGTAGCACAGGAGTCTCAACGAATGCCGTCATCAGGATTGGTAGCCGCTGGGGACAACACAATGCGTGAGCCGTTACAGGACTTAGCAAAGTATCGATATCCATTGGTACTGCTGATGGAAGTGCAAGACAGGTGTCTAACACTCATTCTTCTCCGCATAGCATACATCGTAGCACAGGTAAGATGCAGGTCTGCCATATAGGTCTGAATGAAAGAAACCAGGTCATGTTCAGATCTCTCAGCCTGGCCAATCCAAGGACTCTAGTCATTCGGTCCCGGTAGCGTATTGCTAGGATCCTTTCTTCCATCCTTGCCGGAGTCATGTCTGTGTTTTGGCTTGCCATATCGGAGCAGGAGGGTCAAAAATAAAATGCCTGCTACAAGTCCCAAAATCAGGGGGAAGCCGCCAAAGACTGAATGGACAAAATTGGGAATGATTCCCAGAATTGCTTTGAATGGTGTTAACAGTCCCGTAAAAATGGTCTTAAATACGCCTGGGATGCCTATGGCACTCGACATGTTAAGAATTTGGCTAAGCATTTCTGTGAAATGCACGGGGCAATTTGTTGATAAAAGGTCATGTATGTCCGAAGCCGTCCTTGCAACTTGGAGATCATACGTCTCTTTTGATGACGTGATGGGCACTGCTGTCTGCAAAAGCACAGACTTCATTCTGCTTAAAGTATCAATTCGTATAGAAGAGACATTCAAACGAGGCCATATGGGAGTCTCGGAGTCTCCAGGGCCGTTTGGAAACAATGCTTGCATACAGCATTTGACCATGGAAGTTACACTTACGAGATATGCTTTCCCTGGCAAAAGGCCACAACAGCTGTGATCCATTATTAGAATGTAACTCCCGTTCGAGAGTTGCTTAAAGAAAGGCTCTATCTGCGTTGCAGGTGTGACATGTTGGTGGCATGAAAGGTTGTTTGAATTTCCTTCACAGGCCCCGTGTAAATTAATACCCTGGCACAAAAGTATACCGCTTAGTGAATGTTTGCAGTTTTCACCACTAAGAAATACATTTTTGTTGCTGTCACTATAGCATGTTTGTGTATATGGTAATTTCCATGCTGACTTAATGTACCCTTTACCCAAACGTTCATACTGGCCAGTCGGTATGTATTCAAGGCAATTTTTAAATCGGAAAGTTGTTATCGGAATTGTGATAATCCCGTGTATTATCCATTCAATGACAGGACTTTCTGACATTGTCAATGGTAATCTCTCAAGTTTTTCGATGCTCAGGATTGTATAGTCTGCTCCTTTCTGTGCCAAGCTGATTTGTTTATCAGTAAGGTTAAAGATGGAAAACTATGATGTTGTGTTGATTAAACGCCATGGCACGTAGCCTGAACGAAGATTTTGCAGCGTCCAGCCTAACTGTACAATAGAACGCAACTGTGACTGGCCATGCTGTAACATTAGCAAGTCTTTGTCTATTATATCTATGGCAGATGATACAATACTGTCCAGTGAATATATTCTGGAGGACAGAGTCATTAACCCATTGTCCACTACAGAAAGTGATTTTTCCAAATTAATACAATCAATTTCTCGTATTTTTTCAGCTGTTTCAATTCGTGTGACTTTCCAAGCCTCGTTGTAAGCCGCATATATACTGGTCGCTATGAAACGTTTTTGACGCTGTTTGCGTGGTCCCAGAATGAAATCGCGCAAATCAGCACCATCTTTAAGTAAAGATAAGTGTTGCTTAATTTCTGCCAGTGTGGATGATTCTAGCCATTCAAGGCACAGCTTCCCTACACTGTATGTTGTTACTATCCCTGGATGTTGTCTCTGGGAGTATCTAGGGTCTGGTCTGGTCATTGCTAACCCCTGTGTTTTATTCAGGAATCTAGCTTGACAGTTATTTGTGTCAATAGGCCAGATTAACCACTTTTTCCAATCAGGATGTGTTCTGTTTAGATGTAAAATTTTAGATACGTCTATTTCAATATCTGTTGTTGCATTATCAGGTATTGGATTTGGAATAGATGGTTTGTTAAGGTCTTTAATCTTAGCTAGGCCAAGACAGGTTGTTTGGTGAATTGTGTCATTTAAAAACATTATTTGTTCTGGGATCATGCAGGCTCGAAATAATGCTTCTAGGCCTTGTACATGCCAATCTTTTGTACCCCAGATGGTTTTTGTTTCAATGTTATTTCTCCAAAAATCAAAACCAAATGTCATCATTTTTTCATAAAATGCTTCTGAATATATCAATTTAGTATTTGTCAGCATAGTTTTCAACCCTGTTTTATCCAACAGTTTATAATAAAACGTTTCTGCATCACTGGAGTTAAACCCTGAGAAGTACTGAAATTTCTCATAGAATGTTTTAGAACTGCTTTTAGGTGGAGTAGCACAATGTTCCCATTGGTTATATTTAAAAACATTTCTAGGTTGTGCAGATTTATGCAAGTAATGGTCACCGTAATGTGAGAAGCAGTACATCTGTTCATAACTAGACGAACCTTGTAAATAATCATGTTCTGTAAATCTTGCTGACAACACTAAATCAGACATCATATTATTAATACTTTCAAAATCCCAATCATCAGAAAATGTACTTGGTTTTACAAAGTCACTTAAGGAAACCTTGAACTGGTGAGGATATTTCAGGATTTCGAATGGACCATATATTTCATAGTCATTTACTGTTGACAGTTATCTTTTCTTCAAGTGGGATGATCTGTGTGGTTTGAGGACTAAGTTGATGTTATGACTTGCTGTGTCCATTGAACTGTATTTTCCCTCAATGAATTTTCCCAAACAAAGTACCATGATGAGCCAAAGCAGGAGGAAAAATACACCTAGTCCAAACCAGAACTCTAACCATGGAGATATAAGGTAAATTTCCTTGAGTTGATGAAGGAGTTCTGTTGCTTTTTCTTTAAAAGTCTTTGTTTCTGGCATCACTTCAGGGTCGGTTTGATCCTCAGAAAAGTTGTCGAAGTTAATGAAGTAGCCAGAGGCAGTTCTGTCAATTGTTGGAATTGTTCTTTCAATTTGTCTTTCGGTAGCACATTCTGATGCCACGTCATTGTAGACTGGTGTTTCATGACAAACTGTTTCAATCTGTGTTTCAAGAGGCACGAGTTCCTTGGAATTATTGCATAGTCCCTCTCTGTGCACTGCAGGTTTATCAAATGTGATTAGTCTTTCAGTTTGAACCTCTTGAATTGTTGCAAATTTGGGTATTCTGTTGTTTCTCGGGAGTCCACTGGGCCTACTGTTGATTATAGGCCACATGCTTGTGGTTTTACCAAGTCGATTGATACAACTCTGTTCTCCTTTTTACCAGCAAGGGGCGGTAGTACTACTGATCTTTTTCCGTTGATTGCTAAGACAGGTACTGCTTTTCTGTAAGAAGGCCCAAATTCCTTCTTCACCGCTATTTTTTCTCTGACTAGATCCCCAATCTTTGGAATCCAGACAGGCCTTGCTGGGGCTGGTGGTGCCTCTTCAGTGGTAGTTGGCTGTTGCTTTAACTTTATGTTGCTTATGGATTTTCTTGTTTCATTCAAGTCCTGTAAAAAAGCCAAACGGTCTTTGATTTCAAAGTCTTTATTCTTATCTTCTACCACTGATACCTGACTATCTAAGTCCTGAATGTACATTCTAGTTCCGAACAATAGTTCGTATGGGCTGAAACCTTTTAGAGAATTTCTTGGCAAATTGTTAAGACTGAGCTGGACACTTATTAAATGTTTGACCCACCCATCACCCGAACCTAATACCTTCGCTGTTATAGATTGCTTTATGTCCCGGTTTTTTCTTTCCACTACACTGTTCCCTTCGGGATGTGATGGACAAGAGTATCGTAAGCCAACGCCCATGCTGGCCATGGCCTCCTTATAAGCTCGAGAGCTGAAAGCAGGACCCTGGTCAGAATGGAACATGGCAATTGCGTATCTGCCGATAAAGACTCGCAGATCTTTTATAACCGTTTTGGCGTCAGCCGAGCGCTGGGGCCACATTTTTTAAGTGAATTTTAGTCTTAAATGATATACAATGGGACGCATTTCTCTTTTTTGATTATGCGTATAGAGCGCCTTATGCTTTCTATTAGGGTTCCTGACACTGCACTGGTCGGTTCTCCACTGCGATCTCTGTTGCAGTCTTCACAATTTTTTGCAAAATAATGAATATCTACGCTCATTCCCGGCCACCAGTACTCTGATTGTAATTCTTTCAGAGAGTCCCTGATCATTTGGTGTCTCAGACCCAACCCCATATGTGCTTCCTGTGTGAGGAAACCTCTCCGGTTCGTGTTTGGAATTACCCTATTCCCCACTCCAGGGATTCGAGCAAAAGCAACGGAGTTTGCATCAATTACGTATGCATAATTGAGTGGATAGTTCACGGGTAGCGCTGCACAGCTGCCTTTTGAGGACGTTTTTACTGCTAGCATGGTATCCCCTTCTATGTATTTTTCTGAACGCTTTTTTGTGGCTACGGAAGCCGGTTTAGTTGCTTCCGCTGTGGCTGTATTAGCCAATGAATTCCCTGCAACGTGAACGCCATCACGTTGATGACTCAGAGTGTGTATCACGTGATTCTTTTGTAGTTCTTTCTGTAAAAGAACTACCTGTTTCCAAAGCATTTTATGCTTGATTGTGGCACCTGTGTCATCTTTGTAATCATTTTGAACCCAGCTCTGTAACTTGTTATTGTAAGAGTTGACGCAAAAATGCGAATCGCACACGATTAGTGTCGGGAATTCACGTTCTGCATTTTCAAGCGCCATCTTTAAAGATCTGATTGCAGCTCTCTGATTCGAACAGTTTCTCACTGATTCGGTTTTTGTTATTTTCGGTCTGAATTTACCGCACAGCCAGCGACCTTTAACAATCGCGCAGGCTGCATCGTAGGATTTGTTCTCTACATTGAAATGCTGTACGAATCTGTCTGTATAGATTATACAGGCGTACTGTGGGAGAGGCAGAAGTTCGATTGGCAGAGGATATTCTTCTTCATAAGTCAAAGCATTCAGTTTTTCGAATTGCGGAGCAAAATAGTATTTCACGTCGTCCGCAGCAAGAGAATTTTCCCACTGTATCCATTTCGGATCCAGTGACACTGTAGGCAGGTTTACTGGGCTGAATAGCGCCTCGAAGGCGGATTCCGCTGTGAGGATATTAATCCTTTTGCCGTGTGCTAGTTCCCTTTCATTTGCTAGTGCAGTTAGTACTGCTTTCACAGTATTTTCTGTGAGACTGAATGTTTTTTCTGCTTGTGTGTACAAGTGTGATTTGTAAGCTATTGGTACCTATTCTCCCTCATTAGAGGTCAGGTACGTGAATCTGCATCTTCCTGGGATGACTCGGATTACAAGGTTACGTGTATTGTCACGTGTATCTAATTTTGTTTTTGCTAACATGTCTGTTTGCAGTGATCTCAAAATTTCTGTGTGTTTTTGAGTCCAAGTGATTGGTTTAAAATCAGGTTTAATTAGTTCGTAGAGAGGTTTAACCCTCTCCGCATAATTTAGAATGTAAGTTCTTCCGAAATTCAGGAAGCCTAGAATCGATTGTAAGTTCTTCAGCGTTTTAGGTGCTTAGAGTACAGCGCACTTCTCTAAGAAGTTGTCCGCTAGGCTTTTTCCTTCACTTGATAATTCGTATCCTAAAAATAATACTGTCAGATGGGCAATTCGGGACTTTTTAAAGTTGAATATGTAACCCTCCGCTGCAAAGCCAAGTATAATGGTGTTCACTCTTTTCAAGTGAGTCTCCAAGTCGTCGTCTGTGAGATAGATATCATCTACATAAGATAATGCCTCATCATCATACATTTGTAGTAACTCTGTTACTCTGGCTGAGAATAGTCATGGGCTGTTCTTGAATCCCTGTGGGAGCCTACAGAAATTTTTCTGAGACCCCATTATTGAGAAAGCGGTCAAGTATCTTCTTTCTGGTGCAATATTTTGACAAAAGAAACCATTATATATATATCTAATGTTGTTTTATATTTTTTCCGAACAATGTTATTCATTAGTGCAGCACTATACGAATTTTGTACTGCAAATGTTTTGCAACATGCATTAAGGTGTCTGTAGTCCAAAACTAGACGATATGAATTGTCTGGTTTGGAGACAGGAAACAAATGATTGTTCATTTGAGAGGTGCATGTTTCAATCACCCCCTGGTATTCAAGTTGATCTAAAATCTCCCTGACTTGTTTTTTAGCTTCTTTCTTAATGGGATACTGCCTTTGTGCAGTTGGTTGACTCTTTAACTGGATTTTGTGAGGAGGAGAGTCCTCATCCCATCCTACATGATTTTTATATAGTGCTGGTGCCTGGGCCACTGCCCATTTCCTTGCATATATATATTTAGTGTGAATCGGAATGTGATTCGAGAAGGCAGGCATAATCATTTCTTCGCCACGAGGGCACTCCCTGACAAACTCTGGGGGCCAATCTTTTTCAACTAACAGAATGTCATAGCCTTTTGAGAGTTTATCCCAAAATAGACCCTTTATTTTCCTAGTCTTATCACCCTCTATACGCAGTGTTATTTCGTATATCCTATGGGGCTCGCTAACTCTGGTGTCGGCAGTTTCTACTTGAATGTATTCATTCGTGTCCACTGTCTCCAGATGACTCATTAGGATCTTGCGAGCTATACTGATTTCTGCTGCACTGTCTAGCATTGTCTGTGCCCACTCCCCGTTTTTCAACTGTGTCCTCAGTATTCTCGGCATGTTCGATTACTCTAATACTGGCTACCTTCTTTCTTGGAAATTGAGATTTTTTACTTTGAGCAGGTTCCTTGTCTTTGGACTTGGTGTGCTCTCCTGGGTCTGACCGTCCTCTTCTTTCCGATTTCTGCGAAAAAGATCGAGAGGGACGTGTATCAATACTTTGATATCTATCAGGCTTCTTCAAATTATCCCTATTTCTAAGGTTATATCTTTTCTCAGAGGGCTCCCTCTGGGGAGACTGGTGTTCTCGAGTCGGAGTTCTTTCCCTCCGTCGAGGAGACCTTCCTCTGGACTGGAAAACTTTTTCTTTGGGAGTGGATTGTTTATTTCCATCCCAGTTCTTTTTTGGAGTGTTAGAATTATTTTTAATAAATAATTTTTCAGGAGTTTCGAGTAGTTGGGGTTTCACTGGTTTCCCACCCTAGCTGTCTCTACCTAATTCTTCATAACATTTTTCTATAATTCTGGCAAGCTCAATTGGTTGATCTGTTATATCTGTTTCCTTCAACTTCTGGCAGATCGCCACAGATGCTGCTTCTCCTTTTATATTGGCTAATAATATAGCCGAGACCTGCTTGAAGTCTTTCAGTAATTTCATACCAAGAGTTAAAGCAGGTTCTGGACCGTATTCATTCTGAATCTGTTTTAGCACTTCTGGTATTACCGCCATTGACGGAACACCATGTGTTTTTGTGTAAATGGAAGCAAAGACTGTACCCCAAGTGTCACAGTCCTCCACGTGTGGTGCGACCCCCATTGGAAGGCAGATGGTCAGGATTCTGTGTTTCTCAATAGGGGTAGTATTCGGAAATACTGCCTCTATTTGAGTAATTTTCTGCGCTAACCAGAAAGGTATTTGTTCCCGTTTTATGGGTGTTTTACCAAGACATGATTGTATGTTCTGTGGTGTAATTTTATTTGTGTTCCCCTGATGAGGGGTCAGCTGTGGTACATTAACAGCTGTTTGGACTGTTGTAGTCCGCATTACATATTGGACTAATTGTCTATGTATTTTGATGAATGTTTTTAGCTGTGCTAACAGCTCTTCTTTTGACATTTTTGCAATGTCCGGATGTGGTGTGTAGCTGGCTAGAACCGGCCACGTTGCTCCTGGTCTACCTAGTGGACCGAGCCTGGTAATATGATCATTATGTTTTAGAGAGCCTTTAAACCAGAGCAGGCGCTCTTGGTATTTTAATGGGATTTCAATCTCCTCGAAAGGAGCGTACTCTTCCGGTGGATCCCCTATTTTGTAATAGTGGAACTCATGTGTTGCGGTGTTTGCCGCTGGAAATTTTATCCAAGAATAGAATACCTCTGTCTGCCGATATTCGTGTGCCTCTATCATGAAGACGACTGTGCCACCTTGTGTGGTCAGTCCATTTTCTATAAGTTTTGACATTATAGTTTTTCTTATGTTGACCGGGATGATTATCGCACCCGGTTCATTAATTTCATTGGGACCCTGCTGAGTCGCATTTACTGCGGCATCAACGGTTCCGTTTTCAGTGTCTGACATTTTATTGTCAGAAAGGTTTTGCAGAGCAGGTCTCCAAGGAGACAAAGAATAGGTGCACAATATTTTGGAACACTGTATCCTTCAACGTTGAATAAACCAGAGCTTTACATAGGAATCTCTTCCTACTAAGTTCGGGCGGATTTTAACCGTTCACCCACTCCAGACGTCTATTAGAGTATTTACAGTAGAAAGGGGTCTGTGTGAAAAATGCACGACTGAGTTACTCTAACGTCTTGCGTTAGTTTTATCGCCTTACCAAACGTTGGGCGCCATGTAGTGTAGTTCCTATTTTCCCTATAGGCCCTGCGCATTGGAATAACAAACAGTAGTATAGACGTAGAAGTGCCGTCTTCCAGGTCTCTACTGACTATGCTAAACTTAATTGGGTTTGTTACCAACTAGCTCAGAGGTCACTGGAAACTTTCTTGACTGAATAGGAAGTGATCAGCTTCCCTGGTACAGACAAGAAGGGATTCAGGTTTCCAACAACCGCATAAACATGACAACTTTGCTCCTTAGAATAAGAGTCAATCTCTAGAGTCGTGTGAAACAATAGACAGTTATTTTACTCAGTCAGTTGTGCAGATTACTTTCACCAAGATGCAGAGAATAGAGAGACGGGCGTTTTCAATAAAAGGTATTATTTATTGAACAGTCTTTCTTCTCATGCAAGAGAAATGAAATGCCACAATTGCAAGACTAGTCATTATAAAAAGTGCGTACAGTAAAATGAGGATTGTGAAATAATACTGTAAAAGCATTGATATGGTTTCTTAGCCATACAATGGTTAAAATGTATAAAATATATACATTCATATATACATTCAGCTAACGTACTCAACTGGTGCTTCTAACTACGCCTACCCCAGTGTACCTGACCGAAGCCTAATACTTGGGAGGGAGTAAGTAAGTAGCAGTTTTAGTTAAGTTGGTTTTGCCAAGTTTTGCTTCAAGAATTCTCTCTAAGGGTTTAGTCAACACCATACCTCTGGAATAGAATGTTGGAGGTCTTGTATCTCCTTCCAGGACTCGATATCTCAGTCACTCGCAAGAGTAGGCTGGAAACGCCGGAGCTGGATTTTCTCGGCAAGAGAAAAGACAGCGTCTCTCTCAGCGCGTCAAGGAGGAGGAGGGGCAGCGTCCGTGGGCAGCTTGCACCTGCTGGGCTCTGCAAGGGACAGCTGTTCTGCTCCTGTATTCACCACACCATCGCTATCATCGATGTCGTCGCGGCAGCGTTTGCTTAAGGCAACGTTGGTAATATTTATACCTGAAAGGTGCCTTGTTTGACGTAAGTTTTTGGACATAAGACGTCAATAAAGATGTCACTAGGAAGTGATCGTCTCTCAGTGCTCATTAGAGTTCTATTACTAATCAAAACATAGCAAGCGGGGCTTTCCCAGGTTGCTGAGTTTTATCGTGTTGAAGAACTCGGAGTGTAATCTAGGAATCTAAGATAGTGGCTTCTGCTGTGTCATCTGCTGTAATGAGCTGCAGAGGAAGAGATTCTGAAATGTGGCTCTGATCGTGTTAGGCCGGAGACGAGTTTCTGAAATATTGCTCTTGATCGTTTATGCCATCATAAGGGTATGAATGGATTATAGCCGTATAGGGGCATAAGGTCACAGTATTGATCGGGGTCCTAGATTAGAACACAACAGAACAGTGCTCTACTGCATTTTGGCTAGGTTTTTACTATAGAAATGTCATATACATACCTACCTTTTGGACCTGTCCCTTTTTGCAGGGACAGCTCCAGGTTTGTTGCCTCCTGTTGATGGTACCATTAATTTACATTTAAGTCCAAATGGCTCTACATATATCCAGGGTCTATAAATGATATGCTACTAGTGTGCTGCAGCACTCATTGTGCCACCCATTATGGTAGTCCTTTAAAACATGTCTTAGGCCAGCCAATACAGTCTGTTGTGCAGTTTTGAACTTTCATATCAACATGGATAAATAAACCTTTTGCTAGGCCTAACCCCCCCTTTATAATACGTATAAGTCACGCCTTCAGTAGGTCCAAAGACTCATACAGTTGGGCACATTGCCTTTAAAAAGTAGGACCTGCATGTTTAAGTTTGAAATGTCCTGGAAGTGAAAATCTCCTAAAGTTGTTTTTTACCAGGCCTATCTGTCCCATTGGCTAACAAAGGGTTAGCTTATTACATTTGAGAAGTGCTACTGTCTGAATGGGAGCATATTGAGGTATACTGTTTAACCCAAATGTACTATAGTTTAAAATCCTCTTTAAAAGTAAAGGAGGATGTTAAGTTAGAATTCAGAAAATGTCACTGTTAAAAAGTTGCCATTTTCTAGTCCCAACCATCTGTGCCTTCTGCCAGTGTCCTTGGGTCACTGCTCAGCTGACGTGCGGATACTGGACTGTCCGGAACAGCCTGAGCCCTGCTGCTGGCCTCTGCTGGAGAGAGTCCTGATCCCATGAGACACTCTTAGGTCTTGGACTCTCGTTTGGCATCAGTGAAAGTTCCTCATGGCCTTTGAAATTGTGACGGATTGTTTGGCAAGTTCTGGCATATATGTATCAAGAGAAGAAAAGGCTTCGTGCAAGTTGAAACATGACCCCAATGCTGGACTATCGCCAGAAAGACCTTCTATACCTGTCCACTCCAGCTACCTCTGATGGAGCAAGAAGTCATAATCAAAATTGTGTCACTCCCTCAAACCCTGTACTATCTCCAAAATAATCCCCCACCGCTTCATTGTAACCACTTTACATGGCTCAATGCTACGTGGAGAATATAAATACAGGATGGGTATAATCCCATGCTGGCCATGAGAAAATGCATGAAGCCCCCATATCATGAAGGCTTGGATCTGACCGATATGCAATCATATTTCCCAAATGGTGGCCGAAAAAACGTTGATATGCAGCCCCACCTCAGACCCCAGAGGTGGTACTTGGATGGGTCACATCCTCTGTACTTTTAATACAGGAGCAAGCCTCCAATTTCTTGCCACAGATCTCGAAGACAATTTGGGTGTAGAACTATACATTCAACACCATTAAGTATGATAGGTGCCTCACAGGTGAAATTCTGCCATGGCTGGGTACAGTATTAGATGACACTTAACCCCTATTGGACTTCAGGGGTTGGGACATCAAAGGCATCTTCAAATGAAGGAATGCTGAGCAGTAGAAAACTGTCTACTTATTTGCCGTCCAACAAGCTGAATTCAGGTTCCATAAACATAAATTCTTTAAGTATTTAAAGCGTTGTCATGCCATCTCCACATACCTGAAATCAAACAACGCCCTCTAGAAGACCTCTTATCCCACTCGAAGCCAAATTTCTGATGGGTGAAATCTGGTGGCACAGAATATATTGGCTACACTAATTGCTCCCAATTCCTTTTTAGGTCTCGCCTGGCGTTGCAGCGCGAAAGCGCTGCCGCCAGCGAGACTTATTGTCAGCGTGATGCCTCCCAAGGGAGACAGATCGGGGCACGCGCAGATTGTGGTATGTGGACGCGCCAGCCACGTGCACATCGCCTGTCCCGCTTTCGCAGGCAAGCCAGCATACAGTTTCACTTTCGCGCTCGACTCACCCGGTCTGCTTGTTTTTTATTGTAGACGACTCTTGACTCCCAGAGCTTGGGAGTTGATGTGTATTGGGGTTCACGTCGAACTGTTGCCCAGTTTCTACCCTGACCTGGAGTTTGATTTCGCATGAGGGATCTCGCCTAAATGGTCCGGGCCGGAATGTCCTGCGAGCAACTGCTGTGCCGGCGCTGCATTTCCATATGAGTGCTTGGAGAATTTTGTCACATGCGGAGGGGAGTTCTAAAAATAACCTCGAGCAGACTGTGTGGGGCGGTCCAGTTTCTGGTTCCAGCTGAATTGGCTGCACTGAACTTTACTGTTTGGAAGTAAATTGGGTTCGATTCCCACGTCAGGCAGTGGTTTGGGCAGTACACCTTTTTAAAATCCATGGATACAGGGCATCGACATGGCTGAAGACTCATGTAAGATTCGATTTTTTGAAACCTTAACATCGATGCCATTTTGAGGGTTTTTGTTCTGGTCTCTGGATTTCGAATGGATTAGAACTGTCAGGTTTCTCATTGTTCTGCATTGTTGAAGCTAGTTCCCCCTCACCTTAAACCAAGATATAACCTGTGGATGTGTTACAGAAACGCCCTAACCCTTAGGTAGTTTGTCAGACTGCACTTTCAAACTGATAGCTTTACTGATGGTAGACCTGTTCTGAGCTGCATGCCTGATGGAAAGTTTAGCTGGCTTTTGAAATGCACTCAGAATAATTGCCTTACTGTAATTTTACAGCCAATCGTTGATACCTGCATTCTCACGTATGCGCTGCTATGCTTTGATGCATGAGAGTGGAACATACTGTGTTTTGGGAGCGAGCAGTAAAGGGGTATACAGTAAAGGCTGGCGAGTCGTTTAATCTGGCCTACTTTCATTTGAACTGGCCTAGTTTTTAAGCAACTGCAGTGGAATGTGAAACATGATCCATAGTTGTGTCTAAGTCTTGGGAAGGGAAAGGGCTGCTCTAATGTACAAGAGAGATGTTACTGTCATCACATACCAAATAGTCATGGATTAAGCAAAAGGAAAGAACATGCACCTTCTAAAATCGAAGATTGTTTACTTTTGTTCTTTCTAATTAAGGAGAAAATAATTTAGGCGGGTGTAATATTAATTCCTTATTTTTTAAATAAAACTAGAATGTAATGTGTTGCTGGACCAAGATCTTTGCTCCTGTATGGAATCTGCAACCACCTCTTGCTGATCTGGGATGATTGTGCATGCTTTGCTGGCTAGAAGTCCTTTTGTTTTGGGAACTTGGCTGGTTGCTCCACCCGCTACTGTGGGTCATCGACGTCACTTTTTTTGTAAGAGAAAATGGATGCCAGTAAACAACTGAAGGTGCGAAGGACACCTTTTTTATGTTCAAAACATTTGTTGAGGGTATCCTTCATCCTGCTATGCATGCTCGTGGAAATTGTGCATGCAGTGTATCGCTTACTGTAACATGAATAGTCTGATTTTAAATCAAATAGTAGAGTCTATGTGTTCTCTCACTCCTTTTGTCAGCCAGGCTATGTTAAATAAAGCGGAGCGGTTTTGCTAGCTAAAAGGTAAGGATTTTTTTCAAAGTTGACAGATCTTTCTGTATCTGTGCTTGACCATCTAAGGAGTTCGGGGTTAATGGCTTTTCCTATCTTGTGCAGTTAAGTTATAGGTGTGCATACATTCTACTTTATGTTGCCTGTAGACCATGCAATAGGTCTCGCCTTTGCAAAGATTAAGCTATTGGCATTGTAAATGACAATGCCATTTATGTATCTGTTTTCAAAAGCAACACATAAATAAAAAGTTTGACATTTACAATGCCAATAGCTCTAACTTTTGCAAAGGCAAGACCGTTGCATTGTAAATGCTTGTTGACACTGTGCTTGGTTTGGGAGGGCGTTGGCCCTCTTGACCTAAAGGAGAGGTGAGATACCTTCGGGGCTTGATTGAACTCAGTTTGATTCAATTTCAATACAGCCATCGCACCTACTTGACTGCTCCTCTCTAACCATAATATGTAATGATGTGGATGAGGGCTTCCTGCTTACGACCTACTCTGCCCCATGAGCCATCCCTTTTGACTTTGCATGGTGTGGGCATGTTTACAAGTGTTAGGAAGCGCTCCTGTGCTCACACCCAAATGTGCCCTACTCAATATTCTATTGAACATGGAAGCAAATAGGTATTTGAGAGTATTTCTATAGATCAGTATCAAGGGAGACATTGAACACAATGGTGTGATGCAACTCCCCACACGTGGAATTTAGGCAGGCAACCTAGACCACTGCATGACTCTTGAAATACCAGTATACAGACCCTCACAAACACCAGAAAGTATGGGATTTCTAGGGGTCCCACAAAGGAATTATAAAATGTCTGATATAGAGAGTACGGATACTTGAGGTAAGGGCTTACTGAAAGGATGGCCCATAGAAATGTATGCATGACCACCTAGTGTGCTTATTGTGCCTCTGTCGCCACTGATTTCTCTACATGTATACTCAGGTTGAGACAATATGCTATGTGACCATGCGAGGAAGTCTTTTGCCTTAAGTAAGTTCGATAGGTTTATTGTAAAATAAGATCTTCGTATCTACATACATATATCCATCCATTAACCCACCAAGCTCATTCCTCATCCGCCCACCCAAATACATCCATCCAAGCAACCTTCCATCCAACTACCCATGCGCCCACCCACACAATACATCCATCCAGATCCAATGCAGCCATGTATTCATCCATCTGCCTTTCTACACCTGCGCTCACTCCCACACTTTCCATCCATCTAGCCACCGTCCTACCATCCATCCATCCATCCATCAGTAGGGCCATCCACAGGTCCATCATTCCACCCTAATCAATAAAGACAAAACATCAAACCAGCATGTTCCAAAGAAATGAAAGCTTGCTATGCGCTTACTAGTGCAACATTATGAGAGGAAAACGTCAAAGCATAAGAGTAAAAGTACTGCGGGGAATAGACTAGTACTGAAAGTTCAAGGGTGTTATCTGTTCTGCTGAAAATCTCTTTCTACTGCATTAACTGCTCTTACCTGTCAGTGTGCACTGAAAGTCAGTTCTAAGGTATGTTGTGGTCAATGCAAAGCAGGTTTAACGGGCACCACGGCAGCTCTTAGCTGCACAGTAGGACTGAAACCTGCAAAACTGAACTTGCTGAAATTACGGACAAATGCTGTCCCTTATGATCTGAGTAACGAGGAACGGACATTATGCTGAATTTAAGGATGTAATTAAACAGACAGCTGGTTCCTCTACGGATTCAATTTGTTTGAGTGAACGTCCATGGCACAGTGATGTCTCCGACAATAAGGCTGTCATGTTTACCATAATGCAGGCATCCATTACACAATGGCAGCAGTTCTTAGTGTATTGCGCGGGTCCATGGTGCCCACACCTACTAAAATCCTAGCCTCTGGGAATAATACACGAGATTCTTTGGCCTTGCATTGCATTAAAGTGCCCTTCTTAGCATACTTCATGCCTTTGTAATGGTGGTGATTCCTGGGAGCCATAGGTTAGTTGACAGGGATGGTGTGATTATGTAATGGCACATATGAAAATATGTGTGCATAATTTATAGAGAAAACAGAGCAACTGAGCATATGTAATGCGTAAACTTGTGTACAAGTTACCAATAGTCTTTTCAAAACCTTGCCCAGCTGTGTCTTTGGCAATGGCTGGGTTTTGGACAGACAACGCAAAAAGCATTGCATTTGTAAATGCTTGCCATGGGGTGGAGCGTAGCGTTTGAGTTTGAGTTTAAAAGCACTTTTAAAGCGCACGTATACCGGCGGTTTCTTGGCGCTGTAGCTAGTGGGGGCTGAGGATTAAGAGCAGGGAGAGAGGGAGGAACATTTATTCAAAGGATTTTGTGAATAGGTAGGTTTTAAGACTTTTACGGAATTGGGGATAAAGGGTGATAGCACGAAGATGAAGGGGAAGGGAATTCCAGAGGGTAGGTGCCAGAATAGCAAATTTGGAGCCGCCCCACTTCTTTCTCCGGAAGCGAGGGATGGTGAGGAGGGACTGGGAAGATGAACGTAGGTCCCTGGAGGGGACATAGGGAACAATCTCAGAGGAGATGAAGGCGGGTGCCAGGTCCAATCGGGCCAGGAAAGTGATGGATGCGAGCTTGAATTGAATTCTAGCCCGCACGGGGAGCCAGTGGAGAGATTTCAGAAGTGGGGTAGAGTGGTGGAATTTGGGGAGGTTGAAGGCTAGGCGGGCCGCCTGGTTTTGGATCTGTTGTAGGCGGCGCAAACTGTATGCAGGAATACCGGCATACAGAGCGTTCCCGTAGTCCAGGCGGGACACCACCATGGCCAGAATGATAAGTTTGAGAGCAGAAAAAGTAAAGAAGCGGGACACCTTGCGTATAGTACGCAGTGAGAGGAAAGAAGAAGATACCACAGAGCTGACCTGGGAGTGGAGGGTGAGTTGGGAATTGAGCTTAATGCCTAGTGTTTTAACTGAGGAGGAGGGGACAGGAGGAGAACCAAGGGAGGGGGGCCAGAAAAGGGGGGACCAGGGGCTGGATGAACCACCCGTCAGTACCAACTCGGTTTTGTCCGGGTTAAGTTTGAGGTGATTGTGGCTCATCCAGTCCCTGATGTGAAACATGACAGTTTGAAAGTTGAGGACAGCAGAAGGAGAGGAAAGATCAAAGACCAGCTGGAGGTCATCCGCATAATTAAATACGGCGACCTCCATCTGTTGGAGAGAAAAGATAAGAGGGGCGATATATAGGTTAAACAAAAGGGGGGAGAGAGATGAGCCTTGAGGAACCCCGCACTGGACTTTCCGGAAGTCCGCTGTGAAGTCACCCAGGCGGACAGCCTGGGTGCGGTCGCTCAGAAAGGAGGACAACCAGACCAGGGCAGTCCCCCCGATCCCCGCCGCCCTGATACGGGAAAGTAAGATGTTGTGGTCCACCGTATCAAAGGCGGCTGAGAGGTCGAGGAGCACAAGGGCCTGGTGCTGATTAGTGTCCATACCCTCCCTGAGGGTGTCGAGGACCGACATGACCACGGACTCCGTAGAGTGCGGGGCGGAAACCGGCTTGGCGGGGGGCAAGGGCTCCATGTTTCTCCACAAAGGAGCTCAGAGCGCAGGTGACGTGGCGCTCGAGCACCTTGGCTAGAAATGGCAGGAGGGAGATGGGGCGGAAATTGGCAGGGACAGAAGGATCTGCCCCAGGTTTTTTCAGGATGGGCACAATTACCGCAGACTTCAAGGAGCTAGGAACTATGCCTTGCACAAGGGAGCTGTTGAGGAGGTGAAGGGGGGGATCTGGGCAAGAGACAAAGATGTGACGGAGGATATGAGCAGGACAAGGGTCAAGAGGGGAGCCAGATTTGATCAAAGGCACCAGTGAAGCCAGGATTTCCCGAGTGATAGGGGGAAAGGTGGTTAATTTGCCTTTGGGAGGGGGACATTGGGGGTCCACAAAAGATGGGGGAGGTGGGGGGATGTTGGCCTTAATGGTGATAATTTTGTGGATGAAATAATTATTAAGAGAAAGACAGAGGTCATTGGACGGGGCTGGTTTTAGCGTAGTTCTGTCCGAGAACGCCAGGTTGTGAACGATGGAGAAGATCTCCTTAGACTGGTTCTCCGCTGCTAAGATTTTGGAGGAGAAATAAGCTGTTTTGGCCTCCAGGATGCCTTTTTTGTACTGGTTGAGGATGTTGATATACTCCAGTTTCAAAGTGGGGCAGTAGTTGCTCCTCCAAGCCCGCTCTGCGCGGCGAACTGTTAGTTTGGTGGTTTTAAGCTCTTGGTTAAACCACCGGTTGGCGTCTTTGTCGCGTTTAGAGGTAATGCGCTTGAGCGGGGCAACGGAGTCGCAGCTGCGGGAGAGCCACTGGTCTATGGCGTCAACCTGGGAGACGGTAGTAAGGCCCTGAAGAGGCGGGAGAGAACTAGCGAGGAGAGAGGAGAGATTCTCAAGGTTGACACGGCCCCATGATCGGACCCAGATGTTTTTGGGTCGGGGGGGCATAGCTGGGGGAAGGATAGGAAGGAGAAATGAAATCAAATGGTGGTCGGACCAGGTGCAAGGGGAGATAGATAGGGATTCCACAGGGCAGTTCAGGGACCAGATCTGGTCAAGCAGGTGACCCTTGATGTGGGTGGGGGAGTGAACATGAGGTATGAAGTTAAAGGAGTGGAGGGTTTCGGAAAAATCCTTAGATGACAGACATTCGGCAGGATCGGAAGGCCAAAAATTAAAGTCGCCGAGGAGCAGGATGGAGGAATTGTTGATTGCAATGGTAGCCAAGACCTCCAAAAAATCAGGAAGAAACTGTAGGGGGGACTGAGGAGGACGATAAGTGAGGAAACAGGTAAGAGGGGGGGAGGTGGATACTGTGCGAATCACCAGGAACTCGGTGGTAGCGATGTTAGGAAGGGAAAGAATTTGAAAAGGGAAATCAGTACGTGCGATGACTGCCACGCCGCCCCCAGCTCTGCCCGAAGGGCGGTCAGCCCTGAGGGCGTAGTTGGAGGCTGGAAGGGTGGATAGGAGTGCAGGGAGGGAGTCATCGCAGAACCAGGTCTCGGTTAAGAAGAGGAGATCTGGGGCCTGTAAATCCAGCAAGACCGAGAGTTTGTGCGAGTGGGCAACGGCAGAACGGGTGTTGAGGTAGAAAGCTGTGATGTTTTTAGGGTTTGGCGGAGGGGCAGGCCTACAGGTCGTAGGCGGGGTATCCAGAATAGGAAGAGGGTGAGGAAGGGGAGAGAGGGAGGCTATGCCGAGAGCAGAGATGCGAGAGCTGATACTGGCCGTGATGGGCCAGGGGCCCAGGTAGCTGCGGAGTAGGTCCGGGCTATAGATGATAAGTGGGGCAGAGTGTAAGGCCCCTAGTCCCGGCCGGTCGCAGACGGGCGCAGACGGGCTTGCCTTAGGCGCGCCTTCGGCGCGCAATCGTCGCGCCCGCTGCGCTCGTCCGCTGCGCTTCCTACCAAGACACATATTTTATGGTCGTGAGGCGAGGTGTTGAAAGGGGCGTGGCCAACAGAGTGGGCGTGTCTGTGGAGCGCCTCGCGCTCGACAATGGCGGCTGGAGGTGAGGGGTCGTTGCAGCGTGGAGCGCTGTTTAGAAAGATGCCAAGAAGTGCAGGTAGGATGGGGAAGTGATAGGAACACGTTATCACAGTCAAATTTTTAAAATACAGAGTTATGCATTCTCCCTGCTTCCGCCTCAGGAGTCCAATAGCTAGTGAAGCGCCTGGCTTCAGCGCGCACTATATATACAAGAAGTCGAGGGGGCGTGGCCAACAGAGTGGGCGTGTCTGTGGCGCGCCTCGCGCTCGACAATGGCGGCTGGAGGTGAGGGGTCGTTGCAGCGTGGAGCGCTGTTTAGAAAGATGCCAAGAAGTGCAGATAGGATGGGGAAGTGATAGGAACACGTTATCACAGTCAAATTTTTAAAATACAGAGTTATGCATTCTCCCGGCTTCCGCCTCAGGAGTCCAATAGCTAGTGAAGCGCCTGGCTTCAGCGCGCACTATATATACAATAAGTCGAGGGGGCGTGGCCAACAGAGTGGGCGTGTCTGTGGCGCGCCTCGCGCTCGACAATGGCGGCTGGAGGTGAGGGGTCGTTGCAGCGTGGAGCGCTGTTTAGAAAGATGCCAAGAAGTGCAGGTAGGATGGGGAAGTGATAGGAACACGTTATCACAGTCAAATTTTTAAAATACAGAGTTATGCATTCTCCCGGCTTCCGCCTCAGGAGTCCAATAGCGTGGCTTTTTCTATTTTTTTTAACTGAGTTTTATATAGCGCAAACTTGACCCGAATCGGGTATCAGAGCGCTTTACATAGCACCAGTTGCAATACATGAGGACACATTCATTTTAGCTAGGCACAGGAGATTACGTGATTTGCCCAGAATCACAGGATGTTCTGCGTCGTTGACGAGACTCGAACCGAGTTCCCAGGTCGACCACCCTAACCATTAGGCCATCCCCATCTATGTTAACGGTATTGCTTTAAAGTGGTGCCCAATAATGGTCCAAGAGGGCGAGATCCATGTCAAATAGTCAGGGTAACCTTAGAATATATAAACGAGTTCAATTTAGATTCACTATAGTTATATTTATCTTGTGTGGATGTGCTGAAAATCGGGCATAGGTCTGGCCCTCCGGAACACGTCTTATATACATGAACTGGGCAAAAAAATAATCTTGCATACATTCCACTCAGGCAGCATGTTGCTTTACAAAAGGTGAGATGCTTGTACGCAGTGCCAACCTCTCCATGCTATGTGGAGCCCTCTAAATAGCATAACCAGTGCATGAATCTTTCAGGTATTGGAAGTAACCTGTTGCTGTACCATGCGATAAGTGACCTGGGGCTTGGGGGGGTGTGGCTAGCCAGCCATCATGGCGGACGTGAGCTCGAGGTGCTCCGACCGGTAACGCCATTAATCTGGCACAATTCTCCTCACAGGGTGCCATCCATGACTGTAGCCCGTGGAATCCGCCAGCTGAGGTGCAGCGGAGTTCAAGGGACTCTTCATGGTGCTGTTTCCGCAGCGGAGGACGAGATTGTAGGCGGGTAAGAAGCTGAGGCCTACGGGAGGTGAAGCAGTGCAGCGGAGATCCCTGCTTGGCGGCAGCCGCCCGCGCTGCTAGGAAGATCGAAGAGGAGTGCATAGTGAGGGTGAAATGGGAGCTGTGGCGGGCTCCCTGTGATATCCGGTCCCGCTTCGGGGAGCGGAATTGCCTGCCGCGCAGCCGAGTGAGGTGAGGAGCCTGGTGGAGTATCCCTCGGACCAGGAATGCGGAGAAGTGCGGCGTGCGGGCCGCCACCATTAACAGAAAAGGGGCCTGGAGTGATTGAGCAGGTGAGAGGAGCGGGCCACTTCCGGGAAGTGCACCAGTGAAGAATTAAGCGGGAGAGCGGTGTCTGGCCCGCCAGAGGGCCACGTGACCTCACGGGATAGTCCTAGGCCCGGAGGGGGGCCCACCAGGGAACGTAACATCGCGGAGGCAAGGGGAGCGGGGAGCAACGTCTCCAGACCCGGCTGAGTCCTGCGCACTGGGGGGGTTCCTGTGTACAGACCTCCCAGCGGCGCTTTACTGGGTGAAGGGACTGTTAATGAGCAGTGACAGCGCGAGGCACCACTAAATGGAACTGGCGGCAGTGCCCGCCCGCACCCATACAGTTGAACACTGAGACAGCCTCGCTGGCCAAGCAGACGGCCCACACAGTGGTGGAGGTACTCAGGGAGGTCCGCTTCGACAGGTCAAGAATACAGAGCAAACAGAGCCACACACAGAGGAGACCCAAGGCCCACGCGCTTAGAGGTGTGCACTGGGGATGAGGTGAATGGCGACCTATGAGGCAACATTGTGCGAGGCCTACACAAGGTGGAGTGCACACGAGGGCCGCATTCCTCAAGCCGAGTGCTGTGCCAGAAACAGACAGTGCTGTTGAAGCGAAGAGGCGGCAATCAGGGACACCCCTGCTAGAGCATATGGGCCCTATACGATGCAAAGGACACCCAGCGGCCTGACGAAGAGAGGTGCAGGAAAAGGGCCCTCCTCTACAGGCGATGGGCAAGATCCGGCCGCAATGTGTGCTCAGGGAGCCGCTGCCAATTGCCATAAATCCGAGGGTGACGTGTGCCTGTGAAGGGACTTGCCTTGGGGACTGCAGGCCCTGCCCCATGAGCTGTTAATGCAAAGTTGAACTATTAGACACACACATTGCCCTCAGAGCTGTGACTGCACAAACGCGTTGCGGGCTAGTACTTCCCGCCCTTGCGCCGACCAAGCCTCACCCAACCCCCCCCCGGCTACGGGACTCCCCGCCCTTGCGCCTACCAAGCCTCACCAAACCCCTCCCGGCTACGGGACTCCAACTTCAAGGGGACAGATCTTCCCAGTATCTCCAGGGTGGAGACGCGATGGACAGTCTGGCAGGGACCACTGCCACCAGCAGTTGTCAGTTCCGCCTGGCGCAACAAGCGGACCGGGGGCAATAGACGAGGACATTGATAACCTCCAGGATAAAACAGTCAATGATCTTACTCATGACCTTACAGCATATGAGATGCTTCTAAAAGTCCATCAAGCCATCACACCAAAGGCCACCTCCTGGACCTGATATTTTCAAACATTCCAGAACTAAAAGGAAAGAAGCCTGTCCCCCTCCCCTGGTCGGATCATTTTCTAATCCCTTTTGCATGGCAGCCTTTGTCCCCCTACAACATGATTGTACCACCTACACGCATTCAAGCCCGCCACTGGCCCAAATTAAGTATAGAGGAATGGACTAAGGAACTGCAATCTAACACACCCTCATATAACCCCAACCCAGTATTAGCTAGCGGTGAGTTCCAGTTATGGATTGAGAATTCATTAGACTCAGTACTCCCAAGGAGATCCATATTAAAAAATGCCAGCTCAAACAATGCATCGTGGTTCACACCCGAACTCCAAAAATTAAAAAACAGGGGTGCAAAAGATTAGAAAGAGAATGAAGGAAAGACTTCTCTAGGGAAAAAAAATCCAACTGCTGGTCATCCATCAACTCCTATAAAGCTTGCACTCAAAACTGCACATGCAGCCTTTTATGAAGAAAAAAGTTCATCCTCCTCTAATGCACCCAAAGAATTATTTAGGATCATAAAAAAACTCATGAAAGTTCCAGATACACCTGCGGTCCCAGACTCCACTGGTCTCCGCTGTAAAGAGCTAGCGGACTTCTTCTTCACCAAAATACAACTTATACTTAAACTACTCTCACCTGCTTACAGTGAACAACTCCCCACGCAGTTCGAAGCAGAACTTCAGAATAATTCCCCCAAGATTGAATCCTTCGCCCCACTCACTTAAGGAACTTCTTCCTCCTATCCTTAATATGATCAACATCTTGAAATCCGCTACACCAGCCATTATCTCCCCCCATTGTCAATCAAGTGAATTATTCGTTTGAATCTGGCATAGTCCCTCAGGATTGGAAGATTGCAATGGTGAAAGTGCTTCTGAAAAAACCCCACTTGGATCCCGGAGAACTGTCCAACTACTGCTCAATTTCTCTTCTCCCGGGTATCAGTAAAGTTGCGGAAAGATTTGTGAACCACCAACTCTCTGCATATCTTGAAACCTTCAAACTACTTCACCACTCCCAGACGGGCTTTCGCTCGGGCCAGGGTACGGAGACTGTACTAATGGCGGCGGTGGAGGAGTCCAGAAAGGTCTTGGACTCTGGAGGATCTGTGGCCATCATCCTCCTAGACCTCTGTGCAGCCTTTGATACGGTGAATCACCGTACCCTTGTACACCGGCTCGAGGCACTGGGAGTAACAGGGACGGCTCTTTCCTGGCTGGAATTGTTCCTCGAAGGAAGATATTTTCAGTTGTTTGAAGGTAACACCCTTTCATGACCACTTCCTCTGCACTGTGGGGTTCCTCAGGCCTCTTCCCTGAGACCCACACTTTTTAACGTGTATATGTCTCCATTGGCTGAGATAGTTTATGACGACACACAGCTCATTGTGGCATTAAACCAGTTAGAGCAGGCCCCCACAAACCTGAGCTCCTGTCTTAAAGAAGTCGCCAGCTGGATGAGTTAGTCACACCTTAAACTCAATGGCGATAAGACGGAGCTCATGCTGTTGGGAAATCAAGCAATCTTCGACCCACATACTCTGAGGCCATCATGTATGGGACCCGCCCCTATCCCTAAAAAGGAAATAAAGAATCTGGGTGTCTGGCTTGACCATGAACTCACTTTCAGAACCCAGGCAAGAAAAACAGCCGCCACCTGTTTCGGCCTTCTACGGTCAACACGTAAAATACTACTACCTACCTGAGAAATCCCAAAAAAATCCTAATTCAAGCCCTCATATTATCGAGGCTAGATTACGGAAACACCCTTTATCTAGGAGCCCCCACCTCGGTCATTCACAAACTTCAGGTAGTCCAGAACTCAGCCGCAAGACTCCTTACCGGCACTAACCTCCGGTCCTTAACTAAACAAGCCTTAAAAACACTTAATTGGCTCCCGATGAAAGAGCAAATACATTTCAAAGCCCTGTGCATTTCACACAAAAATCTAAAGGGCACTGGTCCCCCCATTTTAATAATCTTATTAAACCGTACACCTCAACCAGAAAACTTCGCTCCAATGACCTTTTCCTAGCTGAGGTCCCCAGAATCAGGAGGGCCCGCACAGGAGAGCGTTGCTTCTCCTTCAAAGCATCCAAGCTCTGGAACTCCATGCCTCTTCACATCCGCCACAAAACCAATCACCCCTCTTTCTGTAGGCAGCTAAAAACATGGCTATTCCCACAATAACCCCATCTGCTCCGTACCGCATGTCCAAAGCGCTGGGATACTTTCGGGTAGCCATGAGGTATATAAGAACATATTCTATTCTATTCTATTCTATTTTATTCCACGTGCTCTTGGAATTGCCCTTGCTGGCTCAAACCGCCCCTCGGTCAGTGCACAACCCATGCTTGGCACGGTCTGAGTCGAACTGCCACAAAAGCGGACGCAGGACTCCAGCCGTAGGGAGACGTGTCTATCTGAGACTTCAGGGGTGAGAGAAGCGGCTGGCAATCCGACATTGAGCACAACAACAAGCATCCAACAGTCCCTCTCTGCACGGCAAGTCACCTGGGACCACTAGGCGTAGATGCGCTCTTGGAGCTTCATTCGCTAATCCAAGCTGTTGCGGTAACAGGGTGTATCCCGCAGGCACTGCATCCTGTAGCGGACTGACTAACAAGAGGTCTTGGTGTGGGGAGAGAATCTCGGTTGCCGCTACCTAGACGTGCAGATCGCATGGGGCTGATGCAGTAGGGAGCCTACCAGTTGCGGCTGTGATAGACGTCATCATCAGGACACATAGTCTCAGTGGCACTCACCTATGTGACGGTTGGTCCCTGAACTGAACCCCTAACACGTCACATTGTTTGCTGCGGACCTTGCCAAGTGCCAGCTGTGAATGCCCACGGCGCAACAACTCGTGATGGGCCATAGGCGGGCCAAGATGCAGCAGGGACCGTTGCGAGCATGCGCACTGGATTCCTCACGCATGAGGGATGAGAGCGAAATGTAGCCGGCATCCTCAGCACTGGCGGCCAAAATGGATTCGGCCCTCGTGGCAGTGGAGAAAATAGGGGCCGCACTGGATCATACCAGGACGTCCTTGTAAACGCAGATCGATAAGGTCACCTCTGACTTCACGCTTCTGCATGCGGACCACCGTAAGCAAACTGACAGGGTTGCTGCTCAAGGTCAAGTGCTCAAAGATCTCCAACCGGTCACTCACAGCCATGCAGCTGCATTGCAAGATATGATGGAGCGGATACATGCCCTAGAAGACAGGACGGAGGACGCGGAAGGAGAAAAAGGTAGGCACCCTGAACAGTACACAGAGAACTGGCTGCCGGACCTTCTTCCTCAGGGAACACTATCAAAACAATTTGCAGTGGAAAGAGCTCATCGAGTGCCATCCCAGAGGCCTCAGCCAGGAGCCAGGCAGCGCCGGTTCCTGTTTAAACTCCTTAACTACAGGAACAGGGACGCAGTGCTGCAGGAGACCTGGAAACTGGACGACCTGACAGTAGGTGGCAGCTGTGTCATGCTTTTCCCTGACTATACTGCCCTGGTGCAGCGCCGTAGAAACAACTACACAGGGGTGACGCGACAACTCAGAGAGCTGGAGTTCCCATACTCCCTGTTGTTCCCTGCCAGGCTGCGAGTGGTTGCGAAAGGTAAAACACACTTCTTTGGCACGACAGCAGAGATGTGGGACTGGCTAGAAGAATCAGTTCTTTGGATGGGAAAGAGGCCACCAGACCCGGATGACGGCATGGCAACAGGCAGGAGAAATAGGCGTAGACCATGTCACAGGGCAGCCCGCAGAGCAACGGCAAGAACGGTGGCCCCAAGCCCGGAGAGAATGAGAATGGAGCGTCAAAATGTACTGGAAGCGGTCACGACCCTGGGCACACCGAACACTCAAGCTTACTGGGAACCTTCCATGCAGCGCACAGTGGTGTCGCGCAGATCATCGGCAAGAATGGTGGCCCCAAGCCCGGAGAGAATGAGAATGGAGCGTCAAAATGTACTGGAAGCGGTCACGACCCTGGGCACACCGAACACTCAAGCTTACCGGGAACCTTCCATGCAGCGCACAGTGGTGTCGCGCAGATCATCGACTGAACTCTCCGAAGAACTTTACATGCCGGTGGTCACTCCGCAGACTGCGGATGGTATCCTAGGATGAGAAGGCTGATATCATGAACACTGTAGACGATCGCACATGCAAGTACCATATTGTGGGTTGCAATGGTTTGTTTGTGATGTGAGGGGGCAGAGATGGACCAGCGGGGACCCTGTTTGCGCCCTTTGGTAGGCTGTTGCTTGAGTTTTGCCGCGCTTATGACAAAAACACCCAGTAAGTCTTTGTGCGGGTGGTCCTTAAATGCGCGTAGATACTCCACATTGGCTTGAGGGTCGCGGCCTTAGCAAACTGAGATAATGGGATTCTGAGTGGCGTACCGCATACTTGTGACATGACGGGGCGGTCACGGCAGATTGTCTACAAACCCCAGAAGACATCATGAAACAAAGAAACATCCTGGAATGCCAGCTGTTGGTGATTTATAAAGATGCAGGGCTGAGATAAGGAAACAGTTTTTTTGCTTATCCACTGGTTGACCTCTTCTGGCTTCTAACAGAAGCCAGTGTACGCTATCAGGAAGGGTTTCATGTGGTCAGGTTTGTGGAGGTTTAGACACAGACTGGTTACCTTATTCCATAGTCTTTTTAGCTTGATTAAATGTTTCTTAGGAAGACTAGTGCAGAAGTACAAGTTCTCCCTCACAAAGCTCCACATATGGGTTAGTAAGGAGTGGTAAAAATGGGTTCTCAGAAGAGCTTGAGATTGAAACTCCTGACCATTAAATGGACTTAGTAGATAAACAAATGTTCAGAGTAAAACATTATCCCCAGGCTCTAAGCTTTTGTGGTGGCTGGCGGAGTTTCTAGACCTTGGGGCAAAGTGAAGGGTAGTGGGGTGAGCCCATATTCTCTCAGTACACAGATCTCAGTTAAGGCTCAGTTGATGCTGTAGAAACACTCATTTACCCAGTGGAGTACATGGTTTCAGCATGAGGAGATGATGGGATCATTTAGCCTGATATCTAGCTGGCAGTGAATTTGGATGGCCTCCTCATTAACTTGAAGGTTTATCTGATAACCTTTGAGTATCAGAGTAAGGTGCAAATATGAAAATTAAAGCTACAGACAAGAATAAGATGATCTTTGGAGACAACGTCACAGGACAGTAAGCACGAGGGTGACGTAACTGAGTATATCCTGATTTTTTGCTGCATTAGAAAAGGAATGTTAGGATCCACGAAAGACCCAGTACAGGTATGCCAGCCTTCCAGCCCCTCCAGCAGTAATGTATGGTGCACTGCGTAGCAGGCTATATAGACGTTGAGGACGTCATCACTTACACTGGATAGGCCTGAGCTAGGGCTCCTCAGGTGCCTAAAACAGGACAGATGGCTGGGGAAGACATGGTGTATTTCAGCATACTCAGTGAGTTGCCTTGTAACCTCACTTTCAATTATGATTCTAGGAAAGTGAGGTTTACGAAAGCCAGTTGGCAGTTGGAAGAGGGCTGTTTGTGGTGTGTAGCCTGTTTTACATAGTTTGTGGTTTATCCATGTTTCTGTAGATTATCTTGTGTAGTATTTAACTGTGCTTTTTTGTTTTTAAAATAAAGTTTCTAGTTCATACTGACTCTCTATCCTGAAGGCCAAATGCTAAACAGGTGCTACAAAGTCAGTTATGAGTTTAATAGTAATCCAACTACTAGGGGGTTGCAGCATGTGATGGCGCAGCCAGTGATAATCCTGTCTAGGGGGTAATGGGGTGGAGGAGTCAGTAACTGCCCCCAAAACACTTGAATTGGCACCTGAAGGGACGTCAAAAATTATTTGATGATCTCTGGCATGATCGGTGGCCTCCAGCAACGAGGCTTGATCAGGTTTCACTTCTGCGACAAGAACGCCGAGATGGCAACCGCCCAAACCATCAAGATGCCTGGTATCTGGAGCAACCAGAGAGAGTCTGGGATTCGGAGCACTGCAGAACATACGACCGAGATAGCAGACCCCCTGCGGGGCACGGCATATGGAGAGTGGAGGAAACCCCTACCTATAAAACAATAAGGCCTGCAGGCAGTGATATGGAGTAATTACTCGCTTTCTGCATGCTGCAAAGACTGTGCTCCAAGGAGTGACACCACACATGGGGTGGGCCAAGGTGGGGAACAGAACTGAGAAAATGGCACAGAGCAGGTGCAGCAACTGGGTGCTGACCAGAACGGCTTCCGTTGCGATTGTATAACAATCTCATCTACATGGTAGAGAGTGTGAGGGGAGATACGAGCCCACGGGCCAGATAAGAATAAGAGCAATCCCTGGTTGGCCAGCCATGTGTTGGGACAAACCCCACAAGTCCATACAGTCTTCAAACCTTCAGCAATACATCCTCAGGTGCCTCCTGTCAGAGGGACCCAACCAACCCATGGACTAAGATCAGAACCCCCCTCTGGACCCAGCTCCTATGCAGAAAGAACTACTACTGGCGGTTGAAAAGTCCTGTTCAGCCTTAGAAACCAACATTGACACTGTGGCAATAGACATAAATTTGTTGTGAGCGGATTTTCATAACATTATGGCTAGACTGACAACAGCTGAGACCACCTTGGCTGAACACTCAGAAGCTATAACCACTGTCAAAACGGAGGTGTGCCACCTCTCAGTGGAAACCCAATGCTTGTACAGCAGGATAGAGGACGTCAAGGACCAACCCTAGTGTAACAATATGCTACTGGTGAGCCTGCCGGAAACAGATGAGGGTCCCAAAGTCAAACACTTTGTCAAGCAATTCATTAAAACCACAATTGGACTGGCTGATCTCTCCCCATACTGCGACAGAGAGAACATTGTGTGTTTCTTGTATACCACCAAAACCTGGGGCAAGGCCTACACCACACATTGTTAGGATACTTAACTATTTGGACAGGGATGCAATCAGTCCGATGGAGGAGCCCAATTAGACTCCATAACCAGACCATCATAGTGTCCCCCGACTACACACAAGAAGTCCATGCATGACTGTGCACATTTGATGAGGCAAAAGTCAAACTGCATTTTCAAAACATTCAATACCTGATGTTCTACCCAGAAAAATGTAAAATTATTGCAGAGGGTCACTTGCAACTGCAACATGAATTTCTGTCACAACATTGAGTGTATTTTTTTATTTACTCCATAGACTCTTTTTAAGTATAAAGCACAGAATAGTCCCTCTTTTCCCCATACAAAAGTACTCTCTGGCTTAAGCCAAGATCCCACACACGGCAGCAACCTTTGGGATGCATGGTATACTTTTCTTTTTTTACAAACGACCTGGCAAAAAAAAATATTATTATTATTTTTTTATTTGACAAGGGGTAACTGGAGAACACATTTCCATCTAGTGACGTTTGTGTGAAAAAACATATACAGACACTGCATTTGGTGCACATTTTCATACAGTGCCACAGTACTGGAAGACAGGCATTATGGTAAGGTATCTAGACGTCATTTTACCATGGCACGATTTTTAAGTCATTGCATCCTGGCATGGTACCTGGGAACAATGTTATCCTGCAACAATCAAAATAATGTAAGCTGTAGGACTAATAGCAGTAACAATGTATTCACTGATCTCCAATACACACAAAATAAAGTTGGGAATATTTTATTAAAAGGAACAAAATCATTGAGTTAAACTACAGTGAAAAAGCACCTGTCAGAAAAATTAAATTAATATTAGATTAATTTGAATTACATTTGATTAAAAAATGTATCCATTCAATAACACTTGTGATCATGCATATGTTGGGAACTTCGGTAGCTGTTCATTTTATATTTATTTTGCCCTGATTTGAACCATTTTGCCAATATCACATCCTTTAATACTACTTTCTTAGATGGATTTGGAATGAAAACTATGTGATTTCACTTCCTGGCATGTCACTGATTATCCAAATTAGTACTCAAAGCAGACAATTATTAAAATTTGAAATCAGAGTTCGGAAGACGGCAAAGTTAGAAATAAATCCTAGAATTACATAGAATAAAAAAGAGAACTAGCTGTATGCATTAAAAAGACTAGCTGTAGCTTAGTCCCGTGGTTCTTAACCTTTTGACTTCTGTGGACCCCCCACAGGATTATTACTACAGTCCGGGGACTGAATCATTATTGAAACCTGTGGACCCCCAGATTAAGCAATTTCTATGATTTGAACCTCAAAACAATATAGAAAAGTACAAAAACAAGCATACACCATACAAATGCTCAAATGTTGAAATTTTTTGAATAATTCACAAACAAATATAGAAAACGTTTTCACATCTTCAATTTTGCTTCTTTATTCGTATATACTTCATTAGCTTTCATTTAAACAATGTAATATAACATTTTGTAATACAGTGGCAGACTCCTTAAGTAGGCCTTGACCACAGGCAAAGAACCACTGCAAAGGGTCAAAACAGGGAATTTATAATGTTGGAACCTAAGATTAAGGTAAGACTATTTCATCATACAGGAATCCGAAAAGGCAGAGGCATTCAAGAAGGGAGTAAAAGAGGTCACTGAAAAAATACTCTGAAAAACGTGGCATTTGTGTAATCCATGCACAATCAATGACTACTCTTGGAGCCAACAGGGGATCAGAAGGAACTTAAGCTAGGTGAAACGAAGTGGCCACTGCAGAAGATGTTCAGAACAAACTGGGCAATGGTAAGGCACATTAAAGACATGGTACAGAAAATCCTTTGACTGGGGTAGGAGACTTTTCCATAAAATGTATTGTGGAGAAACCAATGGAAGCCAGTGATCAACTGGTCTTTTTTTCAAAGACTGCACAGCAGGGAGAAATTAAATCTTCTTGGTAATTTGCAAATTAACGAGTTGATTTCAGGCTGATCTGTAAATTCATCATTAAATTTGAATTTGAATTTGAATTTGAATTTAAAATTATTTATTAAGCGCACGTTCGCCAGCGGCTTCATGGCGCTACAACTTACAGAAACAGGGTGAACTGGACAATGAAATAAAGCAATTCAGACTGTGGGAGGAAGACTTTAATTAAAAGCTTTAGAAAACAAGAGAGTCTTAAGTTGTTTCCTAAACTGGGAATAAAGAGTCATGGTCCTAAGCTCAGGGGGCAGGGAATTCCAGAGGAGTGGGGCGAGGATCGCAAATTTCGAACCGCCCCATTTCTTCCTCCGAAATCGCGGGACCGTAAGAAGGGCCTGGGTGGATGAGCGAAGGTCTCTGGTGGGGACATAGGGAGTGATCTCGGAAGAGATGAAGGCCGGTGCCGTGCCCAGTCTCGCTTGGAAGGTGATAGAGGCCAGCTTGAACTGGACACGTTCACGAACGGGGAGCCAATGTAAAGATTTAAGGAGGGGGGTGACATGGTGAAATTTTGGTAGTTTGAACACCAGGCGGGCCGCCTGGTTCTGGATCTGTTGCAACCGCTTAAGACTATATGCAGGTAAACTAGCATATAGGGCGTTGCCGTAGTCCAGGCGGGAGATGACCATCGCCAAGGTGATCAGTTTAAGGGCCTGAAAAGAAAAAAAACGGGACACCTTGCGTATAGTACGCAGTGAGAGAAAGGAAGAGGACACCACAGAGCTAACCTGGGAGTGGAGAGTAAGTTGAGAATTGATCTTGATACCTAAGGTTTTTACTGAGGAAGAGGGGACCGGTGGGGAACCCAGGGAAGGGGGCCAGAACAGAGGAGACCAGGGGCTGGATGAACCACCCGTCAACACCAGCTCGGTCTTATCTGGGTTGAGTTTTAGATGGTTGTGGTTCATCCAGTCACGAATGTGAGTCATGGTAGATTGGAAATTAGAGATAGAAGAGGGAGAGGAGGACAGATCAAAAACAAGTTGGAGGTCGTCAGCATAATTATATACTGCGACCTCCATCTGCTGTAAAGAAAAAATAAGTGGGGCAATGTAAAGATTAAACAAGAGGGGGGAAAGGGAAGAGCCCTGGGGGACCCCGCACTGAACTTTCCGGAAATCCGCAGTAAAGTCACCCAGGCGAACAGCCTGGGTGCGGTCCCTCAGGAAGGAGGATAACCAGACCAAAGCAGTGCCTCCGATCCCCGCCGCCCTGACACGGGAAAGTAAGGTGGTATGATCGACCGTGTCAAAGGCGGCTGAGAGATCAAGCAGAACCAAGGCCTGGGTCTTGTTGGTATCCATTCCCTCCCTGAGGTTATCAAGGACCGACAGTACCACGGACTCCGTGGAGTGTGCGGGGCGGAAACCGGCCTGGCGGGGGGCTAAGACCCCATGCATCTCCACAAAGGTGCTCAAGGTGCGAGTGACGTGGCGCTCTAGCACCTTTGATAAGAATGGCAAAAGGGAGATGGGACGGTAGTTGGCCGGGACCGAGGGGTCCGCGCCAGGTTTCTTAAGGATGGGGACAATGATAGCAGTTTTCAGTGGGGTGGGCACCACACCCTGGGAGAGTGAGCTGTTAAGGAAGTGAAGGGGGGGATCGGAACATGAAGAAAAAATGTGACGGAGAATGTGGGAGGGACAAGGATCAAGAGGGGAACCAGATTTGACCAAGGGAATAATCGAGGTAAGGCATTCCTTAGTCAGCGGAGGAAAAGCGTCAAGGTGACCCTTAGGGGGGGGACATTGAGGGTCCACAAACGTAGGAGAGGGAGGAGGAATGTTGGCCTTGATGGTAGAAATCTTCTGGATGAAGAAGTTATTAAGGGAGTGACAGAGTTCAGGTGAGGGAGTGGGTTTTAGTGTAGTTCTGTCAGAGAATGCCAGGTTGTTCATTAAATATATTAGCATATGATGATGTAAGAGGAACAGTATTTTTCTCATACCTCATCTAACACCCAGTAATTGTTTTCATCTCTGCCATGCCTTATGAAGTTGCAATAAGCATCCTTTCCACTTGTGTCAAGAAGCATTGCACCATCAGTGAAGTCATCTCTGCCAGATCTCACTATGGGCCAGATGTAGGTGGCCAAATACCAATCTCTAATGCTGAAATCCGCAGAATTTCAGCGTTTGCAATCGGTATTTGGCTGAGAGCAATGTAGGTGAGTTTGAACCTACTAGCAAAATAAGGAATTGCAAAATTGTGATTCCTTATTTTGCTCTTGCATTTCAGGAATCGTAAATTGCGATTCCTTAAATGCAATGTAAGCGGCACATAAGTAAGTGCACTTTAGCCTTAAGGATTCACTAATTACCACCAACTTCAAGTTGGTGGTAATTAGCGATTTCCTTTAAAAAAGCACTTTTTTGCTTTTTTTAAAGTGCCATGTGGCACACATTCATGTCCTTAGGGCATGTATGTGCGCCACATGTGCACATATGCACATTTCAGGGGTGCAACAGGGTGTCCTTTTGACACCCTGGCACCCTTGAAATAGCTCCCACTATTTGCGATACTTTAATAGTGAATAGCAAATAGTAAATATCTTCCCATTCATTCCTTTGGGCCTCCTAGCCCATAGGAATGAATGGCTAGGTATTCCTTATTAAGGAATATTAGGGAATCGCTAATATTTTAGTGATTCCTACCTACATTCAATTTGCGTGTCCTTAATAGCGAATCGGTAAAATTAGCTATTAAGGACTTGCAAATTAGAATTTACCTACATCTGGCCACAGTATTTTGCAGAGGAATCCGTTCTGCCTCTGGTTCAACAGAGTACAGTGACTCAAGCAAATCAGTTTAGCTTCACCGGTCTTCTTGTGAAGGTTTATGCATAGAAAACTGTCCACTAGAAAGAATGATGGGGCCCAATTTGTGAACAGTTTGTTGTTAATTTTCACTAAACTGTAGTAAACTGTAGTAGCAGTGCATCGGAAATTTAACTTAAAATATATGTTACATATAAACCTCAGATTCAGCCCACAGATAGAGGCAATGCGCAGTCTAGCCATAACCCAAAGGGACCATCATAGCCACCCATATATACAGCCCAACTCTTACAAACATATTCTCTTGACTATTTTCATGATCAAAGTGCTGCTGCTTTTTTGATAAACAAAAATACATAATCAAACTTATCATCACTTGCTGTGTATTCATAATCACACCATCAAACAACCAACCCTGCCCGCTCCCCCTCCCTGACAAACTCCAAAAAAAACAGATCCCTGGAGCCCCCCTCACCTCCTCCCACCACCCCTCCCCCCTACTGAAAGCAGCCAGACCAAACGGGCTCACCAGTACCATGTGGCTCTCCCTCGACCTCCCAACCCCACTCAGGTGCACCCCCCCCACCCCCAAACAAAATAAATACCATAAGAGAAAAAAAAAGGAGAAAAGGAAGACATCACTAACATTAAGGTTAATTAAGCCAACTAAGAAAGACCCTGGGCTTCTGTCTGCCACAACCGGACTCAAGTATTCTTTTGCTTGAATTTCAGATACAAAAAACAGAGCTCTTAATAATAGTTTTCAGTCCGGAGGGAGCCAGCAGATAATCGTCAAAGACAGCTTCTTGAAACGGTTTGATCACCGGTCACAGGCGCCACCTGCGTTCCACAGTAGTATGGCAAAAGTCGGGGCATACAAAAAAAGAGGAATCCAAGTATGTCCATCTTGCATCCGGGTGAGCTTTCTCAAAGATGGCCTGGTGGAGCAGAAGTTGCTGAAGAATACTAAGATGGCCCTAGGTTGTCTTGAATCTCTACTGGCCTGTGATGGATTATTCCAGGCCGGCAAAAACTGATGTACTCTTTGGATTTCTGAAGCCCAGTCCAATCCTGAAAGTTCGGGGAAGGCATTTGTTAAGAGATCCAGCATGAAGGAGCGGATGCTGTCCCCCTCAAGGCTTTCATCAAACCAAGAAAGAGAAGATTATTCCTAAGCTGTCGATTTTCAATGTCCTCTAGCTTCCACTGCACATCTATTCATTGGGCATCATGTGATTTGGCTTGCTCCTCAACTGCTTTAACAACTGCCTCCAAAACTGTAGCCCTTTCCTCTATGCAGCTAAGGCGCTCACTCATCTCAGAACATGCCTTCCCCACCATCTGTATAGCGCCTTCCAGTTTTTTTGTGGCTGGTCTTGCCCTGTTACTGTCCGACAGTTTCTCAGTCCGATGCTCTCTATTAGACTCCAAAATTAAGCCTAACTCAGGGTTTAGAGACATGCTTACTCTCGTCTGTACAGTGGATGAGGCTGTTTCATTCAGGGCTGGTGCTTCCTCCGGGGTCCCAGGTATCTTTGTATGGGAATAATATCAATTCACCCTACCGCCAACGGAGTTCTTTGCTCTCCCCATCCGAGGCTCTGTATTGTCTTTAAGGGCCTTCTGATGCTTTGAGCGCTTAAGCGCTGTCTCAGGAGCCTCCAGTGTACTGGATCCAGATGAAGAATTAGTACAGCTGGTCTCGCTGAAATATTAATTAGAGGCCTCAGAATCTGAGCCATCTGTGAGAGAGTAGAATTTGTCTGGCCCGTCCATTATGAGATCCACCAATGCAGTTGATCCGCTTTGAACTGAATTGGCATCCTTGCTACTCCCATCCTCCCCAAAAGTGGCAGGCAGAGGTGCAAGGTTAGCTTTTGCAGCTTTGTTAGAAGAAGCCTGCCCCACCACTATGGAGATACCCGGGTAACACCTGTCTCATTAATCTCAGAGTATAAGGATTTTTCTGATGGCAATAGCTGTGATCCAAGAGGGCTGGCCGAATCGTTATCTAAAGCAAGTGATGCAGAGGGTCCCCCATCCCAAGCCTCAGGCGTTAAGATAACACTAGGGTCGAGCTCAACGTGTTTCTGAGTGGGGCCCAGGAGACTTGGACCCCCAATGAGGCTCTTAGCGGTAAAAAAAAAAGGGTAATTACAGGCTGTGGCTAGAGCAGAGCATCCTTACAGGGGCCCACAGTTCTCTCCTCAAAAATTGAACCTGTCCCATATTTTTTTATAATTGCTTAGTTCTTCATTTTCCCTGAACCCATGCTCTCTGCCTACTTTTTCCCAGGCGCAAGTCAGTCGGCTTACCTGACCCCATGCCAGCCTGGTCCAAGGGTGAATACTGTCTTTGGCCCAGTGTGTGAGCAGCAAGTCTAGCCAAAGAGGGGGGCACTTCCCCTTGTCCTTCTGGTGCTTTGCGGTCTTTGGGGGCATGCAGGCAGAAGTAAACACCCACACAGTGCTGGAGCTGGAGCAAGCCGCCAATCGATTAACACCTTTGGTGAGCTCTGCCTACCTGCAGAGAGCGCTGCTGCACTTCCACGAGAAACGCTCCAGAGCCAAAGAACACCAGCCCGCAAGCCCGCTTGCGGCGTCCCTCAGAGCCAGGTATTTTCATACCGCATTGGCCACACGGAAAGGAGGGCGACGCTGAGCCAAGCTGCACTGCTCTGGTAATTAGCAGCATGTGACTGGGAGCGCCAGGGAGGGAAAGGTCTGAAGGAGAGCTCCGCCGTGATGCGTCATTGCGGCCGCAATCTTCCGTTCACAAAGTCAAGAGAAAAGGAGACAGGTGCAAGAGGGCCTAAGATTTTTAAGAGCTGATATATACTGTCTGCAGGAGACTCATGTTGCCAGGAAGGACAGCGCTATGCTGAGCTCTTTAGGATTGAAGGCGGTCTGCCATACGACACAGGATACTAGGACTAAGGGGGTTGCTGGTCTTGTGAAAGGAAATACAGTTACTCCTGGACGTGAGGCAGTAGATATGCTGGGAAGATGGGCAATACTGGAGTGTAGGGTGGGCAGTGGGTCCTTCACTTTATGCTCGATTTATGCCCCATAGCTCTGGGTTCGTATAGACCAATGAAATGAAATGAAATGAATGAAATGAAATATATATTCTTATGGCCTCCACACCTCCATTTAATGAGGAGCCTCTTTTAGCCAACAAGGAGTACAATGAATGGATTCTGAACTCTCTTGATGCCACTCTTCCCCTGTGTACAACCACTCAAAAGCGGTCGCGGAAAACCGCTCCATGGTATTCAGTGGAGCTCAGGGAAAACAAGACTTTGCAATGCAATAAGTCTCGCATTCATGAGATTTGAGCTATTGGCATTGTAAATGACAATGCCTTTTATTTATGTTTAAAAAAACCTGCAATAAGGTATTGTCATTTACAATACCAATAGGTCAAAGTTTAGAAAATGTGAGACCTATTGCATTGTAAATGCTTGTTTTTTTAAAGTGCCTAGGTTTGGGCATTGTCTGCCAGGAATTCTACACTGGAGTGCTTTTCCTTTCTTCGTGGCATCATCAGAGGCCCAAAATTAAAAGGCAGATGAGGTCAAGTGTGATGTCTAAAATACATCCTGATGTGACCATTGTATAAGTCACAGTGGGGGCAGGCAGGGGGCCTCCTCGCTAAATTAGGTGTAAATCACACTCTATCGGCCACCAAAGGCTGCCGTTTTCGAGTGCTGGTTAATTATTCCTACAGTGTTGTTTTTCAGGTCTCTGCCCCCAGATACAGAGGAGGAGAGGGAGGAGGTTGTGGCCGCTACAGATGCCTTCCTTAACAAAACACAGGGCTGTAGGATCGCACAATATTGTTTAAATTCGGACCATTCCTGCCGTCCTGGGACGCATTTTTAAATTACAGAAGTAGGGGAACAGACTGTGTCAAATTAAAAAAGTAGGGGCACGCCGTGCCCTTCCAATCCCGCCCGCTTCTACCACTGGTGGGGGGGCTCTGTGTGTGTGTGGGGCTGTGTGGCTCTGTGTGTGTGTTTGTGTGTGGCTCTGTGTGTGTGGGGCTGTGTGTGTGTGGCTCTCTGTGTGTGGGGGGCTCTGTGTGTATTTATCTGTTTTCAAAAGCAACACGTAAATAAAAATGTTGTCATTTACAATGTCAATAGCCCTAGCTTTTGCAAAGGCGAGACCGTTGCATTGTAAATGCTTATTTTCCAGTGTTGTCAAGGGTGCATGGAAATTGTATTTATATACCGCTTATTACGGCGACGTACTCCAAAGATCTAAATGAGTAAAGATCATTCCTTACTAAAAAGAAGACAATTGGGTTTCATCCCAAAACCTTCCACGTCCTACGTTCTAACCGGGATGCTTGCATGGCGCCTAGATTTAATTGAAATAGCTGAGTGAGGGGCGGGCTGAGGCAGGTTCGACCGTACAGTATGGGGGCGGGGGTAAATTCACTTCCCGATAGAAGAAGCGCTCCAATCAGCATAACCCCTGCAACGGCATCCAATCGGACTTAGAGAATGGCTCCCTGTCCCGATCTCTGACTGGCCGTAGTAAATCCTGTTGTCCCGCCTCACACTGCTTGGAAGTCGGAGACTACAACGCGTTTTTCGGCCAATTTTCCCCCATGCAGTATTGGCTCATGGTGATTTCTTTCTTATGGTAGAATGAGCGCCCTGGACTCCGCAGGTAAGAGTTTCTAATTTAGAGTCTCCGTGGCAAACCCTAGAGCCCTCGCAACGCGTGGGTATATTTTGGATAGTTGCAGAGAGACAAAAAGCCAGCGTCGTTTCTGCTTCCGGTGTTGCCAAGTTTCAGACTGAACACACGGTGCGTTGTGACGTTTTAGTTGTTGTGACCAGATGTTTTCATGTCACCTGAGCACCACTGATGGACTTTTGCTTATACATATCATTATCCGGTGTGTTGGTTCAACTGGTTCTATTAACCAGGAAAACAAGCTGGAGGTGGGCGCGTTCACAGACCACAATCGGCTCGTGCCCAGACCAGAATCGGCTCGTACACAGGTCGGTCTCCCTTGGGAGGAAACACGTCGACTATAAGTCTCGTTGGCGGCAGCGCTTCGCGCTGAAACGCCAGCAAGACCTAAAAAACGACAATGTAAAAAACTAGAAAGAAGGTGGCTCCTGGAATATGCTGCCCCAGATAAAATTTAATACAGAGAGGCAATAAGAGCATATAAACAAGAGATAAAAAGTGCGCAATCTGTCTATTTCACAGGAAAAATCCCGCTGGCCAAATCAAAACCTAAAGAAATCTATCAAATAGTAAAGAGTCTTACTAAGCTTTCTCCTCTTTTTGTTTCCAACTGCAATACAGTGGTTCACTGCAATGATTTGGCATAATTCTTTTATCAAAAAGTACATCAAATTTAAGTTTCATTCCCAGATGACGATCCAGGTTTCTCTGCTATTGCCGTTACAAGCTGTCTATCTGCCCTTATTCACTTTGGATCAGTTTCCTTTATTGGATAAGGAAACTCTTGAACCGTTGATGGGTCAAGTAAAGTCAGGCTCCCCATGTGACCCAGCTCCCCCGGACATACTGGTTTCGGCCATCCATGTTGTTCTTCCCATCATTATGAGCCTACTCAATGCTCCCTGTCTTCTGGTATAGTTCGGTCCACCTGGAAACAAGCCATGGTGCGCGCACTTTTAAAGAAGCCGAACTTAGATCCCAGCAATTTTAACAACTATCGCCCTATCTCTCTGCTACCCTGGGTGAGCAAAATCCTCGAAAAATATATTAATATACATCTAACGAACTTTCTCGAGAGTAACCAAGTGCTTGATGCCACCCAGACAGGTTTCCGCCCTAGACATGGGACGGATACCGCTCTACTGGCAGTCACCGAGGAAACCAGAGGGATTCTGGATCGAGGGGGATCAGTGGCAGTGGTCCTCCTCGATCTGAGCGCAGCGTTCGACACGGTTAACCACAATATGCTACTGCGTCGTCTCCTTAGCTTGGGAATTTCAGGGATGGCAATAACCTGGCTCAGATCTTTTCTAAGCAACAGGACCTTTCAGGTCTTTGAGGGAGACATTGTCTCCTCCAGTAAACCTCTGAACTGCGGGGTACAGCAGGGCTCATCATTGAGCCCTACGTTATTCAACGTTTATATGAATGAATGAATGAATGAATACCTTCTTCTATAGCGCATGGCTACTCTTGAGCATCCCAGCGCTGTAAGACAAAGGGACATGAAAGACACTATTGGAACAAGTGTGTCTTTAAACGCTTCCTGAAAGCGAGGTGGCTAGACTCGTGCCTGATGTCATCTGGGAGTGCGTTCCATTCTTTAGCTGCGTGCACAGAAAGCCGACGGCCACCCATCCGGGCCAGCTTCATCCTGGGGACTACCAGCAAGTTCCGCTGGTTGGATCTCAGGGATCTCACTGATTGATGGCGACGAAAGAGGGGATCCAGAATAGGCGGGCCAGCACCATGGATGGACTTATGCGCCAAGCACAGGGTTTTGAATATAATCCTTCCCTTGATGGATAGCCAGTGGAGGGATTGAAGTGCGGCTTTCGCTGAGCATCTTTTGGGGACTTTCATGAGCAGCCGAGCAGCACAATTCTGTACAGATTGCAGAATTTTTATGGTGCCGACTGGAGCCCCCATATAGACGGCATTTGCATAATCCAGCCGCGACATAATCAGCGACTGGACCAGCAATCGTCTGGCTTCGAATGGCAAGAGGTCTAACACTTTTTTTAAGACTCTCAGCAGCCCATAGCAGGTTGCGGCTACCTTCTTAGCCTGGTAGTGAAATCCAAGAGAGGAATCTAGCCAGATCCCCAGGCTTTTTATATGGGTCTTAGGTGCTGGGGGGGGTCCTAGGCAGTGAGGTCACCAAGGGTCAAGGTTAATTGGGGCTTTGTAACCCAGAAGCATAATGTCCGTTTTGGCCCCATTTAGCTTCAAAAAGGAGGAGGTCATCCATTCCAGAACCACTGGCTGAGGTCGTCCGTCCATATGGCATTAAGATCATTACATATGCGGACGATACACAGCTAGTGGTCTCCCTTGCGCAGGAAAATGGCCAGTTAGCAAGGAGTGGTTGATGAATTGTCTGGAGGAAGTAAAAAGTTGGATGACGACATCCTGCCTTAAGCTTAATGGAGATAAAACTAAGCTGATGCTCCTTGGTCCTCCTGCCTTGCCCACTATTGACTCCCTTTGGCCCTCCAGCCTGGGCACGCCACCCACACCTAAGGATAATATAAAAAGCCTGGGTGTATGGTTGGATAAGTCTTTGACTTTTAGCACCTAGGCAATCAAGCTATCGGCAATTTGCTTTGGTCTTCTCAGGCTTCTGAAAAAAGTTCTCCCACTTCTTCCTGTGGAAGCTAAACAGATAGTTGTCCAGGGCCTGATCCAGTCTCGATTGAACTTTAGCAATGCCCTGTACCTAGGTGCACCAGACTATACACTGCAGAAACTGCAGATCATGCAGAACTGCGCTGCACGGACGTTGCTTCAGTTTCCCCGCAGGATGTCAGCAAAACCTGGGCTCAGGAGCCTACATTGGCTCCCAGTGAGGGAAAGAATCACTTTTAAAGCGATGTGCATCTCCCACCAAGCCTATTGGCTGACGGGGCCACCGATTAGCCATGCGTTGATTACGCCATATCACCCCAGTAAACAACTTCGCTCAAGTCACGCCTTTCTGGCCACAGTTCCCCGAGTCAGGAGAACCAGAGCAGGTGGTAGGTCGTTTTCTTACAATGCGGCTAAGCTGTGGAACTCGCTTCCACTCCAACTTAGGTCGAACCCCAATCTGCTTTCTTTCCGTAAGCAACTCAAGACTTTTCTTTTTAATATACATAACTGATTCTCTGTGACGACTGTGTCTGGCAGGGAGCACCATTTCTTTTTTGTAGCGCCTGGAAGCCCCAGGGCAGCAACCGCGCTCTACAAATCCCCTTTTCATTTCATTTCGATGCAACAGACGTTCTTGCAAAGCCTATGGGGGAGACTTTATTTGATGCCCTACAAAGCTTTCGATAGGGTGTCGGGTGGTTTTTTGTGGCATCATCTTGAGGTAAAGGGCTTGTGGGGTGGGGGGGCTATGTTCATGCAATAAGTGTAATGTATAATAAACTTACAGCCCGCCTGCAAATAATGGGGCATGAATCAGAGCACTTTTTGATAGAAAGGGGCACGAGGCAGGGCTGCCCCATATCTCCCTCTTGTTATTTGCACTATTTATTGACCCCTTTCTTAGGAGGATGGAATCCTCTCCAAACTTTTTGCTTGTCAGTCTACAGGGTTGGGATACAAAAGACTTGGCATACACTGATGATGTGGCCATAATTACCAGTGATCCAGACAGGGTACTTCATGCCGTTGAGGAGATTGCAAAAGAATTTGGGAGACAGTCAGGGCTTTTGCTAAATAAAGCTAAAACCCAAGTATTGATTAACAGACATAGTCATTGATAGCAGGATCACACATGAAGCTACATATTTAGGAATATGCATTACTTCCAAAGTGGAGCGTATAATAGATCTAAATTTAACACCTATTTTAGAGAAAACTAAGAAGGACCTCACACGGTGGGATAATCTGAAACTCTCTATAATGGGGAGATGTAACCTGGTTAAAACGATATTTCTTCCTAAGTTGTTATATGTTTTTCGTACCGGCCCATTGGAGGTTAATAATGAATGGTTAAAAAAATAGATAGATTAGTGGCAAGTTTCATCTAGGCTTATGGGAGGACTAGGAGGGCTAACATTTTTATGTGCTTACCTAGAGAGAAATGAAATGAAGAAAATTCTTAATAAAGCACACTGCGACCAAGCGGCTTCCTGGCGCTGGGGTGTGAGGGCGCTCCCTAATTTTAGATTATATTATTTAGCTGCAGCTTTGCAACAATGACAAGAAACACCACCACCCTGCTCGACAACCTCGCTAATCTCGGACTCAAGCAATTGGTGAACACCCCCACCCACTACGCCGGCCACACGCTCGACCCCATCTTCTCCGCCAGCAGCCACGTTGCCTTCAGCCACTCCACCGGACTACACTGGACCGACCACAGCTGCATCCACTTCATCTTCAAGAAGACAACATCCCACCACCGCCCGCAACAGATCCTCCGTAGATGCTGGAGCAAAGTCACTGCAGACCAGCTAACCACATCACCGAGCCAGAACCTACCAATCAACTCTACAGACACCAACGACTCAGCCCGCAACCTCACACAGTGGATAGTCAACTGCGCCGATGCCCTTGCCCCACTGGCAAGCCAGGCAACAGGAAAACAATATGGTTCACCGACGACCTCAAAGAATCAAAGAAATCCTGCTGAACCCTCGAGAAAGCCTGGCGCCGTGAACAGACGACGGAAAACATGACAGCCCTCAAGAACGCCACCAGCTGATCCGCACCACCAAAAAGACATTGTTCAAAGAACGGCTGGACAACAACACACACAACAGCAAGGAACTCTTCAACATCATAAAAGAGCTCTCCAACCCCAGCGCCAGCAGCAACGACATCACACCATCACAAGACCTCTGCAACTCCCTCGCCACATTCTTTCACCGCAAGTTCGCCGACATCCACGACAGCTTCGGCGCCCAGACTCCACCCCCAGCCACCGAACCAACGCCCCCTACAACCACCCTCAGAGCTTGGACTCCCATCAGCACCAAAGACATCGCCCACGCGATGAACACCATCCACTCTGGCTCTCCCTCCGACCCATGCCCTCATCACATCTTGAACAAAGCCGACACCATCATCGCTCCCCACCTACGGAACGTCATAAACAACTCCCTTGCGTCCGCCACCTTCCCAGAGAGCTGGAAGCACGCAGAGATCAACGCCCTACTGAAGAAACCCACAGCGGACCCTAAAGACCTCAAAAACTTCTGCCCCATCTCTCTTCTTCCCTTCCCTGCAAAAGTCATCGAGAAGATCGTCAATAAACAGCTGACCGCATTCGTCTAGGCCAATGGATCCCTCGACCTATCCCAGTCCGGATTTCGAGCCAACCACAGCACCGAGACCGTCCTCATAGCAGCCACCGACGACATCAGCACCCTACTTGACAACGGGGAAACAACCGCCCTCATCCTTCTAGACCTCTCACCTGCCTTTGATACAGTCTGCCATCGTACCCTAATATCCCGCCTCCACAACGCCGGGGTCCAAGGCAAAGCTCTGGACTGGATCACCTCGTTCCTCTCCTACAGAACCCAGAGAGTCTGTCTCCCTCCCTTCCACTCCGCAGCCACCGAGATCATCTGTGGGGTACCACAAGGCTCATCGCTCAGCCCAACCCTCTTCAATATCTACATGAGCCCCCTCGCCACTATCGCACGCAAACACAACCTCAACATCATCTCATACACCGACAAAACCCAGCTGATACTCTCCCTTACCAAAGACCCAGCCACCGCCAAACCAAACTTCCAGGAAGGAATGAAAAACGTCGCTGAATGGATGAAACTCAGCCGTCTGAAACTGAGCTCAGACAAGACGGAGGTCATCATCCTCGGACCATCCCAATCCACCTGGGACGACTCCTGGTGGCCCACAGCACTGGGCACCGCACCGACACCCATGACCATGCACGCAACCTGGGATTCATCCTGGACTCCTCTCTCACAATGACCAAGCAAGTCAACGCCATCTCATCCTCATGCTTCAACACCCTGCGCATGCTCTGCAAGATCTTCCGGTGAATCCCTACCAGAACTAGAAAGATGGTCACCCAAGCCCTCGTCACCAGCCGACTATACTACGGAAATGTCCTTTACGCAGGAACCACAGTCAAACTCCAGAAAAGACTCCAAGGCATACAGAACACATCCGCACGACTCATCCTCGACATCCTCCGCCACAGCCAGATATCAGCCCACCTGAGAGACCTGCACTGGCTCCCCGTCAACAAAAGGATCACGTTCAGACTCCTCACCCACGCACACAAAGCGCTCCAGGACATAGGCCCTGAATACCTCAATAACCGCCTCACGTTCTACACTCCAACACGCAAACTCTGCTCCGACAGCGTCGCCCTCGCCACCGTCCCACGGATCCGCAGAACCTCCGCCGGAGGAAGACCATTCTCATACCTGGCAGCCAAGACGTGGAACTCCCTCCCCACCCACCTACGACTGACCCAGGACCACCTCACATTCAGGAAACACCTCAAGACCTGGCTCTTCAAGCAGTAGCGGCACTCCCCCCTCCCTCTCCCCCGGCGCCTCGAGACCTCTACGGGTGAGTAGCGCGCTATACAAATGTATTGATTGATTGATTGATTGATCTTATAGTATATTATTTAATTTAATTATATATTCTGCACCCTCCATATATGAGCTATTGATTAGTAGGTCAGCCCATGGCTGTCTATTGAAGTTCTTTGAGCCAAGCTATTTTAAACGGACCAGCTTTAAGACTTTAATTGCCACATTCCAAAACTGGACAAACATCCGGAAGAAATTGGGATGGTTAGGTATAATAGATCCCCCTCCTGCTCAGGAATGAACAACTGCCCGGTATATTTCATGATAATTGCCTAGCTATGTGGGGATGTGGGGGATGTAGCAGGATTGGAGACCTTCACACAGGGAATATTCTTTCACCCTTTGAGGTGGTCTGTAGAAGATTTAATGATGGACCTCTGGATTTTTTTAAATATCTTCAGCTGCAGGATTTTCTTACTAGAAAGGCCGGGGGCAGTGGGTTTTGATCGAACCCCACTCTTGGAAATATTGGTTAAAAGCACTCGTCCCCCTATTTCGCAGTTATATGGTTGTTTGCTTGAACTGGTCCCAAATGACTTGGATACACACAATGGAAAATGGCAGGATAGGCTTGAGCTGGTGGACTCTGGTTTCTTGAAATCGCTTGAAATGAAAGGGTGAACCTTGCGCGCCTTGGACCTACAGTCACAACACTACGAAACGCTGTTTACCCTATATATAACACCAGCAACGATTGCAAAGTGGGGCGCTGTAGCGGGGACTCGCTGTCCTTGATGCCATGCTATGGATGCTGGAGATGTTTCTTATGTTTTACTCTTGTCCCAGCTTAAAAATGCTTGGATCGGAAATTGTAGGCTTCTTAGGGGATGTTTTGAAGGTTACTATCGCTCCATCACTACAGCTTATGTTGTTGGGGGTGGACGCATCACTAATGGGACCTGGTTTGTAATGATTTTTATTGCAATGACGGTGTTTAGGCTGAGTATATCCTCATCCTGGCTCGACCCTCTAACTCCGACGCCCCATCAATGGAAAGGGTGCTTCCTGCATGTTTACTTTTTGGAAAACGCACTGTATGTACACTAAGACAAGCGGGCTAAAAACAAAGGAAGGAGGATATGGGGGCGCTCACAACCTGGCTGGCTAGGAATGAATTATGAATCTGTGCTGCTTTTTAACTGTATTTTACCTATCTTGGTTATCTTAAGGACTTTCATGTAACTTATTTATGTACACTTGCTGCTATTGTATGAGAAAAGATAAAATAAAATAAAAAAAAGAAACCTCAGATTCACATGTTCGTGACTGAACACATGACAAAAACCCTGATAACCTTGTGGACAAGGCAATGGAAAAGACATGCTATTTTGAGGCCTTTCATCATGACGCATTCCATTCCATTCTTGAATACCATGCTAGGCTGTTGAGTTGTTGTCGGTCAAAGAAAGAACCAATGCTGCAAGAATTCGTTGGAGAATAGTTACAGATACAAAAGGAGAAACATCTATGGAGTGGCAAAGGTAATTATTGGGCACTTCAAGAATGACTATAGTTTCTGTTTTCTCAAAAAAGTCGGCAAAGGTAAATTATCATAAGGTCATGTGGCCTATCCTGCCATATTCAGGACATCCTACTTTGCCTTTATTGCTACTGGAAGAAATGCTGTCTGACCGTATACACCATGATGAACATAAAATAGGCTGTTAAACAATCAGAGTCTTGACCTCCTCTACAAAATTTTCTAGGAACTAAGGGGCACATGCAGCAACCAAAATACCAGTCGTAAACGGGCCGATTTGCAGAAACGGCCCTTTTGCCACCGGTATTTTGGCATTTGGGATGCATCAACCTAAATGCAAATTCGCAAAATAGGTAATCGCAAAATTTGCGATTACCTAAAGTGTGCATACATTTACGGAATTGCATATTGTGATTCCCTATTTGGTATGCAACAAGCCCTTCCTAAATGCGACTTCGCATTTAGGAAAAGCTAATTACCATCAACTGCAAGTTGATGGTAATTTGCAAAAACTTTGAAAAATGCACAAAAGTGCATTTTTCAAAGTGACATGTGGCGCAAACACATGCCCTTGGGGCATGTGTGTGCGCCACATGTGCACACACGCCAGTTTCGGGGGTGCATCAGGGTGGCCTTTTAGCCCCCTTGCACTATTGAAATTGCATGCGCAATTTGCGAGTACCTATTTGGTACTCGCAATTACGCATGCAATTCCCATTGAGGCCCATAGGAATGTATGGGAAGCTATTCCTTAATTACGAAACACAATTTGCTATTCTCAATTAAGGAATATGCAGGAATCACTAATATTTTAGCGAAACTTACATGCATAGGCAATTGCGATTCCATAAATGCGATTCCTTACTAATCACAATTAAGGAATCGCAATTGCCTACCATGATGCATGGGCTCCAAAATCTCCTCTGAAGAGACCACTTCTTCAGTCGCCAAACCCTTTCAGAGTTAAGGGTCCCTGTCCCCGTATAAGACCAAGCAAAGACAAAAACCGCCTGAAGAAACTATGAAATGTCCTCTTAGAAGGGCTCCTTCTTGCTGAGACTGGCGGTTGGAGCACTCAGGTGGATGGAGTCTTTTTCCTGAATAAATATTCTTCCCGTTTAACTACTGATGAGCTTGTAATTCTTTCTGACTAAGCCTACATTTTCACACCCTGCTCTAAACAGAACATCTTATGACATTAATATAAGTAACTATCATTAGAGGTATGTGCAACAGTCTATAAAGAGGATAAGAACTAACAACCCGAGGACATTAAATGAAGCACCAAAGTTGGAGACATTTGAAAAAAAAATGTTTATTTAATATTTAGCAAATTAATATCTGGACAAAATAATTCTCTGACATATTGGTTGAAAGATGTCAGAATTGAAACAAATGTTTTTTTATTGGGATTTTCATTTTAAACAACGAGGAACAATCAGTTCCCAAGCACATGGATAAAAATATATAACATTTCCAACATAAGCAAATAAAGAAATAACAGGCAAAATGATTACATGAGAATAAACCTGCGACATAATACATAGGAGAAGGAAAGCACTCTGCACAAGTCTAGGCAGCCCAACCCTGGGAAGCAGCCGTCTCCGTCAACCAACCCGGACTCCACTTATTATCATCCTGCCGAAACTAGTCCTCTACTTTATCATGGGAAACCGTATAAATTGCATTGTCGACAACCCCGATATTTCTTTTAAAAGGAGCTTTCCTGATAAGATCCAAACCGGAACTATCAATGCGATTCAAGTCCTCTTCCTTGAGGCAAAAAATAAAATGCTGCAACTATAAATATCTAAAGAAAAAAAAACCTTGATGGAAGGGAAACCAGCTGCTGAAAAGTACTAACTGAAACAAAGACATCCCCCTCAAAAAAGTTGTCTTAGAGTCAGCAGATTAATCCTTCCCCATATCTCCTGGAACCCATCACAAAAGCAGCTAGGAAACATTTTGGATTAAAACCTAAATACATAAACTTAGTGATAACCAGAAATAATCTCTTAAAAGAACGCCAAACCTGCAATGGCGTCCATCCCAACACCAACCGGAGTTGTGCGAAAAAGTAGAGTATAGTGCTGTAGAGCAGTATGGCATGAAGTAATGTAGAGTGAATGGAGTAGAGTAGAGTAGCATAGGGTAGAGGGGCATAGAGAAGAGTGGCTTAAAGTTGAGTGGCGTAGAGTGGAGTGGCACAGACGGGTGGAGTGACAGAGTGGAATGGTGTAGAGTAGAGTGGCATAGAGTAGGGTGGCATGGAGTGGAGTGATTGAATACAGTGGTAGAGTGCAGCGGCATAGAGAGGAAGGACAGAGTAGAGTGGTGTAGAGAGACTTAGGGTAGATCTAAAGCAGTGGTGTAAAGTGGAGTGACATAGGGTATAATGGCATAGAATGGGGTGGTGTAGACTAGAATGGCGTAGAATACAGGGGCGTAGAGTTCAGTAGAGTGGCACAGAGTGGCGTAGAGTGGAATGGAGTAGTGTAGAACAGAGTGATGTGGAGTGGAGTGGTGTGGCATAGAGTGGAGTGGAGTAGTGGAGTGGCACAGAGTGGAAAAGAGTGGCGTAGAGTAGGGTAACGTAGATTAGAGTGCCGCAGAGCGACTTTGTGTATAGTGTTAGAGTGGCATAGAATAGTGTGGCGTAGAGTGGGTTGGCATTAGTGGACTGTCAGAGTGGAGTGCAATCGCATGCAGTCGCATAGAGTAGGGTGGCGTAGAGTGGAATATAGAACGTTACAACGCATACTTTTTCTATGTGGTATGTAACAACGCGGTTGTTACAACAAACGCGTTGTTACAATGCGATGCCTTTACTACGCAAGTGATGACATTGACTTGAAGTAGATGGCGTCGTAACATTAAGAATGTATAATTTTCTATTCCAACTCCAGCCTACGCAACAGTAGGGAAGGTGTTGGAATAGTAAATTATTCTATTCCTTATGTGAGAGCGCCATCTACAGCAAATCGATGTAATGGCTTGCGTAGTAATGGCTTTGAGTTGTAACAACGCAGTCGTTGTAACGACCGTATTGCAAAGGTATGTCAGTCTAATGACCTCGATGTAAAGGTTTTTTCCTGTAGAGAGGCACTGAGTACAGTGGCATGGAGTTGCATAGAGTAGTGTGGCGTAGAGAAGAGTGCCATAGAGTAGAGCTCTGTAGAGTGTGGTAGAGTGGTGTAGAGAGGCGTGGCGCAGAGTAGCTTAGAGTGGCACAGGGTGGGTTGCTGTAGAGAAGAGTTGAGTAGCGTGGAGTAGAATGGTGTTGAGTGGAGTGGCGTAGTGTCATGAAGGGATGTAGAGTGGAGTGTTGTAGCGTAGCATAGGGTAGAGTGGCATACAGTAGAGTAGCTTCTAGTAGAGTGGAGTTGTGTAGAGTAAAGTGGAGTGGAGTTGAGTACCATGGAGTGGTGAAGAATGGAGTAGAACAGAGTAGAGTAGCAAAAAGCAGAGTGGAGTTGAGTGGAGTAGCATGGAGTGGTTAAGAGTAGATTGGAGTGGCATAGAGCAGAGTGGTGTGGTGTAGAGTAGAGTGATGTAGAAAAGAATAGAGTGGCACAGAGTGGTGTGGAGTAGAGTGGCGTAAAGTGGTATAGAGTGGCTTAGAGTAGAGTGGAGACATGTAGAGTGGCGTAGAGCAGAGTGGCGTAGAGTGGAGTGGCACAAAGAAGAGTGGAGTGATGTAGAGTACAGTGCAGACCAGTGATATAGAGTGTATAGGAGTGGCATACAGTGGAGTAGAGTAAAGTAGAATGGAGTGGCATAGAGTGACAAAGTAGAGTAGTGTGGTGTAGAGTGGGTCGAGTGGAGAGGCAAAGAGTGGAGTGGAGAGACATGCAGTGGCATAGGGTGGCGTAGAGCGGTGTAGAATGTTATGGCGTAGAGTTGAGTGGAGTGCACAGAGTATAGTGACATTGAGTGGCATAAAATGGAGTATAGTGGCACTGAGTGGAGTGAAGTAGAGTGGGGTAGAGAGGAGTGGTGCAATATAAGAATGGCGTAAAGTGGAGTGGCATGGACTAGCGTAGAAGAACGGCAATAGAAGAATGGCGTAAAGTATAGTGGCGTGGAGTGGAGTAGAGTAAAGTAGAGTGGAGTGAAATAGAGTGACATAAGGTAGAGTAGAGTGGAGTAGAATGGATTTGCGTTGAGTGGAGAGGCAAAGAGTGGAATGGAGTGGTGTAGAGTGGACTGAGTGGCACACAGTGGAGTTGTGTGGAATGGCCTAGTGTGCCATGGTGTAAAGTACAGTGCCGTAGAATGGAGTGGCAGAGAGTAGAGTGGTGCAGAGTGGCTTAGAGTATAGTGGCATAGAGTGGAGTGGCGTAGAGTGGAGTGACTTGGGTAAAGTGGTGAAGAGTAGAGTGGCGTGGCATAGAGTAGAATGCAGTAACATAGCATGGAATGGTGTAGCATGGAGTGGAGTGCTGTAAAGTACACTGACTTAGTGTGACATAGCTTATAGTGCAGTGGTGTAGAGCAGAGTGACGTAGAGTGGAGAGGAGTAGAGTGCAATAGAGAGGCATAGAGTGCAGATGAGAGGAATAGAGTACAATGGAGAGGCATTGAGTGAAATGGAAATGCATAAAGTGAGGAGTTGTGGAGTGGTTTAGAGTGGCGTGGAGTGGTGTACGATGGAGTAACGTAGAGTGCAGAGCATAAATTATACTGATGTGGCATTGAGTAGAGTGGCATAAAGTGGAATGGGGTGGCATAGAGTAGAATGATATAGAGTGCGGTGGTGTGGAAAGGCGTAGAGTGGAGAGACGTAGAGTATAGTGGTGTGGAGTGGGGTGGAGAAGAGTGGAATGGCATAGAGTTGAGCCTTTGAGTATAGTGCCTTGGAGTATAGTGGCATAGAGTGGCGTGGCATAGAGTGGAGTAGAGTATAATGACAAAACACTAAACAATGAAGAACTGGTGTACTCAACAAACGAGTGACCATTCACCAACCCAATAGGGAGCCATGTTCCAGATCCTACTCCCTAGCAGCCACCCAACGCATGCACCGAGCAAACACCAGAGGCCGCATCTTCTCCCACCTGGCAGCTAAGATCTGGAATACCCTCCCCTGCACCTCAGGGCCTCACCATAGCCACAAGCAGTTTAGGAGGGACCTCAAGACCTGGATGTTCAACCAATAGGTACAGGTAGAATGATGCAGCAGCATGATCCCACAGCGTCTCAAGGCCGTAATAGGTAAAGAAGTTGCAATCGACAAATCCTGATTGATTGATAGAGTGGAGTGAAGTGGCGCAGACTAGAGTGGAGATACATGCACTGAAGTGAAGTAGAGTAGAGAGGCACAGAGTAGAGTAGCATAGAGTAGAATGGTAAACAGTGGAGTGGCATGGCATAGAGTGGCATGTATGTGGCGCAGAGTAGAGTGGCGTAGAGTATAGTAGGGTGGCATAGAGTAGTGTCATACTGTAGAGGGTAGTGGCATAGAGTGGAGTGGCGTAGACTGGAGTGAAGTAGAGTTTAGTAGCATATAGTACGGCAAACTGCCATAGGATTGAGTGGTGTGGCGTGGAGTGGCGTAAAGTAGAGTGTAATGAAGTAGCATAGAGTGGAGTAGCGTAGAGTGGAGTGGCATAGAGTAGAGTGGCATAGAGTAGAGTGGCATAGAGTAGAGTGGAGTAGAGTGGCATAGAGTAGAGTGGCATAGAGTAGAGTGGAGTGGGGGAGAGCGGTATAGAGTGGGGGAGAGCGGTATAGAGTGGAGTGACAGTGTTATGGCGTAGAATGAAGTGGTAGAGTGGAGTATAGTGCCATAAAGCAGCGGGGGTAGAGTGGCATAGAGTAGAGGGGTGTAGAGTGGACTGGTACATAGTGGCATACAGTGGAGTGGAGAGGTGTACATAGAGGCATTGAGGAAAGTGGTGTAGAATGGAGGTCATACAGTACAGTGGCGAGGAGTAAGGTAGAGTGGAGTGAAGTGGCGTTAAGTGGAGTGGCTTAGAGTAACAGAGTGAAGTAGATTGGAGTGGTGTAGAGGAGATTGGAGTATGGTAGAGAAGAGTGGCGTAAAGTGGTGTGTAGTAGAGAGGCTTATAGTGGAGTGGCGTACCGTGGAGTGGAGCATAGTGGAGGGCACGCTGTGGTGCTGAGTGAAGTGGCATTGTGTGGTGTGGAGTGACATTGTGTGTCATGGAGTGTCAATGTGTAGAGTGGAGTGGCATTGTGTGGTGTGGAACGTTGCCTGAATTGCCACTGAATTGCCCTACAGCACTTCAAAGCCTTGTCAGGACAAGTGAGTGTTATATAAATGCAATTATAATATAATACAGTAAGTTGCTAATTATCTCGACCTATGATCTATGTAAACATCTGATGCCTTTGATCCGGTGCAGGAGCTTGTTAGTATGTACAACGTTTCTGCTAAGAACTAGTTTGTTAACAAATATATGTGTTTTAGAACGTAGGGGCTCATGAGCGTGAGAGGAACATATATTGTACATGTTGGGGATAAAGGAGATTGAGCCAGGTGGCGGCAGTGTCAGATATATTACCTGAATCACTGGGCAACCAGTGGACGGACGCTAATTAAGCAGACTCAATCTGTGCTTGGTCCGTGCTCCACAGAAAGAAAAGGAAGTGATGCACACCATGTGCTGGCCAATTAGGAGGCACCATAAAAGAATGCAACTAAGCCAACAGATGGTAATTGACAGGAGGGCTCCAAGCCCCTTTTCAAGTCCAGCGCATACGCTGTGTAGGCAAGACCTAAAAATGCAATCCAAGCCATCTCTATATTTTCGTTCCCAATATCCACACACATTGTATTACTTAATAAGCACTTGCTCATTTTAGAAACAAGAGTCATGTACACACAGGTACACATAAGGATCTTCATAGATCAACCTGTGGACACTGAACTAACTCTTACTAGCAGCACCTGCAGCAACTGCAGGGGAAGTTTACAATAGGATGATGTGTCATATTCTTCACATGAAAGTAAAAGAATATGACCTTTTAGTCCACACATGTTAAGATGTAACATGAAAATAGCATATTGAAATAACAGAAAAATGTATAAAATGAACAGAAAACACATAGAAGAGAAATCATCAGTGTCTGAGAGACAATGCTGCTATAAGTCATTTACTTATTTATTTTTAAATGTACTTGCATTTGTTGTGGACACAACACTTATCATAGAGCTCCTAGTTTATGTCTAAAAGCCTTGTAACTACTTGCAGACGCTATGAGAAATCTATGTTATAGAACATATTATTAAACACACCCAACACAGCATACCTGTTGTAAGCACCATGGCATGTTGCCATGTAAAGCTTTTCTGAATTACTCAAATCACCGACCCATTTAAATAAACATAAGACTAATAATGCAGACCTTTCTATAGGCTTATAGAACTATCTCAATTTCAGTCCCATGGTCTTGCTCTAAACTCCTTTTTTATAACAATTTTTTTAACAAGGGAATAGAAATTTGACCAAGAGCTCTTGGTGCACTCCAGGTGTCTACTGTATATCTCTCCTTATCAGAGTATATGCATGTTCATGTTCCAACATTTATCAAACTGGAGGCATATGGGTTCTCATATAAATCAGTTGTTTATTTTGTTAATCAATTTGCTGTGAATCTTCACGCTTATCTCTTCCTGAGGACTGCCATATCAATAAAATGTAAGGTATTACTTAACTAATAAACGTACCCATACTTAAACTATTAAGTCTCCCCAAACTTAAATGTTACTGAGATGTCAGAAAGGACAATCATACATTGTTTAATGTGATCAACAATGTAAACACTACTTAATTCCTAGAGAAACGTATTCAAGCAAATTATTTTTATCTTCTGGTAAAATGAATTAATCTCAGTATGATCAGATGTTTGAAAAACCAGCATCTTACATGATCCAAAATAAAATTGTTCTTTGGCTATAATTATCGTGTACATCAGAATCTACCTACTCGTAACCAATATCTAATTACAATAAGAAGTATATTGCTCATCACATAAATGTTGTTAAATGGCTCCTCTCAAAATCAGGTAAATGTCACAATTTTATAATACCGATCATAGGTATAATGCAAGTCATTCACGATTAGAACATAACTATTTATGACACAATACTGTGTAGAAAGTAATCAAATATATAGAATTCTAAGCAAACGTTGGAAGGTAGCCCTCTAACTTAACTCTGATTTGACCCCCATTTAAGCATAAGATCCCTTTTAAAAAAACAAAGACATTAAAAATATTACTCAGCTTTTCTCAGCTTCAGTAACACAATAAGCTATTTGAAACAAGCACTGGCAAAAGCAGGAGGTCTGGCCTATGGCCAATATGGTAAAACTGGTTCCATTGTTTTATTAACCATATATCACAAGAAGGAAAAGAAAAAAAGAAAACATTCTGCCTCTTAAACAGGATGGCCATATACTTCTAATAAAACGTTTTAAATTAGAAATAATCTTAACCATCATATACATATTTCAATACTTCAATTTTAATCTATTTATTTGTGCTTTAAACCGCTGACCGCGCCGCGAATTCCGGTGCGGAAGAATTAATGAGTGGGCGTGTTTCGGATGGCCCCCGGTTCCCTTCAAATAAAAACATTTGAGCTGGATAATACAATGCATCTACGAAATATGGAATTAAAAAAGGGGTATGTATGATATAAAGGAAAAGCGTGAGTTGTACAAAATGTACCAGATGTTTAGGCACGTGAAATGCAAGTGAAAGACATATGGTTAGTTTAGAGCAGGGGCCTCCAACTTTTTCTTTAATAAGAGCTACTGTTCAATGTAAATCATCCCAAGCTACTAATATTCTTAGAATTGTAGTGCTGTAAGAGTGACCAAATCAGACAAGATTACATTAGTGGCCACCCTATGCAAGATTAGCCCCATTGATCACCTCAGGGCATCTGGCAGGGTTGCCAGAAGTAGCGTAAAAAATAATTTGTCAATTTGGAATGCCGTTACTTGGGTAATACACAACAGTCATAGCTGCAATGCCCCAGGTACCAAGGTCATAATATTAGTAATAACTCTCTCCAACGCCAAATGATTTATCACTCAAATATCAGCTACACATATATTTTGAAAATTCAACCATTTTTTCTCCAAATATCAGCTTAATAGCTCTAAAAATGCACACATTTTCATGTTGAATACACACTTTACAGCAAGCTTCTTTTTTTTGTTTGGAAGGAGGGGGCTAGGGATGGGGTGGGATTCAAATGTGCCTCGTAGGTGTTTCTTGGCACGAGGCCCCACCCCCTTCTCACACAGTAAGATTCTTTAACACCTTGGCTGCTAGGTGTTTTCCCCTTCTGTGCTGACTTTTTCTCATTATTGTTGTTTTATGACGAGCTCAGCTCGTCATCAGCACAGCTCAACTGTGCATCATGACGAGCTGGGCTCGTCATGAGCATCGAAGGGGTTAAAGTTCGGAGGTATGCAAACCTGCTGTTCAAGCAAAACCGATGGTGCCCTTGCCACCTTCCCACTGCAAGAGTCTTTCCTGCTTGCCCCTCTCCACCCTAAGGCCACCTGAGCCTCAAATTTGCTCCTATTGTCCCTCTAAGTCTTTCTTGACTGTGCTCTCATATGGGTGCAAATTCAGGATGGTGAGTGTAAAAATTCAGGACAAAGGGTCAAAATTCAGGACAGTAGGTCAAAATTCAGAGCAAAACTTTGGGACAAAAGGTAAGTTTTACAGACACATCAGAGGAGGTCGCACAATAGTTTATAAGTAAGTAAATAGAAAACCACTTAAGTACAAGTCAAAATAAGTTTATATTAGGTTAAGACAATTGTACACTTTACAGTTTTTCAGTATGCGCGCAGTTTTGAGCAGTTGTGCAGGTCTTTTTTTGTGCTATTTCATATATAATGATCTATTTATATGGTTACTGCACTTGGTTGACCAGTCTGATATTTTGTTTACAATTCTTGGACCTGAGCAGGCATGTTTGGTGAGAGAAATGGTCAGGATGATCTGCTAGGATAGACCTTGTGAGAAGTAAAGCAGCACGTATAGGATGCAACCAATTGGGACCTGCAGTGCTGGACTTGAGTGCAGTCCTCAGAGTGACCAGCTTTGGCTGTCAGATCATTTCAAGCATTCCATTTCTGTTCACAGGGCTCGAAAAATCCACTCGCCGCTGGCAAGTGCGACCCAGATTTAATTAATGAGGACAAGCTATTTTTAGGTCCTACTCGCCCTTTCTGGCTAGTAGGAAGGCAAACTGACTTTTGACCTCAGTCTCTGAAATCAGGTCCCAAATAGTCTCAATCAATTTTCAAGTTACAAACTCATTGATTGTTGGTATCTCCCTCTTTTTTCTTTTTTTCATGCAGGCCCATAGGAACGAAGCCAATGAAAAACATATCAAGTGGTCAGATAGACCTTTTAAAAAATATAATAAAAATATTTTTCTTTAATAGCGGCTTTAGATAATCATTCCTTTCCATCTTATAAAGACTGCAGAATAAAATTAGATGCAAATCAGTTTGTTTAGACAATTTGTCTCATGGGCACAAAATTAATCAGCGTTGTTATAAGTTTTATCAGGGTAACCTAACATGAGTGGGATCATGTTCAATCGAAACCTCAACAATATAAATCCATGTTGTGCGTTAGTGACTATCTGCCAAATAGAAAAATCCTCTGTCAGTCACTGGGGGGTTTGAGCCAAAGGTTACAACTGCATGGTTCTCTCTGTGGTGTTCCCTTCTCTCATAATCCATCATTGTCAAAAACATGCTTTTAATCTTTTGCTTTGAGACCTTTCTTCATGAGGATGGATCCTTAAACAATTGGGGAAGGCCAATTTTGTTCAAGAGTGTTTCTACATAACCCAACCATCTTGACATCCTAGAATTATCCATGTTTAAACAATTCTTTAATATTGTTTGCGTCAGCGGCACTGTATCCCAATTCCATATTGGGTGCCACAAGAGGATGGGGGCCAGTTGTAATGTATCTGAAATGTGAGGGAGGCCCAATTCTATGTGTAGAATGTAGCTGGAAGCAGAAACAGGATGGCCCACTAAGGATTTAAAAATTTTATTTTCAATAGTTTGGAGTGCGCCTGTCTCTACAATGCCTCACACCCGAGCCCCATATGTTACTGCTGCCTTACCTGTTACCTCTCCTGAGGCGTGAGCCGGGAGATAGACTAGTGATTTACTGCTGATTTTTAAATGCAACTTATTCACTGTATTTCTCAGCCTTCTTTTGCACACACTTGCTTTTAAACTTTGCTTTTTATTATCGTACCGTTGTTTAGCCTCTGACAGGTAAATTGCTCATAAAATTACTGTGACCCGATTCTGATAGTTCTTTGCACTGCTATTTACCTGTGGCATAGTAGTGGTCCCGGGAGGCCAGTTTTAGCTCCATGGTGCCGATCCGCCATCTTGGGTGAGTGAAGGTGAGCAGTTCAGGCTTTTTCCTGCTCTCTCACCTGATTGCCCACCCTTTTCTGTATATATTGTGAGCCCAGAGCGGGCGCTCACCTCTCCTGAGGCGTGAGCCGGGAGATAGACTAGTGATTTACTGCAGATTTTTAAATGCGACTTGTTCACTGTATTTCTCAGCCTTCTTTTGCTCACACTTGCTTGTATTTGTATTTGTATTTGAGCTTATATAGCGCACAGCTACCCGCAGTGGGTTTCCCGGCGCTTGCTTAGGGAACCCGTCCTGGTATTCCCCTGTGACATAACCCCAGTAGGGTATCCACAAGGTGAAAGTCAGGCATCCCGCCGCGAGGGGCCGTTGTGGAGATTAAGCAAGCTATTGCCCAGAGTCGCAGAGTGTGAACCCGTGAGTCGAGAAGGCACCGGAGCGAGAATTATCGAGTCCGTGGAATTTTTAGCCCAAGACCCGCCGAGGCGGGGAATTGAACCCTGGTCCAGGGCCGATCTCAGCTTCCGGGTCTGCCGCCTCTAACCCCTGAGCGACACTTCTCCACTTTGCTTCTAAACTTTGCTTTTTATTATGGTACCGTTTTTTAGCCTCTGACATGTAAATTGCTCATAAAATTACGGTGACCCGATTCTGATAGTTCTTTGCACTGCTATTTACCTGTGGCTTAGAAGTGGTCCCCGGAGGCCGGTTTTAGCTCCGTGTTGCCGATCCGCCATCTTGGGTGAGTCAAGGTGAGCAGTCCAGACTTTTTCCTGCTCTCTCACCTGATTCCCGGCTGGTGCCCTCATTGTATAAATCATGAGGTTGGAGCAAGCGCGCAGCGGGCGCGCCACTGGCGCGCCAAATGCAAGCCAGTCTGCGCCCGTCCGTGCCTCGAGAGCACCCAGCGCCAGCCACGCTGCCCGACACTCCTGTGAGCTCCAGGAGGGTCGAAGGTCCTTCAGTCGTAAGGAACTTTTAGCGCTTGACAACACCAAGTGTAAAGGGGGGACCAGTGGGCTGTACTCCATAGTCTTCACAGGACGTCCCCACCTGCCAAATCTGTTTTCATACTAAGCCACTACTCTCCGCCACTTGAATCAAGAGGGAGAACAGGATCCGAGCTGCACTTATTAAATCCCGCTCTATGGCTGAACGATCACTGTGCTCCTGTGGTCGAGTTCGCCATTTCCGCGGGCTTTAAAATTGTGAGAGCAGACCATAGAACTGGGAAGGGGGCGGGATAGAGGTGGTGTTCAGGGACATTTGGGCTTTCTCTAGTGAGCCATCTATGGGGCTAGTGGATGGGGAGGCCATTGACTTCTCTATCATTATGTCCCCCCATTACACACTGGGTGGCACTCTAGTTTACCGCCCACCTGGTCCTTCTGGACCTTTCCTGAAATCCCTGGACGATGTCATTGTTCCCCGTGCCCTCCGCTTCCCATGCTTCCTCCTCCTAGGCAACTTTAATATCCATTTAGATTGCCCGGAGGCTCCCGATTCAAGAGAACTTTTCGATCTGCTTGATCTGACACAGCTGACCCAGTGGATTAAGTATCCTTCCCATAAGGGTGGTCATACGCTTGATCTAGTGTGTTCCAACTTTGCCCTGTCTGCTTCTGACCCCCTGCAGGTCACCTGGTCCGATAATTATTTGATCCGGTTCTCCTGGATCATAGGGAAATCTACGGGCCGTTAGGCACGGCCCAAAGTAAGCCGGTTCGGAAGATTGACATTCCAGCCCTTTCGAAGGCCCTCTTACTATCGCACCCGCCGGCAGCCTCGGGTCTTGAAGGAGCGGTTGAGAGTTTTACCTCCTGGATCAGCCTAGGGGCTGACTGTGCCTCCAAACTCCGATCAAATAAACGACCGAGACAATTTCCTTCTAAACCCTGGTATTCGTACTCTCTTAGGGTGCTCAAATTGGGTTGCAAAAAACGTGAACATCGCTGGCGTCGGGAATACTGCCCCCTGGCCAAAACTACTCTCCGTAAAGCCCAGAGCAATTACTATGCAGCCATCAGGGAGGTGAAGAGTAGGTTGTATGCGTAGCGGATTGCCAAGGCCAACAACAATAGTAAGGAGATTTTCTCCATTGTTAGAAGTTTTCTAACTCCTTGCCCCGAACAATTAGTTCTTCCAGCTTCATCACAATGGTGGGAGGAGCTGGCATCCTTTTTTATTGAAAAAATACAGACTATCCAAGATAGCCTGGGGACAAGTCTCCGGGAGCCAAGGGATTTTTCCTCTCTGCTCCCCTCAGTCCCCACCCCTTCAGTATCTCCCCTTACGGAGTTTATGCCCATAGCTGGGTCTGATACATTGGCCATTCTTGAATCTCTCAAGTCGGGTTCCCAAACTGATCTTGGCTGGGGTGGTTGAGGTGGTCTTTCAAGAGGTTACTACGATTATTAATCTTTCTCTACAGACTGCCACTGTACCCCTGGCTTGAAAACAGGCTAAGCTTTTGCCACTTTTAAAAAAACCTCCCTGGATACGCTCAAACCCACCAGTTATCGCCCCATCTCTCTCCTCCCGGCACTGTCCAAGGTCTGCGAAAAGGTGGTATTTCGACAGCTTGAGGCATATGTGGAAGCATCTGGTGTTCTACACCTGGCGCAGTCTCGCTTTAGGGCATCATATAGCACGGAGACTGCACTGGTGGAAATGGCTGAGGCGATAAGGGAATGTCTGGACGCGGGCGGTAGGGCAGCTTTGGTGCTACTCGATCTCTCTGTCGCCTTCGATACGGTGCCCCACCAACTACTTCTCATTCGGCTCTCAGACATTGGCATCATGGGCCCGGCCTGGGACTGGCTGAAATATTTTCTGGAAGAACGCATCCAGCAAGTCTCGATGCCACCTTTTTCATCGATTGCCAGGAAAGTATCTACGGGAGTCCCACAGGGTTCCACTCTTAGCCCTTTGCTCTTTAATATTTATCTGACTCAGTTGATCTTTCTGGCAGAGGAGCTGGGAGCAAAAATAATAGCCTATGCCGATGATACCCAGCTGCTTTTTACCTGGAAAGACTCTGACCTGTCGACCGAGGGGGCCCAGAAATGTCTTGCGTCAGTGTTTCAGTGACTTGCACTTGCTCAACTGAAGTGCAATGAGGACAAGTCGGAGGTCCTTTTGTATGGTCAGTTCCCCCATGCCTTCAGAGAATCTTTGTGGCCTCCTGACATTCCCCAACCAAATTCTGTGGGCACCCCGGCCAAGAATTTGGGGTTATGGGGTTTCTCGACGCAAATTAGGAAACTCACCAGAGTGTGCTTTGGCACTCTTAAATCTCTAAGACAATTCTTCCCTCTGCTTCCCAGGCCAGCTAAGGAAACGGTCACTTGAGCTCTTATCCTTTCTCGCATTGACTACACCAATGCTCTGTACATCGGTATTCCAGGCTATCTGGTTAAAAACTGAAAACCATACAGAATGCCACGGCTAGACTTCTGGTTAACATCTCCAGAAGATCAAGGGTAAGACAGCACCTGCATGATTTACACTGGCTCCCTGTGGCACACAGAGTGAAATTCAAAGCTCTCACTCTGGCCCAAGAGCCCTGCACGGCCTTGGCCCAATGTACCTTATGAAGCGTTTTGCTTTCTATGCTCCAAGCAGGGCGCTGCGCTCAGCCTCCCAATGCCGGTTGGTGACTCCCAGATTCGTAGGATGCGGCTCGGTGGTCAGTCCCTCTCTGTGAAAACAGCTAAAGCTTGGAATTCTCTTCCCTTGGAATTATGCGACATCCATAACTCTAGGTTATTTAAAAAACAACTCAAAACCTTCTTCTTTAACCTTCAAGTTTAAACACCTTTGCCTCGCCAGGTCACTATAAGTCTGTGCGCCAGGATACTCTCGAGTAATTGTGCGCGATATAAAACTTCTATAACATAACATAACTTTGGCCTGATAAATATGTCTTATCGGTAAGAGAGGCCTAGCACCTAGTTTTTTTTAGCAAATGATTTTACAGCAGAAAGGCTTCTTTCCATTACCCCCTTTCTTCCTTCCACTAACCTTGACCATGATAAATCTTTGTCAAAGAGTACCCCCAAATAGGGGAAGAAGTCAACAACCTCTATTCTATCCTTCTCCACATGTAAATAGGGAGTTCTATCTATTTTCCTTGCTCCCACTATAACTGCAAAGGACTTAGTGTGGTTTACCCTCATATCTATTGAGTCCATGAAGGATACATACGAGGATATCAGGTGTTGAAGACCGCGACCCATCCTGGCGATCAACACCGCATCACCTGCATATGCCAGGACAGGTAGGAGTTGTGAATTAAACATGGGAACGTCTCTTGTAGTCTTGATGAGAGCGTTTTCTACACCGTTTGTGTACATGGAGAAGAGGAATGGAGCAAGAACGCATCCCTGCCTTACTCCTCTAGCAATTTTAAATAAGCGTGTGCAGTCCCCATTTTTAGCATATCGGACCGAGGCCGGGGCATTGGAGTACAGCTGTCTGATGAAATTTAATATGGCTGGGTCAACCCCCATTTCCTACCTTATAGTCCATAGCTTTTCATGGACCACAGCAGAACGCTGCCGACAGGTCCATGAAAGCAATATATATTTTCCCCTCCTTCCTCCTAGTATATTTTTCTGTTATAAGCGCCAGGTTTAAGCACTGGTCTACGGTGCCCCTTAACTGCTGGAACCCGTATTGTTCATGGATTAAGATGTCGCTTTTCTTGGCCCATTTCATTTTACAGAAACACAGGTAGTGGTGCGGCATCTCAGACCCTGTCACCTTATATTGGTTTGTTTGAATCTATGTCATGATACCTATTGTTCAACCTGGTAAAATGTTGTCCCTCACATAATGGTAGTATTTCTGGGCAACTTGAGGGTATTAGGGCAGGATATCCTAACCTGGTCAAATTCTAACCCTAGTACATTGGTGATAATTCTTGGCAACTTGTTGGCATCCATGGCACGTTGACCACCACTGGTAAAATGTTAGCCATGGTATAAAGGTGGTAATTCCTGGTATGATGCAGCCAATCTCTAGCATAATTTTGGTCCTGAAAGAATGGTGGTCAGTCCTGGCACATAGTGTGCATACATGCTAATGGCTGATCCTGGTGCTAATCGTTTGCCTATTATTGGGTATTTGTTGGACTAGGATGGTTCTAGAAGTATGGTTACAATTCTGGCCATACTGTGGACATCTGTAGCACAATAGTGGTGATTCAAGACACTTTGTGGGCATTCATAGACCCGCACACCTACAATAATGCTATCAGCGGCAAGTAATTCCGATCATTTCTGGGCATTCTTCACACAAAGAATAAGGCTGCGGTATGATAACGTCAAGACACTTATGTAAAAATTGCTATATACAATACAGTTCAGCCGGCTCCGAGAATGGAGTAAACTGTGCAAACAATATATATAAAGTGAGTGTAGGTGAGCAAACGTCGCCGACCCTCTCCTCAAAACTTAGGAAGGATGCTTTATTCTGGAGAAAAAAACTGATTTTGGAGAGAATGGTGAGCTAAGACTTGTATAAGCTTCCTGCGCTGTACAGCCATTGCCTAGCACATAAATGCGAACATAGCAAGTTCTAGATTAATTGCTCTTTACAGAAGCTATCGGTGTTGGAGAGTGTTCACTGCCATAAGTTACTCACTTTTGCGTGGAGGAAACTGGCCAGTTAAAAGCTGCGATGGTTTGAGCTCTTCGGCCCAGGACGATTAGACTTCTGTACTGGAGTAGTGTTTCTATGGAAACAGTATCATTGACATGAAAAAGGGACTAGCCTGTTGCTGATATGGAATCGATAGATGTGTTGACTGGAGACAAATCCTTTACTTTATATTATAACATATTGACTTACGGATTGAAATAGCTCAACTTCTCATTGCAAAGTACTAAGAAAATAGCACTGCACTGGTGAGACGGGCAATATTCAACCAACAATAGTAATGAAGAAGTTCGAAATTAACAAAAAAATAAACGTTCCAAGATGGCACTCTTTCTTTTTTCTCTTCTCTAATTATGTCGATTTGTCAGTAGCAAATTGTACGAAACACACATTAAAAATAATCACGTTTCAAATTAGCACCGCTGTGCTAAAATTCGTTATTTAAAAATATAATGCATCGCGAATACAAAACAACAGCCTGTAAGGTGACATATTTACACGCTGATTTATATAACATACGTATCATTTTGAAAATGTATTTATTAGAAATATGATATGTTCTGATCGTTTTCTTTCTGGAATGGCAACACAGACACATTCCAACATGACTTCCGTGTGCTCTTCGTGGCATTGAGCAGGTCTGACCCTTGTCCGTTTTCGACTTCGTCTTTGTTTAGGCGAATGACGTCTCTTGACACTGACTAGTCTGGAGGTGTTTACCATTGAAGGCGGTAAAGTACAAAGAGCGAGAGAAAGACGCCCGTCTCTTCTCTGTGCATCGCAACATTCTCCATGTGTGCTATACAACTGACAACCTTTTTATTGGAATAACCTAAAGAGGCAAAGAAGCATAAAAGCAGGATCCGTCATGCCGTAAGTATTACAACTACCCAATTGGCTCAGTAGTTCACATTAGCGGGACATGGCTCTAAAAATAAGGAATCCGTTGTTTTTCCCTATTTGGTTTTATTTATTAACGAGTTATTATTGTCTCCTCATTTTATTGTTGCTTTTTTCATTTTCAGTACTAAAAGATGTAATGTATGCTTGACAAAAACGTGTGACTGCCCTGTCATTTGAGCGAAATATTTCCAGATTGTCCACCAACTCTGGTCCACCACCCCCTAAACAGGTGGAAGGTGTGTTTAAGAAATGTAATGCAACAATTGTTTGGATTACTGCCACTCAGCATTACCTTGCCAACAGCTGTTCCACAACCGCCATGTAAAGCCTACTGCCGCTAGGTTATGGTCCCTGCTGCAGGTATTCTTTTTTTGAGCAGTTCGTCTTGCATTCAATCTGTGGTTTCTATGCTTTCTCTAATATTTTTGGGATTTTTCTAGTTACTATGACGGAAAGTCTTAATTTTATTAAAGACACGGAGGCGAGTATTATGCTTTTTTCTTATCTTGCATTTATTACACAGCAGCCAAGATAAGTGAAAACTACAGTTCCCGGGGGACCAGGAAACCAAACTGGCCAATGGGAACGCAAAAACAACAAGATCAGATAACCAATCATGAAGCAACAGTGTATAAAACGTCACACTGACTGCAAAGCTTCCTCTTTTCGCTGACGAGCAGATCAGATAAAGTCTGAAAATAGAGGAACAATAGCAAAAACAATAGATAGAGCCAAAGTCCAGGAACAAACTTCTTGAGTCAAATTGATCCAGGAGAAATGACCAGTAGGGTTCAATGCAGGCGAATCCAAGCAGGAAGAAGAGGTTGATCTCCAGGGAGAAGGCCAAGGCTGTCGATGAACAGGACCATCACGAAGATGCAGGCGGCAAGGCCGGATTCGCTGAAGGGAGGGAGAAACACAAATTAGTAGTGTAGAGGTGGGATAATGCTCGCCCCCGTGTCTTTAATAAAATTAAGACTTTCCGTCATAGTAACTGGGAAAATCTACATTTTATGGCAATACCGGAGGCTCCTATTATGCTTGTTTAAAGCATATCAACCACCTAAGAAGCCACAGAATCAATAGATTTGCAATAAAACAAACAAAAAACATTATTCTTAGTCCAATCAGCTGATCTCAGAATGTCCTCGAGGCGGGAGCCCTCCCAAAAGGCTTTAGAAGCCATGGCTCCCCTAGTGGAGTGAGCTCCAAAAACGGAGACATCGATGCCTGCAAGGGACATAACCCAACGCACCCAACGGGCCAGGGTAGCGGAGGAGACAGGAAGGTGAGGTTTACGAAAGGAAATAAGGAGCTGGGAATAAGAGGCGGCTCTGAGATCAGCTGTCCTTTGTTCATACATTTTTAAACATTGACCTACACACAATTTAGGATGAGAGGGGAAATAAGGATAAAACACTGAAGACAAATGAGTTTTTGTACGTCTATGAACCTGAAAGACAACTCCTGTAGGAGAAAACTGACAAGCTGAAATGTCGAGAGCTTTCACATCAGAAACCAGTTTAATGGAAACAAGGCTCAAAAGCATGGTAAGTTTAGCAGATAACATCTGTAGAGAAAGTGCAGCATTATCCTACCAGTCAGAAAACAGTTTAAGTAACACAGAAACGTCCCATAACTTGGTATACTTAGCCTACGGAGGTTTGGAACAGCGAACTCCTTTCAGAAGACGACAGCTCAAAGGATGAGCACCTACAGGCTTGCCGGCGATGGGGGAATGATTGAGGGAAATGGCCGACCTATACAAGTTGACTGTTCTCTAGTTCTTGCCTGCGCTGGCTTCAGAGGCCAGAAAGTTGACCACAAAATTCAGAGGGGCTGAAAGGGGATCGATATGCCTTTCCAGACACCAGCTTGCCCAAAGAGACCAGGTGGATTTGTAATCTTTAGAGGTCCCTGGGGCCCAGGCTTTACTGATAAAGAGAGAAGCCTCTTGTGAAATGAGGATGTCAGGAGGGACAGGCCGGAAACTTTCCAGGCAGACAGGAAAACAGGGAATTGTCCACAATGAGGCTGTGCTGTTATCCCAGAGGGTTCAAAAGTAAGTCCTCGCGAACTGGGAGAAGAACTGGGAAATCTATCGTCATCTCCAACAGAGATGGGAATCAAATTTGAGATTGCCAAAACGGGACCACTAGGACCAGAGAGTTCGACTGACGACGAACCTGGGAAAGAACTCTGCTGATCATGAGGAAAGGAGGGAAGGCATAGTTGAGGTGGAGCGACCAATCCTGAAGGAACGCATCCATAGCCAGAGCCTCGGGATCTGGACGCCAGCTGAAGAAACGGGGCAACTGAGCGTTGAGGCGTGAAGCAAAAAGATCTATGAAGAAAGGGCCCCATTTTTGAGACCGGGATAGGAAGACGGATGGAAGAAGCTTCCAGTCACTGGAATCTCAAAGATAACGAGAGTGCCAATCTGCCACAGAATTGAGGTCTCCGGGAAGGTATTCCGCTGTCAAGGACAGTTGATTGGACAGGCAGTATTCCCAAAGGCTCTTTGCCAACTCTGCAAGAGGTTTGGATTTGGTGCCGCCAAGTTGGTTGATGTAACGGACCGCAGAAACATTGTCCATTCGAAGATGGATGGAACAGCGAACTCTGTTCTTTGAAAGGCTTTGGATTGCAAAGGAGCCTGCAAGCATCTCTAAACAATTGATGTGCAATTTCGACTCCTCGCAAGACCATGTACCGCCAGTCGATATTGGACCACAGCGGGTGCCCCAACCCGACACGCTGGCATCTGATTCTAACACAAGATCTGGGGCCGAAGCGAAAATAGTTTGCCTGTTCCACGCATCTAAATGGTCGATCCACCATTGGAGTTCCACGCAAGATTCTTGGTCCAACTCGATAAGTTCGGCGTAGGGAAAGAAGCCTGACTATTCTCACCAGCGATCTCAGGGATATGAGAGAGGTCCAAAAGACCTGGGAGATTTCCGCCTTGATCATAGAAACTTTTGATTGGGGAAGGAGAAGAGAGGCTGCGGCGGAATCTACTAAGAAGCCCAAGAACTCGATTGTCTGAGAAGGAATGAGCATCGATTTTTCGGAATTGAGGAGGTAACCCAGATCTAAGAGAAGGGATTGCGTGGTGTGCTGACAGAAGAAGCTGTTGGTCTGTGTTCATGACCAATATGTCGTCCAGGTATATGATAAGCCTGATCCCGATGGAACTCCGAAACGCTACGATTGGTCTCAAGAGTTTTGTAAAGCACAAGGGTGCTGAGGAAAGACCGAAAGGTAGAGAGGTGAAGCGATAGGTCACGCCTGACCACCGGAACTGGAGAAATTTGGAGTGGGAAGGGTGAATGGGAACTGTGAGATAAGCGTCCTGTAAGCCCAGTCGAACCATCCAGTCGTTTGGACGCAGGGTATCTTGTAAGTGAAGAATGGTCTCCATCTTGAAGTGGCGGTACATCACAAACTGATTGAACTATTTTAGGTTGATCACTGGCCGCGGTTTCTTGTTCTTTTTCTGTACAAGAAAGATGGGACTTAGGAACCCGGAAGGATCGAAAGGAGCGATCTGATTAGCCTGTTTGCAAAGGAGGGACTGAATTTCCGAAGAGATTAGAAGAGACATCTCATTTGAGAAAACTAGAGGAGGGGGAAAGACCTTTTGAAAAGGCGGCGAATAGAGCTCTGTAAGATAGCCTTGAACGGTATTGAGAACCCAAGGATCTGTGCTGACAGTTTGCCTCTTTGAAAGAAACAGTTTCAAAACGTCCTACAGGTGTAGGAGGGGAAAGACATACCTTGCTGGTTGTTGTGATTGTTGCGATAGTTCTTCTGTCCTCGACCGCGGAAGCCTCTACCCCGCTGAGGGTAGAATTGGGGTTTGTAATCCTGTGAAGAGTTGTTGAAGGATCCTCTGGAGCCTTGATTGTTATAGGAACGGCCGGAAGAGCGACCCCTACCTCTGCCAGCCCGTCCAAAAACCCGGGGCGAAAGTACCTTTTTAATGGACTGTTGCGCCTTATCTACGGATGCAAAAGTGGGCACGAACCTGCTAAGGTCCTTAACCAAAGAGTCGCCAAAGAGGAGACCATTAGCCTTACTGCCGGGGTCTTGAGGATTGGCCAATTTCGGGTCTAATTTGATTAAAAGGCCTTCACAGCGTTTGTGTGTAATGGCGGCATTGGCATTCCCAAGTAGACAAAAGGCTTGCTGGATCCACATGGAGACGTCCTCAGCCGACGGGTCCAAACCGTCTAAGCGAGCAGCTTCAGTCATGTCGAAAATGCACGCCAAGGGGCCCACAACATCAAGAAGTTTATCCTGGCAAGTGGACCAGGCTTTGTCCACCCCCTTGCGCGGATCTTTGCCAAACTTAGAAAGGAAGGTCAGCAAGGGCTGATCAATAGCGGGCACCAGGGTAACTTTATCAGGTAAAGATGGCTTGGGACATTCATATTTGAGCCGAGTCCTGACGGAGGTCTCAAAAGGAAGTCGCAACCTGGCCAAAATGTATTCCCCCCCACATGAGAAGAAGGCAACCATTCAGTAGAATTAGGGTGTCGGATTGAAGCAGGATCAAACATAGGAACTCCCATCTGAGTCAAAAACTGGGTCAAAGGCAAAAGAATCAGTCTTGGATTGTTGAAGGGAGGGGGAGGAGGGTCAGAGACATCAAAAAGATCATCTGCGTCTTGCATATCATCGTCAGTGTCCAGAATAGAAGTAATTACCAGTTTTTTTGGTGGCTGTGCATGCTTCGCTTTAAGTTTACGTTTGCCCTCGGTACCCAAAATCCCCTCCTGGACCGGAGGCTTGCAAGGAACTTGGTCCTCAGTCAAGCGCGAGGAACCCGCTAATCAGACGTGACGCAGATTTTGAAGCGAGCAACGCAGCAGAGGAACCCACCTTTTTGTGTCTGCTATCCCACGCAGACTGGGCCAGCACCTTGGACAAAAGGATTAACTGGGAAATTTCCATTCCCTTAGACATGCGTCTCATTGACACCTCCACGGCATTTTCCACTGAAGAGTTAATACATTTACTTAAATCCTGTTTAAAGGCTTCGCCTACCTCATTAGTGTGCACAGGCTTTGTTTCCATTGTGCACCGACCATCAGAGACAGGAGAGGTAGTAATGGGTTAACTGTGAGGCAGAGGAGGGGGGAGCGGCAAGGGAAAACACTCCCTGGGGGGTGTCTGAGGAGGAGGAGCACTTCAGAGCTCTGAGACGCGGACGTGGCGAAGCAGCTCTGGCAGGAAGCGCCAAAAGGGCTCCACAATTAGGAAATATTAATGCTAATTAAAAGCTCCGCTCAATGCTGCACCGGCCGTAAGTGGCTCAACGCTGCCCCGGCCGTGAGAGCGGAGGACAAGGTGAGCGCGAGCGATAAAGAGGAAATGTGAAAGTGCGCCATGGCCGCAACCACCTCGGGGACGGCTGCGGGGGGAAACCCCAGACAGTGCAATAGAACCAAAAAACTGCACGGGACACAAGCGCAGAAATCACGCGTTAGACCAAGCAAATAAACAACAATTAAAGGGTAACAATATACATCATTAAAGACATAGCATATTGAGAGCAAAAGATGAGTCACTTATCTGACTCTGAACAGCAAGAAAAGAGGAAGCTCCGCAGTCAGATGTGACGTTTTATACACAGTTGCTTCATGATTGGTTATCTGATCTCGTTGTTTTTGCGTTACCATTGGCCAGTTTGGTTTCCTTGTCCCCTGGGAACTGTAGTTTTCACTTATCTTGGCTACTATGTAATAAATGCAAGATTAAAAAAAAGCATAATAGAGCCTCCTGTCTTGCCATAAAATTCAGTAGAATAAGACAAAGGAGGTGCGATGGCTGGGACAGTTGGCACACTCTACCACATATATCAAAATAAAGTCTGAAAGTCTTATTATTTTTGGTGTCCAAGTCTTTTCTGGTGCTCAGGAAGATCCATATCCATTATTTCTCAACTGGAGAAGTCCAGGAAATAGCAATAAAGTTCTCCAGGGACACAGACATTTGTTTTTTTTGTTTGTGGTAACATTTGCAATAAATTGGTGGTCATTGGGTTTTGTGTATAGTCTTGCTGCAATGCCAAATCCATGTTAACATCAGTGGCTGAATATACTTGGTGGGCATATGTTTCTTCTGACTCCAGCTTCTTCTGAATGTGATGATAGCAGTGAGAGTTTTAACAATAAAATGTAACTTCACATAGAAAGATTGGTGATTTGCATTGTTGGGGCCGAGTAGGTGATCAGTTTTGGATCCAGTGGCTTCTTCATTGTTTACAAAAGCAAGGAAGTAGTGCCATATTTCCAAAAGTCTTACTGCTCCTGCATACTAGCTGAACCATCGGATCACAACAATCAACCTTGGATATTTCATTTTCCCGTCTACTTTTACTTGAGAATAACAGCGTTTTAATGCGTGCATACTTAACACCTTTGCTGCTGTGACTTCTCCCCTCCTGTGCTGACATTCTATGAATACCATTGTTCATGACGAGCTCAGCTCGTCATAAGCACAGCTCCACTGTGCCTCATGACGAGCTGAGCTCGGCATGAGCATCGTAGGGGTTAAACACTGCTCCAGCCTTTATTACAAAATCATACATGTCCCGGTTCTCAGGCTGAGACAGAGCACAGGAAACAGCAGCATGATGGATCTTTTATGTGAATGAAATGAACCCTCCGAGCAGTGTGCAAATGGTTTGCTGCCTTTGTCATGTAGGATGCTGAATCAGAACCTCTTTCAACGAGGTCATGACATGATTTTTCCAACTTCTGAAGCACATTGTATACAATTATTGCAATTTTACCAAAATTACACTAATCGGATACAGTGATGTCAACTAAGGCTGAGCGGCAACCCTTTTCTTCATCACTGTAATATGTGACCAATTTTCCAATGGCTGGGTCACCATGCACCTCTGTGGTTTCGTCAATTGTCAAACAGATGGGGACATTTTGCTACAGCTTGACAAATGTTTACAAGCTGTGCTTCAAGACTCCGGGAAGATATTTCTCATACATTTGGTTGGATTTGCACGTTGTCCTTTCTGCAGGGCACAGCTGATTAATCAGCTCTCCAATTGAACCATCAGTTTGATGAAGTGGAACACCACCTTCACACATAGCTTTCTCAACCTTGTGCAAGATATCAGCAGCCTCTTCAATATTTTGGCGTGCACGAGTTTTGCACTGCTCCAAGGCAATTTGCTCCGTACGGGCCTTCTTTACGACTGGAGAAGAAAGTCTCTCATTGGTTTTACATCTCAGGTTAGCTTTGAGATTATCTGCTGCCCTGTTTTAATTGTTAACAGTTGTTCGACATGACTTGCAGGAGAACATTTTTATCCCTTTAAGGGACACTGCTTCAAATTCTGCATACTCCACTATGTAATTATCAATGTCCTTACGTTTGCAGCCCATCTCTATAAATGTTCGGTTTAACAATTAAGCAGCCATTGGGTTGATGTTTGTGACCAGGACAAAATACTCAGCCATTATCTGAACTGCGCAATTGGATACAGATATGTAGGAGTTTTACCCCCAGAGCATTCAAATCTATCAGTGTTTCTCGTTGATCTTGGTTTGTACATTTTTTAGTTGCAAATAATTTCTTGTATCTTCTTTATCAAAATATGTCGATGCCTTTCAAGATAACTAATTCGGTTTCTGGTTTTCTAAAAGCAGAGAGAAGCCAGAGCAGTACAATGCCAGATACCAGAAATATGTTTGCATGTCCCAATAGTTTCTTTGTGTGAATATTTCAATAATCACTCAATGAGTTGATTTATAGAGATCAGCTAATCACCCAAGTGGATGTCCAGGCACTTGCAGGGTTTGAGAGACTCCTTCAAATAGCAAGGGATTGAGATCATTTCAGATTTCCAGTACAGATGGGGCAGTCTGCAGTCGGAGGGGGAGGCTGTTCCATGTCTATGCTGAGAGATAGGAGAAGGAGCATCCTCCCCTCGTGCTTCTGTTGATGCGGGAGTGTGGGCAAGTGAGAAGGAGGCGATGGTGATGTGCTATGTAATCTGACCTCTGCAATCTTTTTTGATATTGGTAATCTATCTGTCATACCACAAAAATAAATGTCAAATTACATCATGGCCAAACTATGAAAAAGAATAATCTTTTGAAATTGCAACCTTAGGCCAGAAATGCTCACAGCAGTGGTTGCCAAATGCACTAACATAGGAGTCCCCTCTGCAGAGATACCATACCTTGGACCAAGGCCTGTTCACTACTGTCTGCCTACTTCAGTTTCCTTATTGTTACGGCTTTCCTCTCAGTTAAAAATGCAGAAATGTAAAGTTGCTTTATTTAAGGTTTCAAAATCTATTTTGTCCAATGAAGAGACAGAGTTGGACAAATGGTGTTTTTTTTTTTACTCGTTTTATGATGTGCTTTTGCTCTGAAGAGTTACCGTGATATGATCTTTACCGTAGCCGTACACCATACCAGTCCTTCTTCCCTGCAATCGGACATGCACAAATGCTTATTTAGTACCAGACTCACTTACCATTTTGTTTGTGAGGGTAGCAAAATGACTTGGCGCTATTGATGCACAGCAAATGCTTAGTGTTTTCTAACTTAAAGCTAAGCGTTTTATCGACCTAATAAGGATGAAAGGCTGAGTGGGCCCACTGGATTTAAAACTGTGACCATGAAACAGAGTGTGCTAATAATTTCGTGGGTAAGTGTTGAACAGGACTTGCAGCAGCTGTCAGGTCTGGAGAGTGCAACACACCGAAAGCAAGACACACCAAGTGAACACCGACCCCTCAGATATAGTGCAGAATGGCCCCCTACAAATGCCAGAAGTTACATACTACACTAATATAAATTGCAGCACAGGTTGTGTGTTTTGCCCTAATGCCCTTCAATATGTCGTGAACAGAGTGCTTAAATACAGTTTTCCTTTTATTTATTTTTAATATGGGTGATGTGTGAAAATCTATTCCAGACATTTCTTTTAGATTAAAACAGACCTCACCTATGAAAAATAGGAAGTGTGTCACAGCAATTATTTGCAGTAACATAAATAAGATGCTGCTGTATTATATACAAAAATGTTAGTGAACGGGCCAAGAAAACAAAGCTGAAAGCGCAAGACTCCCAAGCATCTGCCAGGCAACAATTATCAAAGGAAAGCTTCAAAAGCCCATGGACAGCGTCGTTTCACAACTGGCATTTTCCCTGCACACTGAAAATGAGTCCCTGCTCAGGGGGTATTCATCATTCTAATGGGTGCAACCAATAATTCTCTCTTCTTTCCCATTCACTTCTCTAGGTCAGCAGTGACACCTGACTCTATTAAGCTACAGAAATAGTAGGGCCTCAGACAGTCGCGGCTGGTTCATTTAAAAATAATAGGGCGTAAAAATGAAACCTTGAATTTAATAGAGGGAGGGAGCACAGTGAGCCATATAGAAGGTTTGGGAGGGGAAAGGAAATTCTGCAACAAGTGAGGAAACCATAATTAGAACTCTGGTCTCTTAATTCAGCAAGTGCTAATCATGCATGCCCAGTTTTACATACCAAACCTCATTTTGTAAAGTTACATAATTTTGGCAAGTAAGAGGACTGAAAGGTGACGAAAATTCGGGAAGATAATGTGTTCAGACCAATAAAGGGCACAATAAATTGAGGGAGCACAAAAGAGTTCACACAGTGTTAAAAGTGTTTGCAGAGCACGATGTAGGATCAGTACACTTGTATTTTCAATTATTTCCCGATGCATGCAAGTATTATCTGTGTGTTTAGAATGTTTCTTTGGTGTGTCTGCTGGTATTTTGTGTGTTATGTTATGTAGGCGCTCCAACGCGAAAGGAAGACCCTACTGGTCTCTCCGTCACCATTATCACTGATGTACACGAAGGCGGCTGTACCCACCCGTCCTCAAATGTTTCATAACAGGATGTGTTTTGATTGATACCTCATCCTTACCCGCCCACGCCGAGTTGGAATTATCACCGGCCTTTCGAACTTATCCATTGATATCCCGACAGCCCTGAAGAGTCACGGGTTCAGTGCCCGCTTGACGAAACACGTGTTGGGTTGGTTGTTTTTCTTTGATGTCACCCTTCCAGAAAGGAAGGTTCAATATACTTGATTTGAAAGAAACTATTGATTTGTGTCAACCTTGTTTCTCTGAAACAGATTTTCTTTTTACTTTTGATGACATTTATACCTACCTGTTATAACGTGTGCACAGGACTGTTGTTGTATTCACCGAGTGGGCCCTCGCCACTTTATGCAGAGGTTTTGGGGTCTCCTCTGACCTTGTAGCCTCGTTGCACGGTTTTGCTTATCATCTTATACCTACTGCTACAAACCCAAGCGCCATCCTTCCTGCACACGATAAAACCCATCACAGAACCCTCTGTATATGTGTATATCTGTTGTGTATGCTGTACGAGAAGTGACGGTGTGCCTGCTTTTCTGGCAATTTGTACAATTGGTGCTCCTGTGGCAACCTACGAAAAGTCCCAGTAACTTTGCACAGTATGCACTCTTCTGCACAGCCAATGCACAGAATAACGGATACAAACTGGTAACCTTATGCACACCTGCCAGGGCCTAACTGTCTAGATTAGTAGTTATTGCAGGATGAATTTGAACAATTTTCACTTCAAATTTTACTACAGAGCTCAGGCTTGCCTGGGATTTATTTGTCTAGCTACTTTTTTTAAATTCACACCGAAGCGCTACGGAAAGAAATTAAAAATGATCTAATCACGGAATCCACAATGTGCTCCGTTCAATATGAACATGAAGCACTGTAGTGTAGTTCCTATTTCCCTTATAGGCTCTGCGCATTGGAATAATATACATTATAGTTTTTGGCATAGGACTGAGGTCAGTATGCCTCTATCAAGTACATTAAACTTATTTACTTTGTGTGGCAGCTAACTCAGAGGTCACTAGAATCTTCTGGAATAAACAAGAAGGGAGCAGTTTCTGACAACCGCATCAACATGACAACTTTGTTTTCCTTAGAATCGGAACAGTCTCAGAATCGTGGAAACAATAGATATGTTTCACTCAGTCAATCCTGTTATGTTATGTTAAAATGTATTTCTAAACCGCAAGTTCACCAGACGGTTTCTTGGAGCTATAAGCAGGAACAGTTGCCGTACCGGACAGTAAGTGGGTGTCAATTGTAAGCCTGGTAGAAGAGCCAAGTTTTAAGTAATTTCCTAAATTGAGTATAGTAATCTGCCGTGCGCAAGTAGGGAGGGAGGGTATTCCAGAATTGGGGGGCCACGGTCTTGTATCTGAGGCCACTGTGTTTCTTCCATTTAAAAGAGTGGGAAACCAGCAAGTTCTTTTTGGAAGAGCGTAGATCGTGAGAGGGAAGATCCCGCTGAATGTTTAGAGTGATAAAAGCAGGGCCACGTCCTGACAGGGCTTTGTGGATGGTACAGCCCAGCTTGAACAGTGAGCGTTTAGGAATAGGCTTTTCAGCAGTGGTTTCACGTGGGAGTGCTTTGGCTGGCCAAGAATGAGTCTAGCTGCCTGATTCTGGACCCGTTGCAGGCGATGTACATGCTTAGTTTCTTCAGAGTTACACAGAAATAGATAGACAGGCATTTCAATAAAAGATTTATTGAACAGTCTTATTTCTCGTGCAAGAGATATGAGCTGTTACAATTACAAGACAGTATGCGAGATATAATACGTACAGCGTGAGAGGTAGGAAGAAATAATACTGCAATAGCATTGTCTTTTAGCTATGACATATATTCATATAAACATACATGAATAACACAGGCTAAAATATGGATACTCGTCTGATGCTTCTAAATAATTCTACCCCAGTGTACCTAACCTAAGTGTAGCATGAGGTAAGCAGTAGGTGCTGTTTTCTATGGTATGGTAAGCTATAGTGCCAATAGTCCCTTTAGGTTCTAGTCAGCTCCATACCTTAGAATGAGATATCTTTCCGGATTTCAAACTCTAACACCCGGCAAAGGGAGTCAGAATACTGGAAGCTGGTTTCTCTGCAAGCAGGAGGACAGCGTCTTGTTAGTGCATTGGGCTGGGATACGACTTCTCCTGGAGTCATAGTTTCTTCTGATCTTGGCGAGCTGAGCCGAATCAAGCCGTGCCCTTGTTTGCCTTGGTAAGGGAAGGTATATTTATACCTGGTAGGTGGCTAGGAATGTTAGCTTTGACGTAAAGTCAGGCAGAGGAAGAAGTCATTAAAGAACCCCTAAGGAATAGTAGTTCATGCATAATGAATGAGTTCTTGGAGAAATCAATAATCCAAGCAGGGAAAGTCCCAATGGCTTAAGGGTGTGGTTTCTAAGAACTCGTTGTGACGTCGTATGGACAGATGTAGGTGACCATGCCTGTATTTGGATAGCATGGCTAATGCCTAAATAAGGCCTGGGATTCTATGCCTAAATAAGGGCAATGTGAGTTGTGCCTATATAAGAACATGATTCGGGAAACCTATGTACGGGTATCTAAATCGAAACACAACACCCACTCCAATTTCAATTGATCAACATTATTAAATGCTAAACATGTAAAATTGAGTACCATAAGCTGCTGAAACATTTGTAAAAGCATACTTCAAAATAAGTCTTTGTAAAAACTTTTTTTTTCAGAACCAAATTTTATTGACATTTCAGATACGATTGCAAGACATCCACAGTACTCCGAACACCGGAAGGGCTGTGAGCATATAATCAAGAAGCAAAGTATAGCAATCAGTACAGTAAGCAGGATCAGACATTAACATTGAACTACCCGTACCCCCCCAACCCTGTAAAGCCACCCCCACCCGGGTCCCACCCTAGCCCTGTTCACGATGGTCACCTAGATCTAAGCTAATCAGTCTATACAATAGTGGTAGTATACTCTCACCCTCATCCAGGTTCTCAGGACAATTGGTCTCCAGTTACATCCTGTCGCGGCGACGGTTCCAGCCACAGCCCCCTGTATTCCGCCCACCTCTTCCAAATTTTATAGTGCTTTCTAGAGCAGCCACTGGCCTCAAACACTGGATGTTCCTGTCCCATACAATAGTCCAAGCCCCGTTTCCATACCTCAATCGGGGGAGCCCTAGGGTCCTTCCAGGCGCGGGCCACATCCCTCTTGGCCACTGTAAGACCCAGGAGTAACAAGTGTCTTTTATATATGTTGCCACCCACCTGCTCCAGGACATGCAGAAGGCCCAGCTGTGATGTACGCGGGAGCTGCCAACCCAGTACCTCATCCAAACAATCCCATACACGCCCCCAAAACCTCTCCAGTGCCCCACAGGACCACACGATATGAAGGAACGTGCCCACTTCTCTTCCACACCTCAGACAATCGGGGGAGGCAATCAGTCCGGCTCGCCACAGCCTCTCTCTCGTGTAGTAAGCCCTTTGCAGGTATTTAAATTGGATAAAGCGCAGTCGTTCAGCTATGGCTGCCTCCCTTGGGGCCGCAAGGGCCTCCCTCCCCCCCTCCTCGTCAATTTCTCCGACATCTCTCTCCCACGTGGACCGCAAGCCGTCCAGGGAGGAGGAACAATGAATAACTAGTGATTGATAGATGCAGGATATTTTCTTTTCTGTCAATTCTCCCATAAATAATTTGGCTTCTAGCGGACTAAATTCCGGCAGGGAGTCCAATCCCTCCAAGGCAGGGGAGATAGCGTGTCGGAACTGGAGGTATTTGAAGAACTGGGTACGCGGCATATCGTACTCATCCCTCAGCTCCTGAAAGGATTTAAGGGTTGTGCCCCTCATGACATGCCCCATGGTTGTGCCCCGGCAGGCGGCCATTCTGCCACAGCGAGGTCTCCTCAGTCAGCCTATTCCACCATCCCATACGACTAAGAGCTCGATGCCAAACCTGGAAGACAACCTGCGTAACCACTGGGAGCCTCTTCCTCTTCCTCGCCGAGTACAGCAGCATGTGCAAAGTATCTGGGTCCATTAAATATCGCTCCAGAGCATACGCCGGATCCTCCCGGTCCCCATACCACCATTCGTTGAGTATCAATAGATGGGACGCTTGATAGTAGGAGAGGATGTCCGATGACGCCAGGCCACCGCAGTACGCAGAAAGGAAACCGGTGCGAAGGGCCACACGAATAGCACCTCCTACCCAGAGAAAGCGGCCCAGCGCCGAGTTAACTTGGCGGAACCATTGTGGTGAGATAGGGTAGGGGTGGTTCTGCAGTTGGTAGAGCAGACGAGGGAGAGCCACCATCTTAAAGATGGCCGACCGGCCATACAAGTTCAAGGGCATACGGGACCATGTTTTCATATCCGATCGGACCCTGTCCCAGACCGGAACAATATTACGCTCCCACGAGACCCCAGGGATGTCCGTTATGAACACCCCAAGATATTTAATGCCTCCTGTCGCCTCCTGTAGGGCGGACGCCCAATTACCAAGAGCCACACCGCTGCCCAGGGTCCACAAGATGGAATTCTTTACATTGAGGTTAAGCCCCGAAACCTCTCCAAACACCCTCATGATGTCAAGAACTCTTGGGCCCGATCTATTGAGATCTGTAAGAAAAAACAGCACGTCGTCTGCGTAGAGCCCAATTCTGTCTGACGGCCCAGCTTCCCATTCAAACCCCTTCATCTGCGCGTCTATACGCACCCATGCCGCGAGAGGTTCCATCGCGACAGCGAATAAGTACGGCGAGAGTGGGCATCCCTGCCGGGTACCCCGCCCAATGGGGAAGATGTCCGAAATCGCACCGGCCACTCGCACAGACGCAGTCAAATCAGTATACAGCAGCCGTATATACGAGAGAAAATGAGGGCTGAGATTTAGACGAGGTAGAAGCGCTTGTAGGTAAGCCCAGCTCAGTGAATAGAAGGCTCTATCAATATCGGCCAACAAAAGCGCCGCCTGGGAACCAGTGGCTCGCATCATTTCCAAGGCCACCTGGGCCCGCCTAATGTTGTCGGGTGGCCCTGTGTGGCATAAAGCCAGCCTGGTCCTGGTGGACCAGAGAGGTAATCAATGGGAGGAGGCGGTTGGCGAGCGCCTTCGCCAGTATCTTCGCCTCGATATTCAGAATTGAGATAGGGCGATACGATTCATGGCGATCCGGTGGCCTTCCCGGTTTGCAGAACACCACGATCTCGGCATGCCTCCAATCAGGCGGCAGATGACCTAACTCTCTAGCAGCATCTAATGCAGCGGTCTTCAATCTGTGGGGCGCGACCCCCAGGGGGGTCGTGGAGTCCTGGGAAGGGGGTCGCAGATTCTGCAGAGTGCAGTTCCTGGCACTGAGCTAATGGAGGGTGCTCACGGCGGAGGCCTAATTCACACCGAGGTGTGAAAAACATCAAGCCTCATTAGCAAGTAAAAGGTCTTTTAAAGACCTGTCAAGTACTTGGGTGTGACTGGGTGTGTGTCCCTGAAGCTGTTTCAGCCAAGGCTCACATACACGAGCTGGGGGGAGCTGGGGGGGGGGGGGGGGGTTGAATGGCTGTTGTTTAGCCCTTGGAGTTCAATGGATGTTGCTGCACCTGGAGCTGTGGGTCCCATGACACGTCCCCCGCCCCCAGCAGGGAGGCACAGAGATGCCCTCCCATGAGCGGGAAAGAAGAAGGACTACGAGGCAGAGGGATACTGATTCCCCCCCCCCCCCCCCCCATGAGAGAGGCACAGAAAAGGTGGGTGGATGAATGATGGGTGGATGGATGAATGAAAGGGTGGATGGATGAATGATGGATGTATGGATGGAAGGAAGGATGAAAGGGTGGATGGATGAAGGATGGATGTATGGAAGGATGAAAGGGTGGATGGATGTATGCATGGATGGATAAAAGTTTGCATGCATGAATGATGCATGGATGGATGTGTGAAAAAGTGGGGGGATGAATGATGGGTGGATGGATGAAAGGGTGGATGGATGAAAGGGTGGGTGGATGGATGGAAGCGTGGTTGGATGGATGTATGGATGAAAGGGTGGATGGATGAAGGATGGATGTATGGATGGGAGGATGAAAGGATGGATGGATGGATGAAGGATGGATGTATGGATGGATGGATGGGAGGATGAAAGGGTGGATGGATGAAGGATGGATGTATGGATCGGAGGATGGAAGGGTGGATGGATGTATGAATGGATAAAAGGCTGCATGAATGATGGATGGATGTGTAAAAAGGTGGGTGGATGAATGATGGATGGATGGAAGGAAGGGTGGATGGGTAAAGGATGGGTGGATGGATGAAAGGGTGGATGGATGAATGATGGATGTGTGGATGGATGGATGTGTGAAAAGGTGGGTGGATGAATGATGAGTGAATGGATGAATGAAAGGGTGGATGGATGAATGATGGATGTATGGATGGAAGGATGAAAGGGTGGATGGATGAAGGATAGATTGAAGGATAGATGTATGGATGGAAGAATGAAAGGGTGGACGGATGAAGGATGGATGGATGAAAGGGTGGATGGATGAATGATGGATGGATGGATGTGTAAAAAGATGGGTGGATGAATGATGGGTGGATGGATGAATGATGGATGTATGGATGGAAGGATGAAAGGGTGGATGGATGGAGGATAGATTGGTGAAGGATAGATGTATAGATGGAAGGATGAAAGGGTGGACGGATGAAGGATGTATGGATGGATGTGTGAAAAGGTGGGGGGATGAATGATGGGTAGATGGATGGATGAAAGGATGGGTGGATGGATGAAAGGGTGGATGGATGATGGATGGGAGGGTGAAAGGGTGGATGGATGTATGAATGGATAAAAGGTTGCATGGATGAATGATGGATGGATGTGTGAAAAGGTGGGTGGATGGAAGGAAGGGTGGGTGGATGAAGGACGGATGTATGGATGGAAGGATGAAAGGGTGGATGGATGGATGTGTGAAAGAGTGGGTGGATGAATGATGGAGGGATGTGATGAGGTCTAACAGGCGCATTTATGGTTGTCAAAAGTTGATGAAGAGGAGTACCAGTTTCTAGAAACTTTTGTCGGAAGGGGGTCCTTACGCCTAAAAAGGTTTAACAAGGGGGTCTCGGCATCAAAAAGTTTGAAGACCTCTGATCTAATGCCTTCTTGAAATGTGGCCCTAACTGGAGATGATATTTCCTGAAAAACTCGCACGGGAAGCCGTTCGGCCCTGGGGCCTTCCCAGCGTTCAGTTCACCAAGTGCCTTACCCAATTCCTCCGCGGACAATGGAATCTCGAGACGGTCCCGCTCCTCATCAGAGATCCCCGTGGCGGGAGATCCGCTAGAAATTTGTCCACAGCCTCCGCAGGGAGAGAATCTCTAGGGGGATATTGTGCTTCATAATAACGCGCAAAGCTGTCGGCAATGACCCTTGGATCGGATAAAGAGTTCCCGGCCTCATCCCTTAGCGCCGACAACATCTGAGCTTGGAACGTGCCCTGGCACAGTCTATACAACATTGAGCTGGATTTGTCCCCCCACTGGTAAATTCTACTCTGCGTTGCAAGCCATATGTGGCGTGACTCTTCAAGTTGTAGGGAAGCAGCATCCCTTTGCACAGGCCATATGTGGCGTGACTTTTCAAGTTATAGGGAAGCAGCATCCCTTTGCACCTGGAGCAGCCGTCGTATGCCCTCCTCCGCCCGGTCTCCGTGGAGCGTGTCTCCAGAGTGCGGACACGATCTGCCGCCTTCTCTAGATCCTCTCCCCGCGCCCTACGGGCCTTCGCACACCAGGCTTTATCTACTCCCCTGAGTGTGGGCTTCATGGCCTCCCAGAGGGTCACCACCTCCGATCCCGACCTCTCATTTTCATCCCAGTAGTGAGCTATGACCTCCCGCATATGGGACTGGTAGTCGTCTTGTCGTAGGTGCCAGGTAGAGGCGCCATCGAAAAGGCTGCCGCCTCCTGTCAAGGAGGATATCTATCGTAATGGGGGAGTGGTCAGAAAGCCCACGCGGCAGTTAACCGTCGATGCCATTCTTCCCATCTTGGCGCAGGGGACGAACAGGTAGTCTAACCGTGAGAAGGACTGATGGACCGCCGTAACATATGTATATTCCCGACTGTGTGTGTGTTGATAGCACCATGCATCCATCCAACCCATGCCTCTCACCATGTCATGCAGTCTCGTAGGGGCAGCTACCGGCTGTCCGCAATTCGGCATGTAGCGATCCACTGTCCCATCCATAACGTCATTCCAATCACCTCCAATCACAGCCAGCGCGTCTGGAATCTCAGCCCAAACAGCGAACAGCTTTTCCACCAAAGACCATTGCATACACACTACCAAAGAGTACTGGTTCCCCACCAATCATTCCTTTAACAAATACATATCTGCCCCGGGCGTCTATCCAATGGGTAGAGTGTACATACGACACTCTGCGGTGAATCATGACCGCCACACCCCGGGATCCCCGGACAAAACCAGCATGGAACACCTGATGATACCGATAGCGCTGTAAACTAAGAGTCTTGGCACCTAGGAGATGAGTCTCTTGCAACAGTAGGACATCAGCTTTCTCCTTTTTCCCTTGTCGCAGTACAGCGCCTCTTTTAATTTTATCTAGCATGCCCCTCACATTCCAACTCACAATTCGCAGCGCAGCCCTGGGGAGCTCCGAATCAGAACCTCTAGCCGCCATCAACTGGGAAGATCTGCAATCGCCTGGGTGTAGGTGAGTGTATCTGTCCAGAGGACATGAATCAAACCTGGTGGACCACCGTGTGTGAACGAGCTACCCCTGTGGACCCAAACATTGCGCATCCCGCCACCCCCAGCCCCTGAATCCAGCCCCAACCCAACTCCCGGAAAACTGGCCTCCCCCCTCCCCTATACCTCAACAACATTGAAGTATCTGTCGCGGTGCAAGAGTGCCCTAACCCCCAACGGGAGGTCAGCGGCCACCCACTCCAATGGATCCCCAACAACCACACCCTCAACCCCCAACTAGCCCACTAGGGGGCATTTAAAGTCTGCGGACGACTGGACTGCCGCTATATGGGCAATAGTCCGCCTTGCCATCCTCCCCCGGCCCCACCCTCCCCCACCCCGCATCCCATAACTGCTAGTCAAGTCCGTATCACAGGTTAGCGGTGCCTCGGCCATCGTCCGAAACCTCAAGCTGGGCCATTCTCAATCACCTGCAGAGTCCGCCCCGCAACCCAACACAATTAGGTAACGCATGTCCCTTCTCTTTTCAAGAATCTGCCTCCTGAGACCCCGGAGAGCCGTCTCCTCCGCAGCGCTCTTCTTGGTGGGGGACCTCTTAGTGGAGCGGGACCGCCAGTTACTCCTACTACGAGAGCGTCGGTGGGTCTGCCGCGGCGCCGTCGAGGAGGATGAATCAGAGTCTCGAGACGGTGGAGTATGTGGCCGAATCCGGACCGTCTCGTCAGTCCATGTAAAGACGTCTTCCGGAGAATTGAAGAACCTGGTCCGGGATTGAAAAATTGCTCGCAGGCGGGCTGGGTAAAGGAGGGCGTACTGGATTTTGAGTCCCATCAGGCGAGCCTTGGCCTCTGTGAAGGATTTCCGTTGTCGCTATACTAGCTTGGTGTAGTCCGGGAATATCATAATCCGATGATTGTCACACATAAGGGGTTCCTTCAAACGAGCTTGCTTTAGGATAGTGTCCCTTCATGATGGTTAAGCAGTTTGGCTATTACCGGCCTTGGGCGCTCTCCAACCGGCGGCTTCGGAGCAAGCGCCCTGTGCGCCCGCTCTATGACAAAGCAGCGAGAAAGGGACTCCGGCGGCAACCACCCCTCCAGCCACTGAGTAAGAAAAGCCTCCATATTCCCCTTTTCACAATCCTCCGGAAAGCCAACGAACCGCAGGTTGTTGCGTCAGGCCCGTCCTTCGGCATCCTCCGCCTGGAGCGCCAGGCCTTTCTGGATCCCTTCCATGGCGGCGACTTTCTTCTTCAGTATTGCCACGTCGTCTTCCACTCCGGTGATCCTCGTTTCAGCCTCGGTAATACGTGCCAACGCGTTTCGTAAATCCTGGCGCAACAGCGTGACATCAGCTCCAACTGCCCCTATCTTGGCGTCCAGGGTGTCTCTAGATTGGGTGATTGCCGCCAGTAGTGCAGCATTATCCGGCCCCTGGGGCGGAGGGCCCCCAGAGGCACCGGCCGCTCCACCCGCACCCGTAAATTTGTCGAGGGTGCCTTGTTTCGAGGATCCGCTGCCTCCTCCACCTCTGGTCATGGTCTACAGCCTTTGGGGTCCGCCTGGTAGAAAAGTTCCACTCGCCACCCACTAGATTTCTCCGTCGCGGCCTGAAGGGCCCTCTGTCAGCCGCCCGCCGGCAGGCCCACTCGTTGGTCCCTTTGTGAGGTTCTGGGCATAAACGGCCAGGTAATCTACGGCACGGCGCGCCGGGCCAAGCAGCAATCCCCCGCTGTGTTATGCGGTCCCTGGAGACCTCCACGGCTCACCCCAAGCCTCGACGCAGCTCCACCAGCCTGCGATCGGGGTACGGTAGCGCAATTACCAGGCCCGCGCCGCCCCGGGCAGCCCCACGCAGTCAGTAACGGCCAATGTGTTGGGTGGCAGACAACCCCGCGCACCCAATGCCCTGGAACTCTGCACTGTTGCGAGGGGGCTCCCGGGGGGGGGGGGGGGGGGGGGGGAAGCCGTGGCTCGACACAACCGCCGAGTCGTAGGCCACTGCAGTGGCTAATTGGGCACCAACCAATGCACCCCGGTTCAAGGATGGCGCACTCGCGCCTCAGGGACCTGGTCAGCCGCGGTCCGACCTGACCGCCGGATCCACCACGTTCTCCCCTCCGCTTCTCACACCTGCCGCCGCGCGCCCCCAGCTCACACTCCCCACCGGGGTCGCGTCTCCGGGCCCAGGTCTCTCCCAGGGTTTTTGCCGCCACCAGCAGTCAGTCGGTCAGCGCCGCGTCGGCCGCAGACCCTCGGCAGCCGTCCAGTCCCTCAGGTGCTGCGCCAGGCCCGACGACGCACTTCGCCTGCGGCCCCTCGCTGGTGCCAGTGTCTCGGATGGGGCCGGGCCGCTGCGCCTGTCCGCCCACTCCTCGGGCGTCGTCAAAATTTAGGTCCCGGCTTCAACCGCCGGTATAGGCTGCTCCGCCTCCGGGGCCGACCGCGCCCGATCTATAACTCCGACGTGGCCAAGACTCGCGCCACACCGGTCGGACACCTTCCGCCGCCCCTCACTGCCACAGGATGGTCACAGGCGGGGGGGAAGGCAGGATAATTGACAAAGAAGTGAAGCGGCGGGACGGAGCTCTACTAAGCAGCTTCCGCCATGACAGCCGCCTTAGCCATGCCCCCCTTTGTAAAAACTTTTGCTAGACCTGAAATGCAAAGGTGCTGTACATATTAAAGCAATGATTCTTTCTAAGGATATATTTACAGTGAATGCTAAACGAATGAATATATATATATATATATATATATATATATATATATATATAAATATGATGAAATGGTTCATGATTACAGAGGAAAAAGTTGAAAGCCATTTCATGTCATGGTACATAACCGAATTTGTTGTGAAAAAGGTGACAATTTGTCCCTGAAAGTGTTCAAATAAGTCTGTTCTTTATGAATAGTTCTACTGTAAGCAGGTTACTTTGCCATAAAAAAGAAAAGTACAAATTTGGAGCAAAAAATATTAATCCTAGGAAAAAGTTCCAAGGTTTATCTTTGTTATGAAAAATGAAGGCCAAATTCAGAGCTTTCCCGTTACACTGTGTGCTGAATCAAAAGTCAGTGTATGGGGTTGGAGAAAACATGTAATCTTCTATTCCTGTAGACAAAAAATTGTCTCCCGATGTAGGTGATAGTTGGAATACCTTGTTTGAAGATTAACTGCACATCGATGCCAATCATCGCCTTCAGCATTGGATTCAACAGCAATATTTGTTTCTGATGTTACCTGTGTGCCTGATGATTCCTCTCGTACCTCAGCTGTAGCAATTTGCGTCTGTGAGATCTCAATGAATGCCATCATCAGTATTGGTAGCCTCTGGGGACAACACAGAGCATGGGCCGTTACTGGGTCCAGCAGAGTATCAATATGCGTTGGCAAGACTGATGGGAGTGTTAGCAGGCAGCGTAGAACAGATAAGATGCAATCTGGCCAGATTGGTCTGAATGACAGAAACCATGTGGTATTTAATTCTCACAGACGAGGTAAACCCAAAAGTTGTAGTATGTGCTCACGACACTTCTTTTCCAGGAGAGCTTTCTCCAAGGTGCTGGGAGTGACGCCAGTGGATTGGTAGGAGGAATAAAAACAGGATTCTTGCAACGAGTGCTAGAATTAGCGGCAGACCACCAAACACCGAGTGCATGAAGTTTGGAATGATTCTGAGGACTTCTTGAAAAGGTGTTAACAGTCCTGAAGATGCGGTCTTAAATACATGCACAATACCGCTCGTATCAGACATGTTTAAGATATTTCCTAACATTTCTGTGAAATGTGTAGGGCAGTTTGTACGTAACAGAGCCTATATCTCAGCCGAAGTCCTTGCAATTTGTAGATCATAGGTTTCTTTGGCCGAGGTCAAAGGCACGGTTTGTTGTAAAAGAATGGCTTTCATCCTGCTTAAAGTATCAATTCGTATAGAAGAGATGTTCAGTGAAGGCCATAAATGCAACTCCCTGACCGTGTCTATTTGGGGGAACAACACTTGCATACAGCAAGTGACCCGTTACTAGATATGGGATGCCTGGCAACATGCTACAACAGCTTTGATCATTCAACATGAGGGAACTTCCATTCAAAAGTAGTCCAAACTTTGGATTAATTACAGCGGCTGGAGAACCCTCAAGGTGGCAGGACAAATTTGCAGTGGAACCATTACAGGCCTGTGTAAATTAATACCCCGACATAAAAGAGAACCACTCAGTGCATTTTCACAGTGTGTACCGCTAAAAAACACTTCAAGCCCCCCACTCCAACATCTTTGAGTGTAAGGTAAATCCCAGGATGTTTTGATGTATTCTTTATCCAACTTTTCATATTTGCCTGCTTGCATGTTTGAGGCAATACTTAAAATGGAAAGTTGTAACAGGCAGTGTTATTTTGCCATGAATGGTCCATTCTGTAACTGTTTCTCTGCTACCGTAAATGGCAATTTTTCCAGTTTTTCAATGGTCATCACTGTATTCTTTGCTCCCCTTTGTGCCAGTTCTGTTTATCAGTGAGACTGTATTCTGAAAACAGAGACAACGTGTTGATGGCCATGTCTGAACTGGGGTGGCAGAGTGGGCTAAAGAACGGTGATGGATTAAACCCAGATCTGTTGACTGGGTGGGAGTGTTTGATTGGTTCCGATGCTCCGTCCATCACCACCCCCTTTTGTACCGCTTTGTTCGCCATAAGTTGGCAGGGTATGCTCAGACGTGAGTCCCTTGCTCACTTTTTTTTTTGTTTTAATTAGTTTTTATTGCAGAGTTAGAGACATGTCCTCAAAATTAGACCAACCATTACACTTATGACATCACGAAGTTGAAAGTAAAGCAAATATACTACACAGCCATTTAGCCCACATCCCGGAGGCTGGGCGGCGCGCCAAAAGTACTGTGCTCCAGGAGATGTCTCCGTGTATGCCCTGTTCGGGCGTCCGGTCGGTTATATCATGTTGTATCCGCTTTTACCCCCTAAAGCCCACCCCCCCCTTGCACCAGCAGACCCCAGAATACTCCCTGGGCGCCAACATCAGCTCTCAACCATATCCTAACCGGCCCAGTTGATCCTTCTGAGCTACGACTCGGTGCCTAACTACCCTACCAAGAACAACCCCCCCCCCCCTACTTCCCCCCCCACAACTGCTGCTGATTTGGGTACTGATAAGCCGTGCAAGCACCAGAGTACACCCCCTATAAGATCCATTCACCATCGTGTAATCCACATGGAACCCAACTATCCCAGCTCTTCCTCATCATCCTCCGTCATATAATCACGCAATGCTTGGACCACCATCTCCCATGCCCTAGCTAACTCCAAACACTTCTCATTGCCAGGCCCAGTGGCCTGCCGCATTCTGATAACACTCTCACAGTTTGACCATTTCAACAGCTCACTCATCCATCTTCTCACAGACGGACCATCCTTAGCCTTCCAGTGCCAAGTTATCTCTCTTTGAGCCAGCATGATACCCAGGTCTATAAATTTACTAGTAATTGTTGTCCTCTTGGTAGGGGGAAACCAGAGGAGCAGACACGCTGCCATATCAAAGTCCACCTCCCTATCCGTGACTGCATTCAGGAGTTCCCCCACCGCCTGCCAGTACGCCCCTAATTTCGGGCAGTTCCATAACCTTTGAACCAGATCTACCTCGGGCTCCAAGCATCTCGGGCACACCGCATCGAGCAGCTGGAAATACCGTCTCACCCTCTCCGGTGTCATGACCGCCCTATGGATAATGAAAAAATGCAGCAGTTGAAATCGCGCATTCCTCGTTCCCTTCCAAGTCCTTCGCAACACTTGGCTCCAAACCGTGTCCGGTATGGGCTTACCAACGCTGACCTCCCACCGCGACTTCAATGCCAGCAGTGGCTCCAGTCCTTCACTCCGCAGTCGATTATGGAGACAAGTCACCGCTTTAACAGTGCCCGCCGCCATCACCACATATTGGCACGTCACGGCTACCTCTGGCTCCTCCAACCCTTTCCTCCAATATCTCTGTATTGCTGCCATCACCGCTGCATGCAGCAGGAAAGTCCCATCCGGTAAACCAAATAGTTCCTGAACGTCTGATAGGGGGCCAATGTTCCATCAACATACAGATCCCCCACTACCTGCAGGCCCAGCTCCTCCCATGCTAACAATTGGGACCAATCGCCCCCATGAGGCAGCGCGGTCAGCATCCCCAGCGGTATCTCCGGCGCATATGGGCGGTCTCCTTTTGCTCTTCGTAAGCTCCTACGCCAACATAGTTTAAGCGTTCTTTCTTCTATCGTCAGCTCTCTCGCGTCTAATTTCTGTTGCATTATTATGTATGACAATACACACCTCTGGATGCCTAGACCCCGGTCACGCTCAGGGCCCCTGAATTCTCTGGCAACATTTTGCGTCAATATCTGAAGTTGTGCCGCCAAGTAGTATAATTCAAAGTCAGGAACTGCCACCCCCCCCTCAGACTTAGGTCTAGTCAGGGTGTCCAATGCCACCCTGCGCCGCCCATGTCCCCAAAGGAAGCCTATCACCAGTGTCTTCAGATCTTTAAAAACCCGCTGCGGGATCCATATTGGTAGCGTCCGGAAATAGTAGAGCAGCCGCGGGAGTGCCACCATCTTCAACAATGCCACTCGTCCTAATACCGACAACGGAAGGGAGGCCCAAAAATCCATTCAGCCCTTCAGCCCACGAACACACCGCTCCACGTTCCCCTCCAGGAGGTCCTCAGCTGCATGATAAATGTGCACCCCCAGGTAGGTGAAACAGGAGGACTCCCACACCACCTCTCTCGTGGACTGGGCGTACCTTTCCGCAAAGGAAATACACAGGTCTTGGTCCAGTTCACCCTGAGGCCTGATAGTTGCCCAAATCTACCCAGCATATCCACTGCTCCCTCCAGCGATTGCACTGGGTCCGCTAGATATAATAACAAATCATCGTCCCTGCGCTATCCCATTGTACATGGTGCCCGACCTCGCCTGCGCTGCCAATGGCTCCACCGCTAAAGCGAACAGCAGAAGGGATAATGAGCAGCCCTGCCTCGTCCCCCTACACACTGGGTAGGCTGACGACACAATAGGCCCCAGCCGTACTCGCGGCGTCGCCGACGAGTAAAGCACCCTCGTCCATCTCCGAAAGCCTTCACCTACCCCAATTTTCAGCAATACTCCATCCAGATATTCCCACTCGAGGCTATCAAAAGCCTTTTCGATATCAACAGCCAATACCACAGGGTCAAAATCCGACGCCCCAACACCATCCATGATGCGGATTAAACGACGTATGTTCATCGAGGTGTTCCTAGTCGGGATAAATCCCGCCTTGTAAAAAAGGGTTCCAAAGACAACCAGTAACCAAAGACCCTTTTATGTTGCCCGGCGGTATCGCCTCTATGACCCACCAATATTAATCAATGAAGAAGCAGGCGCTGGAGACTGGAAGGCAGGAAACGAGGATTTTATTCTCTCCGGAGGAGAACACATCAATTCAGACAGCAAGTATCGTCACGAGGTGCTCTAACCACATCTCTGAGGCCTGGCCTCTTATACTGGGGTTTATGACCTTTATTGCACATAACACTTTCTCGCAACACGTTGATAGTTAAAAGAACATCCTCGGAATCTCCCCTTCAGGCCCGTTCCCACATACATTTACAGTTGGATTCCCCACCCCGGTCACAACAGGTGATGGTTGTCGCACAGCAGGGCATTCCGCCGATTCACGGAATGCATGGGGTTGATCGGATCTCATAGGGTGGGGGCTTTGATCGGTTCGTGGGTCCTTTGATGGGGAGGGGAAGCTTCCTACTGTACGGGGTAATAAACAGTATCCGCAGGGCCAGGTGGCGGCCTGGGAACAAGGAAGACAAACGGGGACACAGGAAAAAGGGGGTTTGCATCAAAAGGATCTGAAGCCATGAAAGGAATGAGGGGAGGTGTCGCGCTGGGAACAGGATGGGATTCCGTGGTGAAGCTGCGCTGAAGGGGGGGTTTATTACCCAAAGCATGAGAGAGCGGGGGTTGTCAGTGTGCGGGGGGATGCTTGCGAGGCTAAGAGAGAGAGAGAGAGACGCTGGCTATCAGCAAGGGGCAGGGAGGCCATGGTGTTCAAAATGGCTGCCGCTTACGCGCACGAATGGGCTTGAAAAGGGACAAGATGACGCCGATAATGTTCACCAAGTTTGTGTTAATTTTCCACAGTCCTCCCTTTAACATTTCCAAGACATCTTGCTGGCCTATTTCCTATCTATACCTATATGCAGCGATCATAAGTAAGGGAGAGGGGACTTAGGCAAAAGAACTGTACATAAACATCACATTATAAACATCATATTGAAAAAAATCTCATCATCTAGTAGGCGGGTTCATCGTTAAGTTGGTTGCAGAAAAAAGTCATCGTAATGCAATATCAGACTAGAATTACGTAGCGAGGGCGTTGGGTACAGATCATAGATACTTATAGTCATTTGGAATAAGAACTGGTAAGTTATCATATAAGTAAGTCCTTTTTGCATTCGGCGGGTGCATAGTTAGTCCAATGGTGATTGGGAGAGAAAGGAGATACAGTAAAGATATCAGAGTTCTCGTTGTCTTTTGTCGTCTTCTGTTGGCACTGTTAAGTACCTGGATTACAATTCGGTCTGTCAACAGGAATGTTCATGTGGATTGAGTCGTTGGAGGTCTGCGGGCAGGGGTACATTTTGTTTTGTTTCGCCAGACCTCATAGGAGAAATGCGTTACGGTTTTGGAGCAGGTGCACTTTCTTTTGTAACGCAGAACATAGATTTGCAATAAAAAATGCGATTGTTCCTGAATTGTGAGATCTGTTTGTTTCTTGAGTCTCTGTGGTGGGCATTTCCTGTTGCTTCCATCATCTTCGAGGCGTTCAGCAGTGGGTAGAACCACATACTTCGTTCATCTTTTCTTTAGAGGCGACCCTTGGTGGAGTTCTAGGTCACCGTTCTAAGATTAACATAGTTCGTGGTTTACTTAGTCGGAGCTCCCTCCCTTCTGACGCAGGGAGTACTCTTCTCTGGGTAGCTCAGTAGGATTTGGAGGAACTTGGGAGTTCGGGTGGAAAGGTGCGGGTGTGAACAGTCTTTATGGTAGGTCGGAGGAGGAGGGGATGGAGCAAGGCCAAGTCGGGAACAGATCAGGGGGACGGAGAGTTTGCGACAGGCGGGTCCGTAACCATGCTCAGAGAGCGGGGACTTTTTGGCACACGTTGATCATAGAGCAGGGGCTTCAGGTCAGCCCTTTCCTTAGCTTTGTCTGAAACAGTGCCCCGTCCTGCGTCTCCTTACTGCTGTGGTCTCGCCTCGGCCTCCGTCGCTGATGTTCCACAATCCGCAGTCAGGCCGCGTGCTCCCACATCCGGTCTCTTTCTCCTCCGACAGTGATACCCTTAAATGAGTTTTGAAAAGACAGTCTTTAGAGATATTGCAGAAGAAGGTAATTACATAAATCTATTCCTCTCCCAACACCAAGCAACTGGGGTAAGCACTCGCTACATTGGAGATTCTTGCGGCTAACGTATAAACAATTGATGATAGGTTTGCTGGATTCCTTACAACCTCCTTTTGTTGGCTAATTCTTTGGCGCTTTGATGATTATTACGTTCATTTGTAATGGGTACGAGGTCTGGTACTCATTCATTGCATACGTCTATTATAGTAGATGTCAGTTCTTCTGGTAGAGACCCATTTCCCTAGTACGAGTCTTGCAAGGCTAGGCTGGTCTTCAGGACCTTGTATTTTACAAAAAGTGCAACGTGCTATTCACCACCGTCTGATAGGCATCCTTCTGAGGGGTGAACATAGGCTAAACAAGTCTTCATTACACAAAAACATCTTATTTTCAACAAGGCTTACTGCAACAAGTTCTTTCGATTTTCGATCTAATTTTCAACTTTGCACACATCTTTCTAACTTTCTATATAAATCCTCGCAACCTGGTTACTACAAAAAACTCGGGGGGGTGGTTTGCGATAATTATTAAACTTATCCTCGGGGAAGGAGGGATCTTATGGAAAACAATTGGGAACACAGTGAATTAGAGCAGGGGGCGTTTTCAGGCTCTCGTTCAGGGCAGCTGACACCAAACTGGGGGCATTTTGGGAAGACGGGGGTGTCTCGATCATTTCTTACTGTTTGGGGTATGGGGACAATTTGGAATGGGGATAGTCGCATTACCACAGACATATTTTATCATAGAAGCCACTGACAAATAGTTCCCTGGCTGTGGGTCAAATTTAGGGAACCTCAGTCGTCTTACCTGTCCCTTTCCTATTGGCCAATTTAAATTTCATCCATATTTAGCAGAAAAGGAGAGGTAGTAACGTGGTACCGATACAATTTTATTTAGGATAAATTTGTGCAAATACTTGTGGTATTTGGGGCCAATCGGGAGGTGCACCAGGTTCGTCAATTAGGTGCCAGTCGCTAGGAAGAGGGAAAGTGTGGAGGGGTGAAAGAGAGAAAGAGAGAGAGAGAGAGAGAGAGAGAGAGAAAGAGAGAGAGAGAAAAAACAATAGGCCAAACAGTACACGTGGGACATGGAGAATGACCGTGTATTGTTTGGGCTATTCAGTGCGTTACCCAACGTTAGACGTTTCGGGTCTGTGTTAGGATGTAGGAAGCATGCAGTTTTGGGACAGAAGAGCATTAGATCAGGTACAAAAAAGGTCGTGCATTGGGTAGGGCGTCCTTTTTGTGCCGTCTTGCAGCGCTAGTCCGTTTTCATGCATCGGGCGTGACGTGGTTCCAGATCCCTTACGATACTCCAATCGGGATTCTAATGTAACCTGCAGAGGGAAAAAGGAGGGAAAGGGGGAGGTGGGGGGACAACATTCGAACACATCAAATGTACGGGCACGAAAGTCCTTTACTTACCGCATACTCGTACTTATCTCTTCGGGATATAATCCCTTAGGGTTTTGGCTTCCGAAAGTCAAGGGGGCGGGCAATGTGATAGGTGGTTCATGGGGAGGTTCGAGGATGGCATTAAGGATCGTGTGTAGAGAAAACGCTTAAAAAGGAATCAGAGGTGCCTAGTGTGAGGTACCCGGTTTTGTAGATGTATCCGGCCTTCGGGATCCTTAAATCATTCCCAAAGCTGTGAGGTTCTAAGGCATATCAGTTCTTCGTTTAACCCGGTACCTTAGTACCTTCGACCACCATATCTTAATAACATTTTATCAATCACCCCGCTTTACTTTACCCATTCTCAGAAGTCGAGGTCCTTCTTCATACGTTAGTTCCTGAGCTTAGTCGCATATTTTGGAGGCAACGTATCATACCTGGGATCCGATCATCAATCCGGGGCCGAACAACCATTTCTCGGATGACCTTAAAAAAAGAGCAGAACAGTTGCGCACGGAAAAACCCTCCCACCGATACCCGCATTTACAAAAGTATGCGATGCCTATTCATAGTTTTTAAGACCTTTATTTGTATAATCGTTCAGTACGTAAAATGTGAGAGCACAATCATAATTTGGCCTGACATGTCGTCGATGGAAGCACATACAGTAGGGGGTTATTTTATAGCACAAGAACATGTAAAAAAAGGCCTAATTTATTATTTGCAAGTAACTAAAAACATTTCATTGCGTGACGAGGGAATCAGGGGCATTTTAGTTCATAAATGGAAACACAGTCAAGCTCATCGGAATCACATTTCCTAGATGTAAACCGTGGGTGTGCATCATAAGCGTCGTTATGTACCAGTTACAATAAATATCAAAAATAAATCGTTCATTGAAATCAACATTTTTACGGAACCCCTCTCAAACGTTCGCCAAGTGAACCCTCCTCCCTTTCCCCTCGAGTGCACAATGGTTCGTATATATATCTTAGTACATCAAGTTTCATTAGTTAAGGAACACCACGAGGCGTCCGTTAGTTTCCATTGATACCGGCGCCATTTTGGGCGAGGCCGGTTTAGTCCGGAAGTAGCACCAGAGGAAAAATATCCCCGACGATTGGCGGTTGGACCAGGGTCCCTTTCGGCAGTTCAAAAGAAAACTGTGCTAACAGAGGGGCTGGTGGTGTGGACCGTCAATCAAGAGAGGGAGGGGGTAGAGTCTTTCTTACCGGGTCATGTTGATGTTCAGCCGGAACTTACTCGAGTTCGTCAGCCCATAATGTTCCTGGGTGGTTCAGACGGAAGCTGATGCAGACACGAGAGCACCGCCATCTTGTTGCTGTGCCGTGGTTATTTCATTTGAGATCAATGCAGCTGTTCCTCACCGGAAGCCTGAAGGGGCTGAGGGCTCTTGGGACTTTGGTAGAATCTTCAAAGTCGAGGGGATGTTTGTCGATGGTGGGGGCTTGCGCCCAGGTGGGCAAGTGCCCGGGTTGCAATTTCGGACAAAGTTACTCCAGCGGCCTAGACCCGCCTTTCGAGGGCCCAGACGCCATTTTGAGACCCTGCGGCAGCCACCTTTGTTGTATCCATCAGGAGTGGAAGAAACTTCTTGTGATGGCGAAAGACAGAGCATCATGCTGTTGGAGCAGGACATTTTGGTTCGGGGCGCCAGGGTGCAGCAGTGGAGCCTTCATCTGGGGAGGTGAGGGAGGCTCACTCGTGCCGTCTCCCTCTCCCGGCGCATCCTACACCGTCCCTTTTGAATCAGGGGTGCACATGATGACCACCCTACACCCCTGATTCCGACTCTTGGGGGACCATTGTACATCCGGTGCTCCGTAAATATGCCAGTCGGACATTGTATGTCCTGTACTGTGCAAGTATACCAGTCGGGCATTGTATGTCCTGTGTTGCGGAAATATACCAGCCGGGCATTATATTTCCTGTGTAGCGTAGGTATATGGCCGTCGCCCGGCTGGAGGACATCGGCGCCGGACCAGGGCAGGGAAGCCTCCTACCTGTGGAGGTGGAAGAGGCTTGTCCGCGTCGCCTCTTCCTCCCTGCCCACCCTGCATCCGTTCGATGGAGAGATTCGTGATGGCCGGACCAGGAGATACGAGGGAGGGGGTCATTTGCAGCCGCCCCCTCCCTACTCGCGGCCCGGGGGACGCCATCCCTGGAAGGGTAGTATGGGAAGACCATTTCATTGCCTGCTTGGTGGAGCCTCCAGGACCTTCTCGCCGGCGATCTCTTTTGGCTCATGGCTGCTGGCAGGCCCCGCCCCACACGTGCTATGTGTTTCGGATGGGCGGGACCCTCGAACTGTTACATTTCGAGGACTTCCGGAGTGAGCATAATATGTTTTGTATTTTTCCTATTAGTCAAGTTTGTTTTTTAGAGAGTTCTACTAGTTATTCTATTTACTGTTGGTTGTGTGTTTTCTTTACCGTAATTAAATCCTAAGTTATATAATAGACGCTTGGCTTCCTTGAGTCTTTTCTCTAACGGGGGGTTGTTTACACTGGCCTGCAGTTGTGTTTGCTTTTCAGAGTGGGGGAGCAACAGAGAGCAATCAGTCCCAGAACTCTAACATGTCGTTAAAATTGGTCTGACGAAATCTGTGCCATCGAGCATAATCAAACGGGGTGGTTCTATCTGTCCTGTCCGCACTAGTCTGATTGGTTTTTATTTCGCGCCTTTTCCCTTTCTGTCGGCCTGTCCTTTCTGTCGACCCTCCGTTCTTACCTATGCTCTGCAAAGTCGGGCATTGGGCTTTCCAGTGCCCGAGGCATTTACAGAAAGCACATTGGTTCTGTTTTAAATCTATTCGTCCTGTGCGCAGTGTCGGGGGGTTACCTTCGGGTCGTTGTGTCCCGGGGTTGACTTGTCGGCACATCCCTCTACACCGTTCTCTTTCCATGTCTACTCCTCGGGACTGTGCCATCGCTGGCCCTTCCCTTTGCCTACTAGACGTTTGGAGGGTTGTCCGTCGTGTCCCTTCACCTTTTCTGAATTCGTCGCCTTCCCTTCGTCGCGTGGCTTCTTTGCGCCACATACCGAGACTATCGAGCATAATAGGTGTTGTTTCATTCCTACGAAGGGCTATTTCTACCGTTTCTATTTTGTCAAGATCAAAGGATCCTCTCAGTGGCCACTGACTTTCTCGATCCTTTTTCGTATATTTATGCCACAGCTCACTATAGGCTATAGCGATCAATCCATGCTTCATGAACATGTCCTTATTAGGGGTGCCTTCCAGCGGAGCCGGATGGTTCATCTCTAATAAGCGGTCCGGGCTAAACAGGCTACTAACCAGTGGGGAGAAGACAGGCATGACGGATCACAATGGGATAATAGTCAGCACTACCTATCTTATCACTGCGTGCAAAGACTAGACAGAATATCTCTATTCTACGTTGTTTGCACGTAGTGAATACCTCATGAACCAATCTTGAGCAATCAATGTTAGGTCAAAAATAAAAAATCAATATGGTCAATGGGGAGAATAAGTAGGCTCGCAAAGGTTCGCGTCACCTACCCTTTCACTATCTGTAAAGAGGGGACCTATTTTTCCCTGTTTGCAGACAGAGAATCTCCAGAAAACAATCTATAACAGTTAATCAATGGGGGGAAGGGGCAATTGTTCAGTGGGGGAGAAAGATAGGTCCGACGGGTGCGTACCTATCCTTCGCTGTTTATAAAGGGAGAGCCTGTTGTTTCTCCGTTTGTAGACAGTGAATCTCCAATAAATTAACAAAAAGTAATACTAGTATTTTCTCAACAATTATCAATCACTTTCAATTATCTATCACTTTCGCAATTCGTCGTGTTTACACGACCTTACCCGGACCGCATGGACAGTTTCTTGTCTTCCGAATCCAGCGCCCGATCGTCCTCTTTCCTTCGTACTTCTCGTGGCACTCCTGATGGTTCCCAGTCAGGACCGCAGATCACTCGAGAGAGGTCTGTTCGGAACCAGTGAAGTTCGGATGATCGGCTGTCAGACGAGGGTCTATCGGACAGGGTACCTTCCGATCGTTGCAGTCGTTCACTCTGTCGTCAGGACCTCTCCCACTGGATCCACGAGTCGCTGATGGGCCCCACGTTTGGGACGCCAATTGTAAAAAAGGGTTCCAAAGACAACCAGTAACCAAAGACCCTTTTATGTTGCCCGGCGGTATCGCCTCTATGACCCACCAATATTAATCAATGAAGAAGCAGGCGCTGGAGACTGGAAGGCAGGAAACGAGGATTTTATTCTCTCCGGAGGAGAACACATCAATTCAGACAGCAAGTATCGTCACGAGGTGCTCTAACCACATCTCTGAGGCCTGGCCTCTTATACTGGGGTTTATGACCTTTATTGCACATAACACTTTCTCGCAACACGTTGATAGTTAAAAGAACATCCTCGGAATCTCCCCTTCAGGCCCGTTCCCACATACATTTACAGTTGGATTCCCCACCCCGGTCACAACAGGTGATGGTTGTCGCACAGCAGGGCATTCCGCCGATTCACGGAATGCATGGGGTTGATCGGATCTCATAGGGTGGGGGCTTTGATCGGTTCGTGGGTCCTTTGATGGGGAGGGGAAGCTTCCTACTGTACGGGGTAATAAACAGTATCCGCAGGGCCAGGTGGCGGCCTGGGAACAAGGAAGACAAACGGGGACACAGGAAAAAGGGGGTTTGCATCAAAAGGATCTGAAGCCATGAAAGGAATGAGGGGAGGTGTCGCGCTGGGAACAGGATGGGATTCCGTGGTGAAGCTGCGCTGAAGGGGGGGTTTATGACCCAAAGCATGAGAGAGCGGGGGTTGTCAGTGTGCGGGGGGATGCTTGCGAGGCTAAGAGAGAGAGAGAGAGACGCTGGCTATCAGCAAGGGGCAGGGAGGCCATGGTGTTCAAAATGGCTGCCGCTTACGCGCACGAATGGGCTTGAAAAGGGACAAGATGACGCCGATAATGTTCACCAAGTTTGTGTTAATTTTCCACAGCCTGGTCCCTATGCACCAATGTGGTCATGTGCGGCAGCAACCTGGCGGCTAGGATGCGACTCAAAATCTTGTAATCCACTGTCAACATGGATAATGGGCGATAAGATGTCACGTCCAATGCGTCTCTGCCCGGCTTCAGCAGCGGCACCACCAGTGCCTCCCTCATGGATTCAGGCAAGCACCCCATCCTCTTCGCTTCCGAGTACACCACCACCAATCTAGGTGCTAATATATCCACAAATTTGGCATAAAATTCTACCGGTAGCCCGTCCACCCCCGGGGTTTTATTTCGTGCCATATGTTTAATCGCCTCTCTTATCTCTGTCAATGTTATGGGACCCCCCAGTTCTTTCGCCTCTTCACCATCCAACACCGGTAGCGGGATCGGATCCAGGTATTCGCCTATCTCCGAGATCTCTGCCTCTAGGTGGCTTTCATATAGGCCTGTGTAATAGGATTGAAATCGCGCCAGTACTGCTGATTGAGAATAGACCACCTCCCCATCTTCCTTTCGTATACTCATGACCGGGCACCCCCTAGGCTCCGGATCAGCTAGTTTGGCCAAGAGCATACCCACTTTATCACGTTCCTCATGCACCTTAGTAACATACGACTTATAATCATAGCACCGCAGCCGCTCCGTCTCAGTCGCCACCGCTTCTTTAGCCCGCATCATTTGTTCCTGCAAGTTCGGCCGCTCAGGCCTACGTTGTTCCAGCTCTCTCAACACCTCCTCCGCTCTCGCAAGATCGTTCAAAACTGCTTTTCTCTCATCCGAAAATCTGCCCATGCATACCCCTCTCACCACCACCTTCATTGCATCCCATTCCACTGATCTGGTCGAGGCCGAGCCTCCATTCTCCTCAAAATAACAGTCAATGCCCTGCCGAACCGTGTCGCTAAACACCAGATCTCCCAGTGTATCAGGCCGCAGCCGCCACGACGGAACCGCCGATCTCGCCTGCTGCCACTGCATTGATATCAATAAAGGGTTATGATCCGAGATGGTCCTGGCTAAATATTCAGACTGGGTTACTACAGCTGCTGGGGGGCCACTGCACAGCACAGAATCCAGTCTAACATGCAAGTCATGAAGTGTGGAAAAGTAGGAGTAATCCCTGATCTCAGGATGCTGTTCCCTCCACACATCTATCAATCCCCACCTCTCCTGCCATTCCTTCCTGTGGGTCGCTAGCCTGCGCACCGGGGAATCAACCAATGGCGGATGCGACCTATCCAGCTGCACACCCGTTATCGAATTAAAATCTCCTGCTAGCAAGAGAGGGCCCGCCAAGAAGTAGGCCAGCGAGCTTGATAAACCCTCAAAGAAGTGGGCCTGATCAGAGTTGGGGGCATATATATTGCACAGGACCACTTCTCTGCCACAAAGTCGCCCCTCAACCGCTACATATCTGCCCTCAGGATCAATCCGCTGACTCGTCATTTGGAACGGCGTGCCCGCTCTTATCCAAATCAGCACTCCTCTAGCGAATGCTGAGTATGTCGTGCCAAAAACCTGCCCTCGCCACCTCTTCTGTAACGCCCGCACTCTTTCTTGGATAAATCGGTTTCCTGTAGCATTGCTATATGAACACCCCGCCTCACTAAGTAAGCATGCACCTTATGACGTTTCACCATTGTACGCAGTCCTCGGACATTCCATGTGATACATTTCAAATTAGGTAATGTCTCCATGACGTACCGTTCCGCACAAAGGTCGTAGGCAACAGTCCTTCCCCGCACTGCAGCAGTTGTATATCCCCTTCAAAACATCCCAAACAACCCCCCAAACCTCTCTCCCCAGGACAGGACCTAATAACCCAGCTTCAGCCCCGTTCCAAACCACCAACACCCCACACATTGTTCTAACCTGTGGTCGCCACCACAGAACGCCTTAAGGGCCTCGAGAGGTCGATGGAGCGCCGACCAGGGGTAGGTGGAGCCCCAACCCTACGCCCATGGTCCCATACTGCTTGTGCAGCCCCATACCGGGTAGTCCAAGAAATGTCCGGAGAGTCCGTACCAGCAGATACCTCAGGATTGTCCAGTGTTCTCAAGCCTCACTCATTGAACACGCCATCTGATGTTTGCAGTGTGACCGCCGGACCCTTCACACTCCCCGCTTCTGAGTCGTCGCCCCCGGACTTCTCCCCCTCCTCCTCCGACCCCGACCCCCCAGACATCTTCTCCTGTTGCGATCCTGTGATGTTCGCCGTCGCAGCCAGCGCTCCCCTCCTGTCCGCTGCCATTTGCGTTTCTCGCTCGGCCTTTTTAAGCTTGTTCCGGGAGCGGATACGCTGTGATTTCCTGATCCGTACCGGTTTAGGCCGCTCCCTCCCGCTTTTGTGTGCACGATCAGTCCCTGCACGATACAGTTCAAGCCACGACCACGCCTCTTCAGGAGTCTGGAAGAAGTGGGTCCTATCGTCAATGTTCACTCTCAGTTTCGCAGGAAAGAGCAAAGAGTATTGGATCCCCTCCTCTCTCAGTTCCTTTTTCACCGACAAAAAGGATGCTCTGCACCTCTGAACTTCCTGAGTGTAGTCTGGAAAGACCGTGACCCTGCTATTGTCCACTTGGAAGGGGCCCTGGGATCGTGCCCTCTGTATCAACAGGTCGCGGTCCTTATAGTGCAGCAATTTGACCGCCATCGGCCGAGGTGGTCGGCCCTCCAGGGGCGGTCTGGCGGGAACCCTGTGCGCTCTTTCCAGGGAGAAGAAGGGAGACAACCCCTCCGGCGCCACCACTGTCTTGAACCAGGTCTCCATGTAGGACACAGCGTCCCCCTTTTCAATTTTTTCTGGAAGGCCTACCACCCTCACGTTATTCCTCCGGTTGCGACTTTCCGCATCCTCCGCTCGTCGCTCCAGAATCACCAGACGGTCAAGAATATTCGTCAATTTATGTTCCGCAGTCACCACCGCCGGTTTCAGTTCCTGGAGCAGTTGTTCATTCGTTTTCACTCTATCCGAGAGTTTGGCGTGGTCCGCCCTCAGTAGTCCCAGTCCCGTAGCGACTTGCGCAATATCCTGGTGTAGCGAGTCCTTTGTCGCAGTGATCGCCTCCAGGATGGCGTCAAGGCGCTGGTTCAGCCTTTGTTCTTGCAGTGAGGCGTCCTGTGGGGGAGGATTGCCGCCCTCCTGGGCCAGAGCGATTGCATCTTCGCGCCCTTGTCGCGCATTCGGGGCCTCGCCCAGAACAGCCATCTTGGGCGCAATACGCGGAACACTCGGGCCGCTGCTGAGGGCCACTCCAGGTCACCGCATCCACAGCACAGGCCCTTTGGTCCCGGAGCCCTTCTCTGGACACTTAAGCACGAAGTATGCAGTGTTCGGCAACCACAATCACGGCCCCAGCACGCCCCCACAGCACTCTTAGGCGTCCTTCTGCTCGCAGCTCATTCTCGCAGGGCCATGGCCGGGTGTCGTCTGGGGCTACCAGCGCTCTGCACGACCAGGATAGTAAACCCTCAATACTCCACCAGAAGGGCGGTCGGGCGTTATCCAGGGCCGATCATGTCCGCTGCTCCAACCAGCACCCCACAGGCACCAGGGCCGCCTTATCGGCTCTCCCACCTCGCACGCCCAGGCACCGCACCAGGCGGGTTCCAAATGGGCACCCAGGATGATCCCACCAGCTCCAGTCGCACTTGTGGGGACAGAAGGACCGGAGGGGCCCAGTTCCAGGCACTCTCTCACGGCCGTCACACAGGCCGCCACACCCTCGCTGCTCCTCACCTCCAGGCGGCTGATCGCTCCTTGGCAGGCCCCCTGCAGTGCAGCCCCACTGGTCCCTTGGGCAGGAAGCCACCACCAGACGTCTATGTCGCTGCCCAGGAGCAGCCCGCTGTTCTCCAAGCCCTCTCGTCGGGGAGCGAGGGAACGGGAGGGGGAGGGGCGCCGCACTCCCCATGTTGCGGGGTGCCAATAGTCCCGCCGGCCCTCACCGCATGGAGCTCCCGTCCGGTCTCCGCTCCGTGCACTCCGCTAGGCAGCCTCAGATGAGCCAGCGCAGAGCAGGGACACAGCTCTCAGTGCCTTCGAGCTCCGCGCGCCGCCATTTTGCCTTTGTCTGCCGTCCGGCACCTCCGATCTCCGAGGTCCGGTCCGCTCGCCGCAATTAAGGTCCCGCTGGAGTCCAAACTCTCCCCTCCGACCTAACAGCACTCCGTCCAGCAGATACATGCCTCCAGGGGCACCAAGGGGCAAAATATCAGGATAATAGGTGGGACTCGGCGCGGAGCTGCAGGCTCACACAGCCATCCCGGTCGGCGCCTAAGCCACGCCCCGAGTCCCTTGCTCACTTTGCCACTGGATTCATGCAAGCCTGGCTGAAGACGGCTGTATTGCCAGAAACCGGTCCTATGAAGCTTGTTTCCAGTCCAGGGAAGGCATGGCTTGGCAGTTCGGGCTAGACTGTTCCTATGAGGCACAGGGTCAGACTGATTTGCATATGGCCATGTCTGAACTGGGGTGGCAGAGTAGGCTAAAGAACGGTGATGGATTAAACCCAGATAAGTTGACTGGGTGTGAGTGTTTGATTGGTTCAGATGCTCCGTCCATCATCACCCCCTTTTGTATCGCTTTGTTCGCCATAAGTTGGCAGGGTATGCTCAGACGTGAGTCCCTTGCTCACGTTACCACTGGATTCAAGCAAGCCTGGCTGAAGACGGCTGTAGTGCCAGAAACCGGTCCTAGGAAGCTTGTTTCCGTTCCAGGGAAGGCATGGCTTGGCAGTTCGGGCTGGACTGTTCCCATGAGGCACAGGGTCAGACTGATTTGCATATGGCCATGTCTGAACTGGGGTGGCAGACTGGGCTAAAGAACGGTGATGGATTAAACCCAGATCTGTTGACTGGGTGTGAGTGTTTGATTGGTTCAGATGCTCCGTCCATCACCACCCCCTTTTGTACCGATGAAATGCCAATGCACATAGCCTGCACACAAGTTTTGTAGCGTCCAGCCTAATAACCGAATAGGACGTAATTGAGACTTGCCTTGTTAGCATGACCAAGTCTTGTTCCACAATGTCTATGGCAGAGGATACAATGTTGCCCAACAAATATATCCTGGATGTCAAAGTTGTTAACCCATTGTCAACCACAGTGAGAGATTACTCTAAATTAATACAATCAATTTCTCCTATTCTTTCTGTGGCATCTGCTTTTGTAACCTTCCATATTTCATTATAAGCAGAATAGATGCTGGCATATATGAAATATCTTTGGTGTGGTTTTCTTGGACCTAGCAAGAAATCCCTAAGGTCTACACCTTCTGTGAGTAAAGATAAGTGTTGTTTCACATCCTCTAGTGTAGATTTATGTAGCCAATCAAGGCATAATTTTCCTACACTGTATGTTGTTATTAGCCCTGGATGCTGTCTTCGGACATAACGTGGGTCTGGCCTAATAATAGTGAAACCCTGTAGTTTGTTCAGGAATCTTTCTTGACAGATGTTTGTGTCTGTGGGCCAGAGCAACAATTTCTCCCATTCAGGATCTGATCTGTTGTTTTGTAAAATAGTATGTATGTCGACCTCCCCCTGTGTAGTGTTATTACTTTCAGGTGTAGGTATAGGGGGAGTGTTCATGTCTTTGATCTTGGCTAACCCAAGGCAAGACGTTTGTTGGGACAGTGTCATTCAAAAACATTATTTGCTGTAGGAAGATGCAGGCTCTAAACGTAGCTTCTATCCCCTGAACTTGCCAATCTTATGTACCCCAAACAGATTTTGTGTCAATTGTGTCTTTCCAAAAGTCGAAACCCTGTCTAGACAGTTGGGCATTAAAGGTTGCAGAATAAATCTGTTTTGTATTGGTTAACATATTTTTCGTTCCTGTTTTGTTCACATTTTTAAAGTAAAACGTTTCTAGATTGGATGTTTTGTACCCTGAAAAATATGGAAACTTCATTACAAACATTTTTGAGCTACCCTTTGGTGGTGAGGACAGTCTTCCCATTGGTTATACATAAATACATTTCTAGGCGTTGCAGATTTATGCAAAAAATGATCACCATACTGGTTATAACAATAACGCTGTTCATACTCTGATGAACCCTCTAAATAATCATGATTAGAGAATGCAGCTGATTTTTCTAGATCAGACATCATGTTATTAACAGTCTCAAAGTCCCAATCATCAGAATAGGTACTAGAGATAATAAAGTCACTTAATTGAGTTTTAAATAAGTGTGGAATCTTCAAAAGTTCCGCCGGGCCGAATATATCATAATCCGTTTTGTCCCAAACTATACCATCTTCTATAGGAACGGCTGTGAAGTTCACTGCCGACAAGTCTCTTTCTTCACGATGGGATGATTTGTGTGGTTTCAGAAGTAAGTTCACCTTTTTACTTGCTGTGTCCACTTGAATATATCTTCCATTTATCGGCATACTCCGTCATTACTAAGGTTAACCAAAGAAGAAAGAAAAATATTCCAGAAACAATCCATAGTTCAATCCATGGTGAAACCAGATCAGTCTTTTTCAGGAGATGAAAAAAGTCTTGTGCTTGTTCTTTGAAAGTTCTTTTTGCTGGCGTTGTTTCACGTTCGCTAGGATCCTCGGAAAACATATCAAAGTTAATGAGAAAGCCAGAGGCAGTTCTGTCAATGGTTGAAATTGCATCAGGATTCGGTAAAATCACTGGAACCAGTTGATCATGTGTTACATTGGTGTAGACCGGTGTATCAGGGCGAACTGTTATTTGGGTTTCAAGAGGAATAAGTTCCATAGCATTGTTGCTTAGTCCATTTCTCACTTCTGACTCCTCGAAGGTGATGAGTCTTTCAGTTTGAACTTCTTGGATAGTAGCTAGAGGAGTGCGACTGCTGCTTGGTTGGAGTCCACGTGGCCTACTGCTTAGTATTGGCCACATAGTGTGGTTTGATGAGGTTGATTGACACAAATCTTTTCTCCTTTTTTCCATAAAGGGACAGCAGAAGTACTGTTCTTGATCCGTGGATGGCTAGGACAGGTTCTGTTTGTCTGTAGGAAGGCCCAAATTCCTTCTTTTCTGCGATCTTCTCTCTGACTAGATCCCCAAGCTTTGGGATACAGACAGGCCTTGCTGGGACGGCTGGTTTCTCCCCAGTGGTGGTTGGCTTCAGGAACACTTTGCTTTGTTTCGATCTTAGTTCATTTAAGTCCTGTAAGACACCCAAACGATCTTTGATATCAACAGGTTTATTTTCCACCCTGTGCCTCGACATTCAAGATCTGGGACTAACATTCAAGATCTGGAACCAACATTCTTGTCCCAAATAGGACCTCCTATGGAGAGACCTCCTCTAGAGAACTTCTTGGCAAATTGCTTAATGAGCGTTGGACCCCATAAAGATGTGTGACCCACCCATCACCCAAACCTAATACCCTGGCTGTTATAGACTGCTTTATGTCTCTGTTTTTCCTTTCCACAACGGAATTTCCCTCAGGATGGAATGGACAGGAGTACCGCAATGCCACGCCCAAACTGGCCGTGGCTTCTTTGTAAGCTCGAGAGCTAAACGCTGGGTCAGAGTGCAGTGTGCCTATTGGGTATGTGCCGATAAAGACTCGCAAATCTTTTATAACGATTCAAGCATCAGCCGAGCGCGGAAGCCACATCCATAGGAACCTTGAGCACGAATCCACTGCGACTATCATATATTTGTAGTTACCATCCCTTTGCAAGGGACCGCAGTGATCCAGGTAAACACAGGCTAATAGTTTATCTGTTGAGACTTTCATCTTCTGGCATATTTCACATTCCAAAACATCGTTCTTGGTCTGTTTCCTAATGCCGGGCCACCAATATCTCTGTTTTAATAACAATACTGTGGAGGAAAGACCTGCATGGGCAGAGGCTATCCCTTCATTTGCTGCTAGGATCAGTCCTAATCTACGTTCCATGTTTGGAATTACCCTATCCCCCACTCCAGGGATTCGAGCAAACCGAACAATGTTTGCATCAATTATATACGAGTATTTGAGTGGAAACTTTTTAGGTAACGCTGCACCACTGCTTTTGCAAGAAGCATTGACAGCCAACAATATCTCACTGTCTATTCTCGTTTTTGAACGAGTGATCACAGCTAAGTAAACCGTTTGCACAGCCCCCTTCACGGCTTCGTCAACCAATGAATTCCCTGCAATGTAAACGTCATCACGTTGATGACTCAGCATGTGTATCACATGAGTGTTTTGTAGTCCGTCTCGCAACTGAACTACTTGTTCCCAAAGCGTTTTATGCTTGATTGTGCTTCCTTTTGCATCTTTGAAACCATTTTGAAGCCAATTCTGTAAATACTCATTGCATGATTGAACACAGTAAAAAGAATCGCACACTATGAGTGTGGGGAATTTGCGATCCGTATTTTCAAGTGCCAATCTGAATGCTTGTAGTTCAGCTCGCTGCTGTACAATCTTCTAGAGATTGAGTTTTTGTGACCATTGGTCGGAATTTGCCATCACTCATACGACCTTTAACGATCGTGCATGCTGCACTATAAGCTTGCTTACTACCGTAGCGGGTTGTGCTTATCCGTCAGTATAAATTATACATTCGTACTGATCAAGAGGGAGAATCTCAAGAGGCAGAGGACATTCTTGTTTGTATTGCCGGAATGCTTGTGTTTTTAAATAAGGATCAAAAACATATTCAACATCCGTTGCAGCAAGAAAATTAACCCATTGTATCCATCTTGGATGTAAAGCTTTTGCATTTGAAATGCTCGCTCTAAGGCTGGTATTGGAGTCACGACAATAATGCGTTTCCCCTGAGCTAAAGCTCTTTCTTTTGCTACAGCGGTTTGAACTGCTGTCAGAATTTTTTCTGTCGCATTTCCGCTTGTGTATACAAAGGTGATTTGTATGCAATTGGTACTTTTTCACCTTCATTAGAAGTTAAGTAGGTGAATCTGCATTGACCTGGAATGATCCGGATCACTAAATTGAGTACGTTTACGCGTGTTTGTAAGTGATTTGTTGCGATCATGTCAGCTTGATGTGAACGCAATATTTCTGTGTGTTTTTGTGTCCACTTTTTTTTTTAATCAGGTTTGATTAATTCGTAGAGAGGTTTAACCCTTTCTGCGTAATTTAGAATGTAAGTTCTTCCAAAAGTCAAGAAACCTAGAATCATCTGTAAAGTTTTTTGCATTTTTGGAGGTTTGAGCAGCGCACACTTTTCTAAAAAGTTAGCTGCCCGGCTTTTGCCTTCACTTGAAAGTTCATATCCTAGGAAAAGGACGTTGAGCTGGGCAATTCTCGATTTCTTAAAATTGAATTTGTAGCCCTCAGAGGCGAAGCCCAGTATAATGGTAATCACCCTGTTCATGTGCCTATCCAGGTCATCTTCTGTCAGATAGATGTCATCGACATATGACAATGCCTCGTCATCATAAATTTGTAGTAACTCTGTTACTCTTGCTGAGAATAACGCTGGGCTGTTCTTGAACCCTTGTGGGAGTCGACAAAAGTGACACTGGGTCCCCATTATTGAGAAAGCTGTCAAAGACCTACTTTCAGGTGCTATGGTTTGACAAACGAAACCATTTGAAATGTCTAATGTTTTTTTTGTTTTTTACGCACAATGTTATTCATTAATGTCATACGGTGTGCATTTTGCACTGCAAATGTTTTTGAACAAAAGTTCAGGTGTCTGTAATCCAAAACTAGATGATATGTATTATCTGGTTTGGAAACAGGAAACAAAGGATTGTTCATTGATGAGGTCCATGTTTCAATCGCCCTTTGGTATACAAGTTGATCTAAGATCTCCCTGACCTGTTTTTTAGCTTCTTGCTTAATTGGGTACTGCCTTTGTGCAGTTGGTTGCATTTTTAACTGGTTTGTGCGGTGAGGTGTGTCCTCATCCCATCCTGCATGATTTTTGTATAATGCTGGGGCCTGGGCAACTACCCATTTCCTGGAATATGTATATTTTAAATGCACTGTAACATGGTTGGAGAAGGCTGTCATAATGATGTCTTCGCCTTGTAGGCACTCCCTGACAAATTCTGGTGGCCAGTCCTGTTCTGCTAGAGGTATATCATAACACTTTGAAAGTTTCTCCCAAAAGAGTGCTTTCAGTTTTCTTGTCATGTCTCCCTCTATCTGGAGTGTTATTTCATATACATTTTGTGGAGTACTAACCTTGGTGTCTACAGCCTCAACTTGTATGTACTCATTCAAGTCAACTGTCTCCAGAAGTTCCTTCAGGTTCTGGTAAGCTATTGTTACCTCTGCTGCACCGTCCAGCATTGTCTGAGCCCATTCTCCGTTCTTGAGTTGTGTTCTCAGAATTCTCTGCATGTCTGATTTTCAGACCTGCTACCTTTTTCTTGATGAATTGAGGTTTTGGTTTGTTTTTCTGAACGTGTTGATCGTCTTTGGACTTCAGACGTTCTTCATTACGATCTGACCGTCCTCTTCTTTCGGATATCTGTGACGATATCTGAAAGGTACGAGAAGAACGTGTATCAGTATCTTGATACCTATCAGGTTTTTTCAAATTATCCCTATTCTTGAGGTTATACCTCCTTTCAGAGGGCTCCTTTTGAGGAGTCCTACCTCGAGATTGAGAACGTTTCTCTTTTGAATGTTGTTTGTTAGTTTCCCACTTCTTTTTAGGAGATGTAGGAATATGTTCGGTAGAGTCCTTCTCAGGACCTTCAGATTGTTGTGGTTTAACTGGTTTTCCACTCAAACTGTCTCTGCCTAATTCGTCATAGTATTTTTCTATTCTGGGTAGTTCTTGTTGATGTTCTGTTACATCAAATTGCCTTAATCGCTGGTGGATCGACACTGATGCTGCCTCCCCTTTAATATTAGATAATATTATGGTTGAGACCTGGTCGAAGTTTTTCAGTAATTTCATACCTAAATTCAGAGCAGGCTCTGTCCTGTATTCGTTAAGAATTTGTTTCAGGACATCTGGTATTACCGCAATAGATGGAACCCCATGTGTTTTAGTATAGATGGCAGCAAAGACTGTGCCCCAAGTGGTGCAGTCTTCCAGATGTGGTGTGATCCCCACTGGTAAACAGATTGTTAGGATTCTGTGTTTCTCATAAGGGCTAGTATTAGGAAATAGTGCTTCGATTTGGTAATTTTTAGAGCTATCCAGAATGGAATTTGTTCACGTTTTGTGGGCATTTTACCCATGACTGCGTGTAAAGTCTGTGGAGTAATTTTTAGTGTATTCCCCTGGTGAGGGGTTTGATTTGGAATGGTTAATGGTGGTTGGACTGTGAAACTCCGCCTTGCATATTGGACTAACTGTCTGTAAATTTCTATTAACTCTTTGAGTTGAGCAAGTAATTCCTCGTTTGACATTTCTTCACTGTCAGGATGAGGTGTGTAGCCAGCTAAAATCAGCCATGTTGCTCCTGGTCTACCAAGTGGACTGAGCCTGGTAATGTTATTGTAATGTTTTAGGGCGCCTTTAAAACAGAGATCATGCTCCTGGTATATGAGTGGAATTTCAATATCCTCAAAGGGAATATATTCCTCAGGTGGTTCATCTTCTTTGTAGAAGTGAAACACGTTTGTTACTGGATTTGATTCTGGGAATACCATCCATGAATAGAATACCTCTGAATGAAAAGATTCATGTGCCTCTATCACGAAAACTGCTCTACCACCTCTTGGTGTTAGACCATTTTTTATAAGTTTTAGAGTGATGGCTCTCCTTAAATTTGGAGGGATGTTTATAACCTCATCATCGGTTTCATTAAAACCTGTTTGATTAAAGGCTGTTGCGACTTGGTCAGTCGCAGCACCACCGGTCACGGTATTATTATCCCCGTTTTGGGACATTGTTTAATAAAAAATGCAGAGCAAGTTTCAAGGAAACAAAGATAAGGTGCACAATATTTTGGAACACTGTATACTTCAACGTTGAACAAACCAAACAGCTAATACATAGGATTTTTGTCCTACTCAGCTATGGCGAATATTAGCCCTACCTTCTCAAACGTCTTATGTAGTATTATGAGTAGGGGTCTCTGAGAAAAGCACGACTGAGTTACTGCAGTATCTAGCATTAAATTAGTGCCTTACCAAACTGTTGGGCGCCATGTTGTGTAGTTCCTATTTCCCTTATAGGCTCTGCGCATTGGAATAATATACACTATACTTTTTGGCATAGGACTGAGGTCAGTATGCCTCTATTGAGTACATTAAAATTAATTACTTTGTGTGCCAGCTAACTCAGAGGTCACTAGAAACTTCTCGAATAAACAAGAAGGGAGTAGTTTCTGAAAACTTCATAAACATGACAACTTTGTTTCCCTTAGAATCGGAATAGTCTCAGCATTGTGGAAATATTAGATAACAGTTTCACTCAGTCGATCGTGCACGCTTAGTTTCTTCAGAGTTACACATAAATAAATAGGCGGGCGTTTCAATAAAAGGATTTATTGAACCGTCTTATATCTCGTGCAAGAGATCTGAGCTGTTACAATTGAAAGACAGTATTCGAGATTTAATACGTTCAGCGGGAGCAGGAAGAAGAAATAATACAGCAATAGCATTGTCTTTTAACTATGACATATATTCATTTAAACATTCATAAATAACACAGGCTAAAATATGGATACTCGTCTGATGCTTCTAAATAGTTTTACCCCAGTGTACCTAACCTAAGTGTAGTTCGGGGTAAGAATTGGGTGAGGTTTTCTATAGTATGGTAAGCTATCATTTTTCTAAATGTGCTGAGAGTCCCTCTAGCTTCTAGTCAGCTCCATACCTTAGAATGAGAGAGGTGGGCATCTCTTTCCGGATCTCAAACTCTAACACCCCGCGAAGGAAGTCAAAACACTGGAAGCTGGTTTCTCTGCGAGCAGGGAGGACAGCGTCTGGTCAGTGCGTCAGGCTGGGATACGACTTCTCCTGGAGTCCTAGTTTCTTCCCAGCTTGGCGAGCCGAGCTGAATCAAGACGTGCCGTGGTTTGCCTTGGTAAGGGAAGGTATATTTATACCTGGTAGGTGGCTAGGAATGTTAGCATTGACGTAAAGTTGGGCAGAGGAAGTAGTCATGAATGAACCCCTAAGGAATAGTAGTTCATGCATAATGAATGAGTTTTTGGAGAAATCAATAATCCAAGCAGGGAAAATCCCAATGGCTTAAGGGTCTGGTTTCTAAGAAACGTGGGATGAACGGATGTAGGGTACCATGCCTGTATTTGGATATCATGGTTAATGCCTAAATAGGACTGGGATTCTATGCTTAAATAATGGCAATGTGAGTTGTGTCTATATAAGGACATGGTTCGGGAAAACTATGTACGGGTATCTAAATAGAAACCCAACAGCACTACACAGAGTAAGAATAACTGATTTGGCTCCTGTGGCAATTGGCAGTAAGTAAAACGCTTAGACTGGGCCCAGCTCAGTCATCTTTGTGCACCTAATGCCTGCGGCTGTTCTCCTGCTGCTCGACTGAGGTACTGGGGGTACTAGATGAACCTGAAACGCATGTCAAGTCAGTCCATGTCCTCTCTGAATAAGGAAGTGACTGAGAGGTGCACTTCTTAAGTGCATTCAATGAGGCAATCCATCTCAGAGACAGCTCCTGTGACCAAGAGAGGAGCTGCAATAGAGACAGTTCCTGGACTGCAGCGGGCCAGGGTTGCGCTGCAGCAGGCAGCGGAAGAGCTGCTTGGGCAGACTACACAGTTCCTGGAGCAGGGCAGGCAGCTCCTTAGACTGCAGGGAGAGTTGCAGGAGGCTACATGGATGCACAGCTCCCGGGGCAGAGATAGCACAGCTCAGGACAAAGAAAGTGTATCTGCTGGGTGCAGAGGGGTGGGTATAGTGTACTACTCTGCACTTGTGTTTGTGGGATGTGTTTGCACCGCGAACTTTGGCAGTGTGCCTTTACCCAGCTTGGCTGTGAAGATGCAGGGGCTGGAGTGTTTGCCCAGTTTATGGCCGGATTGTTCTTGCAGCCACACATACACAGTGTACTGCTTTGCAAGAACAATCCGGCCACAAACTCGGCAAACGCTCCAGCCCCTGCAAATACACTGTGAAAGAGCCATTCATCTGTCCTCCTGAGAGCGCATATGTTGTTGAAATACACGTACCTTCTGCTTGAAATGGCAGCGGGCTGGCTCAGAGCTAACTTGAGAGGCGAAGCCCCAGAGATGGTGAATTTTGAAGGGCTGGAGCAGCAACAAAAATGGCGATGGGAGGCGTCTTTCTGTAATCTGAGAGGACCGGTGGTGGTCACAGTGCAGGTAAAAAGGAGGATGTAGGGGGGTGAGCCCCAAAAATAAAGGGTAAAAGGTATGATGGCGGGCCGGAGAACTGTTGACATGCCCACACAGTGAATCTGGGATCCGGCCACGATTGGCTCAGGGGCGCGGTAGCAGATCAAAAAAGACCCTCATTGGAAGGAATTTCCAGCAAATCACAAGCTTTTAGGCCCTGCAGGTGTTTCAGTGGGCAGGCACACCCCTAGAATCCGGAAGAGGGGCATGGCGAGGCCACTCTGGGCTGGAGCACAGTAGTTCGGCCAAACGTGCTAGTATTTTCCTGTTTCTAATTATAAATACAGACAAAGGAAAAATTGTTTTCTGTCTTTATTAATATGTCAATATCCATTAAAACGGAAAATCGGGAACCATACTCATAACTCAATTCTTTAGGAACGCAAGACTTCATAGGCCTGCCACGTTCCACAAACCCCATGAGTTGTAGTAAATCTTTTTCCAAGGTTTACTGTTTCTCTCAATCTTTTTCCTTGACATTATGTAAACCATGCTAATGTATTAACGCAATCTGGACATCATCCCAGTCATGATCATAACTATCTTGCAAATCTGTCAGCATGCATGAGAAAAAATCAGCGATAACATTCTTCTTCCCAGGTACATATACAACCTTATAAATAAAATCTTGGGAAAACATTGACATCCTAACAATTCTTGCAGACGTATTGAAAGCCCCTCAGTAGTCAAAAGTTAGACCAACGGTTTGTGATCACTGTGCACTACACACAACTTTTCCCACATAAATGAGCCGAAATGCTCCAGGGCCCAAACACAGGCTGAAGTTTCTTTCTCAATCACAAAGAATTTTTCCTCTGTGGGAGACAAAGCACCTGAAGAGTACGCGTTTATGTTCTCTTTACTATCCACATTTATTTGAGACAATACACCTCCAAGCCCCTTATTACTGGCATCAAATGTGACAATATTGTTCAGTTCCGGGTTAAAGCTTTTAGGAGTAAGGAGCCTCACCAGTAACTTTCTTAATGTGCACAAATTCTTTGTGACACACCTTAGTCCACAAAAGATTTACCTTATCCTTGAGAAGTTGTCAAACACTAACAACTCTGCTGAAAAATCGTGATCTTACTTCCTCCTTGTTCCCCGGTCTAGGAGCATTCTGGATGGCATTCACTAACGAAGGTTTAGGAAAAACTCCATCACCGCAAAGTACATAACCCAAATATTTAATGGACTTCACAGCAAATTTATATTTGGAATGCTATATTGTCTAACCTCCCTTAAATTGTTATTGTGCTCTTTCCTATCTTCCCCCCCAAATTAAAATATCATCTTGGGAACACCTTACCACCTTGTACTTGTCAAACAACTGGTGCAGAAGTCTTTGAAAAATGGCAGCTGCAGAGCCTAAACTAAACGGTAAACTTGTATACTGAAAACACCCACAAGGTGCAATGAAAGCTGTACATTGCTTACTCCCTGCACTTTAGGAAATGTGATGTAAGCAGCAGATAAATTAACGGAGGAAAACCATTTGGCATTTTTAACAAGGGTCAACATCTCACATATTTTCGGAAGTGGAAATCTGTCTACAGCGATATTGTCTCAGGTCAATGCCCAACCTAAGTTTACCATTGCTATGTCTGGCCGCTACGACTGGAGACATCCATTCAGCAGGTTCAATGTTATCTGCTTCAACCAATCTCTCCAATTCTTTTTCCACATACTTTCTCATTAAAATTGGAATATTTCTCACCTTATGGACTTTGGGGCATGCATCAGGTTTTAAAACGATGGGATGATCAAAATCATTCAAATGACCAATTCCACCATTAAAAACGTTGGTGGATTTCTTTAAAATTTCTGCACAAAGTATTTCACTGTCATTTAAAACCATGACAGGATCCGGGCTATTGGGATTCAATATAATATCCAAATACCCTTTGTCCTTCCACCCTAAAACAGCATGGCCTAACTTAGCTTCGTACAATTTACCTGTTGACTCTCTAATTTTAACCTAAAAACTAAAGTTCTATACCCCACCATGTCCATTTTCTCTCCAGAAAATCCTTCAGGGTGGATATCAGGTTGCAACAATTTGTCACCCAACCGTTTAACAAACTTAGTGTTCCAAGTCTCTTCATCAATGATAGTATATGTAGAATCCGCATACATTTGTTCAACTACACTGCCAATAGACCTGGATCACAAAGATTTCTTCCTATGCATGTCCACATTATCGCTGACTTTTTCTGACCCTTCCTTAGATTCCTGTTTGAGAACTTTGGCACTACGCTAGACATTTCTGCTTTTCTTATGACAGCCAAAATGTCCTTTTAAATCAGCGTCCCAATTAACCCATAACCTTTCCTGAATAGCAGTGTCCCTAGCATGCACCACTACCTGTTCTCTGATCAAACGGTCCTGCAGGTGATCACATTTGCAATCCGCAGCCAACTTCCTCAATGTCTCATTCATTTTCTGTTTCCAGTGAAAGTATTTATACCTAACAATTCCAATACACACCTTAAGCGCAAAATAATTATCTAAATCATTCACAATAGCATAAAAAACATTAACATCTGCCCCAAGAGCCTTTGTAATTTTTTCATAAGCCTTAATACCACCCTGACCCACAGAGTGCACTAAAATCCCTTTCTTAATTTCCGGAGTCATTTGTCCATTGATATATAAATAATACAACATTCCGCTTTCAGTAGAAACCAAATAAAAGGGAATGCTCCTGAGAGTGTGGCTGAAACCCTTTTAGAATAATTCTGATGAAATGACGCCAATATGCCATTGACTTGCACGGCTAGCTATGGCTGTAAATTGGGTGGTTATGTTCCCTGAACTCTAACTCTCCTTTCATGCTGTGGCATGAAAAACCATTTAATTTCATCCTTTATTGTGTTAGTAATCTAGATGTTCCTAGTTTTACGAAGGAAAGTCTTAATTTTATTATTGGCACAGCGGCCAGTATTATTCTTGTGCCCGTCATAACCACACCACAAAAACGAGGTAAATAGAACTGTTTATTTAACATGTAGCAGTCACTTCAACAGAAATGCAGCTAATCCTCAGCCAGCCCAAGCATAACTGACTGCACAAGATTGTTTGCAAGTGAAGCGGAACCTAAAGCACAGGCTAATCCAACATTACAAGTTCTGCCACAAAGCTCTTACGAAGCACTACACATACCACCTTTACAATTGACCAACGTAAACAAAAGCAGATATTCATAATTATACACTATTGGACATAATCTTTCAAGTATACAGGTGGCCTGTGGTTGCTAACATTTCTCAAGTTATAATTACCATCACCTGACACAGGAATTTCCACCACAGCATCACCTACACCCAACCATGGAGCATTACTGGGTCATCCATCTGACCTATTCATATGCCCATCAAACATTAACATGAAAGCAGTATTGCCCAGTTCCTCACCATCGCGACTTTGACCACCTCTCTGGTATAAGGTCACAAGTATGTTGTTCCAGCTCTCGCCATTATCCAAGATGACTGAGAAACAGTGGACATGCTTGACCCTAAATGGCCCTCTGAACTCTGACAATCCTTCACCTTTCTGGGGACAACAAATCTTCACCTAGTCCCCCACTAGGATACGTGGTCTGCTTCCTCTTCAACTCAAAGGGTGTCTTCTGTGTGATTTCATGAACACAGTGCAGTAGGCTGCCACCATGTCCATCACCATACTTTCAACATTAGGCTTTCAAGCTAAAGCCATCTGAGTGTTACCCTTCACCATACTGTTCTCCCATCAGGGCTCGACAAATCCACTCGCCTGCTCGCATTTGCGAGGGAGAATTGATGAGGACGAGCTATTTTTAGGTCCTACTCACCCTTTCTGGCAAGTACGAAGACAAACTAACTTTTGTCCTCTCTCTTTGAAAACGGAGCAAAAGTGATAAGATAACTAGATTTAAAGGCACTCTTATTGCTCACAAAGGGAATGAGCAATAAAGATGCCTTTAAATCTTGTTAACTTGTCACTTTTGCTCCGTTTTCAGAAATGGAGGTCAAGTAGATTGCAGTTGGGTCGAGATGATTTTCCAAGGTACTAGACCTGCAGGACTAGTACAATTTTTCTGATTTTTCAAGCCCTGCCCTTTTCACAACACCATTGCTTTGTGGATTGTAAAATGAGGCGCGATTATGCACAATATCACGTGACTCCAAGGAATTGTGCATCTCCCCCGAAATCAAATGAGTCCCATTGTGAGTTACAATCACACAAGGATAACTTTCTTCCATGAAAATCTCCTTCAACAAGACAGTGGTAAACCTAGTGGTAATCTCAATCATGAATTTGACAATCAACCATTTAGAGTGGACATACACTATCACCATGGCATATTTCCACTCACTCCTCCGCTTATACATTGGACCAATAAAGTCCGGACTCAAAGTATGCCACGCTTTACCAGGATCGGATATGTGTCCCATATTCAATGTGGTCCCTACATGCAGTCTTTTTTCACCTTCCTTGCATACCTTACAATTCTCAACCTATTTATATAGCAAGTCCCCACAGAAAGATGATTCCTCAAGAACTTTCAACAGCTGTGGATACTGTACTCACCCTTCTACCACCTAACACTGACAGCTGTTTAACTTCCTTGATTACAAGATCCAACACCATGTCCTTGATCCATTCATCCTTCTTGATAGCATTCATTCCTTCTAATTCCAACTCATTCGGAGCTGAAGCTACAGCACCTTCCTTTTCTTTGACTTAAACTGCTAGTCCATCCACTACCAGCCAACCCAGTAACATTCGGGACGAACAGACTGCCTAACAGTTTTTCCACCCCTGAATGTATTCAGTAATGTAGCTGCACTCTTAGAACCTGGCTCCAAGCCTTGCCTGTCTGGCTGAAGCATTCCCTGCTCCACCCGCTAACCAAATTTTGATTGGGGGTTTATGATCCATGCGCAAAAGGAATTTGGTGCCCCACAGATACGTTCTGAAGTATTCTGCCCCCTATAGAGCTGCTAACGCTTAACTTTCAATCACCAAATAATTCCTTTCTGAGGTGGTCAAAGTGTGGGAAGCAAATGCTACTGTTTTCTCTCCCTTACTGTGGATTTGAGGCAAAACCGCTCCAATGCCCATGGCACTCGCATCTACAGTAAGTACTGACTTTAATTTGGGGTATAAGTGCATTAAAATACCCACATTGCTAATGGTATTCTTGATTACTTCAAAACATTCCTGTTGTTCCTGTCCCCAATTAAAGACTGCACCTTTTTTTAACAACAAACTCGGGTACTCCGTCCTGTCAGACAATTTCTCTACAAACGTGGCATAATCCTCGAGGAGGCCCAAAAAAGACCTCAATGTATCTTTGTCTGTGGGGGAAGGAGCTAATTTGATGGCACTCAATAAATCCTCCTTAGGTTTGACTCCACCAGCAGTGATGCTGTAACCTTGTAGTCAATATTTTCAACTAAGAATTTGCATTTCTTGCGGCTTAAAGTTAAACCTGTATATTATGTTGATCCACATTGTCAACAAAGATCAATATATCGTCCTGGAAATACCGGATGTTGGTCATGCCTTTAAACAACTCACCCATCATTCTTTAGAATACGCTTGCTGCTAAGCCCAATCCGAAGAGCATCCGGGTGAACTGAAACGTTCCCTGCATGGTTATAAAGGCTGAGCGAGGTTTGAATCCTCATGCAGTCTAAATTGTTGCTAGGCATTCTTCCAATCAAGTTGGGAACAATCGTACACCACCCAAGGCCAATAATAACTCATTAATGTTGGGTAGGAGATACTTGTCAACTACTCCGTTCTGATTCAACATTCTCGAGTCCACACAAAACCTGTAACGACCGTCAAACTTCTCTGCAATAACTACCGAGAAATCCAGCTTGATGCTTCCACAGGTTCAATTACTCTATCAAAATCTAATCATGCAAGCTCTTCACAGCTTCACGGTTGACTAACCAAATTCTTCTCACCTTGTGTTGCACAGGCACAGCACCAGGGTTTAACACAATCTGTACGTACCCACTGAGAATGCCCAGTTTCTCATTGGGGTGAATGTTTGCATTGTCCAGCATTCCCGTCCATCAATTGTTTCTTTTACATATGTCGCCCTAAGTGGGAAGGGTATGTCCAGCCATGGTTCCTGTGCTCATTACACCACTGGATTCAAGCTAGCCTGGCTGATGAAGGGTGATGCTCTGAAACCGGTCCTAGGATGCTTGTTTCCGATCCAGCGTGGACCTGACTTGGCAGTTCGGGCTGGACTGTTCCCACAAGGAATAGGGTCAAGACTGTTTGCATATGGCCGGGCCAAACTGGGGTGGTGTGGGGAGCAAAAGAATGATGGATTAAACCCAGATCCTTGTGACTGGGGGTGAATGTTTGTATTGTCCAGCATTCCGTCCATCAATTGTTTCTTTTACATATGTCGCCCTAAGTGGGAAGGGTATGTCCAGACGTGGGTCCCGTTCTCACTGCACCACTGGATTCAATCTAGCCACAGAGCAGCATTATGTGTAGGTTTGTAATAAAAAGTACGAAAGGTATCTTCATTAAACCAATCGGCTGATCTCAGTATGTCCTGCAGACGTGAACCTGCCCAAAAAGCTTTGGAAGCAATAGCCACGCTGGAAGAGTGGGCTCCACAAACAAAATGGAGCTATCAATCCCGGCTAGAGACATCACCTACTTACCCTAGAGAGCCAAGGTAGGGGAAGAAACCGGTTAAAGTATTTTATTTTTATTTTTTTTTAGTAAGGAACTGACGAGTTGAGTATCGGATTATGTCCTGAGATGATTGGTTTGTCGTTCATACACTTTTAAACAGTTGGTCACACAAAGATGAGGATGGTCAGGAAAGAAAGGATTAAACACAGAAGTTAAACTGGTTTTTCTGCACTTTTGTATATTAAAAAGGACTCCCGTAGGTCTAAAGTAACAAGAAGAAATGTCTAAAGCTTTGACATTAGAAACACGTGTGATAGAAATGAGACCTAGCATAGTCAATTTAGGAGACAGCATTTTGAGTGAAAGAGATTATCTTGCCAACATGTAAACCACTGTAACACAAATGAACATCCCATAACTAACTGTATTTAGGAAGCAGGGGATTTCAAAATGTTACTTCCTTTAACAGGTGACGCACCATTTGATGCTCTCCCAAAGGTTTTCCATCGATTCGGAGAAGATCGGCTGAGATTGCGGATCTGTACAAGTTGACAGTATAGTAAGTTTTGCCCCCGCTAGCGAGGGAGGCCAAAACATTTACTACATAGGTGATGTCCGTTAAAAAGGGATTGACCGATTTTGCCAAACACCACTTGTTCATACTACCCAGGCTGACTTACAACCCTTTGTGATGTCTTGTACCCAGGATTTGTTGATATACTTTGCAGCTTCTGCCGAAATGCCTGGATGAATTTGGGCCATCCCGCAAACCTTCCAGGTAGACAGTAAGAGGTTGTTCTTGAGAATGTCCGGACCCTTAGGGACCCAGCAAGAGATTTGAAAAGACTGGGAGAAGCATAGTATAAACAATTGACAACTCTAGAAGGGTTGGAAACAAAACCTGAGATTGCCAAAAGGCGACCACTAAGACTGGAATTGCTCTTTGATGTCGGACCTGAGCCAGAACTCTGCTGATCATAATGAAAGAAGGAAAAGCGTAGCTGGTGTTCTTGGCCCAATCTTGGAGAAAGGCATCTGTTGCTATAGCTAACGGATACCGTCTCTAGCCGAAGAACTGAGAAAGATGTAAGTGTAGTCTGGATGCAAACAGATCTATGTGAAGTGGACCTAATACGTGGTTAAGAGACTGGAAAATGGAACAATGTAAACGCCAGTCACTGGTATCATGAAGAAAGTGTAAGTGCCAATCTGCAACAGTGTTGAAACTACCTGGGAGATGTTCAGCTTGAACTGAGATATTGCGCTGGAGGCAAAGCTCCCAAAAACGTTTTTTTTAGTTCTGCCAACAGTTTGGACTGACTGCCGCCAACATAATTTATGTATTGCACCACATTTAGATTCTCCATTTGAAGAAGGATGGACCACTTTATTTTGTTCTTGGTGAAACTGTGGATTGCAAAAGAGCCTGCCAGAAGCTCTAAACAATGTATGTGCAATTTTGTTTGCATCAATGATCATGTGCCTCCAGTCGAGGTCTGTCCGCCCCATCAGGCTTGCATCGGATTCTAATAGCAGATCTGGGGCTGAGGCAAAGATAGTCCTGCTGTTCCAGGCATCTAAATGATCTGTCCAATATTTAAGCTCCATGCAAGACTTGAGATCCAAGTGCAGTAGATCGGACTAAGAAAGGCCCTGTCGAAGATGGCGTTTTTTGAGTCCCTGGAGAGCTCGATAATGAAGGAGCCCTGGAAAGATGACCTGAATTGACAGGGAGAGAATACTCACAATTCTTGTGAGTGTCCTGAGAGATATTGAAGAACTGAGAAGAGTATGCAAATTTTCGGCCTTTATGGATTAGACCTTGGTCGTGGGTAAATGAAGTGTTGCAGTCTTTGAATTGACTAGAAACTCCAAGAACTCCCGCTGCCGGAAAGGGGTAAGAATAGATTTTTCCATTATGACCAGAAATCCTAGCTCTTGTAACAGAGAACAGGTCATTTGAAGTTAGAATTGAAGGGTAAACAGGCACTGACTCATCAGAAGAATATCTGAATATTAAACAGACCCCTGGAGACTTCAGATGAGCTACAACAGGTTTTATGATCTTTGTAAAGCACCAAGGTGCCGAAGTTAGACCCAAGGGGAGGAGGTACACTGATCAGTGTTTTCCTGCCATTGGATGTGAAGATATTTTCTAGAGAAAAGAGGAATATGAACAGTTAGATATTCATCTTGTAAATCCAGACGAACCATCCAATTTTTTTGAAGTAAATAATCTCTTAGATGGATGACAGTTTCCATCTTGAAGTGAGGATTCAGGGGTGGGGAATTCCTATCTCCCGACGCCCGAGACATCTAGATTTCTTAGGAGGGCAAGAGGTTTTAATTTGTATTTTGTCCAAAGGACAAGTAGACAGTTTTATGGTAATCCGATACACAGCTGTTCAACCCTGTAGGTCACAGCCAGTTAATAAGATGCTCTGAGCAGTTTATTGGCAGTGAAAGGGTGAATGCAAAAGCTGGGGCCTGCACTTTAATTTCCCCAGAACAGAACAACAAAATAATAAAGCAGAGCTCGAAGTTGGAATTAGCTCGTGCGTGTAGCTTCCAGGCCCCATGTAAGAGGCTGCCTTATCTGCCTCTTGGCCCCTTGCTCTGACTTGAACTGTATGACCCCTGCCTTGTGTTCTCTGCTCCACTCCTGGGCCTCATCTTTAACTCACTTTGCTTTCCCTTCTCATGCACCCCCTCCTTTGCACTTTGCCTTTCCTGTACACCTTATGTTACACCCGGTGCCTGAACCTGCTCACCCCACCCCACCCCCATTAGCCGCCCTCTCTGACATCTCTGACCCGCTCCCCTTGGCCTCTCATATCTTACACATCGAGGGCTTACATTAAAGCTCATCAGTTTCCCCATGGGCTTTCATGCAGGCCTAAGGCCACCCCCAATTCTGTCCTTGCACTAGGCCTCTCATGTCACTTTGTGCCTGCACCAGGGGCATTGTGAACACACTGCTGTGAACTTTTTGATGGGCCTCTTCAGTCTGCTGGTCTGCAGACAAAGGCCCATAATGGACTTGAAAGGGTGGGTGGGTGAGTGAGCGAAAGGGTGGATGAATAGATGCATGTATGAATGAGTGAAAGGGTGGATATACAGATGCATGGATGAATACGTGCAAGAGTGGATGATAGATGCATAAATTAATGAGTGAAAGGGTGAATGGATAGATGCATGTATGAATAACTGAAAGGGTGGATGTATAAATGCATGGATGAATACGTGCAAAAGTGGATGATAGATGTATACATTAATGAGTGAATGGGTGAATGGATAGATGCATGGATGAATGAGTGAAAGGGTGGATATACAGATGCATGGATGAATGCGTGCAAGAGTGGATGATAGATGCATACATTAATGAGTGAATGGGTGAATGGATAGATGCATGGATGAATGAGTGAAAGGCTGGATGGATGGATGAATGAGTGGAGCGTAAGGGTGGATTTTTAAATCCATAAATGGATGAATGAGTGACAGGATGGATAGGTGCATTGATGAATGAGTGGATGGATAGGTGCATGTATGAATACGTGAAAGGGTAGATGTATAGATGCATGGATGAATACGTGCAAGAGTGGATGATGCATACATTGAGTGAAAGGGTGAATCGATGGATGCATGGATGAATGATTGAAAGGCTGGATGGATGAATGAGTGGAGTGAAAGGGTGAATGGAAAGATGGATGAATGAGTGGATTGATGTAAGGATGGATGTGTGAGAATGGGAGGAAAAGAGCAAGGGTGAATGAAGGGATGCGTGAGTGAATTGATAGGTTGAAAGTGGATTGATGAGTGAAAGGATGGACGACTTACTGAAAGGGTGGATTAATGGGTGAGAGAGTAGATGAATAGATAGCTGACTGGGTGAGGGATGGATGGATGGGTGGGTGGCTAGGTGGAAGGGTTGACGGATGGCTTGGTGGGTGGAGAGTTGAGTGTAAAGGTGGATGGAGGGATTAGTGAAAGGGTGGATGGATATATGAGCGAAACGGAAGATGGATGGGTGAAAGGGTGGATGGATGAGCGAAAGCATAAATGGATGAAGTGAAAGGGTAGGTGGATAGATGAGTGAAAAGGAGGATGGATGGGGTGGATGGAGGGATGAGTGAAAGGATGGATGAATAGGAGTGAAAAGGAGGATGTGTGGGGTGAAAGGATGGATGGATGAGCAAAAGGATGGATGAGTGAAAGGAAGGCGGGATGGATCAGTTGGATCGATAGGTTTGGAGATGGCAGGATAGGCTTTAGCAGCTACAGTAGAGGTGGTGGAGCTCTTGATGGGCCTCTTCTGTCTGCAGCTCGGCAGACAAAGACTTGTGATTAATTTGAAAGGATGAATGGATGTGTGGGTGAAAGGATGAGTGAGTAGAAGTGTGGCTGGCTAGATGGATGGATGGATGGATGAATGAGTGACCGGGATGGTGGATGGACAAAGGATGTTATAATGAAGGAAAGGGTGAATGAGTGGATGGGTTACAGGGTGTAAGGATTAGAGAGCGAAAGGAAGGATGAATGTAAAGGATAAATGGATGGATTGATGGATGGGTCGAAGGGTGGGTGGAAGGATGAGTGAAAGGGAGGGTGGATATATGAAGTGAATGGAAGGGTATATAGAGGGAGTGAAAGGGAGGGTGTATGGATGAGTGAAAGGATGGATGGATGGTTGAAATGGATAGGTTTGGAGATGAATGGGTAGGTTTGGATATGGATGAGTGGATCGAGAGACAGATGAACTGATTGATGAACAGATTAGTGAAAGGTAATGGATTAAAGAATGAATGGGTGCCAATGTAAAGGTGAAATGCTAGATATTAGTGGGTGAAAGGATGAATGGATAGATGCTTAGATGGAAGAGGCAAGAGAGCTATTGTGGAGAGGATTCCAATTACTTTTTTTCGCTTGCTTGGTGTCATAAGAACTTTGAATCAACGTGGGGGGTATTTATATGTTCTGATTACTCACTTGGCCTACATTGTGCTCCTTTCTCTACCTTGGGATTATCAGGTAGGCGTGGTGCTGTTTGCCAGCGAGTTCTTACTAGACAGCTAGTATTTGGTCTCATAAAGGCCACATTGACATAGAAATTCCCGGCACTGAAAAAAACTACTTTGTAAAAGAGCAGAATGCTGTCACACACAATGAAGCCAGCTCACAGATAGGACGAGATATCATTTCAATCAAAACAAAAGGTCTTGGTTAACTCAAATTTCATTAGGGGCTCAAATGTTAAAGTCACGAAAGTGCACCCATGATATATGTCCTTGTATTAAAGGAGATTTACGTTTTTCATGAATTCACATGTATTTCCTTAAGTAGGCCAGAAAACCGTAGTCCTAGAAAATATTTGTGAATTGCATCTTAGCATGAGCAAATATGAATATGCCCCAGCGGAAATCTGTTGAGTGTTTACAAGTTCACTTTTTCTCCAACCACATTTTTCCCAGCCCTGGAAGAAACTTTACTTCTGCCGTTGTCAGGGGTAAATTTCCGACCTTTCTCAGTATGGGAAAAGATTAGAGAAGAGCTGGTGAAAACCTCCAAAATCAAAATCCTTCTATAGTATTAGCCTGACACAACCAGAGAGGCTATTATCAGAGCTCTAATACAAAGAGATTGCAGCCATTATTTGACGGTGCACTACATGGCACCAAAGGGACAAGTGGATTTTGTTACAGGACAAGTAGATTTATGAAGGTACTTGTCCCATGGACAAGTACATATTTCAATAAATTCCACACCCCTCAGGATAGACTGCAAATTGAGTTAACTGTTTGAATTTGATGACCGGTCTCTTTTATTTTCTTTTGCACCAAAAAGAGAGAACTTGGGAATCCCTTAGAATGAGGAGTTGTCTCTTGAATAGCCCTCTTCTGAAGAAGAGAAGATAGCTCTTGTGCTACTAACACAGCCATTTCCAGAGGAAAATTCAGAGGTTCCGTATCTGAAATTGAAAAGGAGAGAAAAAAAGTTATATTGAATAGCCCTGAATGGCGCCTAATACCCAGGGATCTGTGGTGATGGACTGAAAGAATCTTAGTCGACCCCCTTCCCCCATCCACACTGAAAAAGCCACATTAGGAGGGTATAGAAGCCTCTGGAATATTGACCTCTGAAGCCACTGCTGGTAAAGCAGCTTCTTCCTTTGCCGGCCTTGGCAAAAACTCTTTGGGTAAACACCTTCTTTGAGGAGACTCTTGAGCCTTGTCCATGGAAGCAAAAGTGGTCACGTATGTGCCCAATTTTTAATGAAGAAATCGCCAAACAGAAGACTGTCAGCTTTGACCACAGGATCGGATCATGCTAGATTGGCCAGCTTGGGATACAGTTTCAAGAGGAGGCCCTTCCTTCTCTCATGGGTGATAGAGGAATTAGCGTTATGACGATATGCTCTTTGGATCCACATGGATAACTCCTTAGCATCAATTGTTGTTGTCCTTTCAAGCGACTTTAGCTAAGTCAAAAATGTGGGAAAGCGGACTGATTGCATCCAGTAATTTATCTTTGCAGATAGACCAAGCCTTGTTTGCTCCCTTTCTGGGGTCCTTCCCGAATTTAGAGAAAAAAGGTAACCCATTTGGGTCAATAACCGGGGTAGCAGTAATATTGAGGGATAAAGATGATCCAGGACATTCGGATTTTAATTTTGCCCTTGTCGGTTTATCCAAAGGCTGAGTAATCTGCTAGAGCTATCCTCCCCCACATGCTCTGCCTGGAACCATTTGATGAAATTCGAATGGTAGATGCACTTGGGATCAAACGTAGGAATTCCCTCAGAATTTAGTATGGCTTTGGAATCATGAGCATCAGGTTTAGGAAATTAAACCTTCTTTTTTTCTTTTCTTTAGGCCCCAGCCAAAACTCAGTCATCACCTTTGTCATCATCGTCCTCAGTATTGGGATAAAAGGAATCATCATCTATGTCATGGATAGAGGAAATTACAATTTTTGCCACAGTAGTCATGTCTTTTTGAAGTATGAAACCCCACCGCAGTTGAAGGTCTTGTAGGAACTACCTTCTCAACCACATGTGAGGAAACATCACCAACCATAGAAGATCTACTGGGTTTAGTTCAGGACCTTGCTTTCCCTTTGGAAAGAGTCTCTTTGGGAGCAGTGGAAACTTTAGTAGAAATTAATTTACTTTTCCTGCTTTTCCCCTGCAGATTGGACCAACACATTTTTTGACATTAGATTAATAACTGTGCTCTCGATATATTTTTAATTTTTTTCCATAGAGGAATCCACACAGCCTGTTGTACTGATGACTGGATCAAGTCATTAAAATTTTGGCGCAAAAGCTCAGCTTCGCTGTCATCTTGGGCATAAAGCACTGAATCCTTTTGTTCCATATTAAATATCAATGAAAGAAATGCTGGGAACAGACATGGCAAAACACCCATAGGGAGCACTAGGGTTAATAAAGTGGGGAGCATATCGTCTCAGACACTTCCCATGGCGAAGGGCCTGCCATCTGGAAAAAAATGAAAGGGGGAGTGACCGGGATACAAGCCATGACCTGGAATGTTACCAGAAGCACTGGAGCTGCTTCTTTTGTCGAGCGGGTCTGGCTGCAGGAAAAGCAAATGAGGATAAAAAAGACAGGAATCCTAAGGAGGCACTCCACAGAACTCTGCCACCGCTGACACAGGTAAGGAAAGGTGCGTGAAAGGTAGTGCGCCACCAACACCACCGTTGGACTAAACCATTGCCCGTGAACCGGTGGGTGTGACGGCGCTCTGGGAGAAAAGGGCAATGAAGAAATACTAAACGGTGTGAAACATGCATACAATAATATAACAAAAACCTGCGAAGCACATGGCGCATTAATGAAAACGAAATCGAGATACATATCTTGACTGCGAGCAGCAAGAAAAGAGGACTGATTGCAAGCAAGATAGGGGTTTGTCGTATTCTGATTGGTGGGCACTTTGTTCTACACATCTGTACCGATTGGCTGTTGTCTCAAAGCCTCTAGGGACTAGTATTTGTATCTTTTGACTGCTGCTGTTACAAAATAAAGCAAGTTAAGAAGGCATAATAGGATTCTCCATGACTTGTCAAATATAATTAACTGATTGCGAATACAAAAAATCGATAAAATTTAATTCATTCATTAATCTTTATTTTGGTTTGGAAAAAACCACAAAAGATACATAATATGCAATCCATACATATTAGTTCATAAAGCACAGTTAAAATACAAAACATTCCAATGGTTCCACCTTAGACAAATGCGAATACTAAAATATTTACATTTAGAATAAAATACCTGCGATCAATATATCAAGTAAAATATAATAATGCTAAGCTTATGGTCTAACGTAATTAAAACATGAAGAGAATGTAAAATCCAGGTTGTATTGGGAAGATACAAATACTAGAGGAGTACATATAAATGAATAGAGCTTTCTCTCGTAGAATCTAAACAGCAACAAAAGTGCAGGTGCTTTAAAAGTGCTTGTAAACAAACTTGTGCAAGACGTAGGGTACACAGCAATACGGTCTGCCTGATCTCTGAACAGTTCTAAAGTGCAGATGCAGAAAATTGCATATTAGATAATAGGACAACACATTTAATTTAGAACATTAACATTTCCAACCTTTTTTTCCCTCTTAGTATACCCACAGCGAACAGATATCTGCTAATACTGAAAACAATTTTCTGTGAAGTGTCAGTTTTTAGTATTCTTTTCGCCTCCAGGCAAGACCTAAGGCCAGATGTAGGTGGCCAAATACCAGTCGGTAACGGCCGATTTCGGCCGTTACCGACCGGTATTTGGAGTTGTAGATGTAGGGGGCTTAAAAATTACCGATTTGGTAAATGTACCGAATCGGTAAATTTACCGATTCTGTAAATTACCGATTCGGTAAATTTACTGAATCGGTAAATCTAGAAGAAATCTGGAAACAGTGCCACAGGCCCTTGGGAATTCGTTATTTACCACAAAATAATATGTTGTGGTAAATAACGAATTCCAGTGTACATGCACATCTGTGCATGTACACCTGTGCCATGTGTCACACATGCATGCCCTAAGGGCATGTATGTGTGCCACATGGCACACAAGCCAGAATCAGGGGTGCAACAGGGTGTCAAAGTGACACCCTCTCCCCCTTGACAATTAGGTAATTTTACCGAATCGGTATTTACTATTCGGTAATTGACATTGATTCCTATGGGCCTCAAGGCCCATAGGAATCAATGGCAATTACCGAATCGGTAAATACCGATTCGGTAATTATCGAATCATACCAATTCGGTAAAATTTACCGAATTATTTCCTACATCTCATTTACCGAATCTAGAATACCGAATCAGTAAAATTCGGTATTCTAGAGTCGGTAAATGAGATTTACCTACATCGGGCCCCTAGTTCCCAGGTTTCGACAAATAGGTTTAATCCATTTTTGCCTTGGCATGGCATATGCTGGGCAGAAGAATAATACGTGTAAATAATTTTCTTGTATATTGGATTGACATAGTACAAAATAATCTTCATTATTATTCTCACCAGTTCTTTGACTCGATTTCGCTGTGTTTGAATTAATTTGCAAAACACCATAATCGAATTTCATGTACAAAGATTTTGCCAGCTGAGGCTGCACTTCATCCAGATATTGCTCACAAGCCAGGGTTGGTTTTTTAAGAAGTAAATGAGACGTAAAGCTATCAATATCTGAGCCATGGGAAACACTGTTTTGTATGTACGCCCAAAAAGCCGTTTTCAATGGTTTTTTTTAGAGGCTGCTTTAAATGAGGTAGGTGCTTCCCAGAAATGCTTCAGCCCAAGTTTACTAAACCATGTGCACACGTGCTTAACCCACTGAAGGCTAGTGCCTTGATCAAACCTTAGAAACTCTTCTAGCCCTTCTTTGTAATTTGCTAGTTCTATTGTGGTCCACAATCGCACCCAGAACAGCAAAGGCCTCAGCGAAGCCTGTTGATCCATGCATTTTATGTTCAAATCCATAACAATAGGAATAACAGGTGTGTGCACAGGGACACGTAGCGACTTCCTAAAAAACGTATTTTCTTCCCCTGCAAAAGTATTCAAGTAGGTGGCTCTCCCATAATTCCGCACCATAAAGAGATTCTGATTGTGCCCTGTGTTTGTACACTTCAAGTGCAGGGGACACTGCCTTGGTAACACTATTCGCCTGTTTTTTTAATATTGGATAGGAATTTTGGAGCAAGATGGTCTTACTCTTTTGCAAATATGGGTACCAGGTCATTTTGTTGTTGTGTAATACCTAGATAATTGAAATTCAACCTATATTCTAGCTTCTATTTATGGACAGTTATGTTCTTTTTGAACAGTTTATGTGTATTAACTGCCATATATTTTGTTTTGCTAGAACAAATTTCCAGACCCTTAGAATCACAATAAAGGCTGAAGGAGTCTAACAAACATTGAAGACCCTTTGGAGTTTGAGATATTAAAATAGTGTTGTCCGCAAATAAAAGAGCTGGTACTGGCACCCCACCTAACTTTGGTGAGTCGTGTGTACACCCCAGATATTTCTGGGCATCATTTATATACAGTGAAAATAGGGTGGGTACCAGTACACAGCCCAGTCTTACGCCCCTCCTTACGGGGATCGCCTCAGTAAGCTCTCCCCTCGAACCCCATCTAACTTTTGCAATCTTATTATTTGCACAAGAAGATCCTCTGGTATGCCTTGATTTTTTTAAGGAACTCCAAAGCAAATCTCTAGGGATGAGGTTGACTGCGGACTTTAGATCTATAAAAACTATGTACATGTGGCCTTCTTTTTAAATCTTATATTTCCAACTCCTCCAGAGGAATCTAAAGACTTTGTCGATTGTACTAGTTCTAGCTCTAAACCCAGCCTGGTACTGTGATAAAATGTAATTCTCTTCAATCCAGTCATTTAATTTTGATAAAATCTGCTTAGCGTAAATCTTTTGTAAGGTATCGATTAAGCTTATGGGCTGGTAAATTGCAGGGTCTTGGTGGTCACCTTTTTTAAAGATAGTAATAATTTCAGGTACTTTCCATGACTTCGTTAGTGTTTGCACCCGCCGCCACTGCATTACAAAGAAGATTAACATATGGCCCCCAAACAGTTTTGTCGTGCCTCAACAGTTCGCCTGGTAATTTGTCAGGGCCTGGGGCTTTCTTGGGCTTTACTGCGTCGATTACTGCTAAGGTGTCCTCTAGACTAAAGAAATTGCTGATTATTGCTGTATTTGTTATATGACCTTGCTGGTTATTTATTGAGTCCATTATAAGCCCTGAATACAGATTTGAAAAATTATTTACCCAGGTACCTGGGTCTAAGAAGAGATCCTTATTACTTCTTCCCGATTTGTTACCTTTGGCTATCAATCGCCTATAATCAATTTCGTCCAGACACTATCGCCCCTGTTTTTCCTAGTTCGCACTAATAATCTTTTGAACTTGGACCTTTTATCTCTTAGTGTCTTGACATAATTTGATTTAGCTGCCGTAATAAGCTCACTCTTTGCTTTACAGCACTCATTATTGTACCACTGATTAGCTGAGTTATTAGCAGCTGTTTCCCCCCATTCTCACTGTGGATCCTACTCAAGATATATTTTAGTTGCCTACCGTTGTGTGGTGGATCTGCACTATGGGAAACTCTGCAATGGGCAGGTCAATATACAGAGAGATGACATCTGAAAAGGGGTTATATATTCTAGTTATAACCTAGCGTTTTCCCACTATTAATGGCCATTTCAAAGTTCTACGGTTGTTACTAACTGTGGGTTCAGTTGGAATTGGGTGATTGTCATTTTCTCTCCAATTCATAGATTGAAAGGGAGAACCTGCTCATTTTAGACACAGAGGATAGTGATTACTATAATCTTTAATTTCAACTATTAGATCTTGGACATTTGGCCAGAAGTTGATAGATTCTAATATATAATCGATACTGCTCTTTCAACTCCCCCTGCTAAATGTAGGTGCACTCAGTCTATCAGACGACAGTCAACCATTGCAGACCCTGAGTCCATGCCCTGAGACTAGTCGTGTGAGTTGCGATACTGCAACTGTGCAGGGCACTGCAGGGATGCTATCGAGGGGAGGGATATTGTTTGTAATGTCCCCCTCTTCGAAAATATTTTCTAATCCCACTACCTGTTCAAATTTGCAGTTAAAGTCTCCGCCCCCACAATTACTATTGCCCTCGAGTCCATTGTGCTTAAAAACTTGTCTAGCAGTTCTTTTACTTGGGATACCTTAGTGGATGGACTTGGTCTGTTATAGATGTTTACTATATAGATTTCGGTTTTATCATATGTTGAGATCTTTAACCCCAATATATCTTGTGATGGAAAATCCAGCTACTTTATATCAATACTTAAGGTGATTTTTACCCATATGACAAGGTTACCTGAGGGTCTACCTCCAGCTGAGGGCATTAACGCTGAATGTTTTATACCCAAGCTTATGGGGAGTTTCCAGGGCCCAATAAAATATCAACTGGCAATTACCTGGTTATGATTGTACCCTTAAGGGTTGATTATTGCAGATCATTGCGCCTTGTCCTGCCAGCTTATTTTCTGCGCCGATTTGTTAGTGCAAAATGCTGCAGATGGTCTTATTCTTGGCCTTCTGTACAAGCCTCTTTTTCTCATAATCTTGGTTCAATTTACTGGTTGCTAATAGCTACAAGATGAGTTTTCAAAGCCCCGTGTTGGTTCAATAAGGCATTGCTGCATGATTCAAGTCTTTTCTATCTTCAGTACATCAAGAGTGTGTGTTCCCTCTCATAACCTTGTTCGCGTCCTCTTCCAACTATAATTTAACTCCCAAATTTACAAAATCCCAGTTTGTTTGTTGGTCGCTCCTTTGATTTCTTTGTTACAAAGCATTTCAATTGCGTCCTCTTAATATTTTGTCATTTCTCGGATCATCTCCTGTTTCGAATCAGTCTTAAGACATTACTAACCATCTAATTTCTGCCTCTAGCCCAAGTGCCAGTAGACCCTTTGTAGTATAACACTACACTTTATAAGAACTATTCATGTCTGTCACCCTCCAGCAGAAAAACGTATTCGCCTTGTGGCAGTGTGTTATTGGATTTCGGCAAGAGTGATGAGATATAGAATGCAAAATGTTTTTTTTTAAGTCTTGATTATAGGGTTAGCCAAACTATTTCCAAAGCAACTAGGCAAAAAAGATACAGCAAATCCATATCTGTTCTTGATTCTGTGTACATGCAACCCTGAACAGTACCAGCTGCTCAACATACTGCTGTCCAGGCAGAAAAATTTGACCAATCGGGAAACATTCTCTTTAAAGCCCAACATTCATCATATACATTGGGTCCAATGTACGGAAGAAAACCATCTTGATATGGTGCAACAATCTACTTTATTTAATTTCAAAAACCTGTACTGCCAACGCTTTTCTTTCTCACGAACGTCTTCAGGGCAATAGTTAAACAGCCTAATTCATTTAATTTAGACTCCTCCAAAAAGTTTGGTGTCGCGCAATACTATTCATTATATTATTAATACTATTGGCTGCCAGAGTGGACACACTTAAAAGCGGTTGAGGACTGGTATTATGTAATATCAAGAAGCTTTAACCCAGTGCCAAGTCAGAGATCCAGCTGACACAATTTTAATACTAGGAAGTAACAGAGAGTCTCATGCAACCTAATCTGCTAAATGAGAAAGAAAAGAAAGACTAAAGAAACACTAAGAATATTTTACTGTATATCTTCCACCCATTAGTAGAAGGAAAATAGCAGTATAGGTATACACAAAACAATTATGAACAAAAAGAAAGCTAAGTCAATGCTTATAAAATTACAATAGCACACTCCTTGCGTCTCTCTGAGAGAGCATTAGTTCCACTGATCTGTTTGACATGGGTAGCAATCAAATCAGCTGAGGGAAGAGTAGGTTCAGAACTCCTTCGCAATCCACTCTCCACCCTCGACTGCACACCAGGTCTTACTCTGGCCTGCAATGTGCTTTGAGACTGAGGACCCAATCATTTCCCAAAAGACACCAGTGGCTTCTATTCCTTGAGTGAACCTCCTTCACAGTTCAACACAAATCTGACATTTCAGATTCTCCTGTTAACTCTTGGATTAAGACATAAAATGGACAATAAGCCAGAATGGAACTTTCTGAGTATCTCTTCGCATTAGTCCAAGGCTATTAATAAAACCGGAAAATGTCAAGATTCTAAAATGAATTCACCTTGTTGGTTTATTAAAGAATGGTTTTACAGAGAGCAAAAATAAGTTCTTTGATAAATCAAGTGAATTAGCAAGCAGACTGGCATAAGGTCTGTCTCAAAATAAATGCCTAATGCGTTCTCCGAGCAGACTCTTGACCATAATTCGCAAAGCCATAGTTTCAAACCGAGCAAAATTCTCTAAGTAAAAACTTTCTAACTCATTTTCAAATAGTATGTATATTTTATAATGTTTCAGAGTCCGAAGGCACACTCATTCATATCATGACATTACATGGATGGGTTGTTATACCACCACAGGTCGGACAGTGGACCACACAAACAAAGGATAAAGCACCAATCCAAGTGTCACCAAATTATTTCGTTTACACAGTCCAGCGTGCACTTTCCAAATGCCCCCTGTCCCAAGAGCATTACCCAAACCTTGGGTAAAAAGTCTATTTTTATCCTGAATGGAAAAGCACCGCTATATAAGTTGGTCTCATCCGGTTACAGGAGACTATTCAACTTTTCAATTGTCCTCATATATAGACGCTGAGTCGTGATGTACAAATTGCAAGATTCATTTAATGATCCACTTAAAGACAAAACATCAGCCAACGCGTTTCGTTCTGAAACCAGAACTTCTTCAGGGCGCAAACAGTATGTCGAGGCGTATCGATTTTTCAATTTCAATATTTAATAGTATCGGTTGAGTAAACTTTCTATTTCCTTCGCTTCCAATTTTAGAGCAAATCAGGGAACAGAGATTCTTAATTTCCCCACGGATTTTGTTTTATATTTTTGTGGAGGCTAAAATACGCCTGAGGCAGTGGAGATGACGGCGTGTTAGGATAGCAGGACGCCGAGGTTGACATATCGGGATCAACATATCAGGCAACTACCATAAGGATATTTTAGGATTCATTGAATGAATATGAGGCGGAATACATCTACCGTGTAGGACGAACTACCTCTATCTAAGGTTGAGCCTCCACAAAAATATAAAACAAAATCCGTGGGGAAATTAAGAATCTCTGTTTCCCGATTTGCTCTAAAATTGGAAGCGAAGGAAATAAAAAGTTTACTCAACCGATACTATTAAATATTGAAATTGGAAATCGATATGCCTCGACATACTGTTTGCGCCCTGAAGAAGTTCTGGTTTCAGAACGAAACGCGTTGGCTGATGTTTTGTCTTTAAGTGGATCATTAAATGAATCTTGCAATTTGTACATCACGACTCAGCGTCTATATATGAGGACGATTGAAAAGTTGAATAGTCTCCTGTAACCGGATGAGACCAACTTGTATAGCGGTGCTTTTCCATTCAGGATAAAAACATTACATGGATGGGTTGGATTTAAAATGTTTAATTCATGACAACCAATAAATGTTAGCTGTTACACCACCACTAGCACCTCATTCTTCCGAAATCCTCCTACTGGTTAAAACCGTACATATTTAATTAAGGAGATGAATTCATAAGTTATGAAATACTGAAATACAATCGCCTATTCAACTACCAGCAGAGCGCGACTTAATGAACTTGTACCAGAAACAAATCCTTCCTTCTAGATAGAAGAATATTCTTATATATTTGTTTAACACACAGACAATGACCGAGGCTGTATTTTTATTGATTTCCTGAAAGAGAGAGAGAGAGACATGCCTGGAAAGCTAGTACGCCTAAAATAAACATTAAAATATCTCTACAGTATCACATGAATGCTTGTCAGTGCAGCCTGAGGTGGCATAGTTGTGCTAACTTAAGCATGCCTAAATAAATCACTGAGTTCTAGTAGATGATCTCTCCTACACCCCTGATAATTAATAGCTAATTATCACCCTTCTGCTACTACAACATTTCTTTAACCATTCTTGTTTCTGTCCATGTTTTTCTTTTCTTTTCTTGCAAGGCCTTCAGGTCATCACACCTTACTATTAGTACAACAACTGTTTTTATTAACATACTGTTGGAAATGGGGGTCTCTAGTTGGCAGAGGTAGATACCTTTGTCCAAATAGGGACCCTTCTTGCTAGTCAGGATAAGGGAGTTACACTCCTAAAATAACCCCTGCTCACCCCCTTGGTACCTTGGCACAAGCAGTCCGGCTTATCTTAGAGGCAGTGTGTAAAGCATTTGCATATAACCAACAGTAATACAGTGTAAGCACTACAAAAGGACACCACACCAGTTTAGAAAAATATCCAATATTTTTATATACTTAAGACAAGACCAAAAACGATAAAAATCCACAATACAGTAGTTGGGGATACGTAGGCGGCGTCGTGAAGCGAGACGATGCGGAATGTGGTGCCCATAGGTCGCAGTGCGAGCAGCGGCTCGGTGTCGGCGTCAGCAGGCGTCGTCGATGAGACCAAGGTTGCAGTACGACGCTGCCGGGGTGCTCTCTGCGGTGCCTTCAGGACACAGAGTTGACAGCATCGTCGTAGACGGCGGTGGGTTGCTTTTTTTTCTGTTGCAGCACTAAACACACAGTCCCCGGTGCTGAGGGCAGAAGAACATGAAGTCTTTGCTTTTCCTGAGACTTGTTGAACGGGGGGCAAGCCCTCCGAAAAACTCACAAAAGTATATTGCAGAAAGTTCAGTCCTGTCCTTTCACTGCCCCAGACATAAGCAGCCACTGCAGGCCAACACAGCAAAGCACTCAACAAAGTTATAGTTTCTCCTCACAGCTTCTACAGCTCTTCTGCTTGGCAGTCTTCTTAGTCCAAAAGAGTTCTAAAGTTCAGGGGTTTGGGCCCCAATCTTTATACCACATAATCCTTTGTCCTCTTAGGCAGAGGGTGTCTGTGCCTAGCCAGAACCAGTTCTAATCTTAGTCATTCAAAGCTATTCCTGTAATGGTAATCAGAACACCAAACACATCTAGCTCTGGTTGACCCTCACTTACTCTCTCCCATCTTCCAAGATGCTCGTCACTGAAAATGTTCCCATGGTAGAGTCTAGGTGTGAGGATTTGGGTGTATTATATGGTATGGTGATATGACGTTACCATGTGATACACTTGCAAAAACTGTCTTGGTCCCAGTTAGGCTAATTTGTAAAACCTTTAGTTCTGTGGCTTCGAGCAATAAGGCTTAAACAAAGGAACTTATGTAAAGCATTGAGAAGTACCAAACAACGAAATAAGAAAGAAATCTGACACCAATTTATAAAATAGATTATATTTTTATGAATTTTTAGAGCCCAAGATGAGCAGATCAAGGGAGCACTTGCAGGGTGTACAAAGAGTAGTTCAAATTGACTGAAACCATATCCTTTCTGAGAAACCTCCCTGTATGCAAACAGCAGGCATGATTGGAGGACTTCCATCTCCTACGTTTCTCAGGCAAAACCCATATAATCATGCCTTTCACCGCCTTATTAAATCTTAACACAAGATAATTTTCTTGGGGATGGTAGGGAGTAGTAAACTTGTAAGCCACTCCACACTCACCCCACAATGCTTTCAGATAGGCAGATATGAAGTTTGTGCCCCTATCTAAAATGATCTCCTTAGGATACCCTACTCTGGTGAAAATGCCAAGTAGGGCTCTCGTACTACAGGAGCAGTAACTGTCCTAAGGGGAAACGTTTCAGGATATCTGGTGGCATGGTCCACTACCACCAAGATGAACCTATTCCCAGAGGCAGTAGGTGGGTCTACAGTATCAATCCCCACCCTCTCAAAGGGGGTCCCCACCACAGGCAGTGGGATAAGGGGAGCCATTGGCTTGCCACCTGCATTTTCAATGGCCTGGCAGACAACACAGGAGCAACAAAACTCCTTTACCTTTCATGATATTTGGGCCAGTAAAAGTAGTTGAACAGCCTTACCCAGGTCTTGGTCTGCCCATATGTCCAGCTAAGAGGATGTCATGGGCTAGGTTAAGGAGGAATTCTCTGCACTGTTGGGGGTACCACAACTCTCCTGGTTGCCCCTGGAATGGGGTCCCTTGCCTCACTGTACAGAATTCCCTTCTCCCAGTATACCATATAGGTCCCAGTGACATCGCCATCCTCCTGTTTGACAGCCATCTACCTCAGGCCTTCAAGAGTGGGACAAGTCTTTTGTCCCTGACTCAAGTCCGCCTTCCCCTTTGAGGTAGATCTCTGAAGGAGGTAACATCATGTTCAGGTACCAGGCCTTACCCCTGAGGGTTAGGCTCCTTCTGTGCCTGTGAACTTTGGGAGGTGCCCTTTCCCTCGTTTTGAGAACCTTGGTCCATTTTCATTGCTCCAAAGTTCTCTGACTTTCTCTTACAGTCTTTTGTGCTCTAATTGAGGCACATACCAGACCAGCATTTCTGTATGAGTCGTTCTCTCCACCTTTGCCCAGGCAGGTGTTTCAAGGTAATTGCCCAGCAGACACTCCACTTAGATGATAGAGGACACAGCTATTTTCTTAAGGCCAGTGAATCTTCACCAATTAAAGTCTACCATAGTTATGGGATGAGATTTTGTGACAATGTCAGAGTTTATTATCTGGTGCACCTGGTCAGGTATGATGTGTCCCTGCGAACCCAGCTTAGCCATAACCATTGTGATGCCGTAACCCGTAATCCTCAGGGCCAGAACTTCAACCCCATTGATCTTTGGCCCCTGCCTGTACTTCACCATACTGGCAGGCAAGTGGGCCAAGGGTTCAACTTCCTCCCTGCCCATGGAGACTAAAGTGACTTCAGTGTACCCCTTGCCATTCACAGGGGCAACTTCAACCCCCATCCCTGCACTTGCTGTGCCTTTGGGATGGTCACCAGTGGTTGACTTCTTGATGCACACATGATCTCACCTCTTGTGCGCTGGCTGTCTACAGTCATAGCACGGTTCAGCCTTTCTAGGATCAGCATTCTTTCCCGGGTACTCCCTCCCCTTTGACGGAGATGTGACTCTGTGCTTATCCCACCCACCCCTCAAATTGTAGAGCCCCTAATAGGTATCCACTTCATTGCCCTTTTATCCAGCCTTCCACTGACTTCTCAGAGGCATTATGAAGTCCACCCATGTCTGAGTGGACCCATTGTGAGTGCCCCTTTCATGTGAGTGATTGACTCTGCCACTTAATCTTCTAGTGTCAGCAGCCTCTCTCTCCCCCTACTGGTGGTACTAGTTTCCACAACATGAATCCCCCCCTGTTGGGTACCCCACCCTCTCATCCTTATAGCACTTTCATAGGATGCCAGCCATTTGTCAATGCCATCCCCCTCCACATACTTAGGAAGAATTATCATAGGCAACCTGGAATCATAGGCACCCCTTGCATTACCTTTGCTTATTTGTTGCTGTCACCATGTCCTCAGGCTTCAGCCCCAGCCTCACCGTCTTCTCTTCTAGGGCCAGTTTTCTTTCTTCTAGAGCCAGATTCCTCTCCTGGGTCTCGCTGGGATAGGCTTCTAGGTTCTTGGGTTTCCTTACTGAAGTTGAACTCTTTTCACTTCAAGCTGTAGAGTCCTGTCTCGAAGGGACTGCGGGCCGTGCTTTTATTGTCCCCCCTCAGTGCCTAAGATATTCACCATCCTCCTTCTCACCACTGCTGGTTGATATCCCCTGCCAGGTAGACTTGGCCTCTCCTGGATTTCTGCAGGTTTCACAGGGTCTTTTTTAGGTGCTCCTTCTTGGCTGAAATCCCTCGGCTGATTTTCCTGTCCCTGCACAGCACCCTCATATCATTGATCCTCAGTGTGGACAGGGTGAACAAGTTTATTTCCATGTTTTCTATCCTTGGACACTGCAGAAACTTTACCACTTTCTGAGAACTTGTTGTCGACTACATTGTCCTGGAAAACTGTACCTACAGAACTGGGCAATCTTTTTAAAACTTCTACTTGGTATTGACTTGGCTGATCTTTTCGGTGATTACCAACTTACTAATTGTCTGGTACAGCTAAACACAAGTTCTGGATCCCAATTCTAGACACCAATGTGACCATTTTGGTGTTTTATAAAGGTATGGTCATATGACATTACCGTGTAATACACTCGCAAAAACTGTCTTGTGCCCAGGTAGGCTGGTTTGTAAAACCTTTAGCTCAACCAAGGGTAGCTGTGGCTTCGAGCAGCAAGGCTTAAACAAAGTAACTAGTGTAAAGCATTTTGAAGTATTAAACAATGAAATAAGAAATCCCCACAACACGAAAGAAATCTGACACTAATTTCCAAAAATAGATTATATATTTTAATGAATTTTTAGAGTCCATGATGATCAAAACCCACCAGAGGGTTCCAGAGCGATAGATTTTTTAAGAAATCATAAACCTCAGTTCAACCACAAACAAGCATTGGTAACTGAAAAGTTTGAAAGAGTTGGTTTGGCTACTCCGGCCCAAAATGAGGCGACCAAATTCTGCAGGGAGATGGTCCGAGGTGCCACTTAGAAATATTTGGACAGTTACCTGTCCAACAAAGTGTTCTCCAGTCCAGTCCTGAACTTTACAGCACAACTGCCATAGACCTCAATGAAGTGGTCCTGATGCTGAGGATGCAGGAGATGGAAGATGCTTAAGGATGCTCCAGCTGCTGTGCATTCAGCAGGGGTTTCTTTACAGTTACTCCCTGGTCGACAGGTCAGGTGGGGCGACATTGGCCGAAGAGATCAGGGGCCCTTGAAGTCCTCTTTAAACCATAGAAGACCCGCTTCTGCTCAGCTACCTGTCCGGTCAGGGGCAATTTTTGGCCGTCAAGGGTCAATGTCTTGGGGTGTCCGGCGGCAGTCTGCAACGATTCTCCAGAACTGGCTGCTGATTTGCCAAGTTGGGCTATTCCAGGTTTTATGGCCCGGGTGCTGCTTCCAGGAAATCGTCCGTCTGACCGGTGGAGTCTTTTCTTTGGTCTGGGCTTGGGAGCAACTTTCCCTTAAGCCAGGAGCATCCGGCACTGTCCTCTTTTTGTTATCCTAAAGTGCAGTAGGAGCAGCCTAACCAGACAGTGCAGCCTTTCTTTGCCTGGTCAGCAGGGCAATCCTTCTACGGTCCTTCTCCAGTTCCGTCTGTATATGAGGTTCAATGTGCCATACTTAAGCTCATTAAGTGCCCTGGGAGCATGATGTGGTCACTAGCCAATGGGCTACCAGAATCCCCCCCGCCCTATCACGACATCCTGCTATGTGTGTCATCTAGCAATCCCAGGGTGCACTGTCCTGCCCACTCCCAAGATATCTGTCTATACTTAAGAGCACACTCAATAGGATCTACTACAACACATTTTTCCTACTCCGTTTCATTCACGTTACACTCCATTCCCCTTCCAAATTCTGCTAGGATGTATTTGTGAAGTCTTTATCACTGTCTCTTCCCTAACTCCAATCTCATTTCTCCTGATGTTTCCAGTCTTTCCTTTGATCTCCAGCTGTATTCTTTATTATTTATTTATTTATTACACTTGTATGGCGCAACAGCTACCCAGAGGGTTTCCCGGCGCCTTGGATCCGTACTCTACCAGGTGGGGCGAATCTTATTGGTTAAATAGCCATGCCTTAATACCTTTCCGGTATTTGATGTAGCTTGGTTCTAGACGCAGTTTCAGCTGGAGCGAGTTCCACAGAACCGGCGCCAGGTAGACGTCAGGTAGAATCATGCTCAGCATCATTCATTTTACACACAGAGTTCGTTCCATACAACTTCAGATGTGTCCTAAAGAGTTCAGATATTACAAGTCTGCTAAAAGCAGGTATTCGAATCATAATCTGTTTCTTTCTAGAGAATTCACTTGATTTACTACAGCAAAGTAAGATTAGCATGGAAGATGATTGCTCAATGGTAACTTTATATAAGTAACGTCTTCAGAAACTGAAGTAGGTAAATGAGTAAAAACATACCCATCAGACAAATTGATGATGTCTCTAACGCTTTTGTAAATCAACATAAGAACTTTCTACACGCTCTTCACTATAACTATCTTTATGATCTAGAATATGGATTTTAATATTAGTATCCTTATAGAACACTAAGGTGGATTTGAAAATATTCAGCAGGAGGGTATCGATGCACCTCCGCAATATTTAGTGCAGTCAAAGTAAAAATTATTTTGAAAACCAAGCAGTCTTTCTTTTCCTGAAAGCATCTCTTCCAGTTTTTAAAATAAGTTTGATTTTTAAATCAAAAATAGCATAGTACAAAAAGTAATCCAAGTGATCAGGTTAAAGTAATTGAAAACCTATTAAAAGCAAAAATACTAGGAGAATCAGTCTTTCGAAATTCAAAGCAACAGTTTACTTCTTTATATTCAGCTTCAATCTTTTTATAGTTAACTTGTCATTTCATCATGACTCTTCAAGCAAAAATATCTAATCTTCCAAATAAATGTCTCTTCTGACACAAATGTTTTCAGATGTCCATTCAGGAGCTGTGTATTTCTTGTTTGATTCTCACTGTTGCTGATGTTCTTTAATGAAATATCTACAGTTGACTTCTAAAATGATAATTTATTGATGCATTCTTCATTTTCTTTGTCACCAGTGTTTTACTATTTCAGCTGATTCTGTGTCAGAACCGGCGGCTGCTCAGATTATGCTTCTCTCTTCCATTTATTTCTGCTTAGCAGCCTTAACAATACATTTTATTATAAAAATACTACATATCCCATGAGTCTTTGTAATAATAACAAACCACCTTAGAGTCAGTCCCATATAAAACTACGTCAAGCACCAGCAATTTCTTCGCTGCTCAGCAGCCAGATTAGTGCTTTTCCCTAATATTGTTAATTGAGTGGTTTATTGTCTATTGGGCTGTCCTGGCCATATTTTCACAGATTTTTCATTGTATTTTCCTCTGATAATGTATGTTAATTGCGGTGCCATGCTGTACTTGCTGTTTTTTACTGTGGAGAAATGAGGCACGTTGCCTCCTCTACATTGCCCACCAGCTCCGTAGCTAGGTGATGCTGGCGGCTTTGATCTGCGGCCTTCAGGCGTTAGATGGTAACACGGGGGCAGAGTAGGTTTCCCAGTGAAGGCCTGTGGTAGCCGCGCTGCCAGGGACATGCTTGATTTTCTTCTTGGGGCGGTTTCTTCTTACGAGGCGCTCCGCCTGCACTCGACAGCGCCGCCTGCTGGGGAGACTTGGGGTGCGCTGCTGTGCTTGATAGTGGGTGTGGCACGCCTGTCTCAGGAGGAGGAGAGGGGGTCCATCTTTGCATTGCTGTCAGTCCTCGGCATGCGTTAGGCGCGCTTGACAGTTTGCCTTCAAACGAAGTAAACTGTCCTTTCCATGCACCGAGGTCTCTTAGGGATTTCCCCTTCATTGTTTCTTGCTCCAGTGTAGCGGTTCCCCTGCGAATTTTGGAAAAGGTGATGGACAGAGTTTCTGAATGATGCAGAATACTCCTACCCAGTCAAGAGATCAGGGCTTGATCCATCACCGTTTTTTAGCTCACTGCACCATCCCAGCTTCAGAACCTGGCTATATGCAAATTAGTCTGTTCCTGTCCCAGTGCATGATGGGAACAGGGCAAACCAAACTACCAAGCCAATTCTTATACTGGGAATTTGCATATAGCCAGGTTCTGAGCTGGGATGGTGCAGTGAGCTAAAAAACGGTGATGGATCAAGCCCTGATCTCTTGACTGGGTAGGAGTATTCTGCATCATTCAGAAACTCTGTCCATCACCACCCCCTTTTCCAAAATCGATTTTGTCCACACTAAGTGTGGGAGGGTATACTCAGACGTGAGTCCCTTGCTCATTGCACCATCAGGATTCAAGCAAGCCGGGCCGACGACGGCTGAAATGCCAGAAACCGGTCCCCGGAAGCTTGTTTCCTTCCCAGTGTAAGAATTGGCTTGGTAGTTTGGTTTGCCCTGTTTCCATGATGCTCTGGGACAGGGACAGACTAATTTGCATATAGCCAGGTTCTGAGCTGGGATGGTGCAGTGAGCTAAAAAACGGTGATGGATCAAGCCCTGATCTCTTGACTGGGTAGGAGTATTCTGCATCATTCAGAAACTCTGTCCATCACCACCCCCTTTTCCAAAATCGATTTTGTCCACACTAAGTGTGGGAGGGTATACTCAGACGTGAGTCCCTTGCTCATTGCACCATCAGGATTCAAGCAAGCCGGGCCGACGACGGCTGAAATGCCAGAAACCGGTCCCCGGAAGCTTGTTTCCTTCCCAGTGTAAGAATTGGCTTGGTAGTTTGGTTTGCCCTGTTTCCATGATGCTCTGGGACAGGGACAGACTAATTTGCATATAGCCAGGTTCTGAGCTGGGATGGTGCAGTGAGCTAAAAAACGGTGATGGATCAAGCCCTGATCTCTTGACTGGGTAGGAGTATTCTGCATCATTCAGAAACTCTGTCCATCACCACCCCCTTTTCCAAAATCGATTTTGTCCACACTAAGTGTGGGAGGGTATACTCAGACGTGAGTCCCTTGCTCATTGCACCATCAGGATTCAAGCAAGCCGGGCCGACGACGGCTGAAATGCCAGAAACCGGTCCCCGGAAGCTTGTTTCCTTCCCAGTGTAAGAATTGGCTTGGTAGTTTGGTTTGCCCTGTTTCCATGATGCTCTGGGACAGGGACAGACTAATTTGCATATAGCCAGGTTCTGAGCTGGGATGGTGCAGTGAGCTAAAAAACGGTGATGGATCAAGCCCTGATCTCTTGACTGGGTAGGAGTATTCTGCATCATTCAGAAACTCTGTCCATCACCACCCCCTTTTCCAAAATCGATTTTGTCCACACTAAGTGTGGGAGGGTATACTCAGACGTGAGTCCCTTGCTCATTGCACCATCAGGATTCAAGCAAGCCGGGCCGACGACGGCTGAAATGCCAGAAACCGGTCCCCGGAAGCTTGTTTCCTTCCCAGTGTAAGAATTGGCTTGGTAGTTTGGTTTGCCCTGTTTCCATGATGCTCTGGGACAGGGACAGACTAATTTGCATATAGCCAGGTTCTGAGCTGGGATGGTGCAGTGAGCTAAAAAACGGTGATGGATCAAGCCCTGATCTCTTGACTGGGTAGGAGTATTCTGCATCATTCAGAAACTCTGTCCATCACCACCCCCTTTTCCAAAATCGATTTTGTCCACACTAAGTGTGGGAGGGTATACTCAGACGTGAGTCCCTTGCTCATTGCACCATCAGGATTCAAGCAAGCCGGGCCGACGACGGCTGAAATGCCAGAAACCGGTCCCCGGAAGCTTGTTTCCTTCCCAGTGTAAGAATTGGCTTGGTAGTTTGGTTTGCCCTGTTTCCATGATGCTCTGGGACAGGGACAGACTAATTTGCATATAGCCAGGTTCTGAGCTGGGATGGTGCAGTGAGCTAAAAAACGGTGATGGATCAAGCCCTGATCTCTTGACTGGGTAGGAGTATTCTGCATCATTCAGAAACTCTGTCCATCACCACCCCCTTTTCCAAAAGCGGTTCCCCTGCGAAGCATTGTCTATTATTGGGTCAGTGCATTTCAAGGTGAATAAATATTAAACAAGCTTTTGCCCGTACAAGTTTTGTCTAGGGCCGTTACTGGTGCCCTTTTACAGCCTAAGTGCTCTATAAATCATTGTCCCTAATTTCACTTGAACATCATGGTAGGTGAGTTTGAAGCTTGCTGGGAGTCCGTGGAGGAGGGGCATTCTCTGCTTTCCTTCCATATGAAATTGGTGGATACTATTGATGCATCATTGGAGAGGTCTGTCTCCTTGACTGTGGAAACTTTAAGTTGTTGCATAATAACACTCTACTGGTGTAAAAAGGACCTCTAAGGGCAAAGGCAAGGCCAAATTACTTGCCGCTGCCCATAAGACCGCTACCTCAGCTGATGCCTTCAAGAGGCTGCGCCAGGCCTTGATCATCAAGAAGCACAAGGAGGATTCCCATCTGGGTGATACCCCCAATGACGATTCCTGCCCCCAACGATGGGCAGATGACAATACCTGGGACGATACAGACAACCCTGATGGGGACTTGGATAATGAACCAGGTCCGAGCAGACCCTGGCGACCGGAAGGTTGCAGCAAGAAGCCCCGGCTGGATGTTCCTCAGAGCCAAGACTCCGCTGATATGTTGTGTATGCTTAACCCAGGAGATAAATATCATCCCCGCTCAGTGGAATGGATACCGGTGCCCTTCGTGGCATGTTTTGTGGCTAGCCGTTATATGGAAGCCTATGGATCAAGAGGTCCATGGTCGTCTGAAAGTGGAGTGCCCCCCGACTATCCCTGGTGAGTAATGTGGCTAATACCCCAAATATTGATGCCAGAATGGCGACGTTCAGCACAAAGTTCGTTAAAGACCCTAAGAAGGGTTTGGACCATTCTTGGCAGTCCTGCCAAGAGAAGGACTTGGATATGCTTGGACTGCTGACCAAAATTTTGGACACTGCGGAAGATGCCAGGTATGCAGGCCACATGATTGATCCCCCAGTCCTATTGGGATGAGCCTAGAGAGCCCATTGTTTTCTTGGGAATGCAAACTGCGCATTATCAACAGAGCATAGACGCTCTTTGTTGATCAAGATTGAGTCCTGACTTGGGGAGTTGGCCACCACTGTAGCCGGACCCGTAGCAAATGGGGGTTTCTTTGACGAACCATTCATAAAGGAGTTGTCCCATTTTGTTAAAACTTCCCCTCACAGGACAAGGCCATGCCATCTATTAAAAACATCTCTGGCCAGCAGATTTTTTTGGTGTGCCGGAAGAGCCTGCTCATACAACTCCAACCCCCACATGCTCCAGATGAAGAGCTCTATGCAGTAGCTGTACCTGCTAAAATTCATAGGGTTCTATCCTTTGAGAGGTCTTGGCAGAGAACTCAGTGGTAAGGGAAACTTCCACAGAGCCAGCAACGCGCCCGGATATCCACCGGTAAGGAATACCGCTTTTTTCCTACCAGAGGTGGGGGGAAATACTGAGGTGATTCAGCCGCAAGTTGACATCCATTACAAAAGATGCATGGGTACTCCAAACTGTGACCGGGTATCATATAGAGTTCCAGGGGGCACCACGTTAACTTTCCTGACCCTGTCCTCTAATCTTCTCACATGAAGGATTACAGGTGGTAAACAGAGAAGTGCACAAGCTTCTACACAAAGGGGCCATTGTTCTTTCGGCCCTCCATCCCAGGGGTTTCCTGAGCAATATCTTTCTGGTCGAAAAGAAGGACAAGGGGGTTCAGGCCACTTATCAATCTTCAAGATTTCAGACGATGGGTGGTATACTGCCATTTCAAAATGGAAGGTATTCATCCTCTCATAGACTTTTTGTTACCCAATGACTGAATGGTACAGCTCGACCTGAAGGACACCTACCTGACAGTCCAGATATTTCCTTCACACAGGTGGTTTCTACAGTTTGAGTGGAACAGTCAGATATACAAATTTACCTACCTGCCGTTTAGTCTGTCTTCAGCGCCTTGGTGCTTCACCAAGGTGTTGAGGCCAGTCATGGAATGGGTCCGGGTGCCAGGGCGTATGTCTCATAGTGTTCCTGGACAACACCATGCTGATGCACCAGGAGAAGTCCATTTTACTCCCACGAGTCCTACTGCGGGATCTAGGTTTCATCCTGAATGATCAAAAGTCATAATGTATGCCAGCGCAATGAATGATTTTCCTGTAATCCGAGGTTGATACATTATAGAAATGCCTCAGACTACCCCAACAGAAGATACGTTTGATACGCAGGGAGCTGCAAAGAAGTCTAGCGAGAGAGTAATTTTCCTTAAGCCACTTAGGCCTGAATGTGGTACTTTTGTCGTCTGCAATCCAGGCAATCTTTCCAGGCCTGATGCATTACTGGGCTTTGCAGCGGTTAAGAGGTAGCATGTACATCGGGCCTAATGTACATGCAGGAGATCTCCCTTTTCCCAGAAGCATGCAATGAGCTTAATTGGTGGCTCGAACATCTGCGCGCTTGGAACCGGAGGGCCATCTTCAGGATCTGGTGATCAAATCAGATGCCAATCAAGAGGGTTGGAACACCTGTTGTGGAGATATTATCACAGGCGGTCACCGGAAAGAACGTGAGTTGTCTCTACACATCAGTTGTCTGGAACTCCTAGCCGATCCTTCACGATTCGGAGCCTGGCTGCCTGCAAGTTATTCTGCCCCATCCTATTTAAAGATGGACCATATCTCCATGGTGAGATATATCAACTGGTTAGGAGGCAAAAGATCCATGTTATTGGCAGACTTGGCCAAGGATTTCTTGAACTATTCCCTGGTTCACAAGCGGTCCGTCATGGCGGAAAGTCTGCCAGGGAAACTCAATCAGACCGCGGACTGGCATTCCAGACACTTCCAGAACTACAGTGCCTGGAAGCTGGGCCCCTCTCTATTACAGAGCCTGATTATTCGGTGGGGTCATGTCAAGTGGATCTCTTTGCGCTGCACCTCAATAACCTAATCCCTCCGTTTTTCAGCTGCTGCCTGGACCCCTCGCGGAAGTGACGGATGCCTTTTCTGAAAGATTGGAGCCTGTTTCAGAGGTATGCGTTTCCCCCGTTCTCCATGATAGCCAGACTCACTGTGTTGGTCCGGTCACAGAAAGTAGAAGTAATGTTGGTGACGCTGCTTTGGAAATCTCTAGTTTGATATCTAGTTCTTCTGGAACTTTCTATACTGACTAACTCGCACGGCAACTTGCATCATCTTGTTCAGGAGAGGACCCTCTGACTCATGGGTTGGAAGATTACTGGGGAAGTTGGGAGATCCCAGGCTTTTCGGCGTTGGCTTCCTCCCTTATCAGGAAAGTGTGCACAGATTCTACTGTCAAACAATATAGATCTGCATGGAGAAAGTGGTCACGCTGGTGTTTACAGCAGGGTTTGGATCCCGTGGGGTCAGACGTAGTGCAGGTTGTAAACTACTTGTTGGAATTGGTCGACAAAGGTTTGGCTTACCTCACAATTAATGTGAGTAGATCAGAAATTTCAGTGGGTCATGTTCCCATACATGAAGTTCCGGTAGGGGAGCATCCATTGGTCTGTAGACTGCTTGTCCTTCCCTCCTCAGCTAAAGTATTCTTCCCTGTGGAACGTTAATGTGGTGTCAAGACTTTTAGAATCATGGTAAGATAAATCTTTCCCATAAGAACAGGTAAGCTAGCGGTACTTCTCTGGCTCATCTCTATTAAGCGAGTATGGTTATCCGTGCACTCGAGGGGCAGGGGGTGGTATCATTCATGATTGCTCAACGCACAAAATCTAACACCATGGTAGTGCACGATCTGGCGTTTACAGGTCATCCAAAATAATGTGTGGTGCCGTACTTCAGGAAGCAGGTATTGATACTGCGTCCTATGGAGCTCATTCCCCCAGGGGAGCTATGTCCTCGAAAGCTTTCTCCCTCTGAAGCAGTCATGAGGACATCCGCAGAACAGCGGACTGGTCCTCAGAATCTACTTTTAAGGCGTTTTACTTCAAGCCTATCACGGGCATGGCTTCTCTGATTGACAATCAGCTTTAAACTACCATAATCTGAGCCTCCGGTACTGACATAGAATATAACATTTTGTAGCTCTTGTGAAGGAAAGTTTGAATTCTATTAAGGACGCGGAGGCAAGGCTTATCCCATCCAGTTCTAGTCATAATTTTCTTACACTCCCACGATGCACTGAAGCCTTTACGTTGGAAAAGTAGAACTGGTTCCAGAGGTTTTTAGGATTAACTGTCGGCAGTGATTTAGTAATGTCATTGTAAATTGATGATTTGCTGGTCAATAAAGAGATTGACTCTGCAGTAACACTTTCTGTTGGTTTTTAGTGATGTTGCTGGATGATGACATGTGTTATGTCGCTTGGAACTGATACTTGTTACCTTTGGGTTTCTACAGGACCGGTTCAGAAACAAGAAGATTGACAGAAAAGCGGGATGATGCATGTTTAGCCCAAAGAAAGAGAAAGTGCTGTCACTTGATGTTTATATGGGACTGACTCTATGGTTGTTTATCATCATTATAAAGACTCGTGGAAAATACAATCTTTTTCTAATAAAATGTGTTGTTTAGACTGCTGAGCTGAAATAAATGGAAGAGATAAGCATAATCCTCACCTGAGTGTCCTTAATGGAATTGAAACTTTCATTCAAGGAAATGTTATAAATCCTTCACCACATTTTCTTCAATCCTTTTTGCAATGCTTGCTTCTTTGTCTCTCTCACTCTTAAGCAATAAAGCTTGAATCAAACTTCATTCTTCAGTATATGTTGCTTGATCGTCTTTAGTTTCTGATTTGCAAGTTGTGCACTTTGATTTTCTCCAGGGTTTCCAGTTATCTTTTTTCTTGTTCCTGAACTTATTGTTCTTTCCCCTTGGGATCCTTGCAGTGAACTTGAGTTTGGCTGAGTCACCAGTTTGTGTCACTGTTTCTACCTCTGCAGCACACTTTTTGCATGAGAGGCGTATATCCAATTCAGCACACCTCTACATTTCTCATCTGTGTTTGTCACCACTATCACCTGATTTCACTGACTCCAGTGTGTCTCCAAGTAATATCTTTTTACATGCTTCTTCACAAGAACCCAGTGTCCTGGTTTGAAGTTATGACAAATGTCAGTACTTGCAGGAGTGTAGCAAGCTTAACCTGCTGAGAGAGAGAGAGAGAGAGAGAGAGAGAGAGAGAGAGAGAACATACTGTATCAGCTAGGCTTTTACAGTAATCAGACAAAATTCTCAGTAATATTTACTAAAGCATTTGATGGAATTCCCTCCAGTTACCACGTTACAAACGTCCGTATCATCTGCCTCAATAACATATTGACAACTGTCAATGCATCATATCTTCTTGGATATGCCTCAATCCTGTTTCCAAGTAAGCAGTCACTAAGATCTATTTCAACCCATTGCAGGGTGGCATCTCTACAAAATCTACCTGCAGTCTTTGAGAGGAGCTGCTGTTTTCCATACATGACTCCTCATCACACTGATCCTTTTACGTACATTGTTTTGTTAACTTTCTATTTATCTTTTGCACAACATTTCTGCAATATTAAAAAAATTATTAGGCTGGTACTTTTTAAAAGGATCTACAATCCCATCACTCTCTACATGTGCAAGTTGACTGCATTATTCTCGCCATTTGTTGTAACAATGAATCTGGCAAGACAAACCTCCCATCAGTACATGTCCCGAATTCATTTTCATCTTGCTTAGATTTAGCTTTTCCCATTTTCTCTTTTCCTCAACTGACATTTCATTCTTCATGTCTCTTAGCTCATATGTTATGTCAATTGACATTAAGAGAGAATTGTTTACACTTTCAATTTTTTTTTCTGAATTTTTAATTGTTCTGTCAATGTTGGAAAAATGAGTGTACAATGCTTGACAATTTTAACAGAGAAAATATTCCCCAATGTAATCATGTCATTTCCAGTTCTGTGTGAAGCCCATTTGACAGTTCCACCACCCTTTCCAACAATACCAGAATCAGGCTTATAATTGGCAAGTTTGGGGTTTTTCCCCAGCAGCACCCCTCTTTTCAGAATCCACACTTTAGAGGACCCGCATTTTCAGAATCCCCATTTTCAACCTGCCCAATTCCAAAATTCCCAGGGTCCTTTTTTAGGGAGAGGCCGGAACAAGGGCAGGGGTAAGCAGAGAGGACAACAGAGGGTAACCTGGGAAGATCAGGACCAAGAGATCACCTAGCATCGAAGATAGCGCCAGGGACCAGCCATTGACTTCCTTGGTGGTGAATTTGTCCTCAACTGTAATATCAGAAATCCAGAACAAGTTACTCAACAAAGGGCTGGGTTTCGTCCCCACTAATCATCTGAATCATTTCCAATTGCGACAAGATCTAGCCACTTTCTTTAGAAGTTTGAGATTGAGGATCTTTTTTCAAGATAAGGAACATACTGACCTGTTGTATTGTATTGTATATTGGATTTATATAGCGCTTATCACCCAGGGGTCTCTAAGCGCTTGCCTTGGGAACCCGTCCTGGCTTTTCCCTGTGAGATAGCCTCTACAGGGCATCCCCAAGGTGAAAGCCAGGCATCCCGCCGCGGGGGGCCGTTGTGGAGATTAAGATACTCCTTACGCCCTAAGTCTACCTTTACACCCCAGTTATCGGTACTACCATTGGCAGTGGGGACATCCGAACAGGCAGTTATTTATGATTTGGAGAACTTAAATGAGAATAGAACCTGTGCGTTCTCTAATTTGTCTTATGTGGAGAAAAAAGCTTTGAAAGAATTAGAAGAAAATTCTAGTATAGTTTTGAAACCTGGCGACAAGGGCGGTGCTATAGTAATTCTGGATAGAATTTTTCAAGTTTTTCAATAACGGTCCATCTCAAATCTTCCATCGTATGTCTTGCTTCAAGAAAGTGGGCCGTTAGTCTGGTATTAGACCTGCCACATCCGAAAGTGCTTCGATGCTCCATTATCCGAGTTTGTACTTTCCAGTTGGCCATCCCAACATATTGCTTTATACAGGGACACATGATCAAGTAAATAACCCCTTCTGAGTTGCAATTTGTGTGGGTTCTCTGTTCCCAAGGATACATTAGACCTATTTCAATGCATTTCGTGTTATTAGTCAAATGACAAACACTGCAATATCCGCAGCGTGTGTGTCCAGTCACCGGAGGTAGAAAAGTATATGTCAAACTTCCAAACTTCCAACCCCGAATGACTATAGGTCTCGTGTGGACTAATAAATCCTTCAGATTTGAGCTTAGTTTAAAAGAGAATAGAGGTTTTGGCCATCCCAACATATTGCTTTATACAGGGACACATGATCAAGTAAATAACCCCTTCTGAGTTGCAATTTGTGTGGGTTCTCTGTTCCCAAGGATACATTAGACCTATTTCAATGCATTTCGTGTTATTAGTCAAATGACAAACACTGCAATATCCGCAGCGTGTGTGTCCAGTCACCGGAGGTAGAAAAGTATATGTCAAACTTCCAACCCCGAATGACTATAGGTCTCGTGTGGACTAATAAATCCTTCAGATTTGACTAATAACACGAAATGCATTGAAATAGGTCTAATGTATCCTTGGGAACAGAGAACCCACACAAATTGCAACTCAGAAGGGGTTATTTACTTGATCATGTGTCCCTGTATAAAGCAATATGTTGGGATGGCCAACTGGAAAGTACAAACTCGGATAATGGAGCATCGAAGCACTGTCGGATGTGGCAGGTCTAATACCAGACTAACGGCCCACTTTCTTGAAGCAAGACATACGATGGAAGATTTGAGATGGACCGTTATTGAAAAACTACAGCGGATCCCTGTTGGGGGGGATAAGAACAGAACACTTTTTCTGAGTAAACAGAAATGGGTTTACCGCCTTAAAGGTCACCTAGTGGGATTAAATGATGAAATTCCCTGGCATGCAACTACTAGATGATTGTCATCTTGGGCACTGTACCTATCGTGGTTTTGAGTATCAACTTGACTGCTTTTGGGTTTGTTTGACAGACTTTGTGCTAGCTGACTAAGACAATATCTGGCCTCACTATGGTTTACTGACAAGCAAAGGAGGTATAGATTCTGTGATTCTGATATTGTGCCTATTTAAAATGTACCAACTTATGTGGGGTTCGCTTTTCAGTCTCCCGTTTGTAGGTGCCAGATTGTCTTGGGAGTACTCTTGTTGTGGTCTGTGCTGGTTTTTAATTAAACCTATGGGGATTTATTACCTGTGACTGTGGCGATCAATTTGAGCATTTTGGATTTAAGATATGGCCCACACGATCTTTTGGCAAAAGCGCGTGGGAGCATATTCATACACAGTCTGCGTTTGGAAAGATTATCCTCTAGTATTGCACGTTAGTTTGCATATGAGCCTGGAGAGGGGGCGGGCCGCTGATGAGATCACCGTCACACACACGGACGGACGACTCTGACGCATACGCGTCCCCAGGTGATCGGGGGCGTATGCGGAAGTATGGGATTTAACGGTGGCTCTGGCGTGGTGCCGGCTGACTACACAGCGGTTCTGCGGTAAGCCAACTGGTCGAGAATCATCTACTGGGCAGTAAGTGAGCGATTTAGAATTCCGGCAGTGATTTTGACGGGAGGGGTGCATGGAGGCTGCTCCCGTTATTTCCTTTCTCCCGACTTACTGCTGCGAATTGTTATCGCTTTTTACAATCAGGGCATGTTGGCTACAAAAGGAGGAACTAGATCACTTTTGTAACGTCTATCTCGTTTTTGCCTGCATTACAGGTTGTGTCATTAGGGGTTCTCCTTGCTCGCCGCCATTTCAAGCTTGTAACACCAATAAACTTGGTGAGTGTGGCATTTTTGGAGAATTGTGATGAGATCTTCGAAAGAAGATTTTAATAGTCAAGGATTTGCATTGATGGAGGAGTTTTCTGTTGTGTGACAAGGGCTCTTTGTGATTAGTATGTATGAATGGTTATGTACCACTTTGAATTTGGAGACTTGATGATGAATTGGGTTGCCTCCGATTGCGCCCCACTAATATGGAGGAGGGGGGTGGACATATACATGCTGTACTCAGGAGATGGATGTCTGTCCCTGTAGCTTGGATTGTGGTTCCAAATGGGATTTGATGAGTCTTAATGGAAACCTTTGAATATAACCTTTGAATATACCCCTGGATATATGTGTTTTTGGCTTACAGTACATGTATCCCGTGTCAGGGGAATTACCTCCACGTGCCAGAACTGCTGCATGTATGAACCCTGGGTATTAACCGGTATAAGGTAACAGGGGGCTTGACTGGGACTGATAGGAGTCCTGAAGAAGACCAGCGTCACTCGTTACTTTGGGCACACTAACTTCGGTCGAAACATGTTGACTTAGGCAGTCTTAGGAGGGTTGATGTGAGTTCTTAATACTCTCACAAATAAGCCCATCCTTCTTATATTTTTTAATCCTGTCTGTGGGACCCTGGAAAAAAACAATCAATGGGGTACCCACAAGGCAGTTTTAGATTTACTTCTCACTGCACTTATTTCTATCACCATTCCCAGTCAGGGTTGGTAGCACTTTGCACTCACCCATTTATGTGTTTCTGTTTGTTCCCCCTTCCCTATGCTCCATCCTGTGCGTGGCTACGCCAGGGTGTATTGTAAGCATACGCGATGATGAAGCATGTCGCACACAAACTTGTGTGTGAGTGAGGACAGTTTTACTAACATTATTTGTGCCCCTGCATGCTTTGTCCAGTCTTATTTTCCTCTCTACCCCTCTTGGTGTGTATCAGCCCATTTGACAACCACTATTTTCTTTGGTAATTTCAGTGCATTTAAGAACTTGGTGAGTGCTTCTAATTAGGACTATCTCTATTTATTTAATTATTTTTCTGGCCACCAAACAAAATTCATGCAAGCATTCCATAAATCCTAGGCACAATAATTGAAATTACACTCATGTGCAGGATTCCGTTAATCGAGCCCTGATTAAGGCTTTGAGACTTTTTATGCAACCCCTTGTCCACTATGGACAACAAGAGTTGGTGGCATCCCCTGGGGATTCCTTCTCAAGCAATGTTGCGACTAATGATGCGGGCTTCACCCAGAGTGCCTCAAGTAGTGGTTCCTCTATTTCTTCTGTGGACGTCCTCTCGAGTTGCTACCTCAGTCCTTCGAGACCATGAATATGGTAGCACACCATCCCAGGGTCCTTCGAGGATTTCTGTGGGTTCAATGCCTCACCTGACAAACTTGTCTTCTGTGTTATCTTCCCCACCATCTGATTCAGACGCCCCACAGGACGATCCACAGCCAGTGTCAAAACGTAAGGCTCACCATGCCACTGCGGATTTCCCGCTGGTGGGTCATAAAAACCTGCATTTTTGATCCTGAAAATATTGTTCACCCACGCTCCACAGAATGGGCGCTGTCTATGGAGGTGGCGCACTATGGTCAAGATAGGCTGCGCACGGCTTTGAGCACAAGGTGCACAACATCTGAGGTCGGACTGTCCTAGATCATTTCTCCTCTGCAAAGTGGCAGAAACGCTGGAATTGAACCCCAACAGGGCGATCTTCTCCAGAAGTTTGCGAAGGACAGGGAATGGCGTGGATGCCAAGATAAGTTGTCTAACATAAGATGGGGGGTTGGTTGCACTCCGTGTTTTTTCATCAATTCTTCAAATTCATTAAGTTAAGTTTTCTTCCAAGTTTAGCTCTGCGTGCTCAAAGGAACGTGCTCAGCCCAAACATCACGTATTAAACTCAACAACATTCAAAAATGGGACACATCTTTGTGTCCCAAGCCAGTGGCACTGCAAAATACCGCTTTTAGCAGTCTGTTTTGTCTAAATTTTTTTCATTTCCATCGTTTTACTCTTAATCTTCTCTCTGCTTAATTAATTGTTTGTCTTGCTTGAAATGCATTGGGAGTGAATAAACTGCTTCTTATGAACCTGGCTCTAGTACGTGTTATTGAAGGAGGCTCGGATGGCCCATCTTTAACATAAGAAACCTGGGAAATTGCTTTTTCCTTTCATGTGGATTGCGACAGAGTAAATGTTAAAGTGGACAAACAATTAAATAAGCAGAAAGAAGATTAAGAGTGAAACGATGGAAATGAAAAAAATGTAGACAAAACAGACTGCTAAAAGCGGTATTTTGCAGTGCCACTGGCTTGGGACACAAAGATGTGTCCCATTTTTGAATGTTGTTAAGATAGGTTGTCTGGCATTTCTGGCCCACTCACTAAAATTCTAGAATTGGCTGTTCAGACGAAGGAGGCAAATTCCCAGTTGGATCTGGGATAATTCCATGAATGGGCCGCAAGAGCATTGTGCCTCCTAAGCAGTGCTGCCAACCAGGTGGTTTTCTGGGTGGTAGCAACGTCGCTGATGCCACTTACTCAAGTAAGAGTTATTACACCCTCGAAACCCTCCCGACCCACGGTATAGAGCAGTTTCATGGACAAAGATATTTTGGCTCTTCTTGGGGAAAAAAGGCCGATAGTGCGGACCATTCCTCATCCACAGGGCTTCGTCAATACAATCTTCTTGGGCATACACTTGCTCCGTGATGTTTTACAAGAGGGAGAGTGGATGGTCCTTTTAGACCTCAAGGACGCTTATTTGGCTGCCTCGACTCCATCTTTGCCCCACAGCTGAGGTTTCTCCAATTTTGTTGGCGCAATCATTAGTACCAGTTCACTGCCATGCACTTTGGGCTGTCCCTGGCTCCCAGGTGTTCCACCAAGTTACTTTGACCGGTTTTCCAATATCTCTGGGAGCAGATACTGAGGTTGATTATCTAGACAACATTCTGATCATGGCGCAGAGCAGGGGCCCAGTGCTTCTTCATCTCTCGTAGGTGGGCCAGCTTCTTCAGGATCTGGTTGTTGTCATCCATTCAGGTCAATCAGTGAGAATTCCTTCCCAGACTCAAATCAAATCAAAATCAGTTTTTTTCAGTGCAACAAATCTCACCATAAAAGCATACTGAAATAAAAAATCCTATATTTACATTGTCATTCTAATTCATTCAAATACAGATACAGAGAAAAGAATTTTTGGAATTCATTTATAGAATATTTTATAAAATATTTTAAAGTCCATGAAACCATCATTATTCACTCTTGGAGGTCTAAAGGAACTAGGGAATTACAGCCTAATCAAGGGATTTTACATTCGATCGTGGGAGATCAAGTGCTGATGCAAAAAGTACATTATAAAACCTAAAGTACAAAGTGAACATCTTAGCAAGGAATACATAGTTAAGAGACAGTACTATGGATTATCATCTAAGTCTTCATATATCAATGCATCTAGATGTGAGTAATCTTATCGTTTCCTAACTGCAAGTTGTATAAAACGAGTAACAGAACTTATAAATTTCACATTTTCTAGACTACATACGAAGTTAAAAGCATATTTATAATTAAAAAGCCTATTCAATAAAAAAAGGGGTTTTAAAACTGATTTCCGGATATCCTTATAAAAACTATAAAAAAGAATAAAGTGCTTCGTTGATTGCATAGATTTTCCATCACATGGGCAATTCAAAAGTTTATGGCACCATTTTTCCATTCTAGGAAAAGCAACTAAATAGTGTAGAGTACCAATCCTTAGCCTTGCAAGGTAAAATCTCTGTTGTACGTTTTTCAACAATATTAAGTACGTCTGTAGGCCCCTCACAAGCGGTTGTTTACAGTATGACATCACGGTACGTTTTTGACTAACAGACCGTTCTCTTTCATTTTCCATTATTTTTAAATATTTAAGCTTAAGCTCCTGTTTACTGATCTCTTGTATCGAAAGGGGGTCTCTCCTATCAATGTCAACTTCACAGTATTTTAAAATATTGTGAAAATACTCCAGCCATGGTATCTTCCTACTCTGATTTGAGTGCTAGACAATCCATGATTAATTCTTTTGTGAATTTAGTTTCGTTCTTCGACCAAACACCGCACCGAGCTGATAGTTCTTTATGGATTGTGTAATTTGCAGTCGCACCGGGGACTGCCAGTAATCTTTTTAAAGATGTATTTTCTTGGGTCTGTAGGGAGGTGATGTTAGACCTACCCCAGATAGCAGCTCCATAACAGACACCTGAGATACATTTACTCCGGTAAAGTGCTAAGATATCACGGATGGGTTTATTACCTATATTTTCAGAAAATCTAAAAATGCTCTCAATTGATCTTAAAAATGTCATATTACATAGTTCGATGTGGGTGTTCTATGTACCATTCTTCTTAAAAAGCAACCCCAAATAAGAGAAAGCTGAGACTCTGTTAATTAAAACTCCACCTACGTGATGTTGTTTGTTTTTAGGCTTTTTGCCCCCGCATCTCATTACAAAAGTTTTCTTTAGATTGAATTTCAGATCTTTATTTGTCATGCACAGGGCAAAGTTTTCTATAAAGTTTTGTAAGCCATTTGCTGTCCTTGATATAAGGACAGGGTCGTCTGCATAAAGCAGTACGGGGGTTGACCAAGTTCCAATTTTCGGGGCATCTACACTAAGATTTTGTAAAAAGAGGTATACATTGTTAACATAAAGGGAGAACAGAAGGGGCGCTAATACGCAACCCTGTCTGATGCCACTTTTTACCCTGAAATCAGGTGTGCATTCCCCATTCTTTCCAAACCGTACCCTAGATGTTAAATGGGTATAAATCTGTGATAAGTATGTGATTATATCGGGGGGCCCTAAACCTTTCAGTGTTTGCCATAGTTTGCTGTGGTTGACTAAATAGAAGGCACTAGTGAGGTCAAAGAAACAGAAGTGTATCGTCCCTTCCTTTGCAAAAGTATACTTCCCTATTATTAACTCTGAATTTAAACATTGTTCTACCATCCCAATACCTCGTCTGAAACCATACTGTACATCAGTCAGTATTTTTTCCTCGTTGGCGCAATTTTCAAGTCTTTCCAGCATTATGCGGCTCATCGATTTTGATATGCAGTCAAAAAGAGACATTGGGTGGTAGCAATTGGCCTTTCCTCTATCCTCTTTTTTGAAAATTTTACAATGATACTTTCAACCAAGGTAGCTGGTAAAAAGCCCCCAATCGCTGTAGGAACTTTGTTTTAAAATTGTAACATCACTGAGTGCTTTCTTTAACATTCTGTGTGTGACTTACCGCCGCGCACTTCTCCACCGATTCCCACAGTCCAGTCCGCCAACACCCTGGTCCACCACGGGTCTTTCCCGGTTGTTGTGGAACGATTGAAGGCAGGACAGATCGACTCTTTCCGGGTTAGAGGCTGGGGGGTGGGCATACTTCGGCAGCAGTATTTAGTGGGCTTGTGGGGGGACGCGCATTGGATTTGCGCTTGCCTAGGTACGGGCGCTACTGAATGTAAATCTGCACTTATTTTAATCGCTGTAGGAACTTTGTTTTAAAATTGTAACGTCACTGAGTGTTTTAACATTCTGTGTGTGACTTACCACCGCGCACTGCTCCTCCGATTCCCGCAGTCCAGTCTGCCAACTCCCCGGTCCACCACGGGTCTTTCCCGGTTGTTGTGGAGGGAGTGAAGGCGGGACAGATCGACTCTTTCCGGGTTAGAGGACAGGGGGCGGGCATACATCGGCAGCAGTATTTAGTGGACCCATGAGCACGACATGCAGCGGGTGCGCCGAAGGCGCTCCAAAGGCAAGCCCGTCTGCGCCCAACTGGGACCAGGGGCCACCCCCCCAGCTCGAAACTCGATCCCACTTAGGTATTCGCAGGGAGTTCATACCAATTTAAGGTCTTACTGCCATCAGCACTGTAAAATGATAAATCTTGTTTCCTTCGCCGCCTTGCCCGGAATGTAACTTTTCTTTTTCCCAGTGTGTGCAGAAAACGCTAGGGGAGACCAGGTTGCATAATAACGTTAATCCTCATGAAAAACAGGAAAAGGTAATTAAGTCTAGAGTATACAAATGTCTCAGTACAAACAGTAGATCGTTACCAAAACATAAAGAAGACATCTATGATTTATTAAATGATCTACAGCCTGATGCCATTTTCCTGATGGAAACTTGGCTTAATGATAGCTCTGGCCCGGACATAGCTACAGCCCTCCCGATGAATTACACTATTGTCCGAAGGGATCGTAAGAATAGAATTGGGGGAGGTATAGGCATCATTTTAAAAAAGGAATTTAGTTGTAGATGGGAAGATTTACCATTAAATAATTGTGAAGCCGGCCTCTTTAAAATAACTCTCACACCCCAGTCTACACGTTCAGGGATGTTGATATTCCGGCCCTCAGGAACAGCAGGAGAATGGATGGCTGCATTTCCAGACTTTATCGCCCCCTATCTATTGGAAGCCTCTAACTTCTCCGTTCTAGGAGATTTTAACCTGCATCTTGAGGATGGCAACTGCTCCACTAGCTTGAATCTTATATCCGACTTCAAAGCTCTTAATCTGCGCTTATGCAATGCGGGACCCACTCATAAAGCAGGACATTTTCTTGACTCTATCTTTTCTAATGTTAACAATTTAACGTGTGAGCCCTCAATACCCTTACTCTCGTCAGACCACTTTCTGGTTAGTTTTGAAATTAGGCTGACAATGTCACAGAAATCTGACCGGGCTGAGGCCACCTGGTCCAGAAACTGGAAAATGCTTAATATAGACTGCTTAAATACTCAGTTACTTAACTCGATGCCACATTTAAAAGACATTAGAGTTACAGACACAAACACAATTAACAAATGGCTATTGGAAGCTGCAGACACTATCATTCCACTTACTAAGAACAAGCCTAGATCTTACTACCCCCCAGCCCCATGGTTCTCGGAGCTGTTAAAAACAGAAAAAAATAGATGCAAGAGACTAGAGAGGCAGTGGAGGAAACACTATGAACTGGCTTGAAAAGAGGCATATAAACAGGCCATCAAGGCCTATCAACTATCTTGCAAGCTAGCAAAATTGGATTTTATGAAAAAAAACATTCTGGCTGCACAAACTAATCCCAGACTTCTCTTTAAAGTGGTAAAGAATTTAGCGGGTACAGCACACCAACCTGAACCCCCCAAGCTGTCTACTATTCAATGCAACTTATCAGCAAACTATTTTAATGATAAAATCTTAAAAATGTACTCTGATTTCAGGGAAATCGAAGATTCGAGCCCCATCCCCACCTTAATGACCTCCAGTAGATTCAATGAGCTGGGAGATCCTCCTAGGAATCTGCTTACTAGTTGGAAATTATTAGATCTCACTTCCTTTATGGAGATTCTAAATAGTATTAGATCAGGCTTGCCAAATGATCCTATCCCGGTTCACATCCTAAAACAACTAGACCTGCGCAACTTAAATGAAATCAGGGTTCTTCTTAATGCATCGCTGGATGAAGCAGTGGTACCGGACACCTGGAAACATGCCATGGTCTTACCTCTACTAAAGAAAGCTAATGTGGACCCAGAGGTTTTCTCGAACTTTCGCCCTGTCTCACTACTATCGGTCTTTTCCAAAATTATGGAAAAGCATGTGAACAACCAATTGTCGAAATTCGTTAATACCAACAATCTTCTGCACCCGTCACAATCCGGGTTCAGAGCTGGTTATTCAACGGAATCCACACTCCTGGGAGTGACTGAAACAATCCGTCAGAGACTGGACGAGGGTGGCACGGTGGCACTCATTTTATTAGATCTGAGTGCCGCCTTCGATACCATCTCCCATGAAACCCTTATCCAGACTCTGGAAATTAAAGGGGTGAGAGGCTCTGCCCTGAAATGCCTAAAGAGTTTCTTGTCCAACAGGTCATTTCAGGTTTTCTCTAAAAACAATAACTCAAGCACTTTGATCTCCCCTTACGGAGTGCCTCAGGGTTCGATCTTAAGCCCGCTGCTTTTTAATATTTACATAAGCCCACTGGCGACAATAGCAGAGGAAGCAGGCCTCACAATATTTTCCTATGCTGATGACACTGAGCTTGTTTTCTCCCTATCGGCAGCAGACAAGACTAAGGTGTCTCCCCTTCCTATTGGGCTTCAAAGGATTGCGGAATGGATGCACTCCAGCAAATTGAAACTGAACTGCGATAAAACAGAGCTGCTTATCCTTGGGGAACAAAAAGAGCAATGGGGTCCTTTACATTGGCCTACTGAAATGGGTCCAACCCCCCAACCAGTGCAGTCCGTTCGCAATCTGGGCTTCATGATCGACGACAAACTGTCTATGCGACAACAAGTTGCAAAAATCGCCTCTACTTGCTTTGCCATTTTAAAATGGCTGAGGAACATCCTTGGACAGCTTCCTGAAGGGGCTCGAAAGACAGTAGTCCAGGCCCTCATTGGATCAAGACTGGACTACGGTAACATCCTATATCTAGGCCCCAACAAAGAGGTTACTCGGCGGCTGCAAGTAATCCAAAATGGTGCAGCCCGGCTACTGCTCCGCCTCCCCAAATGGACTCACATCTCTGACCATCTTCACAGCCTACACTGGCTCAAGATGTGTAATCGATCTAAGTTTAAAGCACTGTTTCATATTCAGAATCAACACGGGGATGGCTCCCAGCTACTTATGTAAGCTGGTCCAAAAATACATTCCAACCCGCAACTTTCGCTCAATGAATCGGGCTAAATTTGTAGTTCCCAGATTCAAATGAGCGCGAATGGGCAGCCGCTCTTTCGCGCAGCTGGCTCCGGCCTTATGGAATTCGCTCCCTCTTCCACTGCGGCTGGAACCGAGCTATACAAAATTCCGAAAAGGCATTAAAACCTAGTTATTCAATCAGTAAGCCCTTCTTGGATTCTTTATACGAGGGTCCCTTCCTAATTGAGTGCATATCCAGGGCGCCGGGAAACCTTTGGGTAGCTGTCGCGCCACAAAAATTCAATAAATAAATAAATAGTGGCATTAAAAACATTCGTTAAAATAGGTATCCAGAAATCCATATTATACTTAAAAACATCTATGGATACCCCGTCCTAGCCTGCTGCTTTACCATTCGTACATTTTGTAAACCTAATTTAATCTCTTCTGGCGATATTGGTAAAGAATTGACGGGTTCAACCAATATAAAATTTCCTTTTGTATTCTCACTTATTCTTACACCGTCTGGGTTAAAAATGCCTTCAAAATGAGCAACCCTCCCGGGGGAACCACAGTATCAATATTTATTGTTGTATTATCTTTAAAAAAGGGGTGGTTAACTGTTTTCCCAAAAAGGGTTGGGTCTTTCATCTCTGCAGCCTGGATTAGTTTCTCATACACTCCTTCACGGATCTCCCTTTTTAGGTCTCCGCTAGAAACGCGCAAAGCGCGTTCTCGCTTGAGAACTATAGTCTGCGTCTCAGCAGTCTCAGAACGACGAAGGGAGACAAGACCTGGCCGCTCGCAGCGTTTCCCCATAGGATAACATTGTGCGCGCGGCCAGGTCTGGTCTCCACAGCATGGCATGGCAGACCGGATCGCGACGCGCGCCTCTCTGGAATGCAGGGGGAGTCTGCAGAGAGGCGCGCGGCGCTGATAAACAGCCATGCTTTCTTTTTTTTTGTCCCGTCTCTGAGCGTGGAATGCGGCCGGATTCAAATTACAAACCGAGCATTTTTCATATGGAAAAGTCCTGCTGGCTTGTATTTTCCTTTTCTTTTTTACACTTAGTCACTAATCAGACTTATAACTTACTTTACTTATTAACTCGACCATAAATGTTCTTGTTGTCTTCGGTTTAGCTCATCTCCTCTCCTCGAGTTTAGCTTTCGAGCCTGATCTGCCGAACCATATGTGAGGCTCAGGACACTGCTTGTTTATTTTGTATGCGTGCAGCCGTTTGTCTATAAAGTGCGCCCGCTTTTATATTTCTTCTTTATTTTTACTCTGTTTAAACAAAGCAAAACTGTTTAATGTGCGAAGTAATTTTGTGATGCGCGCGGTCACTTTAGAGTGTTGTCGCGATGGCGCTTCTTCTCACAGTGAGCCGCGGTTGCATATGAATTGTGTAAATTAGTCACCCCTGCGTTTTTTAACGGACACTCATTCTAGTGTGTCAGCGCTGTGAACCACAAAATGCTCTTGTTTTCGCTGAGTTAGAGCGAGACACGTGTTCCCAATCTCTGATAATGCGCCTCTAGTAGTTGAACGTGCGTGTAAACACCGAGTGAATAAACTGACATTGTTCCCCAGGAAGTCTTGTGACAATCAAGCGCTAAAGGCATCTGAGTTTCTCCGCTACCAATAGACGGTGGATATGTGTGTGTGTTCGGTGCTCCTTGAGAGGTGTGCTGCCTGTTACATTTTTTTTTTGCAGTTTTTTTTATATAGCGCAAACTTGACCCGGATCCGAATCGGGTATCAGAGCGCTTTACATGGCACTAGTTACGTTACACGAGGACACACATTCATTTTGTTAGGCAGGGGTAGATTACGTGATTTGCCCAGAATCACAGGAGGTCTGCTTTTTGCAAACACGATGGGCAGGTTTCATATTAGTGTTTCTTCAGGGTGAGCGTGGACTTTTCCGTTCCCTGTGCCACAACGAAGTCCAGTTTTCCGTTTCTCTGTCTGCAGTTTTGAAAATGCAGCGCCCTTGTGAATGCCTCTATTCTCAGAAGACGAAGCGATGTTTGCCTCTGTGCTCCGATCTGTGAGAACGATAATCTTGTGTGTGTGAGGCTTCTTTGGTGATTGGGATAGTCTAGTTCCTTGATTGGCTGCTTCGTTCCCAAGTGCCTTTCTCCTTCATTGTGAATACCTGTTCGCTGGAATGAGACACTGCACGCTCTGGTTCAGCTAGTTTCTCTTTTTCTTAGTAACATTGATACACTGACCCTCTATGCGTGTCTGCTCTGTAACACGTACTGGTCACCTGCGCCCTTACAATGACTAATCTTCTGGCAGAAGGTGCCCTCGCCCCTCACAAGTGCAAGCATTACGGAGACTCCTATCCCCTGATAGGAGGTAGCTAAGCAAGTCTTTAGCAGTCCCCAGCCTCCGAGAGGAGTCTTACTTTAGTCTGTTTTCCCCTGACAGGTGAAGGTCTTAAAAGAGACGCTTTCATCATTGCAAAGGCAAATATTGCAAATTCTCTCTTCGGTGCTTAATTTGAGCCGGGGGTTCCACCAGCACTTATTTTTCTACTTCAGACATTTGCCCATTGCTAAAGAGGGTAAAAGCAGAAAGACGAGGAAGAGGACGGTGGAAAACCTTTCACAGAGGGAGAACGCAGGAACTTGCACAAGTGATATAAAGGGACATTGAGTCTCTAGTAGTGGATTTAGATAGCTAGTTAGCTAATTTTTATTGCCCAATTAAAATCATTGCAATCTTGCTCGTTTGAAATCGGTATGAGGTGCATTTTTCCAGAATTATAAGAGATATATAACAGTTTGTCATCCTAGTATGCTGGGGATTAAGACGTTTAAACACCGCTTTATCAATTCAAAACATGGGTATAACAAGCATTTGCAATGCAATAGGTCTTGCATTATTAAAGTTTAAGCTATTGGCATTGCTAAATAATGCAACACCAATAGCTTTTGTTGCAGTTGGTGTTGCAATATTTAGCAATGCCAATAGCTCAAACTTAATTTACCCGAGACCTATTGCATTGCAAATGCTTGTTCTTTCTTTCAGGGTATTTTTGTAGGATTTTCTCAGCGTGCAGATCATTGCGCTATCTCTTGGTGTTTGCTTTAAAGCCAATTTCAAGTCCCCGTTCAGCTTAGAGCATTCACGATTAAATCATCTGGGATTAGAGTCACGCACCTTGTACTGATTTTTGCTACTTAGATCGCCAGCATATTCAGTGGTAATTTTGTTAAAAGCAATTATAATCACCAGGCTCGGGCAGAACTAACCAGACAGGTTTCTAAATCTCCTTGTATTTTTTCTTTAGGTTTTGTAAGGAAATAACCGGGTTTACTCCTGACCATTATATTGACACTCCATTATTCCCCTGCATATCAATATCATTTTCCAATCTCTTACCCTGTTCTTTTTGGGTCAGTTTAACTCTTAATGATATTGTTAGGGGATGATGGACACTGAATAGGCTGATGTTAATCAGTTCGCTACAGTTTAATGAAACAAGAAAGTGGTCTATATTTGAAGATGACCTAGCTCCTACAAATGTTTGTAAGTTAGTTTCCCCTCCCACAGAGGTGGGTTCTAAGATCACCAGATCATATTTATGCACCGCATTATTAATAGATTCCCCATATAGATCGGGGGAGAAGTGGGATATCCTGTCTCCTAGATGGTCGCAATATCCGCAGGGCTCCCCCACTTCATAGATACATTTAACATAGATAAAATCCCCTGCCCATATTAGTACATAGTCACCACCTATCCCCTCAAGGAAGTGATCCAAATTTTTTTCAATTAGCCCAATTACTTTACTCTTTGATTTGTCAAATACATTATTATAAAAATGTATTTTAAATGACAACCTGCTTTCCTTTTTGAGTGCAGCAGCAACAACTGATAATATTCTGATGATATAAGTGTTTTCTTTAAAATCATGGGCGATGTGGTAGCAATTAAGGTCGCTAGATCTCCTTGAACTCTTCCCATCCTAGATGGGCTAGCATTTGTACAAACAGTTTGATAACTATTTACAAAAAAAGGTTCCCTGGACCATGTTTCTTGGAGGAGAACTAACGCACACCCATCTAGTGTTTTCAGCCAAGCCTCATCATTAATTTTATTTCTAATCCCTGCGACATTGCATGTCATGAGGTTTAGGGATTCACTTTGGTGTGTACCAGGACCAGCTTTCCTTGTATTACAAATGGGAATATGATCAATATTGCTATTCATATGTTTATCCAAATCACCTTTACAGACTCTAAAATTGCTGGGTTAACAGGTGGATTCAGTCAAGGCCCAACTCCAGTTGCCGTTGAACAAACCGATGTCTATCAAGAAAGAGTTGAGGAGAGTGCTTGCCTCTCCGACAATATCCTTGAGGATTTTGACTCGTCTAGTGGGCCTATTAGCGTCTTCCATCCAAGCGATATTTTCGGGTCACCTTCATTATCGTGCCCTTCAGAGATTGAAAATCTTATATCTGTGGAAGGAATTGTCCTATTTTGAGCGAATAGTGTTGTCAGAAGAAGCCAAAACGGAGATGGTATTGTGGTTGGATCGCATGGATACCTAGAACGGCAAAGAGGTCTTTGCATCCATTCCAACGGTGATCATAGAATCCAATGCCAGCCGATGGGTTGAGAGGCCCAAAATGGCCCAGTAAAGAATGGGGGCAGGTGGTTCCCAGACGAGCTTCATCTCCATATTAATTGCCTTGAGCTGTTGGCAGGGTCCTTTGCAGTTTGCACTCTATCCCCTCGCAAGGCAAGCTCTTGCATTCTTCTCCTGGACAATGTGTTGGTGGTACGTTACATCAGCTGTCTGGGTGGGATGAGATCCCATCTTTTGGTGGAGACTGCCATGGACTTCTGACATTACTGTCTCCAACATCAAATCTCGGTGACGATGGAGTATATTCCGGGACAGTCTATTATGATCGCAGACTGAAATTCTCGCTTCCTATGTATTTCCAGCGATTGCCGGCTCCATGCCTGGATTTTTCTTGAGCTGAATCAGCTTTAGGGTCCATGCATGGTTCATTTTTTTAATTATTTATTTATGTATTTATTTATTTGCATCCTGCCTGAATACCCGTCTCCTTATATTTTACAGTTTGGTTCCAAGTCCTTTTGTGACCGCCTCTGATGCCTTTCTCCTATCCTTGTAGACGGGTCTTCTGTATGCAGTTCACCGGTTCTCAATGATCCAAACGGGTACTCTCGCACGTGATTCTGCAGTTTGCGGAATTTGTCTCAGGGACTCCCTGTTTGAAGGCCCATTCTTGGTTTCTTGTAGCGATGTCACTATCTTGCTCACAGCCAGTGTGGATTCTCCCCATTCCGTATCTTCAGTCAGGCCCGATTGGTCTTACGCACCCATTGATGACTCCGGAGCGATTGTCCCTCATGGCATGGAGACTTTCAGGTGGCGCTGGCAGGTGCCAGGAGTTTTGCAAGATGCTATGTTCTTCTTATCGCAATCTTGGGCTTCTTCTACATACAAGTAATGTTGAGGCAGCTTGGCGCTGATGGCTATGTTGGTGTTATGAACGGAGTGTGGATTCCTTGGGGCAGGTGTCCATATGATTGTGAATTTTCTGTCTAAATTGGCTAGTCAGGGTCTCGCTTATAGGACGGTTAAATGTATCCTTTGATGGTGGTTACTGCCTGATACGAAGGATTGTTTGAAGAAGTGTTCGCCTAGTTTCAGGAATGTGAGCGATATGCTCAAATATTATCTTCAAGATCTTTCCTTAGTGAGAGCGTCTAATAAGGGAAGTATCCTGTATACTCTCATTTAGGACCTCACTCCATGAGCCACAGGGCTCCTAATGTGGTAATACCACACCTGGAAATCCTGACACTCTTGATGCATTCATTTCTGGTTGGAGTATTACCGCATTATTACAATTTTGCCGTTTAGAAATGGGAAAATAAAGAATAGACATTTTCAATTCTATTCCTGCATTTTTTTCTTAATCCAGTGCACTGTTCCCTGTGGTGACTTCACCAGAATTGTCCTGCTGAAAGGTTCGCGGGCTGAGGGCAGAGTAGGAATGTGGTGTTTCTGGATTAAAATTATCCAGAGGCCGAAATTGAGGGCCTAAGTGTCACAGACCTTTGATAAACCAGGCCCACAAAAGAACACTTAAAGGTTTCTTTTACCAGGAGGAAGATTATTTTTCCACATGGCCACATTTCAATTTGTTCATAAACTTCTGGCAGTCATTTCTTTTATGTAAAATAGTTCTGCCTGAGGGTTTTCCCGACTCAATAGCTACTAATAATGGGTGCAACAAGTGTGTACATTTTTGACAGAGTATGGCATCAAGCGCTGCAACCATGTAGACACAAGCTAAATGGCTTGTGGCGAGGTTTAATAAAGCTTTTAACAAATGTATAGCATTGACTGTGCTGAAGCGTATGCCATTGCTGATGCAAAACACTACATAGTTTTGGGCAACCACAATATTGCTCATTCTACAACTATGTTTACGCCCTTAAATTATTGATAAGAAAGGTGTGTGCTGAGCCTAAATTATGGTGGAGCCTGTCCGTTGCTTATCATGTTTGGGTTTCCTTGTCACCCCTATTTGCCTGCTTCTTATTCATATACCACCTTGTCAATCTTGTGTTGGCCCGCCCATGGAGCACTGCCTCTTCATATTCTTTGATTGGCTGGCAATTCAGGGTTGGATTGGGATTGAAAATCGGCCCGGGCAGGCTGAAAAAAAGTGGCCCAAATTTGCATATTGCCTTGCAAAACACTACTTCAGCGAAATGTTATGAAAAAAAGTGTGTGTGTGTGGGGGGGGGGTGCGGGGGTTAAAAAAACTGCACGGATTAGTTTACACTGATGAAACACCTGAAAACAAGTGAGGCCACTTTTGCCCCACACAGTATACATATATTAATGGGTGGGCCTAGGGAGAGAAAGGGACTGACACCTCTGCCATCGATAAGAGTGAGATAATGGACGCCCATTTACCTCCAGAAAGGCCCCTTAGGCACCCACTGGGCCGCTGGCGGCATCGAACAATGTACAACCGACAAAATCGGCCCCCAGGCTGCTCAAAAAGCAGCCCACAGCTCTAACTGGACACCGGCCCCTCGGGCATTGCTGGAGTGCCCTCGTTACCAATCCGAGGCTGGCTGGCATCCTTGCTTCTGGTTGCTTTTCAATTTTTAAGCACTATTTTCTTCTTTTGTGTGAAGTGCTGTATCGGAGTGCATGTGTTTTTGAGCCACCTCCCTCACGTATGTCTCTCCCCCCAAGTGTTGCTTTCTGCTCCCTGACAGCTTTTCCCCACACCCTTCCCTCTTGCGCTCGCCCATGTGCTTCTCACCATTGTTGCTTCCCCCACCTTTGCCCTCTGTGTGGCTTTCCCTTAAACCCTGTGTTGCTGTTGCCCCTCCCCCCCCCCCCCCCCCCCAACTCGGATCAGTAACTAAAAAAATTTGAAATAAAGCTTCTGCATAATCTTGTACACACGCATGTGTGGCGCAGATGCCTGTGAAATGACGAGGTCATCATATTGTAGGCATATGCACCTACAAAATGACATTTTTTTTTCTTGTAACTTTACTCATGCTGCATAGCAATACTGCATGGCTAAAAAAACATTGGTAAAACCAATAGATCACACAGATGAGACCTACTGGCTTTGCCAATGCTTGGTATTGTTTGGATGGTATGTAAACAAAACAATGAATTCACCTTTTTTCTGTGAAGCTGCCATATTTTACGCTGTCACGCCTACATGTAAAATGAAACTGTAGTTATGTTGTGCAATAAAGACATTAATGCTTTGTCTAATCATTTCAAATTGTTCATGCAGGGTCAAAAGATCACTGAAGTTGGAAGATCCTGCCAAATCCAGCGTAAGTGTTCTTTCATTCCTCCTTTTGGGAGATCGTGCCCTGGAAGCCGCAGATGAGGCGTAGGGGAGCTTTGGGTGATTAAGAGTTGTAGGGAGACCTTCCAGCTGTTGTTGTGCTGCAAAGAACTGTGAGCACTGGGCGGGCTATGACGTGTCGGGGTGCAGTGTTAAAGAAGGTTCTCATCTTCTGCCACAACAGACAGAAGCCATTTTTCCTGCCTCGAGTGGTCTTGTGAATAGAATGAGTTACACCGGAGAAGAAGACGATCTTCTTAAAATGAGCCCAGCAATTGCAAGAGTAATGGTCCTGTGTGCAGCATCACAAGAAAAAAAATAGGTTATTACAGCAATTCCACCGTCTGCACATTATGAAATGCAAAACCGAACAGAAAACCTTTGGAGGGATTCTCGCATCAAGAAGCAATAATCGTTTTACTGCAGCTAATCGGAAAAGATTATACAATAAAATAGCGACAACGTCATAAATTTCACCGCACTTATCACAATAGAAGATAAAATGCCAGGGATGCTGTTATTTCTGTAGACGCCATCACATTAGGATGCTTAAGCCAAATGCATCATGACAAGATGCCAAACGCATCCTGACATAGAAGTTTATTGTTATCTTGTGCTAATGGCGGGTGTCGCGTCAGGACCTAGTGCTGAGGCGTTTATGACCAGAATTGGTTGTCAGAAAAAGGGAGTCCTAAAGTAGGCAGATGAACGAGTGGCTTTTAAATTCCGGGGCCGCTTTGCTGTGTCGCTACCGGGGTAGATGTGTTTTTTATGGTCGTTAATGGGTTCATAAGTCTCGCTGCTGTTCGCTAAACGTGCTTCGTGTAATGTTGAAAATTTGTTGGCTGCTCTCTCGTGTAAACAAAGTGGCAATTTACCAAAGAGGCAGTAAAAAGAAAATACATTGGTCCACGATTTTATTACGCTGCCGATCCTCTGGAATATGTGTGTGTCTGCTTCGGATCGGGCGTCTGGCCGGGGTGTTGTCCTTGCGGAGAAGCGATGCAGGCGCACGTTCAGCCCCGGCCTCAGAAGACGTGTTCGTGTGCGCTGGACCAAGACGCTGGCCTGGTAAGTGATGCGCTGACGTCATCACCACCTGACGACTCAGGTGGTGGTCACAGTCCAGCTCGATAGGAAAGAAAGCTTCCTCATTACTAGTATTGCTGTTTTTTTCTGGCCACCAAAAAAAAGAAACGGCTAATTTTAAACAGACTAATTTGGCCAATACAAAAATGTTTTTGAAAAACTTTAGGTCCTAGAGGTTGCGCAGGTTCCTGGGGCCGCATATGGTTCTGCATGTGCTTAAACCTTTTTTCCTAAGTGTCGTACATTTCCCTTCATATTGTGCATAAATTATGCACTTAATGAAATGGGTGCACCCATGGTATGCTATTTGTGTAGAATGGGTACTCGCCATTTCAGCTAATGCTAGGCTTTAATTGTGTATGCATGTAGGTGTTTTTTAATGTAGTTCTGACCCTAAGTTTAATTGCTGATTCTCCTGGCCAGCTGTGAAGGAGAGTTCTCCTTTTGCTAAAGACAACAGAGCAGAATATTAGTCATTCTCTCTTCTCTTACTGTTTATTAATCTTAGCACTACAACAACAAAAAACTGCAACTCTCGATATTCTGTAGTTCCCACAGAAAATGACATATCACAGATACCTACTATAAAATGTTAAATATTCTTGATGCATTCAGAGGTAGAGTGTCAGTCCATGGGTGAAGTAAAGTACAAAAACCCACCAGGAGCTACATTACATCCTCTTGGACTCTGTCATACCTAGTCCAGAAATCTATGTCCACTGTGGTCCGAGGCTTTGGTGGAGGCCACATCCACTCGTCAGAACAATGCTGGATTTGGGGCTCCAAAGCTACAGGAAATTATAAATACGTATCAGTTATCGGGTGGGTAGACTCTATTATGCATGTTAACCCGTTGCATGCTGATGACGGAACCGCTCCGTCATCAGCTGCGGTGGCGCTGTGCTGATGACGGAGCGGTTCCGTCATGGCCCGCCCGACGCTCCTGCGCGGCGCGAATTCCGCGCTGCGCTGAGCGTTCTATTGAGCGGGCGGGGCCATGACGGAACCGCTCCGTCATAAGCACAGCGCAACCGACGCTGGTGACGGAGCGGTTCCGTCACCAGCATGCGCCCGCCGCATTTCCGCCCCGCCCCCTTAGCACTGCGGCGGAGTAGCCGCCGCAGTGAAGGGGTTAAAAGTGGACTAATTACAGACATTGCCTCTTGATCAGCAGGTTTACAATAAAGGGCTTTAAAAGTAGAAACCCTTGACCAATCTGCGACCTTCAGCATGTCCTCCAATGTAGCCCTGCCCAAAATGCCTTGGGTGCCATGGCACTCAGTGCACCGAAAGTGGAAGTGTCTACCCCTGCTCTCACCATCACCAGTTTAACCCATGTAATTAAAGTCGTGGGAGTAACAAGATGATAAGTCTTCCACAAAGCTATGAGTAACTGAGGCGCAGGAGTTTGCACGCAATATATTGGTGAAGGCATTGTGCCACATAGATTATTGTAATCTTTCGGGTGTTTACAGATATGACAGGACTTTTTCATGCTACATCAGTTTACATCGAAGTCTCACAAGACGCCAGCACTGTCGCGGCTTACAAATCAGGATGGGGCTTCTCGTGTTGCTGTTATCTGGAAAGCAGTTTGGATACCGTTTCGGCAGGTACTGTAGGGTTATCCAACTTCTTTGCATCTCTAGCAGCAGGGTGGAAGTCCTATCAGGCCATTAATGGTTATAGGTTGGCATTTCAGAGGGCTATAGAAGGTGGATGGTAAGCCAACTGGTGAGTATCCTGTGATCTTTAGGTTGCTGAAGGGTATTAGGCATATAAACTCTCCTACGCCAAAATAGCAAAATATGAACATTCTGCAATGGAGGATGCATTTTTTTCCTTCAGTAAATGCGAAAATTAACCCCTGTAGGTGTGAACAGCATAGCCGTGATGTCCAATGCTCTGATGTCTGACACCCTTTTAAAAGAGACAAAACAAAAAAGCATTACCAACTTAGCCGTCAACCACTTAATTAACAAAGCATCATTATCACCCCAAGTGCAGGACCTGATTCCCACCCCACATCACTGTGTACCTTGGTTTTTGGTTTAGGAGGGTTCATATACCGAATACCCTTCAGCAACCTAAAGATCACAGGATACTCACCAGTTGGCTTACCATCCACCTTCTATGGCCTACTGAAATGCCAACCTATAACTATTAATGGTCTGATAGGACTTTCACCCTGCTGCTAGAGATGCCAAGAAGTTGAATAACCCTAAAGCACCTGCCGAAACAGTATCCAAACCGATTTCCAGATACCAGCAACACAAGAAGCCCCGTCCTGACTTGTAAGCCTTGACAGTGCCGGCGTCTTGTGAGACTTCGATGTAAACTGAAGTTGCATGCATATCTGTAAACATCCGAAAGATTCCAGTCTGCCAAGACCAGTTTGTTAAGATGAACTAACATATGACACTGGGCTTAGGGGCTCCTCAACATCTGAAGGAAAACGGGCAACTGCACAGTGCAATTTTATCATGAGTTCCAGCAGAGTGGGAAACCAAGATTGACACAACCCTCTCCTTCTGACTGTGAGTCTGAGCAATGTGCGCACGATCATGACAATTGGTCGTGAGGGTTTCATTATACCCCACCCCCCCAGTCTTGCAGGAATGCATCCATGGGGAACAGCCCTGTATCTGGTCTCCAACTGAAGTACCTGTGCTGCTGAGCAGTAAGTCTGAAGGCTAATAGATCTATTTTAGAATGGTCCTGAAACAGCTTCCAGCTCCCTGAACAGATTGGAATCTAACTTCCATTCGCTGCTGCCTGACATATTTCGCGAATACCTATCCACAACCAGATGTATTCCGCTACCAGCAATATTTCCTGGTAGAGACAGAACTACAGTACCTTTGCCAATTCCACCAACAGTATAAATTGAGTCCCCCCTCCCCAGCTTGTTGAAGTATCTGACAGCTGTCAGATTGTCCATGCGAAGGACGGCCGTACATTGTAGTCTGTCTTTCATCAGGCTTTGAATTACACAGTAGCTTGCAAGAAACTCTAAACAATTTATGTGCTATGATGACTCTCTCCTAGGCCATCTTCCTCCAGTCCAGTAGGAGCCACATCTTTTGATCCATCCCCATAGGCATGCATTGGATTCTAGAACATGATCTGGCATAAAGGGGGTAAAATCGTCTTGCTGTTCTATGTGTCCATATTGGCATTCCATAGAGAAATGTCTCCCCTTGTCTCTTCATCTAACGGGGCAAACTGAGAATATTGCAGGGCTCTTTGAAAATACCTTAAATTTAACCTCTGAAGAGCCCAATAATAAAGGGTCCTTGAAATATTGCTTAAATGGACAATGCCAACAACCCCACTATCCATGCCAGATGTTTTAATGAAATATAGGTCTGACCCAGGAGGGATCTCTGCTCTTTTCAGATGGCCTTCAATTTCTCACCTGGCAACATTAACAAGCCCTTGTTTACGCCCACCAGGAATCTCAAGTTCATCCGTTGAGAGAGAATGTTGCTATCCTGCCCTTCATGATCTCATCAACATATCTTTCAGCTCCGGCAGTGTTCCCAAGGCCTGGAAACAGGCTATGGTCATTCCGATCCTTAAGAAATCTACCCTCGACCCGACCAAACCAGAACACTACCGGCCCATTTCCCTTCTTCCTTGGCCAGCCAAGCTAGCGGAAGCTCATGCTAACCGCATTTTATCTGCTCACCTGCAAGAAACGAATCTACTGGATATTTCCCAGAATGGATTTCGTGCAGGTCATAGCACCGAGACAGCGCTCTTGGCTGTGGTGGAACACATAAGGAAGATTTTGGATCAGGGTCAGACGGCGGCACTGATCCTTTTGGATCTCAGTGCCGCTTTCGACACGGTGTCCCATCAGATTTTATTACATCGTCTGATGGAGGCTGGAGTCGGAGAGGCGGCACTTGAGTGGTTTCGCTCTTTTCTTAAGGATCGAGGTTTCAAAGTGTCCACCCCCCCTTTTGTTTCTGCGTCACGTCCTATTCTTCAGGGTGTTCCCCAAGGTTCGGCCCTTAGCCCCACTTTATTTAATTTGTATGTTCAGCCTTTGGCGGAGGTTGCCCATAGTTTTGGTCTTTCCTTAGTGTCATACGCCGATGACACGCAGCTGGCGGTGGCACTGAATGGAGACTCCAGCATGGGCGCCTCCACCTTCCAGTCAGCGTTAAAAGCTGTCGCTGGTTGGATGGCGGACAACCGATTACAACTAAATGCCTCTAAGACCGAGGTCATTATTTTCGGTAAGGAAAGTGGTCTATGGGGAGATCAATGGTGGCCTACTGATCTTGGCCCTGTGCCTACCCCGGTGAGTGAAGTCAGAAACCTTGGGGTGTGGTTCGACGACAAGCTTTCATTTATTTCCCATACCAAACGCGTGGCTGGCGTATGTTTTGGTACTTTGCATGGTCTGAGACCCATTTTTAAATTTTTCGATGCTGAGACAAGACAGATCATGGTCCAGGCTCTGGTTCTTACCAGACTGGACTATGCCAACTCTCTGTTTTTGGGCTTAAACCAGGCCGAACTGTCCCGTCTCCAGAGGGTTCAGAACGCGGCGGCTAGGATGCTTGTCGGCCTCCCGAAATTTGTCTCAGCTCGCAAAACCATCCGCAATCTTCATTGGCTTCCGATTGAGCAAAGAGTTAAGTTTAAAGCCCTCTGCTTAACTTTTAAAATCCTCAACCTAGCCTCTCCCCCGATCCTTGCACAGACTATTCTGCACTATGCTCCTGCCAGAGCTCTTCGCTCTGCTAGTCTTAACCTTGCCATAGTGCCTCGTTTTAAAAGGGCTAGAGTGGGTGGTCGCTCGTTTTCAGTGCTGGCGGCCGCTCTTTGGAATTCTCTTCCAGCTCCACTCCGCTCAATTTCAGATCTGCTTCTTTTTAGGAAGACCTTGAAGACTTTTCTTTTCTCCATAGTTTAGTCTGTCTCATGTCCAGCTTTCTTAACCGTGTTGTGTTATTCAGATCTCCAAGCGCCGGGACGCCTCTTGGCTGCGGCATCCGCGCGCTATATAAAAAATAGTTAACATAACATAACATTAACATGTTTTTCTACGTTCACAATGAACTTTACACTCTGGATAAGATCCACTGCCATCTGAAAATGGCAGGGACTTCAACCTGTAAAGTTTTCCTTGCTAAAGGAATTCTAAATACTTCTTTTGACCCTCAAATATTGGGCTGTCAAATAAGCATTCTTTAGGCCTAGACTAACCACCTGTTCGCTAAACAGCATGTCACTCAGACACGCCATTCCTTACATCTTGAAATGGCGATAAACCACAAACGGATTTAATTGTATCAAATTGATCAAGGCCTGAAATTTGTTTTCCTTTTGTACAAGAAAAATATTGCCGACATTCCATCTGGAGTGCCAAACACAAGGTGTGGCACCTTCTGGACTGGAGGGACGTTTATGGGCCCACTTCTTTATACTTAACACCATCTTCTACTGTATATCTTATGCAGGTGAGGCATTTGTACATGCTAGCACTGCTGCTCCTTACACATGCATGGCTATGATAATAAAACAATCAATCGATCAAACATTTGTAAAGCGCACTACTCGCCTGCGAGGGTCTCAAGCCACTATTTGGGCAGGGGGGAAACTGCTACTGTTCGAATAGCCAGGTCTTTAGAAATCTCCTGAAGGTCAGCAGGTCCTGGGTCTGTCGCAGGTGGATGGGGAGGGTCTTCCATGTCTTGGCGGCTAGGTGGGAAAAAGATCTTCCGTCGGAGGTAGTTCGGTGGATGCGTGGGACAGTGGCGAGGGAGAGGTCAGCAGAACGCAGTGGTGATTGGGAGTGAAGAAGGTTAGTCGTTTGTTGAGATATGTTGGCCCGGCGTCGTGAAGTGCTTTGTGAGCGTGGGTGGGGAGTTTGAAGGTGATCCTCTTGTTGATGGGGAGCCAGTGCGGGTCTCTCAGGTGGGCAGTGATGTGACTGTGGCGCGGGATGTGGCTGTGAAGTGGGATGTCAAGGACGAGGCATGGAGAGGCGTTCTGTATTCGTTGGAGTCTTTTCTGGAGTTTGGCCGTGATTCCCGCACATAGGGCGTTGCCGTAGTCTAGCCTGCTGGTGACGAGGGCCTGGGTGACCGTCCGTTTGGTTTCGGTGGGGATCCATCTGTATATCTTGCGAAGCATGCAGAGGGTGTTGATGCAGGAGGAGGAGACGGCGTTGACTTGCTGGGACATTGACCGCAATGAGTCTAGGATGAACCCCAGGTTGCGAGCGTGGTCGATGGGTGTCGGTGCAGCTCTTAGCGAGGTCGGCCACCAGGAGTTGTTCCAGGCAGAGGGGGTGGGACCGAGGATGAGGACCTCCGTCTTGTCCAAGTTCAGCATCAGGCGGCTGTTCTTCATCCATTCGGTGACGGCCTTCATTCCTTTGTCGAAGTTGGTCTTGGCGGGGTCCTTGGTGATGGAGAGGATCAGCTGGGTGTCATCTGCGTATGAGACGATGTTGAGGTTGTGCGATCGGACGATGTTGGCGAGCGGTGTCATGTAGATGTTGAAAAGGGTCGGGCTGATGGATGATGCTTGGGGTACGCTGCAGGTGATCTTGGTGGCTTTGAATCGGAATGGAGGGAGACAGACTCTCTGGGTTCTGTCGGTGAGGAAGGAGTTGATCCAGTCCAGGGCTTTGTCGTGGATCCCCGCGTTGTGGAGGCGTGTGCGTAGGGTGTGGTGGCAGACTGTGTCGAAGACTGCCGAGAGGTCTAGGAGGATGAGGGCTGCGGTTTCGCCGTTGTCCAGCAGGGTCCTGATGTCGTCCGTGGCTGCGATGAGGGCGGTTTCGGTGCTGTGGTTTTTGCGGAATCCGGATTGGGATGAGTCCAGGGCGTTGTTCTCTTCAAGGAAGCGGGTAAGTTGTCTATTGACGATCTTCTCAATGACTTTCACTGGGAACGGGAGCAGGTAGATGGGCCAGACGTTCTTGAGGCCCATTGGTTCTGCCTTGCGTTTCTGGAGTAGGGTGTTGATCTCTGTGTGTTTCCAGCCCTCTGGGCTTAAGTAGGGCATTGATCTCCAGATGTTTCGCTTTTTTCTGGACCCTAGTTTTGCTTATATTAAGACTGCATGATCATACCTACATTCAGTGCAACAGTGTAGGTGCTCTGGCAATTAAACTGAATTGGTTTCACCCAACTGATCTATTTAGCTTTCCTCTAAGTCCATAGTGCTGGCACAGAAAGTGAACAAAGGCATGGGAGTTAAATGTTCCATGGATGCAGCGTGTATTTACCCAACCCCAAAATATTGAAAAAATATAGCTGCTAGCAGTACCACTGTGCTCCGGATGGGATGCAGTTTAAAGGTACTTCAGTAACACATGGCAAGGATAAGTGACTTCTCCATGTAGGGAGATCGATTTTTATGTATTAAGTTACCCCTTCAAGTCTGCCTTGTAAGCCCACAATTGTGTAACTGCAACAAATGATGGACGGAATGCTGAATGATTCAAACATTCTCCCCCAGTCAAGAGATCTGGGTTAAATCCATTGTTCTTTTGCCCACTACGCCACCCCAGTTTGGAACCAGTCGTATGCAAATCAGTCTTGACCCTGTGCCTCATGGATACAGTCGAGGCCGAACTGCCCAGCCAGGTGCTCCCTGGACTGGAAACAAGCTTGCTGGGACGGGTTTCAGGGTATGTCACCCTTCATTAGCCAGGCTGGGTCCAAACTGGAATGGCATGGTGACCAAAAATCGATGGATTTGGCCCAGATCTCTGTACTAGGTTGAATGCATGACCTTGTTCTGCACTCTGTCCATCTATTGTTCTTTTTGCTATTGTAAGCCCAACAAGGCAGGATATATATATATTGTGGTCAGTTGCTGTGATTGTTGTAGACCACACAATTCTGTTACACTAGTTTGCTGGAAAAATAAAATAAAAAGACATTTGGTCGGAAGTCCTGAAGAGTCCCGGATCATCTTTCTTTGACGCTTCATGGTGGGCTGAGTTAATTAAACCGCTGTGGAATGGATAAAGCATATTCATCGTACTGATGACTGATATTATTGCCCAAATGAGAGATTATTGTAAATACACAACCACTGTGTACGTGTAACCAATCAAAAAAGCTGGACTGTGGGTTGTGAACTTTACATTGAATATGAAGTCTTTTTAAACGTGGCAAGTTATCGGCAACCTTTTGTTTGAACCCTTCAAGAGGTGAACAAAAATCACAGCCCTGTTTGTGGTACTTCTAGAAGGCTATTTCATTCTGTTTCCTTATGCCAGTGGGGCACCTAGCAGACCTCATGGTTTATCATGCGATAAGTGTTTGTTTAAACTCAGAGAGTGTCTCAAAATGCCTCTCCCAGATGTGTTCCCGCTTACCCAGTTCTCAACAATTATCTTTGAGGAGTGTCTGTAGTTCTGTTTCAGCCCAGTGTATCAAGGAGTCTGTCCATTTCAGCATGTTAGGGCCTTGCAAAATCTCATTTAATGGTGAGATCAACATTTTGATATTGTGAGTGGAGAAGCAAGTTTAAAAATGTACTTTAGGTTACCTGAGCCTGAACTAGTTTTAAATCAGTTCTGCTATTCATCACACTTCCAGAGCGGTAATACACATCCTTTACTGGTAGAGTTAATGACCCTGACTCAGAAGAAAATGGGCTGCCTCTGAACCCGCAATAGTATTAACTCCTCTCCACTCAGCAGGGATTGGCTATCTGAGTGTGGACAGAAACAGTTGGCAGAACAAAAGACCTCCAGTCAAGAGGCACTGATGAGGCTGTCCGGAAGGACATCTTTTCATTCTTAGGACAGCCCTGGACAGGGTCGAGTCACATTATGGGAGAGAACCTATTTGGCACGTGTCCTGTAGGTGGAGAGCTCATCTAAAGAGCGTAGTGGCAAAACAGCTGAAGACAGATCTACCTTGTAGCAAGCTGAGTCTGCCATTTTGACACATAGGCTCCTGGGTAATTTTAAAGCAAAAATGAAGTGCTGTAAAAGGAGGTTGAGAAGTGAGAAAAAATTGGATTGGGTGACAGAATTTCTCATCTCACTGGATAGTGTAAAGGATAAACCTGGAACCTCAACCACCACCACCACCTCCTCAACATCCCTGGAACTGAGAATACTCCACCTGAAGAAGAGGACTTCATAGCTCCTGATGGCACCTAGGGACTGTAAATGGCTCCCGGTGGGCAAGTGTTTGGCCTCTTGTTTGCCTGTTTCAGGGACACAAAAAGCAGGAGCAATCCTGACTCCAGGAGACCACATAGGAATGTACCCTCCAGGAGAACTAGCTGGAGTGGGACATGGTGCCTTGAAGCCTGCCATATGGAGCTACGGGCTGTAGGACTGACCAGAAGAAGCATTTCCCAGCAGTTGGAGAAAAGTGGGACTTCATATTTTTTTCCAACTCCCAAGGCCCAAGTAATGTCCCACCTTGGCGGACAAAAAAATCATGTTCAGCTCACTTATCTTTTTGCTAAGCTGAAAACTGGTTTAGCACAACCTTGTAGTAACTGTATCCACTACTGTGGAACCTACAGCTTCCTGCCTAACTCCTCTTTAGGATTTTGGCTTCCAAAAAAGTGGCTAAGTCAGAAGGAAAAACCTTTGACCGGGGTGAGGTGGCATACTTATCTAACTGGTGTATCACCTTTGCCAGGCCGCAAAATCCAGCTTTATCCTGCGCTGAGGTTTTTGCACCAAAACCAGCGGCTTCAGCATATTCTCAATCATGTGTCTGACTTCAAGCGACCTTTGCCAGCCAAAGAATTGTACCTTGCCCTGCTGGAAGATTCTCACTTCCATCATCAAGACTAAGTCCATAGGTAAAATCTTTGACCAGGGTCACCCTCTTGGTGTATCCAATCTCTGCTTCACCATGTTTGCCTCAAAAATCTGGCCTAGGCCCCAATGAAACAAGAGCGGTTATATTTTTTGCTGATGCTTTACTATTCTAGCCACTTTTTGCCTTACAAATTGCAAACTTTGGATCTTTAGATTCACCATATCCTATTTTGATGATGTTGGTGTCTTTTTATGCGGTGGCTGTTTCTCTACTTTTCTAAGTTGGTGTGGGAATTTTTATAGTGTTGAGTTCTTTTCTTTAGAATTGTTGGTACTGCTTGGACGTAATGTGCATTTCTCTTGTATCATACCTCCCTGGGAAATATTTAAAAACAGTTTTGACTAAACCACCTGGAGTTGTTTGAGTCCTTGCCATGATGTTTATTGCTATATGTGTATCATAAACATTTCTCTGTAATCGGGTGTAGGTGTGTTTCTCACTACTCAGAAATACTGTAAAATAACACCATATCTAAATTGATTGGGGTGGAAATGAGAAGGGGGAGTATTCACAGTGCAACTTCCTCCTCTTCTCTTTGAATAGTAAGGATGGTGCATTTATTTATTGTATAACCTGTTGTATTTATCCATGTTGTTGACTAGACATTTTCCCACTATACAGCAATGTTTTTTTTATAATTACAGTCCATAGACTATACAATTCTAAAGGTTCACCGTATACAACAAAGAAAGTAAGGTGTACTCTCTAAAAGATCTATAATTCCGGTTTGTTCTTATTTCCGTTGGGAGGAAATTCCAAAGGGCGCATCATATTGCAATTTGGCTGCATATCTGAGGTTACCATATTGCCAATTTCACAAGCCAAGTGGCAGTGGGAAGGAACAGAATTAGGTTATCAAATGTACATCTTCTGGCACAAGCAATGATGGTATATGCTGGTTTATGCTGGATACCTTTCATGCCTTGAATTATTACAGCAAACATAACATCTCGCTGGCGTAAAGTTCGTGCTTTTAGTACACAAAATGGAGATGAAGGTTGGAACATTGGACCAGATAGGAAGATCAGATGATAATAGCAACTTTTTCTTGTCTACTGTGCAAAGTGTTTCTACGATGATTTCTGATGAGCTCTTTATGCCACAAAGCTTAAAAAGTACATCTAACATACTTTCTTTAAAACGGCCTGTAAGCTCGAATCGAGCATAAAAACTAGTTTATCCTTAAACCAGCATGAGAACTGATGCAGTAATACTGCATTTACTCTCATACACATTTTGCCTGGTAAAGGTTGGCAGCTTTTGTGCAGGCATATTATCCCCCATCCCGTGTTGTGGGTCTCCGAAACAAAGAAAGTAAGGGCTTCTGAATGGTAAGAAAAAGTGAAAAAAGTCTTAACAAATGCGTACAACCTAATCAAAGATTAAATCGCAAAAATAGCATGTTAAATAGAACGGCAGACCACCAAGCAATAGTTAAGATATAGTTTATGAACAACTACTAACGCATTGTGTTTTGTGCCTTTGTAAAAGAAATCTTATTCTGTGTGCTTAATAGGTGTATTCGAAGTCAGTCCTAGTGAAGGGGCCATAGTTGTCTGAAAGAGCCTACGCCAGCACTTTCGGCCTCAACCCAACTGCAAGATTTTGAATGCTTTGTATTTTAGTAAAGGAGGCTTCAAGGACACCCATGTATACACAATTGCAGTAATCTAAACGAGATAGTTAACAAGCTTAAACCACACTAACCTGGTTCTCTTTAGCAAGAAATGACAGATATTTTGGATCATCTCTAGTATGATGCCAAGTGGAAGACACCAAGTTAATCTTCATGGTAAAGCCAAGGTTTCTTCAAGTAACATTCCTAGGGATTTAACCGCCCTAGCAGGAGTATAATGAGCACATACAGTGATGTCCAGGTGGAACGATGCCAATGGTGCATATTTTTGCCCAACATCAGCAACTTCGTTTTGTTGCCCTTTAATTAAAAAGAAAAGTCTCCCTCCCACATTCACAAATGTCTGGAAGGCAATCACTAAGATTTAATTGAAAGTTCAAGGAAGTCTGGCCTGGGGACTAATCATTTCATGTTGTTTGCATAAAACCCCTCAACAAAGCCATGAGTTAAGCAACTAGGTGAACATAACTATTAAAGAGCATAAACCAGAGTCAAGTCTTGTGAAACTCTGCTCTGGTCCTGCATGTAGAAGATCTCAAATTCTTCTTTAGTCAAGAACTTGAAAGCAAGCAATTCCACCTGCAGTTGATGTTAATACTTGGGTGGTATGGTGTGCAAAATAATGATAGACCAGAATGCAAGTCCTGAGTAATTGCCAGACGCTGAGATGGATTCAAGCATTCCATCCATCACGTTTTAGTATAATCAATTGCAGTGCCCTAAGTGGGACGGGTATGCCCACAGGTGGGTCCTGTACATAATGTGCCACCAGAACCAAGCTATACCGGACTGATGAGCCTAATAAGGGTGAAACCAGTCTTGGGTTGCATGTGTTCTGGTTCAGCAAGGGCCTGGCTTGGCAGTTTGTGCTCTTCTGGGATCAGAGTCAAGACTGAATTGCATATGGCTGGGTCCAAACTGAGATGGTATGGTGTGCAAAATAACAATGGACTGGGATGCATCCTGAGTAATTAAAGCTTCATGTCCTTTCCCTTGCTACTGCTTATGGTCAACATCTGCTGAAATATTTTCCAGACTCACCTGAGTACTGTTATCATCCTTTCCACAGGGAGCTTTTTCTGTGAGGAAATTAAGCACCGGGGTACAACAGACTTGCCACTTGCACCACTCTGTTAGCCCGTTGAGCTCCCTGAGTGCAGAAACTACCAGTGATGACGGGCACAATCGGTGCATACAAACACGCATTGAAATGTTCATGCTTCCCACCATCGACAATGACCAGTTAAAATGACTGAAAGTCTATGTCTCTGTGGCCAGGGCAAACTGGTGCGATATTTAAATTTAGTTTTTTTTGTAAAGCCGGAATTAATGAAAACATGCCACCATCTAAAAATAGCAGCCATATCCTTGCAATAAATTAAAATAATAAAAAAGCCATTGCATAACATTTCAACAGAACTGTATTTGTGCTTCTCAGCAGGTGTACTTAAAACACTTGTACACTTTTTGTTTTAATGCTCATCACAAGAAAATGGGATTCATGCTGGCACAAAGAAAATGTACTACTTGGCTTTGAATTATTATAGCCCAAAGATACAGTATAAACATCACAAGGATTACTAAAAACAAATTAGACACAGTAAAGGTGTGTGCCATCTACATGGGTGGATTAACACATGTTTTCCAGCATGCATCTCGGTGTAGGAGAGCCAATTGCTACAGTGGGATGACCCCTGATCCCACGCTCCGTGACGTGGTGGGCGGAAGCAAAATGTGAATAACAGTTGAAGAGACACATGGTTGGAGGGGGCTGAACCAAACCCATCTCTTTATGTACCTCATTGTATTTTTTTATGTATGAATTCTAGGGATTACAGAGGCCTGGCAAAGCAGCTAAAGATGTCTGTGCCAGACCTATAAAAAGGCTCACCTCTCTGCTCTGCAGCAAAGGATGAAGAAATGTGCTTTGAAATATGCTAAGACTGTTCATTAGTTAAGGATCATGTGACATGTTATCCACTCCCATATTTTTTTCTGGGAATTGTAGTTTAGATGTTATTTGTCCTTATCTGTTGGAAATAAGAAAATAAACTGCATACAAGTCGCTGGCGTGTCCCGACATAGAAATGGGATTATTTTACATTGGTTAATCCGAACATTTCCCTCCCTTCCAGAAGAGGAAAACAAAACTGCAGTCTAGCTTGCTTATCATATTTTAGTGTAAGGTCTAAACCGATTGTACAACCGAAAATGCAAGTACCTTCTTTATCCCTCATACAACAAAGGGCATAATTATTGAAAAATCAGGAATAACAATAAGCATCGTAACTTCAGAAAGTTCTGGTGTTTCACCTGAATAAGTCATGTCCCCCACCTCAGTCGATGGTTCTAAAATTGGACGAGTAATACTGCATGGCGCTATTATTCGCATAACGATAATGCTCTCAAAATGATCTTAGTCTAACAATCAAAATGATCAGTTTGCTAATAGCCAGCACAAATCTGGCCGTGCATTGAGACTAAGTACTGAGCTCATAATTGTCTATCTTTATAAATCTGTTGAAAGTTGTTTGTTCACTAGACTTATTGCACAAACTGGGTTATGCACGGCAATACATTCCTACAATGAAAGGTACTTGAGAGTTCCCGTTTGAGAGGCTTTTTTTTATTATCCAATTGCTTGGAAAGGAGTTGGCCCCAAAGTCCATAAAGTTTTGTTGCTCCTGTTTAAGGAATAGAATGGGCTGGCAAATGACTAATGTAAAGTTTGCAATCCTGTTGCACCTTGTAGACATCCCAGGATCGGATAAAAAAGCCAAGTTATCACAGTTTCCATTATCTAACTAGGATGTCACAAGTGCCACACACGAGTGCATTATCTACTTCCTTCTGTATATTGGCTTGAGTGATGGCGCCTCAGGAAGAACACCACCACCTTTAGTGTGTAACAAAAGTTACCTCTTTGATGAATCCTCACTGTGTGGGATTCTCACCTCAAGTGGGGCGTGCATTGCTGATACCCTACCGAATTATACTTTCTAGAAATAGAATCAGAATTTCTATTCAACATCACAAAATAAAATGATGGACGGATTGTGGAAACTTTTCTCAAACACTCACCCCCAGTCACAGATCTGGGTTTAATCCATCGTTATTTTGCTCGCAACGTCATCCTAGTTTGGACCCAGCCATATGTAAATCAGACTTGACCCTGCCCCCCATGGGAACAGTCCAGCTCCAACTGCTAAGCCAGGTCCTCCTCCCTGGCCCGGAAACAAGCATCCTGGATGGGTTTCAGGATATCCCCCCTTCACAGCGAGGCTAGCTTGAATCTAGCCGTGCAGAGACTAAAGGACCCACGACGGGTCATACCCTTAGCCACTTAGGGCACACATAGTAACATCACAGTCCATCATCTTGTTATGTTTGCTATGTTTTTAGGTCTCGCACCTGGCGACGCAGCGCGAAGCGCTGTCTCCAGTGAGATCTATTGTTGCTGACGCCTCGGAAGGGAGACCGAGATGGGCACGCGCAGGGGCAATTGGAGCTCGTGAACACGCACGTACCTACATGCGGTGTGATCATCTCCTGTCCCTCTTCCATCCACGCAAGCCAGCTGTATGTAGTAACTGCGCCAACAAACACGCACCAGCCGCCCCCAGCAAGTGCACGGGTACTTGTCTCCCTCAACAACAAACATGGTGCATGGCGTGCTTTTGCTTTCCCTCCCTCCGCCTTCTCTATGTCTTCTCTCCCACCGGCACTGCAGCACTGGTATCGGTAGAATGATGCCCAAGATGCGTGTGCTGTGGCTCCTATGGGCCCTCGGCTGGGCCGGCATGTACTCCCGGGAAGACCCACTGGTCATCTTGGACTCCGACTCGCCCGCTCCTACCTGCTGAATTTCAGCAGCGCCTGCTTCGCTGAGTTCTACGCGCCGCCACTGGGCACGAGCCGCAGGCCTCGCCGATGTGCACGCTCATGCCGTGCCAACAACACGTGCATGGCGCTCTTTCACTTTCCCATGTTTTGAGTATTGTGCCACAGCCTCTTCCTGTTATATAAGAGGCCATCTTCATTCTACAATTAGAAAGGGTGTGAAGCAGCACAGGGCGTCTAACTAGAGGGTGTTTTGCAGCGCAGGGAACGTGGCATCTCATGAGACAGTACAGGGGAAAGCGCAGAAACAGGGCGTCTAATGTGAGGATGCAGAGCAGCTCATATATCCACTCATGACCGGGTGGAGAGTAGCGCTGGGTACTGCTTGCACAATTGTACACAACCTTCCCCGCTAAAACAAGCCTTTTTTTTTTAAACTCTTGGAATTCTCTTTTATTAATACGTATCCGTCTGTTTTCTACTAGTTGCTGTAGCTCATAGACTAGTAGTTTGTAGGAGATGTTTTCTGCTCGGACGCCACCTAGTTGCCGGCATGTTTCCTCTCCAATGTGCACCGTTTCCTAATGTGACCCTTCCTGGGCACCCTGTCTGGGTGGGGGTGAGGAGGGGCTCAGAGTGGGGGAGGGGTAGATTGTCCTACACTAGGGTGACCTGACGTCCCAGATTACCCCGGACAGTCCCGGTTTTGAGAGGACTGTCCCGGTGTCCCTCCGCTTTCCCTAAGTTTCAAAAAATGTCCCGGTTTTAGGACAAGGAAAAAGTCATCCTTCAAAGCAGATATGAAACTTGTATTCTCATTTCAATGGAGGCCTCTAAAGTAATTTGATTTATCATCTTTAACTTCCCGGAAGCATGGGGAGAGGTCAGATGCCTCCCTGCAGCAGAGGAAAGACAGAGTAAGGAAGGGATGTGGGGGGTATGAGGGTGGAGGGTCCTGCCACAGCTTTTATAAAACAAGCATTTGCAATGCAATATGTCTCGCATTTACGCAAGTTTGAGCTATTGACATTGCAAATAACAATGCCTTTTGTTTTTGTTTTCGTTTTTAAAACCTGAATAAAAGGCCTTATCATTTACAATGCCAATAGCTTAAACTCGCGTAAATGCGAGACCTATTGCATTGGAAATGCTTGTTGAATTTGTTTTTAATAATTAAAAAAAGGTTTCATGGAAGCTGTTCATTGCCCTTCTTGTTTATTGTTTTTAAAGTAAAGTATGGTACCACAAAATGTAAATATTTGAAAGGGTGCCAAGGCCTTTTACCTGCTAATTGTGTATTCTAAAAGTTTCAAGAATGATCAGATATGTTATATAAATTAAGACCAGGATGTGAAGAGAGAGGAACGTTGCGCCAAAGACTCGAGACAGACCGGTATTGCCTTCCCCTGCTGAAGGCTACCAGGATGCATGTTCACACTTTGCTCAGTGGACCTTGCAACCTGCCAGTGCAGACGAGAACAGTAGGTGCTGCTATCTTACTGAACATTAGTTTCATTATTTAGTTGTGATATGGTGGTGTAAAAATATTTTAAACTCTAATTAGATACCTTTCTTTGATTAGCTTAGAGAGTTTAAGGGATGAGGGTGAGATTATAAATATTGATACAAAAAGGTTTTATGATTTTAACATCATTTTACAATATCATTCGCTATTTATACTCCTGGTAAACTTCTTTGCCACTATCTTGTTATAATAGTTACTGTTGATATTGTTAGCAATAAGATAGATTTTGATTTTAAAAATAAATCTTTTAAATTCATACTTTCACCTAAAACACATCTCACTCAAATAGTGCTCAGCGGGTTGTGGGAGGTTGCAGTCCAACTGGCTTTCTGTCTCAGGTTGGCACATTGATAACGTCTTTGGTGCAGGGGGGTCTTGAAGCCTATTCTCCAACTCCATTCTGGTTAAACCCAGAAAATGTATCACATGCATCCTTCCTTATTGAGAATGAGTGTCTAGTATCCTTCTTTGAGGACAGTAAAGACCTAGCCCTAGAGAGGTCTGGGCAGCACCAGGGCATGTTCTGCAGGAAATTCGTCCAGCTTTTAAATAGGATAAGGATCCTAAGGATGGTGCTCAATCAGTACAGGTTAAGTAACTTACATGTAATGTGGTGTCCAAAAGAATTGTTTGTCCTTCCTTCAATTTTTTTTTACATTTTCCCTATAGAATCACCCAACACCCAAGAAACAAAAACCGATGTTGAATAAAATATTTTCACCGACTACAGGAACCTGCCAATTAAGTCCATATATGTCTCCAAATAGAGCAAAGGAAAAACCAAGAGAATTACCATCCGCAGGTAATTTCATTATTTCTATATAATGATTATTTGTGCAGTCATAATTCTACCTAGCTACCTTATGTTCTTGTCTGTGCTTCTGAAAAACACTCCAGTGTAACACTCTTTTAACAGTTTTCTTTCCACTGCTGACATATATAATTCGTTCTCCATTTTTGGATTTTGAGGAGAATGTTTTGGCGTACACTCTTACTACTTTTAAGTCCTCCTCCTAAGCAGCTTTAAATGATGATGGTCTGTCAGGGTCCCTCTCTCAGAAATTGTGATATACTTGACTTTTTGAAAGTTTCAAAAGTTCCATATATATGCATTTAGGCATCTGGATGTATTTCTTGGAAACAGAAGCACATTTCAAGAAATGCTTAAAATTAAGCCACTCTTTATAAATCGACTCCTTTTTTTAAACCTCTGGTTATGTTTTACCACAGGAGTAGTAATAGTGGATTGATTTCTTACTACAGCTTATATGTCTCTGGCTCAAGCTTGCAGGCATTACATTTTCGAACAGTTAGTAGGAAACACCTTCAAAGCAGGAAGGTAGGATCTTGAAACTACGACGTTAAGCCTTCAGTAGTATGTCAATAAAATCCAATTTTTTGAAGAATGTCTAACTGTATTTTCACCTGGGATTCTATTTTGCCAATTGAGATCTCAAACGCGTCTAAGCAGACCTTCAAACCTCCTCTTACTGTACATTGTGCTTGCGTACCTCTGCTTTCCAGGGTTCTACCAACAGGCGAAGATCATTTAAGACAGGAGGTAGAATAAGATCTCTTCGTTCCATTCAAAGACAAAATAATTCACCACTCCATCCTGCATACCTACATGCCCAAAGACGCGCCTCCCACCCACACATTTTGCCCTTTGTGCATTCTCTTGTTCTGTTTTCTTTCATGTGTGTAAATGTTATGCTTACTTCTGTTTTCTAGCTTTCCCGCAAGAAATTGATATTTGCTTTGGGTGACAATAAAATCTTCTGTTAGGAGATTTTGACGCTTAGTCATGTATTCCCTTCCCGCACGAGAGATACAGAGGTATCCCATTGACTGCAAGAGCCTTCTCCCAGCATCTGTATGTATTGTAGCACGTCTCTGCTTTCAATGAAGAAGAGCTTCTCTGAAACCGAAATATTGGGAAGGAAATGTTGAAACAAGAAACAGAATGGTACAAAATTTAACTGATTTAGCCGAGGTGAAAACAACAAGATACAGCATGTAAAGTTGCTAAGATAGTCTCTGTGTGTCCTTCTTAGGTACTGGTAGTAGTGCATTACCCTCAAATACTGAGCACACTTCCATGTGTGCAGGTGTCCCTGTGGCTACCCACCATTGCATCTCTGTACTCCCTACCATGATAAATTGCTTTTTTATGGTCCATGAAGCTCTGCCTCTGTACGGCACATTAATTTCAATCAAAAACCATGTATGTAAAAGTACTGCAGAACTTAATAAATTACAAAGCCCCAGCATGCAGCACCCACACAAGGGATTACCAAAGATGGGGTTGCCTTTGCTCATCCTGATTTCAGCACAAGCATGCCCTCCACCCTTCCTGCTCTTATTGAGGACCTATGCGAAGATTTCAGAGGAGTAAACTGCCTATGGAATTCTTCCTATAGCAGGGGTTGCACTCCTCATACTTCCTGCGGTGCAAATAAAAACTATAACAAATGTGCTTCTGGTTGTATCCGAAATGTAGAAACAGTGCGTGTTTTTTCACCCCCGTGTTCACACCCCTCTTTAGCTGGTCATTGAGGTCTATGGATTCTTGGGAGGGAGAGGACCTAATAACATTTTAATGGCTGCCCAATATTTGCTGCCATCATCGTTTACCACACTAGCTCCTTGTGCATTTTTAAGGTCTTCCACCTACCATATACTCCCAACAGGCAACTTCCATCTCATTTGTGATTGGATCAAGGGATTTTCTATAGTAGTTGTGGCCTTCTGGCTACTTTTGTGTTTCAGTTGTTTGTTCATTCAGTCCTCTCATCGCCACAGTGCTCCCTTTTGATAATAGCCATATGCAAATCAGTTTTGACCCTCTGCCTCATGGGAATTGTCCAGGCCGACTGCCAAGCCAGGTCCTCCCTGGACCGGAAAGAAGCATCCTGGAATCGGTTTCAGGGCATCACCTCTCATCAACCATGCTAGCTCGAATCCAGTGGCAGAGTGAACCCGGGATTCACGTCTGGGCATACCCGGCACACTAGTGATTTCACTTCAATTTCCTGCTACGGGGGAACATTTGTGCATTTGGCTGTAAAGTCTCCTAGGCCAGGATTCTATTTCTACGTGTTGCCTCGTACACAGTCAGGATTTGGGCCAGCATCCATCCATAACCCATGTAGGGAACTGCCCTGTTCTCACAGCCTCTCACGGGTTTGGTTGCCTTGCCTTGCTACCAAGCATGTCTGCCCCATATTGTCCCCATCTTAAACTCGGGCACCAATGGGTCCAAGGCCACTTCATCCCTAGGAACCTATGTTCTAGGACCTCCCAACTCTTCTCAGGCTTGGGCGAGCTCCCACATGTGCACAACTTAGGCTACTTCAGTGCCTTATTCCAACCTGTGATTGTGACCCAGATCGTCCTCCTGGCGTTGGCCCTGCACTTCCCTTCTCACCTTTGGATCTCCAAATCTCTTAGACTCTTACCCAGAATTTATTTCTCATCCTGTGCTCCATTCTCATCAGTGCGAAATGACAATTGATGCTCTAGCTGTTTTCAGGGAAAACTTCCTGCATAAAGTCCTTCTTCTGCCACACTAACTTTATCAGTCTCCTTTGTGCCGAAGGAAGCATCCAGATAGACTAAGTGATTTAAGTAGCATCCTCCCGTCAGGCTCAGAGGACCGTTGGTGCGGCTAAGCGGCGTTGTGCAATGAGCTGGGCGTTGAAGCGGCTAAGGAGCAAGCCGGCATCGGAGCAAGCCGCCCGTACCCGGTCTGTGCCCTGTGCTCACGTGCTCTATGTCCGCCGCCGCCAGATCATTAGAAAGACCCATGACCCTACGGCTCCGACCGCAGCAGGTGGCGGCTGCGGTCAGTGGCAGCGGACCACGGTCGGTGGCGGCGGCGGCGCCCTGCATAACAAAATGCTCATGAGGCTTAAGGCTGGCAGGCACTGAACACTGGCACAGACACTGAACATTGAAAAATGATGTGACTTGAAGTAACTTGAGCAGCCTCGAGAGGTAAGTGGACAAAGCGAAGCACAAGACCGATCCCCAGATCCTCCAGTGGAAGAAGCCAGAGGCTGCGTTGCAGGTGAGAGCGAGAAACGGGTGCGAGTGAGGAGAGGCGACGTGCTTCTCTTCACTACACTCCTTGTTTTCTGCTGTTTTCCTGATCCCCTGTATCGCCTTGTATTGCCAACTCGCCTCACAAAAGTCCAGTAAACACCTTTGCTTCCCTCCAGCTCTCTGCCCACAGCTTTAGCTCCAGCGAGGGGTGAAAAGAGTGGGAGGCAGGAGTTTGAGCAGGCGGCATCAAGGTACTGAGGCTCTGTGGACCTGCGGACTTGTGGACCTGCAGACTTGTGGACCTGCAGACTTGTGGACCTGTGCCTCTCGGGCACTACTTTCCAGCACTTCCCAGTTGAGTGCAGTTGAGGCCTGAGAGCTGAGAGCACTGACTTTCCCACTCCCCTCATGCGGCCCGGTAAGTTACAATAACTACATAGGGCGTGGTTAATGACTTTGGGCGAGGTTGCGGGCGCTGGGGGTGAATCCCTCCTCTTTAAGAGAGTCTGTGGAACGATGGAGAAAGTGGAGTAATTGCAGAAGAGCAGGGAACCGGACTTCTTATCCTTCACACTCCCTGCCCAGTGAGATTTCAATAGACTATAATAGAATATAATTGAGTATCTTGTAATGCCATCCAGGTGCTTGCGCTCAAACGCAAAGTAGAAACACTTACAGACCTGTCAAGGCCATCTGCTAGCTCAGTAAGTCGCTATACGAACCACAGTAGCCCCCTTAAGCTCCAAAAAACTATCTGGCGAAGGAGAAATAGGGATCACCTTTCACATTTGAAAACCTACCCATCTGTGATGTCAATGCTCACAAAGTGTGTAAGGTGCTCCAAGCGTGGTAAGGGGACAAACGAAGAGAAAAAGGAGGCCCAGGAAGATGTGGAGATGGACACCCATGTAATATCGGAGATTGAGGAGGGCTTTCAGTTCACTTATCCAGAGGTCAAAGCCGCTCTTTATCCTTCCGTAATTATTCAACAGAATAATAATGGTGAAAATATTCAGTTGTTGTCAACTACACAGCCACCAGGTGAAATTGTTTTACAATCAGGAGGGGAGGACAGTAAGATGGAAATGGATTTAAGCAAAGCAGAAGGCACCCTGAAAGAGAACTTGAATAGAAAGGAAAATACTAAATTATCACCATTGGCAGGGTTGGTATCTCTGTTTGACAATCCCCCAAGCCAATCCAAGAAGTATTATCGGATTTAAGTCAGGTCCCTCTCCGTTAAAATTGGGTGAGCCTGCGCTAAAGGTACCACATTGTATAGACCTTAGCTCTGAACTGGTGAAAATGGAGGACTATACTCTACTGGACAATGCTAAACAAATGAAAAAAAAAAACAAGGAACTGAAGGCGCATATGAGAAAAACAAGCACAATGGAGATGGATCTGAAATTGGGAGTGTCTCCGGTCTTATTAGCTGGTCAATCAAATATGCCCACCGAAACGGAAACAGAAAAAATTGCAGTTCCATCCCATAATTAAGAAGTTAAATAGTACAAAATCACCTCCAAGTAGAAAGGTTCCCAGGATCTTGGGGTAATCTACATTGAATATGGGTCATAAAACTGGGTTAGATAATGGTAATCAGCCGATCTGCTCGAACTTGGTGCTGATTAACCCACAGAGCCAAGAGGGACAGGAAGAAAGGGGGACTCCTAAAGTCAACATAGGCGACAGTGAGAATCAGAATCAGAGCCTTCCCCGGAATATTAATTTAGTTAATTATGAAACCAGTAGAGACCCCACACCTGGAAAAATATAGACAAACTCACATGTGCCTGTATTAGAACAAGTCTTAGTTACTGGGGTGCCCCTCTTCCTCCTTGTGGCTAGGATACTTTCCCAGTACAGTTTGATTCCGGCCAGGGAAATGTCGGGGATGGGGACTTATTCACAGTTTGTAACAGGGTTATGTTAGAGAGGGGTCCGGTCTTAGGGCAGTCTGGTAAAAGGCCCATAGGGAATATTAGGGCCAGTTGTCGGGCAGGTGAGCAGGACCTTGCTCAAGTGCCCTTCTTCAGTTGTTAACCGAGATAAAGGACTTGGGACCGATAACAAGGAAAGAGCTTGAGTTGGTCTACTTAGATCTGAGGAGCGACCCCCCCCCCCCCCCCCCAAGTACTAAAGTTTCATTCACGTAGGGGTAGTTTCAATGTTAGTAATAGCTAATGTAGATTGCTTTAGGAAAAAAGGTATAGATGTGTTCTCTAGTGTCCCCTTGCCCAGTTCTGTCTGAAAGCTCAAGAATGGTCCATCAGATGCAAGGATGCGGGGTCTCTACTAACAGGGGCGCAAAAATACCCTAAACCTTAAAGACATTGAAATAACAGTCGGGAGAAATCTAGGAAACAGAGAAATTTACATTTTAGGTCCCAAAGTCCAAAGGCTCAGTAGTCCCAATGTGGAGGATGAGGTGGCTAAGTGGAGTTGGGTGGCCGGTACCCTGAATGGGTCAAAAGTATTAACAACTAAGCCCAAATTGCGGGGCTAGCCAATTGGGAAGAATCTAGCAGGGGTATTAAAAAGTAGCTGTAAGCATAAATCATTATTAGAAATGACCCCAAAATAAGTTGCCTCAAAGAAACCTGGAAGGGGGAGGATTTTGATTTTGAGAACTTTTATGTGTATTGTGCAGCAAAAACATCTGTAAAAGGGTATGCTAGTGTTGTTTTAGCTATTTTACTCAGCTGTACCATGAGATGGGATCCTGTGATCTATATTCATCCCTCAAAGTGTTGTATGGGAGTGAAGTTGAAGATTGGTGAAGATAACTTGAAGCAAGCAGTTTTCCTTTTACTGTTCAACATGTATATTCCTCCTGGGAGAGCGTCGAACTCATTGGTCGATTCAATCTGTACTTTTATGCAAAGGTTGGGTAACATTGAAGAATGCTCACGGATTATTATGGTGGGTAACTTTAATGCCAAATTATTCAACAGTGCAGTCATTTCTTTTTCAAACCTTGAATTAGAGGAAGTATAGTCCATTCCAGATTCTGTATTGCCGGACCATTTAAGATCAGGTGAATTAGGCTTGTTACTGCTGCATAATCTTAGAATTTTAGACCTTATAATGTTAAATGGCAGATTATCAGAGGATTCCCCTGCCTCTTATACTTATCGGGGCGCATATGGTCACTTAATTGATTACATGGCGGTATCTTACCAACTATTTAATGTATGTTCACAATTTAAGGTATTTTCTACAAGTATGAGTGACCATAGTATTTTTGCCGTTAATGTAGATCTAGAAATCGAGAAGCCTGAACTCTGGAATCAGAGGGATGAAAAGGTCTTATACAATTGCAATAATGGACGCATTTGCTGGTCAACTAATTTGCTCCCAAATTTCAAGAGGGTCTTTGAAAATACTGCTTTTATTTGTATTTAAGAAACCCCTATTCACAGGTTTGAGAAAATCTTGGCTACAATTAGAACCTTTGGAAGAAATAAGCAGGTTAACAGTTTTGCACCATTAGTAACTATATCAAGGGAAACAAAATGTAATCGGGAAATTTATGCTTTAATTAGAGATCAATTTAGGCTGCCCACTATAAAAAATGCAAAGAGAAATTATTAGACTGAAACAAGTACGGAAAAGGAAGATGGTATCGGATCGTAGAGGGGTCGAAGACTCAAATTGGGTTAGACTTCGAGAGGTTGCTCTTTCTTTAGATACTAGGAAGTATGTAAATGTAAATGTATAGGCATTTATATAGCGCACTACTTACCCATAGGGTCCCAAGGCGCTTCAACCGCTGCGAAACCCTTCCTGGCTTCCCTGAGAGATGGTCCCTTAATGGGTATCTCCAGGGTGAGACCAGGCATCCCCGGCGGTCTGGAGGGACCGATAGTGAAGATGAGGCAAGCTAATGCCCAGAGTTGCCGAGTGTGATCGCTGATCAGAGTGGGCACCGAGGCGAGAGAATTATCGAGTCCGCTGACCCTGGTCCAGAAACCTGCCGCGCCGGGAATCGAACCCTGGTCCCGGGCCGTCCTCTGCTCTCGGGTCTGCCGCCTCTAACCAGTGAGCAACACTACTTCACAAGTATTGGGCAGTGACCATGGGGAGCGATTATGGTGCACCCTCATGCTAAGAAATGTAGGGTTACATTAAAGGTGCAAGATACTCTAGCGCGATGGGCTCAGATGACATACCAATAGCCATAATAAAACAGGATGGCGAAGAGTGGACAAAATTTCTGCATCCGCTGTTTGTCCATTGCTATACCCATGGTGATATCACACAATCCTGGAAGGGAAGTATAATTGTTCCACTATCCAATAAGGGTCCAAAAAATTCCCCTGCCAGCTTTAGGCAGATCTCTCTCCTGGATGCAACTGGGAAATAATTGGCAAAGAGCATCCTCACTCATCTGCAAGATTGGGCATTTGTAAATAATTGTATTCCCTTAGAACAAACAGGATTTTGCAAACCTTAAACGAAAAATACCCAGTGAGTCGGGGAATGCTGTTATATGCGGTTTTTAGGTCTCGGCCTGCGTATGCTGCGCTTGCATACTGTTTACAGTATGGGGACTTGAACCCGCCCCTCTTCTCCATTGGCTGGCTTCCTAAAGGGAGGCCAGCCATTGGAGAGAGAGGGGCGTCACTCAGTTGAAGACGGGATTTGGGGGGGGTGTTTTTTACTTTCTTTCTCTTTTCTTTCTCGCCTCTTTCCATTGGCTGGAATTTTACCTTCCAGCCAATGGGAAGAGGAGAGAAAGAAAAACACGCCCCCGAATCCGAAAATGGCTGTGCTTTCTCCAAGGCATTTCTGCTTCGCCTCGGAAAAAGATGGTTGGTGTTGTGGCGTGGTCCACTTTCAATTCAAATAAGCTTTATTCGGTCTTTTAAAAACCATAAAAGCAACAAAAAGAAATACATACATGCATATACGACTCAACAATTCATTACGAGGTTAAAAAAAAACGACTATTTAAAACAAACTAAAATCAATTTTAGCAAATCAACTAATAAAAGTAATATCGCATGGTACACAGAGTCCCCTTCACCAAGCATTATAATTCAGTACTTGGGGGCCAGGATAAAAGTCATACAAGTCCCAGATACAAATGGGGCCATCTCCAATTTTGGGCTCGGTAGATCGTAGATAGGGGACAATGTTCTTGTGTTTGAATTTAATTAATATCAAGTCTCCCGGAATGTCTTTGGGCAACATACCTAGCCACCCCACCCTCCTGATGCTCAGGATTCCGCCATCTAGAGCAGGTGGCAACGGTCTGTTGTTTTTGAGCCAAAAGATGGCTTTGTTCAGCAGGTCCTGGCGTGTTTCAAGTTTTCCCTGACTAAGTGCAGGGACCTCAGAGAGAACGGTCACGTATGGGGCGGCTTCAGGGGGTAGATTAATTCGGTGCCTTCTTTCTTGGAGTATCCTAGGAGCTATGAGAGGGACATGTGCAGGATTAGAAGTAACATTGCGACCACTTGGAATGGGCATATTAAGAGGGGAATCAAATGTTCGTGCTTTCCTGTGAGCAATAGACTTGGGCTTTTCATGGTTGGTAGAGAGAGTAGGACAAATGGGTGTAGCAGTATTTTCAGTTAATGGGCCTGTCACAATGCTTGCTAAAAACATGTAAAGTGCAAATAGTGATAGTGCAAAAATGACAATAAAGTGCAAATGTTACAACAGATAATTCCAAGTTAAAACATTGAAAAAAAGGTTTTTTTTGTAAAAGGAATCTTGATTTCCTTTTTAAAAAGTATATTTCATAATATATATAGAAAGAGACACCACATGGGGAACAAAGATTATATTTTGTAAATCCGGACAGGTTTTATAGGCATAATGGTCAATCCTAGATACAAGTGTAAAGGTCTTCTCTGTCATTGAGACCATTAGGATTTTTCGTATTAAGCTCCGAGATGTATCTCGTTTCAAGAAGGCGAAGTTTGGCCTCACGGTCTCCTCCCCTCCTTGAAACTTCGACACAATCAATCAGGAAAAATATGAGCTTATCTGGTATGCCTAGATATTTGTCCTGAAAATGCCTGGCAACCGGATAATTTTGGTCGTGCCCTGATATTGCACGTATGTGTTGGAGTATCCGTTTGTGGGCGGGCAGCTTCGTGCTGCCCACATGCTGGAGTCCACACGGACACTCCAACACATAAATGGCATAATCAGTCTTGCAGGTAAGCCACTTGGAAATAGCAATAGGATAATCAATTGAAGGGACTTTTAAAGTGGGTCCTATTGCTGCCAAATTTACAGGCTTTGCATTGAGGACATGTCTTAAAGCCCTTCTTTAGTGTTGACCAAGTGGAGGAGATACTTGGTTCCAAAGAATTACTGACTAAAGCCTTAGACATGGAGGGGGATCTTCGGAATGTAAGTTCTGGTTTGATGTCTACTTTGTGACCAATCACTGGATCACTTTGAACCAGATTCCAGTTTTTGTATAGGATTTTCCGGAGGGCCCCATGTTGTCGGTTATAGGTCAGAATAACTCGTGGGGAAGTAGTTTTTACTTCCCCTACCAAGGAAACATCCAAATGGATTTTTCTTGTTTTGGAAATCAGAGCCTCCTGTTTGCTGACTGAATTTGTACGCTTGATCGCTTTACTGAGATTCTCATTGGAATAACCCCTGGCCAGGAAACGCAATCTACATGCCTCCTGTGCAGCCACACATTCGGCATTAGTGCTACAAATTCTTTTTATCCGGAGCATTTCCCCGAAAGGAATGCTCCGAATCAAATGGGCCGGATGTTGGCTATTAGAGTGTAGTATAGTGTTTCCTGCACTGGGTTTTCTGTATAGTCTTGTACTGAGAGTGTTGCCTTCTATAAACACCTCCTCAACATCCAAGAAGCAGATGGATTCTGAACTCCTATTTGAAGTGAAATTTAAATTGATGGTGTTTCTATTGATCAAATCAACAAAAGTGTTTGCATCATCAGTGCTCGCCCTCCAAATAACAAAAATATTGTCAATGTAACGTAAATACAGAATAATGTTGTTAGAAATAAAGTTGTGGTGTTCGCCGACTAGGACCTGCTCCTCCCATAGCCCGACGTGTAAACACGCGTAGCTAGGTGAGAAGCAGGACCCCATCGCCACACCTCTGACCTGGTGGTAGATCACGCCATTGAAGATAAAAAAGTTTTGTTCGAGGCACATTTTGGTCATGTCCAATAGCATTGTTTTGTGTGCCGTTGATTGAAGGGAGCCTTTGTTCAAATAATAGTCCAATGCTTTCAGTCCATCGCAATGTTTTATCGATGTATAAAGAGATGAAATATCCAAAGTCATTAAAACCATGTCTTCTTCCCAGACAAACTGTTCGATTTTGCTGAGGAAGTCAAAGGAATCCTTGACATAAGAATTTAGAGTCTTAACATGATTCTGTAAGAAGAAGTCTATGTATTTGGAAACATGTTCCAAGGAACTGTCGATCGCCGAGATGATAGGACGGCCCGGTGGTGTGGAAATATCCTTGTGAACCTTTGGGATCAAATAGAATGAAGGAATGACCGGGTGATCCTTCCTGAAGTATCTGAACTCATCATGGGTAAGGAGTCCAGCACTTCTCCACGCTTGTAATTTTTGATGTTGTTCCACCCACATATTTTTGACAACCTGGATATTGCTTCTGTGATAACAGGAGGTATCATTTAATTGCGATTCCGCCTGCTGGAGATACATATTTCTGGGCCAAAGGACAACGTTTCCGCCCTTATCGGCCTGTTTCACGATGATGTTGTGGTCCTTCTGAAGTTTCGTGATTAGTTGTTTGTAACACTGATTCTGCTTTGATATATGAAACTTCCTTTTGTTTGTTGTGGTATAAAGTTGTTTAATGTCTCGAACCACACTCTCCTGAAATGTATCCAAATTGTCATGGGCCATGATGGGTTGAAAGGTGGATTTAGCCTTGAAAGGGGTGACCTGTTGTCCTGTTGAATCTAGTGGTATTTCCCTTGTATTGTCAACAGTTGGCTCATTTTGTAAGTCCCAAAGGGTGTTAAAGGTGACCTGACTTTGGCTGCTGCTCATGCTGGAGCTTGATGCCGTTACAGAATGACTATCCTTTTTTGGATGTTGTTCAAAAAACTTTTTCAGTTTCAGTTTCCGTGTAAATCTATAAATATCCAAGCGAGTGTCGGCATAGTTCATATTACACGGTGGACAGTACGATAGTCCCAAATTGAGCACAGCTGTCTCCGCAGTGGTGAGTTTTAAATTTGAGAGGTTGATTACTGATTTTGCTTTGTTTTCTTTGTTGATGACGTTTCCAGTGGCCCTGTTTGGTCGAGCTGACGCCGCTTGAGGTTCCGGGCGTGACATTTTCTGCGCTGCCAGCGTTTGCGGTTTGCCCGCTGTTTTTTGGTCCACGGATTTTGTGTGACCTCAGGGTTTCGCGTCAGTCCTGGCACAGGCAGTCGACCTCCTGTGCCAGGGAAAGTTTGGTAAACCCCAAGTTAGTTTCGCGGCTTGGGTCCAATTCTGGATCACTTTCCACTGCAGAACTTAAACTGGAAAGGGAAGTTGCTGATAATAGCACATCTTCTCTTGTCTGTTGGGTCATCATGTTGGTACGTGCTTTCGCCTTTAACGCTTCATACCTTTTGGCGTAAGTGAAAACTTGTCCATTTAAGTAATCAATTCGATCCCTCTCAAATTTATAGGCTTTTCTTTTTTTAATAATTTCCTCCTCTTTAGTCAGACGAGTCATCATGTCGGCTCTTATTTTAGTGATTGAATCTGTGACTTCTATTTTAGATATTTCATCCTCCAAGGCATCAATCTGTATTTGTAATTTGATGCGATCACTTTCAGCGTATTTTACCAATATGCGCAAATACACACTAGAGCAATTGAGATTCGCTTCAGCCCATTCCGCTAACATAGCCGGATCCGGGTTCTCGTAGCTTGGAGCTATGGTACTTCTCAATCCTCTGGGCACTCGCCCCACTTCTAAATAATGGGAAAGAGATCGATGTTCCCACCATTTTGATTTCTCAGAGCGCATTGCGCGCTCTAATTTCTTAAATAAGTCTTTGGTGGTTGTAGTTCTCGTTTCCTGTATAGAGGGTGTGGTGCTTGAAGATCCCCGGGTCGGGAAATCCAGAAACATGAAATCTGCTGCCTGAGCTCGATTGCGCAGTCTGTCGGCGGCCATAATCAAAAGCGCTTGTAAGTTGTGGCTGATGTTTGTAATGCACTAGAAACGACAAACTGATAACTGTGAATAAATGTCCTACCAGTATGTCGCGCACACTTCCCACTGCCGTATCCAAAGTGTTCTCCAGGGTTCAAAACTCAGATACCGACTCAGACACAGGGCTCTGGTTGCCGTCCCACCGGAACACATTAACGGTGAAGCAGGGGCTTTGCGGCTTTCTCCTCGCCGGAGATAGTAAACAAATCCCAGACAAAGTCCGGAACAACAGCTTCCTGCCGCGTTGCCCTTAGTTGGGAAGGGGTCCTGCTCGTACCTGGAAAGCATAGGTACCTTGGTATTTACGAGGCTTGCCACTCAAAAGACAGGAAACTGCCCGATGCAAAGTGGCAAAGAGTCAACCCAAAAGGTGCTGGTGCAAGGTGATTTATTCAGGTAAAGCCAGCGCTGCCGCCATGATGCGTTTCGCCTTCGAGAAGGCTTGATCACATGACAAACTGCTCTTCGCTGAGCAAAGCATAAAAATGACAGTGCAAACCATTTGATCATGAAAATGGTAAAAATACTATGTATTCAAACGCTGAGATCATGCAATCAATGAAGAAAGCCTAATTCGAAACATTTAAAATGTTCTAGATTATTAATGTTTCACAATTATTAAAACCTATTGTATGGTTTGTAAATAAATAAATAAGCATATTTACAAGACACAAACTGATAAAAACGATATATATATACATGACAAATAATTGTATCTATGTACAAAAGCGTCGGCCCATTGTAAATATATAGTCAAAATATCCAGCTTGTGCAAAATACTCAAATAATATGCTCATATTTGATACAACAGCGTTAACCCCTTCGATGCTGATGATGAGCTCAGCTCGTCATCAGCCACGGGGGGCGTGTGCGGATGACGAGCTGAGCTCGTCATCTAACGCGGCTTTTTGAAAAAAGCCACGTAGCGCAAAAATTACCGCCGCAGCGATGCGTTTAATCCAAATTAACAGAAATCTAATATATATATATATATATATATATATATATATATATATATATATATATATATATATATATATATATATATATATATATATAATATAGTTAGAATTTTCAAAATGGAACATTCTGTTTCTGAGCAGCCCCTGACAATTTGGGGGGGTTTCATCAAGGGGGGCCGAGAAAAAAGGGGGGTCCCAAAACACGTTTTTCCCATGTTAATTTCCATAGGGCGGTTGGCCTCCCTTTTAGCTCGAACGGCTGAATGGATTTGCACGAAACTTGGCAAAATTGTAGGGACTGTTAGCCCGATGTGCCTTTGCTAGGTCTCAATATATGTGCTCCAGTGGATTTTGAGTAATTTAGGTTCAAAAAAAGATATATATCTGGGCGGAGCCTAACCACACATCTGATCTGATTGGCTGTCAGCACTTCATCCAAGAAGTGTTGGCAGCCATCTTGGGACCAATATACATGATAGCACCTCATTAAAAAGCATTGTAGTTAATAGAGGGTTTTAGGACTTTAGTTACATTATAAATCATTTGTTGATGGTACCATACTCGTTTTAGGAATTGTGGTGGGTTCTAATGTGATTTTACCATGTGAAAAAACCTTCTGCTGTGATATCATGAATATTGTTTGAAAGAAAACTAATATCTCATGATTTTCCCACAGTGGTTTGGAAGGGGATCTATAAGCTAAACTGAAAGCATATTTTCTGTAAATTCACATTATCTTTCTCAGTCATGTGAAAATGAAGTCTGACATTCTCAGTAAAACATGTACATCCAACAAGGACATAGACTGTCAGTTGATTCCTTTGTGTTCTACTGCAGCCTCCTAGAGTGTTCTAAAGAACAACTAGAGCGCTAACAGTCCTACTTATTACAAAGGTATAGCACACCTGGAGCCATCTTGATTGGAATGAAGTGTTAAGTCTGAAAACACTCAATTTAAAAAGGAACAACATGAGGGGGTTAATTTTGCCATAGAAAGTATGATTAGTGCTTCAGAAAGAAAAATTAGGGATCATTTTGAGTGACTTCTCAAATCCTCTTCTATTTCATTAAAAAAATTCTGACATGCAGACTGAAACATGCACTTTGAATACCAGCAGCAGACGTCCCTGGTGAGCAGTAGCTTTACTACAGTGATCTAATGTGCAACTAGAGTGCTAACATTCAGAATTTATGGCAAATGTGTGACACATCTGAATGCCTTCTTGATGGAACCAAAGTAAACAAGCATTGAAAATGCAATAGATCTCGCCCTCGTTTAAGTTAAAGCCATTCTGTTTGTAATGAGGTGGCTTTTTGGCTTTGCTTTTATTAGTGTTTTTTCAACTTTCATGTAAATAACATGCATCTGTATGCATATAAGTATATGTATGCATGCATTTATGTTTGTATTTATATAGATATACAGATGATATATGTTTATATATGTATGTATATATATATATTCACTGAAAAAACCATAGGCTATAGACCATATATAATTAGGAATTAGCATTTACAAAACCTTGAAAATTCACTGAAAAAACCAAAGGTTATAGACCATATATAGTTAGGAATTAGCATTTACAAAACCTTGAAAATTCACTGAAAAAACCATAGGTTATAGACCATATATAGTTAGGAATTCGCATTTACAAAACCTTATTTTACTCACACAAAACCATTGAAATTCCATATATAGTTAGTTGCACTAACTATATATCGCGCACCCGCAATCCACTGCTGATGATGTCACATATTACATCATTCATGACATGGTCAGTGACATCACTGATGACATCTCAAATGACATCACTGATGACATCACTGATGACAACATCCAGTGACTGTATGTTTCTGTAAAGTTAAAATATGTCTTACATATTGAAGAATGAGTGGATGTATAAGTGTCTGGATGAAGGATTTAGTAGGTGCATGACTGACTGTATGATTGAGTGATTAAATGTGTCTCACTGAGTGCATGGGTTAGTGACTAAACTGTCTTAATTTGTGCATCATTATGTCTGTTGTTCTGTAAACTGTTGCATGTGTTGATAAGTAGCTATATGAGTAACTATATGGGTTATTGATTGGTTGCCCAAGTATTTGTATGGGAGACTGAGTGTGTGTGTGGGTGGCTGGGAGGTGTATGACTCTGTGAATAGATGTGTGAGCAGTTGATTCACTAGATGTATGGTTTCAAAAGTGCATGTGGAAACAGCTGTATGGGCGGTTGGCTGTGTGCATGAGTGTATTGGTGAGTGAATGGATATCTCAGTGCTACATGTCAAAGTAAGTACATATGTAAAACACAGTACATATGAGAGTTGACATATATAAATAACTGTGCATAAGAGCCAGTGAATGTGTGAGTGGCTGTATGGATCATTGTGAACTTGTATCAGGGATTGTATAAGAGAGTAAATATGTGTTAGTATATGTTTGAATAAGTAAAGTTTGTATAACTGTATAGTTGAGGAAATGGAGGTGTGATTGATTCTTTGCATGACTGACTAGGTGTGTGAGTAACTCCATGGATGAGTGACAGTCTGTGAGTGTCTGTTTACACTGATTGTATCTAAGGTTATATTAGAGTCTGAAGAGGTTCATCGTATTATCACATGAATGATATCATCAGTGATGTGATCAGTAATGTCAAATGAGATGTCATCAGTGATGTCATCAGTGATGTCATTTGAGATGTCATCAGTGATGTCATTTGAGATGTCATCAGTGATGACATCAGTGATGTCACTGACCATGTCATGAATTATGTAATATGTGACATCATCAGCAGTGGATTGCGGGTGCGCGATATATAGTTAGTGCAACTAACTATATATGGAATTTCAATGGTTTTGTGTGAGTAAAATAAGGTTTTGTAAATGCGAATTCCTAACTATATATGGTCTATAACCTATGGTTTTTTCAGTGAATTTATATATATATATATATATATATATATATATATATATATATTGCATCAGCTTCTTCTCCTACGAGTTCCGTAGATAAAGACACGGCACAGCAACAGATAGCTTTCTCCACTGTTTTATTTACACACCATGTGCAAAGAAAAGTGCATCAAATGAACGGTATATATATATATACACACACATACATGCAGGATTGAAGACAAGCTGACACTGTCTTCTACTTAGCTCTCCAGATCGGTTATTTATCATACTTCTTAACCAGTATTGGGAACCCCGTGCCCTCCACCTGCCCTTTTTTTTTTGGTTTTTTTTCCAGATTTGTAAAGCGCGTAGCTACTCAAGGGCGTCCCAGCGCTGACATTCAACCTGCATGATTCAGAGGGGAGTTTTTATGGGAAGAGCCAGGTTTTCAGTAGCCTACGAAAGACCAGTAGGTTGGTTTCCCTTCGAATGGGGAGCGGAAGGGTATTCCATAACTTTGGAGCATTATATGAGAAGAGACATCCCCCTGAACGAGCTTTTCTTATTCTGGGGACACTGGCCAAGGAGAGGGAATCTGATCTCAACTGTCTATTGGAATGATGGAGTTTGATGAGAGGTCTCAAAATAGGGGGGCCTCTGCCATGAAATATTTTGTGTGAGATACAGAGAGTTTTAAAGGTGATCCTTTCCTGAATTGGGAGCCAGTGCAATGATTTGAGGGCGGGTTTGGCTGAGCATCTGGATTTTGTACCGGTAAGGAGCCTGGCAGCGGCATTCTGGGCACATTGTAGCCTGTTGATGACCGATGATGGGGCGCCTAAGTACAGGGCGTTTCCGTAGTCCAGTCTAGAGATAACTAGCCCCTGCATTAGCAGTTTCCTGGACTGGAAGGGGATTAATGGAAGGATTTTTCGAGCTACCTGTATGAGGCCAAAGCATGTGCCGGCGGTTTTTCTTGCTTGGACTTTAAAATTGAGGTCCTTGTCCATCCAGATACCAAGGCTCTTGATTTCATTTTTGGGGGTGGGGAGCGATCCCATACAGGGTGGCCAAGTGAGGGGGGGGGGGGGGGGGAGGGGTTTGCGTGGGTCACCAAGAAGAAGGATCTCAGACTTCTCTCCGTTGAGTTTGAGGTGAGATTCGCACATCCATTGTGAAATATTCTGGAGGCAGGAAGACAAGTTGTCCAGACATTTGGTTGACTGCTTTATGGAGACGACCAGTTGAGTGTCGTCGGCGTACATGACTACCTTTATGCCGAAAGGTGTTACGATGTCTTCTAAGGGAGACATGTATACGTTAAAAAGTGTGGGGCTCAAGGAGGAGCCCTGGGGAACCCCAGACTGAAGGGGGAAAACTCTGGAGTTGATGGAGCCGTCAGTCACCTGGAAGGTTCTGCCTTCTAGGAAGGGCTTGATCCAGGACAGGGCGGTACCAGAGATTCCTGCCATGTTGAGATGGTGGATACGGATGGCGTGGTCCACCGTGTCAATGGCGCTCAGATCCAGGAGGATCACTGCCACTGATCCTCCTGCGTCTAGAATGGTTCTTGCCTCTTCGATCACGGCTAGGAGTGCGGTGTCCGTTCCCTGTCTTGGTCTGAACCCTGTCTGGGAATGACGGAGAAGGTTGTTGGATTCTAAGAAGGAGGAGAGTTGGTGGTTGACAATCTTTTTAGCCACTTTGCTAATGCCCAGGAGGAGAGAAATTGGTCTGAAATTGGACAAGTCGGCGGGATCGAGGTGGGGTTTTTTAAGAAGCGCGCAAACTGTTGCTTTCTTCCAGTTGGTGGGAACGATGCCTTGGGTGAAAGACGCATTGATAAGTTTGGTAAGGGGGAGGAAACCGTGGAGGGTACCAGTTTTAATTTGTTCATGGGAGCTGGATCTGTAGGGGCCCCACTCTTCACGGTATGTAGAGTGGCCAGAAACAGCTCTGTGGACACCAGGGAGAAAGCCTTGAGGAGTGGGGGAGGTCAGGGGGTATGGGGGAGTGCTATGGGCAGGGAGAGTTTTCTCCTATACCCACTATACTGCAGCCCCGGGTATTTTGGGACTCAGCCCGGTGTCTTATTTCAGCTGCTGTCTGTTGTGTGCGCCTGTTGTAGTAATACATATATGCCTTGTGTTTCCCCATTTCTGGTTTCGGGATGTAGCCCTACCATTCAGGTTTTGTGTCACACTACATCATAAAGCATGGCATAGGGGACAGGTCGGCACCATGAGTTGCAGCATTTCCTCCTTGGTGTTTAAACCTGTCTAAAGATTCAAAGTCGATAGTTCCCTCTTTTGCGCAAATAAGAATAATATTTTCTGTGATGTGCATTAAAACTAAAAATAAAATTCTGTATCTATTCCGAGTACCCTTGCCTGCTAGAGAGCACTTGGACGACACTGTTCTATCAGAACTATATGCAAGGGTATATTTGTTTAATATAATTTTTTAACTGCAAGTGTACGGTCACCATGTTTAGCTTGTGGTATATTTTCTTTTTTTAATCTTTTTATTTTTCTGGACTATTATGGCAGTAAAAAAAGTTTTTTAAAAATAACCATAGCACCAGCTTGCCAAGGTCAGATGTAGTCACTGGAGTTCTATTGGATCTGGCAATGGTGCAATCTAGAAAGAAATATTTTCTATTTATAACTTCATCGTGACTTGCACTTGAGATGCACTTAGTGTTTTCCATAAAGTTAAGGCCAAGGGTTACTCTCTTGGCCTTGTGATTTTCACACCTGGAGTGACCATATATATGTAAATACTGCCAGCACTTTTGAGAACTTGCATCTTTGAGGTAAATTATGTTTTTTGCATATGACTATGCAGTCCAGTGACTAGCTGTGCGCACAAAGATCTCTGTCTGGGCAGTGTGTGTGTGTGTGTGTGTGTTTGTGTTGGGCTCTGTGTGTGTTGGGCTCTGTGTGTGTGTGGGTGTGTTGGGCTCTGTGTGTGTGTGTGTGTGTGTGGGGCTCTGTGTGTGTGTGGGGCTCTGTGTGTGTGTGGGGCTCTGTGTGTGTGTGTGGGGGGGGGGGGCTCTGTGTTTGTGTGTGGGGCTCTGTGTGTGTGTGGGGGGGGCTCTGTGTGTGTGTGGGGCTGTGTGTGTGTGGGGGGCTCTGTGTGTGTGTGTCGCTCTGTGTGTGTGTGTAACGCTCTGTGTGTGTGTGTGTGTGTGGGGCTCTGTGTGTGTGGGGCTCTGTGTGTGTGTGGCTGTGTGTGTGTGTGGCTCTGTGTGTGTGTAGGGCTCTGTGTCGGTCTGTGTGTTTGTGTGTGGCATTTGCGAGAGATTAAGCTATTGGCATTGACAATGCCATTTATTTATGTTTTCAAAACCAACACATAAATAAAAAATGTGTCATCTACAATGCCAATAGCTCTAACTTTTGCAAAGTCGAGACCGTTGCATTGTAAATGCTTGTTATCGATTTCTCAACAGCATTCAATAGGGTAGATCGGGGGAGGCTGTGGAGAAAATTGGTCACCATGGGGATACCAGGGAATCTTTAACAATTTGTTATTGCTCTTCACACCTCCACGTGGACTCAGGTGGAACACAAGGCCTCTCAGAAAAATAGTAACCAATAACGGGGTGAAGCAGGAGTGCCTTTTGGCCCCTTTACTTTTTTCTATCTATATCAGTGATTTGCCAAGAAGAGTGGGGCTCAGTAAAGGGGATTCCCCTAAATTAGGAAATTTAGAGCTGAGCTGTCTGCTATATGCAGATGATGCCATAATAATGGATTTAACCCCAATCGGACTACAAAGACGACTTGCCGAGTTGATCAGGTATATAGAAGAGTGTTATTAAAAAATAAATATTTTAAAGAGCAAAGTCATGAATTTTAGTTATCAAGGATGTTAGGTCCGAAAAAAACTTGCATTGGTTTTTGGGAAAAGAGAAACTGGAAGTAGTAAAGTTTTACCCATATCTAGGAAAAATATTTACAAACAGGTGCTCAGCTAGCAATCATATGGACCACTGTAAAGTCAAAGCAATTTCACAAGCCTTTGCAATTAACCGTTTGTACACACACTGCACTTCTCACATATCATATCAGTCTATAAAATAAAGATTCCACCCACACTGAGCTATGACAGCGAAACAATAGATGCAATAGAATGGGACAAATTTGAGAAAGTGGAAGGGCAGATCTGGCGCCAAATATATAATTTGAACCGCGCTGCCCCTATTGCAGTGCTTAGGCTTGATTTTTGTTAACTCTCCACTTATGTGCTATCGATGGCTGCGTGCTCAAGATGGAGCAATGCATTATTAAATAGCTCTGAGAATCCGCGACGGGTAGCACTATAGAGAGAAATGTTTGCTAATATGAAAGAAAAGAGTGCTCATTTTAGGAATTATCTAAAAGCATCAACAATGTTCGACTTGGGGGGAGGAGCCAAGATGGCGATCGGAACAGTCGCGTAGGCTCCCGGCTCCGCAAGCCTTCGATTCCCGCACCTACATCCAGACCTCCATCCTGTGATTGTGCTGCGACGGGACGACGGCGAAAGCGCGCTGCCACTGCTCGCGTCCCTCCGAGGTCTCTGCCTGCCTGATAGCCGGAGATATTGTCGGATTTGTCTGGCGGCCATCATAGCCCTGGCTCCGGGACCCGTGTTGTCCTACACCGCTGGATGCTGCTGGAGCGGCATCGGTCCGTCGAGCCGGGGCGGAGCTGGCACTCAGAGGCACACTGCCTGCCGCAGGGGGTAACAGACGAGATCTTTTCGCTGCAACCCGGCTTCTCGCCACGAGCGGACTGCACACATTGGCGAGATGGGTGCCCACTGAAACTACTTCCCCTTTGTGGAACGCTGGAGTTGGGCTGTGCTGACCCCATTTTGAGGCTTGCACGGTGTTTGTGGATCACATCTGAATCTGCCCCCCGCCTTGAGCCGAAGAAGGAATGGCTTTCGCCGAGGGTCGCTCTTTGGTAGTGTGTCATGCCTATATCAGCAGCTCGGGCTACAGCCTTCCAGTTCCGATTTTGCCCCCATCTTATTGTGATTCCCCTAACGAGGTGGAAATGGCCGCTGGCTCCCTGACTGGGGAGGTGAATACTATCTTGCCTCACGACTGTGACACCCTGCCTAGTTTCAAGCTGTGTGCTGGTCTGCGCGTATTATCTCGTGGTGAGGAGCTGTTGGGTTTGCAGCCTGCGCCAACCTGCGGAGCCGTTCTGGCCGCTCTTGCTGATTTACGGACTGCATGGCGAGCAGGTTCCCGGGAGCTGGGTAAGAAGCTTGACGATGTCGCGCTCACACTGGGGCGAATGCGACTGGCCAGCTCCCACTGTTGTGTTGATCTGCCTTTGCCGGCTCTTGAGGGGGCTACCATGTTACCACGCAAGTGTAGAGAGGAACGGATCATTCCTGGCTGTGTACGTGTCTGCGGACGGTCGTCCGCCAGCTTCAGCTGCGCTACATTGTTTCACTCCCCGCTGAGGATTGAGACTTTATCCATGATGTCGCCACTACTGTCTCAAACACCGGTTCTGCAGCTACTGGCCCCCTTTGTTGCCTCCGCCTCGCAAGCTTTTTTCTCCTTACGGTGGAATGAGTATCATCGTGCGAACTTGGGGGTGCTCATCTTTTGGGACTATGGATCTATTTGTGACTGGCGGCGTCCATTTTGTTTTCCTACTCCTCTTCTTTGCCTAGACTGGCCATTTTGTCCCTTTGTTCTGTTTGGGGCGGGCACTCCTCGGGGGTCATGTTTAGGGGGATTTCTACGAACAGGCCAGGGCTGAGAGGTTTCCTTTCACGAACTGTGACTGATTGGCCGGCAAAGACTCAGGTTGGAACGCTTCTACGACATATTTGGATGTGCGATACGTGATGTCTCTCCCCATTTCATGCTGTAACTGATGTTTGCTGTTCTTGAGTCTTGCTTGTGGGGTGGAGGTCGAATGCATGGCCGGGGAGACCGGGAGCTCGTGGATTTGGCCCTCCTTCAGTTTTATAGGATTCCTTTTTTCTTTTCTTTCTTTTCTTTCTGTATCTATATTTCGGGTACTCTTTTTTGGGCGACAGGCACACTGCTAGGGGGGGGGTAGGCCGTAGCCTCTGCATGCGTGTAGGGGGGGGGGGTTTATTTTGTCCGTTTTAGTTTCTATGGGCCTTTATTTTTTCTCCTTTCCAACTTCTTTTCTCTTCTTATTTCTGTCTTTGGGTCCGTAGGTTGGTTCGATACGAGGTGGGTAGTGACCGGCATGAAACATAATGTGTGATTAATTATCCTGATGTGTATCTTGTTATGCCGCTATTCCGATTATAATTTTTCCTTTGTTTATTGGGTTTCACCTGATGAACGTTGCCCACTCATGTCGTAGGTGGATTGACTGTACTCTGATCCTTCCTAGTTTCTATATTTAAAAAATGCCTTAAAAATTAAAAAAATTAACCTTCATTTCTCCTGCTTCTCGGTAGTACGACTAGATCCAGTGTAACTCTGATTGATTGTCAATTGATATTGAGGTGCTACTGAGTCGCCGTATAGCTTGCAAAAGTACATAAAATTGCTTCGAGGCCGGCCGGATGGTTGTGGGCCCGTATTTGTTTGCTGACTCTGCGCAATAAAGGTTTCAAAAATTAAAAAAAAAAAAAACAATGTTCGACTTAGATAAGGATGGTGTGGCGGACCTCTGTAAAGGGCTTTGAAAATCAGATTTAAGAAAACAATCTATGGGGTTTCTCGTGAAAGAGACATTAAAATGTGCGCAGAGAATAGTAATAATGACTAATGTGGGGAGTAGTATTTTCAAAAAACCCCAACCTTATGTTTTATGGAATCTTAAACATGGAGTACGTAGGGTGATTCTGTTGCTTAGACTGAATTTACTTCCTCTAAGAATTGTAACAGGAGCTTGGGAGGGTATCACTAGACATGAAAGACTTTGGGGCATATGTAGTTAATTTCCATTTTGCGATTCTCAAATAGTGATTTTTAAGGAACCGCTATTTGAGAATTGCAAAATGGAATGTAGGTAAAAAATCGCAATTTTTTTGCGAATTGCTAAAATTCCTTAATTGCGATTAGCAAATTGCGAATCGCAATTAAGAAATGAGTGTTCCATTCATTCCTATGGGCCAAGAGGCCCATAGGAATGAATGGGGATACATTCTCAAATTGCGATTTTCTATGAGAAAATGGCAATTTGAGAATCGCAATTCCAAGGGTGACAGGGTGTCCGAAGGACACCTGTTAACCCCTGGAATAAGCCTGTAAGTACATGTGGCACACATAGATGCCCTAGGGCATGTCTGTGCGCCACATGGCACTTTGAATTTAAAAAAAAAATGCATTTTGACAGGAAATCGCAAAATACCATCTACATGGAGTAGGTGGTATTTTGCCATTCCTTAAGCCAAAATCGCATTTTAAAAGTCACCCCTACATAGCAACTTTTGCGATTCCTTATTTTGCTATGTGGCACCTACATACCAAATGGCCGTTTGCGATTCGCGAATTGCAAACGCCTTCCTACATATGTCCCTTTGTCATTTATGTAATACTGTATACAAGACCTAAATCATGTCCTATCTGTTTGTCCCACATTACAAACGGTATGTCGCAGATACCTAAGGAATTGTTTTTTAAAGTATAATATCGCCACAGAAGAAGAGGCCCGGAACTGTCTGCTTGCACCCCATCTGAACCTATGTGTTTTACATTTTTTTGCTTTTTAAAACAATTTTTAAATATGGATTAGAGCAGTACTGATCGATTTATTATGTATGTTCTGAGCACTTGCACTTTTTTGACTTTTCATTCCTAAGGTTAAGGAACAGAAGAGGCTGATTTACTATGTAAGCAACTGAGCACGTGCACTTTTTCCACCTTTTTTTGCTGCTAGTTTACGAGTCCATATGCGGAAGTACTTTGTACGCATTGAACTCTTCCACCTTACTAATCCTTGTTTTGTTGCCAATTATCGTGTGTTTCATGCCGAAAATGGCCCTTTAAAGTTCTTAAATACTCTTGCACTGCTATTATGCTGCTGGTTATATTGTACTGTATAGAGAATAGTCAAATTATAATTTTGAAAGTTTTATGATAGTATTAGATTACAAACTTCGTATAAGTCCGCAAGTATCCATCTATGGTAATTCCATCTTTTATGGTTCACTCCTCTTGGCACTCGAAAATTTATAGAATGGCTTCTACTAATATGTTCATTTGTGTTTTTATATGATATGTTATGATGAATTTAGTACTTCACTGTCAATTTGTGTGGAGTGTAATGTTGATCTTAAGATGTATTTTTATGTGGAATTCTTCGGAGTCCCAAATTATAGTAATTGAATTGAATTGCATCCTCCCATCACTTCTCCTCTCCCCTTAGTATCCCGCAAATGCTAATCTATTTGTGCGGACATCAACTTACAGGAATCCTGTCAGCAAAGGTGAGTACAGCTGGAGAGTGGGATCCAAGGAACCTTAGAAACCGGCTGCTGTCCCCATTCACTGGTGGCTCTCCCTGAAGGTATTAGAATTCGAAGAAATTCTATCAATCGAGGTCATTCAGTTTCTCTATGTAGTGTGGCATTTGGTCTGACTCTGTATCTGGTTTTATGGGTGGGGGGACACTAGTGGCATGTTAGCAACAGTCCTCCCCAAGCACTATGGTAAATGCAGTTTACAGAAGTAGTAATACTGTATGCGCTGTCAGTGTAGCCCTTCCCTTTACCCTTCTTTCATACGAGTTGGCATCCATCAGTAGTGCCAGTCAGGGTTTGTGATTGCCTGACATTGGTATGACCCTGAGCGACCCAAGCTCTTGGGCATCTCACTGTATTTTTTTTCAGACAAAGAGATCTTAAAAATATCATGAAATAATGAGATGATGTGCGTGGGGACTTGGGGGCATATGTAGGAAGGCGTTTGCAATTCGCAAACGCCATTTGGTATGTAGGTGCCACATAGCAAAATAAGGAATCGCAAAAGTTGCTATGTAGGGGTGACTTTTAAAATGCGATTTTGGCTCCAAGTAATGGGTATTTTGCGATTTCCTATCAAAATGAATTTTTTTTTTAATTCAAAGTGCTATTTGTCGCACAGACATCTATGTGCGCCACATGTACTTACAGGCACATTCTAGGGGTGCAACAGGTGTCCTTTGGACACCCTGGCACCCTTGGCATTGCGATTCTCAAATTGTGACAGAAAATCGCAATTTGAGAATGTATCCCCATTTATTCCTATGGGCCGCTTGGCCCATAGGAATGAATGGGACACTCATTCCTTAATTGCTATTCGCAATTTTCTAATCGCAATTAAGGAATTTTAGCAATTTGCAAAAAAATTTCGATTTTTAAAATTTTTTTTTATTATTTTTCTTTTTTTTTACCTACATTCCATTTTGCAATTCTCAAATAGCGATTCCTCAAAAATCGCTATTTGAGAATAGCAAAATGGAAATTACCTACATATGCCCCTTGGTGACAAGAGAGCTACTATCCAGTCTTTCCTCTGTTTATTTGGTGGGTCACAATTCCTGCTCATTCAAGCAATGCTGGTGTTCGGAATAGTTCAAGTGCTTTACTTATGTGCAAAGTTCATTAAAACCGTTACACCAACCGGTGGAGCGACTACAACAATTAAAGTAATGAAATACAGAGAAAACCACTTGTGCAAAGTGGAGACCACTGTAATGTTAAATTTCAATTACCGCAAATACAGTCTCTAAAAGAGGTCTGTGTTATGTTTGGATTAACACTAATGAGAGTTTTGTGAATCTGATATTTCAATTTGAACATTAACCGCTGTGCAGCCAACTTGTGTTACATGTGTGCTAAGTGGGTGAACCAGCGAGGGTGAAAGTGCCATTCCACAAAACGGGTCTAATGTGTTGGTTGCTTTATTAAGCGGGCTGTTTGGAAGTGGTTGTTGCATTGCAGGTGACTATGGTTGGCAAATCTTTGAGGAGGAGTTCAATCAGCCATTTCAGTGTTAAGTATTGCAGTGGCCTAATGTGTTTGACAAGGAGTAGGGAATGCGTAGTCAATTGATACTCAAGAGGGTAGAGAGGATGGTGTACGTCATGAGGTTTGAGTTTTTCTACTACATTATGAATTTGACATACCAAACTTATCTAGCGCAGTTGTGCATTTGTGTAGTTTGAAGAGTGGGAACAGTATGTTTTCACATCATTATTATATATTTTTTTGTTTCAAATATGTTTTTGGATTTTAAATTGAACAGGGAAAGTCAAGAGAAGACATAAAGCAAAATACATCCCATATAGCATAGTACAGTGATGGAGCCCTGCAAGGATCAGACGTTAAAGTATGAACAAAGGAAGGGTGGGGGAACAATAAAGATGGGGCAATGTACTTTTTCCTTAGCATGAGATCGTGATAAACATTATTAATAAAGAAAGATCTCCATGAGTTAAAGACACATTATGTGGGGGTCTTATGGGCCCAACCCCAGTGCAGAGGCGAAGTGAATAGGGTTCATGCATATCTGTGTAATATTTTGCTCATATATCAAGAGCTACGCATAATAATCAGTGGAATTTGGTAGTAGTGAATGTACGACTCAACTAACGACCACGGGTGGGAAAGTCGGAACCCAGGTAGGAGGACCAGGAGGGGAAGGATGTGCTCAGGTTGTCCCTGGGGAAGAAGATTAGAACCTTTTTGTAAGGCGGGGCAGTCCCATTCTGATCCGATCGCATAGGAGAGGCGTGGTGGACACCTCTTGAGTAAGGTACAAGGGGATCGTTCAAGAGCTGTAAAGCTCTCAGACAAGGGGGAACCAAGCAAGAGTGCTCTATCTGGGAGAGATGCTGGATTCAAGGCTGCCAGATGTGGCTGAGTTTAGTGTCTGTGTGATTCATACAGGCAGTAGGTAACTTGAGGGCCAGAACATGCCATAAGCGGAGAAACCATGTAGGAATAGGAGGGGGGTTAGGTTTCTTCCAATAAAGAGCTATGAATTGACGTGCCGCCCCTAACATTTGTGTTATTAAGCCCCAGTCAGAATGTGTTATGGCTACTAGTGTTAAGGGTCTAATGCCCAACCGGGTCAATAACGGGGAGCTAGGACTAGGGTATCCCACTGTCTTTGATGTGGCTAAGGATTTCCTTCCACAATAGCATCAGACTGGGGCAAGACCAAATGTGAATGAGGTCGCTTCTATCCCCTTGGCACCTCCAACAAGTTGGAGGAATGCCTGGTACCATCTGCTGGATTCCGGCATGGGTAAAGTACCATTGTGTCATGAGCTTGTAGGCCGACTCGCGCTGAGGGACGCTTTGATACATTTTAGAGATGTCTCGCCACAGTCAGTCCCAGCTCTCCGGGGGAACCTCCTCACCAACATCTATATTCCATTGCTTTTGGTAAGTGTGAGGTTGGAGTTGCGTGTGTTGCAACACTTTGTAGGTGTGGGAGATCCAAACCCCTCGAGCCTTCAACGTTGCAGACTAGAGTCTCAAAGGCAGTAAGCTGCCTCGTCGCTGAAGATGGGGTTGCTTGCTATGGGGGTGTTAGGGGAAGGGAAGGAGGTCAGGCCTGACATCTTGCCAGTTTGTCCCATATGTCTAAAACCGTTCTTGTGGGAGTGGCTATGTATGCGCTATGGGAGCAAGCCCTGCTGGGGAAGCTAGGCTAGGTCCAACAGATGCCTACATACTACCGCCCGATCCAGGTGGAACCAATGCTTTTTGCTCTCCCAAACCACCCATTCCGAGATGTAGCGAAGGTGGCAGGCCCAATAGTGTTAAGGGAGGTTAAGGCATGTTCCCCCCCCCCCCCCCCCCCTCCCCCCCATCCCCCATCTCGGGGCAGCATCAAGACCTTGTTAGAAAAACGCTAGCAAGACCTGCCCCAAATAAAACTGGTTAAATCACTTTGGAGAAACTGAATATCTGTTTGTGGGATTGGGGTAGGAAGGGTTTTGGAATAAATATAATAGCTTTTGGAGGAGTGACATTTTTACCAGGAAAGAGGGAGGTTATGCCATCTGCGGATATCTTCCAGTACGGCGTGCCTGTAACTTGGCCAGTTGGCTTGAGTCCAAGAAGAAAGCAAAGGGGTCAGGTTCTAGATCTAGATATCGTATCGTATTCTTAGACCATTTCAGAAGAATCCGGCTTTGTAAATCTTTTACCTCTGAGGTTGGTAGGATGAAGCTCAGGGCATGGGATTTGGCTAAGTTGATCTTGAAACCTGAGGCGTCTTCAAAAGAGCTAATGCTAATGCTGGAAGATATGAGGACGGAGTGGCTAGGGAGAGAAGGCGGTCACCCGCAAACAAAGAAATCTTGTGTTCATATCCTCCAAGGGGAATGCCCAAGATGGTGGGCGAGCGGCGGATTGCAATCGCCAGAGGTTCCATTACCAGGGCAAATAGCAGTGGAGATAACGGCTACCCTTACCTAGTCCCCCGGCATATGGGGATGGGAGAGGTGAGGCGGCCATTGATACAGATATGTGTGTAGGGTGTGTGTTTGGGCCCGTCAGCCTGGAAATCATGATAGAGCCTAGTCCTATTCACCTGAAAACCTCCCTGAGAAAGCGCCAGTCTACCCGGTCAAAGGCTTTCTCAGCGTCTAGTGACACCAGGCCGGCAGGTATGTCTCTATATTGGACTTTTTCAACAGGATGGCCTATGCAACAGATGTTATCTGCACCCTGGCGATGGCGGATGATCCAACCTGATCCGGATTAATGAAACCAGGTAGATAGGGTTCCAAGCAATTCGCAAGGATCTTTGTATAGATCTTCGCGTCTTTATTTAGGAGGGCAATGGGGCGATACGAAGTGAAAAGAGAGGAGTCTTTTCCCGGCTTGGGGACAAGCACTATCTCAGCTTCTGACATAGTCATACCAGTGACGTCTGTAAAGTTATTAAACAGGTGAAGAAGGTGGTCTTCACTTGTAGAAGACAAGAGGGAGACCATCAGGGCCGAAAGTTTTCCCTGTTGGGAGCTGTTTAAGGGCTTTCGCTATTTCCACTTATGAAATTGGTTCATCTAAAAGGGTCATGTGATGAGGGCTGATAGACTCCCAGGGACAAGAGTCAAGAAAAGACATATTTTTCTCTGGGACACAGGGGTCGTCCGCGTATAGTTCTTTGTAGAAATTTGAGAGAGTTAAGCTCTTGTCCAGGTCCGATGTGGCCCAGGTGCCATCCACTCACCTAAGTTTGGAAATGTGGGCACACATGGTCTGGGCTCGTAAGCGCCGCTCAAGGCATGTCCCAAACTTGTCTGCCCCCCCCCCTGTGTAAAGTTTTTGTTTGAGAGTGAGCAGGAGGTGCTCTGCTTTGATAGTGCGCTGTAAGTGAGGCTGGCCTCACCGTGGAGCCAGCTGCTTTTTGTTGTGAAGTGAGGGTTGTTGATGGTCCTTTTGCTCTAGGGCTTTGATGTCTGCAGAGAGGGTCCATTCAAGGAGGCGAGCTTCTCAAGAGCAGGTTTTCGAAGTATCGGGTGTCATTTGTATAAAAAAAGCCTTGATCTCCTTCCAGATATCTGCTGAATCAACTGAATCGCGGAGGACCTGGGGAGGTAGTATCCACCAAGGTTGGGCATTACGTTGGGGATTGGGAGGCCGAAGTGATATCAAGATATGGGCATGATCAGGTATTGAAACGTCTGACATCTCTGCAGTGGCAAAAAATTGGAGCAGGGGGAGGGAAAGTAATAATCAATTTGTGAGTATGAACGGTGAACGTGGGAGAAAATGAGAAGTCTATGGAGTCAGGGTGTAGATATCTCATTCTCCACGCATCTAATAACCCTAAGTCAGTAATGGCATGTTTAAGAGCTGCCAACATGGCACGAGTAGCCTGATACATTTGTGCACTACGATCCCAGTCAGAGTCCCACACCAAGTTGAAGTCACCCCCAAGGATAATCTCTTCTTTTTAGGTGCATAAATGTTTAGGAGGGTCAACGGTCGCGTGCCCCAATGTATTTGGATTTTAAGATAGCGCCCTTCAGTGTACCTTATCGCCTTAGGGTTGTTCCCAGCCAGGCCACCCTTCAGTAATATGGCTACTCTGTCAGTTTTTGAGGAGGAGCAGGCCCAGTATTGTGTTTGGTATTTAGGATGTGACATGAGACGAGTGTCAGTGGAGAGAAGGTGGGTTTCATGAAGAAATGTGATATCAGGGTCCTGTAGTAGTAGATACCGCCAGATCTGGTGTCTCTTGTTAGGGGAGATAAGTCCCCCAATGTTTAGCGAGAGGAGTTTAAAGAGATTTGCCATTGTCGCCCAATGGGAGTATCTACGTGTTAAGTATGTCATTAGTGCCTATGTGAACCCAACCGCATCCCCGGGGAGTCACTGGGACAGAAGGGTGGGTAGGGGCATGTGTAAAGCAGGTTGAGCAACACAGTGCCCCCAAAACAGTGTTCAAATGCCCTAGGCTGGCGGTACCCAACCATGTCCCCTTTTTGGGAGACTCATTCAATGGGTAGTGGCAGGGGAGGAAGGAGAAGGTGGGGATGATGTTCTCAACAGGGGACGGCCAACATGGCCAATCAAGATTAATGTCTACAAGGAATAGCCCCTAGTCCACAGAACAGGCAATTCTTAAGAAGTCAATCTTCAAAGAGACACTGTAGACGTATGGGAGGTGGCAGGTACAGGCAGTTCCTCAAGTTTCCGCTTCCAGTGACCTGGGGGCATTGGGGCTCCCACCACAGTCCCCAATGCTCAGGCCAGGCTCCGAGGGATGGGGTTCCCGGGGCCAGACGTGGCCTGGGAGGGGGGGGGCACTCTGGATCTACCCTTTATTTTATTTTTATTTTTGTTGAAGGAAGGCCGGCCCCTGGGGATGGGATCCCCGGGGCCATAATTGGCCTTAGGAAGGGGGCCGCGCAGCTCCCCTCCTCCTAAAAAATCCAGGCTGGCCCCTCTCCTGTACTTAAAAAATAAAAGAGAGGCAAAGCCCTGGGGGATGGAGTCCCCGGGCCATTTTTGGCCTCAGGAGGGGGGACACGCGGCCTCGTTCCAAAAAAAAAAAATGCTGTCCAGCCCTGGGGAATGGGGTCCCCTGGGCCAATAGTGGCCCAGGGCATGGAGGCCACACGGCCCCCTTCCCGTTTTTGTATTTAAAAAAGAAATGATCAGGCCCTGTGGGATGGGGTCCCCAGGGCCCAAAAAACACTAAAACGGGGGGGGGGGGGGCGAAACAGCCCCCTTCTAAAAATGTTTTTTTTGTTTTTTTTTTAAAGAAAAGCCAGCATCTTGCTGCAGGCCCTGCACCACTCTGCAAACACGCCCCCTGGTGCTTTCTAAGTTGGGGGTTTAAGTTCCCTTCATTCTTGAGGGTCCATGGGAGCCAGGTAGCCCACCGGGTACCAAGCCGCACACAGTGAGATTGCTGAGAGGTGGTCTGAGGCCACGTCCTTTTAGTTAGTAAGTAAGTAGTAAGCTTATAAAGCTAGGCGTCTTGGCGCTGAGGGAGGATACAGGTTTAGCACAGGTGAGGGGCATTACTCTTTCCTTTCAAAGAGCTGCGTCTTCAGTAACTTCCTGAAACGAGGTCTGGATGGTTGGAGTCTGATAGTGTCCGGTAGCTGGTTCCATAATTTAGACGCTCGGTATGTTAGGCTCCTACCACCTCCCCTCCCCTCCACCCCCATCTAGCTCTGAAAATCCAGGGAATCTGAACTAAACCTTTAATGGCCGATCCAAGGTTACACTAAGGGGTGTACTGTAAAAACAGTTTCTGTAAATCCGCCGCTCCACCCCCAAACTAGGTTTTGTGTACCAGGCACAGAGCTTTCAACTCAATTCGCTGTTGCACCTGCAACTAGTGAAGGGTTTTAATGCTGCCAGATATGTGGTGGAACTTGGGAATATTCAACAGCATTCTGGATGCTGCATTTTGGATACATTGCAGTTTTGAAAGTTGTCGCTTATTTATGCCAATGAAGAGGGCATTACAGTAGTCGATCCTAGAAAGGAACAAGGCAATGAGTACTGATGTCCGCAATTCAGGAGGAATGAAAGGGAAGATTTTGCAGAGTACTTTCAGCTGAAAGAAACATGCTGATGTAAGCTGGTTGATTTTGCCTTGAAAGCTAATCTGATTGTCCTTTCCTGCGGGTACAGGGCAATTTACTGCCTCTGCCGGCCACCAACCCTGGTTCCAGAGTGGTGCACCAGACCCAAACCCCATCACTTCAGTTTTCCCTGTGTTACGTTTGAGATAGTTCTAGTGCATCCAGTCCATGATGTGTTTTAGACAGCTGTGGAACTTCCGTGCAATAGTGTCCGTGTTGGAAGAGATGGAGATAACCAGTTGGGTGTCATCGGCATATGACACTAACGAAAAACCATGTCTTCTGATTAACTCAGCCAGAGGTGTCACCTAAATGTTAGAGTGTTGGGGATAGTCCAGACCCCTTGGGAACTCTACAGGGGAGGGTGAGACTCTGATTGATGGTTGCCCCAACAGAGCCTTTGTTCCCTATCTGAGAGGAATGAAGTCAGAAAACAGAGCTCCCCTTCCCTGACACCTATTTCCTCAGCCTTAGGATCAATACCAGATGGTTAACGGTATTGAAAGCAGCTGATAGGTCCAGGAGGATTAGGATGGCCTTGCCACTGCTGCCCAGTTGTCTACGTACCTCCTCCGTAGCCATAATCGAGGTAGACTCTGTTGAGTGATGTTGTCTGAAACCGTGTTGAGAACGGACAAGAATGTTATTCCGCTCTATAAATCCCATTAAATCTCGATTCGTTAATTTTTCCAGTATTTTAGCCGCCAGCAGCAGGCAGGAGATGGGACGGTAATTTTCGATCACATGGAGGTCGAGAGAAGTTTTTTTGTAAGATTGGCCTAATACAAGCCTTTTTCCATGAGGTAGGGAAAATTCCTGAGCTGATAGTGTTATTGAGGAGAGGGGCAAGTTAGGTACTGATTTTGTTCGAAACCAGATGGAAAATCGCTGGCAGATAGTGGTCTGCTGGAGATCCAGATTTAGCTGCTAGGAGTCATTAATTTGTTCTTCCCATGGAGAGAAGAGAGAAACTGCTGAGTTGACTGTATTTGGACAGCGTCGCCAACCTTACTGTCTCCTGCATACTACTGTTGCAGGGGCTCGAAGTTTACCTTCCAGTTCTTTGTAAATCAGTTGGATTTTTGTCTGGAAGAAACTTGCTACCTGGTTGCAGAAGTTCTGCTCCGGCACAAATTGGTTTTCTAAGTTAAGTTTAGATAGTGCCGTGACCATCTTAAAAAGCTCTCTTGATGAGTTTTTAGCCCCCTCTATTTTGTTAGTGAAATACATATTTTTTTCCATTAATAATGGCTTACTTGTATTCCTCTAGGACACGCTGGTAGGGCAGTTTACTCTGCTCACTGTAATCTACTCTCCAAGATCTCTCCAGGTGCCTACACCTGATTTTTATGGCTTTAAGGCTTTAAGGTCAGGATTATACCATGGGGCAGAAGCTCTTTTTCGCCATTGTGTGTTAAATCTAAGCGGAGCTAGCTGGTCACCAGCAGCTTGGTTCCGACTGTCCATGTTATCGGCTGCCTCGTTGACATTTCCTCCTGAGGATGGAGGGCTAGTGTCAAGCCGCTCAATTAGCTTGTCTTTTCTTAATTTTTGCCAGGCCCTAGATTTGACCTGGATCAGGTTCTTGGGCTGGGAACTGTCATTCTCCTTGTAGGTAAGAGTAAATCAGATGACACTGTGATCCGAACAGGTTACTGGAAATATTTTATCAACCAATATATTGAGGTGGTTGGTGAAGATACCATCAAGGGAGTGTTAGGCCTTATGTGTGGGATCGGAGACTAACTGTGTCAGCCCAAAATCTTCTAAATTGCCAACCAATGTAACTGTGTCTATGTTTTTGTCAGATTCCAAGTAGAAATTTAATTCCCCTCGTATAGTGAACGTTGGGAATATGATTCCATGAATGTTTGAAGACCCTGTAACAAAAGCGTTTTTCAGGCCATGGGGGCCGGTATATGAGCAAGCCAGTAAAAGAGGCAGTGTTGGAGAATTTAATATTAAATTCCATGGCTTCTGCACCTGGAAGATGACAGGATGCAAAAGTGGACTTGACATGGACTTGTAAATAATCGCTAAGCCTCCACGTTTTTAGGTCTCGCTAGACGTATGCAAAAGCGAAGCTTTTGCGTCTAGCGAGACAACTAATGTAATCACTTTCAGGGGAATGTAGACAGCAGACTGTCACGAGCGTCTCCTGCCGGAGATTCTACCTCGTGAGCGCGCACGTTGCCGTCCCTCATATTCCCATGCAAAGAAAGGCACACTGAACACACACATGCAGGCAAGAAGGCACACACACACAGGAGCGCACCTACACACATACAAAGCCCCCCCGCACCCAACCCCCCCCCCCGCCGCATACATAGAAGCCCCCCCCACCTGCCGCTGCCGCATACATAGAAGGGCCCCCCACCCACCTCCCTGCCGCCGCATACATAGAAGGGCCCCCCCCTCCTCCTGGCCGCCGCCGCATACATACAAGGCCCCCCCCCCTCCCCCGCCGCATACATAGAAGTCCCCCCCACCGCCGTATACATAAAAGTGCCCCCCCAGGCGCCGCATACATGCAAGCACCCCCCCCCACCCCCACCCCACCCCACCCCACACTTACCGTGGTTCTAAGGTCTTGCAGCCTCCGCGGAGCTCTCCCTCGGGCATGAGCACCGCGTCACCAGCACTGCTTTCCCGTGGGCGCGTGCGCGGGCTTCCGAAGACGGAAGTCCCGCCCCAAGGAAGGTTTCGCTTTCGGAGCTGGTTTTGCTGGGAAGAGGGGGAAGGAGCCAGGTGCTGGTCCTGCGTTGGCACACTGCAATTTTGTCAGCTCGGGGATCGAAAGCAGGTTAGGACAACTTGTTTTATTTACACGCATTTGAAGAACATAAAACAGAGTGCGAGCGGAGCACACAGATGTAAAACTAAAACCACACGGAATGTCCAATCACAGATATACGTAACATCGTACCTACAACAAGTCAGCACTATTGGTTTGTCAATGGTTGATGTTACATCAGCTGAAAAAGCAGTAACTATGGCTTTGACTAGACTACATTGCTCTGCGATCTGACGCAGGGGGTGGGGGGGTAAGCACGTCACACACTCCTGTGGTTGAGGGATCGAGATGCGGGTTACCAAGCGTCACTGCAGTCAGGATGGGACCCCGAACCCAGATACCGCTCTGGGCTATTAAACTACCAGCAGGCTGCAAAGATCACGTGGGTCTGAGACGCAGGAATTGCAGTCGGCGCCTTAATCCTCAAAGCTACCGAAATGTATAAGAAACCTGTGTCCACGCAATGGGCCCGGCCGCCACACCGTCTAACATGTGGTCAAATTCCTCTCACACTGCTTCCACACCCGAGTGACCCGCAGCATCTTCCCACCGCAAGACAGGGTAGCCGGGTCAGCTGCTCCGCTACGGCAAGGGAACCACACGGTGCCCACGCCCTCCACCCATGCTCTCCACCCGCTCCCCGAGGGCCTTGGCCCTCGAACCGGCAATCCTGTAGGTAAGGCACAGTCTCGCAAAAAAACTTTCCATAGGCTCCACTAGCGGCCATATTGGAACAGATGCTGCATTTCCCTGCTTGAAACCCAGACAAGCTCCGGACCCATTGCGCCAGAGAGGGGCATGCCAGCGCCCTAAGGCACACGCTACTAGATTATATGGCCCGGCCTCACTCTCGGAGCCAACATTATACCGCTTGCACATGCCCGATCTCGATCCCGTGCGCCGCCGTGCTCTGGTCTTGATTGTAATAAAGTGTGGCCTATAGGCCTGAGCTGCCATCTGGGGAACCAGGTTAGAGTCTTGCATCGGCTCGACACCCTAGTGCTCTGGGCACATCACTGAAACGTCCGGTGCTCAAGTGAGTAATATGATCTTGTGTAATATGGTCCTCATGTAAAGTGCTCTGGTGCCTTTGGGCAAAGTTTGTTGCATATAAAACTGCACACAAATCCCATGTAAAGTTACCCAAACATCACAGCGATGCGAAGCATAATAACGGCACACAGCATTATATAAATCCCTGTTGCCATTACAAAGCACCTATGATGTAAGATAATCTGGTTGTGGTGTGTCATGTACATGCATCACCACTTGCACCGTCCATCTCCCTTGTCTGAGTTATGGTGTTTGATGTGTTTGTGTGTCTCTGTGTCCTCTGTCGGCCTGTTTGGGCTTCGGTGCATTCCTCTGTGCAGAGTACCCTTCCAAATATGGAAAGCAACATGTTTAGCCAAGGCGAAGAAAGGCGATACTACTGACGTCATGCCACCTCCCAACAGGAAAGAGTTCTCACCTGAAGTAGCTGATCCCGCTTCTGCCGGAATCTGGGCCTGGTGGAAGCACTACGAGGCAATATAAACTTTACTTTCATCCACCTCTGTGGCATGTATTTATTTTACGTTATTTCCAGCACTTTTCCATATATACCTAAAAACAGATTTTCTTTATAGTTTTTCATTGCAGTGCCTTTAGAAATTCGTAAACTCGCGTGCTTGTTGCTTTCACATCCTGCGCTTGCAGCGCTCATTAATGGTTGATTTTCATATGGATTCTTTAAAATCGTTTCCACAACTTTGATCTCCTGGGATCGTACCAAAGGCTGGAAACTCTCGCCAAACATGCCCGGCACCGGTGCGCATGGGCCGCCCCGCCCCGGCCACCAGGTGAAGCGGATGCCTCTTGGGTCCGCCCGCGATCAGCAGCGATCGCTTGATCTGCACCGAAGCAGGAGGAAGCCCCGTGCTCCAGTCCCCGTACTGCAACAATGCTCTTCTCGGCGAGAGATGTAGCGCTGCTCCTTTTAGGTAAGTTATGAGGCGCTAAATCTGGGTCGTTGGTGTATGTGTGTGTGCGCATTTGTGTAAGGGCTGACCCCATACCCGTCCCAGTGCATCGCACTTAGGGTTCTGACCCGCTCCCTGCTCGGACCAGCCCTTAATAACAGTACTGGGTAGGTTATCATCGTTTAGGGTGTCCAGTATGCAAGGACGGAAATATACCCTTCCCCCACTCCCCGTCTGCTGTTTAAATGATAAAATACAGCAATATTCAGTGCAATATTCAGGGCCCGTAGCCCTCCAGGTCTTTGGCTCGGTGCCACTGCACCTGCTGCAACAATGGAAGCACCGCCTCTGCATGTCATCCATATTGAGACGATAAAATGCAGAGATGGAAACCCTTGACCTGCAAATTAGCGAAGGAGCCCTGCAACTCACCCCAACCCACTGTGCCACAATGTGTTTTTCTGTGCATTCTCGAGGCCTTCTAGGTGCCACCTAAAGAATTCAGTATCCGTGGCTGCTGACCAGCTTTAGCACCCGGTGTGACAGTCATTTTCAGTGCCCCCCCACCCAGGACTTCCTGTTTGGATTCCCTCACTACCTCGAGGCAAAAGTGCCCCTCATCTCTCCAGTCATAAGTTATTGCTAAACACCCAAGGTCAGCACCCTGTGCGGCCGCACCGGTCGCACTGCCCTAAAGAGGGCCCTGTGTGGCTGTGATGAGCTGTGTTCAATCACATTGCAGTGCTAAGAAATAATGGTAGTGGTGACCCAGAATTTCATTTAAAATCACATATCACAGTGCTGTTGGTTCTTCCGCCTTTCAGTGTGTACATCCAAGGGTGTGCACCATTCGAGGACCTGCCTTCGTGTGTGTGCAGAGATCTCAGGGGCATTATTTCCAGTATCAGTACATAATATTATTATTGGTTTTGAATTTGCCTCCAATTGTTAACACAGGTCCACAAGTACCAGAATGCATGTGTAAAAATATTCCTGGAAATCCTTTGCGGTTACAACATTGTGTGCTGCCTTGGATTGTGACTTTGTTTATTTTTGTTTAAACTTCTTTATTAATTTTAAGATAGACATATCACACATAAAAATGGCATACATTCCATAAACCCTACATAGGCTACAAGTTCAGTTTTACACATCTCGCAAATTCATTAAATCCATCTTCCATTTTAAGACAAACCAAGCATTTGCAATGCAATAGGTCTGGCATTACTGAATGTTTGAGTTATTGGTGTTGCATTATTATTAGCAATGCCAATAGCTCAAACTTTTATAATGCGAGACCTATTGCATTGCAAATGCTTGTTTACCTGATCTCGCAACACTGGCCAGGGGGTAGCCCACTGGGGTAACTGTGGCCCAGTCAGGCTCAGAGCACTCTGAAGCCCAGGTTTCAGTGAGAAAAACTAAGTCTGGGTCTAGGGATTGAAGAGGAGTCCTAGTTCGTATTTATGCTTGATGGCCGATCTAGTGTTCAGAAGTATAGCCTTTAGACCAGCCAACTTCAGTTGGCTTTTAGTATTGTCATTGTTATTAATTTGTTTCGCTTTGTTAAATGTGTAGTGCAGAGCTTGAGCGATTTGAGACGTGGTATTCTGTCCCGCGATAGGTATAAATCTTGTCTTTACCCGCCCAAAAAGGAATGAGGTGACAGTGGGCGGAGTGGGATCCATGATTGAAAAGCTGCACTCTGTACACTGATAACCATCAGTATGATTGCCCCCCGGCCTCCTGACACAGCTGCGCAATTCCCAGTATTGAGAGTTTGTAACTGTGTTGCAGAGTATTTGGTTTTTACAAATTGGGCAGGGGTTCTGGTGCATGGCATTATCCTGGAGCTGACGGGTGCAGATGGGCTTGCCTTTTGAGCGCCGGTGGCGTGCGCGCTAGGGACTACATGCCTACAATATGCCCCGGGAGCCAGAACAGGAAATGAGGGACCCGGAAGTGGGAGAAAGGAACTGGACCCCCAACTGCTATGATGACTGCCCGGTTATTGAAAGAAGATGTGAAGCCAGGTGATTCTCTATCCGCGCAATCAAGGGTGAAAACCTTGCCGTAGACCGAAGAGCAGGAGTCAAGTAGGAAAGAAACTAACCTCTCTCAACTTAGCAGGTCGATTGCTAACTCGCACCTTTAGAGTTAAATATGTTTCACAGGAAACGGTAAAATACAGTTAAAACAACGTGATTGTTAAAAAAATAAAAGCGTTTAGCAGGAGCCGCAGAGCAGGTGTTTCACAACAGTATCAGCTATTCCTGAAATGCAAAAAAAAACTTACTTTAGCTTGTGTCTGTAGGACGTCCTTGGGGGCCAACTACCCTTCTTGTTACCTCCAGTAAGTCCCACACAGTGGGATTGCTAAGACATCTTCGGAGGCCATGCCCCCTTTCTCCACCACTATGCAAATGCGACTCTTGGCAAACTACGGGATGAAGTCCACTTTACTCCTGAGGGACTTTGGGGGCCAGAAAGCCCTCCTGGTAACTCCTGTAAGTCCTACGCAGTGGAATTTCTGAGCGCTGGTCGGAGGCCCAGCATCCTTTCTGCACCACTCTCCAAATTCGACTACCAGTTAAAGAAGCATTTGCAATGTAATAGGTTTCGCATTTGCGAGAGTTGGAGCTTTTGGTGTTGTAAATGTAAAAGTTTTTACTAATGTTTTTGTCGAGTGGATGTACGTTGTGTGTAGTGGAAATATGTGGTATATTGTGCAGTGAAATTATGTGACTAGATAGTATGTGGTATTTAGTGTACAGGAATTATGTGGAGGGGGATTATGTGTTTTGGAGAGTATGTGGTATTGTAGTCTGTATTGTGGAGCGGCAATCTCCGGTTTAGTCTTCCTTGTTTCCATAGAAGCTAAACTATAAACTCAATGAGACAAAAAAAGAAGGAACCACTGAGGAGCACTTCTGAACCTAGTCGGAGGTATGAGTAGGGCCACTGGAATTATGCGACTGTTCGGCTGCACCAATTTTCCCATAATTAAACATTTTACGCATTAGGCAAATATTCCATCATCTGCTGCCTAATCTGCAGATTTGAACAAAAAAAGCTTTGTTTCTAGCTCAAATGGCACAAATGTTCCCAAAAATGTGGGTGTTAAATTGGTACTAATGGTGCAAAAACCTGTCTTCTTTCTGTGCCCCTCTAGCCTCTTTCTGCATTTCTTTTGCATCTTTCTGCACCTTTCGTCCTCTTTCTGCACCTCACTGTCTTCTTTCTGCACTTCACTTGCCTCTTTCAGCACGTCTGTTGCTTTTTTCTCCTGATCTCTTGGCTCTTACTGCACCTCCTGCCTCTTTCAGCACCTCTGTTGCTTTTTTCTCCAGATCTCTTGCCTCTTTCTGCACTTCTTGCTACTTTCTGCACCTCTCTTGCCTCTTTCTGCACCTCTCTTGCCTCTTTCTGCACCTCTCTTGCCTCTTTCTGCACTTCTCGTGCCTCTATCTGCTCTTCTCTTGCCTCTTTGTGCATTTCTCTTGCCTGTTTATGCACTTCCCTTGCCTCTTTCTACAATTCTTGAGCCTCTTTCTGCACTTCTTGAGCTTCTTTCTGTGCCTCTCTTCCCTCTTTCAGCACCTCAAGTGCATCTTTCTGCACTTCTTGCCTCTTTCTACACTTATCTTGTCTCTTTCTCTACCTCTCTTGCCTCTTTCTGCACCTCACTTGCCATTTTCTGCTCATCTTTTGCTTCCTTCTGCTCTTCTCTTGCCTCTTTCTGAACCTCTCTCTCTTCTTTCTGCACCTCTTTCCTATTTCTGCACCTTACTTGCTTCTTTCTGCACACCTCTTGCCTCTTTCTGTGCCCCTTTTTCTACACCTCGCTTGCCTCTTTTTGCACCCATGTTCCCTCTTTCTGCATCTTTCCTGCCTGTTTCTGCACCTCTTGCTTCTTTCTGTGCCTCTGTTGATTCTTTCTGCACTTCTCTTGCTTATTTCTGCACCCTTTGTGCCTCTTTCAGCACCTCTGTTGCTTCTTTCTGCTCTTCTCTTCCTTCTTTCTGCACCCCTCCTGCCTCTTTCTATACTTGTCTTGCCTCTTTGTTCACCTCTCCTACTTTTTTCTGCACCCCTCGTGCCCCTTTTTGCACCACAGTTGGTTCTTTCAGCACTGCTCTTGCTTCTTTCTTCACCTTACTTGCCTCTTTCTACACTTCTCTTGCTTCTTTCTATACCTCTGTTGCTTCTTTCAGCAATTCTCTTGCTTCTTTCTGCTCTTCTCCTGCTTCTTTCTCCACTGCTCTTGCTTCTTTCTGCACCACTCTTGCTTTTTTCTGCACCTCTCTTGCAAATGTATGCATCCCTCTTACCTCTTTCTGCACCCCTCTTACCTCTTTTTGTAACTTTCATGCCTGTTTCTGCACCCCTCTTGCCTCTTTAAGCACCTCTGTTGCTTCTTTCGGCACCTCTCCTGCCTCTTCCTGTAACTTTCTTGCCTCTTTCTGCACCTCTTTTACTTCTTTCTGCACTTTTCTTGCCTCCTTCTGTACCCCTCCTGCTTCTCTCTGCCCCTCTGTTGGTTGTTTCTGCGCTGCTCTTGCCTCTTTCTGCACCTCACTTGCCTCTTTCTGTACTTCCCTTGTGTCTTTCTGCACCTCACTTGCTTTTTTCTGCACAATTCTCCCCTCTTCCTACACATCTTTTCCCTCTTTCTGTATTTTTTCCCTCTTTCTGCACCTCTCTTGCCTCTTTTTGCACCCTTATCCCCCCCTTATGTACCTTTCCTGCCTATTTCTGCATCTCTCTTGCCTCTTTCTGTACCTCTGTTATTTCTTTCTGCACTTCTCATGCTCTTTCTGCACCCTTCGTGCCTCTTTCAGCACCTCTGTTGCTCCTTCCTGCACTTCTCTTCCTTCTTTCTGCACCCCGCCTGCATATTTCTGTACCTGTCTTGCCTCTTTGTGCCCCTGTCCCACTTTTTTCTGCACCCCTCTTGCCTCTTTTTGCACCACAGTTGGTTCTTTCAGTACTGCTCTTGCTTCTTTCTTCACCTTACTTGCCTCTTTCTGCACTTCTCTTGCTTCTTTCTATACCACTGTTGCTTCTTTCAATAATTCTCTTGCCTCTTTCTGCAGTTTTCTTCTGTCTTTTTGTATCCCTCCTGCCTCTTTCTGTACCTTTCTTGCCTCTTTGTCCACCTCTCCTTCCTCTTTCTGTACCCCTCTTGCCTCTTTTTAAACCTCTGTTGGTTCTTTTTGAGCTGCTCTTCCTTCTTTCTGCACCTCACTTGTCTCTTTCTGCACTTCTCTTGCTTCTTTCTACACCTCTGTTGCTTCTTTCTGCTCCTCACTTGCTTCTTTCTGAACCCTTCTTGCCTCTTTCTGCCTCTAATTCCCTCTTTCTGCATCTCTCTTGCCTTTTTTTGCACCCTTGTTCCCTCTTTCTGCACCGTTCCTGCCTATTTTTACATCGCTCTTGCTTCTTTCTGTACCTCAGTTGCTTCTTTCTGCACCCTTTGTGCCCCTTCAGCACTTCTCTTGCTGCTTTCTGCACTTCTCTTCTTTCTTTCAGCAACACTCTTGCATCTTTCTGTACCTCGCTTGTCAATTTGTGCATCTCTCCTACCTCTTTTTGCACCTCTGTTAATTTGTTCTGCACTTCTTTTGCTACTTTCTGTACTTCTTTTGCAAATTTCTGTATCCTTCGTGCCTCTTTCTGCACCCCCTTCCCTCTTTCTGTACCTTTCTTGCCTGTTTCTGTACCTTTCTTGCCTGTTTCTGCACCTCTCTTGCCTCTTTCTGCACCTCTCTTGCTTTTTTCTGCACCCCTCTTGCCGTTTTCTGCCGTTCTCTTGCCTCTTTCTGCACCTCTTTTGCTTCTTTCTGCACTTTACTTGCCTCTTTCTGTACCCATCTTGCCTCTTTCTGCACCTCTGTAGGTCCTTTCTGCACTGCTCTTGCTTCTTTATGCACCTCTGATGTAGAGGTAGTTTTAACCCCCCTGCCCTATTATGTACTAGGGCCTTACAGGGGAGGTCATACCAATCACAGCGGAACCCCAACCCACAGTGTACCCTAGTGTATAGGTGTTTTCACAGTATTCAAAGTGTCTTTTAGAATAGCACTGGCTCCGGGCCCGGTTAGTCAGTCAGTTACATCCAGTACTAGTTAGCCAACAAGTTGGGGGCGCAGTAGGACTTTGCAACAAGGTCTCTTTCTACACCTCTGTTGGTTCTTTCTGCATATCTCTTGCTTCTTTCTGCACCCCTCTTGCCTCTTTCTGCACCCCTCTTGCCTCTTTTTGTGCCCTTGTTCCCTCTTTCTGGACCTTTCCTGCCTGTTTCTGCACCTCTTTTGCTTCTTTCTGTACCTCTGTTGTTTCTTTCTGCACTTCTCTTGCCTCTTTCTGCCCCTTTCAGCACCTTTGTTGCTATTTTCTGCACCCTCCTGCCTCTTTCTGCACCTCTCCTGCCATTTTGTGCATCTCTCCTTCCTTTTGCTGAACCCCTCTTGCCTCTTTTTGCACCTCTGTTAATTCTTTCTGCACTGCTCTTGCTGCATCTCATTTGAAAATGTCTGTATCCCTCATGTCTCGTTCTGCACCCCTCTTCCCTATTTCTTCACCTCTCTTGCTTCTTTCTTCTCTTCTCCTGCTTCTTTCTGCACTGCTCTTGCTTCTTTCAGCACATCTCTTGCAAATTTATGTAGCCCTCTTACCTCTTTCTGCACCCCGTTCCCTCTTTCTGTGCCTTCCTTGCCTGTTTCTGTACCTCTCTTGCCTCTTTCGGCACCTTTGTTGCTTCTTTCTTTACTTCTCTTGCTTGTTTCTGCACCCCTCTTCCTGTACCCCTTTTGGCTTTTTGTGCACCTCTTTTGCCGTTTTCTGCAGTTCTCTTGCCTCTTTCTGCACCTCTTTTGCTTCTTTCTGCACTTTTCTTGCTTCTATCTGCACCTCTTACTCAGAGGTAGTTTTAATCCCCTGCCCTATTATGTACTACAGACCCCCCAGGATATAGCGGCATGGATTAGCAAATTTAGCGGCACAAAAATGGAAATTTAGCGGCACAAATATGGAAATTTAGCGGCAATTTTGCGGCATTTTATGTAGCCATTTTTCCTACAACAAGCACAGATATCTTAGTTTTTTTAGTTATTTAACAACATGAAGCTATGTATATTTGGTTTCTTTACAATATAGACACTTTGGGGTAGATTTACAAGCCCCTTGCGCTGCTTTTACGCCGCCGTTGCGTCACTTTTGTGACGCAGGGCGGCGCAAAAGATGCACCATGGTACAACTTGACGCCGGAGAGTACGGCCAGGGTGCGGATAGTACGGCCCATGTGTGCAGAATCCGGCCCACCTGCGGATGTAAAGATACGACTCGCAAACGATCTCTGTAAATACTAAAAGTCATAAAGTTAGACCTTTGTCTAAGATTACCTTTGGGAATCGGCCCATAAGTTTCTCATTGCTTAAATAGATGTAATTTCTGATATTTATGTTTCCCTCGTCTTCATTGCTTGATTTGCTTGTGAGAAAGTGTCATTCATAATCGTTGAAATGTAACTCATATTCACACTGAAAGTATGAAAATGTCAGACATTGCAATCTGAAGCCTTGACAGTTATGCTGTTTTATTTACGAATAGAGGCCACTATTATTTTGGTGCCAGCGCGTACTTTCTGTTCCGGAGAACACTGCTTGTTGGTGGTGCAGCAGATCGCAGAGTGTTGTCACGAAGGAAACAGTGGAAAACCACTCGAGAAAGTTTTAAATCTTTCTGTTTGAGAAAATTCAACAACAAGTAGTGAATCCCAAAAAGAAATTGCTGCTCCTCAACAAAAGCGTAAAAATGAGATCGTTATTCATTACCAATCAATGCTTGGTTTTAACATTAAATGCACCGCACAATTAATTGTTTACCAGAGAGGCTTTTAATTGGGCACCTGCAAAGAGAGGCACTGTGGCATTATATGTGCCTCGGAGATCAGCACCTCTCCCCCTTCGTGAACATCACGAAGAAAGGAAGGAAGGCCTGTCCAAAGAGCCAGCACCTGTCCGTCAGACAGTACGGGGGGGGGGATAAGAGCAGGCGCCCTTAGCTCGAGCCATCAGTGCAGAAACAGCAGGCGGCCTTAGCTTTGACCAATGTGCAACCAGCAGGCGGTGGTGACGGCTTGTAGGTTGGCTGGAGAGGCAGGCAGACAGCCACAAACACGCCAGGTACGGTAAACTACCCAATCCACAGGCGATAGCTGCACAATTGTTAAATGGGCTGGCGCTGGGCTTGACACCTTCAGTCCTTCCTAATGTTTCTGTCACGCTGTGACTTGTAGGTTTGCAAATTCGTGTTGACTGAATCTCCAAGACGCGCTGGAGGTGTCTGATTTCACACCAGCCCTTGTGGCAGCTTTGCAAAGGAATCCCTGACAAAGATCTTTCAGCATGCTGTGTGAAAAGGATTAACGCTCACACGCATGCACGCACGCTGTCTGTCACACACACTCTTACGCACACATGGCTGTATGTGTCTTTTGATATGGTACATACACACAGACCCCCCAGGATATAGCGGCTTTTGTAAAAATGCTGCGATTTCTAGAAAAATGCCGATTTCGCGGGCACTTTTGTAAAAATCGCGGCATTTTTTCAAAATTGCCGATTTCGCGGCAAATCGCGAAATCGCGATATCCTGGAGGGTCTGACTAGGGCCTTATAGGGGAGGTCATACCTATCACAGGGGTACCCCAACCCATAGTGTACCCTAGTGTATGTAGGTGATTTCACTGTATTCTAAGTGTCTTTGAGCATAGCACTGGCTCCGGGCCTGGTTAGTTGGAGTCAGTTACCACCAGTACTAGTCAGCAAAAAGTTGGGGGCACAGGATGACTTTGCAACAAGGCATCCTTCTGTACCTCTGTTGGTTCTTTCTGCATATCTCTTGCTTCTTTCTGCACCTTTCTTCGTCTTTCTGGACTTCTGTTGCCTCTTTCTGCATTTCTCTTCTTTCTGTGCCTTTCTTCCTCTTTCTGCATATGTCCTACTTATAAAGGCATAGTTAGAAATTAGCATTTAAAAATCCTTAGAAATTCACTGGAAAAAAATAGGTTTCAGGGATTTATAGTTTGAAAATAGCAATTAAAAAACCTTTGAAATTCACTGAAAAAAACATAGGTTTTAGGGACATTATAGTTTGAAATTAGCATTTGAAAAACCTTTGCAATTCACTGAAAAAGCCATAGGTTTCAGAGACGTTCTAGTTTGAAATTAGCATTTAAAAAACCTTTGAAATTCACTGAAAAAACATAGGTTTCAGGGACGTTCTAGTTAGAAATTAGCATTTAAAAAACCTTAGAAAGTCACTGAAAAAACCACAGGTTTCAGGGACGTTCTAGTTAGTTGGACATTTCGGTCGTACAAAACCAGAGAAATTTGGCCGTTATAGTTAGTTGAGGTAACTATAACTCGCGCCCCCGCAATGCACTTCTGATGCCGTCACATATTACATCACTCATGATATGGTCAGTGACATCACCGATGACATCACTGATGTGCTCTAATTCCAGAATACTTAAAACGTTCCAGATGTGTAATACAGTGGGCCATTAAAAAAAAATTATAATAAGGACTGGACTTTCTGAGGATGACATGTGGCAATGATGAACACATTTTATTCAATACTTAGTTTAGTGGGCTTTGAGTCATTCTCTTTAAACCACTGGCTTATTTTTCTCTGAAACCTTCAGCCATAGGCTTCAGACATTGTTAATCACATCTTGGATCAACCCACAGAAATATTTGGATTGTGTGTCGTTTTGCCTCCATTGATATGGATTAAGACTATTTTACAGTCAGCAAGTGGCCCTCTAGCATTGGGGAGCACAAGCAACAAAACCATCGGGAAATCATGGAATAAAGGTTTGGATTTTAACATGGGGTTTGGAGGTACCTATTTTTGAGGCTGGCTGCCCACAAAATAAAACAAAGATTTGGGGGCGGTGGGCGGAGTATAGAGGTATATACTTAGAGCCCATTCCACCTAGGGAGGAGGCAGTGCAGTGGAGATAGTATGGGACTAAGATATGAAAGGCAATAAGTTTTAAAGGAACTGCTTCACTGTTAATAAGAACATAAGTGGTGCTATAGGTGCAGAAATATGACAGTGCAATGGGGGGCAGTTAATGGGGGTTCAATATATATGTATGTATGTATGTATGTATGTATGTTTGTTTGTTTGTTTCCGGGCACACTTCCTCACGATAAAGGACGGCACCGACTCCGTGAGTTTGCTCAAGGTTGAAAGCTTATTTTACAAAAGCTGCTGAAAAGACGCGTTTCGGCGGAAGCCTCCGCCTTGCTCACTTCACCTAACAAAATGTGATTACAAAACATATATCCCTCTGAACAGACACAGTTCCCGCACTGTGATTGGTATCTAGTTACCATGTGTTAAGGCAACAGACATAGAAAAGTTTCTATACATCATCCCAAAGGTTCGTGCAAAGTTACATCTTTGGGTAAGGGAAAACAAATATATATATATATTTTCACAGAAAAACCATAGGTTTCACACCAGTTATAGTTAGGAATTAGCATTTAAAAAACCTATTAAATTCACTGAAAAAACCATAGGTTTGACACCAGTTATAGTTAGCTGGAAATTTTATTGACATAAAACCATTGAAATTCCCACGTTATAGTTAGTTGGACTCACTATAACTTGCTCGCCTGCAATGCACTGCTGATGACCTCACATATTATTGTGTCATTTGAGATGTCATCAGTGATGTCACTGACCTTGTCATGAATGATGTAATATGTGACATCATCAGCAGTGGATTGCGGGTGCGCGAAATATAGTTAGTACAACTAATTATATAGGAGCAATTCCAATGGTTTTGTATGAGTGAAATGTCCAGCTAACTAGAACACCCCTAAAACGTATAGTTTTTTGAGTGAATTTTAAAGGTTTTTAAAATGCTAATACCTAACTATATAAGGCCTGAAACCTATGTTTTTTTCAGTGAATTTCAAAGGTTTTTTTAATGCTAATTCCTAACTATATAAGACCTGAAAGCCCACCAGGAATCTCCAGTATGCGCCAGGGGACTACATTGCAGAGAGGTGTAATGAAGCCATGCCCCTTTTTACACCTCTCTGCAACGCAGCCCCCGTGCATGTTTGAAGAGGGGGAACTAATTCCCCTTGCATACTTGGGGCCCCTGGGGGCCAACTAGCCCACCTGGAACCTCCAGTATGCGCCAGGGGGCTGCATTGCAGAGGTGTAATGAGGCTATGACCCTTGTTACACCTCTCTGCAACGCAGCCCCCTGCCACGTTTGCAGAGAGGGAACTAATTCCCCTTGCATACTGGGGGTCCCTGGGGGCCAACTAGCCCACCAGGAGCCTCCAGTATGCGCCAGGGGGCTGCATTGCAGAGAGGTGTAATGAGGCCACACCCTTTTTTACACCTCTCTGCAACGCAGCCCCGTGCATGTTTGAAGAGGGGGAACTAATTCCCCTTGCATACTAGGGGTCCCTGGAGGGCAATTTGCCCACCTGGAACCTCCAGTATGCGCCAGGGGGCTGCATTGCACTGAGGTGTAATGAGGCTATGCCCCTTTTTACACTTCTCTGCAACGCAGGCCACTGGCGCGTTTGCAGAGGGGTGACTAATTCCCCTTGCATACTGGGGTTCCCTGGGTCATATCTGCCCAAACACCGATATTCCGAACGATTGAAAATGACTTTTCTTGAGAAACATTTGGATTTGGATTATCATGTCCTATACTTTGGAATTTTTGAAAGACTGACTTTGAGGATGCTATAAATTACTCAAGTCTGCCCGAATTGTGTGGGTAAAATTGATACCTAGTCACTTTGAATAAGAATGTACTTACGTCTCGTCTAACATTTGGAAGAAATATCTAGTTATATGACAACAGGATACCGACATAACTTGAAGGAAATAAGAACGCTCTGAAGACGTTCTGTTGTACAGAACAAAACGTATTGGCTGGCTGTGGTACATAAACTTAAGGAAAATAAAAGCATTTAAATGTACACCAAGATTCAGCGCTTCAATAAGGACTCTAAGTGATATGATTTGATTGGACTTATTGTGCAAGTGGTGCTGTGCCAAACTTTGGAATATTCTCCACTACTCTCTACTACTTACTCTCTCCTACTCCACTACTCTCAAATACTCACTCTCTACTACTCATTCTCTACTACTCTACTACTCTACTACTCTCTCTCTACTACTCACTCCCTACTACTCACTCCCTACTACTCACTCTCTACTACTCACTCTCTACTACTCTCTCTACTACTCACTCTTTGCTACTCACTCTCTACTACTCTCTACTACTCTCTCTCTACTACTCTCTCTCTACTACTCACTCTACTACTCACTCTCTACTACTCTCTACTACTCACTCTCTACTACTCACTCTGTACTTCTCACTCTCTACTACTCTCTCTACTAGTCTCTACTACTCAATCTCTACTACTCTCTACTATTCTCTCTCTGCTACTCACTCTCTACTACTCTCTACTACTCACTCTTTACTACTCTCTACTACTCACTCTCTACTGCTCCCTACTACTCACTCTACTACTTACTCTCTACTACTCACTCTACTACTTACTCTCTACTACTCACTCTCTACTACTCACTCTCTACTACTCACTCTCTACTCTCTATTACTCACTCACTACTCTCTACCTCTCTCTACTAGTCTCTACCTCTCTACCGTTATCTCTCTACCTCTACACCTCTACCTCTCTACACGCACACACATACACACATATATATGCATGCATATTTATATATATATATATATATATATATATATATATATATATATATATATATATATATATATATATATATATATATATATATATATATACATACATATAACCAAAAAGACAGGTGTCACCCTGTAGCACTCTGCATGGAAACACCAAACACAGTTGAACATGAACTCCTCCTTTAATGTGGGCAGCAGTAAAAGCATGCAGATCCCCAGCACAAGAAATTGCCAAACATGTTTCGGCCTCCATGCCCTTGTTCACTGGCTGTAATCAACTTAGTCCCTGCAGCTGTGAGGACTGTTAAGCAAGTAGCCCCACCCAAGTGGGACTTCCTTAGCCTGATGGCATTCTGGGATATGTAGTCCTTCATTACCCATAGTGGATGCAGACCGGGGCTGTTGTATACAAATTAAAACCATAGTGGGTCCCGCGGCAGGAAAATGCGCCACTGTCTGCGGATTTCTTTATCCCCACAGAATTCGGCATGCTCAACTCCTGTGCGTGCCAATAACTGCAGGCACGCAGGCCCGCTTTCTTGTGCGGCAGGGCATCTCCGCGGCGGAGCACGCCGCAATCCAAATCACCAAAAAGACAGGTGTCACCCTGTAGCACTCTGCATGGAAACGCCAAACACAGTTGAACATGAACACCTCCTTTAATGTGGGCCGCAGGAACAGCATGCAGATCCCCACCACAAGAAATGTGGGGATCTGCATGCTGTTCCTGCTGCCCACATTAAAGGAGGTGTTCATGTTCAACTGTGTTTGGCGTTTCCATGCAGAGTGCTACAGGGTGACACCTGTCTTTTTGGTGATATACATACATATATAAACATATATAATCTGTATATCTATATAAATACAAATATAAATGCATGCATACATAAACATATATGCATACAGATGCATGTTATTTACATGAAAGTTTAAAAAACACTAATAAAAGCAAAGCTAAAAAGCCACCTCATTACAAACAGAATGGCTTTAACTTAAACGAGGGCGAGATCTAATGCATTTTCAATGCTTGTTTACTTTGGTTCCATCAAGAAGGCATTCAGATGTGTCACACATTTGCCATAAATTCTGAATGTTAGCACTCTAGTTGCTCATTAGATCACTGTAGTAAAGCTACTGCTTACCAGGGAAGTCTGCTGCTGGTATTCAAAGTGCATGTTTCATTCTGCATGTCAGAATTTTTTTAATGAAATAGAAGAGGATTTGAGAAGTCACTCAAAATGATCCCTAATTTTTCTTTCTGAAGCACTAATCCTACTTTCTATGCCAAAATGAACCCCCTCATTTTGTTCCTTTTTAAATTAAATGTTTTCAGACTTACCACTTCATTCCAATCAAGATGGCTTCTGGTGTGCCATACTTTTGTCATAAGTAAGACTGTTAGCGCTCTAGTTGTTCTTTAGAACACTCTGGGACATTCTGTCATTGGGCTACATCTGGGTGATATTTGGGCTACATTTGGGCTCTTTTGTCTCTGGTGGCCATCTTGGGAGACTGCATGTCAGAATTTTTTAATTAAATAGAAGAGGATTTGAGAAATCACCCAAAATGTGCCCTAATTTTTCTTTCTGCAGCACTAATAATACTTTCTATGGCATAATATACCCTCTAATTTTGTTCCTTTTTAAATTAAATGTTTTAAGAGTTACCACTTTATTCCCATCACGATGGCTTCAGGTGTGCTATACCTTTGTAATAAGTAGGACTGTTAGCGCTCTAGTTGTTCTTTAGGAACACTCTAGGAGGCTGCAGTAGAACTCAAAGGAATCAACTGACAGTCTCTGTCCTTGTTGGATGTACATGTTTTACTGAGAATGTTAGACTTCATTTTCACATGACTGAGAAAGATAATGTGAATTTACAGAAAATATGCTTTCAGTTTAGCTTATAGATCCCATTCCAAACCACTGTGGGAAAATCATGAGATATTAGTTTCCTTTCAAACATGATTCATGATATCGCAGCAGAAGGCTTTTTCACATGGTAAAATCACCTTAGAACACACCACAATTCCTAAAATGAGTATGGTACCATCAACAAATGATTTATAATGTAACTAAAGTCCTAAAACCCTCTATTAACTACAATGCTTTTTAATGAGGTGCTATCATGTATATTGGTCCAAAGATGGCTGCCAACACTTCTTGGATGAAGTGCTGACAGCCAATCAGATCAGATGTGTGGTTAGGCTCCGCCCAGATATATATATATTTTTTTACCTAAATTACTCAAAATCCACTGGAGCACATATCTTGAGACATAGCAAAGGCACATCGGGCTACCATTCCCTACAATTTTGCCAAGTTTTGTGGAAATCCATTCAGCCGTTCTGGCTAAAGTGAGTCCAACCGCCCTATGGAAATTAACAAGGAAAAACATGTTTTGGGACCCCCCTTTTATCTCGGCCCCCGCTTGACGAATCCCCCCCAAACTTTCAGGGAAGGAGCGGAGCGCAGCGAGGCAAATGTAAGGAAAATTACAGGCAGATTCCTCAACCTGCGCCAAAGTTATTCCCAATAGAATGTTGCGGATTTCCTATAGAAAGCAATCCTAACTATAACTACCTACTGGCGACTGCCAGTAGGTAATATATATATATATTTATATTTATATATATATATATAGATATAGATATAGATATAGATATAGATATATTAATGTCAATGTCAATATGTTGTGTTTAAAATGTGGCAGAAGACCTCTGGTTGGAGGGTCTCTGCATTATATGTGTTCAATGACACAATAAAACATATCTATAAAAAATAAAAAAAATATGGAAACGGGTTCTACAGAAAAAGTGTTGCTTTATTTTCTGGAGCAGTCATATTTATGGATGATTTTGTATGGACTCGCTGCCCTGTACAAAAACAAGCATCGTGAAAACCAATTACTCGTCGTACAAACATCAAACCTATTGGCTAGGCCAGTGCTTGTTAAGCAATGTAACTAAATCTAGTTCCCAGCTGTTTAAAGTGCAGTTTCTAATACAGCAGTGAAAGTGCTTAGGATATGTTTACACCGCCTCCACGTAGCATTATTCCTTTCACGCCTCTTCTTTTCTCTCAGCAGAGAAAGATACTCCTTCACACCCTTTGGAGAAGGGACATCCCAGCAGAGACCAGACTCGGACAGTTGAGCTAGACGAGTAAGTTAATTTCAAAGTAATAAGTGGTCTGCAACCTGCATTTCGTTTATTTCAGATTGATTAACGAACAATGAGTGTTAAAAACGTTAAGGCAATGCATGTCAGCGATTTAGTTCCTCTCTTATTTCATGTTTTACCTAATCTTAGCTTCCTTAAGAGTTAGCTATTTGATCATGTGTTTTTTTCTGTGCATACTTTAAGCTGTGCCAGGTGTTTAAGTGGGGGCTTTGATTGAGCGCTCTGACTCTGAAGCCAAAGCAAAGTGCCTGTCAGTGGTTTGGCCTCTCTGCAGAGCACACAGAACAATGGTCATGTATTCCAGTTGCAATTGCAATGCTGTGGAAATGTGTGTGGAGGGGTGTACAGCTGGCAAAATATTTACAGGGCAAAAGAAAATAATTTGCATAAATGTTAGTGAGTGCAGTTTACGTTTGGAAGTGGTGATGTGAGGTAGTGCGTTCAGGGAAGACTGAAAAGAGGGTGCTGAGGTGGCAAAATATTTACTGGGCAAAAGGAAATAAATTGCTTAAATGTGAGCGAGTGCAGTATATGTTTGGAATTGGTGAAGTGAGGGAGATGTGAGTGAGTGCATTTGGGGAAGACTGAATAGAGTGTGCTGCAGAGAAAAGAGAGATGGTTGAAGGTGTGCAGATGGACAAGATGTGCAGAGAAAAAGGGCAGATATATCTACCAAAGTGCACATAACTGAGGGCCAATCCTCCTTCCACAGGCCTCATTGAAGTTTCAGAATTGAAACATTTTAAAGGCTAATTATTCATAACAAATCCTTGTTGTTACTTATTTATCTTAAACAGCTAACACCCATTGACAAAGACAATCGTACCGACAGGTTTTAGGTGTAGGTCAGTTGTTGTGTTATATATCTGGATGCAATTCCATCTCAGAGAGAAACTAAAATGCTGGTCGGGTAGCACACTACAGAAATCACAGAATGTATTTTACATGTTACATTTTAGAGAGCTCCCACATTTTTCATCCCACTTAAAGACCTGTCTTCACTCAAAAATAGACTCTACTAAAACTGATTGCAGTCAGCAGCTGTGAATCCTTGCCAATGCCTGGTTAGAGCATTTTCTTCCAAAGTTGATGCTGCATGGAGTGCAAGACACTGAGCTAGCACATACTTTAAATTTTTAAATCTGTTTTATTGAAGATTTTAGAGAAAAAAGGTGCATCTCCAGTATGTCCCAAAGTTTATGCAGCCAATCTGCCTGCGAGGGTACTGCTTCCGTGCCCCATCTGGTTAGTAGAATCTGTTTTGCTGCCCCCAGCGCTAGGATGATCGTTTTGCCACTGTGTCATCGAAATGGGTAGGTGAGTGGGTTAGGAAGACCTAGGAGTATTTAACTCGGAAATGTCAGTTTGAAACATGGCATTCACCATTTCCAAAGCCTTAGTCCAAAAGGGTTTTAATATATGGCTGTGCCAGAGGATGTGCATAAGTGTGCCTTGTTGCCCGCAATGTTGCCAGTATTGCCCATCACTCATCCCGAGTGGCGAACTTGGCAGAGGTTTTGTACCAGTGATGAGCTATTCTAGGAGCATTTCTTTGCTAGTGCTATTGTGCGCTGACGTGCACACTCAGTGGAGAATATCATTCGATTCTCTATCCATGAATGTTCGTTTTCACTCTTTCCCATCTGGCTCGAGCTGGCGAGGCAGGGGGGCTCAGTGGCATTATCAGTAAGGAGTAAAGATCGAAGAGGAGCTTCTTATCTGCAGTTCACACAAGGATTGACTTCTCAAAGGTTGTCAATGTCTTGCTTGCATGTGGGCTTATCTAGGACTGGGTCACCCAATGTACTACCGTCCGGTATTGCCAACATGCTGTATCAGGCAGGCCATAACATGTTTTTAGTGTTGAGAAGTCCATGAGCCCTGACTCATCAAACAGGTCCCCTATTTGTCTACATTTGGCTACTTGCCAGGTCTTAAACGCCGACCCCGTGGCTGCTGATGGAAAATCTGGGTTACGGATCAGGGGTGATTGTGGTGGGATAAGGGTGGAGAGATTGTGCCGCAGCTGTACCGTTTCCCAAACCTAAATCGTAGCTCTTACAACCGGTTAAATGTAGACTTCCATTGGCCTATGTGGTTTCGGTAGCCAGAGTATTTTCCAGATATGGGTAGCCGCTATGGCCTGATCTATAAAACACTTGTGCTGTCCCGCTAGCGTACGGGACCATTCTACCATATAATGAAGTTTTGCTGCCTGATAGTAAAAACGAAGGTTCAGAACTCCCAAGCCACCTACACATAAGGAAAGGCACGCTCTGGCATTAGCCATCCTTGCCCGCTTTCCCTCCCAAATGAAATCCCATATAAGTGATTGTATTCTATCTCATATCTGTGGTGGGGGTTGGAGAGGCAGTGTTTGCATGACTTATAGGAGTGACTTATAGGAGTGGCTAAGCGCCCCATCCACGAGAGACTGTGGGGTTTCCATTTGGTGAGGTGGTTCCTCACAAGCATTAGAAATTTCCCATAATTGTGTGCGGTGGTGGCCGTAAGTGTTGGGTACACTTGTATTACTAGGTATAGAATTCTGTTCTCAGCCCATATGTACAGGTATTGAGTGTGGAGTCAAGCACGGTCTGCCTCGGAAACCGTCAGTTCAAGGATGAGAGATTTTTGGGAGTTGATTTTAAACAATGAGGCTGTTTGGCACGCGGTTAGCTCTAGCTCTGTTATGATGGCTGCTAAGGAGGTGTCTGGGTCAGTGAGGGTCAAAAGAACATCGTCTGCATACAGCATTATCTTGTGTCCCCTCCCTCCCATCAAGATGCCTGACACTTGGGTGTTGGTTCTTATTCGTTCTGCCAATGGCTCCATATGGAGCGCGAATAATAAAGGGGACATGAGGTAGCCCTGTCTGGTCCCTCGTTCTATGGAAAAGTTAGACGATTTATCCCTATTCACTTGTATACTGGCTAGGGGAACCGTATAACATGCATGGATCCAGCTTCGAAATCGAGATCTGAGGCCTATTCGTTCCAGCACGTGATACAAGTAGTGCCAATGCACCGGATTGAATGCTTTTTCAGCATTGATTGTCGCAGCAGGGCCAGTACTTGAGAGTGATGAACCTTGTCCAGGAGATAGCAAAGCCTTTTTTATTGTCACCACACCCTCACTCTAGGATAAATCCAGCTTGGTCAGAGTCTACCAGTCCCTGTACGTAAGGGGCATGCCTATGAGCCAGGATGCTTGTAAATATTTTCGCATCAACATTTAGGAGGGAAACCGGGCAGTATGATGCACAGTCTTTAAGATCCTTTCCCGGTGGGAATCACTGTGATAGTCGTGTGGAACATTGATTCCGGTAGTCTACCCTCTTTACTTAGTGAGTTATACAGTTGTGTCAGAATTGGCGCTATGTGGGGACCTAAAAATGTGTAAATGTCTGCTCCATATCCGTCCGGCCCTGGTGCTTTGTTAGGTTGTAGCTTCTGTATGGCAAGTAGGACTTCCTGTGTAGTAATGTCCTCTTCTAGGTCTGTAAAAATGGCTGCTCCCACGACAGTAGGGATTGCCGAAGTTAGATACTTTTCCACATCCACGTCCTGAAGGGCGGCGGACAGCCATTGAGCCAGAACGGGTGTGGACTGTGTCTAGGCCCTTGGTCTGTCCCTCCAACTGACGGTGCTTCTCCCTTTCTTCTCTATTGTAGCCTGCAGTTATCCCAATAAAGTGTCCTCTAAGGACTACCTTTAAGGTTTCGAATAGTGTGCTAATGAAGGTCTACGGGGTGTCGTTGAGTTCCAAATAAGTGTGCAATGCTGTCAGTGTGTCTGACTGTACTTTGTCATAGGTGAGGAGTTTTATGTTTAGTCGCCAGTGGGGGGAAGAGGGTTTTGTCCACTGGGTATAAAGCGTAGGACAAGAGGGGAGGGGATCAGAGAGGGCCACTGCCCCAATCTCTACAGAACCCGTGGCTCAGGGGATTCCCGGGGTTATGAGGAAGTAGTCTATGCACGCATACATCTGCTGGGAGGCTGAGAAAAACGTATAGCCTACTTCGGTGGAGTGTGCCTCCATGTAATGTTTGAGTCCTGCTTCGTCTACGCATTGCCTGGTGCCAAATGTAAGTCCCTCGTCCTGTCCAAATCCTGGGTGCAGACCGGTCCCCACCCACATCCATTGCAATGTTGAACTCTCCTCTTACCACTAATTCTTTATCTGGGGAGGCTAGCAAGCGACCCAGTGTTTCTCTAATAAATGCTTCCTGCCTCTCATTCAAGGCATATATTGTAGCTATTGTGTACCTGTTCTGTAGTAGGGGATCTCTGTGTATAGTCATAATCTAGTGAATAGTCCCGCCCATGTGCGTGGACCCCGGCAATCAAAAATAATCTCTTAAGTTGTCAAATCATGCAGAAACTGCAAAGACACTTAAGAGAGAATTTAAAGACAAATAATGCAGCCTATATCCACAGGCTACACTGTCCAGTTCTTCAACTAGAAACTCCACCAAATAACACCACACAAAATACAGCCAGCCCAGTTTCTACCATAGAGAAACTTGCCTCCACCAGTAAAAGACTCTGGAATGATAGAGAGGAGGGCCTGGACAGACAAGCCCCATAGGCTGCCATTATGTGGCTTAAATAGGATACTGTGCCTTTAAGAGAACTTTCTAGAACTTTCTCCCAGTATCCCAGAATGCATAGCAGGTCCCTCTACTTTCAGTTCTTTTTTCCGGCTCCTGCTAACAGGACCCTGGCATTGAGCTCTCCCTTGTTTCAAGTGTTTATTAGATATTTTGGCACTTTTGTGTTTTAAAAGTGTTTCAGTTTACTTTCTTGGTGTTCTCCTTCTCTTTTGTGTGTTGGTTCAGGCGTTTTAGGGCTCTAAAATGCCTGGTCTTTTTGATAAGTGTCCAACATGTGGGAGGAAGAAGGCCAAGAGTGATCCACACGACGTCTGCATCGTCTGTCTCCCTGAAGATCATGTCCCTGAGGACTGTGTCATCTGCCAGCAGTTTACTGCTCGGACTCTAAGGGACAGGATGAAGATTAGGCTTTCAGGCCTTGAGGAGAGACGTCTGCAGGCTGCAGGTGGGTCTGGGCAGGCTGGGAAGGTTCCCTCTGCCTCTGCTGAGGCCTCTGGGGGGCTCCCCAGAGGCAGGAAGTCCAGCAAACGGTCCCGGTCTCCGTCGATGTCGATTGCATCGACGACGACGTCGAGAGGGATGACGGCGGTGTGTTCCCCTTCTCCCCGGGGCTCCGGGTCGAGACGAAGTGACGGCTCGACGTCGAAGGGCCTGGAGAGGTCGCCATCGAAGCCACCGTCATCGTCATCATCGACGTCGGAATCTTCCTATCGATGTCGGGGACGAAGTGACAAGCATCGGCGCTCACCGTCGAGGCATCGCCGTCGAAGCACCGGTCGGCGTCGAGGGGCTCCTCGACGTCGAGGGCATCGAGAAGGAGGAATCGACGCTCGTCGTCGAGGACGGAACGTTCGACGTCACGGAGGAAGAGGTCGACGTCGCGGGGACGGCGTTCGACGTCGAGGAAGAGGAGGTCGACGTCGCGGAGGCGGCGGTCGACGCTGGAGTCGCGGAGGCGATGTTCGACGCCGGAAAAGCGACGTTCAGCGTCGAGAAGAAAGAGGTCGGCGTCTAGGAGTCGTTCTGCCTCTCCAAAACGGCGCAAGAGGGATTCTGGTCCCAGAAGTCAGACTGCTTCTAGTGGAGGATGCAAGAGGAAGAGATCACCCGCTGATGGGGCTGGATCTCAGCCCCCTTCGCCTAAGGGGTCACCGGGCTCGGTGTACTCAGAGGTGTACACGCTATCTCGGCCTAGGTTGTCACCTGTACCTAAAGAGGATCCTCCCCCCTACCCTCCGCTTCCATCAGGCGACCCACCGCCACCAGTTCCTCCGCATGGGCTCGTCCCTTGGCCGGTGGTTCCTCCGCCGAGGTCCACTTCGCTGCCTTCTTTGCCTGTACCTCCTAAGGGGACCCCAAAACCAAAACCCCGAGAGGAGCCAAGGAAGACCCCACCACGGAAACCGGTGGAGCGGCCACGGGCTGGCAGATCTCGCTCTCGCTCTGGGAGGAGGAAGAGATCGCGACACAGATCGTCCACGCGGTCGAGACGCCGCCATAGGAGGCACGACTCTCGCTCTCGCACTAGATCCTCTGGTACCAGGGACTATTCTCCGACCTTGTCGGGGTCGCCAGACACGAGGGTGTCCCCGATTGATGACCTGGTGGCGTTCCATGATGTCCTTTTAAGGGGCGCTGCGAAGTTGGGCATATCCTTGACGGTGCCTACTCCTAAGACTTCAGTCATTTTTGAGACATTGCATCAGAAACACCTGTCTCGTCCACTCCTGCCTCTGGTGCCGGGCCTGGAGGAACCGGCTATGGCCCTTTTTCTCACCCCTGCGGTGACGAAGGCGGCTCCATCGAGGTTGCTGAAGAAGTACCGGGCTCCCGAGTCGGACCCGGCCTCTCTGAGGGCGGAACCCCCTCCGGACTCTGTCATTGTGACGGCGGCCCGCAAACAACATGCCACCACCCAGTCATCCACGTTTCCCCCGGATAAGGAGTCCAGATGGATGGATTCGGCATGGAGGAAAGTGTGTGGAACATCGGCTACCTCCATGAAGGCTGCGAGTGCCACGGCGCTGTTGGGACGCCACGACCGCGCCCTCTGGGACTCCCTCCAGCAGTTTGCGGAGCTCTTACCTCGCGAGAAGCGCGAGGACTTCCAGGAAGTGCTGAATGAAGGGATGCTGGTGGCTAACCAGATTATCAGCGCTGCAGCGGACTCTTCCCTGTTGGCGGCTCACGGGTTTTGCCATGGGGTTGACCAACGACGTCACGCATGGCTCCGTCTTACGTCCCTGAAACCGGACGCACAGCAGGGGGTAGCCAACCTGCCATTCTCCGGCGAGACCCTCTTCGGGAAGCATGCGGACAATGAGATGGCCCGCATGAAGGCGGAGGCCGAAACGCTCACGGCTGTGGGCCTGGAGAAGCCTAAAGACACGAAGAAGTCGTACCGCCCATTCCAACGGCGGTTCGGTGGGCAAGGCAGAGGACGTGGCCAGGCTTCGGGACAGTCGCAACAACAACAACAGTTCCGTAAGCCGTTCCAGAAGCGCCAGAAGGGCAGAGGAGGCCAGCAGTCGGCTCCGGCGCCCAAGGGCCAGGCTGGGTCTAGGCCCTAGGAACCTACTTCCCCTGGATCTGTTACCCACTCCTGTAAGGGGAAGCATTCAATTTTTTCTGGCAGATTGGAGAAAAATTACTCAAGACAAGTGGGTGCTGAATATTGTTTGCAATGGATACAGTCTTCGGTTCACGAGCCCTCCTCCGGCGATTCCTCTGGTCAGCTCGCGGTTTCAGCTGCGCGAGCTCCAGACGGAGGCCGATAGCCTGTTAAGGAAAAGGGCGATAGAAGACGTGCCTCTGTCCCAGAGAGGAAGAGGCCTGTACTCCCGGTTCTTCCTGGTTCGCAAGAAGGACAAGAGCGAGTTCAGGCCCATTCTGGACTTGCGACAGGCAAACAAATGGATTCAATATCCTCTGAGCACACACCTACAGTTCCCGTTTGTAATTCAAGCAAAAATCTGGCAAGTAACTCTTATATTTTATGTTGGTAAGACATTCTGTTTGGAGCCAAATGAGGATTATTTGGCAAATCTATTGGTGCTTGAGAGAACTTAATGGAATATACGATTTATTTTATGCCTCTTTTTTACAGACTGATAATTTACTTATGTTGGGACGACCCTATTGTAGCGTGAGGCAACTGTAAAATTTAGAGGTGATATATTACCCTTACCATGATTATTTACTTGGTTGTGGGTCTTGACTTTCAACACATATTTAGGGTGTACATCTAGATTGGAGTGGCTTTTCTACTTTCTTTCTCACTTCAAATCTATCCACTCTGCAGGCTATTACTTAACTGGAAGGTGGTTGGTACTTTCCCTCTTATAGCTAGCTATACGTAGTATGTGTAGTGATTGTGGGATATGTTTTATTTGATTACAGCCCTGAAGAAGTCGAGGTATTATACTGTACACGACGAAACACGTGTTGGCTGTTGTAATCAACTCTGAACATCTGATGATATACAAAGAAAAAGCAAGAAATAATACTACAAAGACTATTTACTCTGGAATTCTGACTTTTGATATTGACTTTGGGAATTTGTACATACAAATTCCACTCTTGAGGATAAGACTCTCCCTATCTCTCTTGTTGTTTATGAGTATTAAGCAGCGCACAGCTGTGAGAGTCTCTCTCTTTCTTTTTCCTAACCTAAGCTAGGAGACGTTCTCTCGGCTTACCCTTACCCTCTTAAATAGTGCCACTCACTATTTATTACCTTCTTTTGATTGCATAATGGCGAATCTGGGACTCACCTACTCTGAAGCAGAAATAGATGCTATTATGGCCGATCCCAATCTCTTTGCAGACCCGGCAATTTCACAAGCCATAGCACACACCTCAGACTGGGAGAAACTAACGGAACAAAAACGTGATCGTATCCGCACCATCTTACATGGTACGATTATGAAGCAATACCTCTCTTCAAACTCAGCACCAAAAGGCCTGCTGGTGACCAATGCCCCTCGCATCTTTCTAGATGATGCGCAATTTCGGAAAGATTGGGCCATGATCGCGTGGCACTGCACGCGTGACTGGCTCGTCTTAATAATCAAGACTGCCCTGCGTCTATCAGACACCCTACTGATAGAGATACAGGAAACGGAATCACAATTTAAAACAACTGTGACCGGTTATAAAAAGAAATTGGATGAGATTAATCGTGAAATGAATGAATACAAAGAAAACCTATTGCAGTCGAAATTAACCAAATTTCAGAAAGATCTCAAAAAATTCGAATTTAACAAAATTTACCCTTACGCTGCTCCTGAGTACACAGCAACAGCAAAAGGCCTGAGTGACTCAGATTCAACAGATGATAGTTCCTCGAATAGCAGCGGATCGAGCTCAGGCTCATTCAAACGAGGAGGGAGACGAGGAAACAGGGGCCATAGAGGCAATCAGAGATACCAGAATCATAACCAAGCACCAAGTTGGGCAATGGCACCACATGCTGGATATGGGCCTCCACCATTCCCCTTTCCACACCCACAATTTCCAATGATGGGTTGGAACCCAGGGTGGCATCATCCACCTCCCCAAAATCAATACCAACAGCCTTTTTTAGAACGGGGCCGCAGAGGCAGAGGGAAGAACAAGAGAACCCCCAACCAAGTCTCTTGGCAAACAGACGACGCTGTCGGGAACCGCACCAGGTGCCAGACACCGCAACCAGGGACGAGCAACCAGCAAGTCTGATTACAAATCTGTCGGATACCCAATTAACATCTGTGGAACAGCGAGTATTAGAGAAAGGGCTGGGCTTTGTACCCACAGCCCGCCCCGACAAATTTAAGCTACATTGCGAACTCACTGACTTTTTTCGCAAATTAAAACTAAAAGCCTTCTTTGAAGGAAAAGAGGACCCTAACGCGGAAGTGCGCAAAGGTGACACTGGTTTGAGACCAAAATCAACATTTGTACCCCCACCTCATTCTGTACCAGCTGCCATCACAGCTTTCGAACAAGCAGTGTTTCTGGATTTAGAAGCAAGCCCTGAACCACAGAACTACGGGAATTTCAGTGCCGAGGAGTATCTGGCACTGGAGAAACTCAAAAACAATACCACAATTACAATAAAACCTGCCGATAAAGGCGGTGGCATTGTAATTCAAAATACGACGGACTATGAGAAAGTTTGTGAGGAACTACTAAATGACATCAACAATTACCTTCCACTTACCGAGGATCCTTCTCCGGAACTCCAGAACCGCATTACCAACTTGGTTAAGGAAGCCGAATCGAGGGGACATATATCTAAAAATGAAGCAGATTTCCTCTCTATAAATAAGAACATTACTCCTTACTTTTATACTCTCCCTAAGACCCATAAAAACAAACTGCCGCCCCCTGGACGCCCGATTGTGTCAGGAATTGGGTCTTTACTGGAACCCTTGTCCACCTTCTGTGACCAGTTCCTAAAACCAATTGTTCAAAACACACCGACATACCTCAAGGATACAAAGAGCCTGTTACATCAATTGCAGACTATCACCTTTGAGCCAGATACCATCATCTTGGCAACTTTAGACATTGAGAGCCTTTATACCAGTATCCCGCAAGATGAGACAATCATGGTATTAAAAGCTGCTCTGAACTCTGTCACCTGGGAATACAATACTCCCAGAGAATTTATCACAGAATGCGCAACAATCGCACTCAAGGAAAATTTCTTCGCTTACCAAGGACGGCTCTTCCTGCAATGCTCTGGTACCTCGATGGGCAGTACATTTGCTCCCAGCATAGCGGGGTTGTATGTTGCAGATTTCGAGGCTAAAAACATACAGTCTATCAACAACCCGTTTGGCAGAAATATTTCGTACTGGAAACGGTACATTGATGATGTGCTGCTCATCTGGAAGGGCAGCATGGAACGACTAATGGAATTCCTCTGCTGGATTAACACCCTCAACAGGTATTTGAAATTTACCCATACAGTGAGCACCACGGAGGTGGTGTTCCTTGATGTGGTAATCACGATTAGTGGAACTACTCTGACTACGAAGACCCACTATAAAGCCACAGCCAAAAACAACTTGCTACGGTTCTCTAGCTTCCACCCTCGCCCGTTAAGGGAGAATCTCCCTTACGGACAATACTTACGTATTCGCCGGAACTGTAGCAATATAGTTGATTTTAAACGTCAATCAACTGATCTAACGACCAAACTGGCACAAAGAGGTTACCCAAGTCACCTTCTCAACAAAGGTTTCAAACGGGCACGGAACCAACCACGGGAAGCCCTTTTGGAACCCATCATAAAAACAACAACGGAAATTCCCTTGACTTGTGTAACCACCTACAGTGCATTATCCAACCAAATGAAAAAATCAATAAACAAGAATTGGAAAATTATCACAAGCAGCAAGAAGGATTGGCAGAAACCACTGTTTTCTTTTAAGAAAGGCCACAGTCTCAAAGATTCCTTGGTCCACACCAGACCCAAAGAACTACCTGCAACCCCTGTGAGGAGTGTCACTGATGCATGGAACCTACCCAAAGTCACAGGCCATTTCCCCTGTTCAAACTGCTCTGTCTGTCACCTGACAGCCCCCACCAAATCCTTGGCCCTTGAACCGGGAAAAACATGGTGGCAAAAAGCACATACTAATTGCAACTCTATTAATGTTGTGTACCTTGTTACATGCCCATGCTCACTTCGGTATGTGGGCATGACAACCAGAAAAATTAAACAACGGATATGTGAGCATAGAAGCAACATGAGGTGCAAAAAAACGACGACAAGAATGAGTGATCACTTTCTACAAACTAATCACACCACCAACGATCTAAAATGGACTGTGATTGAACAAATCCTTGGGGGCCCCAATATCTCTGAAAGACTGTTTGAAAAGGAACAACGGTGGGTATATCGCCTGGGCACCCATATCAATGGCCTCAATGACGATATACCTTGGGGCTCTGTCCTGAAGTAATGCCAAAGTAACCCCTGATCCGTAACTGTTCTAGTAAACTCCTGATGTCTGTGGTGCTTGTGTCCCACAATTATCTGACCAATATAAGTTAGACCCATAAAACTAATATCCATCTCATTTCATTTGGGTTATCTTTTATCCCTTTCATTACTGTAATTCTATCCCATGGGCCATGTCTGCCTATTCCTTATAATAGAGGGGTATATCGGCTCTCTATGCATACCATAACAAACTCCGCTTTGTTTACCTCTCCCCGCATTGGCCGTCAACTTCCGCGCATGCGCATTAAACAAGATTATCCGAGCCCCTTTGCTTCGGACAGGACAGCCGTTCAGGCACGCATGCGCGTCAAACAGCCCTGCCTGTCCGGAAGTGAGTATTCTCTACCGGAATAGGTTCACGCTCTATTCCTTTCCCGCTATTTTCACGCATGCGCAATACGCACGCCTCCCTTCCCGGAAGCGCAGACACGGGTTTCCTTACCGGAGACTCATAAAACCACCCACTCTCTCTCATTCCGGATCGACGAGACCCGGTCCCGAGGGCAGAATAGGCGTACCTGCAGGAGACGGGCGCCGTGGGCGTGAGTACTACCCTGGGTGCAAAGGACCATTTAAGCTAAGTACTGTTACTGCTTGTTGACGGTGTTTTGTCCCTCTTTCTCCCCCATTTATGCTTTCCTTTTAGGATGTGCCAAATGCGCCGTCCCCTCCCTCCCGCGGTCTATGGGGTGGATTTTCATCCCTGGTGAAGTGAGAACCTACCTTTTCTCACATCTTTCTTTGCGTTTTTGTTGAATGGTCACTGGCCATTTGGCCCATTGATCGCAGAGTGATCTAGTGTTGCTTGAATGTTCTCACTGTCATTCGCCTCCTTTTTCACCTACTTACCCGCCCTGCGCACTCACACTGTTAGATTCTACAATTTGGCAATCTACCATGAGAGTGTCACTGCATAAAATTAGACTACCTACCATTTAGTCTCAGCCACAGGCAGAGCCACGCACCTCTGCTATTATGTATGAGTTGTGCACCCTGGCACCTTGAGCACAAGTAATTGGCTTGAACCTATCGACAAATAATTCTGTTTGTTTGTCTTGTTTTGTTTGTCTGTTTTTAATCCCCACAGGTGCATTTTAATTTTTGTCTCTAAAACTTTAGAGACCGGAGGTGTGTGCGTCCTACCTTCGGGTGGTGAAGCCCGCCCCCCCCTTTTTTTGCACTTCACAGATCTTTTAACTTTCAAGTCCTCTGGTTGGGTGGGCGTTAGAGTGCCCATACCGCCGAGGTTTAACACCATAGGTCCTGACGAATGCCAGGTTAATTATACCACACCGGCTGAAACATGTTCATGTTGACCACTCACGTTGTCACTTAATGCTAGTGGGAGTAGACCATACAATTAGTTGGCCTTACTCGCCATCACATTTTTTAATCTTGTCCTTGATGATCTTTGATTAAATTAATTTTTTGATACATACAAGGCAATTTTAAGTCACCACTTCACACTATTCACATAATTTTTCACATAGCCCTCCCACCCTCACAAGACCAGCTCCGCAGTAATTCTGGCGTCGCAGCACACCGGGGTGGCATTCGGTCACACCCGGTGGGGCCCGATGATGAAGCAAGTCACCGACCAGGTCGGTGAGTGAGGGCTTTATTAACAAACCGAATGGGCTTTGTTGGTTCCTTGTGCTCTGTGCCTTTTTCCACCTGAAACAGAACAGGAACACTCTTTTGTTGTTGATGTCTAATACAGTTTGGGGACTAAGAGTGTTCATGACTCTCCCTATCTCTCTTGTTGTTTATGAGTATTAAGCAGCGCACAGCTGTGAGAGTCTCTCTCTTTCTTTTTCCTAACCTAAGCTAGGAGACGTTCTCTCGGCTTACCCTTACCCTCTTAAATAGTGCCACTCACTATTTATTACCTTCTTTTGATTGCATAATGGCGAATCTGGGACTCACCTACTCTGAAGCAGAAATAGATGCTATTATGGCCGATCCCAATCTCTTTGCAGACCCGGCAATTTCACAAGCCATAGCACACACCTCAGACTGGGAGAAACTAACGGAACAAAAACGTGATCGTATCCGCACCATCTTACATGGTACGATTATGAAGCAATACCTCTCTTCAAACTCAGCACCAAAAGGCCTGCTGGTGACCAATGCCCCTCGCATCTTTCTAGATGATGCGCAATTTCGGAAAGATTGGGCCATGATCGCGTGGCACTGCACGCGTGACTGGCTCGTCTTAATAATCAAGACTGCCCTGCGTCTATCAGACACCCTACTGATAGAGATACAGGAAACGGAATCACAATTTAAAACAACTGTGACCGGTTATAAAAAGAAATTGGATGAGATTAATCGTGAAATGAATGAATACAAAGAAAACCTATTGCAGTCGAAATTAACCAAATTTCAGAAAGATCTCAAAAAATTCGAATTTAACAAAATTTACCCTTACGCTGCTCCTGAGTACACAGCAACAGCAAAAGGCCTGAGTGACTCAGATTCAACAGATGATAGTTCCTCGAATAGCAGCGGATCGAGCTCAGGCTCATTCAAACGAGGAGGGAGACGAGGAAACAGGGGCCATAGAGGCAATCAGAGATACCAGAATCATAACCAAGCACCAAGTTGGGCAATGGCACCACATGCTGGATATGGGCCTCCACCATTCCCCTTTCCACACCCACAATTTCCAATGATGGGTTGGAACCCAGGGTGGCATCATCCACCTCCCCAAAATCAATACCAACAGCCTTTTTTAGAACGGGGCCGCAGAGGCAGAGGGAAGAACACGAGAACCCCCAACCAAGTCTCTTGGCAAACAGACGACGCTGTCGGGAACCGCACCAGGTGCCAGACACCGCAACCAGGGACGAGCAACCAGCAAGTCTGATTACAAATCTGTCGGATACCCAATTAACATCTGTGGAACAGCGAGTATTAGAGAAAGGGCTGGGCTTTGTACCCACAGCCCGCCCCGACAAATTTAAGCTACATTGCGAACTCACTGACTTTTTTCGCAAATTAAAACTAAAAGCCTTCTTTGAAGGAAAAGAGGACCCTAACGCGGAAGTGCGCAAAGGTGACACTGGTTTGAGACCAAAATCAACATTTGTACCCCCACCTCATTCTGTACCAGCTGCCATCACAGCTTTCGAACAAGCAGTGTTTCTGGATTTAGAAGCAAGCCCTGAACCACAGAACTACGGGAATTTCAGTGCCGAGGAGTATCGGGCACTGGAGAAACTCAAAAACAATACCACAATTACAATAAAACCTGCCGATAAAGGCGGTGGCATTGTAATTCAAAATACGACGGACTATGAGAAAGTTTGTGAGGAACTACTAAATGACATCAACAATTACCTTCCACTTACCGAGGATCCTTCTCCGGAACTCCAGAACCGCATTACCAACTTGGTTAAGGAAGCCGAATCGAGGGGACATATATCTAAAAATGAAGCAGATTTCCTCTCTATAAATAAGAACATTACTCCTTACTTTTATACTCTCCCTAAGACCCATAAAAACAAACTGCCGCCCCCTGGACGCCCGATTGTGTCAGGAATTGGGTCTTTACTGGAACCCTTGTCCACCTTCTGTGACCAGTTCCTAAAACCAATTGTTCAAAACACACCGACATACCTCAAGGATACAAAGAGCCTGTTACATCAATTGCAGACTATCACCTTTGAGCCAGATACCATCATCTTGGCAACTTTAGACATTGAGAGCCTTTATACCAGTATCCCGCAAGATGAGACAATCATGGTATTAAAAGCTGCTCTGAACTCTGTCACCTGGGAATACAATACTCCCAGAGAATTTATCACAGAATGCGCAACAATCGCACTCAAGGAAAATTTCTTCGCTTACCAAGGACGGCTCTTCCTGCAATGCTCTGGTACCTCGATGGGCAGTACATTTGCTCCCAGCATAGCGGGGTTGTATGTTGCAGATTTCGAGGCTAAAAACATACAGTCTATCAACAACCCGTTTGGCAGAAATATTTCGTACTGGAAACGGTACATTGATGATGTGCTGCTCATCTGGAAGGGCAGCATGGAACGACTAATGGAATTCCTCTGCTGGATTAACACCCTCAACAGGTATTTGAAATTTACCCATACAGTGAGCACCACGGAGGTGGTGTTCCTTGATGTGGTAATCACGATTAGTGGAACTACTCTGACTACGAAGACCCACTATAAAGCCACAGCCAAAAACAACTTGCTACAGTTCTCTAGCTTCCACCCTCGCCCGTTAAGGGAGAATCTCCCTTACGGACAATACTTACGTATTCGCCGGAACTGTAGCAATATAGTTGATTTTAAACGTCAATCAACTGATCTAACGACCAAACTGGCACAAAGAGGTTACCCAAGTCACCTTCTCAACAAAGGTTTCAAACGGGCACGGAACCAACCACGGGAAGCCCTTTTGGAACCCATCATAAAAACAACAACGGAAATTCCCTTGACTTGTGTAACCACCTACAGTGCATTATCCAACCAAATGAAAAAATCAATAAACAAGAATTGGAAAATTATCACAAGCAGCAAGAAGGATTGGCAGAAACCACTGTTTTCTTTTAAGAAAGGCCACAGTCTCAAAGATTCCTTGGTCCACACCAGACCCAAAGAACTACCTGCAACCCCTGTGAGGAGTGTCACTGATGCATGGAACCTACCCAAAGTCACAGGCCATTTCCCCTGTTCAAACTGCTCTGTCTGTCACCTGACAGCCCCCACCAAATCCTTGGCCCTTGAACCGGGAAAAACATGGTGGCAAAAAGCACATACTAATTGCAACTCTATTAATGTTGTGTACCTTGTTACATGCCCATGCTCACTTCGGTATGTGGGCATGACAACCAGAAAAATTAAACAACGGATATGTGAGCATATAAGCAACATGAGGTGCAAAAAAACGACGACAAGAATGAGTGATCACTTTCTACAAACTAATCACACCACCAACGATCTAAAATGGACTGTGATTGAACAAATCCTTGGGGGCCCCAATATCTCTGAAAGACTGTTTGAAAAGGAACAACGGTGGGTATATCGCCTGGGCACCCATATCAATGGCCTCAATGACGATATACCTTGGGGCTCTGTCCTGAAGTAATGCCAAAGTAACCCCTGATCCGTAACTGTTCTAGTAAACTCCTGATGTCTGTGGTGCTTGTGTCCCACAATTATCTGACCAATATAAGTTAGACCCATAAAACTAATATCCATCTCATTTCATTTGGGTTATCTTTTATCCCTTTCATTACTGTAATTCTATCCCATGGGCCATGTCTGCCTATTCCTTATAATAGAGGGGTATATCGGCTCTCTATGCATACCATAACAAACTCCGCTTTGTTTACCTCTCCCCGCATTGGCCGTCAACTTCCGCGCATGCGCATTAAACAAGATTATCCGAGCCCCTTTGCTTCGGACAGGACAGCCGTTCAGGCACGCATGCGCGTCAAACAGCCCTGCCTGTCCGGAAGTGAGTATTCTCTACCGGAATAGGTTCACGCTCTATTCCTTTCCCGCTATTTTCACGCATGCGCAATACGCACGCCTCCCTTCCCGGAAGCGCAGACACGGGTTTCCTTACCGGAGACTCATAAAACCACCCACTCTCTCTCATTCCGGATCGACGAGACCCGGTCCCGAGGGCAGAATAGGCGTACCTGCAGGAGACGGGCGCCGTGGGCGTGAGTACTACCCTGGGTGCAAAGGACCATTTAAGCTAAGTACTGTTACTGCTTGTTGACGGTGTTTTGTCCCTCTTTCTCCCCCATTTATGCTTTCCTTTTAGGATGTGCCAAATGCGCCGTCCCCTCCCTCCCGCGGTCTATGGGGTGGATTTTCATCCCTGGTGAAGTGAGAACCTACCTTTTCTCACATCTTTCTTTGCGTTTTTGTTGAATGGTCACTGGCCATTTGGCCCATTGATCGCAGAGTGATCTAGTGTTGCTTGAATGTTCTCACTGTCATTCGCCTCCTTTTTCACCTACTTACCCGCCCTGCGCACTCACACTGTTAGATTCTACAATTTGGCAATCTACCATGAGAGTGTCACTGCATAAAATTAGACTACCTACCATTTAGTCTCAGCCACAGGCAGAGCCACGCACCTCTGCTATTATGTATGAGTTGTGCACCCTGGCACCTTGAGCACAAGTAATTGGCTTGAACCTATCGACAAATAATTCTGTTTGTCTGCTTTTCTTGATAAATGGAGCAGAATTGCAAGCAGGTGTTCAAGAGATCTGATGATGCTAATAGTCGAAACAGCAAAAGAACTAGCTGCTGAAGTAAGATCAGAAATCGACGAACTTGAAGATAAAATCAAAAAAATGGGCAATATAGAGGATGCAATGAAAAAAATCGCTGAATGCAATAAAGAATTAGAATCATTCTCCAGCTATTTAGATAAAAGAAAGAACGATAAATTACTGAAAGATAAACGTTATGCCACAATTGAAAATACTTACCCCTATTTAAAAGCAGACTTTTATAATCAAAACCATTTCACTACAGACAATAGCGAAGTACAACAACGGGTCAATACCTTTTCCCAAAGTTCGGATTCCGAAAATGAGACTGAAGGATACTATGAACCTGAACCAACCTACAGCTACAACTCAGGTAGAGGAGCTCGTAGACAGCCTTTTTTAGGGAACCGAGGGATGGGACGGGGTCGCCCCAGAGTCCATTTTCAGGGACAACCGAGAGGGAATTACAAACCCCAACATCATCAACAACAACAACAGGAGGAACCTCAATTCATAAGAGAAACAAGGAGCAGACAGTATTGGAAGCAAGGAATATAATTCCCATTTTCAATCTCTCAAAAATAGACTTAAATCCTTCCAGTATTGCCTTGCTATCCAAGGGTCTCTCCTTTGTGCCCCATTCAACTCCAAATCTCTTTGAACTATACTGCGACATAATTTCATTCTTTCGTAAGATACGCCTTAAAAAGTTTTTTTCAAACACAGATGACACTAATAGAGAAATGATCAATAGCAAAACATTAAGCCTTCCATCGACCTTTAGTCCATCTTTGGAACAACTAGGACCAGAAGTGGCCACTTTTGAGTTGGTCGTTTTAAAGAAATTAGACCAGGCCTTGAGATACATCCCTAAACCTATCTATAACATAGATAAAGAAGAACATATAGCCTTGTCGACCATCTCCTCAAATAAAGAGCTCACTATTAAAAGTTGTGACAAGGGAGGAGGAATTGTCCTCATTGACACCTCCCAATATGAACAAAATATGCTAAAAATGTTGGACGACACGAACTTCTATACCCCTATTCAAACGTATTCTTCACTGAATCTATCGAAAAAAATAAGAACCTTAACAAAAATAGCCTTGGACGAAGGTCATATTAACCCAAAAGAATTTGAGTTCCTAAACCATAACTTAGGAAAAACAGCTTGTATATATGGACTCCCCAAAATCCATAAAAACACCTTAGACCCACCTTATAGACCTATAGTTTCAACCATCGGCACAGCAACTGAGCCCCTCTCCAAATATATAGATAACTACTTACGTCCATTTGTATCTAAGATTAAGTCCTATGTGCGTGACACAGGGGACATGATTAAAAAAACTGAAGGCTTAACTTTTACCTCTGGCCGTGACCTTTTAGTCACATTAGACGTCGAGTCTTTGTACAGCAACATTCCTCTCATTGGAGCAATGGAAGCTACATCCTGGTTCATCGATTCATACAACATCTCTTGCCCCAAATCATTTCTACTGGCATGTTTGAAAATTGTCCTGACGGACAACTTTTTTGAATTTGGCTCACACACTTACCGCCAAATAAAAGGCGTGAGTATGGGCGCATCTGTAGCCCCTTCAATTGCAAATATATATATGGCGGCCTTCGAAGCAAAAAATGTCCATAATGAACTAGCCCCCTTTTTTGAGTCTGTCTCCCATTGGTCCAGGTACATAGATGACATTTTCTTCATCTGGACCAATGGGAGAGAGGCATTAAACGAATTCGTCTCCTGGATAAACGAGGCGGATCCCAACCTCCATTTTACATCACACATCAGTGATAATAAGGTGGAATTCTTAGACATTGAAATCATAAATGATAAAGGCATTCTAATAGTCGACCTACATACAAAACCTACTGCCAGAAACACGCTACTGCATTATAGCAGTTTCCATCCTAGATCACAAAAAGATTCAATTCCCTTCTCACAGTTTCTAAGAGTCAGGCGGAACTGTACAAGCTTAGCAGACTTTGACAAACAAGCCATTGTAATGAGGAGTAAATTTATCGAGAGAGGCTACCCTCACCGATTAGTGAGACACTCCTATAAGCGGGCCCGCTATTACGATCGCAACCACCTGCTCCAACCAAAGCCTGAGAAACCCACTAACCAGATTGTATGTGTAACCAAACACTCCACTCTTGATACAAAAATTAAACAAGTGATAAATTCAAACTGGCACATTTTAAACAGTAACTGTACTTCTGAAACGAAACTAGCTAAACCACTCTTTGCCTATAAAAGGAACAGAAATATCAAAGAACATATTGTTCGTTCACGCTTCCAACCTGTATCAGATAAAAATCATTCTATACAAAGATCAATTGTATCAGGCAATGCAATAAAGGGAACATTCCCTTGCTCTTCGTGTTCTTCCTGTGCCAACATTCTAAGAGGCAAAGAATTCACACATAATGGCCACACAACAGTGGCAAAAGAAATGTGGAACTGCAGAACCTCAAATCTGATCTATTTTATACAGTGCCCGTGTTCACTCGGGTATATAGGAGAAACATCCCGTGCGATACAGATACGGTTAAATGAACATCGTTCAGCGATCAGAACTCGCAAACTTGCTGCTCCAATGGTAAAACATTTCCTAGAAATGGGCCACCAAGCAGAAGATTTCAAATGGAGAGTTCTTGAAAAAATTCATACTCCAGACTCCAATGGTGGTTGTGCCATCAGAAAAAAGAGAGAGGTGTTCTGGATATTTGTCTTCAATACATTCCGGGAAGGAATGAACAGCGAATTGCCATGGGAGCATGCAATTTGCTAATATTGTATTCTTCCGATTACAATTATAAATATTTCTGCTGTCATTACTAACCTCTATGGATCGATAGCTATATTTAAAATTGTCTTTAGCGCCACTAGATATACGACAATGATGCTCTACAACAATTCCCCCCTTGGTTTGATGAGATTGGGAATCATACCTTATATTATTCAGTTCTCTTCCCTTTATCCCTAAACCACTACCATCAGAAATGTTCTTTTAGTCATTTAGGGAGGTTCAGTAATGGGTAAAAATCATATATGATCTGGATCCCCATCATGTACACCTCTGAGGGTTCATGAATTACATTTGCTAATTACGTTTCAGCCTAATCATTACAAATAGAACTGTTCATTAAAGTATCCACAAATATTCGACATTGTGCTAAAATTGCATATAACTTAGATCCGCGTGTTAATTAAGTATATTTTCTAATCACGCCTCAGTCCATAAACCGGTTGATACTGTTTTTGTATTTAGTTTCGTTATGTACACTTAAATCTCCCCACTGCAATGAACACAGAATGACTATTTTTCGAACGTCCCTTTAAAAATGGCCCCTCTGTTCTCATCTTGTTTAAACAGGTTATTCTGGGCATCAAAGAACATCTTCTATGTCTATGCAATGACTGCTCTTTTAGTAATTATTGGCGATACCCCTTTAAGAAAAAACAGTCTCCACCTCTCCTCATAATCCGTGGTCCTTCCTTTGTGTTCCCACACAATTCACCTGAATCCACTTCTCCAATTAAGTAGAATATATAAACAGCGTGCTGAGAGACCATTCTACCGCTGTCGTTCAAGGAAGGAGCATAGAACCCCTGAGTCCCGCCGCCGGAATCTTCGAGCCCTGTTGACACCAATCGGGTAAGTCCTGCAGAAACCCTGGGTGGGATACAACTAATCTAGTTACTCCTTTTAGCTGTAAAACCCTAACTGAATAGTAAATAATGTAACTTCCCCATTATCTTTTGTCTCTCACAGACAGGGAGTTATTTTAAACTACTTGAAATCAACCATCGCTTGGAACACAAGCAAAAGGGTAATTATTATTCCTTCTGTTACAGAAATAACTAGGTTAAGAAGTGGTTACTCTTTAATTCCATCGCATAGAATTTTATGTTAGGATTTTTTCATCCACTCTTTAGGCTATCCATGCCACTTACTATCCCCATATCAGGTGGACTATATCTTGATGTCCCAATATAAATACGCATCACAGAGGCCATTATTTTAATTTCCGGTCGGCGGGTCAAAACGAACTTCAACTTGTAAAACAAGGTACTTCTATTCCTCTGAATTAATCGTTCGATTTCTCTGGTAAATAATGTATTCCAGTCGATTATCATATGTTAATAGAACCTCACAGATCTATAGAACTTGTTTAGTAAAAGATCTTCTAAATATCTCTCTAGGAAATAATTGAAAAATATTTTACATTGAACACTCGAAATGAAGCAAACATATCAATAACCACAGAATCTCCATTGGTATCAACCATTACAATAGGTAATATATCAACCCTTATATTGAATATCAGTCATAAAGACACTATAATATAGGCAAGAATAATAACTATTGTCTATGTGCTGCTTTCCATGATTTAGAATATCCTCATCTACCATCCAAAGAAAGGATTCTAGATATACTGACAAACAAGACTGCTACGTCGAATCGCACTAAAATTATTCGTGCTCTTAAAGTAAGTGATCGTACTTAAATGATAAATACTATGTATATCAATCTCCAGGCCTCGGTAGGATAATCTTTATATAACCGGTATTAGTTAGAATGCAGTCTAACTCTGTAGCATCAACTTCAATTATATGATTAGATAAAGAGATACAAACATCAGAAATCTGAGATTAGACATCCTACATAAATACCTTTTCCATCCCCTTATATTCTGGTATGAGCGTATCTATACCATGAGACATTGTCTTCCCTTACTTTTCACCTATGTGTCAGATTGATTATTAAGGCAAGGAAATGAAACCTTTAAAAATGTCATATGAAATCTCTAAAATTGTCATTGCAATAGAATAGGTTGGTCAAAAGAAAATAGAAAGTCTGAGACTAGTAGAATAACATTGGGCTTTGTGTTTTTTGTAAATTGTGCAAATGCAAGAATGAACAGAATATTCTGGTTTTAAGGTACTTTTTTACCCCTCTTTTTTAGATATTAACCGTGGCTGCTCCAGAAGAAGGCGCTGGTTCGCCGAAACGCGCGTAGAGATTAATTTAGCCACATTTTTCTCATTATATTGTTTGTGTATTTTATGTAAACCTCATTTGTTGAATTAATTGCTTCTTTTTAATGATGGTGTTATATATTCCTGATATATTAAGTTATATGTGTTAAATATAATTTGTGAATGTATATTTTTTCCCTATGTGTTTTTAAAGAATCTTTGTGAATAAAATTGTACCTCCCCTCTTTTTACAAAAACCTTTGTTTCAAGCTCAGTTCATTTCAACCAACTAATTTGCTGTGTTGCCTAGATTGATACATATCAATTGAATGTTCTCACTGTCATTCGCCTCCTTTTTCACCTACTTACCCGCCCTGCGCACTCACACTGTTAGATTCTACAATTTGGCAATCTACCATGAGAGTGTCACTGCATAAAATTAGACTACCTACCATTTAGTCTCAGCCACAGGCAGAGCCACGCACCTCTGCTATTATGTATGAGTTGTGCACCCTGGCACCTTGAGCACAAGTAATTGGCTTGAACCTATCGACAAATAATTCTGTTTGTTTGTCTTGTTTTGTTTGTCTGTTTTTAATCCCCACAGGTGCATTTTAATTTTTGTCTCTAAAACTTTAGAGACCGGAGGTGTGTGCGTCCTACCTTCGGGTGGTGAAGCCCGCCCCCCCCTTTTTTTGCACTTCACAGATCTTTTAACTTTCAAGTCCTCTGGTTGGGTGGGCGTTAGAGTGCCCATACCGCCGAGGTTTAACACCATAGGTCCTGACGAATGCCAGGTTAATTATACCACACCGGCTGAAACATGTTCATGTTGACCACTCACGTTGTCACTTAATGCTAGTGGGAGTAGACCATACAATTAGTTGGCCTTACTCGCCATCACATTTTTTAATCTTGTCCTTGATGATCTTTGATTAAATTAATTTTTTGATACATACAAGGCAATTTTAAGTCACCACTTCACACTATTCACATAATTTTTCACATAGCCCTCCCACCCTCACAAGACCAGCTCCGCAGTAATTCTGGCGTCGCAGCACACCGGGGTGGCATTCGGTCACACCCGGTGGGGCCCGATGATGAAGCAAGTCACCGACCAGGTCGGTGAGTGAGGGCTTTATTAACAAACCGAATGGGCTTTGTTGGTTCCTTGTGCTCTGTGCCTTTTTCCACCTGAAACAGAACAGGAACACTCTTTTGTTGTTGATGTCTAATACAGTTTGGGGACTAAGAGTGTTCATGACTCTCCCTATCTCTCTTGTTGTTTATGAGTATTAAGCAGCGCACAGCTGTGAGAGTCTCTCTCTTTCTTTTTCCTAACCTAAGCTAGGAGACGTTCTCTCGGCTTACCCTTACCCTCTTAAATAGTGCCACTCACTATTTATTACCTTCTTTTGATTGCATAATGGCGAATCTGGGACTCACCTACTCTGAAGCAGAAATAGATGCTATTATGGCCGATCCCAATCTCTTTGCAGACCCGGCAATTTCACAAGCCATAGCACACACCTCAGACTGGGAGAAACTAACGGAACAAAAACGTGATCGTATCCGCACCATCTTACATGGTACGATTATGAAGCAATACCTCTCTTCAAACTCAGCACCAAAAGGCCTGCTGGTGACCAATGCCCCTCGCATCTTTCTAGATGATGCGCAATTTCGGAAAGATTGGGCCATGATCGCGTGGCACTGCACGCGTGACTGGCTCGTCTTAATAATCAAGACTGCCCTGCGTCTATCAGACACCCTACTGATAGAGATACAGGAAACGGAATCACAATTTAAAACAACTGTGACCGGTTATAAAAAGAAATTGGATGAGATTAATCGTGAAATGAATGAATACAAAGAAAACCTATTGCAGTCGAAATTAACCAAATTTCAGAAAGATCTCAAAAAATTCGAATTTAACAAAATTTACCCTTACGCTGCTCCTGAGTACACAGCAACAGCAAAAGGCCTGAGTGACTCAGATTCAACAGATGATAGTTCCTCGAATAGCAGCGGATCGAGCTCAGGCTCATTCAAACGAGGAGGGAGACGAGGAAACAGGGGCCATAGAGGCAATCAGAGATACCAGAATCATAACCAAGCACCAAGTTGGGCAATGGCACCACATGCTGGATATGGGCCTCCACCATTCCCCTTTCCACACCCACAATTTCCAATGATGGGTTGGAACCCAGGGTGGCATCATCCACCTCCCCAAAATCAATACCAACAGCCTTTTTTAGAACGGGGCCGCAGAGGCAGAGGGAAGAACACGAGAACCCCCAACCAAGTCTCTTGGCAAACAGACGACGCTGTCGGGAACCGCACCAGGTGCCAGACACCGCAACCAGGGACGAGCAACCAGCAAGTCTGATTACAAATCTGTCGGATACCCAATTAACATCTGTGGAACAGCGAGTATTAGAGAAAGGGCTGGGCTTTGTACCCACAGCCCGCCCCGACAAATTTAAGCTACATTGCGAACTCACTGACTTTTTTCGCAAATTAAAACTAAAAGCCTTCTTTGAAGGAAAAGAGGACCCTAACGCGGAAGTGCGCAAAGGTGACACTGGTTTGAGACCAAAATCAACATTTGTACCCCCACCTCATTCTGTACCAGCTGCCATCACAGCTTTCGAACAAGCAGTGTTTCTGGATTTAGAAGCAAGCCCTGAACCACAGAACTACGGGAATTTCAGTGCCGAGGAGTATCGGGCACTGGAGAAACTCAAAAACAATACCACAATTACAATAAAACCTGCCGATAAAGGCGGTGGCATTGTAATTCAAAATACGACGGACTATGAGAAAGTTTGTGAGGAACTACTAAATGACATCAACAATTACCTTCCACTTACCGAGGATCCTTCTCCGGAACTCCAGAACCGCATTACCAACTTGGTTAAGGAAGCCGAATCGAGGGGACATATATCTAAAAATGAAGCAGATTTCCTCTCTATAAATAAGAACATTACTCCTTACTTTTATACTCTCCCTAAGACCCATAAAAACAAACTGCCGCCCCCTGGACGCCCGATTGTGTCAGGAATTGGGTCTTTACTGGAACCCTTGTCCACCTTCTGTGACCAGTTCCTAAAACCAATTGTTCAAAACACACCGACATACCTCAAGGATACAAAGAGCCTGTTACATCAATTGCAGACTATCACCTTTGAGCCAGATACCATCATCTTGGCAACTTTAGACATTGAGAGCCTTTATACCAGTATCCCGCAAGATGAGACAATCATGGTATTAAAAGCTGCTCTGAACTCTGTCACCTGGGAATACAATACTCCCAGAGAATTTATCACAGGATGCGCAACAATCGCACTCAAGGAAAATTTCTTCGCTTACCAAGGACGGCTCTTCCTGCAATGCTCTGGTACCTCGATGGGCAGTACATTTGCTCCCAGCATAGCGGGGTTGTATGTTGCAGATTTCGAGGCTAAAAACATACAGTCTATCAACAACCCGTTTGGCAGAAATATTTCGTACTGGAAACGGTACATTGATGATGTGCTGCTCATCTGGAAGGGCAGCATGGAACGACTAATGGAATTCCTCTGCTGGATTAACACCCTCAACAGGTATTTGAAATTTACCCATACAGTGAGCACCACGGAGGTGGTGTTCCTTGATGTGGTAATCACGATTAGTGGAACTACTCTGACTACGAAGACCCACTATAAAGCCACAGCCAAAAACAACTTGCTACAGTTCTCTAGCTTCCACCCTCGCCCGTTAAGGGAGAATCTCCCTTACGGACAATACTTACGTATTCGCCGGAACTGTAGCAATATAGTTGATTTTAAACGTCAATCAACTGATCTAACGACCAAACTGGCACAAAGAGGTTACCCAAGTCACCTTCTCAACAAAGGTTTCAAACGGGCACGGAACCAACCACGGGAAGCCCTTTTGGAACCCATCATAAAAACAACAACGGAAATTCCCTTGACTTGTGTAACCACCTACAGTGCATTATCCAACCAAATGAAAAAATCAATAAACAAGAATTGGAAAATTATCACAAGCAGCAAGAAGGATTGGCAGAAACCACTGTTTTCTTTTAAGAAAGGCCACAGTCTCAAAGATTCCTTGGTCCACACCAGACCCAAAGAACTACCTGCAACCCCTGTGAGGAGTGTCACTGATGCATGGAACCTACCCAAAGTCACAGGCCATTTCCCCTGTTCAAACTGCTCTGTCTGTCACCTGACAGCCCCCACCAAATCCTTGGCCCTTGAACCGGGAAAAACATGGTGGCAAAAAGCACATACTAATTGCAACTCTATTAATGTTGTGTACCTTGTTACATGCCCATGCTCACTTCGGTATGTGGGCATGACAACCAGAAAAATTAAACAACGGATATGTGAGCATAGAAGCAACATTAGGTGCAAAAAAACGACGACAAGAATGAGTGATCACTTTCTACAAACTAATCACACCACCAACGATCTAAAATGGACTGTGATTGAACAAATCCTTGGGGGCCCCAATATCTCTGAAAGACTGTTTGAAAAGGAACAACGGTGGGTATATCGCCTGGGCACCCATATCAATGGCCTCAATGACGATATACCTTGGGGCTCTGTCCTGAAGTAATGCCAAAGTAACCCCTGATCTGTAACTGTTCTAGTAAACTCCTGATGTCTGTGGTGCTTGTGTCCCACAATTATCTGACCAATATAAGTTAGACCCATAAAACTAATATCCATCTCATTTCATTTGGGTTATCTTTTATCCCTTTCATTACTGTAATTCTATCCCATGGGCCATGTCTGCCTATTCCTTATAATAGAGGGGTATATCGGCTCTCTATGCATACCATAACAAACTCCGCTTTGTTTACCTCTCCCCGCATTGGCCGTCAACTTCCGCGCATGCGCATTAAACAAGATTATCCGAGCCCCTTTGCTTCGGACAGGACAGCCGTTCAGGCACGCATGCGCGTCAAACAGCCCTGCCTGTCCGGAAGTGAGTATTCTCTACCGGAATAGGTTCACGCTCTATTCCTTTCCCGCTATTTTCACGCATGCGCAGTACGCACGCCTCCCTTCCCGGAAGCGCAGACACGGGTTTCCTTACCGGAGACTCATAAAACCACCCACTCTCTCTCATTCCGGATCGACGAGACCCGGTCCCGAGGGCAGAATAGGCGTACCTGCAGGAGACGGGCGCCGTGGGCGTGAGTACTACCCTGGGTGCAAAGGACCATTTAAGCTAAGTACTGTTACTGCTTGTTGACGGTGTTTTGTCCCTCTTTCTCCCCCATTTATGCTTTCCTTTTAGGATGTGCCAAATGCGCCGTCCCCTCCCTCCCGCGGTCTATGGGGTGGATTTTCATCCCTGGTGAAGTGAGAACCTACCTTTTCTCACATCTTTCTTTGCGTTTTTGTTGAATGGTCACTGGCCATTTGGCCCATTGATCGCAGAGTGATCTAGTGTTGCTTGAATGTTCTCACTGCCATTCGCCTCCTTTTTCACCTACTTACCCGCCCTGCGCACTCACACTGTTAGATTCTACAATTTGGCAATCTACCATGAGAGTGTCACTGCATAAAATTAGACTACCTACCATTTAGTCTCAGCCACAGGCAGAGCCACGCACCTCTGCTATTATGTATGAGTTGTGCACCCTGGCACCTTGAGCACAAGTAATTGGCTTGAACCTATCGACAAATAATTCTAATTGTTTGTTTGTCTTGTTTTGTTTGTCTGTTTTTAATCCCCACAGGTGCATTTTAATTTTTGTCTCTAAAACTTTAGAGACCGGAGGTGTGTGCGTCCTACCTTCGGGTGGTGAAGCCCGCCCCCCCCTTTTTTTGCACTTCACAGATCTTTTAACTTTCAAGTCCTCTGGTTGGGTGGGCGTTAGAGTGCCCATACCGCCGAGGTTTAACACCATAGGTCCTGACGAATGCCAGGTTAATTATACCACACCGGCTGAAACATGTTCATGTTGACCACTCACGTTGTCACTTAATGCTAGTGGGAGTAGACCATACAATTAGTTGGCCTTACTCGCCATCACATTTTTTAATCTTGTCCTTGATGATCTTTGATTAAATTAATTTTTTGATACATACAAGGCAATTTTAAGTCACCACTTCACACTATTCACATAATTTTTCACATAGCCCTCCCACCCTCACAAGACCAGCTCCGCAGTAATTCTGGCGTCGCAGCACACCGGGGTGGCATTCGGTCACACCCGGTGGGGCCCGATGATGAAGCAAGTCACCGACCAGGTCGGTGAGTGAGGGCTTTATTAACAAACTGAATGGGCTTTGTTGGTTCCTTGTGCTCTGTGCCTTTTTCCACCTGAAACAGAACAGGAACACTCTTTTGTTGTTGATGTCTGATAAGAGTTACTTGCCAGATTTTTGCTTGAATTACAAACGGGAACTGTAGGTGTGTGCTCAGAGGATATTGTATATATTGTCGCTCCCTTTGGGAGCTAGTGATGTAGGATACGCATCATTTCTCTAGAGGCACCATAATAATATTGCTATCTGTTCAGAATTTTGTACCCTGATATTAGGGGTTGTGCGCCCACAGCTTGGTTGGTATCCTAAATATAGAAAAACAAATGGATTCGCAGGGAAAAGTTTCGCATGCTGTCGTTGCACCAGATTTACCCTCAGTTGCAACAGGGAGACTGGCTGTGTGCCATGGACCTACAGGATGCTTACTTCCATGTGCCCATTGCACACAAACACAGGAAGTTCCTGCGGTTTCAAGTCGGCGCCAATCACTATCAATACACAGTACTCCCATTCGGGCTGAAGTCTGCGCCAGGAACATTCTCGAAGTGCATGGCGGTGGTAGCAGCACACTTGAGGAAGAACAAGGTGTTTGTCTACCCGTACCTGGACGATTGGTTGATCAAGGCATCCTCCTTCTCGGAAGCGCGAGCACACTTCCAGAAGACGTGCGTTCTCTTGAACAAGCTGGGGTTGCACATCAATATGGCCAAGTCTGTCCCGACTCCGGTCCAATGCATACAGTACTTGGGAGCCTCCATCAATACGCTGTCAGCAAGCGTGTCTCCTTCGGAAGAGCGACGATTATCTCTCCTTTGGAAGGCTCAGGCTCTTATGACAACTCCATCTACGACAGTGAGGACGGTGTCTTCTCTACTGGGATCGATGGCCTCTTGTATCTTCCTGACGCCACATGCACGGCTGCACATGAGACCGGTGGGATCAGAGGACAGGGTCTTGGGACGACAAGATACGACTGTCTCTGCATGCTCTTCAGTCCCTGAAGTGGTGGTGTTCGGCGGAGAATCTCCTGAGAGGGGTTCCCTTCCACAAGGACATTCCCTCGCAGACTGTCGTGACGGATGCTTCTCTCCTGGGATGGGGAGTGCATTCCAGGACCCTACAGATTCAAGGAACGTGGTCACCGATGGAGGCCACGTATCACATCAATTACCTGGAACTCAGGGCTGTTCACTTGGCACTGAAGGCCTTTCTTCCGTCCTTCCAGACCAACTCTCTGCTTGTACAGACGGACAATACCACCACGATGTACTACCTCAACAAGCAGGGGGGCTCGAGATCACGCACTCTGTCACAGGAGGCGCAGGCGGTCTGGCACTGGCTCCTAGCCAGGGGACTGACGATAACAGCTACCCATCTGCCAGGTGTGCAGAATGTTCAGGCAGACGCACTGAGCAGGCTGGTTCAGGAAAACCACGAATGGGTCATAAACGACGAAGTACTAGGAGAAGTCTTCGCAAGGTGGGGAACTCCAGACGTAGATTTGTTCGCCACCGCCGAAAACAGCAAGTGCAGAGACTTCGCCTCCAGGTACTACCAGCAAGGGACGCTGGGGAATGTGTTCTGGATCAACTGGACGGACAGCTTTCTGTACGCCTTACCTCCCATTCCCCTGATTCCGGCGGTGCTCATCAAGCTGGCCCGGTCCAGGGCTCGGATGATACTCATTGCCCCGGAGTGGCCCAGGCAGTGGTGGTTCACGGACCTCCTTCACCGGTCTCTCCTTCCTCACATTTGGCTGCCGTGCAGGCCGGACCTTCTCACGAAGTTCGGGGGACGGATGTTACACCCCAACCTCTCGTCTTTGAGTTTGGCGGCATGGCTCCTGAGATAGTGCAATATGGCCATCTGAATCTGCCTGAGGATTGCATGGACATACTGAAGGAGTCTAAGAGGCCTTCCACTCGAACTTCATATGCTTACAAGTGGAAGAGGTTTTGTATCTGGTGCCAGTCTAAGAACTATGACCCTACGACCTGTAAGGAAGATGTCATCCTTCCTTACCTTTTACATTTGGCGCAGTCTGGCCTTAATGTTCATTCCATTAAGGTTCATCTTGCTGCATTGACTGCCTACAGGAAATGCCCTTCACAGACTTCCTTTTTCCAGATCCCTGTGATCAAAGATTTTCTGGAAGGATTGAAGAAAGTATTCCCTCCTGTCAGGCTTCCTTCGCCTTCATGGGAATTGAATGTGGCCCTGTCCAGATTGATGAAGGAACCTTTTGAACCTATTCATAAGGCTTCGTTGCAGCACCTGTCCTGGAAGGCGGCGTTCCTCGTGGCCATTACATCGGCCCGCAGGGTGAGTGAAATTCAGGCGTTGTGTTGTACTGAACCTTATACTGTATTTCATGCTGCTACGGTTGTTATGCGTACTCACCCTAAATTTCTTCCCAAGGTTATTTCTGCTTTTCATGTCAACCAGACCATAACTTTGCCTACGTTTTTTCAGAACCCTTCGTCTCCAGCGGAAAGGTCTCTCCATTCCCTGGATGTTAGGAGGGTGTTGAAATTTTATCTTGATAAAACCAAAGATATTCGTAGGTCTGACCAGTTGTTTATTAATTATGGATCAGTCAGGACGGGTCTTGCTACCTCTAAGCAGTCCATCTCTAGGTGGATTGTGTCCTGCATACAATTGTGTTACCAAAAAGCTAATAAGACCTTAGGAGGTAAGCCTAAGGCTCATTCCACCAGGGGCAAAGCTGCCACGACGGCCTTGCTCCGTAACGTGCCGATTGCTGAAATCTGCAAGGCAGCCACTTGGAAGTCGGTCCATGCCTTTGCTGAGCATTACTGCCTGGACACTGACGCCAGGGCAGACGCTCAGGTTGGGCAAGCTTCGCTGCGGAATTTGTTCGCACAGTAGTGGCGTTATTTTCTTTCTCCACCGCCGCTTTGGTGTGGGGATGGGCTTGCCATTCTATTCACTAGATTATGACTATACACAGAGATCCCCTACTACAGAAGGAGTAGTTTCTGTCCTGTAACTCCAGTTCTGTAGTAGGGGTATCTCTGTTATAGTCATAAGCGCCCGCCCTCCTCCCCGGTGGAGATATTTCTTCATGTAAAGAATGCGACAGGTCTGGCATGCTTCGCCTTCAATAAGAACTGAAAGTAGAGGGACCTGCTATGCATTCTGGGATACTGGGAGAACGTTCTAGAAAGCTCTCTTAAAGGCACAGTATCCTATTTAAGCCACATAATGGCAGCCTATGGGGCTTGTCTGTCCAGGCCCTCCTCTCTATCATTCCAGAGTCTTTTACTGGTGGAGGCAAGTTTCTCTATGATAGAAACTGGGCTGGCTGTATTTTGTGTGGTGTTATTTGGTGGAATTTCTAGTTGAAGTACTGGACAGTGTAGCCTGTGGATATAGGCTGCATTATTTGTCTTTAAATTCTCTCTTAAGTGTCTTTGCAGTTTCTGCATGATTTGACAACTTAAGAGAATATTTTTGATTGCCGGGGTCCACGCACATGGGCGGGACTATTCACTAGATTATGACTATAACAGAGATACCCCTACTACAGCACTGGAGTTACAGGACGGAAACTACTCCTTCCCCTGTATTGAAACCTGCAATGCTAGTAGTCTGCCTGGGTCTTCCGCGAAGACTCGGTCGGCCTTGCCTGCAAAGTGGGTCGCAAACAAGATCGCCACCCGCCTTTTTTTGGGAGCCTCGGAGGAGAAGTACAGCCGATCAAACCAGCGAGATCGTAGTCTCTCCCAGTCACCTTGTAGCAGGTGGGTTTCCTGCAACATGCAGATATCACATTTTGAGTCTTTAAGAAATGAAAGGACTGCTAGCCGCTTAGCAGAGGCATTAGGGCTCGGACGTTGAGGCAAAGTAAAGACACTACCATAGCTTTTATGTGAGGAGACAGTTGTCCCTTCTGATACGCCTCATACCCATCCAATCTCCCAGGAAGGGCTGGTGAGACAGGGGTGGACATTCTGGGAGTGAAAGAGTAATTAAAGAGGAAAAAAAGTAGGAGCTTAAGATAGGAGTAACAAGAAACTCAATAACAGCAGAAGGGGTCCATGTCGCCGGCAAGCACTGCTATAGTTAGATGCCAAAAAAGTGGAGTTCCGCCAGACGCATCATCTGTGTAGAGCAGGGGTGTGTCTGGTCGAGTCGACTGTAATTATGCCCATCTGGCTCAGCAGGGAGGTTCATTGGGATGAAGGAATGCTAGTTCCTCTCCATCATTCATTAGTGGTCATCCGAGGTGTCCAGCTGGTCGCCCTTCTGTTGAAGTTGGAGTAACCGCGATCGCTCTTCACGGCTGTCTGCCTCAGTAGGTTTGCTGAGTGTTTTCTTCCTCCGTCGAGAGGTGTGACATGAGCCGAGACTTCAACTCCCTGTTCGGGGCAAGCGACCCAGGAGGTTCTTCTGGTCGAAGATCTGAAATATATGGTAACTCCTGAGCCACTTCTATTGTGCCGATCATCCGGGCCTTCTCTCTCCATATGAACTGGAGATGGAAGGGATGACGCCATTTGTATCAAACCTTTTGTGTCTGCAGGCAATCTGTAAGTGGCCTGAGTGCCCTGCGTCACTGCAGGGTAATCAGAGAGAGGTTTTAATATAACCATATTCGGTGACCCTCAAATTCGATTCACGTTCTGCTGCCATGATGGTCTCCTTCGGTAATAATGTAGGCAGGTAAGGATATCCTGAGGTTGGCCCGGCACTGCGGGCGGTCTCTTGGCTCGATGCGTATCGTCCAGGGTAATCTCTTGGTCTTTTAGGGAGGGAGCCAAGTCTTTTAGGCTGTCAGTGACAACTTGTAGAGTGACACCTTTAATTCGAATATTGGAGCGTTGAGCCTTATTCTCCAAATCTTCAACCTGGTATCGGAGCTCTGAGTTCTGTTTGCGTACTGCCAGTATCTCCTGATGGTGGCTCTCTAGTTCCTCTTCCCTAGCATTTTGGGTCTGTTCCATCGAGGTCATCTGTTTGTTCATAGCTTCGACGTCTTGCCGTATTCCTTTGATGTCAGTGGCTATCTCCCGGTTGAGTTCAGCAATGTCACCTCTGAGACATTCAAATTGTTGCTCCAGGAAAGTTTTGGTGATGGGGGATTCATCTCCTTCGACCTCCCCGTCACGGTTGGCCTCTAGAGATGTTTCTGGTCCCCTTGGTTCGGGAGCGGTCTCGGCTTTCTTCATGGTAGGTTTGGCGAACATGTCTTTTACTGATCAATCTTTTTTCGCTGACCGGTGGGTGAACATGGCCATGGCTGTTGGGTTCTGATGGTTAGGTCACAGTATTGGGGGTGTATCACAGTACAGATTGGTCAAGGGTACCGTAGTGGAGCCTCGGATTGGTAGGCGAGCGTTGCAGGGGTCGTGTAGTATTGTATCTGGGAGTGTAGTCCCGGGTCTCCACCTCCACCGCTCCAAACCCAGGGCAACGAGGGAGGGCGCTTCAGCTAGGAGGACCTGCAGACAGCTCCTGCACAGCATGACTTGTCTATGCTGTAGGGTTCCTGGTATGACACATCTGTGAGTAGGCCACCGTCGCAGGTAGCTACGGAGCAGTGTGAAATGCTGAGGGACGGGCCAGTTCACTGCTTGTGCGCTGCATTAGGCTGCTACTGCATGCCCTCGTCCCTCTTCGATCTCTGGGTTCATAAGCAAGAGCAGGGGCTCACCCAGTTCAAGCCCTCCCTTCTCTCGCTCGCCTCTCACCTCCCAGTGTCCGTCAGCAGTGCTGCGTTGTCGCAACCACAGGACCCCAGTTTGGGGGTCACCAAGGCCAGTCTTCCTCCCTCAATATCAAAATGCACCTGGTGCTGACCTAGCTCGCCCGGCTTGCGAGGCCTATGCCCCAGTGACCAGCAAGTAGGAGTGAGGGCGCAGAAGGTCTAATCACTGACCCTCGCACCACACTCTCCTCCACTAGGCTGGGGATGAGGGCTTGCACTCCTGCTGTCTGCTTGCTTTGCCACTGTGAGTGGCCACACTAGACTCCTTCCTCTGGTTGACCTCATGTGTAGGGCCCCGATCCCACTCCGTGTTTACAGTGAACTCTGACGAGCCTCAGCGATCGGACCTCCAGGTGCACCACGAGATGCCTCAGACGAGACGGGATTCCGGCCCGGCAGCGGTGGAGCCTGCCTTCTCTGCTCCATTCCCTGCTGTCCTGATGGGCCACTCATGAATTCAACACGGGCAGGCCACACCCGCCCTCCACAAGCCCCTCACCTGGGTCCTCAGACGGAGACTGCATACGCTCCCGGGCCAGGGTGCTCACTACTCCTTCCAATCCTAACTTCCGGGGCCCCTTGGCCACTGATGCACCCATCCTGTACTTCCTCCGCCGCAGAGTCACCGCGCTGGAGTGGCCGCCCATCTCCGGTGAACCGATGGGGGCTGATTGTGCTGTGTACCGCCTTCGCAGCTATGTGAGTATAGGACCCAGGCCAAAGTTGTCACGTACGATTTGCACATTACAGTAACGTTGGACGTATTAATGCAGCAAGATATAGGGCAGTTTTTTATGTGTTTAATATTTCAAGACTATACGTTCCCACTGCTTTATAAGCCTTGCTTTACCACTAAATTAATTTGCTTTTAGAATGCACCATTTGTAAAAAAAATCCAATTGTTTCTCTGGAGGATGACCAAGCCTGGACCCCACGTTTGTCCATAAAGCTTGCTTATGTTGCTCAATACAGAAATCGACCCAACATTTACGTCTCACCACTTTTAAATGTCACCAGCCACTACTGAGTGTGGGAGAAGGGGAGCGTAAGGGGTTAGGCTAGTAAATGTTTGCAGGGATGCATGGACAGGCTAAAGAATGAGCGCATTCATGGATGAAGGGAGCAAGGGCAGTGTGTGACCGGTACGTGAAGTGAGGCTGACCAGTGTTGCAGGGCGATCTATCAAGCGGGCCTAGAAAAAGGGCAGTGTCCATCAAGTCGTTTTCTTCATGTAATTTTCCATAGAAAAATTGAACAGCGATACCGCAAAAGCGCCTTAATGGAATTACGCAAAATGTGGCAAAAAGCTAGATCTTGCTCCAGAAAGTGTGATTTGGCGTAATTCCAGTGAGTCGTTTTTGAGAAAGTAAGGTTACATTTTTTTATATATTTCACTCCTCAAAAGATCTGCAGAGCCGACAAATCTAGAAATAAGATCCGATTAGTTACTACCACATCAACAAAGCTGCAGTCTCCTGTTCTGAACATAAGTGTAAAAAACAGACATATAAGTGGGGCAGGGTAGGATACCAGCCGCCCGCCCTAGTCCTGGTGAGGGGACCAAAAACTATTTCTTACATATATATATATAATTTTACCAGGGGGATCCACAGTAAAAGAAAATCAAGCTAATATAATTCTTTTTTTATATATTTTTTTATTGGTGGTCCAGGGCCCACAGGGATAACATGACTTAATCTTTAGGGGAGCAGGGGCATGCATCCCCCACCCCCCTGCGTGCCTTGTAGAGTCCCAGAGGACCCCATACCCTGTGATGCATTCATTTTTAGGATTGGGAGGTGTGGACCCTGTTCCCCGAACCTTGTAGATGCCCTGGGGACCACACCCCTGGGGAAGCAAAACATTTAAATATTGCTGTGGGGGCGGTACTGGTTTCCACCCGGGACTCACACAGCAATTGCTGGAAGTGGGGCCGCGCATGAGGCACATGGCCCCTGCTGGCTCTACAGCCTGCAACCTTCGCCGTGCAGTGAGAGCCAGCACTATCTGTGTGTTTCCACCTGACGGGAGCAAATTTGTGTTCCCTGCCTGCCACATCTCCGGCAGTTCTCCCTGCCCAGGCTCTTGCAGGCAGGGAACTGCAGTGTCCTGGTGTTTGGAGTCCTCTGGCTATTGTTGCCGTCCGGCCCAAGGGATGGAGTATCTGAGGCTCCCTCAGTGGCTCAGGAAGGCAGTGCCGCATGCACCCCTCCACAAACTAAAATAACATTAATTTAAAAAAAGAAAGAAACTAAAGTAAATACTAAACAAGCTGGTTTTAAAGCAGTTTGAGCTGGGGCTGTGTGCTCTTCAGCTGGAGTGTGGGGACTTCTAGTGTTTGGGTCTTGGCTGCATTTTGTGGCCTGAAAAAGTGTTTTTAAAAAAATGACTCTGACATATTAATATTTGTTTTCCAAGACTTTATTGAAAATATGTTATGACAATCACCTTGTGTGAATTAATAAAATATACATTTGATTGTGATCATTGGTGACTATTTGACAAAGACAAGGGGTCTGCTTTATATACAATAATGTGTTGACCGCTTGATAAAGTCAATAGTACCTGATTTTTATATTTTAGTGTTCTGACCCTTTGACAAAGTCAGTAGGTCTACCTTACTTAAAATGAGGCCCTTTATATTGTTGCATCATATAGTCAGCTGTGCGAGTCCAACCCTACACTGCCCAAAGGCTGTGTGCAGCTTAGGGTTGGACATACATGGGGGGTTTCCCAACCACACACTGCTAAAGGCCATGCGCGGGGGGAGTGGTTGGATGCCCGCAGTGTCTGGAGCAAGTCCTGCCCAGAGGCCAAGCCCTGTGCACAATCCCATAGTATGGAGGCCAGGCCCTGTGCACAACCCCTCGCCACGCACAGCCAAAGGCTGTGAGTGGCAGGGGGTTGGGCGCCTGCGGGGGTTGGGGGGTCCACATCCAGGCTCTGTGTCCAATCCCACGCATGCATGACGATGGACTTTTTATTGTACCCCAAAAAACATAGAACTTCACAGAAAAGAAAAAAAAAGTTAAAGTGGCATTATAGTTATGTAAAAATGTCTATTAAAACATACCATTTTAAGCAAACAAATCCACTGTAATTCACCAGTTATAGTTAACTCAACGATATCTTGTGGCCAAAAGGAACTATAACACGCGATCTCGTCATGCACTGCTAATTGCCCCCATATTCCATCACTCATGACATGTTCTATGAGATTATTGATACATCTGAAATTACATCATTGATAACACTGTACATGACGGGGGCATGAGTTATAGATATTTTAGGGCACGAGATATAATAACTTGAGATAACTACAACTGGTGAATTTCTGTGACATTGTTCGTTAAAACTGTAGATTTTAAAAATGTATCCAATAAATCCTCTTCAAGTCAAAGAAAGGTGCTGGCTAAATGCAAAAAGTGTTTGATCTGTGCTATGACATGAGTTCATATTGGTTTCTATAGTGTGTGTTTTGATCATGATAATGAGCGCCATGTTGAGTTTCTCTTAAATACACCACCTGATAACACCACCAATAACCATAAAAGAAAAGATTACAACTTTCTACAATCTTTTCATGCACAGATTCATCTTCAAACAAAATTGCATCTCATCTTCATTAGCGAGAGAAACAAAACCTAAATTGTATTACATTGATATGCATTCCTGACAACATTCAATGTTGTACTATTTACAATAAAAATGTTGGCTGTCTGATCATATTAATCCCATGTAGGTGAACCACATCATTCATTTTCTTAGTACTCAAAGTAACAATCTACAATTGAATTTTAAACACCTGTGACATTGAAATCGGAATTAAAAATGTACATATCTAGCACAAGTAAGCCCATGTGCGCATTGTAAAGTTGACTTAATTAAGTCACAAATGCAAAGGGCCTTTTTAAAAGAATTAATGCGACATTATTAATATCTCAATTGGAGCATTAATCAATCATATCTTTCTCCAAATTACATGTTTTTTCTATCCTCTCCAGTTGTCGTGAAAACTGAAACCCATATTTGAAAATTAAAAATCAGTCTGATTTGCAAAAGGTTTTATCACAAATTCTGTAAAGTGGGGAGGACTTTAACTGTTACAGAATTCATAAGTGTGAAAATAACTCCTCATCTCCATTTAATACATTAGGCTTTTTAGCATCGAATTCTACGGTGTATCTGCTTTGCAACATACTGAGCGCCTTTTTTCTGTCACCTAATCTCATAGTGTATTTGAATGCACCAGGAGTTAGCAGTGTACAGATGAGATGTGAAGCCCCCCCCTCCCCTGCACAACAACTAGTTTGTAAACATAGACAGCTGCTGGACTCTTAAAAGACAGCAAGTGGCTCGGATAGCCATGTAAGGTTTGTACTTTCTGTTGTAAGATAGATGCAGCTGGTCACACCTGCATTGAGTGTGCGCCCATACACTCAGCCTTTCTGGGTGCACAAGCACACGCACACTCAAAACTGTTAGGGCTTTGCATTTCCAAAAACACTGCAAATGGTTGCATGTCGTACATGCACACACCATCTTATTAGGTCTCGACTAGGCAGCTGCATGCGCTGTCTCTCTGAGAAATTTAGTATTCTATATGGGTGCAGAAACTTTGTCTAGTGCCGGATAATATCTCCCCGCTTGCCATTGGTTAACTTTTCACTTTTTTTGTTAGCCTGCTTACTATTGGGTTTTGATCCGATATGTAACTTCCGTTTAAAACGGAAGCAGCATAGCCTAACTACAATCTCGTCACGCTAATTGTTTTTTAAAAGAAATAGTGCGCAGTAACATAAGCTCACTAACTTACGTTATACGCATGCGCCAAAAGTATCACACTATGCAAAACAGGAAGTGATGTGCACACACCACTCTCCGTTTGTCTGTCTGTCTCTGGTGATCTTCCTGCTGGCGCGCACTCACGCCATGGGGACGAAGGTCGCTGTAACAATATTGCCGGCCGCCTCTCGTTTTTCCTCCAACATGTATACTTTGGTGTTCCTCGTGTGCCCTCTTCACCTCCCGCCTTCTCTCATTGATCCTTTCGTCAATGTCTTTAAGGGAGATTCCTGAAATAACTGCCCGCTCTGGTAAACACTTGTTGCCGTCTAAATTCTGTCCCTGCCAGCCCCTGCAGCAGCCCGGAGACCTCAAGAATTACCGCCCCATCTCGCTCCTCCCGTTTCCAGCCAAAGTCATCGAGAAGACCGTCAACAAGCAGATGGCCGCTTTCCTCGAGACGAACGGATCCCTCGACCCCTCACAGTCCGGCTTCCGAGCCAACCACAGCACCGAGACCGCCCTCATCGCCGCCACCGACGACATCCGAGCCCTGATGGACAATGGAGAAACAGCGGCCCTCATCCTCCTAGACCTCTCCGCGGCATTCGACACGGTCTGCCACCGCACCCTAGTACGGCGCCTCAGCAACGTCGGAATCCAGGACAAGGCGCTGGAGTGGATCACCTCCTTCCTCGACGGGAGAACACAGAGAGTCCGCCTACCACCGTACAAGTCAGAGGCCACCGAAGTCATCTGCGGCGTCCCCCAAGGATCATCTCTGAGCCCCACCCTCTTCAACGTCTACATGAGCCCCCTCGCGGCCATCGTACGCAAACACAACCTCAGCATAATCTCCTACGCCGACGACACCCAGCTGATCCTCTCCCTGACCAACGACCCCGCCGCCGCCAGAGCCAACCTGCACGAAGGGATGAAAGAGGTAGCCGAGTGGATGACGACCAGCCGCCTGAAACTGAACTCGGACAAGACGGAGGTCCTCATCCTGGGCTCCTCTCCCTCCGCCTGGGACGACTCCTGGTGGCCTCCCGCCCTGGGCACCGCACCCAAACCGACAGACCATGCACGCAACCTGGGCTTCATCCTGGACTCCTCCCTCTCCATGACCAGGCAAGTCAACAACGTCTCCTCGGCATGCTTCAACATCCTACGCATGCTACGGAAGATCTTCTGGTGGATCCCCACCGAGACCAGGAAGACCGTCACCCAGGCCCTCGTCACCAGCCGACTGGACTACGGCAACGCCCTCTACGCCGGGACCACCGCCAAGCTCCAGAAGAGACTCCAGCGGATCCAGAACGCCTCAGCCAGACTCATCCTCGACATCCCACGAACCAGCCACATCTCCGGACATCTGCGAGACCTTCACTGGCTCCCCGTCAACAAAAGAATCACCTTCCGCCTCCTCACCCACGCACACAAAGCCCTACACGACCAAGGCCCGAGCTACCTCAACAGCCGAGTCAACTTCTACGCTCCCAAACGCCACCTCCGATCAGCCAACCACGCCCTCGCCGCCGTCCCCCGCATCCGAAGAGCGACTACAGGAGGAAGGTCCTTCTCCCACCTGGCCGCCAAGACCTGGAACTCCCTCCCGACCGACCTGCGCCTGACCCAAGACCACCTCTCCTTCAGGAAGAAGCTGAAGACCTGGCTGTTCGAGCAGTAGCGGCTCCCCCCCCCCCCCCCCCCCAGCGCCTTGAGACCCCACGGGTATGTAGCGCGCTTTATAAGTGTCACTGATTGATTGATTGATTGATTGTTTGTGCACTGCACCTGGGAAGGTAGACCCCGTTCCTAGTCGGTCTCTCACTTTGATGCTGTTAATTGGCCACATGCGTTACCATGGCAGGCTGGGAGCTGCAGCTAACCCTTTAAACATGGGATTCAGGGGTGTAACCTAGGCCCTGCCATAATCCAAGGTGAGCTCCTGCAATGTGTGTGAACCCCTCTTACACCCCCACCCTGTCACACAATGCAATTGTATTTTATTTATATAGCGCTTACTACCTCCGACGAGGCGTAGTATCGCTTTTTCAGCGAGTCCAAGATGATTCCCTTTCATTTTGCGGTATTCTACTATGACGCACAAGGCACAGAGATCTTTATAGTATTTAGATGCGAGTTGCACATTTTCACATGATTCCTTGTTTTTCTCAAAATACCTGATGTTTCCGAATAAAGAGTTGGAACGCTCCACGTGAAGTGGCTGCCATGAAATAAGCAGGGCTAGTGTCTCTAAACCTTGCAAACAAAAGTCTGTAATCTGAATCTCCTCTGTACTTCTGATCCACGCAAAAAGAAAAACTGACTTAGTTGGACACTCTTTAAACACATGCCCTCACACGATCACCTAATTTAAATAGACGGAGACCAGCTGACTCTATGCTACCTGGACCGCCCTTGGGGTTTCCATATGCAAATAATTGTAACGTGGAACTTCGGTGCAGTTTTATTAATTGAGGTGGATCAGGACTACAGCTCCCAAACGGCTCTTGGTTGTTCATACAAGGTTTGCTATACGGTGTCTCAGTGAGCTGGATGGAGCAATTTGTAAATCTAGAATACCATAGAAATAGTTAAAATGTGTTATTCATGCTTTTGTCCTTCGGGGAGATCTCACAATATTACTGAATTATCGAACCCTCAGTGGTGCCAAATTCAATCTGATAAAGTAATACCTCGTCTGGTAAATACCGCACACACTGTGCCAGCATTTACCATGTGTAATATTACAGAGTACGAAATTAGTGCACATAATTGTGTTCATTTTAAAATCAGACCTTAAATGTTGTGTTAAAACTCAGCACAGTTGACATTGTGCCACAAAGCTGTAACGCCTGATTTAAAAGTAAATGATGATAAGAGGCTTAGAGTTGTCTCCGATTTCCATTTTTGAACTGGTAACTTTAGGGGTGAAACCTCGGGGATAAAAAGCAAGTAAGAGAACCACTGTTCATTTGCATGACCAGCAATTGTGGCCCAGTGACGCTACTTCTAGCAACAAGCCACTTGTTTGGTGATAGGTCTGCTTTCTCTTCACAGCAGCAATGTGGCATAAAGGCCAGAGCTGCCGACTTTGGAGCTGGGGCAACAGGTTGGCTCAACATCCTGTGATTCTGGGAAAATCATTTAATCTCCCCGAGCCTACCAAAATGAATGTGTCCTTGTGTAACATAACTGGTGCTTATGTAAATCGCTGCAATAACTTTGGGTCGGGTTCGCTCTTTGTAAAACTGCAGAAAAAGGGTGAATGATGGGTGCTGAAGATTGGGCTAGTTGGGGCATGATTGTTGTTTTCCACGAAGGGTAGTTCTACTACACAGTAAGAAAACGAGCATTTGCAATGCAATGTCTCGCATTTGTGAGAGTATGAGCTATTGACATTGTAAATACTAATACCTTTTATTTGTGTAGTTTAAAAAACCTGCAAGAGGTGCGTAAACATGCACTTTGTACTTGCAGTCATTGCTTGCAAGAAGCAACTCTGGCAGTAACTAGGCCTCTCTTACTGCCCGCCTTCCTTTTCGTAAGCGAGGACTATAAGTACAAAGAGCGAGTTAATGCTCCACATGCAGCTTTTCCAAACACATAAATGAAAGGCATTGTCATTTCAATGGCAATAGCTCCAGCTTTTGAAAATGCGAGACCTATTGCATTGCAAATGCTTGTTTTTTCATTCTTGACCAGTGCTTGCAAGACAGATAGTAGCATTAACACATTTACAAATGGCCTTTGAGCTGTGTGAAGACTCTTATGAGGGAAGTCAGATCAGGAGCGTACACTCGAGGTATGTCTTGCTCTCCCAGTCTGGAGATGCTTTTGAATTCTGTTATTTGCTTTGCTCTGGACCACTAACTTTTCGAATGCAGAATTCATTTAATAACAATATCAGACTGATGGCCTACTTCATCTTCCAATAAACTTGTAGGTATCCTTCCCGAGTCCTTCAAGACTAAGTAATGCAACCAGTTTGAACGGAGGTGTAAAGAAGGTATCATGCAATGCAAGGCAAGCACTGGCATAGCCAATAGTTCTCAACTCTATGACCTACAAGACCCATTAGCTTTGCCAATGTTTTTATTTTTAATTATGCTGTATAATATTATGGCTTCTGCGCAGCATGGCTTAAAAAAAAGTGCTACGATGCGGCTGGTATGTCATTTTAGATGCATGCACATGCATTCAAGACTCGTGTTTCCTACAATGGGGCACATTTTTTTTTTAAGCGCGAATACAATCTTGTAAAACATAGTGCGAAAGTGCTGTGTGTGGTTTTTGTTCTTTTTATTAAACAGATTAGGTAGGGGAGAGAACAAGTGGAGGGTGGGGGAGAAGCATAAGGGAGAAACGTGGAAAGGGAGAGAAAAGCACAGGACTTAGACAGCTGGAAAACACATGCACTCTAGTGGAGTGCCTAAACCAAAAGAAAAAGTAGTTCTCTAAAAGCGAGCAGAGGAAGAATAGAAGTGAGCCAGCCAAAGAGATGGTAAAGATGCTATACTCCATGAGAGGGACAAATGTGAGATGGACAGGCTAAACAAGGAAAGCCATCCAGTAGAAAGCTAGCAATTAAAGAGTGACAGTATTTTCATTAATTATTTGTAAATGCATTTAACCTAACAGTCAGTGACACAATAATGTTAATCTTTTAACGGATTTCTGAAGTATAATAAGTACAGGAGTCTGTCAAGACCATTCGTCTATGTCTTATTTGCGTATGTCTTCGTATCAAATAGTGATGCATTGCCAACCACTATTATGCAATGGGTGAGCTTCAAACCCCTGTTCTTGGTAAGCCCCCGATCTTTTTTGCAGCTAAACGGCGTGCACTGTCTAGTAAGCTCGACCTAAAAAAGCCCTCTGTAATTCCTATTGTAACCTCCAGCAGACACTATCATAATTCTGTTAACTCTGAATTAAAATATTTTATATGAAAAGTACCATTCCTTGTCCTTTGGCCGATATCTACCCACTTTTCAAAGGGCTTTTCTTTCCCTTTCACCGACATTGCTTTAGGTTGGTTATAGGCACCACTGCCAATGCTGACTTATTGTCCAGGATGTGAGCCGCTTTGAGGTCTTGGATGTTAGTCCTCTTGTGGATGCCGATTTACCAAGCTTGAAAGCCCGAACTTGTGCTGCCTTCCTAGTGTGTTCACTACAATCTTCAGCCATGTGCCTCGGTGTTACCCCGCCATTCAATAGGCAGTGTTGATGCCCTTGTCGAAGTTCTTTTTAAATATATTCTGTGTAATCGAAAGAGCAGGAATTTAATGTAATGTTGTTCAAGTTAATTTCATCATAAACGTGCATTGAAGTGGATGAAGTTTCGAAGCAAAATAAAGCTACATTTAGTTGTTTCCCACTTATTTTGGTATTATTGGCATGTGTGATCATATCCAATTGACCAACATGCGGACTGCTTCAACAATAAAGCCCCACCCGTACTCCGCCTGTTATCATCATTAGCCAAACCTATACTTTCCCAACCCAAAACTTAATCATTTGACACTTTGAAGCCCTGATCCATTGAGTCTTACTCCACCCCGCCCACCCTGTTCAATCCTGTGGTGCCTCAGCACACTACCCTTGACCCACCCGAAATTGCCTCACCAAGGGCGACGACCTCCCGATGCCATGCAGCCAAGGAAAACAACCATGAGGCCACAAGTGAGGCCAGGAACGTTCACAGTTTGAAGTGCCAACATTCAAGGGGGCTCTGTGCAGGACCAGTACCACAGTGTGCCCCAGACTGGAGAAACCATTGCTTATCAACAGTAAATCGCATTAGCCAATGATTGTTGTATAGGATGAAACAATGGCGGAATATCTTGCGAGTGCATGTGAACCACACTGACGCCGATGCTAAGGGCAGAACCAAACTATCTGCGGATCAGGAAAAGCACATAAACTGAACAGCTCCGGACCGCCTTTACCTGATCTTGACACAAAAGGTGGGAGCTATTGTAGAATATCAGGCCAGGACTCCCGGCGCTGATAAATCCTACCGCCTACGCCCCATCCAGCAAGATTCTTTGACTTTGGAAACCTGTAACATTAAAAAGTATCCCAAAGCAACACAAGGGCTTCACATAAAACACCCAAACTAAATAAATATCTGTTCTTGAAGTCTTTATATGTGCTTGTTGCTGCCACATTATAGTTATTTTTAGTGGTCAGCGTTTGTAAACCCAAAAAATAATTAGATTTAGTCTGTGAATACAGTTAATGAGCTAGAATCCGAATGACTAACAGTCCACCAAACAGACAGCCATGGGTGTGAAATTTGTTGCTTGTTGTAATCAATATTTGGAAACGCAATTTTCCATGAATTCTTCGAAGGTCTCTCTTCTTTGACCATAAATTAATTTACACGTTAAATTTTACTTATTGGAAGTCCTCATTTATTGTTGAATGTGATTTCTTTTTTCACACAATTGTTATGCCAATATTAATCCAAACGTGCGAATTAGCCCCTATGCATTTCGGACCTCCATTGTACTTTATTCAAGGGTCGTATCATACAACATGATCAAGTGATTAAAGCTGCTGTGATGTGGTTCCATTTTGTTTTCCTCTGTGTGGGCAGTTCATGGGATGTCCCTCAGTATGAACATGTCTGAAGGGCCACACGCAGAGAAGAGAGCGCAATCTTTCATATTCCCTTCTTCAGGGCTTCAGCGTGTAGGTTCCTTTGGTGTTAGTGATCTAGTCTTCGACACTCTTCTTCTGGCTCCAGTGCGCAGGCAGGGCTCCCCGTTGCTTCTTCACATCACGTGCTCTTCCACCGCACTCCCTTTCCAGGGCCACCGCCAATGGGAAGCTTGCACTGGGGCTCCTCTGAGCCCTTGATGCCTCTTCAGATGATGGGACAGAACCTTTCAACTCTTAGGAGGAGAGAAAGTGGAGAGGATAGATGGGAGTTTCAGTTTTCTCAAGCACTCTCTGTGGTTTACCACACAACATGCTGTGAAGAGAGGGCACCTGTTGTAGCTGTCACCGCCACACTCAGAGATGAGAGTGACCGGCGGCATGTGGGTGGCCCTAATAGGGAAGGGAAGCTGGTAATCCTATCCTGCCTGTGTGGCCGGGGACCATAAAGTAGATTTATTGTCTTTGTTTTAAGCTCCTGTTTTTCTTAAAATATATTGATGGCATTTCTGGGTGTAACTTTATTACGCATCAATGCCCGCTCAGATGTGTGTTTTCTTGATGGTTATTAAGACGGTGTTTTCGAAATAAATGTGTTCAGCATGGCGACTACCCTCCGCGTTACTAATGCATGTTAGGGTCCATGTATCTCTCATTTTAGAGCCCAGGCTACTTGGATTGCTTAATTTCAAGCACCAAGCCTTGCCTGTTCTGCAGGCCCCATCACAACAACTAACATTATGTGACTGAGAAGTGATTCCTTCTCTCAGTTATTGCTGTGTCTGGAAATGGGCTGAACGCTGTCTTTCATGTAGAGCTGCTGTTCTCCATGGTTTAGGTTTTCAGTATGAGGAATCCTTTCATCATTCAATGGCCGTGTAGCTCAAGCACATAATTCCTGTTTTAAGGGTAATGTGTCCTTCGAAAACCCATCACTGCTTACACCTGCCCCGTCTTCCTCTTCTGGCTGGCGCCACGGTCTATGTCCCAGTGTGACATTCTGATTGGTGCTGGCCTGTCGATATTTGCCCGACATCTTAGAAGCCTAAGCAAGTGAAGCTCCTTGTTCAGCCCTCAAGCCTACATTTATCCGGGTGCCAGGTGGAAGTTACCCTGTTGCTAAGGCAAGTCTCTTCTACATCCAGTAGCCACATGTAAAGGCATTGATCCACACTGAATTTCCTGCGCACGCTGTTCCCTCTTCGGCTTTATCTCCAGTGCTGTGGATGAGAGCAGGTTGTGTACTTGTCTTAGAAAGTCTGTCCCTTGCGTGGTGCTAGGACCTGCTGCTTCCCACTGCGTGAGCTCTCCTGGTGCCCAGAGCAGGCCACACCTTTCACTGCTCCACCGTCTTGCAGGTGCATGGATCTGCCCTCTGGTCAGTCCGCAGTGCTTCGTTGCAGCTGCCAAATAAGATGTCATGTTGCGTCCCAATGTGTTCTACTTTCACTTGAGCAGGATGTTTTTATATTGCTTTCCTCCGTCATTGTGTGTTCATGTGCAGTAGGACCCTTGTGGTCCACGGTGGACTCCTTACAAGTGTACCTAATCAGTTGGGAGGTACTTGGGTGTGCCTGGTCAATAATGTCTATGATGCAGTACATTCAGTTAACGGTTGCATGCCGAAAAATAAAGACGTGTGTTACAGAGCTCCGTGCGTGGGTAGTCCTTTGCGGCGTGCTCGAGAGCTGGGGTGGATGCTGCAGATGGCACACAACTTATTGTAAAGCTGAACACATGGTGCATGCCTGGGCCTTGAAAAGTGCCATGACAAGTACCGGTACATCACAATGTCCTTTTAGCATGGGAGAAATCAGGCTTGCGTCCTTTACTGGATAAGACATTCATTCATTCCCACACAGTACAGTATCATACTTTCTTAATCGGGCTTCCTTCAAGATGTACTCCTTGGAAGCCTACTCTGAAGTTAGGGATTTCTTTCTTTGTGTATCATTAATTTTGTTAAATAGTGCGGGGCATGGCGGTTTATTAACGGAAGTGCTGGCCCGGCATGTCAGGGCTCACAAGGAAGTCAAATTGCCCGAGTCCGGCGTGTGCCAAATAAGCTGTACATGTAGTGCGCTCTGACGCGACAGAAGCCGACATGCTTCTATTCTTCGGTGGCACATGGGTGTGTCACGTGCACAGAGATCCATTACTGGGGAGGAGCAGCCCCGCATTAAATGCATATGTAGCACATTAACACGTCAGCACGCACCTTGTATGTGCGCCGTAGGGTTCTCTGGACGGCGTCTCGTGCAGTCCACTGGCCCTGACGTTTCTAAGGAGCCACCTGTTGCTGCTCAGGAATGCTGCACACAGCAGCAACTGCTCGCCCCCTCATGAACACTGCCACCGGCCATAACGCTTCTTTCAAAATGGCTCTTGTCCCAGCGCTTGGACTGACCACAGCAATGCACACTCAGTCTGGGAGCGCTAAGAGCTATTTTAAACCCGTCAGCCCGGCCCTTCATTAGCCCCGGGATTTACAAACAAGAATTAGGCAAAGGGCACGACCTGCTGTGCACGTTTACAACACCAATAACAGAGTTAGAGGTCAGATAGAATATAGCGGCTGCGTAGTCTGAAAATACGACTGAGGAGAGTGATGATACATTCAATGCAGTTTTATGAGTTTGTGAAGGAAAAAAATCGCAATTCAAGTTAAGGGTTTGGTCTTTGACATATCATCTTTAGTTAAACATTTTTTTTTTGTCCGCAGCTTCATGGCGTTACATTCCCGAGCAGATAAGTCCCTGGCGAGCTTCATAAAAATGAGAAAAAATCTTACGAGTCTGCAGGTCTGTATTTGTGTAATAATGTGACTTCAATTTGTTTTTGTTAAACAGTTAAATTAAACACACTTTTTCAAGAAATGATTTGGGGCATGATGTACAAAACCCTTTCGGACTCGTAAAACCCAACAATCTCAATCACAGGGTTGCAGACCCTAAATGCATTTTTTTCTATTAACTAAATCCCTCTTGCGATTAGTAAAATCATTCAGGATTTCGTGACTCCGTTCAAATGATTGTTAGGAGGCGACATGAAAGCCTCGTGCTTGCCTCTGTTGCGATGCTCAGTGAGATGTATCAATGAAAAGCTACAGACTCCTCATGCTGTGCAGACACAGACCTGGTGGTCTGCAGTTCCTTGCAGGCAGCTGTCCATGTGCATGTAGCCAGTCACGGGGGAGGTCCCAGATAGCGACCTATATCATTAATATTGATTAGGCAGACCGTTCTGTGACCCCCGCGACCTATCAGTAGATATCTTGCATCCCAAAATCCGAGACGGTCACAGTTTGCTACCACTGTTTCAGGGAGGTGGAATTCCTGTCACCCAATGGCCAGGACATATTGTTTAGGGTCAAGGGCAGCAAATTTTCATTTCCCCCTGCAGGGGCGGCCTTAGGCATGTGCAAGCTGTGCACCTGCACAGGGCCACCAAACCCCAGCGGCCACCACGCCAATATATATCCTTAATATAATAATCCTCTGAGGATGGATAAATATTTGTGTGGCGGCCCCTGGCAAGGGATTTGGCGGCCTCAGGCTCTGTTCCACTTCCAAACACCTTCCTGTGCTCCGCTGGGGGCGAGAAAGGGGGGGTGGGCTTTGCCCCACCTGGACCCCCTCTTCCAGTGCCCCCTACCTACGCTCTCTGCCCAGGGCCGCCTAGAGCTGCCCCTGCCCCCTGGATAAGTGCGCCCACCCCCCTGCAGCCCAAACCCTGTGACTGCCAATTTACAGCTTGCAACACAGTTGTGGAAAGGTACATTGATCGCTGCTAAGGCAAGCTATACTTCAGCAATGCAAAGCCATCACTATTAAGGTGGGTGCAATAAGGGAATGCAGCGAGCTGCAAGCTCTCCGCTTGCACCAGTGACCTAGATTTTGACACAATAATATGTGCTTTTATTTTCAAAATGTAACATTTTGTGGCTGTTTGTAATGCTTTAAGAATGCTCTTTCATTATATGACAATTCATGCAAAGGATTGAGAGCCAAATAAGTGAGCGTTTTCAATATAAAATAAACCAGAATTATATTTGCAATTTGGAAAAAAGGGTGGAAGTCACAGGCAGTTTTCTAAACTATTATGCTATCAATAATAAAATCGATTTGATGCCTCCCAGCATAAACAAAAAGAAGAGAATCATTGTAAAACTCTTTAGTGCAACATTATTGGTAGCGCCTAATACATTAGGGGCCCCATTATTACCGAAAGCTACAAAAGAGCGCACACAGTTCTGTGACCTTGGTTTGGTGCAGATTAAAGAAGTTCAGGTAGACGTTGCAGAGGCAGGCCTCAAAACTATACTCCTAGAAATGTTAGGCACCAGCGAGTGTGCATGTACAATTGCTCAAACATGTTAAAAAAACGTTTTATTTCCCAGTGAGAAGATATTTTCCCCAATGAAGAAATACCTTTCTCTTTACTCCCACGTTAATTTTTGGGAGGGGCTGGTACCTTCCTACTCTGGAACACATTTTACTCCTGCCCTTACCGGATTACCTTTCCAAACCTTTCCAAGGTGGGAATAGGTTCGAGAGGAGCCGGTGAATGCCCTGGAGCTGTGGGAGTGCTCGCAATCACAGGGCATTCATTTCAGGAACTAGCATTTCCTACCTGTCTCCAGCTCGTAAGTAGATTTGTTCATACAAACATCTCCTCGCAAGTTACCTTTATCAATTCAAAACTAATGTTTACATATCTAGTAACTCTTGCACAAGTAAATAGCTTTGAGGATCATAACATTTTGACTCCTACTAGACCTTTCAGAGTTCATCTAGTTGTGAACTGTAAATTAGCCATTGATCCAGTGCTTGATTTACAGTCACAGTTCTGGCTAGCAAAGGAACTCATGCTCATTGGGATTACGTGTTTTGCCCAAGAATTACACAATGTAATCGGGTGGAGAAGGCCAGACTGTGAGTGCGCTCCTTAATCCTCTTTTTGGCAAACTAAGCACTGGACCGCAAATATAATTTGTTTTCTTAACAGTAACATTTTGTGACGTCAAGTTAAGGTGCTTCCTCGGACACTAAAGTAAGGAAGGGAGCAGTTGTGCAAATAGAACAATGAACTTCTAGCCTTTTTGTTTTTTTTGGGATCAACTTTATTGAGTTTTAAAACAATTGCACGACGATTCACAGCACAATACCATACGGTATATTCCACACCTGTCGTACGATGATCAGAGAACTGCCCAAATTTCTTTACAGCATGACAGATAAAAGACTGGATTTGAGAAAACAGACAATTGCATAATTCCTTTAGCCCGCTAGGCCCAGCCGTTTACCCCTCACTCGATCATATTTCGTCAGGCAACCTCTCACCTCATATACGGGTTTTTCTTACAGTGAGAACCACTCCAGCCTTCTGCACCAGTGTGACACCGTGTGGGGTGGTAGGATCCTTCCATTTGGCAACTATGTCTCGTTTGGCCACCATGGTGGCCATACCCAGAAATGCCCAGTCCACCAGAGAAACTCCAGCGCCTTCCAAGACCCCTAACATAAGGCCCAGGGAAGTGAATTGGAACACCCATCCCAGAACCACATTTAGATAATTCACTACATCTGTCCAATATTTGTTTAGAGCGGTGCAGGACCAACTCATGTGGTAAGTCAGCAGGGGTTTCTGCACACCATGGCCCACTAGTCGGAAGGAAACCAACACGTTGTAGTCTGACCGGGGTGAGCTAGATGCAGTGAAGATAGTAGGTTTGGATCATTCTCAACCTGGATGAGATGGTGATCACTCGGTGGCGGCCATAAAGGCATCCTGTCAGGCTTCAACTTTAAAAGGACCTAGTTGATCCATAGTAGTTGGAGAATTAATATTACACAGCAGTAGATCTGAGACCCCCCTCCCTACACCAGATTACTCATGAGGAGTTTGCTTTCATTGGACTGAACTCGGGGAGTGTAGTGTCGGTGGGAACGTGAAGGGTGGCTGCATATCTGAGCTGCAAATAGTTATAAAATTGAGTGGCGTTAAGGGAGTACATGCCTTGTAAGTTTTGGAAGGCCTGTGGGTGGCTCCCAAACCTGACATCCCCAAGTTGCGTAATGCCAATAAGCTCCCATGTCCGAAATCCCTCTAGTGCAGCCACCTCCCTCAGCCAGATACCATGCCATAAAGGTGTCTGAAGTGTGAGTTTAGTGTCCCAGGGTGTGTGACTGAGTGAGGAGCGCCATGCAAGGAAGACTGTTCGAGTCACTGTTGAAATAGTACTGGGGATCTGAGAGTTGTAGAGCATTGCCTGGATCTGAGGGAATCCCAGAGATGTAAGTTCCAGTTGGTATGCTGGATCTGTCCTGAGAGCCAGTCACTAATCACCAGGAGGTGAGCCACTAGGTGGTAAAGGAAGAGGTTGGTCATCCCCCAGTCCGCCATCATAAGGGGTCCGCTGACAATGGACAAGGGCCAGGTGTGGTCTTGAATTACCCCAAAGAAATGTTGTGGCCATTTTGTCTTGAATGTGGAACGAATGGTGTTGAAGGTGAAGAGGTAGGTTCTGCAGCACGTATAAAAATCGGTGGAGTATCCTCATCATCTTATATAAGGCAATCTTGCCAGTTGGATTCAATAGGAGGGGTTGCCATTTGCGACGGTCTTCCTTAGTTTTCTTTGCCATTAGGGTAAGATTAAGGTACCAAGTAAGTTCTGGGTGAAGCCTTCACCCAGATCCCCAGGTAGAGAAAACTAAGGAGTCTGATCAGTATGTTGTATTGCCACGCCACAAAATCACAAGATATGTGTAGGGGTATCAAGATTGATTTGGCAGGGTTAAGTTGCAGAGAGGATACTTCACCTAAAAGCTGGATGATGTGTAGGTAGCGGGGCCCAGTCCTAGCGGGATAGACCATAAAAAGTAGGAAGTCATCCGCATAATGAAAAATTCGGTCCATGGGAATCATTCCATTGTCATCCTTGTATATGAGCATCACATCTGATAAGTCGGGGAAGAGGATCTATCGCTAGGGCGAAGAGGAGATTGGATGGGGGTAGCCTTGCCTTGTTCCATGACAGATGGGAGAAATATCAGAGAGGACACCATTTACTAAGATTCTGGCCGAAGGGTTAGGATAGAGCACATGTTAGTCCCCAGAAGTGCGGGCCAAAGCCTGGTCTCACGAGCACCCTCCAAGTATTGCCAATCCACTGTGTTGAAGGCCTTTTCGATGTCTATCAGTAGCAAGGCCAGGTAGGGTGAGAGGAGGTGACCATGGGCCAAAGCAACATGAATGCGTCGTAGGCAGTGCCTCGTGCTTCAATGGGGCATGGTGCCACATTGGTTGGGGTGAATCAGAGTGTGGAGTACCGGTTTAAGACGGTTGCTAGGATTGTGGTGTAAATTTTGCATAAACGCACCTGTAACAATCAGTAAAGGTCCGTACAGTGGTGGCAGGGGCGCGCTGAGTGCGGCCCTCGGTAGCCACAATCACCAGAATTATCCGATTTGCCAAGGTGCGAGAAACAAGCCGGTAAAGGAGTTTGACATTTTGTCCCCCCAGCCATAGACTGGAGCTGTGGAAGTCTTCCACATTTGCTTTGCCGTTTCTAGTGAAATATGGCGGATTTCTTCTTGCATGAGCTTGAGTTGTCAGGACCTGTCGCCTCGATTATCCGAGGCAGGGGCATGTTTCATACAGAGGACTTGAGTTTCTAGCTGAGAGAAGTGTTAATATCGAGCTAAGTTTTTCTTTTTGATGTATCCTTTAGTGAAGCCTCTGATGGTGGCTTCGACAGCAGCCCACAGAGTACCAGGAGATTGAACTGTGCTTCATTGCATTGGAAGTAAAGCTTAAGCTCTTCTCCCAGTGCCCGTTTATAAATCTTGTCTTTGAGAAACCAGGTGAGGTTTTGAATACTGGTGACTTTGGAACAGTCAGGGGCAGGCATGGATATCCGATTGATACGGGAGTGAGTATGGTGTGCCGCAGAGGTGTGAATGTATTGGAGCAGTCTGGGGTTCCACATTCTCCAGACTTCACACAGGCCAAACCTGGAAGACCATTCTGAGAGTCGTTGAGTGACTGCGTAACAATTAAGGGAGGGGATCCCAGTAGCTTCGCTGGCAGGAGGTCAAAACTGCATTTAAGTCCTCTCCAAGCACTATCAATCCCTGAGGGAGGGTCGACAATAATTCTGAGAGATCTCGGAGGGAGGGCCTGAGCGTGGCCGGGGGCACATAGATTGAAACAAGATTAAGTGTATGCCCACCCAGTCTTCCAATGAGGACCATAAATCGTTGCTGTGAATCCTTGATGTCCCTGGTTACCATGATCTATCTGTAACTATACTGTATTCAGAACTCTGGCACAACAAAAGTGCTGACCTATTATGAGCCCTTCTGTGATTAAAAAAATCTATCCTTAACAGAGGCTATTAATAAAAAGAACCTGTGAATATTAAAATATTTGACAGAACTCTGATATTTTCAATGTTCAGTATAGTCAAAAGTGTGGTATAATCAGAGCCTTGTTTAAATCCAACAATAATATGAGCCTTGGCACAATCGCAGAGTATATTATTAAAAGTCTTATAAGAACACTTGCGTAAATTGTCACCACACTTCATGGCTTCAAATGAGACGGATGGATTTTTATGTATTACAAGCACATTTTGAAGCATTCTGTCCTTCAGTCAATTAGATATTTCATAAAATGTCACACCCTCGACTATTTTACAACTTGTCTCTTTGTACATGCCTTGGTCAGAGGAGAACTTAAGAAATTACATTGGCTCCCAGTTCCACTTAGAGCATGCTTCAAAGCACTCTGTGTCGTTTTTAAGGCGGTTAATAGGTTTGGCCTGGAGTTTTTAACAGTACTCAGCGCCAGGACACCTTAGGGTAGCAGTGCGCTTTACAAGTACAAATAACATAACGTAACATGCCTCGACTAAGGCTTAGGTGTAAGCCCGGAATTCAGATGATTGATAGTAGATAATGGAGACAACGCCTATGCATGATTAACTGTGATTGTCCTGTAATGAATGACTGATGCAAATGCACTTTCCGAACGCTGCTACACTGAATGCTGCAATATGCCTCAGATGTCTCTCGCTGCATCAAGAAGCCAGCCCATACTATTTGTTCCGGTCCTCCAAAAGTCTGAAATTTTAAAACCTTTCTAAGAACCAATTTAAAGAATTGTTAGGAAAAGTCCAGTTAGGCACAGCCAGTGGCCTCAAGGTCTCAGGAACTGTACTTGGGGGCAGTGCTTAATTTGTAAAACAATAAGTGCCAGGGCTCTACTCCGGCCTCAACAGCTTGTACTCCCTCATTGCCACTGCCAGCGTTGCCAGTGATAGTACCTGCACAGCTACTAGCCAGCTCACTGCTGCAAGTGTGACAATTCAGACTATTCCAGGCCTCCAAAGCTATAACATGCACTGGCGTTGCCAATAGGTCTCGCAGTAGGAAAGTTGGAGCTATTGGTTTTGTAAATGACAAAGCCCTTTATGTTTTTTAAATGAAAACAAAAAAAAGGCATCGTTATTTGCAATTGTAATAGCTCCAACCTTCCTACTGCGAGACCTATTGGCAACGCCAGTGCTTGTTGTTCACTGCGGCAAATGCCTCATTTCTACTGATGGAAAAGATGCACTTAAAGTGCTCTGTTTCTGATGTGCATTTTTTTGCGGTTTTCTACAGCGTGAACTTGAAGGCATCAGAGCGCTTTACTCGAGCACCAGTTTCGTTACAGGCGGACACATTTTTGGGCATTGGGAAATTAAGTGATCTACCCAGAATCACAGGATGTTCAAACATTAGCCTTATGCCAGACTCTAAAGTTGTTCCCCACCTTCCGAGACGGCCCTCCAGCCCTTAAAGCCACATCCTGATTGCGTTACAACATAGCTTCCAGCAATATTTCCATGCTAAGAATTCAAATATCATAAAGCTGATTTTGTGAAACGGATGAGCATACTAATTTAACCGTATCGCCAGAAGCAGTATTTAGGTGCCTGCCATGCGATCAGTAACTCTGCCAAAATGGAGCGTCAGCGTCACTCAGAAAACTCCAGTCCGCTTGCTTAAAACTGGGCGTCACCTACCGACCACAAGAAGGTCGGCTAAAAAAACAAGATGGGCATTTAGATATCGGGAGCACTGTACAATAGCAGAAGTCTAGCACAAGCTTCTTCAAATTGTTGGTATTCCTGTCGCATTGGCTAAGATCATGCAATTCGTCGCCACTGATGAACAATGCAGTGCTCCATGAAAGATACATTAATCTATATAACAAGAGGGGAGCTGGGTAGAGGGTGGATTGTTGAAATAACTAGGAAGACAGTGGGTGAGGGGGGAGGCAGGAGTGTTGCAGGGGGCGAGAGGAGGCTGCGTGTGAAAGGAAAGGCATAGGGGAGGAGAAGCCTCAGAGCGCACGCTGGGCGAAGCCCTTAGATGTGCTGTGAGCGGCCGGAAAAGTGAATAATTAGGGGAGGAGCATCCAGCTTTGCTAGTAGTATCAGTGAGGGACCCCGGCGCCCACTCAGAGAACATGAGAACTCCCCTCTGAAGCGAAAGAGTATGGACAGTGTGTGTGGGGGGGGGGGGGGGGTGGGGGGGGGGAGGGGGGAGTCTCTCCTAAGAAGAGCATGGGGTCACTGTCACTCACTCATCGTTGTACCAAGGAAGCGCTGCACAGAAGCACGCGCTGGACAAGGGTTAGCTATAATAAGTACAGTAGTTGCACCGGGGGCTAGGGGGTGGGGAAAGGGGCGTGGGGAGGGGGCGATTGTGCCCCAAGTAGAGATTGAGAAAGATATCTGAACAAAAAAGAGCCAAGTGTCTGATCGAGAGACTGCAGAAGAAAATGTGCGGTGACCGAGAATCGAAAGACCACTACCCCTTCCACATACCTCAGGAAGTTTTAATTCATAGTCTGCTTAAAAAGTTTAAATGACTATATGTGCTTTTGTTTGCGAGAAGAAATATATTTATATCTCACGTGCACACAATATTCACAATGTTCAGTTGTTGGTGGCCCAACACTTAGGTGTGGCCCCTTGTTTGCCCTATAAATAATAATCACCTTTAAAGATGCCACTGACTGTAGACAAAAACAGCTGAAATTTTCCGTGGTGCACACATTCAAAAAAATTACATAGAAATAAAGAGACTGCTTACTAGACTTTAAAACATTCCATGTCCTCGTTAAGTAAACTAACCATCTGTTTCTACGCTAAACGGGGTGGTTAACTGTCAAAACACAGATAAGGTACAAGAAAACGAGAAATCCAACATTCCGTGCAACAAGTAGGAGCATCCATTGTTAAAAGATAACTTTTGTTTAATTAGTGTCAAAGCCTTCGGATGAATTTACAAATTAAATGAGAGTTAAAGATGATTTTAAGAATAAAAACGTATTTAAATTTGTAAGTTACGGGATACACGAGTAGAACGCAAAGGCAGGTTAGAGTTTAGTCCCAAGACTCAGAATGCTCACAGAAACCATGAATGATCCTCAGAAAATTTCAGACTACAGTGGATCTAAAAATGCTTCATTAAGTCAGCTGAACTCGGAGAAAAATGTACGACTGCTCTATACGTTCAGCTGAAAAGGGGTATTTATGGAAACGTCTGTACAGAAAAGAGGCATACAGAAAGAACACTTTTGTTAAAGTGCCTAAAACCGTAATAAACATCACGTTGTAATCTCTCACTGGCCGGAGTACAGTTGTGCTTGAAAAGCAAAAATGTACTTTTGTCAAAAATAAAAAATGAAATTGCTTCAAGATCCATACATATAATTCTAATGCGCGCAGACGGGCTGGGTCTGAATCAGTGAGCTGAAAGAATTCTATTCCCCGGAGTAATGCCCTGGGCGTCACTCCACTTCTTCAGCTGGGGTATAACAGCTCCCAGAGCTGGTCATTCATCGTAGCCCTAGAACAAGGAATGGCACTGTGCTGTCGGCAATGATGCCCGGGTTGCAGGCTGGCATGCTTCCAGGTAAGCAACACATGATGCTCTATTGCTGCAGGCTCTCAACTTTCCCAATAGGAGCTCAAAGTACAGTGCTGCCTGGCTGCACTCCTAATTGTGCAACATCCGTGGCGCGAGCCTCACCTGTAGCTGGTCAGCACGCTCTTGTTCACCACAACGATCAGGAAAGAACTAATGCCGTAGAAAGCGGCTGCGAAGAGCTTCAGAAATAAGGTTACCGTTTCGGCCGCCATCACCAAACCCTCATCCCTGTATGCAGAGGATTTGGCGGCGTCTTCGCCTTTAACCAGCTCATGCTGACGTCTGCGACCTTCCGCCATGGCCCCAGGAATGCACTGAGAATCGCGCATGCGCAATGACTGCTATGGGAGGAGAGTGGGAGGGTGCCACGCAGTTCGGCAGTGCAGGCCACACAAATCCTCGTCCGCTTTACGGTGTATTCATGTATCGGACATATCTCGAAGGAAACATTTTCAGCGGGATACTGTACAGTCGGCTACATAGGGATGCAATACAATAACCATGCAAAGGTCGCGTTTCCCAGTTGCTTGAAAAGGGTTCAGCTATTGTCGTGCTTTCGAAAATATGCACAGTCTATTTTTTTTAAATAGAACATTTTAACAATATATCATGGTACATCGTGGCTTTAAAGAGGAATAATAAAACGTCGTTGGATGGTTGTAGTGTTTAACGCATATGAGTTACTTTAAAAATGTGTAAGTTTTTCTTGTAATTTTTAAATATCTATATGATGACTTACTTTTTCAAAAAGGCATGTACGACCGGTTTCATCTGCTGATATTAAGACAAGAAAGAGTTAATTATTAGTGTTTATGTGCCGCAGACAAGGATGGCTGTCTTAAGAGGATTGCTTCATATCAATTGCAACTTTTTAACTTTCATTGTTGTCGTTATCAGTTATATTGACGAGGCGTGTCTGGGTTTACAGTGGTTATCCATTGTGCACCTTCTGCCTTGGATGCCATACAGGTTTAGGTTCGTTATCTCCTGCCAGACAGTAAACGTGATTTCGTCAAGGAATTAATTGTAAACTTAGAAAACAAGGCTGTGATTGCGTGGAGAGAGAGGGGAGGTGCTGGTGTGGGAGGGGGAGGCTGTGATTGCGTGGAGAGAGAGGGGAGGTGCTGGTGTGGGAGGGGGGAGGTGCTGGTGTGGGAGGGGTAGGCTGTGATTGCGTGGAGAGAGAGGGGAGGTGCTGGTGTGGGAGGGGGAGGCTGTGATTGCGTGGAGAGAGAGGGGAGGTGCTGGTGTGGGAGGGGGAGGTGCTGGTGTGGGAGGGGGAGGCTGTGATTGCGTGGAGAGAGAGGGGAGGTGCTGGTGTGGGAGGGGGGAGGTGCTGGTGTGGGAGGGGTAGGCTGTGATTGCGTGGAGAGAGAGGGGAGGTGCTGGTGTGGGAGGGGTGAGTTGCTGGTGTGGGAGGAGTGCTGCTAGGGGAGGAGAAGCCTGATGCCGGATGGGGGCGGGAGAGGCTGGGCTTGCATGCGATGCGCGTGCATGTTCACGTGAACTTCATGAAAACCGCGGGGCTGAAAGCCCTTTTGTTTGAAGAGAAAATAGCCGACTTGAATTCTCCCCATTTCCCATTCCTGCGGAATGGTAAAGGAGAGACCTAAAAATGGCTTTGGCGGCAGGTTTTAATGTATACTGAAATAATAAACAATTGCTGTTCTGCTCATCTGTAAATTATATAAACAGCGCCACCATGTGGCAGCTGACATAAGTGCCAGTGTTGACAATTTATGATATGTGATAAATGCTTGTAAAGCATGAAAAATACCCGTGGATGTCAATGCGCTAGCTCCTGGTGAAAAACTGATATAGTACATTAAGGATTCCTTAATTAGCAAATAGCCATGTTTTAAGAGCCTTCCTGAACAGCAACAGGTTTTGATGTGGCTCTGACATGAAAAGGAAGTAAATTCCACAATATTGCTGTTGATATAACAAAGGTTCTCCCCCCCTCCTCCCCAGTTTGTGAATCTAAATCTGTTGATCTCTAGTTTGTGGGATCCCATGGTTCGAAGAGTTCTCCTGGGTATGTACTATTTGAAGGAGTGCTGCAGAAAAAACTGACTAATGCCATGAAGAGCTTTATGGGCCAGGCATAGGGGCTTGAATTTCACACATTGCCTAACTGGCAGCCAGTGGAGTTTGATGATTGTGTGCGAGATGGATAAATGTTTGGAAGTCCGGGTGAGGGTTCTGGCTGCTGCGTTCTATACTACCTGAAGCCTATTTAGATGCTGATGCTGCATGTTCAGGAAGAGGACATTACAGTAATCCAATTTGGCTAACACTAACGCTGACATTACAGTTTTTTGAGAGTTTAAAGGGATGAAAGAAAAGATCTTTTTGAGCTTCCTAAGAATACAGAAAGAAGAGCATATAACTACATTCACCTGTAGTTCAACGTTTAGTTTATTGTCCATCACTATTCCTAAACTTGATTTTTTGATGGTAGTAGGACGTAGGCCCATTTCCTCGGCCCCCCCAGGAAGGGGACCAAAGAGAAGGGTTGTTCCAAACAGGATAACTTCTGTTTTCTAGGAATTGAGTTGCAGACAGTTTTGGTCCATCCATTTTCCGGGTTCACTCATGGAAATTTCCACCCCCAGATTGTGGGGAGAAGACATAGCTATCACTATCTGAGTATCATCTGCATAGGAGGTGAGGTCCAGTACAAATGATCTTATCAGCGACGCCAGGGGTTTCACATAAACATTAAATATTGTGGGACTGAGATCCGATCCCTGTGGTACTCCACATGGTAGAGTTAACTGTTAGGAGATGTGAGGGCCGAAAACCACTGTTTGACCCCTGCCGATAGAAAAGGTCTTAACAGTTTTAGCAGTCCCCTTCTCTGTGGTCGCTTTAAACTGGGCTTTGGGGTGACTCCTCTCCCACCGGGTTTGGTGCCAGCCTGGCTGGGAGAACACAAGGTTGCCTTCTCGGGGTCTCACCTTACTTTTACTTGTGGAATGGTAGACCTCTTTACACTTTAAGGATGTTTCTAGGCCCACCCTAGGTGACTTTTCTTCAAGGGGAAGAAAACCACCTCCTATAGGCCTCCAATTTGTCCTGCTCTGGGAGCAGTTTTCACACTTCATTAAGGTTAAGCACTGGCTGAGCATCTGCTGGAGAACTAATGCAAATTACCCTCTACTAGCTTCAGGTAGGGAAAAGGTAACTTTATAAAAGTTCGTTTTCCTAAATATTTATAAAAAATCAACCTTCACTATTGAATTGTGCCTGTAGTAAATAGTAAAAATAGTGGTGGAACTATTTTTCGAAATAGTCCCAAACTTGAGATGGCTGAACTAATATTTTAATCTGTACTTTATTTTCCAGAGCCTTCCACTGTGAAATTAGCTTTTGTGGCATGTCACTTTTGGAACATGGCAACATACATTTGCTTGACGTATCACTTTTAAATACCATGCACTCTACCTGATGGGCTTGAAGACCTATATAGTAGTGACCTATGAATAATTAAAAGGGTGATGTCTCCCTGTCAAAAAGTTTTATTTCGACAGGTCGGGACTGCAGGTTTAAACTGCCGCAATCCGGCTCCGCTGGTAGGCCTGAAGCCTTGTTTTTTCTATCCTACTAGTAGAAGGCACAATTACTTCTACAGTCCATAGATAACATGCCATGGGTGTATTGCTGCACCATATACTTTGGCTTTTAGGTAAAGTTAAATATGCGGATTAGGGGTTGGTCAATTTTACCACATTTTAGGGGTCAAAGCACATTTACTGGGCCCTCATCAGCAGTGTCTCTGTGCACAGTAAAACAAAAACAGCATAATCAGCCTAAAAATGAAGGTGATCAAGCCAGAAAAGTGCACTTTCTCATATTAATTTAATATTGAAATTCGATTTCTGATACCTGTAATAGAATAGTAACTTTATGCTGTGTGAGCCAAAACTGGATTAGAACTAGGTTTGCCACTTATCTCAACTTTAGAGGTTCAATACTCATTCCTGGCTGGAGTGAAATACCCTTCTCTCAGATTGCCTTATGTCAACAGCTGGCCACTTAATATGTATTAGTCATCGGGGCAGCAGATGAGACGGGAACTGTTGACATGACAATTGACCGCTCTCACACTTCCTCCTTTGACTTTGACATCTAAATTGGGCTGCCAGTATCTGCTCCCATCCATTCCCATGGCATTTGTAGACTTTCTGGCTCCATTCCCTGCAGCTGGGATAAGCCTGTTCTTGACCCTTAACTAGGGGGGAGAAGTCCTCATCTAAACAGGGAAACGGTTTGGGGAGGGCCAGATACTTTTCTGGTGAAAAAATAATTTAGGGCTTCTGGGTAGTTTTATAGTAAAGCAAAGAGGTAGTGCTGAGAACGGAGGTGAAGATACTGTGAGAAAGTAGTCAGGACTGGGTGGCAAAAGAATCTCCAATCATGGGCTAGTACACAGGATACGTCTGGCACCTCAGCCATATCTCATTAGAACATTAATGGGAAACATTTAATGAACGAAGGTGGCCTTGCTACAAGAAAGACTCGGGGTCTCCTGAATTCTGTTGGCACTCAGGGGCTGGAACTGTTCTCCAAATGGCAGGTTTCTGACCACCTGGCTGTCTGCTCCAGGATGCAAAGTGCAGAAGCCGTCCCGACTACAACAGGACCCAGCTGACACCTAGCAGGTGCCCTGACTGGAGAGATCCTCTGCCCAGAAACCTTTCCGGTGGGCCTGTGGGCTTCAGGTAGGACCTGAAGGAACAGACTCGACACTTACAGAAAAGTGGGACTTAGTCAATTTTCCACTGCTGAAGGACTGAAGTCTTGTGCATCCAAGGTGGGTTAGTCAGCCAGGTATGTCCCAATTTTTGCCATGCCGCAAACTGGTTCAACAGGACCTTGCACAAAAGGTGTTTGGACTCATGGAGTTCTGCATGGCTACAACTCTCACCTCTGCCCTGCCGTAGGCTTTTGCAAACCTAAAAGTGACTAATTGCGAAGGAAAACAAGAGATGGGGTAGAGGAGGCAAATGTTTCCCAGCAGGAAAGTGACCTCCGCTTCTATGAAAAAGCAGCTTCGTCCTACTCTGGACCAAAACCAGTAGCTTCAACGGGAGCTGAACAGTGAATTATCCGATTCCTTGGCTTCGGCCTTCGACCTTGCCAACTGGAAGACTTTGACTTCCATAGCAGAGATTAAATGACAAGGTAAGCATTTTTACCATTGTCACTTGCCATTTGTATCCATCTTCTTCTCCTTTGCGGTTGGCCTAAAATTCAGCCAGTGTCCCGGGCAACTGGAACTGCATCTGAACATTGCCACTAGGTGCTTTTTGTCACTTTAAAAAATCATATCTTTGGTTCCCCATATTGGGTTTTAATTGTTTTGGTGTCTTTTTTGCTTGTTAAAGTTTCTCTACCTCTGCTGCCACACCAGTAAGAATCATCAACAATTCCTTAACTACTGGAATATTTCCAGAAGACCTAAACAAGGCCTAAATACACCCATTACTAAAGAAACCGAACTTGGACCAACTTAACCCTGATCACTCCAGACTAATTACAAATGAACCTGTATGGGGCAAACTGATCAAAAGAGCAGCATTTCGCCCAGATGTCACAATTCATTGAAGATCATTCTATACTTTCAGGATTCCATTCAGTAAAAGGCACATAATCTGCCCTCATTGCGATCTGGTATGACATTAAAAACAAAGTTGACCAGAACAGGGTTGCTGCACTACTTCTCTTCGACCTCTCTCAGCTGCCTTTGACACAGTTGACCATGGCACTCTAATTCAAAGACTTTACGAAGCCGGCATAGAGGGAACTGCTCTCGACTGGATCACATCCTACCTTCAAAATCGAACAAATGTCATTCATACCCGTTTTCTCATCCAAACCATACTTCACAAAAGCAGGGGTACCTCCAGGCTCTATCATCTCACCCAGGCTTTACATCATCTACATCATTACCGGCACTGATCAATGATTTTCCCTCACGTGCTGTAACTGTGCTGATGACACATAAATACTCCTTAAACTGCAAAGTCTCAAAGATGTTGGAAACACAACTTTTCAGTAGCCTCAGAGCAGTTTATCAGTGGATGACATGGAGCTGTCTCAAATCGAATACTTCCAAAAACGGAAATACTCCTATGGGGCGATTGGAAAAATTATGATCCACTCTCCACCTGGCCTGACGACATGGGAATACCGCCTGAAGTATCTAAGAAACTTTGGAATTACCATGGACTCCAAGCTATCATTGAATGCCCAAGTGGACAAACTAGCAAGATCAAGCTTCATTATTATAAAAACACTGTGACACATCCACACAAGGTCCAGACTACTCTTCCCTCTTGTACTGTCTGAACTCTACTACGCCAATAGCCTCTACAACGGATCTTCTTTAACAACTATGAAAAGACTACACTGGATTCAGAACTCTGCTGCCAGGCTACTCCTACATGTAAAGCCACAATCCCACATCTTTCCTACCTTGAGGGCCCTACTCGGTTACTGGTTTCCAGAAGATCCACATTCAAGCTGCTTAGTATCACCCATAACGCGATGCATGAACAGGGCCTCTCTTCATCCGGAATAAACTCACCAAATACATTCAACAACGGAACCTCCGCGCTAGATTGGCATCTCGCCTCAAAATCGCACCATTCAAGAAAAAAAACATGGGTGGCACATCCTTCCCTGTTCAAGCAGCCAAACTATGGAACTCTTTTCATCCAAACATAAGATCCACGGATAACTATCTTATCTTCAGAAGACTAGTCAAGAGTTGGCACTTCCCCACATAACCACCATACTCAAACATAAATGTACAGCAAATCCCTGTGTATTTAAGCATTTATTTTGATTATATGTATGTATCTAAATATGTCTATTCCTTTGTATAAATGTGTATAATAATGTTTATAAATATATAGATATTCATTAGGTCTGCTTAACAAATGTACAAATGTACATATTACTTATGATTATATTATTCTCTGTTTAACATGTATGGAGGTCACTGCATAGATAAGTAATGTTTTATCATAACTATCTACAATTGCTTCCCTATTGAATTATTAAAAGGAAAAACAAATTAGCTTAAAGTACAGCAACACATTAAAGTCTGAGTTTATTAAATACAGCTTAAATCTCTTACCTTCCTTATACAATTATACCTTCCATTTACTCATGTATCTTTATATTAATTACATTATTCCTAATTCAGCATCTCCAAAGCACTACCCTATATCTCACCTTATACATCTCTCGATATATCCTCTACCTCCACTCTGACTTATCCCAAACCTCATGCCACTACTCTCTCCAATGCACTACCCTATTTCTCATTCTATACCTCTCTCGATATATCCTCTACCTCCACTCTCTGGCTCATCCCAAACCCCATTCTACTAGCATGATCTCCAAAATAACCCTTTCTAGACATGTTCCTCCTCTTCCTCTTCTTTTCATCTCAACCTTGTTTTACTATTCAGATTTCCCAAACAAGCCTTTCTAAACCCTTCCCTCATGTGTCCCTCCTGGGCTCATCCGATACCTCATATCTCCCCCTAATCCACTTCTAGAGACTCCCCCCCCCCCCCTCCATCTTTCCTTTACTCATCCCAAACCTCCTCCTACTGTTTTGATCTCCAAATAAACACCAAATTAATTTCATATTTCCCTATACTGATTCCCCTCTGATACTTTTTGGGTTCTTGACTACCGTGCTACTTGCTAAAAAGCGCTTAGACATCGCGTCATTGGTAGTAAGCGCTATATAAATGCAATTACAATGACGAACAGGGGATAGGTCAAAGAAACGATAAATGGTGTCGGCGTTCGTATGCGCCAGTACCCGAGGCCTCTTGTGTGTTGGTCTAACTTGTGTCTCTCGGCCCTGCCACACCAGAATTAAAGGTATTCGTCTTTCAACATTAGCGCTGGAAGAGCTGGACATCTCTGGATACTTATTTCATGTTCTTTGTCACTCATCAGGAGACATTCTCCTGTTTTGGGGGTGCTTAACTAGCTGCTTTCATGTTCGTCAATGAAGTACAATTTCATTATGAAGCGCTTACTACCCCTGACGAGGTTGGAGCGCCTTACGCCGGGCAGTCCGGTGTGTTTTTCTTCTCGTTTTTCCACCAATTGAAACCGAAAAGGCCTCTGTGGCCAGAGTATTAATCTCTGTCGACAGCTTCTAATTTGTAAAAGGAAAGGATTTAAAACCTGTGGTTTTTATTAATTTTAACCTGTGCGCTCGGCGCATCAATAATAATATTTTTTTTGATTTCAACATGTTTATTAACAAACAACAATATTACACATCATTTAGAATCCTGAATGATATTGCTAATCCTACGTGTTTCTCTGTTTCAGGCTCTGGAGGGCAGCAAAGAGCTTGAAAAACTCCTCGGTGTTTCGGACCGCTCCCTAGATCTGAAGTCTGAACTGCAAAGAACCAAGGAGCTAAGTAAGGATGCGGCGTAAAACGGCGCGTGGCGTGAGCTACTTTCAATATCGCAGCTGGCATTTTTTGATTTTGTTACCGAGTTTGTTATGGTGCACGTGCTGCAAAAATGACGTCATCTCTAATGTAGGTAAACTAAACTGTCCTATGCACGCGATCTCCAACTGCCTGTGAGGTAGCGTGCGACCCCTCACACATATGTCGAACGAAGTATGAAGCGCTGTAAACATTCCACAGTACAAGAATACAATTTATACGTTAACACTGATGGAAGTTTTCTAGATGCAATTTGTGGTTTGGTAGAACATGTGATGCCCGAAATTCGAAGTTGCACTCCTATGTATCCTTAATTTCATTCTGTAAAACCCTGAAGCATCACGCGGTGTCCTGTAAATTGTTCGCGAGTGCTGAATGTAAAAACATGAGTCTCTTGTCAGATGACCATCATCATCATCATCATAAAATCTTTATTCGGTTGACCGAGTGACCATTAAAAGGATTTATTTAATCAATCATACAGGCAGCTGATTAAAACACACATATGCGATTCAGCTAAAATATCCAGTGAACAATGCATCCGATTACGAATCCGCCTCGCCCTCCTCATCAGGCAGTAAAAAACTGACCACCGCGGATAAAACATGACCGTTAGGACGCATTTGCAAATGAACAAGAGCAGGAAACCCCTGGGTAAAAAGTAGAGTTTTTAGTAGAGGGATTAAAACTGCTTCCTGGTCCTGCTAAAATAATCGTAAAATATTACAAAATGTAGGGTGTCCTTCGGAGACCGGCTGTCCCATCTGTAGGACAACCTACATCCTGATTGAACCCAACCACAGGATGAGGCAAGAGATTTGATTATTGACCAAATCGAAATCTTACCAATAAAAACTGTCTCGCCTGTTGGAAACCTGTACTAAATAGGGCTCCACGCCCTGGACCGTTTTTAGGAGCGTATGGTTTAGGAGCATAAGGTTTCATTAGTTTAGCCTCTTCACGGGTTAACCGCCCGCCCAAGAATCTACCCTTTTACATTCTTTAAATCTCGGAGTGCCAATGAGTGGGGATTCAGAAATATGTCCACTCTTGCTAAGGAAGCAAAAGCTGACTTCACATAGGCTAACCAAGGGATTCTGTGCGCAGCATCAAGAGAAGAGTAATCTGTTAAAATCAGCCGATTAGGCTGTAGACCCTCCCTGGTTCAGATTTTTATCCAGCAAAGTAAAGGACTCAGAGCGCCTAGATCAGCTGTGCGAAGGCAGCCAAGCTCTAGATGGCTGATAAAGCCAGGGTGCATTGTGCAACCTAGACTAGTCGCCTTAGAAATTGGTTTTCTATCACTTGGATTGTGTCCGTTTTAGCGTTTCGCCAGATCTTGCTACCATACTGAGTCTAAGACACGCATTTGGTTTGGTAGACCTGGGATGAACCTGAGAAGTGCGGCTCAATGGTTAGAGCGGCAGACCCTGATGCAGAGGTCTGGCCTGGGACCAGGGTTCAATTCCCGCCTCGGCGGGTCTTGGGGCTCAATTTCCCCGGACCTGCTAATTCTCGCCTCGGCGCCTACTCTAATCATGGGTCCTACTCTGCAACTCTGGGCAAAAGCTTGCTTAATCTCCACAACGGCCCCAACAGCACTGGGATGCCTGGCTTCACCTTGGGGGTGCCCTGGAGTGGACATTCCACAGGGAAAAGCCAGGAAGGGTTCCACAGCGGTATGCGTACAGCGCCAGGAAACCCCGGTTGGGGTATAAGTGCGCTTTACAAGTACAAATTACTTTCATTTTATGAACCTGACTCCACCCTGCTTGCAAAACTGGCCACAGCCTCAATGGTTCTGGCAAGATCAGCACACTTTCTCTCCAAAAGGGGCTTCCAAAAGGACCTCTAGATAGGGGAATGACGAAAGTTTGCCTAGAGTGTGTGGGCCCACCTTAAAGGACTTGGAACCAATGGATCATGGACCAAATGTCATGACATGGGATTTGGAGAAGTTCACAGTCAGGTCCAAACTGCCCATGAAGTCCACATGGTGCCGCATTTGAAGCTTGTCATACATAAAGCGCCTCACATGTAACATGATAAAAGGAAACAAGCATTATAAAACTTGGAAATATGTTGAATAAACTGTACACAACGTGGATGAATTTATGGCATTTTCATTAAGAAATACAGATTTGCGCTGTGCGTCCGGTTTGGAATGAAATTTCGCTCCATTTTTCATGGTATCTACATATGCGTGGAGGGCAGACCACGTTCACGGGCTGCACAACGAAAAATGTAAACAATTTGAATGGTGAAACTATTTGGAAGAAACAGGAGTGCACTTTGTCACCCTCCCTTTTCATAGTTAACCGAAATAAGGGCATTCTCATGCCCATTAACAAAGAGGGTGGACAGGAGTGGGGCAAGGATACAGCCTTGCTTGAGTCCCCTGCTGGTCAGGAAAGACCGGGTAAGAGCAGCGCCATTGAAAAAACATACTGAAGCACTATGCTCAGATCCACCCCTAGCTCAGTTAACGGGGACCATCATTTCCCATGATTCACCTGGTAAAATGCGGATGTTAAGTCCATGAATGCCAGGCTGAGGGATTTTAACCCGGCTACCATATACTTATTGATTACTAGGTAATGGTTCTTTCACTGGTCAGAGGTGGACCTACCTATTCTAAAACCACATTGAACATCTGACAGGATGTGGTTATCCTCCACCCATGCCAATAACATATTGAGAATAACCCTCCCATGGACCTTAACTATTGCATCAAAAAGGGCGCTAGGGTGGTAGCACTGGAGGTTGTCCTTCTCAACTTTCAAACACATGTACAATAACAGCAGTCAAACCGGAGGACAGCACCCCTCCTCCCGCTGCTGCACTCAGAACATGTGTCATTAGGGGGCCCCAGAGTTCAAAGTCATCCTGGAATAGGTCCAGGGAGATACCGTTACGACTAGGGCCTTATTTTGTGAAAGCAAGCGAATCCCTACCATTACTTCGGCATGGGTGAGGACCATGGGGGCCCTTGCCAATGCAGCATCTACCCTGGTCGGTCTCACCACTACCTCATCAAAATTATAGACCCCAGAAAAATTATCAGTCCATTTGAGTTCGGTGATATGAGTGCATATTGCTGGACCCATCCCTTCCCCAAAGCAAGACCTATTTACAACCCTCCAAAAAAGAGAGTGGTCTCCACTTTGCTAGCCTGGGTAAGGCCTTCCAAGGCTAGTTCCTGCTGGGCGTGTTTATGCTTGCCTATTGCCCGGCGATATGCCTGCCTACAGGCTGGTCCGACGCTCCTGTCTCTGGGGATGTGCTTCAGAACAACCTTCAGCTGTCGAAGACTCCTAGAACAGTCTCTGTTGGCCCACTTACCCATATGAATTTCGGATACTGACGGTAAAGCCAGAATGTTGTGTGCAATGCCATCAAACGCTATCAGGTCAACCTTATCCGGGGCATCTGCTTCCAAACAGGTGGCAAACTCCTGAGCACTACTCGAAACTAAGGACTCTTTAACGTGCAACATGTTCAGCTGAGACCTCTTAAGTCCTGCCTTTATGGACAAGAGAAGGCCCATTGTGAACCCTGAACCATGAATTAGTAGCAAACATAACCCTCTCTAATGCTAAGGACAAGAGATTATGATCACTGAATAGGCTGTGAGCAGTACTAAATTCAGAAATCTACAAGAAAAGGAGAGCCGAAACAAAAACAAAATCGATAATGGAAGTACATCCCCTACACTTATGCAAGGGATTTGGCGAGTTGAGCAATTTATCCAGCCCAAACACAAAGTTGTGTGATTCAAGAATCACACCAAGGTGCAAGCCAGCTTTAGAGTGGACAAAAGAAAGACCTTTGGATAACTTGCATTTTGATATAGAGCTTCAGATGCTATGGAGCTGTCACCCATTAGCATGATAAACTCGCTCCATTTGCCCGCCCCAATATCCGTCCTGGATGTTAATTTCATATTTAAGCCTTGGAGGCTGGAGGTCCCATCAGTACTAACTTTAACATTGTAAAAGTTTACCAGTAAAATAATAGTAAATCCTAGAAGCGAAATCCTCAACCCCTGCATTGTCTGCGCCCCCCAGTGCAGACAACAAACCTGCTCACTTTCACTTCCACAAGTCCTCTGCAAGCCCTATCTACCACGAGGGCCATGCAGGTGAGAAATAGGTTTTGTAACCCTCTAAAAAGAAGGTGTTCTTAACTTCCCACTTCTCCTGAAGACAAATAATTTGAAATGACTTAACAAACATCACCCATTCAGGATCAAGAAACTTGGTGGATAACACGCCAACACTCCATGACAATACTCCATGACAATATACCTAAATGAGAATATGCCGGGGGGGACCACGCGTGGAGTGGCAGGGGTGGTAGGAGTGGAAGGGCACGGGGTCAGCTGGTAAAGGCTTTAGGGTCAGAGGCGAAGAGGGGGATAGATCATTAGCTCCCAGTCAGTTACACTACTCCATGTTGCCCAAAGGGACAAATCGATTTAAGAGTTTCACAGGTAAAGCCTACCCAATTGGCATTTGAAACCTCCCCTGTGATCCCTGCTTCTTCCTCCCCATTACATGAAAGGACGACACACCTTTCTCTGCTTTATAAAAAAAACAATGAGAGAGCAACAATGACATGTGGGTGGGTCAAGAGGAATGTGTTCAGAAGAGGCATCCAAAATGTATGACACAACCAAGGGACTATCAAAATGAATCACCTCGCAGTCCCCCGCCCATTTCTTTCTGTCCCCGTCCACCCAGCTGACTCTACCAGCCATGACACTGGTGTTGGAAATCCCTGTGCCAACATGGAGATGTCGGTGAAACCAATCCACCACCTTACTGTTAAGCTCATGAAAATATTCAGGTGCCCAAACAAGTATGGGAGGGGACGTTCCAAAAAACCATAACATATGGGTTCACCTCACGAGGCGAATTGAGCACATCCCCATTGGGCACTAGCCATTGCAAAACTGGGCCTTGAGAGGAGCCCGCCTCCTTATGAGACACTTGGGTCTCGGCTACCACAGAGGCATTTTTAGGGCCCCCTGGGCTGCACTAGTACTATGGGTGTTACCCTCTAAGACGGGGACCACGGGGGTCTAACTCTGAAGTGGGGGCTGTCTCTGACTGCAAAGTTCTCCCAGAGTCAAGGCGTGCCAAAATTTCAGAAACTCTGGACTCAATCACATTGTCTGGACCCAATTGGTTCAAGCATTAAAGTTAATACTGCTTTAACCTTGAAAAGCACATCTGTGGAATAGAGATCCCTCCACTTAAGGGGCAAGAACGATTGGCTCGGTCTGAGCATCCCCCTGGGCCCGGGGCCTACTCAGACCCTCCGCTGTACTTTGCTCCCTCCTCCTACAGCTAGGACCTATCGGGCTGGTGGAGCAGAGAGTGATTATAACTCGGTCTTCCCCCAGCCCCCTCCTCTCCCTTAGATGCACACAGAACACTCAACCCTTCCGCCCCTCTTACATCTACAGGAAAGAAGGTGGGCGAGGAATGGCAGCAAGAAATCGGTGAAGAACTACCCCTTGGCAGTGATGGCCATCTTTCTGCCAGCTCTATTTCTTTAGAAATCGCCAGCAAGGTCTGTGTTAAAAATCCCTCTATTGTAGAGAGTCAGAGTGCAGCGGGTGGGGTGGAGGAGGCTTTAGGTGTTGGAGCTTCTCTCTTTCGCAAAATAATGATGCTTTACCTATATAGGCCCATCAGTCTTTTGAATTCTGATTATAAACTTCTGATAAATGTATGGGCAGAACGTTTTTTACCGGCAGCCCATTAAGTCATACATAAAGATCAAACAGGCTTTATAGCGGGTAGATCAATGGCTGCTAATACCCAGTTCCTAATACATACCCTGGATATTAATAATACGAATTGTATTCCAGCGAGCATTGTAATGGTCGACGCGGAAAAAATTTCAATCTAGTGAATTGGAGAACCTTGTTTGCCACCCTTGGACGGTTTGGGTTTCCTGCACAAGTAGTGGATATTCTGCGGAATATCTATCTGGGTTCTACAGCTAAGATTATTATTATTAATGCGAACTGTGCGGGAACTATTAAAATAAACTGTGGCACCAGACTGGGCTGCCCACTTTCGCCCCTACTTTTTACTTTTTTTATTGAATCTTTGGTTTTAAAGATACGAAATAATGCTGCTATCCAATCCCCAATTCCAGACATGGCCAAAATTAAATTATTTGCGGATGACATAATTTTGTACCTGACTCCAGAAAGGGCAAATTTTGAAACAGTCCTGAGGGAATTTTCTGAGTTTCAAAAAATAGGTGGATACAAAATTAATGCACAAAATACGGAGGTTCTAGCCCTTAATGCTGATCTGAATTCTTTTCCACCTTGTTTGAACCTTCAAGCGACCAAAAGTGACCCGATAAGATATCTCAGGATATATGTATCTACACAGTTTAATCAACTATTTTAGTTAAACTATTTGAGGATGAAGAGTAAGATTAAGAAGTTGTTGGAACAATGGACATTACTCCCCTTATCGATGGTGAGTTGAATATCACTAATTAAAATGTCCATATTACTGCTGTTAGTCTTCCTATTCCCTAATATCCCGCTAAAAATAAACCAGTCATATTTTAGAGAAATAGATATCTTATTTAGACAATTCATTTGGGGTAAGAAAGCTCCAAGGGTCAAACTAAATGTCTTGCAATTGCCTACAGAGCTAGGGGTTTGGTGCTGCCTCATTTAAGAACATATCATGAAGCTGCTTTTTTACAGTTGGTGTCGGGTTTGATAGGATCAAATTTTGCTAGAAACCGCTTTTTATAGATAAAATGACACATGAAATTGGATCACTAACGCCAGTATTTTTAAAAACATCAAAACTTCCCAAAAAACACGTTACAAAACATTAAAAGATTATCTTTTTAGACTTCAGTCCTTTTAGAAAAAGACGAGCTCGTCGGGTCTCCAGTTCTTAAAAATTAAAGAATGCGCTAGTCTTGGTCTTCAGCTACAATCAAGACACATAACTATTTGGGAAGGTTGTGGCTTGTCTGAGCTAAGGCATTTTATAATACAAAACAGACTGATCTCCTGGCAAGAGATATTGGCAAGGGCAGAGAACCATCAGAAGCCGACCTTTCTCGAATATTTACGAATTGTTTCCTTGCTAAAAAAAACTAGTGGTATGCTGAATTCCCCCGACCCCTTGGTGGCTGCTCTTTATGTGGCTAAAATAAAAGGGGTAGGAAATTGGTATAGGCTGTTGCACAAACCAAGACAAGCCCCTGTGCTAAACAATCATTTGGAGAAAATAAATCTGGAAACCGGATGTGAGCTGTCCGGGAAGGAGTGGGAGTCTGTTTGCCTCCTAGGAAGTAAATCATTACGTGCTGCAAGTTTTAAAAGGATGGCCTTTTTATCCCGATGGCTCTCCTACCTAACTCCGGCTACCTTAAGTAAAAGATTCCCGGGGGTTGAAAACAAATGCTTTCGATGTCAAGCTGAGGAGGAAGGTGGGTGGCACCTCACCTTTTTTACCTGTCCAGGCCTAAAGATTTTCTGGGAGACAGTTTTTTTTAGATATCGAGCAAGCAATCGGGAAAAGAATTCCGATTGAGGCTGAAACGGCCCTATCCAGAATTTGTAAAGGGGGAATAAAGCAATCGGATTCCGAAACAGCTTTTATATTCATTTCAAGCTCGGTAGCCCGCTCCCTGATTTTACAAAATTGGAGATCTAGGGAAGCTCCTTCCCATCTGAAATGGTTCAATAAAATGAAAATGACTCGAAAATTTGAAGAAGCCTACGCCAGGAGGGTCGGAGCTACTAAGAGATTTGAAAATAATTGGAAGTTTTTTAATGAGTTGGAAAAGATCAAAGAGAGATCCTAATACTGGAAGAATTTAACAAATATAGCAGCTCTTTCCTTTTTTTAGGAGACATTTGCATTTTCAGGTGATTGTATTAAAGGTGTATTAGTAGGAATTTATTGTCAAGAGCGCACTAGCACTTTATTGATATTGCACTTTAGGCCTAGCAGGGTTTCTTGATATTATTGTTATGTAATTTGGATAAATTGTATGTTGCACTTTGTCTTATGAATAGTCATAGGATTAGCTGCTTTAGCTTTCTATAAATTGGCACTTTGCCCTTTCTAGGCCGAATGATCATAGGTTTTGCCCGGTGAATAAATAGGACTATGGGCTATACCTTTTTAAAGATCTGTACTTGGCCTTTTTTAGGACGAATCATTGTAGTCGGTCTTTGCACTTTAGGCGTATTCGGAAATGTTTTCTCTTGTACTGCTGCTATGCTGAAAGCGTAACATTTTCACTTTGCAGGTCATCTTCTAAATGATTATGAGATTAACTGCTTGTGTCAAAAGCGGTTTTATTGTTATTGTTATCGTTTTTAAGTATATACCCTATCATGAACCATATGCTCTGCTCAAATAGAAATTTTATAAATAAAATGAAAAAATGATTCTTTACCTGTGTAACGCCTCTACCAAAAGAAGCCTAAAGCTAATATAACCATGAGACACCCAATTGCTTAGTCTGGGCCTAACAAAGCCCACATGCAGATACAAACCCCAATACATAGAAACTACAATGAGCAAACACATTTGTTGTGTATACTCTATTTGCAACATATAAATGTAAATTACCTCAGTTCTTCTCCAGAATACTTGAAGGGTGTCCTCTCTGGCGGGAGCATCATCACTCTGCTGGACACTTCTCCCTTCACCCCTCAGCCTCTGATCCCTTCTGAAGCCTGGACACGGTAGGTTAGGGAGTCTAGTTCCAACTCAAGGAGAAATGGTTTCTCTTGTGCATGGCTGTTGAGTTGAATTGTAAGAACTTCTTCCCTACAAGGGCAAGTTACATTGTTTCTGGAGACTCCCTCTCATATTTGTGGACTGTACTGGTAATCACTCTAGGGGGTGCCACAGTTAGTGTGCCCATTCAGAGGTAGAGACATTACTACCTGCTTGAGTTTGCCATCAATGTGTATGAGTGCGAGTGGCTTATTTGTTGTGTGGCTTCAGAGCAGTGGTTGAGAACGCTGGAAGTGGGAGTGTTCCTGTGGGGCAGAGAGAGGGTTACAAGCACGAGGAGAGTATTCATTTGGTGCTGGGCTTATGTCCTTGAACCCTATATTTTGAATGATTTGTTTTTAAAGGCAGAAAGAGCAAGCCTGGCAAGGGACAGAACCCACGGGAGCCCAATGTATGGATCAGCTTGTGCTAGACAGATTCAAATCCACATCAGTCTGCATCACTGGTTTCTTCTGGTTCAGAGCCATCTGTGCCCTCCAGACCTCAACTCCTCAACTGCAGTTGGAGAGGAGCCCAGAATTACCAAAGACCTGTGAGGCAGTAAGTGGGTCACGATAGGGCCATCAAACCGGGTGGGTGAGACAAGATATGTGATAACCATTCCTAAGTACTAGGTTGTGCATGCCACAAACCTAACATTTAGCACGATAACAAGCCACAGTTTGCCCCGTAGGTGTTAGTGGTGCCATCAGAGATGCTGTTGGAAGGAGTAAGTGGAGGTAAGTTGCCAACGACGGACCCAGCTTATATTCGGACTGCTTATTAGTCTTTGCCCATAGGCACTTGGCAGCCAGGATCAGGTAGCACTGGAGGCAGTGGTTGTACTCGGGTTACTGCTGTGACTTTGTCCATTATTGTACTACAGCTTTTATTGTTTGACCTTTCTGGTGTTACAGCTTTGAAAAAGAGCAACATTGATAGAAGTGGTGTGGTCTACGTAGTTTCAAACATTCCCACATATACCCATTCAAGCAGTATGACTGACATGCTCATCAAGTGAAGATGAATGGTTCTCAGACCACAAGGCCTCAATAGCTGTGAAGAAATTTGACCTGTGGCCATTTTATGAATACACACTGTAAGAAATTTCTATATCGGTTGGGTGACTACCCACCTCAATGAATAATCGCAACCCTTTTCAGAGTGAACCCTCAAAGTCTTTAAATTAACCTGAACTCACCCCCTGGTAGCGATGGCACAGTGCAGAATGCTTAATCTAGGGAACTGTGTTAAGTATTTATTCAGTACCAAAACAATAATAAAGTCAAAATGCAAAACAATAAAATACCTAACTTGAATTAGAAACATTGAGTAAACGTTATTAAACAAAATGACACCGAAATGACAAAAATCAAGTAAGGGGGACCAGATATGAATTTTTAAAGTTTTAAGAAGAAATAGTGCCAAAAATTACAAAGCACCAATGATCGTCAATGGGCATGGTTGATCAAGATCTAGGTGCCATTTGAGGCTGACCGCGATGGAACGCAGGCTAGATATACCAACCATGTTCATTCTAGTTAAAGACTTTATCTTCTGACTTAGTTCTTTAAGTTACAACCCACCACAGAGATGTACTTCTAAGGCCCCTAGAACCACAGTGGAGGCACTTGGAGACTCACAGGTTGTCAGAGGCCAACAACAGGGTCCAGTCCAGGTCCACTTGTTACTAGTCAGCTCGGTGCTTCCAGGCAAAAAACCTCTCATAGCTTGTTGTGTCAATCTAGCTTGAACAGATCAGCCTTATGACATTTGGAGTCCACTTCGTTTTTTACAGGCCGTGGTTGAGTGCGAATAGGTGGTCACGCGGGGAGTCGTTTGGATGCAAATTATCCAAGCGTGAAGGTTTCCCCCACCACGGACCTAAGGGGTAATTCCCTCATTCATATTAAATTGATTATCCCTCCATCAGGACAGGGATTCTGCACCAAAGTCGGTGTGTGGACACTAACAGATAAGTGTTGCATTTTTAAATCGAACTGTTTTTATAATTAAGTTTGATACCCCGCCTTATATGATTATGTTGCCATAATGAGCACGTAACATAAGGCTAGGGTGTATTTGGTCCTGATGAATGCTGAGCTGAGGGTAAGCTCATAGCAAGAAACATGTCGACCTTATAGGACATTAGGTTCTAATTAGCTCAACCTACATATGTCCGACGTTTCACTATGGTTTTTAATTGAGTCAGAGCCACCCCTGTATTAAAATTCTGGTTTGGGGAGTGGTCCTCACTCCTTTTTAACTGAGCACTTTCTTTCTTGACTACGTAGTTTTTTTTTACGTATTCTTAACAAGGACCCAATGAAGACAATGGCAACCAATATATTCAGTTGGTGCCTGAGGGTTCCTTTTTTTCTATGACTAAGGTGTATTCATTTATCACCCCACTTGTCCGGGGGTAATATTTTCCTTTACAGGATTGTGGTAGTTATTTACTCCTTATCATTTCCATTTCTGTGTACTATAGTTTTTGTGTATTACAGTTGTTACTAGTACTCTTTCGTTGTTTTCGATATTTGGAGTCCACTCCCTTGTCCTGGGTAGAAGAGGGAGCAGGTTCAGTTCTTCACAGCTCCTCCCAGGTTACAGACCGCAGGGCCGTACCTCATCAGATCATTCGCAGTTACATAAGGTGTTCTGAAGTGGGTGCCTTAAGGGGCCTCATTTATGCCTGGCACTAGCTAGTAGATGGGAGGTCATCATGGGCATTCCCTAACCAATGGGATCAAAGTTCCCGGGCCAACCCATCCCACTTTGGCCATTTTCAATATAACATACTCCTTCAGTCACACTAAACTTTGGTGCTGAGGGTGTGTTTGGGAGTCTACTATGGTACTGCTTGGGTCCTCCCACATCTGACACTGTAGCCACAAAAAACCCCGGGACAGAAGTCTGGTAGGACAAAAGCAAAGCCCTTCGGCGACCAGATGGTGGATCAATAAAATTGTCTTAGCATCCTGTTCTCTTCCCATTCAAGGGTGCCCCAAGCATCATTATGTAAACCCAGCAGATCTGTCAAGCAGAATTTGACACTTGATTAGGATTTGACACCTGGTGTCAATAAGGATGCCTACAACTCTCACCCTGCATGTTCTGTGCAGTTCAGAGGAGTCCTCTCTTCCCATTCAGGTCTGCATATTGTTTGCTTTTAGGATTCATTTCAAACCTATTCCAGGATAATCACTGGCTGGGTGAAGCTGCAGAACCCATTCAAATTGGCCTCCTGAAATTTTAGGAAAGGAAAAGGTAACTTTCTCAAGGCTACTTTTCCTTACATGGACGGCGATTCACCAAATCACAAAGGTATTGAAAGTGACATCACACATCCTTAACCTTAATGACATCACAGGAAGTGACATTATATGGCCTTTGACTCTCACTGATCCTCGAAAGTGATATAGCCTTCTTTAACATCCCCTTGGTAAATTATTTTACAATAGTCTGCCTATGAGGGGAAAAGTCGCTCACAACCAGATGTCAAAGGTGTAAGATCAGTGAATAATGACTTGCCCATACTACTTTAATTTAACAAATACAGTCCCTCTACCTCTGTTAAAAGAAAAGACAACCCTCCCAGAATGGTTATTTCAGACTGTTGAGATGCCTCCGCTGGAAGGGAGGGGAGGTTCTCTTGTGCTGTGAAGCCAAGGGAGAGGCAGACAACTTAACAAGAAACAAGTGTTTTCGCCAGGACGGCTGCTCCCTGAAAGAAATGTAAATGAGTGCAGTTTGAAATTTAAAGGCTGCTTGGAAACCTCTATTGGGTTTAATTGATGGAATCTCTTGAAGCTTCATAGTGACAAAGATGTATTCTTTTGGAGATGTAATGTAAGTGTTAGTAGCCGAGTTTTGGAATGCCTGCTTTTACCGGACATTAATGTTTGCACTTAATACAGTCGGATTGCATGTTATTAATCTATATTTTGAAAGCACTTTATTTTAAACCTAATTTGTTTTGCACATGTTATGGAAGCCTATCTTATACTGTGTGTAATGCAAGTTAAAAAGAATGTCTTATATATTTAAAATGCTTTATACCAATTAGAATAAAGAATCTACAAGTCACAAGTCCCCAGTGCACCAACCAGATTCAGTTTAGTGGCTGTTTGGTCACAGAAATCCGCAGTGATCAAATAACAAATAGAGGATTCATAACGTAAAATAGTTAATTTCCTACTGTTTAGTTCAACTTATGTTTTTCATTTAAGATTCGTGCGCTATTCTACATGCATTTATCGGAAGGAAAAGACCAATAAAATAGGTACAGAATATTTTTATCCATGCCTTTGACCCTGCTCCCACACTCACTGACTCCAACCCTATTGCTCTTAGCATCACAGTTCCCATCCATTTTTCAAAAGCACTTCAACCACTGCTTATAACTGATACTGTGGCTGAAAGCATCAGGGAAAAGAGCATTTTGATCAGCAGTTTGAGCTTAGAGAAACAACCCTTACTAAATGCAGTGCCTGTGGATGTATCTTTAATTCAGCTTCCATGATTGCTCTCAGATTACAAACGTGGAACACTGGAGTGGGACACCACATCAAGCCTGATATGATTTCCTGTGATCAGATGTCTGTCTTTTGACAGATCAGCAGCACCCAAGCTGCACAAGATTTTATTTGAGCATGGTGTAACACCTCCTGCTGTACTTACTGTCGGAACTTCTTTAAGAGAGTTATCACTTTCAGAACTTTGTCCAGCTGGAAAAGAACATGCTTGCCATCCATGTATATAACCATGCGTAAAATACCAAACCGTTGCAACTTGTGAGGTATATCAAAGGTCGCATATAGATGTTACAGAAACAATAGGCTGAGAAGCAGTTCTGACAGGACTCCACAAGATACCTCCTTTGTGCTGAATGGTTTGTGATCTTCCAGTAGATATGTGAAACTTTGCTCTTGATGGTTTGATCTAGGATTCCCATGTGGGTCAGTCTGTTGTTCCGAACAGGAATCTCCTCAGTGTAGATCAAAGGATTACTATGAAATGATACAGACTAAGCCTTTATTCGGAGAAGAGATCAAATGTTTGGGTACCATGCAAAAATTAAGAGATGGTTAAATAAAAATTGCTCAGTTTCCAAGCTCCTCAATGGTCCAGGCAGTCAAGATGGAAGCAAATTTAATGGCTTGGGGCTATTTGTTATGTAAATGTGTTTGTATTTATATAGCGCACTTCTACCATGAGGTCTCGTAGCGCTGTATTCATACCGCTGTGGAACCGTTCCTGGCTTTCCTGTGAGATGTTGACTCCTGGGCACCCCCAAGGTGAAGCCAAGCATCCAAGCGCTGCTGGGGCCGTTGTGGAGATTAAGCAAGCTATTGCCCAGAGTCACAGAGTGGGACCCATGATTAGACTTAGCACCGAGGCGAGAATTATCAGGTCCGGGGAGATTCCAAGAGCCGCCGAGGCGGGAATTGAACCCTGCTGTAGGGCCAGACCTCTGCATCAGGGTCTGCCGCTCTAACCATTGAGCCACGCTTCTCCACTTCTATTTGTCAGGGTCCCTTACTCTTCTCTTCTGGGAGAGGCTTAGTGTTCTCAATTTTGATAAATCCCTAAAAGTAAAGTTATTCATGTCTGATTTTTGCATGAGCCTATCCAAAAAAAGAATTGAGATTCAAAACAAATCTAGAAGCAAGGATAAGTGATGGGGTAACATAAATTCAGTTGAGTCCTCCAGGGATTACTAGGAGGAGCAGTGGAACTCCCCTGACTTGCTGTATGGCCAAGTTGGAAAATGAGACCATTGATTTTAACCTTTTGAATAGGTTGTAACCCTTTTTTTGGTATTCCCCACATGGAAACATCAATTCAGGAAAATGGAGGTCCATTTTTCTGTGGTTTATCTTTTAAATGTAATATTGCACTTGTTAAGTGGATTCTTCATTTTTACAACTGTTAACGAAACAAATTGAAAATCTATTTTATCGAATTATGGATTAAGGAACCATTATAAAGCAAGCAATCTAATTGTTTGATGTGCAGCCTGTGGATGTAATTTGTGCTGTAGATAGATTTGTAAATGTTATTAATGGAAGAGACTTAGTAAAGTTTTAGTGGTTTTCTTCATATACGATATATAGTCCCATTTTTTATTTAGTAGAATGTATATTTGGGTATTCTATTTGTTGTATCTATTTTGTTTAATAGTAAAACAATTTCTTTAAATTAGTGGTTCATTCTGAGTTCTCATCAGGATCACAAGGGGTGGGAATTTTAATCAATAGAACAAAAATAGTTTATTTAGATATGTTTCTGACTGTTCCGTGGTGTTGAACGTTTCTGATCTATTTAGCAGTATCAACGTGCTGGCTAAAACATCTGCTCATCCATAAAGCTAGAATATGAATTCTTTTGAGAAACTTGTATCACAGAAAATATGTTATGGTGCTTTAGCCAGCATTGATGAGGACTAGTTTATATTGGTATCCTTTAAAAATACAGTTGCCTACTGAACTGGAGATCAATGGTGCATACCGCACTAGGTCTCTACCATTGTTAGTTTCTTGTAAAACGTATAATCTAATATAATACATACTATGGAGGTTGTAATCCTTACTGCAGTAACATCATGGCCCAGATCTTTGTACTGGGATGAATGTGTGACATTGATCCACATTCGGTCCATCACCTGTTTTGTTTGCAATACCGCCATAAGTGCGCTGGGGAAGCTCAGACGTGGGTCCCAGGCACTCCACACCACTGGAGTCAAGCTAGCCGGGCTGATGAGAGGTGTTACCTCGAAACCGGTCCGGTCCTCGGATGCTTGATTCCGTTCTGGGAAGGACATGGCTTTTGTAGTTCGGACTGGACTGTTCCCATGGGGCACAGGGTCAGAGCTGATTTGCATATCGCCATTGTCTAACCCAGGGTGGTGTGGAGTGCAAAAAAACGATGGATTTGGGCCCAGATCTTTGGACTGGGATGAATGTGTGACATTGATCCACATTCGGTCCATCACCTGTTTTGTTTGCAATACCTCCTTTAATGTAAGGCCTCTTTTCCTGAAACGTTCAAGTACCAACCTCAAACGATTGTCATGCTCCTCTTGTATACTACCAAACACCAGCACATTGTCCTGATAGATCTTAATACCCACCTAACACATTTTCCATGGCTCTCTGTAAAGATGAGGCTGCAGAGATCAAGCCAAATGGCATCACAGTGAACAAATACACCCTGAGGGGTGTGATGAAAGCAGTCAGATCTCTGGACCGCTCCTCCAACTCAATTTGGTGATTTGCTGTTCTGAAATCTATCATGGAGAACAGCTTAGCACCATCCAGCTGTGACAACATGTCTGTAATGTTTGGTAGGTGATAGTTATCCACCACACCTGCTTTATTGAATCCTCTTAGTCCACACGGAGTCTAATGTACCTTGAAGCCTTACAAGCCAAATCAACTGGTGACACCCATTCTGATGCTTCCAAGTTCTCAATTATGCCTTCCTTTTTTAATTTAAATTTGTCTACTTCATCCTTATTACTTGCCTCATGAAAAAAGGAACACCCCAAATATTACATGCCGCAGGTGATGCATTCTCCTTCAACACAATCTCATAGCCAAACAGCCTAACTTGTCATTCAACACATCATGAAATTCTCTATGCCCAGCATTTTTTTTGTTCTAATCGGCCCTCATCCTGAACTATCCCCACTTCAGACAAACGATGAGTCCCACCATTCATTTGAGCCCCCTCTGATCAAAGAGACTATTCCTCCTTAAGCCAATTGGAGCAGAGCTATTGGGATCCAGCATAACGTCTACGTCTCCCAGTCAAACCAACTAATTCTAATATCCATCCATTTTACTCTAATTCACATACAAAATAACCCACCAATTTAATAGGTTGGCCCCTAATGTTACCGGTTTGATGTTTGGCTTAAACAGCCTTATTTTATTAGCTAGATTTTCATTAAAAAAGACGCTTGGTACCAAAGTGATTTTTTGCCCCAGAGTCAAAAAGCATTCTTACTTTATAGCCGTTAACATTCATGTAGTCTTCTGGTCCACGTTTCCCTTGATTCCGCACCTGAAGAACTATCTGACCACACTACAAGTCATCATATTCACTTTGTTGTTCTTCATTGCTCACAAATGTTTCCTTCACTCTGTTGCTCTTATTTTGAGTTCTACAGTTTTTTGCATAGTGGTCCTTATTCTCACACGCTTTGCAGACACCCCCCCAAGCTGGACATTTCTGATCACTGGCGATATGCTCAACCAAACCACATCTGAAACACTTTCCTGTATTTTTTCTCTTGTTTTAAATTGTTGTTTTTTGCTTTGACCATGCTCTGGACCTGATGCTTCTATGCATTTCCATTGTCCTCCTTAATCATATCCAGGCACGCAAGGGAATGCTTAATCTTTTTGGCTAGAAGTATTACTTTATCCAGTTTCGGATCATCTTTTTGACAAAGTTCTTCTCTTTGCTATGTTTCACCCAAATATAAATTGATCTTGGATTCGCTCCTCTAACGCACCCTCAAACTAACAAGATGATGTCAATTTACATAATTCCTTAACATATTTTTCAACTGATTCTCATGTTTTTTAGACTCCACCCAAAGTGGTATTCTTCTAAGATCGTAATGACCTTATGCAAAGAATGTTTGTCTAACTTTTTAATGCATACCTCAAACTTATTTAGGCAAAACGTTTCTGCACCATCAAAGTCCGGGACCCAAATAGTGTAGAAGCAGAGAGGTACTCCTTTCTGTGCTAAATCAAATGCCACATACACTTGCATAGTGTGTAAACACCTTCTTCCACTTTGCCCATTTCAACACAGGTTCCCCAGGTGACACTAAAAAGAACAGTGGTGGCGCAGTATTCTGCATTATAAACCACTTGTCAAATTACACAATCTCTGTCAACACCCTACCAACTGTGAGCAATGAAAACCCTTCAGTAACATCAAAAGTAGTAAGTTGCCCCGTACGTTTCCACCACAACATGCCATCCGCACCGTGAAACTGTGCTCCTTCACCACCACTATCACAGCTTGCCTTCAAGCTCCTTTTCTAGCCCAAAGCGTGTTCTGCTTCAATAACCGCTCCAACAGCCACTGGTGATCGATCAGAGTGTTGAGGCGTTGAGTGCTGCTCTCCGATCCCCAGATGTGAGCAATGAAAACCCTTCAGTAACATCAAAAGTACCCCATATTTCCAGTTCCACTGCCAAAAAAAAATCCAGAGTGCCTTGTATCACTAAACAACAAAAACCACCCAAAAAGGAGAAATTTCACACTAATTCCTTCAACTTCTCCCCAGTGTTGCATTAAAGGAAGTGAGGATAGGATCTTTCCCCTAAATATCTAAGCAACCAATGACTTCACTGTTGTGATTGGCTAATCCGGTGAATGTCAAGATCCTTCCTCTAATAATCTAAAGGACCAATGCTGTGAGCAATAATACCAAGGTCACTTTGCGCTGGAGAACACTTCAGGGACAACACCAACTGTACTGATGAGTGAGCGGGCTGCTTACTCATCACACCGCCGCTGCCTCAAGGGTTAGGGCGTGGCACACTACAGGGAAGACGTTCATGTGCCAGGGAGCAGCAGGCTCTCACCACTTTGCCCCCTTAATGAGAGGTGCTTGCATGCAGAATAGCGGCGTCACTGCCTTCCTACCAGATCGCAGGTCTTGTGGCGCCGCTGCCTCGAGGAGCAATAGGTTAGTTTTGAGGCTAAAGTCACTCCAAGCTGTCCGTTGTGCTAAACTTCAATGTAAATTGCCCCGTACGTTTCCACCACAACATGCCATCCGCACCGTGAAACTGGGCTCCTTCACCACCACTATCACAGCTTGCCTTCAAGCTCCTTTTCTAGCCCAAAGCGTGTCCTGCTTCAATAACCACTCCAACAGCCACTGGTGATCGATCGGAGTGTTGAGGCGTTGAGTGCTGCTCTCCGATCCCCAGATCGTCGCCAATGTAAAAAAGCTCTGACTCCTATAGGGTTACATAGATTTGTTTAAGATCAATGAGAACACACCCCAGCTCTGGGTCTCTCTTCAATTGACCGACCATGGAGCCTACAGCCAGTAAGAACTACACTCGTAACTACATCTTCAAGCCCTCCATAATATATGTTACATTGTCATCATCTATTGAATATTATCAGTGAATTTACATGTTTAGTCATAGAGAATTTCATGTTTACTCGAATATGTTCAGCCGATTGTATTTATATCAAATTATCTTATATGTTCATGATATGAAACTCTGCTAGATATGTCACAAAAGACGATTTTGAACAGTTCAATGGATAGTCTCCTAATGATATTTTAGCTTTTTTATTAATTCTACATTAAATAAATATTTTTACTATTTTGAATATAAAATATGCCGAATGTTGTCCATGTCCATATTTATTCATCATTTATGTATTTTTTGGTTTATTATTAATGTGCAGTCATATGCTCGTAACTCAAACGTAATAGTTCTTGCTTAGGTTATATTTCTTTCTCCCTGCTCTTTGCAAGCTGTGGTGACCGTAGGGGCAGGGGTACGCCTAGGCCACGTAGTGGGGCCTACCTAGACTTGGGACACAATAAACCACACACTCTGGCTACTTGCTATGGGCCGAAGACCCCGAGCGGTCTCGCGCCCCTTTATTTATACCCAGGGGCTAAACCCGCCCCTGAGGTGTATGCGTGCGTGTGTGCGTGCACGGACGGGCCGGGTGGCTCCGTCACTACATCCCTCCAAACTCACAGATCAATAGTCCAGGTCATGAGACCTTTTAGCGGGAGTCCAGTTTGCAGGCATAGTCACTCAGTCTCTGGCTCGGAGCCGGGTTGGGCCTTAGATGGTACCTCTGGCTCCGTTGACTCCCCGTCGCTCCGTCACCTTTGGGTTGCTCTGCCTGGTCCCGGGCCTTGCCTGGGGTGCATTCTGTGATATCTCTACTTTCCGGTTCAGGTCTCGGCAGGGGTGTTTCCACTTCCCGCTGGCTTGTCGGCATCTCGTTGACCTCTTGCTCGTTACCCATGGGTTCCGCCTCCTCCGATGGTTGACTGGCCTCCTCGCGCCCGCGGGGAATGCGCTTGAACCATGACACATTCCGTGTCACTGCTCTCGTGCCTCGGGTCGCGGATATCATGGTGCCTTGGATGTTAACGATTTCCCACACCTCGGGTTCATAGGCGGTGTCGTACTTCCAATTTGGGTGTCTGTTTGAGGACAACCTTGTCGCCAACCACCAGAGACCTGGGCTGGGCTCTCCGAGCCCGGCTGGCCCTTTCGTTGTTGCGTCTTCTCCTCTGAAGGACTGGGTTATTTAAGACCCAGCGGTGCCAGGGGACAACACCTGAAACCTTCGTGGGTAACCTGTTCCGGCGTACAAATGACAGAGACACGGGACACTTCCTTCGGCGTCAAAGATTCGAGGTTTATTACTGCAGGGAACACAGAAGTCACGAGAAGTACATAACGTAGGTTCACGGAGCCTGATTCAATTTGCTACTGTGGATCGCTCCTTTTTATACAGTTTTCTCTCATAGGTTAACATGGTACACAAAGGTTTACAACTTGGTTCCCATAATTATCCCAGAGAGGGGTCGCTTTGATGTATTCAAGGTCCGGAACATAAGTACAGAAACATTTGGTGGTTCCCAACTGTAAAAACCCATCTTCCCACCATTAGTACATTCCAATCGGCAGTAAACAGATCGAAGAAGGAACAAGGACAGGTGCAGAGGAAGACAGAAACAGTGGGGAGATCGGAAAGGGTGTAAAAGGGGTGGTATCGGGAAACACGAGCTGCAGGCATCAAAGGGACGTACCTAATGAGATGCACGGCTAAGACAATAGACCGGCACGGCAAGATGAGCCTCGAGCGGGGACATCTGCCTTACAGTATCATCCCCCTCATCATAAAGACACTTTCAAAGGAAACGTGTCTTCCGCAAAGGTCTTGGGAATCCCAGGGTCGCGAAGCGGACAGCGTCCGTTCGCTGGCTACTTGAGGGCAAGAGACAAAATGGATGCCATATCTAAGATGGAACCCGTGGGTACAGATAGAAACCCACGAAACAAACGAACGGTTCAGGTTAGCACAGCGAAACTGCGCACACCCACTAAACTCGTCATTTGCGATTCATAGATACCAGACTCGACCATATTCGTGCGAGTCGAAAACACCACTTACGATCGTCACGGAACCTCAGACGCTCCTTTTGCCCTCATGTAGGCAAGCACTAGTCAGAATCATACTCGATATTCATCAGACCGTCTAGATGTTGCTGCAACATAACTCTGTCCAACTGAGCTCCTTTGGTAACAGGCGGCTGTCTTATACACGTCGTAGCACAGAGGCCACATAAGGCAGGACCACACTGCACACAAAGGCAACACGTGAACAGAAACGCTACAACAACTCCGATGATCATCAGAATCTTCCAACCCCATGTCGACATCAGGCCCCAAAACCACCCAAGCAGCGTCCAATCCCCTACGTCCACGTGTATGGACTCAGAGATCTTATGCAACTTTGAGATGGCTTGATAGCCAGTCGGAGCGTTGTCTGGAATGAAAATACAGCAGCTCGAATGGATAACCTTACATACTCCACCTCGATCTGCTAAGACCACGTCTAAAACTATACGGTTTTGTAACGTCATAAGCCTATGCGCCTGAAGTTCTGTGGTGATATTACCAAGGGCACTGGCAGTGATATTAGCTGCCGATTCCACCACTCGAGTCAATTGTCTCAGGTTCCTACTATTGACCATAGGTCCCCAAAACGGGAGGAAACCCTTGAAAAAGTCTCCTGCCTCTTGACCGGCAGTGTCCTCTTCACTAATCACGCCTCTCATAACTCTAGTCTTGTGATAGTCTGCATCTACAGTGAACGTCGGAGGCAACAGATTTGCGATGAAACATGAGCCCACAAAGTCGGAGGGCAACCATGTATATGCACGATCATGGCAGACAAAGTATGTACCCTTGGCAGCCAGAAACACAGGGGACGAGACCATCGGCAGGATATAAGTCTCGGAGCAAGCACTCTCTCCAAGACGAGCTTTTGATCTTCGGCCACAACCCAATAGACAGAAATTACCAAGGTGGGGTACGACCCATATCGGAGGCGAGCTCCTGAGCTGCTTTTCACCAGTAAGCGCACTATACTCGACCTTACTCAGGACCCTATAGGCTTGTACCTCTTCTTCTGGAATGAGCGACGGTTCATAGATATCTCTATCTAAGTCCTCTATCGCTATAGACAAAGGTTTCTGATACAAGCCAGGACCAGAGTAGGGAGAACGTGGCTCTCGATTGGGGTTGGAATCTAGTGCGCTTCGAAACATTGTTTGAAATGCTCGAGCTGAACCCTGGGAACTATAAGGAAGAACCAGATATGGAATTCCCTTATCTGTGGTATGTGGCATTAACCCACACACCCAACAATTTGTAGTATTAACCACTAACTGATGCTGATGAAGGAGCTGAATAAAGGAATTGTTTCTGAATTCCGCACGTCTAGCCTGTTCGTGTTCGGGTAAGATATGGAAAGAATGAGGGGATGCAGTGGAGGTAGATTTAGGTTCAGAAGTAGGAGTAGGTATGACAGAAGGTAAGAAGTACGACATCATGTAATACACCCCATCCACCAATAGCGAAGAAACAGTCAGAAACAGTAGGAACACTTGAAACATAAAACATTTGGTACGAGTTATCTGCTGTAGTTTGAATCTTTGCGCCTGAGCTTCTTCCAAGTCCATCAGCTTTGAAAACGCCATCCCCTAAGACCGTCCGCAACGTTTCTTGACGCACTTCGTTCTGTGTAGCAGTAGTCAATCCGTAGGAGTTCCCAGGGACCGACGGTCTTTGACCTAGCGCCAAGACCTACTAACCAGAAGGAAGTACACGCGCGGCCCTACGGTTCACCTGGATGCAAAGTATCTTATTTACAAATGTGTACGAAAGTCTCTTAGCTGTGGAAGTAAAAACACATAGATGGAACGAAACTCAATATTTACAAAAATAATCACAGTTATACGGGTGTTTTAGACTGATCGTGGCAAATGGGATAATGTAGATGTCAAGGGACAAAACGAAATCTTTATTAGTCTCTGGTGCTGGATCGCAAAAAGTATCGAGTTTTCCCAGGACGTGTCTGTTCATCAAACAATGGATCCGATGAGGGGACAAAGTTCTGTTGATCAGTCGATTGTTCAGATCTTGAGTCTTTTGATGGCCAATGTTCAACGATGTCTTTCTGCTGCACTGAGGATTCTCCGACAGGCTGTGCGTCGCTAAAGGGTACAAATGTCTGTAATCCTTCGGTTTCAGATGAAGCAATGCCCTTCCTTACCCACGAGTCCGCCAGTAAAGGTATAGGAACCTTTTTAGTATGAGTGGCGTGCACCCAATTTTTGCGCCCTTCCAAACGAACGGCAGTTCTCGTGGCAAGGAGGACCTGGAACGGTCCAGTAAAGCGGGGTTCCAAATTCTTTTTGCGAGCAAAATTGCGTGTAACCACCCAGTCTCCCGGTTGGAGCTGGTGGCCTGGACCCTCAGTCTGCGTCGGCAGTGCTTCGTAAACCTGTTGGTGAATTAACCTCAGTTTAGCAGTCAGATCATGAAGATAATCAATCAACATTGGGTACTCAAGATTAGAAAACACACTTGGTCTAGGGACCCCCCAAACATTCGCAGGACAGCCGAACACTATTTCATAGGGACTGAGCCCTACTCGGGAGTGTACTGTCGCCCTTGTTGACAACAAGGCAAGGGGCAAAGCGTCAGGCCACGAAAGACCAGTCGTAGCCTGAATCTTAGCCATTTTGAGTTTAAGGGTGCCATTATACCCCTCAACCAAACCTGCTGACTGGGGATGATTGGCGCTGTGGAATTTTTGATTAATTCCAAGGCCCTTACACACACTCTTCATCACACTCCCTACAAACTCACTTCCGTTATCAGACCATACAATTCGGGGCATTCCATACCGAGGAAAGTATTCCTTCAGCAGGATTTTCACAGTAGACCGGGCTGTATTGTCTTTCAGAGGATAGGCTTCAATCCATCGGGAGAATGCGCAAACTACAACTAAAACGTATTTAAGATTATTGCATCGCTCCATATGGATGAAGTCTAACTGGATTACTTCAAAGGGATATGAAGGAGGAGCAAAATGGCCAGGAGGTGTGGGGGTCCCCTTACCAGGATTGTACAACATACATATCATGCAATTCTTCACCAATCTCTCAGCACATTTCGTAATACCGTCATTTTTCCACACAGGAGACAACAGCTTACAAATACCTTTCGCACTAATATGTGCTAACCCGTGTGCCATTGTCACAACAGCCAGCACATACGCATCTGGCAACATCCATCTCTTGTGCTCCGACAAATCGACCCAACAACCATTCGCATCCAACTTTCCCGTACTCTCCTTCCACTTCGTTTTTTCAGTATCAGTGGCCTCATTCTGAATCATTCTCACACTCTCGATAGTATCCTCACACATACTAGTCTCTGTAGGCCACCTAACCGAACTCGTCACATACATTCTAGTGCTAAGGTTCCGGGCAGTCTCCTTAGCAGTCTCATCAGCAAACGCATTACCACGGCCAACATCATCCGTCACCTTACGATGCGCACTACATTTAACAATCGCTACCTGCTTAGGCAACGTAAGTGCATCCAAAAGATCATTCACAAGCTGTCCATGCTGGATCTTCGTACCATGCGACGTCATAAAACCTCTCTCTCTCCACAATCGTCCAAAGCTATGAGCGACGCCAAAAGCATATTGGCTGTCGGTAAACACATTCACTCGTTTCCCTTTCGCCAACACACATGCTCTAGTTAAAGCAATCAGCTCTGCAGCCTGGGCAGAGTTCTGATTCAATCTCGCAGCTTCCACAACAGTATTCAACGTTACCACAGCATACGCAGTAGTCACATCACCATTTGGCAATTTAAAACATGAACCATCCACATACAAAGTTCCATCGGGATCTTCCAAAGGAGTGTTTTTAAGGTCCACTCGACCTTTTGTTTCCTCCTCAGTCCTTAAGTAACAGTCATGCGCTGCTACTTCATCTGACTCTGCACTAATTGGCAATAAGGTCGCCGGGTTTAGGACATTACAACGTTTTATCTGAATATGACTTGCCAACAGCGTCAACTCGTACCCAGACAACCTCGCACTCGTCAAGTGCTGAGTTTTCGTACGATTCAAAAGAGTGTCAACTGCATGTGGCACCATCACCGTAAGCATATTATCCATGACCAATCCTGCTGATTGTCGGATGGACACCGCAGCTGCCGCTGTTGCTCTTAAACAACTCGGCAATGCTCTAGCTACCGGGTCCAAGGTCGAGGAAAAATATGCACATGGACGTTGCTTATCACCGAAGGGTTGCGTTAAGACACTCAACGCACAACCTTCCCTCTCGTGAACGTATAGTGTAAACGGCTTGCTGTAGTCAGGAGTACCTAACACAGGAGCCGAACACAATGCATCACGCAGTTCAGAAAAACTTTTCTGACATTCTTCCGTCCATGGTAAAGGAGTTGAAACATCCTTGCACGTAAGAGCCACCAATGGTTTCGCTAACAATGACAAATTTGGAATCCACTGTCTGCAGTATGACGTGATACCTAGAAAGGCACGCACATCTCTTTGGGTAGTTGGCACAGATATTCGTGCGATGGCTGCTATTCTCTCTGGGGTCAACCTCCTTCCCTCCTTTGACAATAAGTGACCTAGATAGGTTACTTCTTGACAACAATATTGAAGTTTAGAAGGTGACACCTTGTGATGTAAGTCACAGAGATGTTGCAACAACGACACCGTAGCAATTTTACAAATGTCCTGAGTATCTGCAGCCACCAATAAGTCGTCAACGTATTGAATTAAGGCTGCACCAGCCGGCAACACAAACGCATCCAGTTGGCCCTTCAAGGCTTGACTGTATATAGATGGACTCTCACAGTAGCCCTGAGGAGCACGTTTGAACCGGAAGCTACGACCACCAAGAGAGAAACCGAAAAGGTCTCTGCTTTCTTCAGCAATCGGAATACTGAAGAACGCATTCTTCAGATCGATCACTGAAAACCATGATGCCGAAGCTGGAATCAGAGTCAGTAACGCCGTGATGTCAGGCACAACAGGGAACTGAGGAATCACAATTTTATTTACCTCCCGTAAATCGATAACAAAACGATAAACAGGTGGTTTGGAAGGATCGGTACGTTTCAAAATAGGCAGTACAGGGCTGTTGCACACGTTTCCCTGGGTCTCCTCAATAACATCTTTCTCGATCAAATCATAGATGATCGCCAACAGCGCCCGTTCACCGTCAAGAGAGATTCGATACTGGGGAATACGTGGCAGTCGCACATTAGATTTCACGTGAACAACATAAGGGGTGATGTCAAGCAGGCCCACGTCATTTGGACCTGTTGCCCACAAAGATGCAGGAAGAGAACTCAATTCCGGTGGAAGCTTATCGAGAGACAAATACATTGGAGAGATAACTCTCTCACCTAAAGTAAGCTTCACTCCCGCAGGAGAACAATACAAAGTCGCATACAAACGTTTTAGCAAATCCAGGCCCAAAAGATTTTCACCACAACCAGTGGTCAAAATCAACGGAGCTTTGAGCTCACGAGGCCCAATCGTAAGTGGCAAAGGGCACGAAACCGGATTGCTAACAGGGGCGCCAGAGAATCCAACGGAAACATTTGTTAAGCCAGACAAAGGTGCGCCAGGGAGTTTCGAATGCATGATGGAACTTTTCGCTGCACCAGTGTCCAACAGGAAAGGCTCAACGACGCCCGATGTGGCAACTACGACGTAAGGCCCTCTCTGATCAACCGGAACTGATACTACTCCCTCTCCTTGTCTATGGCTATCCTAGTAATTACCGTCGTCAGTTCCCTGATCGACGTAGTAGTCATCTACATTGTACTGCGCAGATCGTCCTTGCGATGATCCACGTTGATCAAAACAATTATTGGAATTTGACGAATTGTCTGAACGATCATTGGGAGCACCACGACCCCTACCACGTGATGTCTGCTGAGAACCACCACGACCTCCTCTAGATGTGTTACCACTATTACGCTCATTCAGAACAGGACAGTTGAATTTTAAATGACCCTCCTGTCTACAATAGGCACACTGATTGTACCCTAACGAAGATCTCTGCGAAGAGGAGTCATTCCGCGATTGCGACCTATTAGATTGCGACTGCGTTCGATTACGTTGTTGCGAATCATTCTGATTCGAACGCGGAGGATACGCCTGCTGCAACAACACTTTAGTCTTAAGTTCTTTTGTCTTTTTATCAGCGCGGTCGTTCTCCTCTTTCTCCCTATTCTCATAATATTGTGCCGTAGCCAATATTTGAGCAGATGTAGAGACAGCCCACGCACTCTCAGAATTCTTTAATTTGTTGCTCAAGTCGGGCAATAAGTTTGAGACAAATTTATCCACAAACAACCGCTGACCACCCTCGGTACCCATATCCTGACCACTATGGTCGATGAATGCCTCCTCAAATCTCGTAAAGAAGTCGGAGACACTCTCGTCCTTCTTCTGTCTGCAAGCTGACAACTTGTCCCAGTTCACCCTCATAGCTTGCATAAGCGTTTTCATGAGGGTAATAATTCTCTGAGGGAGAGCAGTAATAAGCTGTTCAGGCTTAGCCCCACCAATTTGTCGTGTATCGGCCGCAGTAAGAGCAGCCCAATCACCACCCAATTCGTTTGCATGATCTTCCTGACGAATCTTGGCCCATACCGGTTGCGGTACGACATTGCCAAACAGCATATCGATATCGGCAAGATTCATTATCGTAGCATCTACAAGCTGTGACAATTCCTTATAGTACCCTGCAGGATTTTTGCGAGGGTCAGGCAAAGATTGCTTCACCTGTAAAACTTCCGATCGTTTCCATGGGAGGTGTATCCATACTCTCTGGAAATATGGCAGAATAGCAGGATTAGCAGCAGGATCACCTGGCATCCACACTGGTGGAACCTCGCGCATGGGATACTGACCAGACGCATCTAACGATCTCTCAATATCCTCAACGAACAACGCTTGAGGTATCGGAGAGGGACGGAGGGCCAATAATTGCTCGATGGCACGTCGAACATTGGTACCCACTACCATTCCACTCGAAAACTGAAGCTGTAAGTTGGTCAAAGCAGTTAATACATCTTCCGATGCATCTGCCGATATTTGATCGCGCAAAACCTTGCACATTTCTTCAAAAACATACCTCTGTGTCGGTATATTGAATTGACTAAACGTATTCAACACCGAACGTGGAGGATTTCTATAGGGATGCAACATCCATGACATCGCCATATTGTACAACGCGGCACGTTCCCTATTACCAGGAAGCTGACTAAGTCTTTGTGGACCGTCCGAATCAGCGGACTCAAGAATAGGTCCAAGAGAATTAGCAAAATTTGCAGCCATTGAAGGGGTACGACGTCGAGTTGTTGGAGAAGTATACGATAGAGTAGTAACAAGAGAAGGAGTAGGAACAGAAGAAGCAGTAGGAGTAAGTAGAACAGGAGCAGTAGCGGGAGCAGGAGTATATGGAAGTACAAGCGGAGGAGCGGTAGGAACAGAAGTAGGCAAAGGAGTAGGAACAGTCGGAAGAACGGGTACAGGTTGAGGAACAGGTACAGGAGCAGGGGCAGGGGGAACCACAGGAGCTGCGGTACCCTGTGCGTACGGAGGTGGTGACTTCATAAGATAGGACATTAAAGGATCCTCAACTAATTCCTCCTTCTTATCCGACTCCGTTGGCAAAGCGGGATAACATTTATCTATAGTCATACGCTGAAGCCTGTCAAAAACTTCCTTTTCCTTTTCCTCCTTATCACGCTGAAACTGCTCTGCTTTCTTTACAATGGTAGCAACACCATCTCTCTGATTACGTTTTGTCTGTCTGATCTCTTTCTGTCTGGCTTCTTTGCGCCATAACCGAAAGGCATCAAACATGGCCGGCCTTGACTTTTTCTTAAACAATTTAGCCTCAAGGTTATCTAAAATCGGGGTCTCAAAACTACCATGAGGTGGCCAACTAAGGACACCATCTTTTTTGGTGTAGCGAATCCAATATTCATTAAAGGTAATCGGACCTAACCCATGCTTGCTATAAAGCTCATAAGTGGGAGTTCCAACCGGAGGTATCGGACACGAGTCCTCCAGTCGGGAATCCGTACCACAACGTCTGAAACAACTGAACAAAGTACTACGACCAGGCATCTTGCACACTAGCCGAGTTTCACAAACTTCAAGGGTTACGGGATTTACCAAGTCCCAGCAAAGAGCAAAAACCCTCGGTTTTTGGCGGCTGCAGTCGTCAAATATCACAACAGAGGACCAAGTACTAAGAACCACAAATGCAATGGAACCATGCAACAACTAAGAACCACAACTAAGGACTCTGGGAGCGACCCACAAATACTTAACTCAAAGATCGATGGCGTCACCAGGAAGGCCCGTCAATCGTCTCGCTGTACCAAGGTCTACGCCAGGCGCCAAAACAGGTCTACAGTCAGGGCAGCAGTCCGTCGCAGCCGTCAGGAGGCGGGAATCTTCGCGGGAAAAGTTGTCGGGCCACTTATTTCGACAACAGGATCGATGAAGCGGGGTGCACCTTCCCTCGGAGATTTCACACGAAGTTCCTCACGATCGTCGGGCTTGGACCGGTACCACTGATGCAGCCCCACGTTGGGCGCCAACTGAAGGACTGGGTTATTTAAGACCCAGCGGTGCCAGGGGACAACACCTGAAACCTTCGTGGGTAACATGTTCCGGCGTACAAATGACAGAGACACGGGACACTTCCTTCGGCGTCAAAGATTCGAGGTTTATTACTGCAGGGAACACAGAAGTCACGAGAAGTACATAACGTAGGTTCACGGAGCCTGATTCAATTTGCTACTGTGGATCGCTCCTTTTTATACAGTTTTCTCTCATAAGTTAACATGGTACACAAAGGTTTACAACTTGGTTCCCATAATTATCCCCGAGAGGGGTCGCTTTGATGTATTCAAGGTCCGGAACATAAGTACAGAAACATTCGGTGGTTCCCAACTGTAAAAACCCATCTTCCCACCATTAGTACATTCCAATCGGCAGTAAACAGATCGAAGAAGGAACAAGGACAGGTGCAGAGGAAGACAGAAACAGTGGGAAGATCGGAAAGGGTGTAAAAGGGGTGGTATCGGGAAACACGAACTGCAGGCATCAAAGGGACGTACCTAATGAGATGCACGGCTAAGACAATAGACCGGCACGGCAAGATGAGCCTCGAGCGGGGACATCTGCCTTACAGTATCATCCCCCTCATCATAAAGACACTTTCAAAGGAAACGTGTCTTCCGCAAAGGTCTTGGGAATCCCAGGGTCGCGAAGCGGACAGCGTCCGTTCGCTGGCTACTTGAGGGCAAGAGACAAAATGGATGCCATATCTAAGATGGAACCCGTGGGTACAGATAGAAACCCACGAAACAAACGAACGGTTCAGGTTAGCACAGCGAAACTGCACACACCCACTAAACTCGTCATTTGCGATTCATAGATACCAGACTCGACCATATTCGTGCAAGTCGAAAACACCACTTACGATCGTCACGGAACCTCACCTCTCTTGCGTGGCATTTTGGTCCAGTTCTGGCAGGCACCATGACGGTACCATTGGCACACAGTCTCTTGGCGCTTTCTTGAACAGTAGGTGTGCCGGAGTACACCGGGTGGTGGAGTGTGGTGTTTGCCGGTACGCACTCAGAAACTGGGACATGCATTCCTCCGCGTATTCTCCTTTCTCAACACCGATTTGGAGAGCGCGGTTCAAAGTCCTCATAAATCTCTTGACCTCGCCATTTGCCTATGGCCATTGTGGGGTGACCTTCCGGTGGTGTATTCATCTCGCCATCAGATACGCCTGGAAATTCTTTCCCTGAAACGGTGGACCATTGTCTGACTTGATTTCCTCCGGTAGGCCCATCATGGCGAAGATCTTCTCTATCGCCTTTTTCACGTGCACAAATGCCGTGGAGGGTACTACCTCCACTACCGGGAATCGTGAGTACGAGTCTATCACCACGAGGGTGTGGCGTCCATCTGGGAATGACCCAAAATCTACACTGAGGTTTGACCACGGCACTTGACAAGGGTTTTCCGTGATCACCGGATGAGGGACCGGGTCTTGACTTGTGATGGTGCACGAGTGGCAACTACTGATTTCTTCTTCCACTGCCGAGTCCATGCCGGGGAACCATACTTTACTGCGCAGTCGTGCTTTAGTCTTTGATATCCCTTGGTGGCCCTGGTGGGCCAGGCGCACTACTTCTCTCTGTAGACTGTGCGGGATCACAATTGCTGAGCCCCGGAGGACTATCCCATGTGGCCCCACACTGAGTTCCCTCTGAATGTGGAGAACATTTGCTGTCTTGACTGCTGTTCGGTGGTCGTGAGGGCACTGAGCCCATCCAGGAAGTGCTTCCAGGTACGATTCGTTAAGGTGGCTTTCACTCGGCTAAGGCACTCATCTTCGTCTGTGGCCCTCCCGATGGTTTCTAGCGTGAGGGCCGCGGGGCACGCCTCCTGCGACAGCATCTTCACGAATTCCTCTGCCTCTTCCATGTCCTCCACCCCTCGGTCTGTGGTGTCTGAGCCGGGGTGCCTTGACAAGAAATCCGCCGGGTTGTCCGCCCCGGGGCGGTAGATGACCTCGAACCGATAAGTCAGTAGCTGCACGGCCCACCTCTCGATGCGGGGAGGGGCGAGTCTGGCTGTCCCCGCAAACAGTGGCACCAAAGGCTTGTGATCCGTGATAACCTTGAACTCGTGTCCATATAGGTATAGGTGAAAGTGTTGACACGCCCACTTGATTGCCAGGGCCTCCCGTTCGATCTGTGCATACCTCATCTCGGTCGCAATCAACGCCCGACTGGCATACGCCGTGGGCACCCATTCATGTGCACCCATTCATGTGCCTCTGTTTCCTGCATGAGGACGGCCCCCAGACCAACCGGGCTGGCATCTACAACAACTTCCGTGCGCCGATGTAGTTGGAAGTAGGCCATGACCTTGTCGTTGATCAGCGCGTCCTTGATGGCTGTGAACGCTTTATCCTCCTTTGCAGACCACGTCCAGGGTTGTCCCGTTTTGGTCAGCAAGCGTAGGGGCTCCGAGAGGGACGCCAGGCAGGAGATGAAACGACCACAGTACGTGGCCATCCCTAAAAAACTTCTGACCTCCGTTGCCAATGTCGGTTTTGGTGCCGACCTGATTGCTTCTGCCTTTTTCGAGTCCACCTGAAGTCCCTCCCTCGAGAATATGTACCTGAAGAATTCCACCGATTCTTTGTAAAAGGAGCACTTGGCCCTGTGCAGTGTAAGGCCGTGGTCAGCTAGGCGTTGCAGGGTGGCACGGAGGTGTACATGATGCTCTTCGAGCGTCTTAGAGAAGACTAGGATGTCGTCACTCAGGTTTATTACTCCCGACAACCCTGACAGAGTCTCTCTAATCACGTTCTGGAAAACCTCCGCGGCTGATAACACGCCGAAGCTTAATCGCTTGTACCTTCGAAGGCCGACATGCGTAGAGAATGTGGTTATGTTTCGGCTATCCGGGTGTAGCTCGAGCTGATGGTACCCGGCATTCAGATCCAATTTTGAAAACCACCGAGCTCCGTTTAGGTCTGCTACGATGTCGTCCGTCGTGGGCGTCAGGTGTCTCTCCCTCTTCACCGCTTTATTGGGCAGGCACATGTCCACGCATAGGCGTATGGCCCCTAGGTTGCTTAGGTTTCGTTGCGACCACAAGGGGCAAAACCCAGGGCGTCGGGCCCGACACCTTTTCTATAACTCCTAATTCCGCAAGCTTCCTCAGCTCCTCCTCCACTTGTGGCCGCAGGTGGAAGGACACGCGTCGGTGCCTCAACGCTGTCGGTTTCACTGTGTGGTCCACATGGAGCTTGAACGTCTTCCCTTTCAGGCAGCCAAGTCCTTGAAATAAGGTGGGGAAGTCCTTTAGCATCATGTCCGCGTGCAGCTCGTGCACTTGTCGTGCAAAGAATACTAGTTGGAGATCCTCCGCTGTGTGGCAGCTGAGTAGCGTGCCGCGTCTCCCTCCATTCACGTGGAACTTAGTCTTCACCTCCTGGTTATTGCATGCGGCCACTACTTCTATGACCCCTCGCAGGGGAAGCGGGTCGTCGCTGTCATAGGTATAGATCTTGGCCTATTAGCGTCGGGCGTGGAGTCAGCTTTTTGTACTGGGCGCTATCCATCACGTTCACCGACGCCCCCGTGTCGATCAGCGCTTGCACTGGGGAGTATGCTATGGTGATCTCACACATGGGGGGCGGCCTCCTGGATCCTTCTCTTCCTACGAATGATACCAAGAAAACGTTGTCATCATCGTCATCTAGTTGAAAAGCTGATCGTGTGGTGTCACTGCAGGGGCCTGGGTCTTCCAGCGACAACTGTCGCACGGCCTGTGCGGGGCCTCTTGCACCTGATTCCTGGGCGTCGACCGCCGCTGCTTCGGCACACTTTTGCGAAGTGATTTGGCTTCCCGCAGTTCGAGCATATCTTGCCTTTCGCGAAGCACCCCCTTCCTGCCAAGTGATCCATTCCGCAGTTTTCACACGTGTTCCCGCGCGGTGTCGATGGGGTGTTCCCTCTCTAGGTTGACGGCGGTCGGCCGCGGATCACGTCCACCTGTTCGTCCATGATGGTTGGGGCCTTTGCCACCATTCCCAGGGGGGTGCAGGGCCGCCTGCATCTCATCTGCCCTGGCGTTGGAGAGCTCGTGCGACCTGGCTAAGACGAGAATTTCATCTAGGGATATCCGCATTTGCCTGAGGATGAGGCGTCTGAGTTGCACCGACCTGCAACCTTGAATAAGTTGTGCACGTATCTCCAGTCATTGGTCCGGCAGTTCGCAGGCTGTCGCGAGTTTCCTCAGCCTAGCGTAGAATGTGTTGATGGATTTTGATTCACCCTGGCGTGCTTGGCGCAGCTTAAACCACTCGTAGTCAGGATTCACCCTCGGGTCAAAGTATTTATTCAGCGCGGTGACTGCTGCATCGTAGTCGTTGGCTTCGCCTCTGTCCTGCAGCGTCTCAAATAATTTGTAGAGTTCATCGCCTCCATAGCACATTAGCAATGAGCGCTTGACCTTTCCATCCGTCTCTCTGACCCCGATGAAATAGTGTTCAAGTCTCCCTAACCATAAGCGCCGTGCCGCCGCTGTGAATGGGTCGGAAAGTTTGCTGAAAGGCGGAAGGGGGGCTGCTAGTCCATTGCCGGGAGGGGCTGGCGTGGCGGCCGCGGCTGGGCGTGCTGCATTGGCGCCAGCTTGAGGTGGTGCAGCGGCTTGAGGCCCTGCCTGTTGTGGTGCCTGTTGAACTGCGGGCACCGCTGCAGCTCCTCCATTATCCCCCTGTTGCACGCTCATGGTGTTTGACGGGGCGTTAGGTGTTGGGTGTCGGTCGTGCCGAGATATACCTCACTCCGAGGCAGGTATGTGGGCGTCTCTGCCACGTGTCGCGGTTCGGCTTGCACCGCGTGGCGTGGTGCGTGGTCTCAGGGTCCTCTGTGTCGTGGCTGGTGCCGGTCTTGATATAGGGCCTGTGCAGGGCAAACCGGGCTGGGGTGCCGAGGAAATGTTCTTTTGTGTGCTGCTGCTCACTTGCTGTGTTGGGTGTGGTACGCGCCTCGCAGTGGCGCGGTTCTGGCGTTCCCGGTTGTGGCAGGTCAGGGGAAATGCCTGTTTATGCCTCCTAGACCCCCCTGCAGGCACTGTCTCACACGTTAGTTTGAATATGTTTTCTACTTCCTTCGCCAGGCCTGAGGCAGGTTTCTCCGTGTAGGGGGGCGGAGTAGGCCGTCTGATACTCCCTTCCTTCCTCCTGAGCCGCCAGGCGTGTGGGGGGCATGCTCGCGCACGGGGGCCGATCCGTCCCCCCCGATGCGGGGAAGGCGTGAAAGGCGGCTGGTGGACCCTGGAAAAGCGCGGGGGCCGAAACCCTCCCCCGATGCGCTGACGAGGTCACGGGCGCAGCGGCCAGTGCGGGCTTGATGCTGCTCGCTCCTGGGCGCGGTCGCGGTGCAGCCGGCACGGAGCGTCAGCGAAGGTAGGGCTGCACGAGCGCGGGCGGCACACCCTCCGGGCTCACCTTGGCGCCACGGCCTGGCGCAGACTTCCTCTGAGCGCTTGGCAGCGAGTGCGGTAGTCGGCAGCGGGTTGGGGACCCGCGGCACCCGGCCTAACGCCGAGGGCTCAAGCGCAGCAGGCGCGAGCCCTCCAGGCAGCAGGCACGCACGCTGGCACACGTCTGTGAGGCGAGGCGTGGGATGGGACCCGCCTCGTCGCCAGTGTGGTGACCGTAGGGGCAGGGGTACGCCTAGGCCACGCAGTGGGGCCTACCTACACTTGGGACACAATAAACCACACACTCTGGCTACTTGCTATGGGCCGAAGACCCCGAGCGGTCTCGCGCCCCTTTATTTATACCCAGGGGGTAAACCCGCCCCTGAGGTGTGTGCGTGTACGGACGGGCCGGGTGGCTCCGTCACTACACAAGCCATCCTTGTGCAGAGGACCCCCTTTTTCTAAATAAGTATGAGATTATATACTTTTAATAATGTTTACTCTCGGGGGCGTGGCCAACTGCCGAGCATGGCGGCAGCTTGAAGAGGGAGCTCCGCAAGGCATACCGGCCTGACCAAATATCCGTCGACCCATCCGTGAATTCGCCCGCTCGAAGGAGCGACATCGGCTGCAGGAAACAAGCGGCACGCATCGACCCGCTCCCGGCGACCATCTGACCCCGAGAAGTGCTCCGATCAGAGGCGACCTGCTGCGGCCCTTCCCTGCCCGACAGCACCGGACTGGCGTATTGGCGGACCCGGGCGGAAGTGCACCCCGGGCGGCTGCGGCGCACGGACTCCAGCTGGCACCTGCGGACGCCCGGAAAAAAGAAACGCCCCGACGCTCCATGCGGCAGAACTGACCCTCAAGGGAGCGACATTGGCGGCATTGACCCAAACGGGCTAAGCACCCTCGCAGGCGGGGAAATCCCTAACCATCGGCGGCGCCATCGGGGAGAGGAGAAGACTGATATCGCCGGCCCGGCTGGGAGGTGAGATAGCAGCGCGCCCACAGATCCGTGCTGCTTACACTGGCTCGAGCCCACCTGGGAGGTCAGTGCTGATCAAGGCGTGTGCTGCGCTATCTACATTACTGGTGGGGGCCGCGACCTCCCGGATACTGCACCCCAGGCACTGCGGCTCGGAAAGTAACGAGACCCTGCCGCAATTTACAAGACGCATTCGGACCTGAGGGCATAGAAAGAGACCACGAGGCACTGAAGATAAGCGTGCTGTGGCGCGCAAAGGAGCGGAGTACACGCTTGGTGGGCTGCGCGGCAAGGGCGCGGACACAGATCCTCCAACGTATGCGACCCCTCGGCCGCAGTGACCGGGGAGACTGTAACTAACGGTGCATTACACTGCTGGCGGTGGGACTCCCATCAGGCCACTCGTAGCTTGGTGTCCGGGGAACGACGCGGCCCCCAAGCAGTCTGCGTTGGACATACATAAGGGACCGGGACACACGACAGAGAACGCGACGCCATGGCAGGCAAAGGTTTAAGAAGCTCAACAACACAGGCAAAACTTGATAAATTTGCATATGGTCAACAGGGCCATTCTCAGGGAGGCGGACGCCACTCCGCTGGTACACCTCCGGACGCAGAAGGGGCAAAGAAAGTAACCCTGGAGGACATTATGAGGACGCTCACTGATGTGAAGGCGACAGTGGGCACTATCTCCACCGAAGTAAATTTGCTGAGGGCGGACTTTAAGAAGATGTCAGAAAGAGTGTCCCAAGTAGAGGTGGTCACAAAGTCGCTCATTGAGGACACTTCGGACCTGCAAGTGGCGATGGAGCGAATGGAAAAGGTCACGAAGCAACTACAGGACAAACTGGATGACCAGGAAGGACGCTCCCGAAGAAACAACGTTCGCATCTTAGGCCTTTCGGAGTCGGAAGGGAAAGGCGCCATGGACCTGTACATAGAGGACCTTATCAAAAACAAGCTACAGCCGAAGGGCCTGTCCAATTTCTTCTCGGTTGAGAGGGCGCACCGGGTCCCGGGAGGTGCGGCCAAACCGGGAGCAACGCCGCGGCCTGTCCTGGCCAGGCTGTTCAACTTCAGAGATAGAGACGCCATCTTGCAGGCAGCAAGGGTCGCACCGCCTGTAAAAATTCAGAACTCGACTTTGGCCTTCTTTCCGGACTATACGGCAGAGGTGGCAAGGCGCCGGAAATCATTCACTGAAGTGAAAAAGACGCTACGCGACAGGGGACTACCCTATTCGATGCTTTTCCCCGCCAAATTACGGATTGTGGCCGAGGGCAAGACATGGTTTTTTGACACACCGGAGGTGGCACGAGAATGGCTGGATGGATGGAGGCAGGTGGGCCAGCCCCAACGCCCGCAACGGGACCGCCAGAACCAGCGAAACGGGAGGACACCGGAGCACCAAACCAGTAGCCCTACAACTGAAGAGGGAGCCGTGGGGCTGGACTCGGATCTAGAGAGAGACACTCTCGACTCAGGACAACCTGCTAGGGGCTGAATGAATATGATACATATGGACCGGCGCATCTGCTGCCGCTGGGACCTTGTAGCTGATGGAACTGAGTAGGGCGGGCATTGGCCGATGCCTGTGGGGGACTCACCGACCCCACGAGCAAGTAAGATAGATAGGGATGGGACTAAGCACTCTGCCGAGTTGGGGATGCGGGCGGGTTATCGTCCGTGGAGCAGGGGAGCAGGGAGGGGGTGGGAGGGGAAAGTTGTATTGTTATGGTTATCATTGTTGGTCATCACTACTTCCATAAAGAAAGCGGTCACGCTGTGGGCCATCCATATTTGGCACACAGACACACATCATTCCTCACAGATGGCGCCACATTGCTGCACACTGGAGTCACGGGTCTTATATACAGATGGCAAGACGAGAACAAGCTGCACCCAATGAGGGCGCTCCCGCACTAACAATGGTGCCCCCACTGAAACTACTTACGTGGAATGTCAGGGGATTGGGAGATAAAATAAAAAGGGGCTTGGTACTACACACCCTCAAACGCCACGGGCCTGAGTTGGTTTTGCTTCAAGAAACACACCTGACAGGGAACACATGCAAGGCATTGAATAGACGCGGATACACCATGGCGGTTCATGCCCAATTTACTACGGGTTCCAGGGGCACAGGGATACTCCTTAAGAAAAACTCACCCTTTCTGGTTCACAGCCGCAGATCGGACGACCAGGGACGTTTTGCGGCGATCTCTGGCCAATGGGAGGGGAGGACCCTTAATGTGGTGTCAGTGTACATCCCCCCGGCGCTACACTCTACTGCACTGCCGGCACTAGGGCAGTTTCTCCTTGAACTTCCGGAGGGAAACATAATCATTGGGGGGGACTTCAATGCTATAATGGATCCCTTGCTAGACACCTTCCCCACACGGGACCGCCCGAGAGGAGCCTCTGCTCTTCCCAGCTTCCTGAACGCAATGGGCCTCACGGACGCATGGCGCCAATTGAATCCCACAGCTCAACTCTACACGCACTACTCCTCCTCGCACAACAGCCTCTCACGTATCGACTTCTTCTTCCTTCTGGGGGTAGGCTTGGGCTCCATAGATAAGCTGGAAATTCTACCCAGGGGCATCTCAGATCACTCCCCGATATCATTACATCTTACCACCAAAGAATCAAAGCGCGCTAGAATATATCCGATATATCCCAACTACCTACAGATCCCTGGGGTCAGGAAGAAACTCAAGCTAGCCACGACACACTACTTTACTGAAAATGCAGGAACAGTCTCCTCACCCTCGGTGCTGTGGGAGGCGTACAAAACGGTCTTGCGTGGCGCTGCCATAGCGGCAATCGCAGGGCATAAAAAGGACTCCAGAACAGAACTTACGAATTTTGAACTGGCGCTTGGCGCAGCGAACACTGCTCACATGTCGGACCCCACCCCGGACACAGCCCACACATTACACCTCCGACAGCAGCAATACCAGGCACACTTGACAACGATCACGAAGGGTCACTTAGCAAACACCGCGCACCGAATATATGACGTGAGAGACAAGGCAGGGAAGATGTTGGCATGGCTGGATCAACGAGGCGGTAGTAATAGAGGGATACAGAGACTGTGCAACCAGGAGGGCCACCTACAGACACACCCGGAACAAATAGTACGCACCCTGGCACGCCACTTTCAGGGGATATACACCCCGGAGCGATCCGTCACGGAACAAGAGGCGATGGCCTCGATTAGTCACATTGATATCCCAGTGCTGTCCAACGAAACGCAGCAAGAACTAGACGCGGACCTGACCGAGGGCGAGATCCAAGTGGCAATACAGGCCCTACAATCAGGCAAAGCGCTGGGACCCAACGGCATACCTGTAGAGTGGTATAAAGCGACGGCCTCGGTGCTGGCAAGACCCCTGTTAGATATGTACACTGACAGCGTAGAGAAGACAATGCTCCCACTCGACCAGCGCATAGCCACGATAGTGGCCATTCCCAAACCAGCCAAGCCACCGACTGATTGTAATTCATACCGGCCCATTTCCTTACTTAACACTGAAGCGAAGATACTAGCAAAACTCCTAGCCAGTCGCCTGACTCAACACCTACACACCTTGATACACCCAGACCAGTCAGGTTTCATGCCACACCGTAGCACGGCACTAAACCTACGAAGACTACATGGGGTAATGGCGCGGGCTCATCTTCTCACAGACCAGGCAGTGATAATATCCCTAGACGCTAGGATGGCGTTCGACCTGGTTGAATGGGAATACATGTTCGCTGTACTGACTCGAATGGGCTTCGGCCCAAAATATCTTGCATGGGTACGGCTGCTGTACACATCACCAGTCGCGCAGGTGGTGGCGAATGGTCACATTTCGTCACCTTTCCCATTGGGGCGGGGAACTAGACAAGGGTGCCCGTTATCGCCCCTTCTCTTTGCACTGGTGCTGGAACCTTTGGCAATCTTGCTCAGAGCAACGCCACTGTTCAGGGGCATCTCCTGGGAGGAAGGGTGGGAGGACAAAGTCTCCCTGTATGCAGACGATATGCTAATTTACATGATCAATCCCACCGAAGGAGTCCCTGCCTTATTGGCAATATGTGATGAGCATGGCAGGGCATCGGGCTACACCCTGAATTGGGCCAAATCCATACTGTACGTGCTCAAGGGCCCAGCCCCATTGTTACACGACGACTGCCCCCTAAAGATAACGTCCACCTCTTTTAAATATCTGGGAATTTTCGCTACTACTGATGCTAAGGGATACTATTCCGAGAACTTACTGCCACCTCTAGTTCGCCTACGCGCAGACGTTAAATTCTGGGCTACACTGCCGCTGACCCTCCTTGGGCGAGCGGCATTGTATAAAATGATGGCTCTCCCGAGGTTTCTGTACGTGCTCGAGAATTCCCCCTATATCGTGGACCCACGCTACTTTAGGCAGGTCGCTGCACTGATATCTAGCTTGTTGTGGAGTAATGGCCCAGCGCGGATAGCGCGGGATAAACTGGTAAAGAGCTGGTATGAGGGGGGGATTGCTCTGCCCGATCTTCAATTATATTATTGGGCGTCCCAGCTTAAAATAATTAACCACTGGATCCACACCCCACGGAACGATCCCGCATATAAGGCGGACTGGTCTCAGCTGGGAACTGACGGCATGTTCGCGGTGCTGTACACCTACTCACAGGTTAAGAACCTACTAGGCCCGACATTTCACACGGCAACACTGTGGCACACAGCACAATCACGTCTGGGTTGGAAGGGAAGAATTACCAAATTAACACCGTTGTGGGACACTAAGGCGCTGGGAAACCTGAGATCCTGTAAGGGATTCGCACAGTGGGACAGCATAGGGATTTCAGTGGTGGGAGACCTCTGGGAGGGGGGCACAGTGCTTGCATTTTCTCAACTCCAACAACAATATGGACTAGGCCCCACTGAGACATTCCGGTATGTACAGATACGACACGCCCTCTTACAGGCAATTCCACCTGACACCACACTCCCAGACTCGTCACCACTGGAGGACAGGCTACTGACAGAGTTTATGGAGCAAAAGGCTACCTCTCTCACATATAAAAAACTAGTTAACAACTTACCGGACCCCACGCAGAAGCTTAAAGAGAAGTGGGTTGGGGAACTGGGAGAGATGGACGAGACAGAATGGAACGAGGCGATTGCATCACCACGAGAGGTGGGCATATCGGCCAGGTTCCGTTTAGTTCAGCTCAAGATTCTACACCGCACTTATTACACCAGACCACTCCTACATAAAATACAACGGGCACCACACCCATACTGTCTCAGGGGCTGCGGGGAAGAGGGTACTCTGCTCCACACCTTGTGGGATTGCCCACGAATCCAGGATGTGTGGAGGCAAATTATGCGTACTGTCTCCCAGGCCATGGAAGTGTCAGTCCTGCCAGAACCCCGTATGTGCCTGTTAAACGTCTGGGAGCCTAATGACCTGGACCGGTATGGGCAGTTGTGGGTTACGCTGGCTGTAACGGTGGCCAAACGTGATATAGCGCAAAAATGGGGTGCCCCGGAACTGCCTACGGTAGCTGGATGGATCAGGAACATGGACCTTTTAATGGTAAAAGAAAGGGCAGTGTACGTGATGCGAGCTTGCCCCCGTAAGTGGAATAGGGTGTGGACGCCGTGGAACAAATATAGGGGAGAACCATGTACACCTTTGCCGGAGGGCCAGGACTCAGAGTCCGAGGAGGACGACGACTAGATGGAATGAGACCACGCACTGAGCACTGGGATGGACTGAGAGGGTGCGGGGTGGCGGAGCTATCTTAGAACTAGTACTGCATGTGTGGAATGACCGACTGCTGACTGTATATGGAATTACCACTAACCAAGTGATGACCTTAGTTGGGTTAACTGTTTTTGTTAGGCTGTAAAATTGAACTGTTAGGAGCGGATGTACATACTACGAGTGAGACACGCAAGGGTTGTCGTGAGATGCTAATATGAAGGTATGACTTAAAACCTGTATTTCACGGAATCTTATGAATGCTCCATGCACAAATCAAGGTGGCAAACACGGTTGTTTGATCACGACATGCTAATATTCTTTTCCATTTCTCCTGATTGAAGACACCAATGGTCCACGATCAAGACCTATGTATGCATATGTGATTGTGTGATATATCATCTTGATAATAAAGATTTTTCAAAAAAAAAAAATAATGTTTACTCTCGTAAACAAAGAAAAGTAAAAATAAATCTACACTGTATGCGTGTTGACAGTCTCTTTATTCAGATACACAAGTCAAAAAACATACCCGAGCCTGATATCTCATACATCAGTATTGCTATTCAGTCGATTACGTTGTTTTATTTAGCAAGCAATGGTTGTCATTTTTATGGACTGATAGTTACATTGTTGTTAAATAGCTCTATTTTGAATGATCGCTCAATTGTTTTAATCTAATTCATTCACAGCGTACCCTTAAATGATGGTTGCGCTAGTGTGTCTACAGCCAGTAGGACTAGACTATGTGATAATTCAGATCAGAATATATTAAGATGTAAAAAAAAAACTTTACAGTCAATGTCTTCTTCGCTGGTACGAAGCTTGAAAAGCACCTGTAGCAATAACAGGAAACTGCATTAGGCAATTGTCAGCTTGTCGATTGTGCCCTTTATGGCAGGGGGGGGGGTCCTAAAACAGGAATAGGACTTTGTGAACAAGTGTGTCATCAATTTGAAAATCTACAAAGAATAACCAGTCGTGCCAACCTGCCTATGTTTGAAAAAAGGTCTATGTAAGTGACGTCACTCGGTCCATAAATCTCCAATTATAAAAAGCTTTCCAGTGTTTTGTGTATAACCATTAAACTTTAACATTAGGTAATTAAATAGTTGTTCTTTAAGTCTCTCCCCTGTCCAATATTGTTTTGTGTTTTCATCTGTTTGGAATTTTAAGATTCAAAGCAGTGTTTTAATTTGTGAAACCATAAATATATATATACATTTTTTTTTTTAGTGGTTGAAGCTAAGAAAGTGAAGGTTATGCGCCTCAGAAATACAAAACCGCTATAAGGTAAGGAAGGGTTTGTATTGGTGTGTGTTTCATTCTATATTTCGTCTGCATCGTTTAAGGTTTGCCACAGTACTAATGGGCTCTTGTGTTTCAATTCTTGGCAAGAACTAGCATAACATTTGGCATAGCTCGTCTCACATTATGCCTAGACTTCTCTTTTAAATGCAGTGCTATTTTCTGTTGCTTAAAATAAAGCTTTTATCGATGCAGAAAAAACTTAGCGCTTTTTTTGTGTCAAAATCTAATTATTGTGATATGTGGTTGCTTACTGGCATATCAATTTACCCTGGATAGGAGTCTTATGTGAATGAATCCATCCTCGACCGTTGTTTTTTTGTCATTAGTGAAAGGTTAGCTATTTCATGTTTGATTATTAGTACATTACCTGTAGGCAGTATTTTCACAGCTGCCGTGCTTAGCTTGTTCTGTTTTGGCATATATGGGTTAGTGTATCAACCTCTGTTCTCTTTGCCTCAATTTTTAACGGTACAGATAATATTTGTGTACAGTGTTTGCCCTGATGCTTATTTTCTCAAGACTATTGGAAGCCTGAACGATATATTAAGAATCCCAGGCTGCTGTTTTGCTTCTCTGGGCCTTTGCATGTGCACCAAAACCTAACACTTTTCAGTGACAACTAAACAATGCTATAAACAATTATTTTCGTTGTGTCATGTTTTTTAGAAAGTACAACATGGTTTGTGTTAGCACAGAAATGCACTGGCCAGGTGTCTTCTTTGAGAATCTAAAGTGCTGCAGCAGTTTTAGGAGGTCTTTCAGGTCCTATATCTCATGTTTATAGTTTGGGCGATAACTGATGCTGCGTGATATGTTAAAAGTGTAGCCATTCGGTTTGTATTTCCTGATGGCCTCCTATGGTGGTTCTTTTTATTCATCTGATGCTTTGGTTGCACTATCTTGTGGTTCTGAAAGGGAGCTTGTCATATTAAGTCTTTTTTGATCTCTGCACTCTTAAGTTTTTGCCACAAATTTCCATAGCCAGTGGGATACCAGTGACGTGACGTGACGTTCTGTTTTTAGGGATAAGAGATCATAGCTGGTGGTATTCGTTTTTTTTCTAATGAGTGAGTGTCCGGAACAGAAGGCTCCAAACTCCTGAGTGGTTACCACATACCACCTTCTTCTGCTTCTGTGACTATCATGTGTCTGTTTCTAGGACACCGGTGCTTGCTCCATCTCCTCCCTTTCTGTGTCCATCGCGGAAACAAAGGAGCGCTTGTCATGTTACCCATCACTTTGTGCTGTGTCTAAGGTTGCATCTGTTTTTTCCATGTACGTGCTTTCTTGTTTATTTAATTACGGCAGAAGTGTTTGTAATCTATGCACCTTCTGCTTTTCTGAGTAAAGGCACATGAAGAGTCCCCATGGGCATCTGTTAGTGATACCTTTTCTACTAATTCTGTGACACTGGCCACATGACTACTTGCAGTTTAGCCTTGCCAAAAAACTTTCCTGGTAGCGCATTGTAGAACTTCACTTTTTAGGGCTCGCCTGCGTTTCAGCGTGAAGCGCGCTGCCGCTGGCGAGTTAGGGCTCGCCTGCGTTGCAGCGCGAAGCGCGCTGCCGCTGGCGAGCCTTATTGTCATTGTGAAGGCCTCCCAAGTGATACAGACCGGTGCACGAGCAGACACTGGTCTGTGAACGCGCGAGCCGCAGGGAACTCCAACGTGCACGCTCCCGGCGTCACGCTCCTGCCCTCCCGCGTCTCTTTTCCGAGGCGTGCTCCAGGCGACTTGTCTCAAATGCAGACGACTGGGGTTTCAGGTAAGTTAAGGGACCCTCAGATTGGGGTAGGGGTAACATCATTCACCTACTCCAGCCAAGCTTTAGTCACATGAGAGATTGCTCGTATGTTTCGGAAGTCTCTTAGATGTATTCAATTTTGACATTTATCGGAGCGCGTAACCCAGCTACTTTAATCTGCACTCTGGCCACGTGCCAGATGTGTTGCTATCTGTGCCCAATGTCTGCTCGCTCCACGAGTTATAGTAGCAGCCATCTCTAGCGCTACGGTGGACGCTACAAAAGATCACCACTCTGGAGTACGTATGTCCGGCCATTGCTTTGCTGCTAGTTTGGTGTCATTCAAGTGCACTTTATAAAGGAACCAAGTGCTACCGGTGGGACCTTCGTGTAGGCTTAGTTGCACTTTTTTTAAGCACAGCCACTTTCACCATGCACTTTCTTGTACCATTAGGGACAATGCTGGATTGGATTACTGACACTGCTGCACACTTTTTGTAAGATGGCACTAAAAGCACAAAGCTTTTTTAAACAAGTTTTTATAAAAGTATCTTAGCGTACGTGTTTTTCTTGGTGGTGAAGTTGCCCTACTTCTGATTTTCAAACCACTGTGGGCATAGTGCTTGTGAGAGTGGCCTCTGTGGAGGAGCTATCTGTGAATCTATTTAGCGGGAAACCTCACGGAGGTTCTTGCTGTGACGCGCTCTTTCATATAGAGATGATTGCTAGGCTGCTCTCTTCTGCATAAACGCTGGTTATCCTTCGACGAACAGGACGTTACTCCGTCTCGGTAAAACATATGGTCTCTCATTATACTCTGAGTTTATTATTGAATTGCGGTAAATTGCGGTAAATTTACAGCTGGGAAACACAAACTTTTTAAAGTTATAAGAAACGCACTTTGTGAATTAATAATGGCTGGGTTATACCAATAAGACCTGAGAGCCTTATTTTAGCCCTGAAGAAGTCTGTGGTATATAACCACTAAAGACGAAACACATGTTGGCAACGGCTAGATTGCATTAAGAGAAGGATTACTGCTTAATAAAAGAAGGAAAAGAAGAAACACTTGATTCGTCATTTATTCATATGTACACTTTATTATCTATTAGCTCGGGATATATTTTTGTTTTCATTTTCATAGGGTTTTGACTTGTTCATACCTATCTGGCTTTAGTTGGATGGCCTAAACCTTATCCTTTGAGCTTTCTCTAATTGTTCATTACATATTTGTCATCACCATAACCCAGCGCAACTATCGCCCGGCCATCTAATCTTGTTCTTGTTCTCTTCTGCATATAGTAGAGTTCCTCTACCAAAGTCCATTGTAAGTAAGCCTTCCGCTTTCTGTTTACCTTTGTGAAGTAAGCCTTCCGCTTGCCGTTTACCTTGGTTTATCTCCCCCTTGCACGCTTTTTCAGCTTGCTTTTAAATGTACTCTTGTCGTGTTAGCAGTATTTCACTGTTGTTGTCAGCAACCCTCCGACCCCTTCCCTCTGCCCTCCTCCCCTCTGCCCTCCTCTTCCCCCACATACGCCCTCGCTTGAGTTTCACTGCAGTCAGAATCCAGGCATGTTCCTTCTTTTCTCAGCATGCACAGGTCTCCCTGGTGTCGACCCTCTAACTTCCATGACGTGCCTCTTGAGAGTTCTTCATTGAAATACTAGCAAGCGCTAAGACACGAGACACCAATCACTAGGAGCACCTGCCGTACTTCGGACAAGGATGTGGTCTAACGGCTAGACTGCCGACTATGGAGATGGGAACACAAGTTTCGAGAATCTGGGTCGACTACACATCCTGTGATTCTGGGCAAATCACTTATTCTCCCTGTGCCTCCCAATAAAGAGCATTTGCAATGCAATAGGTCTCGCATTTTTGCGAGTTTAAGCTATTAACATTGCAAATGACAATGCCTTATTTGTGTTTTAAAAACAAAAAGAAAAATAAAAGGCATTGTAATGTGCAATGTCAATAGCTCAAACTCGCGTAAATGCGAGACCTATTGCATTGCAAATGCTGGTTCTAGTTCGAGCTGTTGCTCATATCAAATGCTAATTTGGGAGGAATGAAGCTTTCAGTGTAAGGCCCTTAATTATGAGACTGGATCAAGAACCAGTAGGGATGGGCTTTGTTGAACTTTGAGGAAGCGCTGAGGAAAAGTGCAGTTTTTGTTAATCCTTTTTTAAGCATACCGTGCTTTGTTGATGTTTTCGTGCTGCTAGATGGGATTGGGCCTTTGGTATGCGCAGTTTAAGTAAATAAATAAATGTAGCTTCTTTTGTTTCACTATGTGCAAGGACACTGACTGATGGCAATAGTCTGCGATAAATCCAACCTCCTACGCTTATGTGAGAAGAGGGAGTGTTCCGTCGCTCCTATACATGCAGCTTGTTGTATAGTATTAGTAAAGAGACACAAATGATTGCCCACGTTCTACTTTTCACTAGATGGGAATCTTATTGGCACTTGCTATGCCCTTGAAATCTTCACCTTCTCTGGCAGATGACTTATGAGTTCATCTTGTAAAATTATTTTTCTGTATCTGTGAATTGAGATAATGGGTGGGTACAACAATCCCCTGTTAGAATGCTAATAACGTGTGGGTGTTTGACATGTGCCATGAGGTTCAGTGCCAGGGATCATGGGTGCTAGTAACACAAGTGCTGTTTGCAGTCTAGACTCTGTGGTGCTTGTGATGCCACCACATGTGCCCGTTTTCTACAGTGTCAGCTTCTGCTGGCTTGTGGTTATTTTGCTCTGTATTCTTAATTCTGTGATTGTGATGCTGTCAGTGTCTGTCACATAATGCTCATTATGTTGCTTCTGCAGAGATTTATTAGGCATTTGTCAAATAAATATGGTTTTCTGTTGCTCTCACATAGAGTTTATAGTTCTTGGTCTCACCCCAACACCCTGTTTCTGTGAAGGAATAAAAGTGACCGCTTTTTGTCATCCTTTGACTGTAAAAGGATACACGGCACAAGGAGACAGTTGTGCTGCTTAGGGTGACTGGTGAACGACTAGGTCAGCAAGTGGTAATTGTCAGCGCACGGCTCATTTACACAGTCTGTTAGAATATGTGAGAAGTTCGAAAATGGGTGAAAGGCTGCTGTGTCACTGCTGCAGTGCAGCATGCCCTCTGTTCCTTCTCCTAAGTACAGTCACCATCAACCTAGACGCTGAGCCTGTCATGCATATGTGTGAGTCATTACTACCACCCTCTAACCTCTGTGTGTGGTACTCCGGCCTAGAGTGTTGGCTTGGCCTTTGGTGTATGTTTGACCTTGGTACTGGCCAGACTTGTTGGTTTTGCACATTTAAGGTTGCCAGGAAACACCTGTGGTTTATGGGACAGGGTAGAGAAACATTTATATTTCTTAAACAAAATGATATTTTGTGTCATGCAAATGTTACACACATATGGCCTGCAAATAAGATGTTTAGAAAATACCCAAACACACACATCTAAATGTTTCTTTCTTGCTACAATTTACAGTCCGCAGAAAAACATTTAAAAAAAAATGTTCAAAAGAGTGGTAAACATATTGCAAGTTAATTATGATGAAAAGGAAGTCAACATTCTCCATTGTAGAATATTCACTCTTTTTTTATGAATACTGATGTTCTGATGGATACTTCTTACAGCAGGTTCCTCACCCTTGGAAAACCCCATGCACCAGACTGGATCTGGAACTTTTTTTTAAGCAATTGCTTCTGCGCGCAGATAGGGGGCACTCTCTGGTTCTGCAGTGCCCTCCCAAAGCCTCTGGAAGTGAGAACAGGACGCCATATATAGAAGCCAGCTCGCTCACTGATGTTGGTTCCTTTTTTATAGTTGTTCGATCTCAAACTTTTGTTGGTGTTTCACCCACTCCAAAATCATTGTTTTCCAGACAATGTGTGAGGCAAATGACCACAAGCTTCAAACCATGCCTCAACTTTAGCAAGCAGACTGATTGACATTGAAGATTAAGAACTTGAAAAATAGTGCACTGGGGTGGACAGTCTTGTATATAAAATAAAAAAATGAACCGGGGGGAGCACAAAGGAAAACGATGAAATCCTACACAGATGCATTTGAAGAGGAAATTTAAAGAAGGAATTATAAGCTTAGAAGGCACCAACAAGATTATCAATTGGGTCTTGTCTGTATGCTTACAAATAAACGGGACAACATCTCTAGAAGTTCCTAATAAGACAAATCCACAAATTATTCCAAGTTAAAAACCTCACAGATTCTGCAACAAGTGCAGCAGAAGCCACAACCTCAAAGAGTGGGTTTAATTTTTTAGAGAAATTCAAAAGATCTAGACTGAGAATTTCAAAAAGGACATGCCAATAACTCAACACACAAGGTATAAAGAACACACCGGTACGACAAGTGCATGCCACAACCCATGGAAGAAGGCACTGGAAAATAAAACCAACCACACCAGCCATCAACTAATCATAACCCTGCTCCAAAGCATTTTGACTAACACTGAAACAGACATTATGAAAAGAGGGCTTTCCTTCTTCCCTACAACATACTGGGATCTAAAGAGTGACCTACACACTTTCTTACAGGACAACCTAATATTAATCAAATGATCCAGAGGCCTCCTACCAGTTCCGCATTTACGTCCGGGTTTTCTAGAAGGCTTTAAATGTATCTCTTAGTTAGCATGGAAGAATCTGGACAACTGGAAATAGGTCAGGATGTTGAGCGCTTTGGGCATTGATAACTCATTTGCTCTGCAAAATAATATACACCTTCCTTTCCCTATAGTAATATCATTGATTTATTCTGTACTGTGGTTATCCATGATCTGGAACATAATTTTGGCAACTACATAAAATAAATAGGAAATACCTGCCATCAAATGTCACTTAGGAACAAAAGAAAAACTCTTAAATACCTCAATGTAAAAAAAAAAAAAAATCAGACAAAGGGAAAACGTAGTGATATTATACCCTCATGGTTACAATGGGTGTGCTAAATGTGAGTAATTTGAATAAATATGCGAAATGCAAATTTAATTTCATGCTGTATTTGAGCCTGAAATGCATCCTTGCATCAATTTTTGGTGTGAGGATAATTTAAACAAGAGCACCATAAACAACAGCTTTTGTTTCTTTGCGTTTGCAGTAAAATGTTACCGCAAATCAAGGAGAATTGCACATTTGCAGTATATTTTTACACTAAACAGTGCAAAATGACGTGCAGTGGCTTTATTACAGAAAATGTGCATAACAATCATAACACGAAATATCCAAAATTACGCAAATTACACCAGCGTAATGTATATTTCACCTTGGCCTAATGATTACATCACAGAAGCAGAGACACAGGTGTCAGACACTGCCTGCTACTAAAGACTTTATGAGAATACTGCTTTTAGAGTTCAAGATTAACTGCTTTCCAAACTGAACAAATGCTGCAAAGATGGTTTCCTCAGCTGCAAGCATCCAAAAATGGCAACATTTTATGTACTCCTAGAAATACACAAAGGTGCCCCCCCAGCGAGGTGCCTCCTCACTCCTTAGTCTTGACATTAGGAGATTGCATTGAGTTACTTTGTCAGACCTCCATGAAGAACCTTCCATCTTACATAAGACACAGAGATATTAAATAAACTGAATTATATATATAACTACTTCCAGCAAAAATTACGTTTGGATTTCAGGGCACAAAACATAAATTTTCGACCAGATCTGTTCATGACCCTCTAAATATGATTCTGTGAATGTTACACTTATGTCTACACAACAGCTATTTCGCATTCGGCCAAAAAATGTCTTAAGATACAAGGGACCACAAAGGGTGCCTTATTTGTTCCACCGGGGTGGAGGGGAATCTATATCTTTATGAAAGTAGATGAAAAACTTAGACTTTTGGTTAATGAGTTTTCAGATTTCACAACCTACAATATCTATTGGGGTTGTTACATAGACGATATTTAACTAATATGGCAGTAACGTTAATCACTTGTACAGAGATTTATCAGACCAATGAAACAAAGCAATATGAACATTCAGCTGTCCTCAACAATATCTAAGAATCATGTAGATTTCCTGCATCATAGCACCTATCTGCATGATCAGAAAATTCATGCACGACTTCATCGCAAATCTACTGTGGCCAACTCAACTCTTGATGACACCAGCTGCTATCCTACACATTCTATCTGCAGTATCCCAAACCGAGGGCTTCTCAGAGCAAGAAGGAACTGCAGTGAAGAAATGTGTTAAGAAATGCCAAAGTGATCATTGAAAAACTGTTTATACTCATAAGAAAATAGAAAATATGCCAAAAACTAACAACAAGATTGGTACTTTGAGTGGTTCAACCTACTGATCTCTGCCAGGAAAACTACTGTAACCACTGAGCCCATAAAATGTATTACAGATTTCCATGAAGGTCATCACCATGTTCACTAAAACATTTTACAATCGAAGCCACCCCTCAAGGATGTTGTACCATTTGGGATTCAGGCCAGCCAGGAGCCTAAAAATCTTCTTATGTTGCTCTGAATTCATTGTTGCAATAACAACACCAAGACCTTTTTTAATAAACCATATGATTTTGGTATCTCTCACAAGAGGTATAGCTGTAAAATAAAAAATAAAATCCTTCAAGGGGTAAAGCTTGCAGAGATGCAAGCGTTACCCTTTGAACATCTTGACAAACATCTTGACGGAGGTGCTTCATCCATCAGTGAGCTTGGCTGAGCCACTCCTACCATTCATGGAAGTCCTCACCAACATTGTCCTAGGGGCATGGGCTACGCCTTGCACAGACTCCAGTGCACAGGATGATTGCCTGCTGGCTCAAGGAGACTCTGCTTTTCTCTCTCAGCACCCTTCCCTGGAGACCTTGGTTGTCCATGCTTCCACGGCTAAAGTCAACCTTAACCACTTCCTGTCCTGTCCACTCTACCCGACACGGAATACAAGAAGCTGTATGCGTTTGGCAAACACAATTCCTTGTCCACCAGCCTGGCTCTGCAATCAGTTAATACCATATGCCTCTCTGGCCGTTTTTCCATGCCTTATCAGATTTGCTGGTGCAGCTGCTCCCCATGCTCAAAAATGAGGGTCGAGCCATTCTTCATCAAGCCCTAACTGCCACCCGAAACACAGCAAAAATTGCTAATCGGTGCGGAATGAACACCACAGACTCTTTAGGTTGGACCATAGCTTCCACAGTGGCAATGCCCCGCCATACGTGGTTGCATTCAATGGAATTTTCAGCCGGCGCTCAGTGGTCACTCATTGACATGACGCTGAGGGTTCTCTGTGGTTCGGTGACAGTCGTCACGGCACTCTAGCAGTTCTGGGCAAGTCGAGTTACCACCAGGTCCCTAGGCCTTTCTCTGACTGGCTGCCCTCAACAGCAGTCTTTCGTCCATACCGCAGACTGAGCTGAGGCACTTTTGGGTGCATGCATTTCCAACCTTACTCTAACAAGCATTCCGCTCAGTGCTTTTGAGGACGAGGTTGCAGATCCCACATAGGACGTGGATGCTGTAACCAATGCATTATCCAATTTCCCCCACCCCTCCGGCTGCTACTGCATCATCCATTTGGTGTCCCTGGATCATAGAACATCTGCCCCAATGGTCATCAATCAAATGCGACAACCGAGTGCTTCAAATTGTGCAGAAGGGGTACATCCTACCATTTGTTTGATCACTTCTACCATTACCACCGTCTTGTGAATGACTGATGAAGGGCCATCTCCCCTTACTCAATCAGAAAATGCAGGCTCTTTAGGCCAAAAAAGCCAACCAGGGGGTACCCACCCCATAAAGTTGGGTGTGGATGCTATTCCCACTACTTTCTGGTGTCAAAGGAGGACAGAGTCCTCCACCCTATCCTAGATCTGCACCCTCTCAATGTCTTTACATGGAAAGAGAAGTTCAAGATGCTCACGTTAACTCAGGTTTTGTTTGCCCTGCATCCTGGAGACTGGATGGGAGCGCTAGACCTGCATGATGCACATTTTCGCATTTCCCATCCTGCGGTTCCGTGACGGTTCCGTGACAATTTGAACCCGTGTTTTCAAGTTTATCGGAAATACATAATATTGGTATCAGTGAACCGCAAATGATCCATTTAGCATACCCTGGTGTTTTCGCTACGCTACAAGCAAGAGCACTCCTTCTATTAACACATTTCTAATCTACCCACGGCATCCATCTTAGATCATGGCCGCCATTTTGTGTTTCTTGCCCTCACATACGCAATAGCCTCTGATCACTTCATTTCGATTAAGGACACGTAGCCTTAGCCGGAGATTCACCTCTTTCATGACACGTGCACCTTAAACCAGATCACGCTGTAACTGCATGACTCGACAAAGGCTGCCTCCTCTGCCCGAGGCCAGCCCTGCCAAACTGGTCTTCGTGTCCATTGTACCTGATCATGATTAGGCGGCCGAAGCCGGTAGCCTTGCCCATTTACAACCCACAAACATCTCTTATCCCGCTTTCCTATCTTCCACACCTGGCTCTGTTTCTTTCTTTCTGAATCTTTATTAGGGGGAGGTAACGAACTTTACGATGAGGCGGTCCGGGTCCTGAATGCAATATTGACAGGGAATTGTGACTAACTAGTGGGAACCCCTCTTTTCACAATGTTTGGCCTCAGATATTATCGACGGTTCCTGTGTAACGCCAAATATTTATTGTTTTAGACACAAAGGTTTTGGGAATGTATTACATGTAAAGAATTCGCCCCTAGCATAAAAAACAGTATATAAGGAGCAGCCCTCTTTGTACAAATCGAACAGGCTCCTGGTTACTGCCCGTGTGTAGTATCTGTGACTTCTGTGTCCCTGCAGTAATAAACCTTTGGTCTTTGACGCGACCATCGAGAAGCCCGTGTTTCTGTTCATTTGTGCACCAAGGCAGGTGGAACTCCGGGGTCTTTGGGTGTTGTTCCCTGACACCTCTGGACGGAACCAAAAAGTCCAGAACTCCAATTGGCGCCCAACGTGGGGCGACGTCATTCGGTACCGGTCCAAAAGCCTGAAGAGTTCGAGAAGCTTCGTGTGAAGATTCCTGAGGGAGGCGCCCCACTTCATCGATCCCGGCATATCGCAAAAGTGGCCCGAAGTTCTCTTCCACGAGGGTTTCCCGTTCAGGACGGCTGCAGTGGGCCGTTGCCTTGACCGTCGCCCTGTCTTGGACCCGAGGTGCAGTCCTTAGTACGGCGAAACGTGACGGGTTTCTCCTTGGTGACGTCTTCAGTGACTCAGTTAAGTATTTAGTGATAGCTAGCTGGTTACTTTTGTGAGGATTGTTAAAAATCCTTGATCGGTTCTTGGTTTGGTTTGGTTTTGTCAGATTATCACTGGTTGTTCTAGTTACGATAATCTTTTTGGTTTAGTTTGGGTATCGATACATCAGTTCGTTTTGGTAGGCCTAAGTTCTTGGTTCGAGTGCACATATTTGTTCCGTGTTTGTTTGTTTTGTGTTCCGGACTGAAAATGGTAAGTCGGAAAATGTTGTCTTGTTTTAGTTGCAACAGTGACTCACGATTGGAGGACTCTTGTCTGGTTCCTCCGATTGGGACTCCCCTATATGATTTATATTGTAAGTATGGCGTGGGTCCTATATCTTATAATGAGGTATGGGTCCGTTATTGTAAGAAGGATGGTGTCCTTAGTTGGCCACTGCATGGTAGTTTTGAACCAGAGATTCTCGACAACTTAGAAGCGAAATTGTTTAAGAAGAAAGCCCGGCCGGCAATGTTTGATTCTTTCCGTTATTGGCGAAAAGAATCCAAACAGAGAGAAATGAAAAGGTTGAAGAAAGAACAGAAAGAACAAGAAGAGTTAACTCTAGAGCAAGCGACTAAACAGTTGCAGGCTAACGAGTGTGAGAAGGCCATAGATATAGCAATTAGAGAGCATAACTTAGCGATCGACAAGTGCTATCCTGCCTTGCCATCGAAAATGGCTAAGATACTGGAGGATTCCGAAAACGATCCTCTGTTATCTTATCTGTTACGGTCACCTCCACCGTATGCACAAGGTGCTACGGCTCCACTCGTCCCGAATGTTCAATTGCCGGTTGCTGGACAACCTGGTGTTCCTGCTCCTGTTCCCCAGAATCAAGTTCCCGTACCTCCTGTGATGAATGTGAATGTTCCTACAGCTCCTCCTCTTTCTACACTGCCAGCTTCCATACCTACCTCTGTACCTACTGCTCCAGAAACTATTTTTCTCGATACTCCTACTGTTTCGTTATCTATTCCTACCTCTACTGCATTCTCTACGTCTGCGAGTGTGCTAACTCCACTTTCTGTTCGTCGAAGAATCACTGATTCTGTTACTAATATGCTGTCTCCTTTATATAACATTTTGATTAAGACTCCTACTCCTGATTCAGTTCAGAGACGTAGTCAGCTTCCAAGTACTGAGGAACGGGGAATTTTAGATTCCACGGCTCTCAGATGGATTTCGAAGGGTAGAAGGTATAGTACGAGAGATGTGTTAGACACATTTATGCAGTGGAAGGAACCAACGCAACGGTACGTCTTTGATGAGATGTGCTCGTTGTTACGTGAAGAAATAGAAGAAGACGATGTCGAATCAGATTTGGAAGATTTAATTAGAGTTCAAAAAGAGTTTGCTGCTGGAATGATAGTGGGTGAGAATATAAAGGAAGCGATGGAACTTATTTTAAGTTTTAGGAATGATCCATCTCTTCGTTCACCAAGAGATTTAGAAAAAGGTAAAGTGAAGCTAAGTCGCCAATATCCTATGAGGGAGGTTCCTCCAATTTGGCGCGAAGCAATACAACGTGATGATAATGCAGGTATTGCAGCTGCTCCAGCACAGTTCCAACGAGTGTGGATACACATTCCATGGAAGCGAGCAGAAGTGCTAGCGGTGAAACAGGCCTTGCCAGACCCGCGTAAAAATCCAGCTGGATATTACAAAGAATTAACACAGACAGTTGAGGCTTGTATAATGAACTTAGCGGACATCGATATGTTGTTTGGTAACGTAGTTCCGCAACCAGTGTGGGCTAAAATTCGTAGAGAGGATCATCAAGCTGCTTTAGGTGGTGATTGGGCAGCTATCACTGCAGCAGATGGTCAACAAATAGGTGGTGCGAAACCCGAACCTCTAATTGCTAATCTGCCAGGTAGAATAATTGATTTAATGAAGACTCTGATGCCAGCATTGCGTGTAAATTGGGACAAGCTGTCAGCATGCAGGCAAAAGAAAGACGAAAGTGTCTCCGACTTCTTCACGAGGTTTGAAGAGACTTTTGTAGATCATAGTGGTCAAGACATGAGTACAGAAGGAGGACAGAGACTGTTTGTAGATAAATTTGTGCATAATTTGTTACCTGAATTATGCAATAAATTAAAGGATTCAGAAAGTGCGTGGGCTGTATCTACGACAGCGCAAATACTTGCGACTGCACAGTACTACGAAAATAGGGATAAAGAGGAAAAGGAAAAATCAGAGAAGAAAACAAAAGATTTAAAAACTAAAGTTCTTTTGCAACAGGCGTATCCGCCTCGCACGAATCAGACTAATACGCAGCAAGGTTCATACCAAAGGACAGATTATGGTTCATCAAGACCTCAATATCAGTGGAATCAGTGTGCGTACTGCAAGAAAGAGGGTCACTATAAAAATGAATGTCCAATCTTAGCGCAAAATAATGCAGCAGCAGCTCAGAGAGGTCGTGGTGGTTTTGTGCAGAATTCTAGAGGTCGAGGACGAGGTGCTATGCCTCCACAAACGAATGATCGTCCCTCCAATCACTTTGATCAACGAAATGGACAATCTACTCAGCAAAATAGATCTCAACAATATCTTGTCGAGGACTATAATGAGGTAGATGAGGGTTATCAACAAAATGGGTGCTAGGACAGCCATGGACAAAGAGAGGGAGTAGTATCAGTTCCAGTGGATCAGAGTGGGCCTTATGTCGCAGTAGCAACATCAGGTGTAGTCGAACCGTTTCTGTTGGATACTGGTGCCGCAAAAAGTTCTATCATTCATGCGAAACTCCCTGGCGCACCTTTGTCTGGCTCAACAAATGTTTCCGTAGGTTTTTCAGGCGCCCCTGTTTACAACCCGATATCTGGTCCTTTGTCTATTTCTGTTGGACCGTGCCAATTGAAAGCACCCCTGATTTTGACGACAGGTTGTAATGAAAACCTGCTTGGTTTAGATTTGTTAAAACGACTATATGCGACATTGTACTGTTCTCCGGAAGGAGTACAGCTTACGTTGGGTAAAAATATCACCTCTCCGATGTACTTGTCAATGGACGCACTCCCGCCAGAGCTACGTTCACTCCCTGATTCTCTTTGGGCGACTGGTCCTAATGATGTAGGTCTCCTAGAAATTCCACCGTATGTGGTAACTTTGAAAGCGAATGTAAAATTTCCAAGAATTCCCCAATATAAAATATCTAGTGAAGGAGAGCGTGCACTTTTACTGATTGTGCAAGATTTGATTAAGAAAGGTGTGGTTGAAGAAACTAGAGGAAATGTCTGTAACAGTCCTGTATTGCCGATCCTGAAGCGAACTGATCCTACAAAACCTCCAGTTTATAGGTTTGTCATAGACCTTAGAGAAGTTAATAAGATTGTAATCCCGCAGTTTCCTGTAGTGCCAGACATTACTGCCTTGTTAACATTGATTCCTGCCACAGCCACATGGTTCTCAGTTATTGACCTAAAGAATGCCTTTTTCAGCATTCCGATAGCTGAAGAAAGTAGGGATATTTTCGGCTTCTGTCTAGGAGGTCGCAGTTTCAGATTTAAACGCGCTCCACAAGGCTATTGTGAGAGTCCATCAATTTATAGTCAAGCATTAAAAAGCCAGTTAGATTCTTTTGTCCTTCCTCCAGGTTCTGCCCTAGTACAGTACGTAGACGATCTTTTAGTGGCTGCCGACGACAAGGAAACTTGCAAAGCAGCTACAATTTCCCTATTGCATCATTTGTCTAATTTGAATCACAAGGTGTCTCCTTCGAAAATGCAATACTGCTGCCAAGAAGTGACCTACCTAGGTCATCTCTTGTCAAAGGAGGGAAAAAAGTTGACCCCAGAAAGAATAAAAGCAATTACACAGATGAGTGTTCCACGCACACAGAGAGAAGTACGTGCCTTCCTAGGCATTACCTCTTACTGTAGGCAGTGGATCCCAAATTTTTCGCTGTTAGAGAAACCATTGGTAGCTTTGACTGGGAAAAATGTTCCGAGTCCGGTGCCATGGTCTGATGAATGTCAAGAGAGTTTTATTGAATTACGAAAAGCATTGTGTTCAGCTCCTGTATTGGGTACACCTGATTACAGTAAGCCATTCACGCTCTACGTTCACGAAAGAGAAGGTTGCGCGTTGAGTGTTCTGACACAGAAGTTTGGTGATAAACAACGCCCTTGTGCGTATTTCTCATCAACATTAGATCCGGTAGCCAAAGCGTTGCCTAGTTGTTTGAGAGCTACAGCGGCAGCTGCAGCTTCCATTCGACAATCTGCTGGTTTGGTGATGAACAATATGCTAGTGGTCATGGTTCCTCATGCAGTGGATACACTCATGAACCGAACGAAGACACAACACCTTACTAGTGCGAGATTATCTGGTTACGAGCTGACATTACTAGCGAGCCATATTCAGATCAAAAGATGCAATGTATTAAATCCAGCAACATTGTTGCCGACTGATCAAGAGTCGAGTGATTCTGAGCCACATGATTGCTATTTCAAAACGGAGGAAGAGACAAAAGGACGCATTGACTTGAAAGATACTCCGCTATCAGATCCGGATGGTACGCTGTATGTGGACGGGTCATGTTTTAAATTGGAGAATGGTGATGTGACTGCTGCTTACGCGGTAACGACTTTGAAGACGATTGTGGAGACTGCAAGAGTGAGTCAGAATTCTGCCCAAGCTGCAGAATTAATAGCTCTAACGAGAGCGTGTGTTTTAGCTGAGGGAAAGAGAGTGAATGTGTTTACGGATAGTCAGTACGCATTTGGCGTGGCCCATAGTTTTGGCCGGTTGTGGAGAGAAAGAGGTTTCATTACGTCCCATGGGACTAAGATCCAACATGGTCACTTAGTTAACGACTTGTTGGAATCTCTAACCTTGCCGACTGAAGTTGCGATTGTGAAGTGCAGTGCTCATAAAGCAATCACGGATGATGTTGGTCGTGGGAATGCTTTTGCTGATGAAATTGCTAAACAGACAGCTAGAGACACGATGAGCAGAATGTATGTTGCTACGTCTGCAAGATGGATTGCTGAGTCCGGAATGTGTGAGGATACTATGGAAAGTGTGAAAGAGATTCAGAAAGAAGCAACTGAGGAAGAGAAACGTGTATGGAGAGAAAGTACGGGCAAGTTGGACTCGAATGGATGTTGGATTGATTTGACAGAACAGCAGCGTTGGATGTTGCCCGATGCGTATGTGCTTGCAGTAGTGACGATGGCGCATGGAGTAGCGCATATAAGTTCTAAAGGGATATGTAAGATGTTAGCCCCGGTCTGGAAGAATGAGGGAATTAGTAAGTGTGCAGAGAGAGTGGTGAAAAATTGTATGGTGTGCTTGATGCATAATCCTGGCAAGGGAACTCCAACTCCAGCTGGTCATTTCGCTCCTCCTTCCTGTCCCTTTGAAGTAATTCAGTTAGACTTCATTCACATGGAACGCTGCAACAATTTGAAGTATGTCCTGGTGGTAGTTTGTGCTTTTTCCAGGTGGATAGAAGCATACCCACTTAAGGACAACACTGCCCTATCTACTGCCAAAATTCTTCTCAAGGAATTTTTCCCTAGATACGGAATGCCACGGATTGTATGGTCAGATAACGGAAGTGAGTTTATAGGGAAAGTTATGCAGAGTGTGTGTGCCGGCTTAGGATTGAAACAGAAATTTCACAGTGCAAACCATCCCCAGTCTGCTGGTTTAGTCGAGGGTTACAATGGCACCCTCAAGCTGAAATTAGCCAAAATACAAGCATCCACAGGTTTAGCCTGGCCAGACGCACTTCCTTTGGCCTTGTTATCAACGAGAGCAACAGTACATTCTAGAATAGGACTTAGTCCTTACGAAATAGTCTTTGGTCGCCCGGCAAATGTCTGGGGTGTGCCAAGGCCTAAACAATTTTGCTCCATTGAATATCCTATGTTGATAGACTACCTTTACGACTTGACTGCTAAATTGAGTCTTATTCATCAACAGGTTTTCGATGCTTTGCCAAAACCTCCGGAGAGTCCAGGGCATCAGCTGAAACCAGGAGATCTGGTGGTAATCAAGAACTTCGCGAGAACGAAGAACCTTCAGCCGAGATTTGTGGGGCCTTTTCAGATCTTACTGGCAACGAGGACAGCAGTTCGTGTAGCTGGCCGCAAACACTGGATACACGCTTCTCATGTTAAGCGTGTTCCTTTGCCGCTCCCTTACGACGACTGGGTGAAAAAGGGAATTGGTGCCTCCGAATCTGAAAGCACACCGAAGTTCATCTCTTTCAGCGATGCCGAATTGATTACTGACACTTCCAAATCTGACTCTCCTCCTGAAAAGACTCCTTTGAACACTGAACATTTGTCTCCAGCATCAGAAGAAACTTTGCTATCTGCGAACTTAAACTCTGCAACAGCTGCTAGTGATACATTATTTTCCGATCAGACAGTACCAGCGAAGCAGAGATACAACCTAAGAAGCCGTAAAATGGAGAAATAAAGCAGGCAACTGCATATTGTGATTTTATATATATATTGAACTTTTGCCTTCAGCCAGGAAGTTTGCTATTGTTTATTGTTTTTAAAATTGCCTTGCCGTCTGGGTAGCCGTAGGGTCGTGGCTGTGTGCCTAGTTTGAATTTGCAGGGGTCTGACACAAGGTCGATCTTTCTGTTGGTTCTGGGAACTCCCAGGGCTGATAGAGGCATTTTCATCTACGTACACATCATCAGTGGTCGCGAGCGGATTGTAGAAGATGGAGCTTCCTGCGCTGCAACGAGAAAATGTGATTTATGTTCGCAGAAACAAACTTAATAGAATTCTTCATAGCAAATGCTTTTTGATGCAATGTGCCATTACATTTTTGATTGTTTTAGCAACATTGGTGGGTGGAATCGTCTTCAGTATAAATTTGATTTTTGTGCCAGTTACTACAGTACCTCCCCTTGATCCTGCTATTTCTACTGTTTCTTCTATACACTCTTTTCACTCGTTTCCAGAACATGAGCAAGCCCGACGCTCAGAATTCACCAACAACACTTTTGTACAGCTCTTGCACCAACACCAACTGGTAGTTAACACTACAGACTGCTGGGTGTGTGGCTTGATACCTCACACTATGGATAAAGGTATTCCCTATCTGGTTCTGCCTTACAGCTATAATGGATCATTTCAGGCCTTCCAAACCATCTTTGCTTATGCCCTTGAAACTTATCCTCCACGTCCACCGCGTTCCGCTAAATATAACTCGGCCAACAAAGCTTTAGTCCAGGGAATTATTGACATGGTCAAGGACGTCAATAATACTCCATCTTACCCTAGAGACGAATTGCGAGTATATTTAAGTTGGAATACTTCAGAGTATCGCCTTAGTTTAGGAGAAAGCAAGCGTAAAAGCTCAACTCCAATCTGGGTCGTACCTCACCGAGGTCAGGTCTGTTTGCAAGGTAACGGGAGAAATCCGAGAGCTCAGCTAGGGAGGAGTGAGTGCGTAGAGACTTATGTGTTTCCGGCTAACTCTTCCCCTGCCTTTCTTACTGCTAGGGGTACCTACTTCATTTGTCGAGACAGAGCTTATACATGGTTGCCTGCCGACTTTTCAGGATCATGTTATATTGCTCGACTACTACCTCCGACATACACTGCTTCACCTGATTACCACAGAACCAGAGTAGCGAGAGGTGTCTTCAGCAAGGAAGATACCGCTGGTCAGGAAGCTGGAGACTTCTTCAAAGGCTTCCTTCCGTTCTGGGGGCCTATGGCCAATAGTAGAAACATACGTCAGCTAACACGGGTAGTTGAATCTACTATTACCGAAACTGCTGGTGCCCTTAGCAATCTGACAGCTGAGCTTCAGGCGGATAGGCTCATGACGTTGCAGAATCGTATGGTTCTAGACGTTATACTTGCAGATCGAGGTGGGGTATGCAGAATGATCCAATCGAGCTGCTGTGTCTTTATTCCTAATAATGCTCCAACAGTCTATGAGGCGATCTCTAAGTTGCACAAGATTTCAGACTCCATACATGTAGACAAGGGAAACTGGTCCTTCATGGAGTGGTTTTGGACTCTGATATCAGCGTGGGGATGGAAGGTTCTAATGGTCATTGGTGTCATCTTAGTATTCCTATTCTCATGTTGTCTGATTATCCAGTGTGGTCCTGCTCTGTGTAGTCTTTGTGCTGCAACTTGTCTCAGAAAACCACCTGCGTTTGGAGAAAAGACACGAGAAAGGATGATGATACAACAGCATGTCACTGACCTGATGAGCATAGAACTAGATTCAGACATAGACTGAGTAATTGCCTATGTAAGGGCAAAAGGAGGGTCTGCGGTTCCGTGACGGTTCCGTGACAATTTGAACCCGTGTTTTCAAGTTTATCGGAAATACATAATATTGGTATCAGTGAACCGCAAATGATCCATTTAGCATACCCTGGTGTTTTCGCTACGCTACAAGCAAGAGCACTCCTTCTATTAACACATTTCTAATCTACCCACGGCATCCATCTTAGATCATGGCCGCCATTTTGTGTTTCTTGCCCTCACATACGCAATAGCCTCTGATCACTTCATTTCGATTAAGGACACGTAGCCTTAGCCGGAGATTCACCTCTTTCATGACACGTGCACCTTAAACCAGATCACGCTGTAACTGCATGACTCGACAAAGGCTGCCTCCTCTGCCCGAGGCCAGCCCTGCCAAACTGGTCTTCGTGTCCATTGTACCTGATCATGATTAGGCGGCCGAAGCCGGTAGCCTTGCCCATTTACAACCCACAAACATCTCTTATCCCGCTTTCCTATCTTCCACACCTGGCTCTGTTTCTTTCTTTCTGAATCTTTATTAGGGGGAGGTAACGAACTTTACGATGAGGCGGTCCGGGTCCTGAATGCAATATTGACAGGGAATTGTGACTAACTAGTGGGAACCCCTCTTTTCACAATGTTTGGCCTCAGATATTATCGACGGTTCCTGTGTAACGCCAAATATTTATTGTTTTAGACACAAAGGTTTTGGGAATGTATTACATGTAAAGAATTCGCCCCTAGCATAAAAAACAGTATATAAGGAGCAGCCCTCTTTGTACAAATCGAACAGGCTCCTGGTTACTGCCCGTGTGTAGTATCTGTGACTTCTGTGTCCCTGCAGTAATAAACCTTTGGTCTTTGACGCCACCATCGAGAAGCCCGTGTTTCTGTTCATTTGTGCACCAAGGCAGGTGGAACTCCGGGGTCTTTGGGTGTTGTTCCCTGACACCTCTGGACGGAACCAAAAAGTCCACAACTCCAATCCTGCCCGCCCACAGACGTTGCTTTCAGTTCACTGTGCGCCCCCTTGGCCTTATCAGTGCCCCTTGGGTGTTCACAAAAGTGAAGGCAGTGATTGCAGCACGCCTGCAGAGGTCAGGGGGTCCCAGTCTTCCCCTACCTCAATGACTGGCTACTGAAGGCGGGCTCAACAGTGGCGGCTTCCACCTTCAGATTATATTATCATAACTTTAAAACGATAATGTAATGCATGTCGTCAATTAAATACATTCAAAACATTAATATCAAAACATTAAAAAAGAAAAGAAAACGTATCTTATTGCACGTCCACGCTCCCGTCCAGTGTCCTTCACTGCTCCTGCACAGGCCCCAGGCAACTCCCCTAACTATTACAGGCGCTTCTCTCATGCAGCATGAGAGCAGTGCTGGGATTGTATGGAGCAGGCTGTCTCAGTGCTCCAAAAAGCAATGGATGCCTTAGCTCAGTTTCAACCCAGCTGTCCAAGACAGCTGGGTAGTGCGGTTTAAAGTGGGCATGCCTTGCTGGCCAAAGGGACATGCGTACTTTACACTTAAGTGTCCTTTCTCCCAACCAGAAACATGCTCCCCCTTTTAAGTTGACCCTTCTCTTCTCAAAATCTAATGGTCCATCTTTTTAACTGATTTAGAAATCATGTTATTAGCTGTGCCTTTCTCTGTAGGTTGCTTTCCTAGTCCATCATTTCAGCTCATAGTGAAAGTTAAATCTGAGCCCTGTGCTCTGTATCCTATACAATATTCCAAAGTAAAAAACGCATCTTTCCTTCCTTATGTAATATTTGGTTTCAATTTTCAATAAAGCATATACATTCCAGTCCTTTTTTCGAAAAACCTTCCCTTACTAAAAAGCTACCTCTATACTATTTGTGAAGGGGGTCCTGCTGTTGCTTAAATAAGACAAGGGGCAATTGGAAGGACGATAGGTTGTTTGCCAGCTGTTGATCTATTCATACAGGGTTGACAACATCAAATCCATAGCTAGCTAAATATTGTATCGGGTTACTAAGAGTCCAACATAAAAGTCAAATTGGGATCCCACAGTGCTATGTAGGAAAATTACTGTTGCTAAGATGTGTAGAGCAGCTACCCGGACATCAGTTCCTATACTTTCAGGGCGCTATAGCAAAGGATCTGTCTCTGGAACAGATGCCCAAGTGTAACATTCTTTTCTATGAAACCACTGTCAATCTCCCAATCACTTTTTTTTGTTTTCTAGTTTGATATTATGGAGATAATCTTGCTTTTCTCTACATGAAGAAGTAGGGAAAGTGTCTCACTAGTTCTTCCAGTACTAGTTATCCTAGTTCACTACCATTGGGAATCTTCACTGAAGTCCTAAACAACTTGCCCTCCAAAAAACTAACCAGGAGGTGGACTAATTGTTCAATTTTCAAGATACATGTCTACCACTAACATTCAGGATAGGCTGTTTTTCAGCTGCCAAAGTTGTGCATTCCAGGGTGGAAGGTCAGTGCGTGTTTTTTACACTCTTTGAAGCTATGATGCTTATGTACTCACATTCTTTTAGTTTTTTTTTTAGCTGCATTAACCCCTTCCATGCTGATGACGAACCCCAGCCGTCATGCACTACGGTGCTCATGTGCTGATGACGGCTGGGGTTCGTCACGGCCTGCCCCTGTTCGTGCTGTTTACAGCACACCAGGGGAATCGCGGCCGCATCAAAGGGGTTAAACGAATTTAAGAACATGTTGCTGCTAAATTATTCATTTATAAAGTTTAATTGGGCATTGTTAGAAATTAGATTTCTGGTTGGCAGATGTATGCACCCTGTCCAAGCAGGAACCACAATTCTATTCAGGGAAAGTCAGATGCACCCTTTAAATTAACGTGTGCTCACCCACTGGTAGCTTGGCACAGAGCGGGCAGGCTTAACTTAAGAGGCGATGTAATAAAGTATTTTTGCAACACTTCAAACAGTAACACAGTGAAAACACCACAAAAAGACTACACACCAGTTTAGAAACATAGATTATGATTTTCAAAATAAAACAAGAGCAAAACAACAAAAATCCAATAAGAAGAAGTTGAAACAATCACTTTTAAAGATTAAATGAAAAAATTGCTTTTAGAAGCAATCGGCGCTGTGATGATTATATGGTTACGCTGGACCAGAACAAAGTCAGCAGTTCAGGCCGACCGCAATGGAGCGTGTGACGGGTACAGGGTACAAGAGCCACGCAAGGCCCGCTGAACAAAGAAACTTGATCCTGGTTGCAACAGTGAGATGCGGGTAGCAGCTCAGCGAAGGATCGGTTTTGATCCAGCAGTTTGAGTGATGCATCGATTTCCTTCAGGTTGTGGTGGCGTTGTGCCAGTTCCATAGACGATTCGCTGAGCCGATAGGTGTTGGTTCCACAAACGATGTGCTGGGTTTCACCATAGAGTCTAGGGGCTTTTCAATCTTCCCACACTGCAGCAGCAGGTTCCGATGCATCGATTCTTTAAGCACATCGCTGTTTCTGAGTGTGATGCGTCGATTCTGCTCCTGCAACAGCGACGATGCATTGTTCTGCTTCCCGCAGATAGGAGATGCCTCTGTTTGACTGGAGCAAGTACCTGGGTCCACTTACAATGGATTAGGCATCGGAGCAGGTGGTGTGGTGAGGCTTTGATATCCCCGAGTCTCAAACAGTAGGCAAGCCAACAAGCCCTTGGAGATCACTCTAGTTTCAGAGTCCAGTTCTACCTCAGCAGGGCAGAGGGTAGCAGGCAGAAGGGCTGCACTGCAGAAAAGCAGTTCTTCCAGAGCAGCTTTCCAGCAGAGTGACAGTAATTTTAGCAGAACAGCAGTCCTTCCTGATAGTTTCTTTACAGGTCCAGAAGTGTCTGTCTTGGTGGGGTTGAAGACCCAATCCTTATACCAAGTTGTGCCTTTGAAGTGGGGGTGACTTCAAAGAAGGGTCTTTGAAATGCAAACAGGTCCTTTCTTCCTAGCCCTGGCTCCAGACTCACTACAGTGGCTAATTATCATTGTGTGTGGGGACAGGACACTGCCCTTGCACATGTGTCAGCTTCTCACTCCCTTCCTGCCCAGGATGAGCCATCAGGATGCAGAAGGGCGCTCAGACACACATAACCTTCCTTCGTGTGTGGCCGTCTAGAATGAATACTCAATGTCAAGCTGTCACCCACCCCAGATCTGTATTGGGGACAGGCTACAGACTTTCCAAAAGTTCTGCAGCAGCAAAGGATGGACAGAATGCTGAATAAATCAAACATTCACCCCCAGTCAAGAGATCTGGGTTAAATCAATCGTACTTTTGCTCACTACACCAGCCCAGTTTGAACCCAGCCATATGCAAATTAGTCTTGACCTTGCTCCTCATGGGAACAGTCCAGCCCGAACTGCCAAGCCGGCTCCTCCCTGGACAGAAAACAAGCATCCTGAGACTGGTTTTGGGATATCACCCCCATTGGCTAGGCTAGCTTGAATCCAGTGGGACAGCGAGCGAGGGACCCATGTCGAACTTACCCATCCCACTTAGGGCGAAAAATGCTGCGGAAACAGATTAACAGAATGCTTAATAAATGAAACATTCACACCCAGTCAAGAGATCTGGCTTAAGTCCATCGTTCCTTTGCTCACTACGCCAGTGGGATGGGAATGTCCAGACGGGGGTACCTTGCTCGCTGTGCCACTGAATTCAAGCTAGCCTAGCTGATGAGGGGGTGATACCCCGAAACCGGTCCCAGGATGCTTGTTTCCGGTCCAGGGAGGACCCGGCTTAGCAGCCCATTTTTGTGCTCCAGGTCCCTGAAAATAGATGTTGATTTTCAGGGTTCATGAATTTAAGTGAAGGTATCCTTGATGAAGAGGTAGGATAAAAGTAAGTTTCCGAATTTTTCAATCTGGTTACAAATAATTTGTAGCCGGATATATGTGGCCATTACCTGTGCGAACATTGCCATTAGTGCCTGGAGAGTACTTCTAATAGGGCCTCATTTTAAGGAGACAAATGTTCTTTTCCTTTCCTCTTTTTTCAAGTTAAATACATTGATGTGTTTTAATTGCTAATCTAGTTACAATAAATTAATATAGTCCAGTTGTATTTCTGTTTAGTTGGTCACAGAAAACACATCTTGAGTTACTTTTCTTTAAAAATGTACTGCTTTTGTATCTGCTAAACCTTAACGGGATTCAATGATTAATATCATCTATTGATTTACTGTTTAAAATACATCAGTTTAACCGCTATTTCAAGAGTAAGCAGCAAAGTTTGCTTTTGCTGAGTGGCGGCCGGCAAGGATCGGGGAGGCCGGGGGTAAAGGGGTAAATAGAAAATATATTTAAACTTACCTCCTCGCCACGTCCTCCTCTGCGCGCCTCTCTATTCCTCGCTCGGGCCGGAACAGGAAGCACCCAGGCTCCCCTGAGCCAATCGCAATGCGGGGACTGGGGGCATGTTCTCCACCCAGCCTGTAATGCAGCCTGAGTGGAGAACATGCTAAGCGTGCATGAATGTTTGGCCGGCCAGAGACAGCCGGCCAAATATTCATGCTCACTTAGGGAGTGAAACACACTTCTCCTCTACCCTGTTCTGTCAGCAGAGCAGCCCTGTCTCGCAAAGCTGCCGCGCCCGCAACAAGTAAAGATAAAAAGATAATAACGTCAAGTTATTAGCCTTAGTGGAGGAGCCGCCACTGCGTTTTGCTCACAATGGCCAGAAAAGTGGTGGACGGCTGGCATGTGTGCCTCCAGACATGCTTATCAAGCTGTGGAGTAGCACAGGCCACGAGTTGTATGCATGCAACGCCTTGCAGCAGTGTTCTACTGTGTTAACTTGTCAGTAGTCAGCTGAGAGTGGGCTGTGTGTGTGTTGAACAGCCCTTGCTGTAATGTGTTGACACATTCCATGCTGTGGGCATTCCCCCCATTCATTCACTTGTAGAGGTCGGGGTTACCTGTAGGATTGGTGCACAGCAGGCGTCCCCTTCCCTCGTTGCACAGCCCTGTGGTGCATAAGTGCATGGCAGGATCCTTCGCAGAGACGTCGGTAGAATACAGGCAGACCATGGAGACGACTGACGCATTGTGTACGTCCCCACGGCTGTGACGTGCTTTCTGTTGCCTCAGATCCAGGGATGCTCTATTTAGATGCAGTCTTCAGGAACCTATTAGACAATTCCTGCAGGTAGTCTGTGCCCCATAGCTATCAGATTTTTTTGGTTCTCGTACTTTCAAAATTCTTCCGAGTAACGCTCTGTCCTGCTTGTCGACCCATCTGGATCTTTTGTGTTATGTAATGTGTATGTTGCTCCTTTGCTTGGTCTGTGTGTTAAAATTCTCGAACTGAATATTTGCTACTTAGGAATGGACTTGAAGGGAAATAAAACGTGTTATTTACATTTCTACCCCCCTCCCCCCACACGCCTGCCACCCCACCTTCTCTCTATCTCTCCCACTGGACTGCAGGAATGTGTATGCTTGTCTAATAAAGGTATGTATTAAGGTGGGGTTGATTCTCCTTGAGACATTGTGTGCTGAAAACTCTGGGTAAAATACCGGGAGAGAAATGAAGAAGGCAGCCAGTGGACTCTGGATTTAAATGACCAATATTTTGACGATTCCTTATTTCTAAGGCGATCCTGTGGACCCGACACGTAATGCTGGTTGATTCACACCCCCTTCCCTGCAGTTCTCAATGCCTGTGGGATACACTCCAGTGTAGTACCAGTAGTACCAGTATTACACCAGGGCATTTGTAAGTTGTTTTTTTGTTTTTATTCTTTTAAGGGACATTTGTTTGGCTCTTAGTATAGGAATACAAACGTCATAGACTGACATTTATTTAATATATATCAAACTGTTGATTCATCGATCTTCTCGCTCCTTTTGAACTTGTTTGGATGGAATGCATGAACAGGATAGCATGCACCGTAGACCGTGTCGTGTGGAGATAATGAAAAATGTGCCACTGTGCCACTGCTGCTGCCTGCCTTGGACGTGCTGGGTTGTATTTCTGTTTAATTAGTTCCGCTCCAGACTTAAAACCTGTGACCAGTGTGTGGTTGGTACCGAATGGATGTCACATTAGCATCACATGGCTAGGCATGACATTTATTTATTTTACACAAACAAAATCTACTTAAAACAACTTCATGCCGTGGAATCCTTCATGAATGGACCCATTATGTGGATTCCAGTATATCATTTTGTACCAAATGCTCACAAAATGGAGCCATTGTTTGTCCATGAACAGCATTTACTGTAAACAAAATGTTTTCGAACTGAATGTAAGCAAACTGCTTAACCGGTGCCAAGACAAGAAAGCCTTTAGCTTCTGTTCCCAGTTATGTTTCTGTATGGTTTTTTTTTTTTGGGTGGGGGTCAGTTATATGATTTATTTGACATTCCCCCACAATTAGATCAAAAAACACGAGGACATAATATCCAGCATGCTGCTGTGATTACGCTTCTTGGACATATTTGTCTGTTGAACTAGACTGACTTCCCGTTCCCTCGATTAAATACTCTTAGCAAGATGAAGGCAACGATTGGTAATTATGTATCGCCATACCTAAAAACATACAGGAACATTCCCGTCCCCCCAGAGAGAGGGCTGGTGGCCCTGGACTGGTGTTCTGTGATTACTCAAAGCAACAGAGAAGAAGTTGTAAAATACATTGAGAGGTTATCATTATGAGGCGCATAATGCCATGAACAAAGTAGATTGCGCATGTATCCACCTTGGCATGGTTGTTAACTGGCGTTAGACAAGCTCTGAAATCCAAGCACGTTTGTGGTGACCAAAGTCCTCCTAATTTGAACACTCTCTGTGGCAATTTTGGCTTCTTTAGCAATATGATACTGTGTGTGGACTGTGCCTCTCTGTGACATGGGGTCTTCTAACCCCCAATGGAGGCACAAATGAAGCTGTGATTGAGAAGAGGAGAACGACTTTACATTTTAAAGGTTCCAGAAACAGATTTCTTGAATACATGTGACCAGTATAGCATGTTTCTTACTTTATCTTCGTGAGTGACGAATTAAAAAGTGGCATGATCGCACGAAGAGGGAATAAAGATATTCGTCTCTACAGCCCGTCATCTTCTAGGTTTTTGTGTACTGCAAAACTTTACATTTGAATCCTAAAATATATGGTGGACCTCCTTACACTCACACAGCGGGAGAACAGGCGTTTTATGACGAGATGGAGAATGTTTAAATGTATCCAAAACAGCCCAGATGGCAGTCAAAACGTCAAAATATGTTTTTCTATATAATTCGTGTCGATAAGTCACCATCTTAAATTTCAGATCGAGGTGTAACCTATTAACCTCTTCTTGTTCCTGCAGAGTTTTGGGAGCAGTTGCCAACTGGGAAGTATATGTGGCAACTAGTGGACCGCCTTCCAGCATGACTTGCAGCAGAAGTGACTACTTGAGCAAAGACAACAATGGTGACCTGTAGTGACTTGTGACCATCGATAAGACCGGCCTTTCGCCCAATGATGTACAGTGGCGTGTAGAGCTATGCACATCTACTGCGGAGCCCAAACCAAGGGCAGACATTTGTGTACGAACATGTACACGCTCTATTTTAAAGACTGAAGTTGTAGCTGTAATCCATCATATCTATAGAAAAGGACTATAGTTTTAATTTTGTAGAAGAACATTTTTTAATTCATACACGTGAGATGTGTTCGTGGGTTGTATTTAAAATGTGTACTTCAGAGTTTGTACTGGAATGACTGGGAATCCCGAACTTCGATCTAAAAGTGAGACTTTATATCCATGTGCAAATCTTCGACGATTCCTTCTTGGAAGCGAAGGCATGGAACAACTCTACCTATTCGATTAGATCTATTTCAGACTTATATTCTGAAAGCCTTGAAAACCTGGCATTTTCCTCGTAGCTTTTATTTGTGGTTTTGGATTTTTATAGTTGGCTTCCTCCAACAGCACCAGGACACCACCTGAGGTCATGGCTTGCGCTTTATAAATGTTTATTCATTCATTTTAAAGGGAAAGGTGAAGATGACTTTTTTATTTTCTCGAAATGTTAATGAGAGGGAGAATGTCACTTTGAAACGAATTCATAGCAAATCAATCCTTACCATTAAGGCTTCTCTAATTGCTCTGTTGTAGTCCTTCACATATGACCATTCAAGTATATTGTGTTCCCAAATGTGCTATTTGGCGAAGAGCAATTGCGAGGCCTGTGCTACTTGCAAGTACTGCTGTGACATCTTACCACGTTATTGATCCTTTAAATAACCTTGGTATCATATAAAGTGAAAGTATGGAAGAGCTCTGTTGCCTTCCTCTCCCTTCTACCCATCTGGGCAGAATCGTGTAGATCCCCAAGTAGGATCAGGGAAAGGTTTCTCTGAACGAAGGCTGTTTCTGTAAGTCTCAGGAGACCCCGGAATGAGGGCCCTCTGGCCCTCTGTAGCAGTTTCTTTGGATGCTGCCCGGTTTCTGTTAGTATCCTGTTTTTTAAAGTCTTCCTTTCTTAAAAGAAGGTTTTTATAGTGGGTCTTCCTTCAGGTCCAACAATAAATAACATTAGGATTTTAAATATAGGGGAGGGGGGGCTTTGGTGTTCTGAAGCATCCCTGTGTTGCCCAATTAGTTGGCCAGAGCTGGGTATGTCCTTAGCCAGTTTTAGCACACATGTAACGCAGGGAAGAGTACCAAGTACTAAAGTATATAAGTAATAGATGTCCAAAATCCAGTGGACCATCTGTGACCACATTCAACAGTCTGGGTTGGACTCCGCTTTTCTAGACGCGCTGCAGCACACTCTGCCTCTCCTGCCAGCCACTAGTATTTTCACCAAGCTGAGACACCATCTAGCACCAGAACCTGATGAAGAAACTCTAAGACTACATAAATTACTAATTATAGATACGCAAACCTCGAGGAGGCCCTAAACTGATTGACGCAATGATGTGAAATGTATGTTGGCTATTAATAATCATGAGCATGCTATTTAACCTAAAAATCAATAAAATTGCCTTTCTTATGTGTGTACTTTTGTTGATTGGATTTAGCCACAGAGTTGGGTTCAGTGAATAGTTTATGATGGCGATTGTCAAAAGTCTTGTTGCAATTTCTGCGAAGCTACCGTTTACTGGGTTCTTGCCTTTGTATGCTTGTGTATGTCTGTGAGTTCTGAGAAATACATCAGTGTTCACAAAGAAGACACAGGTTCTTGTAAACATTCATCATTACATCCAAAAAGGCGAAATAGAGCTATGTCTTTGGTACTTGGAGATTCTCACCCAGAACTCTAGCAGAGTTCAAGCCCCGGGGGTATCTGACCAATGTGGCTGAACTGCAGTTTTACAAAAAAATGCTGTAGATCATATACTGGTCCGACGCAGTTGCATATACCTAAAAATATATTATCAACAATAGCAATAGGATTCTCAATCAAATTTGGTACTTTGGTCAAATGTCAAACAACTTTAGGTGTATTTTCCAGTTTGGGAAGTTGATTGCTGCTTGTTCATTCTAATTGCATTATTGTCTCCTATTCAGAATATGACCAGGAATGTGATTGCTGTTCCTTCTGGTCAGTCCTTTTTTGGTAGTACTGTAAGAAATATTATTGTACCACTTTGCATTAGGGTGAACTGTGTTCTTTTTCGGGTTTTGAGTTTTGGATAAGGATCTTTAGTGTTTCAAACAAATGTCCAGACACTCTGACCCTTTGGTCCTTGAAAATTACAATTTGTACCATATTATTGTAAACAATGGTGTTTAACTTCTACGATCCAATTGGAGTAGTGTAAAGTGGAGGGGTATAAAGTAGAGTGGTGTAGACTGAAGTGTCATAGAGTGGAGTGGCATGGAGTGGGGTAGAGTGAAGTGGTGTACAGTGTAGGAGAGTGGAGTGGTGTAGAGTGTAATAGCATGGAGTGGCATAGACTGGAGTCTGGTGATTGAAACAAACGTAGCGTGAAAGTGTGTACGGATGTAGATGTAATGTGGCAGGAGTATACATTATGAGATCTAAATAGTAATTTTTGATAGTATGTATGTGTAGTGTTAAAGTTATATTTTAAAATACTTAGTCATATAAGGTGCCTAGGTATACAGTGGTATGTTCGCTGTATACCATGGTACATGGAGATGAGAAGGCAGCATGTGACTGTCTAATGAATGTGTTTACCAAACGTAAAAGGCAGCCATGCCGTGTTCACCACAGTTTGGCTGCGTTCTGCATTTCGCTGCATTCTGAATTAAATATAGGTAAGTAGTAGGTTTTATTGTTGTGGTAACCCTACTTATAACTACAGAGTGGCTACTGCCCCTTTGTGATGTGTGTATATATATATATATATATATATATATATATACTACGCAGTGGCAGTCACCCCTATGCAGTTATAGTTAGGCCAGAGGAAATTGATTTTTTTGTTTGCTAATAACTTTGCTACTATTTGATGAATCTTCACAAAACTTTACAAAAAAGTTCATCCACCTCAGCTTCTTCCTGGAATGTTTCATGGTGATCTGTCAAGCAGAGGCAGAATAAAAAGGGAGGCCCATGCAATTTACCAGTGGAATGTTGAACAACGCTACAGCCAAAAAGCCCTAATCAGAGTTATTCCAAAAGCTAGATCTTTACCCAAAACGTGTGTTTTTGTGATTTGGTGCTAATTTGTTCAGTAGATAGTGAGAAATTATGGTTCAAAATGTATAGATATTTCAAGCGGCTGCAGTACTGTGAGTCTGGCAGATCAAAAGATTAGATATGCTTGGCTGCCTCACATCAAGAAAGACGTTTGGTAGCCATTTTAGGACTTAGGGACTTTGTGTTTCCTTTTTTTTTTTTTTTTAAGCAATACGCACTTTGGAGGACTGGATAGAGAGATCCCAGCCTCCTAGGAATTTGCATGAGGGTGCCTAGGGTGTGTCCTTCTGGGACCAAAAACGAATTTGTACTGTTTATACCCTCAAATATTACATCACTCTTAACATGTTCAATGACTGTATTAATAAGATTCTTAATAACAACTGAAATTATATATTTGATAAAAACACTGTGCTGAAGCAATTCATAGTTACTTTAGAGGTGCGGGGTATACTTACTTGCGATAACTATAACTGATGAATTTCAATGGCTGAGTTAGTTAAAATGTTATTTTTTAACTGGCATATTCACAGAATTATGCCGTCCCTCTAACCTTTGTTTTTCACACTGAATATATATATGATTCACAGAAAAAAACAAAGGTTAAAAGAAGGTTATAGTTGGGTAGATTAATAATTTTATACTTTGCATTAAAAAACAAACCTTAGAAATTCACATAAAAAAACAAAGATTAAAGGTTGTTTGTGGAGTAGGGGTTTGGGCGGACCGGAATAACAGGCGGGGAGGCCGGATGTAGTGTGCTATGATCAGCGAGATTTAATGACCTGAAATGATATGGAAGGAAAGTCAGAGGGAAAAGAAATAAAGTTCGGTAGGTCCCGGAAGTCCTCCGCTGGGTGGGCGTCGTCTGGAGGGGTTCTCTGCTGGGCTGTGGTCGTCTTGACCAGGGAGAAAGTACAGGGCTGCTAGTCCTTTAGCGCAGGACGGTTTGAGTACTGTCACCGACACCGGGTTGTGAAGGTTCGGAAAACGAAATGTGGGGGCGGGACGGTAAGGAAGGCTAAGAAGGATAGGGCAAGAAAGAGGAGGGGAAGAGGGTGATATTGTGAAAGGTAGGTGCAATGGTCTCTATACAAGATACAGTGCGAGTGGTAGGGTTACCTATAATCTACAGTGTCGCTGTGGTCTGTCAGGTGAGGGCCTATGTACACTAAATTACAACTACCTACAATGGGAACACGGAGAATAGGTAACAGTGTACTCGCATGCCCCGCCGCAACTCTCCAGCGAGTTGCGGCCGCTCTCCAGCCACCTCCTGAGTACTCCACCAGTCTTCGTACCAGACGTCCTCGTCCTCGCCTCGGGTCTTCACCTCACCTCTGCTTTCCGTCACGGGTTCTTTGCTTGCTTCCTCCTGCCACGGGTCTGCTGCTCGGAATGCTCTCTCTTCCGGGTTGTCGGCTTTTCTCTGTTCCGGGGATGTGCTTCCGGGGTCAGGGGGAACCGCTTCCGGTTCTGCGCGCGTCGCTACTGGTTCCTGTAGAGAAAGAGAGAGGGGAGGAGTCCTAGGTGACAGGCACGCGTTATGGCCGGGCTCGGAGACCAGGGACCTCTGGCTCGGACGCCGCCCCGCTGAGGTAAGGGGCGCTTCCTTTCCACAATGTTATAGCTAGGTGGCACACCACAGCATTAGTCTTTTTGATGTGTGCCACCAGGCCCCTGCCTGTTCCATGCAAGCAACCCCATAGCCCGTGCAGGAGTTGGCAGTGTTTCCTTTTTATGTTTCATAAAAGTATGGGGACCCTGTGCCCACCTGGGGCACCCCACAGCAATATTCATATCTGAGGCTGCAGTTGTGCTTCAAGGCCCTGGAAGCCCCAGAGGGCCCCCTGTCAGCACCTATTTCAGGTGCAGCTGGAGCCGACATTATTCCTACCCCATAGAAGCAGCTTTCTTTGACCTTCTTCGCAAATCTAAGTTTCCCTGCAGGCAAGAGTGTGGGCAGAGAAACTTCTGTACTCCCATCAGGTGGGAGCAGCTTCCTGCTCTTGCCAGATGGAAGCACATTTGTTTTCCGTACCTGTGTTCTTGTGGGCAGGGAATGTACGGTGTCCTGGTGTTGGGGTCCCTGGGACACCACAACAGTGCTGGGCCTGTGCCATAGAAGGGCTCAGGTAAGGGGGCCGCTTGGCCCCTCTCCTTCAATTTAAACATGTCTCTGGAGATGGGTCCCTGGGGCCTCACAGAAGCATGGGAGGGGAGGTGCTTGCCTACCTCCCCTGCAATTAAAACATGTACCCCGGGGAGGGAGTCCGCAAGGCCTCAGAGAGGCTTGGGGAAGAAGCTGCATGCCCTCCTCCCCATTATTTTAAAGATGGCGCTGCGCCGTTTCCACCCTCCTTTTCAATTAAAACATGGACCTGGAGGTGGGGTCCTCAGGGCCTCAAGGAGGCACAGGAAGGGGGCCACACGTCCTCCTTTTTAAATAAACCTAATTTAATACCCCCTTCCATGCCCTGGCCCATCCTGGGGAGTATTGTTTGTGCAGGAGTCTGCATTTTGTTATTTTTTTATTTTACTGCAGATCCACCATGTTTTTACAATAATCATTTGTAAATAAATGTGTTTTTGGCACCCAGAGAGGAACTCCCCACCAGGCCTAGGTGGCAGGGTATCCCTACCCTGCCTTCTAATATCTTTTTTTCACGCTTTTTTCCAGGACAAGGGACTGAGTCCTGAGTCCTAAGATGGTTATTGCCACATCGTTACTGATGTTGTAGCAGCCAATCAGATCTCATCTCAAGATCTGCCGCCCCACAGATCCTTTGTAGCTTGAAATATACAATGTTATTGAGCCTAAATAGCTCAAAACTACTGAACTGATTTACACCAAATCACAAAAAGCACAGTTTCTGGACCAAGAATTAATTTTCTGGGAAATTTGGTGTATATCTACTCAGTCATTTGGGCTATGAATTTCCTATGGAAAAACCAATGGGGAAAACATGTTTCGGGACCCCCCCGCCCCTTTTTCTTAGCCCCAGCTTGACGGATCCCCCGAAAACCTTGCAGGCAGTATTTGAAGTGGATGGCATTATTTTGTTGTAAGCAAACCCAAAATGTTTTTCTATGGGAACATGGTCCTACCTATAACTATCCAGTGGTGACCGTCACTGTCATATAAATATATATGTATGTGTATGTATATGTGTGTATATATATATATATATATGTATTGCAGTTCTTCACCCAGGAATTTCTTGTAGAATCAGAAAAGGATGAACACGCGGACCCAAAGTTCTTTGTGCCGTTTATTCAAACACCCTGCATCAATGCCGCCATGACGCGTTTCGGTCCCACCTGGATCTTGATCACATGACGTGTTACGTGCAGTGAAAAGACCTTTTAAAGTGCTAATGCGGAATTAAATTACATTCAGCTGTGCTGTGCCATAGTAGATTCGGAAGACAGAGACTATATGTACATAATATCGGCTTAAATGCCCGATTGCATACAATTTTTCGTTCCTGATAATAATTAAAAATAGAAACTATAAAAAAATAACCTCGTAAAATGCGTAATGTCTGGCATATACGTGGTATACAAATCATTAAAAATGTATAAATATAGATACATTGATTCAGTAAATATATACATGTATATGCACTCCTCTAATGCACAGTGCAATAACACAAGGCGATATCTATGTTGCGATTTCTTAATCATTGTACCCATACTATAATGAGAAATACCCAAAAGTGGGTACCTCAATACCGAAGCGCCCAAACGATAATCCGCCTAGTACTCCCCTCAACCACATTATCAATATGCCAACATTTATTTGCAATAAAGTCTGTCGAAATGAGGCAATAATAAAAGATTTTCAAATCTCTCAATAGGGCCCAAGTGGGCATGCACAGCAGACCACGTCTAGCTTTTCAAAACACTGGCCGAACTTTCCAAAACCCCCTAAGCCAATGACAAAGAGAGAATTGTTGAATACATAGTAAAAGTGGAAACCAAGTGCTCTAATGTATAAGGAAAAAAAACACAGTTCAACAAAAATCCATAAATAAATAGCACAGTTATTACGTGATTATATGTTTAGAGAGATTGGATCTGTAATGCGGTTAACATTATATCAGAGCTGAGAGATAGATAGTTTGTAGCATACACAAATTCATAAACACGTATACAAATCCTCGGTTGCATTCAACCCTGAAAGGGATTTAGTGTTAAGCTCCAAAATGTACTTGGTCTCAAGCAAACGGAGAGCACTTTCCCTATCGCCCCCCCTGCGGGACCATGGTATGCAATCTATAGTAAAGTAGCTGAGATGGTTTGGGTCACTACCATGTGTTGCCTCAAAATGCCTCGCTAACGGGTACGTCTGGTCCTTATTGACGATTGCCCGTATAAGCTGCAAAACCCTCTTGTGCACGGGTAGCTCGGTGCTCCCTACATAACGTAGTGCACATGGGCATTCTAAAATGTATACAACATATTCTGTTTTGCAGGTGATTCTTCTTTTGATATTAACAGGCCTTGGCAAAAACGGGGTATTGTACTCCTTTACATTTTTAGCATGCTTACAAGCTTTACAAGCAATACATTTGTAGAAGCCCTTTTGCTTTGATAGCCAATTGGATGGTGACTTGATCTCAGGGCTACTTCTAACAAGACAATTGTCCATGGACTTCGCCTTTCTAAAGGTCAACTGTGGTGTGCGATTATATTTGGTAAGGTCCTCACCGATTACTGGATCCTTCAAAAGCAAATCCCAATGTCTTCAGGATTCTCCTAATGACCCCATGCTGTTTGTCAAAGGTCAGGATAACTCTAACTTTAGATGACTCTCTATCAGTACTATCTGGGTTTGCTTCCTTCTGTATTAATGCCTGTTCTCTGGTGAGAGACCTAGCCTTGTTAATAGCTTTGTCAATGATCGATGCTTTGTACCCTCTCTTAATAAATCTCTTCTTGCAATTTTCCTGGGCTAGTTTACATTCCCCATCGCTACTGCAAATGCGCTTGACCCGGAGCATCTCCCCATAGGGGATACTCTGGATCAAGTGCTGGGGATGGTGACTAGATGCATGCAGTAGTGAGTTGCCAGCAGTGGGCTTGCGATAAAGTCTTGTGCATATGATACCGTCAGATATAAAGACCTCCACATCCAAAAAGACAACAGATTCCTTACTCATATGAGCGGTAAATTCCAGGTTCAGATGGTTAATATTTAATTGCTCATTAAATTGTTTGGCAAGAAGGTAGGACCCCTTCCAAATAATAAAAAGGTTGTCTATATATCTTAGCCACAGGGGTACATGCCTATTCAAAGTGTCTTCATGTTGTCTTTTGAGGACCTGCTCTTCCCACAGCCCCATATGCAGACACGCATAACTGGGGGAAAAGCAAGCCCCCATTGCGACTCCCCTTATCTGTTGATGGATAGTATTATCAAAGCAAAAATAATTATGTTCTAGGCACATCTTTACCATGGTAATAAGCATCTTGTTGTGTAGCGTAAAACATGCAGGCCTACGGTTTAAATAATGTTCAACTGCTTTGACACCATCCAAATGCCCAATAGAGGTATATAACAAGGTAACATCCATAGTGATAAGAATCAAGTCATCCCCCCAAGTCATATCCTGGATTTTGCGTAAAAAATCCAAAGTATCCCTTATATAGGACGGCAGAGATGTAACCCAATCCTGCAAAAAGTAGTCTACGTACTTTGAAGTATTTTCCATAATACTACCTATTGCAGACATGATCGGCTGTCCCGGTGGTCTCTGATCATTTTTGTGCACTTTTGGTAAAAAGTATAGGGACGGAATTATAGGATGGTCATTCCTTAAGAACGATATTCATCATTGCTGATTAGACCACCACTTTTCCATGCAATCAATCTACCATAATAATCCAGCCAAGAGGCCCTTACGATTTGTAAATTGCTCTGTTTATAACGCAACACATTATTCAACTGTAAGTATGCCTCCTCCATATATAATGACCGTGGCCACAGGACTATGTTACCCCCCTTATCTGATTGTTTTATATTGAGGTCTTCATTGTCCTGTAGTTTTTTCATCAGTTCAATGTAGCAACGCTGATGATGACTTGGCTGGGCACATGCACGATTGGTCGACTTGTACAATTGTTTCAGATCAGAGGTCACTTGCTCATGGAAGAGATCGAGGTTATCGTGAAGCATTAGGGGCTGGAACACAGATTTAGGTTTAAAAGGCGTCTTGATTGTCCCACCTATGCCCCAAATTGCTCGTGCTCGCACTTTGTTCCCCCTGTAGAAGTTGTAAGTCCTGAAATAGACTAACATCCCCAGCTGAAAATAAAGGGGGACTTTTGGATGCGATGCGGGGGACATTCACTGCATCCTTTTAGGCCTTGAGCTTACGAAACTTCTGTAGTTTGAGTTTTCAAATAAACCTAAAAACATCCATTCTAGTTTCAGAGTAATTGAAGCTACTCTCAGGGCTAAAGGACAGACCAAGTGGGAGGATTTGTGTCTCAGCTTGATTCAAAGTTACATTAGACAAATTGATTACCGTATTGGCTGATATTTCAGGGTCTATTTGCGGTTCCACCTCCCTCTCGTTACTTTCTTGGGAGGCTTGTTCCCGTTTACGACGATTGCTGCGCCTCCTCCTTGCGCTGCGCTTTGCGCTTTCCCGCTTACTTTTTGTGGCAATTGCTGGTTCCGGGGCCTCAAAGTGTCTCTCCTGTCCTGGCACAGGCAATCCACCTCCTGTGCCAGTGATAATTTTAAAAGCCCTGCTTTTGCCACACGTGGCACCCGACCACTTTCCCCCTCCATTTCACTTTCTGTAGCGGTGCTTAGCTCTGAGGCAGATGTAGAGGCAATGGTGTTATCACTCAAAGAGCTTGTATTCATACGCTGTTTTGCCACACCAACCTTAGCCCTTACACCCTCGTATCTTCGTGCAAAAGTGAAAACGTTACAATTTTGGTAATCCAATTTGTCCCTGTTAAACTGTTAGGCCTTACGTTTTTTTAATGACCTCTTCATCTCTTTGTAGTTTGAGTAGCATATCCTTTCTCATTTTTATGATACTCTCTGTCTCTTCCATTTTAGCAATTTCTAGATTCAATTCATCCACCTTGATTTGGAGTTTAAGTCTGTCGCTTTCAGCATACTTGACCAAGATGCGAAGCAGTCTGGCGGAGGAGTCCAAATTGCATTCCGCCCATTCTGCCAACATTTCCAGGTCAGGGCTTTCGTAACTGGGAGCTAAAGTTATTCACAAGCCCCTCGGGACCCTGCCCACTTCTAGGTACCAAGCAAGCGAACCCTGCTCCCACCATTTCGCATGCTCGGACCGCATCAGCTTCTCCAATCTCTTAAACATATCTTGTGCGCTAGAGTTCACCTGGGGTGCAGCATTCTGCTGAACCACCATTAACCACTCCCCGGCCGGGGAATCATCAAACAGTTCGACCGTAGCCGCCTCGCGGCTCCTTAACACCTCCGCGGCCATGATGCACTTCGTTATGGGATAAATTGCAAATTTTAACAATGAAAGTCGCCGAACAATTCCGACAACCCCACTGGGCACACTCCTCCACTAGTCAATCCGTAAAGTCCCCTACCTTGCCAGATATCTTCAGGCAGCACGGATTAACATCTCCGGCCGCCTCGATTCCGGTCACTCGGGCGGGAACAATTTGCAGTGTCCAGGGGCTGCTGTGTGGTTCGCTCTTCTCCAGAGCACAGTGAATACGCCTCGTAACACAAGAGCAACTGCTTCGATACCACAACGCCCAGAACGGAGGAGGGGTTTCCGCAAGTGTCGGCGAAGCAATCCGACACCCCAATACTGTAGTTCTTCACCCAGGAATTTCTTGTAGAATCAGAAAAGGATGAACACGCGGACCCAAAGTTCTTTGTGCCGTTTATTCAAACACCCTGCATCAATGCCGCCATGACGCGTTTCGGTCCCACCTGGACCTTGATCACATGATGCGTTACGTGCGGTGAAAAGACCTCTTAAAGTGCTAGTGCAGAATTAAATTACATTCAGCTGTGCTGTGCCATAGCAGAAACGGAAGACAGACTATATGTACATAAAATAGGCTTACATGCCCGATTGCATACATTTTTCGTTCCTGATAATAATTAACAACAGAAACTGTAAATAAAATATATATATGTATGTGTATGTACAGAAGTCCTGGGAAATATAAACACAGGAAGGCATGCACTCCAGAGTTTGTATGTTTCAAAAGGAGTTTTATTGGCAACTCGTTTCACCCACAACCGGGCTTCCTCACGCCCTTGTAACACACACAAAGTGCTCTATTGCCCTTAAAAAGCACACACAAACGATGGAAAGGAAAAATTTACTTGGAAGACATACTTCGTCTTTTTTATCGACTCATAGATTACACAATTGCAATAGATGTAATCCAAATATCGGTAATTGTGCAAATCATAAAATAGCTGAAGTGAAATGTATAATATTTATAATCAGCAAGGCATCAAAAACGGAATTAAATCATTTTCATACATTTCAAATTGAGCCAAGTGGCCCATTGTACACACGAGCTGTCAACATAGAAAATCAGTAAATGGATTAAATAATGGCCAAGTGGCTTCAGTGATATGTTCACTTGCCATAAAATGCCCCACATAATTTTCAAATGCTACAAGCATAAATGCCAAGTTGCAAAAAAAGACAGCACATTCTTGTATGCAAACCCCTCAAAGGAAAGTATATGGCTAAGCCCAGTATCCAGACACCAAAGCGTCTAGTCAGTGACCCACCCAAGAATATACAACATGGGGCTAACACCCCAGGTAAATGCAAAAAAAAATATTACGACCACTACATATACATCTTATTTGATCAGAACCATTTTCATGAATCAGATCAAAGGAGAGAGATACATTTTAGAGTAAAGAAAGGGAAAAAGGAAGAAAAGGAGAGAAAGGGAGAGTCAGGGAAGCAGATCGGTAACATAATCCAGTATACGACAAGGAAAAGAAAATATGAAACCAAGCAATCCGAGCAGATATATGCACAAATATATAATAATTCCAAACAGATTATGGAAAACCAGTATAAGGTCAAAATGAAAAAATATATACAAATTGATCAAATAAAATAAAGCATGAGACATTCACCCATCATATGCTGTATCAGCCGATATGGACATAAAGTTCCTCATCCTCATTGAGGCCTCCTGGGAATTTACTCCGAAGCAGGATAATATACTCCGACTCCAAAGGTCTCAGTTTCCTCTCCCTGTCTCCACCACGGACATTCTGTGAGATCCTGTCAATGCCAAAATAAGATAATAAATCAGCATTATGATCATGAAAAACCTCCCAATGTCTAGCTACCTGGTAGTTTGTGTCACAGTTTTTGATTGCTCTGCAATGTTCGAACACCCTCTTTTTCACCGGGCAGAAGGTGCTCCCTACATCTTTGTAACCACATGGGCATTCAAGTACATACACTACTCAGTCATTTCCTCATGTGATGAATTTGTTAATGTTACTGGTTTGTCCTGTAGGTAATGTGTATTCTTTCCTATTCTTGCTACCACGGTAGGCTTTACAGCTCCCGCATTTGTGGAAACCTCTCTGTTCTTGTAGCCAACCCCTTCTGTCAGTTGGGGCACTGCTGTAGCTGTTTACTAGGAACTCTTTCAGGGATTTAGGCTTGCGATAAGTGACTGGAAGATATGACGGCATGGCTATCCCAATAGTAGGATCAGTTTTAACCAAGTGCCAATGTTTATTTAGGATCTTTCTCACAGCACTCCATTCGCTGTTAAACGTAGTGATAAATCGGACCCCATCATGAAATGATCATACCTATGTAGTGGTTTGTCCCTGAAAAAGTGTTTGCATGCCTGCATGCCTAAGTCATGGTCAATTCAGGTGTTGGAAGAAGGTAAAAATTAAGGTAAATGAATGTTTCCTCTAGGAGACTACCAGTGAAATCAGTGAGGAATCTCGGAGCCAGTTTTAATGACAGTCTGAGTCTAGAGACCAATGTTAACAAGCAGGTGAGTAGCTGCTTTGCTTTAATGCGAGGACTGCGAAAGCTGCTACCCCTCTTACCAACACAGGTCAGAGCCACCATAGTCAGGAGCACCATTCTCAGCTGCCTGGATTACTGTAATGCTCTGCTTCTGGAATCCCCTGCCTATTTGATTTCCAGACTGCAAAGCATCCAGGCGGCAGCAGCAAAACTGGCACTCTCCCGAGAGCGAAGATCCTCCACTACTCTCGCTCTGGCCGACCTACACTGGTTACCTGTACATCAAAGGACCTGCTTCAAATCCCTCTGCATTGTCTTTAGGGCAGTACACGGGATGGGCCCCCGACCACTTCAAAACAAATTTAAATGGTATAAACCCACACGGTCCCTCCGATCTTCATCCTCCAATCTTATAAGCATACCCAGGATTAAGAAAGCCACTTTGGTGGCAGAGCCTTCAGCATAGCCGCAGCCCATCTGTGGAATAAAGTGCCCATCGACATCAGGAAAACAGACGAACTGATGGCCTTCCGAAAAAAGGTGAAAACATGGCTCTTCCCTAAAACTTAATTTCACCAGAATTTTAATACTATCCTTTCCTCCTCTGATGCACAGTGTTTTTTCAGCAATATGTACACAGCGCCAGGATGCCCGTAGGGTTGCAGAGCGCTTTACAAATGCTTTAAATAAATAAATAAATAAATGAAATAAATTGTCTTCCAGGTGGAACTGTCTTGCTTTTTTGCCGCTTAAGTAACATATACAAACAGGGTGCAATGGGTTTCTTCACTAAAAGAAATTGATATTCATCCCCATTCAATAGCTCATTTGACTTCCACACCAGTAATTGGTAACGATAATTCAAAAAGGCTGTACAATAGGGGAGGTAAGAGCTTATTTTATATAGCTAGTATAGTGAAGTTGCTTGTGGGCGTGGGCGTGGGAGGGGAGGTGGAAATGGGCTCGGAAACCGTAAGAGGCTGAAGACCCGAGTATCTCTTTAAACTGGGTTTTATTTTCAGGGTGCGCCGGGTTCGTAATGTGAGTCTCCTCGTGCAAACTCCAGGTTGTCCGTGGTGGCGGAGTCTTCAGGGTGAGCTATCTTCTGTCGGATGTCTGCTATTTCTCCTCCTCTACGCCGTCTCCAGACCGTCAGGGAAAAAGAGACCAACAGAGAGAAGCCATTAGTTTAATGGCCTGATACCGGCGTACCTGACTTAGGACCGAGTGGTAGTGAGGGAGCACCAGTGCTTTGTATAGAATGGACGTGCTGGTGCTCAGGGTGGAAGAGTGTGAAGAGTACGGGAGGGGTAAGGAGGGACGAAGGGTATGGGAACAAACACGGGAAAGGCACACACTGGGGTATCTACAATATTTACAAAGGGGCACTCTTTTTCCCCACCCAGGCTGCCCAACGCCGCCGTACCTGAGACAGCCACACTCTTCCCTCTGGAGTGTGGCACGGCGGAACACGGGGTCGTTGGCCTCCTGCCTTTCCTCCGCTCTCGTTTCTCTCGTCCTCTCCGTTTTCTCCTTTCTTCATCTCCGGTCCCGCTTCTCCGCTTCCTTCTCAGACCTCCGGGGTGATGACACACCTCCCATACAGGACTTCCTGCCCTTTGACCAGTCTGGAGCCATCAACGTCAGAAGGGGGCGGAGTCTCGTCCCGATCGTCGTACGCCCAGTTAAAGGCGCCGGGGTTGTTTTCATCGTCCCATTCCGATAGGCTTTCCCAGTCTGCCCTCGGAGTATCAGTCTGTGGGAAAGGAGGGGAGTTAGGGACAAGGGTCCACCAGTTCTCAAGGCCTCCCACCCCGACCCCGTTACACTCCTCCTCCCCTGGATTCTCCCGATCGGGGAAAACAGGTACCCTCGACAAATAGTCTGCATTGCCATTGTCTATCCCCTTTTTGTGCACTATCCTAAAGGAAAAGGGTTGGAGAAAAAGAAACCATCTAAGGACTCTGGAGTTCTGGGACATATTCTTCTGCATCCATTGCAGGGGTGCATGATCCGAGTGTAGTGTGAAGGATCTCCCCTCCAGGTAGTACCTTAATTTGTCCACCGCCCAGCGAATCGCTAGGCACTCTTTTTCTACCGTCGGGTACTTGCGCTCCCTAGGGTGGAGTTTCCGACTTATGTAGAGGATATGGTGTTTTAGCCGATCCTCCCCCTCTTGAGACAGTACAGCCCCCACCCCAGTATCGGAGGCGTCTGTTGCTAGGGTGAATGGCTTCTCATAGTTTGGGGGAATCAGCACCGGACTGGATGTGATGGCTTTTTTTAGTGACTCAAAAGCCCTTCTGGCTTTTTCAGGTGGGGGTTTTCCTCGGTTGAGTTTAGCATTCTTTTGGAGGAGATCCGTCAAGGAAGCGGCTATGTTTGCGAAGTTCCTAATGAACCGTCTATAATAGCCAATAAGACCTAAGAAGGCATGTAGTTCTTTCTTATGGGAGGGAAAAGGGGAGTTGGTTATGGCCCGTATTTTCTCCTCCTGGGGTGCAATCACACCCTCCCCCAACATAAACCCCAGGTATCTTACCTTGGGAAATGCGGCCCTTGACTTTTTGGAGTTAACATGGAGACCTGCCCTTTGCAAGGCAATGAGGATTCTGTCTATGTGCTCTAGCTGTTCCTCCCATGTAAGACTGAAGAAGACTATGTCATCGAGGTACACCAAACTGTACACGGTGTGGGGTGCTAATACTTTGTTCATCAATCGCTAGAACGTTGCCGGGGCTCCATGGAGCCCGAATGGCAACACATTAAACTCGAATAAACCATCGTCAGTGGCAAAGGCTGTTTTATGCCTATCGCTTTCTCGTAGAGGCCCCTCCCAGTATCCTTTTGTCAGGTCTAGGGTCGTGATATATCTGGCTTCTCCTATCCTCTCTATCAGCTCATCCACTCTGGGTATAGGGAAGGCATCGAAGGAAGATATAGCGTTTAAAGCTCTGAAGTCCATACAAAACCGGGTGGACCCATCCGGCTTTGGGACCATTACTATGGGTGAAGCCCAGTTACTTCTTGATGGTCGTATGACTCCGAGCTGGAGCATGTCCCTGACTTCTCTTTTTACATCGGCTCTCCTGGCTGCTGGAATACGATAAGCTCTCTGCTAGACCACTTTTCCCTTTTCTGTCTCTATGCAATGTTCTGCCAGGTGGATGCAACCTGGAGTATCCGAGAACATAGAGGAGAATCGTTGCAGCCTTTGTATGAGGTCTTTTTGCTCGGTCGCCGTCAACTCGGGATTAATGGGAAGTTGTCCTAACGTTGAGCTTTCGTCTTGTGAAGGTAACACTAGGTGGTTTGTTTTAGGTGGGGGACCTATCCATTTCTTCAATAGATTGATGTGGAAGGTCTGCTGCCGGTTGGGAGTGACCTGTACTCTGTAGGTCGTCTTGCCTATGGTCTCTGTGATCCTATAAGGCCCCTTCCATTCGCTTCTAAACTTTTGTGTGGAAGAGGGTAGAAGTACCAAGGCCAAGTCACCCTTGTTCAGTATCCTCCATTTCTTACCCTTGTCATAGTACTGTTTCTGTTTGACCTGGGTTCTCTCCACGTTGGAGTAGGCTAGATCTCTTAGTTTGCCTAACCTGGATTTTAATTGTTTGGTATACTCCAACAGGGATATTTGATCCGCCGCCTCTTCCCTTTCCCAAGCTTCCTTGGTGATTTCCAAGAGCGATCTGGGCTGTCGCCCATAGAGAAGTTCAAAAGGAGAGACCCCTAGGCCGCTTTGTACTTGCGCCCGCAGAACATAAAGGGCCAAGGGCTACAGCTTGTCCCAGTCCTTATTTTCTGCGGTTAACATCTTCTTGAGTGTGGTTTTAAGCGTACGATTGTATCTCTCGACCAGACCATCCGTCTGTGTGTGGTAGGCCGAGGTGCGAATGTGCCGCAGATCTAGCATTTTACAAACTTCTGCCATCATTTTGGACCAAAGGGAGTCCCCTGATCCGTGAGGATCTCCCTAGGGAATCCTACCCTAGAAAACAACTCGATCAGTTTTTCTGCCACGTTCTTTGTAGACGGGGTACTGAGGGCAAAGGCTTCAGGGAATCTGGTGTTATAGTCTACTATGACTAAGGCGTAGGTGTGTCCCCTAGTTGCACGGGGAAGAGGTCCTATAATGTCCATTCCCACCCTCTCAAAGGGGTTGCCTATGATGGGTAATGGCTGGAGGGGCACCCCTGGTGGCCTGCTCATATTCTTTCTTTGGCAGACCTCACATTGTTTACAGTAGGTCTCGGCTGTCTTGTATATACCAGGCCAGAAGAATAATCTTACGATACTTTGAAGGGTCGTCTCAGCACCACTATGCCCTGCTGTCAGGTGAGTGTGGGCATAGAATAGTATCTGGTCCCTAAAGTCTTTTGGGACGACTAGTTGCGGGGGTTCACCTGCCTTCCCTTCCCTATATAACAGGTCATTTTCGGTCTTGAACCTGGGATACCCTTGGGTTGGTGTCGTCTCTTCTCTATGGGCTGCCTCCCAGGCGTTCATAAGGGTTGGGTTATTGGCATGCGCAAACTTGAATCCCCTATCTAACTCCCAGGGTTCTGATGTTAAGTATGCTCCCCGGGGCTGACCTTCCATCTCTCCTGAAGAGGGCAAGAAAATCAGGGTTGTCTACCCCTTTTATCAGATCCTCTGGTAGGGTGTACACTACTCCCACTTTCACTGCACATGGTTCCCTGCCTATAGGCCGTATGGTGAGGTGGGCTACGGGGTATGGTTTTACGTCCCCATGTACACACCTGATGTACACCAGAACATTGGGACCTAACCGGGAGGGAAGGACTAGTCTTTTCTGTATAACCAACTGTCTACATCCAGAGTCCAAAAGGGCTTTCACACATTTACTGTTAACATATATCCTTACGTAAAAGGAAGGTCCCATCTCCGCCGTATACATCACGGACTTTGGAATATAGCCGACCTCCATAGGTTCTTCTGTTGTTCGTTTTCTGAGACACATTCTGGCAATGTGGCCCCACTCCCCACACTCGAAACATTGTGGGCCCCTATTGGCGGGTATCTCATATCTCGTTGGTCGGGTTCTCATGGTTTCAGGGGCCGGCTTGCTGCTCTTCTTTTCCTGTTTCGCGATCCCTGAGGCTACTTTGGTTCCCTTGTCGTTTTCCCAAGGGAAGGTTCGTGGCATTGCTCGGTTGTAATTTGAGGCCATCTCAATGGCTTGTTCGGCTGTAATGCCTGAGTGCTGCCTCAGCCATCGTTGTGTGCCGTAGGGTAGGGCCTCCATGAATTGTTCCAGGTATATGCTTGACATGATTTCCTCTTTGCTACGGCTCTCTGGCCTCAACCATTTGTCGGCGGCCATTTTCAGTCTAAGGTACAGAGTCTTAGGATGTTCCCCAGCAACCCCTTTTTCCTTCCTGAATCTAAGTCTATATGCTTCGGCATCCAGCCCCAAGTGGTCTAGTATCACAGCCTTGATTGTCAGATAGGGGGTCACTCCCGCATGGTTGGCTACTTGATAAGCCGCTTGGGCTTCGCCTGACAAGAGGGGGGCTAAAAAGAAGGGCCACTTGTCCTCCGGCCACCCGCAGGCTCTAGCCGCCCTTTCAAAGTTGGTGAGGAAGGCGTCGGGGTCTTCACCAGGTACGTATTTTTGCAACTGAACCCCAGAGGGAGTGGGTCCATAATTCCTTCTCTCCATAGGCATAGGAACACCGGGGTTCTGCACCGCTTTTTGTAGGCCCTCCATCTGGGAGGCGATGGTGTTCTTGAACATGTCCCAGTCCGCATCGGCGGTCGAGATCTGCTGGCTGACAGCCCACTCCAACTTCTGTTGCCCCTCAATAAGCTGCTGTATCACCTGTTCCATTGCTGTGTCCTGCAGGGAAGGGGCAGATCCCACTTCTGACACCAATGTAGGCATGGGCGTGGGAGGGCAGGTGGAAATGGGCTCGGAAACAGTAAGAGGCTGAAGACCCGAGTATCTCTTTAAACTGGGTTTTATTTTCAGGGTGTGCCGGGTTCGTAATGTGAGTCTCTCTCGTGCAAACTCCAGGTTGTCCTTGGTGGCGGAGTCTTCAGGGCGAGATATCTTCTGTCGGATGTCTGCTATTTCTCCTCCTCTACGCCGTCTCCAGACCGTCAGGGAAAAAGAGACCAACAGAGGGAAGCCATTAGTATAATGGCCTGATACCAGCGTACCCGACTTAGGACCGAGTGGTAGTGAGGGAGCACCAGTGCTTTGTATAGAATGGACGTGCTCGTGCTCAGGGTGGAAGAGTGTGAGGAGTACGGGAGGGGTAAGGAGGGACGAAGGGTATGGGAACAAACACTGGAAAGGCACACACTGGGGTATCTACAATATTTATAAAGGGGCGCTCGTTTTCCCCACCCAGGCTGCCCAACGCCGCCGTACCTGAGACAGCCACACTCTTCCCTCTGGAGTGTGGCACGACGGAACACGGGGTCGTTGGCCTCCTAGCTTTCCTCCGCTCTCGTTTCTCTCGTCCTCTCTGTTTTCTCCTTTCTTCCTTCTCCGACCTCCGGGGTGATGACAAACCTCCCATACAGGACTTCCTGCCCTTTGACCAGTCTGGAGCCATCAACGTCAATAGGGGGCGGAGTCTCGTCCCGATCGTCGTACACCCAGTTAAAGGCGCCGGGGTCATTTTCATTGTCCCGTTCCGATAGGCTTTCCCAGTCTGCCCTCGGAGTATCAGTCTGTGGGAAAGGAGGGGAGTTAGGGACAGGGGTCCACCAGTTCTCAAGGCCTCCCACCCCGACCCCGTTACACTGCTTCTTTCTGATACTTGTTTATATCCTACAGGCCCACATTGCCTCCCTTGTCTGAAAGCTTTATAGTGATACTCTGGTCCTTCGATAATATATATATATATATATATACATATATATATATATATATATATTTCACAAAAAGGTCTGGTGCCTCCTACATGAGCGCGGACTCACATCAATAAAATCACAACAAACGTCTACAGAGGACACTGAGCACTCTTGGGTTCCAAACACACATTTATTAAATCCAGAAGATGCATCTCGGCACAGTTGCCTTTTTCAATCCTGGTATATTGAGCAGGTATACATTCGGAATTGTTTAAATACATACGTTCCCATTCCAATTGGACGCTACTTGGTGGACAAGGAAAGGGGACTGCACTTCTTTCAAAAGTTTAATGATTTAACATCTTCAATGACAGTGTGTTTCCTCAGACATAAGTTAATCTCATTGGTGAAAAGTAAGAGTGTTTTAACTCATTTTCAAAATCAAAAAGTTCCTTAGTAGATGTTAATTGCACATCGCTTCTTGGCATCATTCGCACAATTTGAGCTAGCAGACTTCACTTTGCCACCATAGCCAATACGAACGCTCCTGTGTTTATGAACGGCCCTTGCCCAGCTCCTTTTTTGGACTCCTCATAGCACACGCCTGTAAGTGCAGGCTTCATAACCCACTCTTGACATTTAGTAATGTCCCAACTTCAGATAGCAGGCATACCATAAAACGAGTCTGCAGCAATTCTACCGATTCAATAAAATCCCAAATTTACGAACGTGTACCTGTTTGATGTACCAGGATTTAAAAAGGCAACTTCGCTGAAATGCCTCTTCTGGATGTAATACATTTGTGTTTGGAACCGAGAGTACTCTTTGTCCTCTGTGGACATTTTCTGGAAATATATATTCACTGGAAAAAAGAAAGGCTACAGGGACATTATAGTGAGGCTCAGATTTCACTCGTTAAAGACCATAGAAATTCAGCAGTTACAATTATCTGATCTAAAAATAACCTAGGACCCCGCAATGCACTGCTTATGACCTCACATATTACATCACTCATAACATCATCCAGTGATTGTGTTTTCTAAATGTTTGAGTGTTAAACATATATACTAAGATACCACAAAAGTTCAATTTGTTTAGTTTGTGTACTACTAATGAGTGATTCTATTTTACAACATAGATCATGTGAGTCTCTGTGCAACTGTGTATGTCCGTTTGTGAGTGGGTGCGTGTGTGGCTATACGAGTGAGTGAATGGGTGTGTAAGTGGCTGCCAATGGCAACTGCTGAGCCTGTGTTCAGGCCTGGTCGCCCCCACGCTCCTCTGCTGCTCTTTGCCTCCTGCTGCCGCTTCCTGATCCTGGTTCCTGCTCGGGCGACCCAGCCGCCGCTGAGCCGCCCGCCCGCACCAGCTTCTTCCTGCCACTGCCTCCCTGCCGTCCCGCCCCCGCCAGCCCATTCGCCGCCCCGCTCCCGCCAACCAGCTGATCTACCCACCTGGCTCCCTACTTATGATGCCCTCGCGTACGTGCAGCGTTGACGCTCAGCGGGCGCGCCGATTGTGCGCCGAAGGTGCAGCAAAGGTAAGCCCGTCTGCGCCTGGACCGCGCCCAGCGCCCGGACCCCTGGCCCCCGAGAACGCCAGCCTACACGATGGACTTACGACCCCACAATGCTCAACGCTGGCCGGAACCCCGCCTGCTACCGAGCCACCCCGAGACGCACCCACGGACCCTTCGCCTGCCAAGCCTGCCGATTCACCTGCCTCTGGACCTGCACCACCCCCGCCAAGTCAAGCACCAGCAGCAACCACCTGAAGTGCATCCTGCTCAACACCCGCTCCGTCCACAGGCACGCCGTGGAACTGTGGGACCTGCTCGACGCGACAGCACCGGGCGTCGCCTTCCTCACCGAAACCTGGATGAACGCCTCCTCAGTGCCCGACATCGCCATAGCTATCCCGGATGGATACAAGAACACCCGGAAGGACCGCGTCAACCAGGCGGGAGGAGGCATCGCCATTGTACACAAGAACTCCATCCGCATCTCGACTAACTCCGACGAAACTTTCACCGCTGCCGAACACCTGCACTTCCAGATACACACCGACCCCAAGACCACCCTCCGAGGCACCCTCATCTACAGACCCCCGGGACCACGTACACAATTCAGCGCAGACATCGCAGACTTCATCAGCCCGCACGCCCTTCCCTCCACCGACTACATCCTCCTAGGGGACCTCAACTTCCACCTGGAGAACAACAATGACAGAAACACCACCGCCCTGCTGGACAACCTCGCCAACCTCGGACTCAAGCAACTGGTGAACACCCCCACCCACTACGCCGGTCACACTCTTGACCCCCCCGTCTTCTCATCCAGCAAGCACATCTCCTTCAGCCACTCCACTGGACTCCACTGGACCGACCACAGCTGCATCCACTTCAGCTTCAGAAGAACTACGACCCACCACCACCCGCAACAGGTTCCCCGCCGGAGCTGGAGCAAGATCACTGCTGAGCAGCTCACCGCCTCCCTCAGCCAGAACACTCCCACCAGCACAACGGACCCCAACGAAGCAGCCAGCAACCTCACCAAGTGGCTGACCGCCTACGCCGATGACCTCGCACCACTAAAGAACCCTCCCAGCAGAACCGGCAGCAAGAAAACCCCCTGGTTCACCGACGAACTCAAGGAATCCAAGAAGAACTGCCGCACCCTCGAGAAAGCCTGGCGGCTCGACCAGACCACAGACAACAGGACCGCCCTCAAGCACGCCACCCGCAAACACCATCAGCTGATCCGCACCACCAAGAAGTCGGCACTCAAAGAACGACTGGACAACAACGCCCACGACAGCAAGGAACTCTTCAGCATCGTCAAAGAGTTCTCCAACCCCAGCGCCGGAAACAACGACATCACTCCCTCGCAAGACCTCTGCAACTCACTCGCCTCCGCAAGATCGCCGACATACACAACAGCTTCGACGCACAGACCATGCACCCTACCACCGAACCAACGCCCGCCACCACCACCCTCTGCAACTGGACCCCGATCAGCACCGAAGACACCACTCGCACGATGAACTCCATCCACTCCGGATCACCAACCGACCCCTGCCCCCACCACGTCTTCAACAAGGCCGACTCCGTCATCGCTCCCCATCTCCGGGACATCATCAACTCCTCTTTCCACACCGCCACCTTCCCGGAGAGCTGGAAGCACGCCGAGCTTACCGCCCTCCTGAAGAAACCAACGGCGGACCCCACCGACCTCAAGAACTACCATCCCATCTCGCTCCTTCCTTTTCCGGCCAAAGTCATCGAGAAGACCATCAACAGACAGCTCGCCGCCTTCCTCGAGACGAACGGATCCCTCGACCCCTCGCAGTCCGGGTTTCGGGCCAACCACAGCACCAAGACCGCCCTAATCGCAGCCACCGACGACATCAGAACCCTGATCGACAACGGGGAAACAGCGGCCCTCATCCTCCTGGACCTCTCTGCGGCGTTCGACACTGTCTGCCACCGCACCCTAGTGAAGCGCCTCAGCAACATCGGAATCCGAGAGAAAGCACTGGAGTGGATCATCTCGTTCCTCGCCGGAAGAACCCAGAGAGTCCGTCTCCCCCCCGTTCAGATCCAAGGCCACCGAAGTCATATGCGGCGTACCACAAAGATCTTCACTCAGCCCAACCCTCTTCAACGTCTACATGAGCCCCCTCGCAGCCATCGCACGCCAACACAACCTCAACATCTCCGACGACACCCAGCTGATTCTCTCCCTCACCAATGACCCCACCACCGCCAGAGCCAGCCTACACAAAGGGATGAAAGACGACGCCGACTGGATGAAGAACAGCCGCCTTAAACTGAACTCAGACAAGACGGAAGTCCTCATCCTGGGATCATCACCCTCTGCCTGGGACAACTCCTGGTGGCCCCCGGCCCTGGGCACTGCTCCCAAGCCAACGGACCACGCACGCAACCTGGGCTTCATCCAGGACTCCTCCCTGTCGATGTCCAGACAAGTCAACGCCGTCTCATCTTCGTGCTTCAATACCCTGCGCATGCTCCGCAAGATCTTCAGATGGATTCCCACTGAAACCAGGAAGACCGTTACCCAGGCACTCTTCACCAGCCGACTGGACTACGGGAACACCCTCTACGCCGGAACCACAGCCAAACTTCAAAAAAGACTCCAACGCATCCAGCGATTACCAACTGCTACCTACCTTTTCCCTCCTGAGGCGGAAGCCGGGAGGTCTCCTCACTATTCTTTGGCTTTTAAAACCTAGCGTGTCAGACTTTCATGCTGTTATTTTTAATTCTTTGCTTTGTGCAGCTCGTGCTCGCGCTTGTGTTATAAGCGTGTCTGAGCACAGCGCTGCTTGCCATTAGACTTCCCAGCGCTTGTAAGCGCTTCGCCCTTCTCCCCTCCCTTGCCTGGGACTGTGAGACCGCCCTCGGCTGAGTGTTGACGCCAAGGGCTGGGATCTCATTTTGGCCGCCATCTTGCGGGTAGAACTCTTCGCCCTCGCGCTCTAGCAGCGCTATAAAAGGGAAACGGAACATCCAGCAAGTGATTACCAACTGCTACCTACCTTTTCCCTCCTGAGGCGGAAGCCGGGAGGTCTCCTCACTATTCTTTGGCTTTTAAAACCTAGCGTGTCAGACTTTCATGCTGTTATTTTTAATTCTTTGCTTTGTGCAGCTCGTGCTCGCGCTTGTGTTATAAGCGTGTCTGAGCACAGCGCTGCTTGCCATTAGACTTCCCAGCGCTTGTAAGCGCTTCGCCCTTCTCCCCTCCCTTGCCTGGGACTGTGAGACCGCCCTCGGCTGAGTGTTGACGCCGAGGGCTGGGATCTCATTTTGGCCGCCATCTTGGGGGTAGAACTTTTCGCCCTCGCGCTCTAGCAGCGCTATAAAAGGGAAACGGAACATCCAGCAAGTGATTACCAACTGCTACCTACCTTTTCCCTCCTGAGGCGGAAGCCGGGAGGTCTCCTCACTATTCTTTGGCTTTTAAAACGTAGCGTGTCAGACTTTCATGCTGTTATTTTTAATTCTTTGCTTTGTGCAGCTCGTGCTCGCGCTTGTGTTATAAGCGTGTCTGAGCACAGCGCTGCTTGCCATTAGACTTCCCAGCGCTTGTAAGCGCTTCGCCCTTCTCCCCTCCCTTGCCTGGGACTGTGAGACCGCCCTCGGCTGAGTGTTGACGCTGAGGGCTGGGATCTCATTTTGGCCGCCATCTTGGGGGTAGAACTCTTCGCCCTCGCGCTCTAGCAGCGCTATAAAAGGGAAACGGAACATCCAGCAAGTGATTACCAACTGCTACCTACCTTTTCCCTCCTGAGGCGGAAGCCGGGAGGTCTCCTCACTATTCTTTGGCTTTTAAAACCTAGCGTGTCAGACTTTCATGCTGTTATTTTTAATTCTTTGCTTTGTGCAGCTCGTGCTCGCGCTTGTGTTATAAGCGTGTCTGAGCACAGCGCTGCTTGCCATTAGACTTCCCAGCGCTTGTAAGCGCTTCACCCTTCTCCCCTCCCTTGCCTGGGACTGTGAGACCGCCCTCGGCTGAGTGTTGACGCCGAGGGCTGGGATCTCATTTTGGCCACCATCTTGGGGGTAGAACTCTTCGCCCTCGCGCTCTAGCAGCGCTATAAAAAGCTCTCCCCTCCCTCCGCTCAGCGGACGCGATCAGCGGTCGCGCCGGATCTGCGCCGGAGTCGTGCCAGAGTCCTGCCCGTCTGCGCCCGTCTGCGCCCGTCAGCGTCCCGGAGGCGTTCGGCGTGGCAGGTTCCTCTGGCCCTATGCTTTCCTATTCCGCTCAAGAGCTCTACTCTCTGCGTGACTGGAATGCGTCTTGTCACTCAGTCTTTCCTGGCCGATATAGGGGTAAACATAAGTGCCCTGCCTGTCAATGGCACCCTGTACGCTCCCTCCCTTCCCCTATCCCTACTAAGGATTGTAGCATAAAACACCTTTGTCTCCTCCTTAATACGAGGTCGTTGCACCGACACACTCAAGAGATTTTTGATCTCCTCTTGACGACCAGTCCTACCTGTTTGATGCTCACGGAGACATGGCTCAATGATTCCTCCCACCCGGACATTGCGGCAGCCATCCCCATTGACTATACCATCCATCGACAGGATAGAGACAAGGGCAGGGGGGGAGGAGTGGCCCTGGTTGTGAAAAAATCTCTTCCGTGCACGGTCACGCATGCACATACCATCGCAGGGGCTGACTCCTTAGCCTTTACCATCTCCCTATCGCCGCAACAAGCGCTGAAGGGTCTGATTGTTTACAGACCTCCGGGCCCAGTGGGATCTTTTTTTGATGATCTCCAGCAGGCTATGTCGGTCCTTGTCCTTAGATCGGAGCAGTGTATATTGGCGGGAGATTTTAACTTTCACATGGACGACCACCAAGACCAGGACACCATCAAATTGCTGGATATTGCATCTACTTTAGGCCTTTCCCCCTATCTCTCTGGTCCGACCCATGACAAAGGCCACACACTGGATCAGGTTTTTTCCACCTCACCTATTTTGGCTGTAACACTTATGCCAGTCGTGTGGTCTGATCATTATCTTGCCCATTTTGAAATACCATCTATTACGATTTCTCCGGCTAGTGCCATGAGGCAGCAGGGTAGCAGCTATAGGGCATTCCATCGGGTGACTCCGGATCTGCTTACGCAGGCTCTGGTAGATCACCCCATGTCTTGTACGGGCGACTTGGAGAAAGATCTGGAGAGCCTGCAATCCTGGCTTATTGCCAGATTAAATGAGCTCGCTCCTCTACAGCCACCCAGGTCTGCTGCCCAACGGGTCTCTGCCCCCTGGTTCACGGAGGAACTGGCCCATGCCCGTAGGCAATGTAAAGTTGCAGAGCGGGCTTAGAGAGCCCAGTATGAACCTGAGGCTAAACAACGGTATAAAATCATGATGAAGTCATATCATGATTTAATTCTTCAGGGCAAGAAATGTTACTTTGCTAAAAGGATTGAAGACGCGGCTAACTCCTGTAAGGAGATTTTTTCAATTGTGCGTGAATTCACCAGCCCCCGGTCAATCTCTACTCAGGACGCTCCGGCGGAGACCTGGGCCAACACTATTGCTGATTTTTTCACCACCAAAATCAGGCAAATTCAGGATTCTTTCCCTTTGAGATCTATAGATGACCTGTCTACTATGCCGACTGAGACAGCTCTCCTGTCGCCTTCTGGCCCTGTTCTGCTAGACTTTCCGCCCCTTCCGGTTGCCGCATCCTTAGCCTTGATGAGGAACCTTAAATCGGGCTCACCGTTAGATCCATGCCCAGCAAAATTCTTAGCGAGATCGGCAGACGCCGTTAACCCCATAGCTAATCCCATCCTTAATCTCTCCCTGAGTCAGGGATTTCTGCCCCAGGCCTGGAAGCAGGCCATGGTCATCCCCCTCATCAAAAAGCCTAATCTTGACCCAGAGGTGCCTTCCAACTATAGGCCAATCTCGTTCCTTCCAGCACTGACCAAGATCCTGGAGAAACACGTGCATAGCGTGCTTTCTAACTTCCTGGAGTCTAATGAGTTACTTCATGAATCCCAATCGGGCTTTCGTTCCAACTTAAGCACCGAGACGGCGCTCCTGGAAGTTTCTGAGATCGTTAAGGAGGTGCTGGATACTGGGGGCAGGGTGATGTTAGTCATGTTAGACCTGTCGGCGGCGTTTGACACCGTCCCCCATGAGGATCTCCTCACTAGACTTCATGACATCGGCCTAGGGGGGACGGTGCTCAACTGGTTTCATTCCTTTCTTGCCAACCGCCGGCAGACGGTCTGGGTCCCACCTGGGTCCGCCGAGATGCCGCCATTGGGAGTCGGAGTGCCTCAGGGCTCTGTACTGAGCCCCACTCTATTTAACATCCTTATGACCCCTCTGGCGACACTGGCGGAGTCCTATGGGGCCCGGATCGTCTCTTATGCTGACGACACCCAGCTTCTGTTCACCTGTCGTAAGAGCGAAGAGTTCGATGGAGAAAGGATCCGCGAGTGCCTTGGGGCTGTTTTTAATTGGTTTCATCATAACAGCCTCAAGTGCAACTCGGACAAATCCGAAATACTATTCTTCGGATGCCCATCGGAACCAGATTGGCATGGATGGTGGCCTGCTGACATGTTCCCTCCCACTCAGTCCTCTAAGTGGGCTAAGAACCTGGGAGTTAAAATTGACAACGAGCTTTCGCTCAAATCCCAGGTTTCGACTCTTACGGGAACATGCTTTGGGATCCTCAGAATGCTACGCAAGTTCTTTCCCCTTCTCTCGGTGGAACATCGGAGGATCACTGTTCAGGCACTTATAGGATCCAGATTGGACTATGCAAATGTCCTTTATCTGGGTCTGCCAGAATATCTCCTCCAGCGTCTGCAGGTTACCCAGAATGCTGCCGCTCGTGCAATTTTTGGCCTGCACCGCCGCACCAGTGCCTCTAACCTCCTTGTATCCCTCCACTGGCTTCCGGTGCGGAAGAGGATACTGTTCAAGGCCATGACCCTTGCTCATAAGGCCTTGCATGGCAATGTTGCTAAATATCTTCAGAAGAGGTTGGATTTCTACCGACCTACACGATCCCTCAGGTCAGAAACATTGGCTCTGGCTCGGGTACCACGTATCAAAAGGGCTCCGCTAGGCAGCCGGTCCTTTAGATTCCTTGCTCCTCAGCTATGGAATTCCTTACCGGTGTCTCTGCGGAATACCGCGAAGCTGCTTGTCTTCAGGAAAGACTTAAAAACTTGGCTGTTTTCTGGATAGTCCGTCCCCTCTTTCAGGCCCCTGTTCTTTTACTGTTATGTTTTCCAGCTTTTTCTTTGGTCTGGAGCACAAAGCGCCGGGACACTGCTTTGGAGTAGCCGTTGCGCTATAAAAGTCCCATTTTAACATGACATAACATAACAGAACGCCTCCGCACGACTCATCCTGGACATCCCCCGACAAAGCCACATCACCCGACACCTGAGAGACCTGCACTGGCTCCCCGTCAGCAAGAGAATCACGTTCAGACTCCTCACCCACGCACACAAGGCTCTCCACGACCTGGGCCCCAAGTACCTCAACGACCGCATGACCTTCTACATGCCCACCCGCCAGCTACGATCGACCAGCCACGCCCTCACCACCGTACCATGCACCTGCAGAGCCACCGCCTGAGGAAGATCCTTCTCCTACCTGGCAGCCAAGACTTGGAACTCCCTCCCCACCCACCTTCGGCGAACCCAAGACCATCTCTCCTTCAGGAAGCAGCTCAAGACCTGGCTGTTCGAGCAGTAACTTACCCTCCTACCCCAGCGCCTTGAGACCCTCCCGGGTGAGTAGCGCGCTTTACAAATGCCGTGATTGATTGATTGATTTATTGGTAAATGAGAAGGTCCATGAGAGGCTGTATGGGTAGGTGTACAAACAAAGGAAGAGTGTCCGTCAGTGAGACGTGGGTGTGATCAAGATAGCACGTATTGGTATGAGGCCAGCTATAGTTGGTCAATATACTGGGCTAACTTTCTAGAAAAAACAAATTATTTCTTCAAGAAACCCTCACTCACCCTAGTGGTGACATGCTTCATCATCGGGTCCACTCGGGAGATCGAGTACCTCCCGAGTGTGCTACGACGCCAGGAGACTGCGGAGCGGGTTGTTGTGAGAGTGAATGTGAAAAAGAAAGTGTAGTTAAAAATGTCAGAGGTTGTCCCAAAAAATCATTTATTCGCTGGTCAACTTGACATATTAAAATTAATGCTATGTGCAGGGAAACTATCCACAAGAAATACAGGTGTTTCCCTGTTAGGGGAAGGTCAACATGTTTCTGCCCTTTAAGTGTGTGAGTTTACAGGGCTTTCGTCAGGACCAGTGAAGTGGGTGTTACCTCAACAGGTATAGGCGCGCTAAGGCCTACCCTGCTGTAGGTGTGAAAGTTAAAAACAGTGGCACTATGTGTAAAAAGTGCGTGAGAATACAAACCAAAGGCTAGGGATTTGCCTCAGTTGCGAGGAGCCCAAAAGTCTGCAAGTAGGTAAAAGACAGACAGACAGACAAGACACGAAACATACAAATGAGCAAATGGTCATTGATGATCACGGTTTTGCCATGCAACTTTAGGTGTGGCGTGGTACGTGCTAACAGACCTATCAATGGCCGTGGTCAGTAGGAGATCACATTGTAAAATGGAAGTTGTGCCCAAGAACGGTGGTGATGGGCCTCAACTAGGGCCAAGGTAGTGTGACCTTGCGCTATTTAAAATGGGGTGGTAAATGCCACGTGGGCTTGCAGTGCTAAGTACGGCCGTGTGGGCAGCCCTGTAGACTGTCCATATTAGTAACATTACCTAGGAGGAGAGTATCGGGGTTATTGCCCGAAGGGTGAATGTAATATACCAAGGCTGCGTAATAATAATGCGCAGCCCTGCTGGCCGTGAACTGGAGAGCTTAAAGTGGCACACTAAATGAAAAAACGGTGGCAGAGTCCTCACTTGTATTCAGTATGAACCACGCCCCATAGATTCAGAGGGGGGGTGGGAGCGACAATGGCACACCCTGTCAGGGTAAAGATAGACACACACACAAAGGAGAGATTACGAATGGTAGGCAGGAGCTCACACCCAAACACTTATCTGGTACTGAAGTCTGGTCGCTTGTACATACGCCCGCAACGCTCGACACCCTCTCGGCACCTAGCTGTCCCCGCTGGATCTCGTGGATCACGAGCGAGGGACGAGCCCGGCGCTAAGAGGGGAGGCGTCGGGACGCAGTCCAATCGCGAGCCTGGTTTAGAACGAGGCTTGAGAAGCAAGCCCCGCGTTGGAACGAGGCTTGAGAAGCAAGCCTCGCGTTGGCGCGTAACGAACTCTGTCACGCGTTAGCTGGCAGAGAGGTGAACAAAGCACAGACAGTGACCACGGCCATTGATAGGTCTGTTAGCACGTACCACGCCACACCTAAAGTTGCATGGCAAAACCGTGATCATCAATGACCATTTGCTCATTTGTATGTTTCGTGTCTTGTCTGTCTGTCTGTCTTTTACCTACTTGCAGACTTTTGGGCTCCTCGCAACTGAGGCAAATCCCTAGCCTTTGGTTTGTATTCTCACGCACTTTTTACACATAGTGCCACTGTTTTTAACTTTCACACCTACAGCAGGGTAGGCCTTAGCGCGCCTATACCTGTTGAGGTAACACCCACTTCACTGGTCCTGACGAAAGCCCTGTAAACTCACACACTTAAAGGGCAGAAACATGTTGACCTTCCCCTAACAGGGAAACACCTGTATTTCTTGTGGATAGTTTCCCTGCACATAGCATTAATTTTAATATGTCAAGTTGACCAGCGAATAAATGATTTTTTGGGACAACCTCTGACATTTTTAACTACACTTTCTTTTTCACATTCACTCTCACAACAACCCGCTCCGCAGTCTCCTGGCGTCGTAGCACACTCGGGAGGTACTCGATCTCCCGAGTGGACCCGATGATGAAGCATGTCACCACTAGGGTGAGTGAGGGTTTCTTGAAGAAATAATTTGTTTTTTCTAGAAAGTTAGCCCAGTATATTGACCAACTATAGCTGGCCTCATACCAATACGTGCTATCTTGATCACACCCACGTCTCACTGACGGACACTCTTCCTTTGTTTGTATATCTATTGATTGGGGACTAAGAGTGCCTCTGAACCCTGTCTCTCCCTTTGTTGATCGATATTAAGCTGCGCACAGCAGTGAGAGTTTTTCTCTTCTCTTTTTTTACTGAAAGAATCATAGATACAACTTCGGGTATCTATAGAAACCAAAAATGGCAACACCTATACCCAACCTGGGTTTAACTTTCACCACAGAGGAGGTAGACGAACTACTGGCAGACCCAAACATCTTTGCAGATCCAGCAGTAGCCCAAGCAGTGTCACACACAGCTGAATGGGAACAACTGACAGAAATAAAACGTGACAGAATTAGAACCATATTACATGGTACAATTCTAAAACAATACCTCACTTCTAACTCAGCCCCAAAAGGGTTGTTGGTCACCAATGCTCCTAGAATATTCTTAAACGATGCCACCTTTAGAAGGGATTGGGCCATGATTGCATGGCACTGCACAAGGGACTGGCTAGTGCTAATCATTAAAACAGCACTACGCCTATCAGAAACCCTACAAATTGAGATCCAACAGACAGAAGCCCAGTTCAAAACCACTATAACTGGATATAAAAAAAAGTTGGATGAAATTAATAGAGATCTTGTGGAATACAAAGACAACTTGATGCAAGCAAAACTAACAAAGTTCCAAAAGGATCTTAAAAAATTTAAATTTGAAAGTGTTTACCCTTACTCTGATCCTAACTATAGTATACCTAAAAAGGATTCCAACAAATCGGACGATTCAGACAGTCATTCGTCCAGTGGCAGCTCTATTAGCAACCAGAGCCCAAAACAAAGAGGACGTAGAGGGGGTAGAGGTAGGTCTAATTACCCTACCCAACAACCAAGGTGGCAGAACTACGGACAACCAAACAATGGTCCTCCACCTATATTTTACCAACAACCCCAGTTCCCGATGATGAACTGGAACCCCTACATGCAACCCTTCATTCCTCAGAACCACCCACCCATGCCTTTTTTAGGGAGAGGCGGGCGGGGACGGGGACGGAGCAGAGGAACCACACAAGTGACTTGGGAGGACGAAGACTCAGTGGGGAAACACACTCGCAGTCGAACAGCAACAGCCAGCACGAGCGCAATCTAAGTCTCGTAACAAACCTCTCAAAGAAAATTCTGACACCAGAGGAAACAAAAGTCCTAGAGAGGGGCCTAGGGTTTGTCCCAACCTCACGTCCGGACAAATTTCGACTCCATTGCGAGCTAGCACAATTCTTTCGAAAACTCAAACTCAAGGCGTTTTTTGAGTCAAAAGAACAGCCCGAAACCCATGAACAGGAGTTTGATACAACATTCAGACCTAAATCAACCTTCATGCCACCACCGCATTCTATACCAGCCGCAATTACGACCTTTGAACAGGCGGTCACAAAAGATCTGGAAGCCCTGGAAAACCCCAAACGGTACAACAACTTTTCGGCGGCGGAACACAAAGCCCTCGAGAACTTGAAAAATGACAAAGACATCGTCATTAAACCCGCCGATAAGGGCGGTGGAATCGTCATTCAGGATAGCAAAGACTATGACGAAGTATGCCTGTCTCTCCTTAATGACAGGACCAATTATACCCTCCTCAATACAGACCCAACTGCTGAAATGAAAACACGAATATCCACCATTGTACAGGAGGCTGAGCTGAATGAACACATCTCAGCTCATGAGGCGGCATTTCTCACGGCAGGGGGGCCAACAATCCCTTACTTTTATACACTGCCAAAAACTCACAAGAATAGATTACCGCCACCAGGACGCCCCATAGTGTCTGGCATTGGCTCAGTACTGGAACCGCTATCTACATTCTGCGATCATTACTTGAAGCCAATAGTACAAAACTCCAGCACCTATCTAAAGGATACTAAAAGCCTTCTCAGACTATTGAATGACATCTCTTTCGAACCAGACTCAGTCATCTTAGTCACCATGGACATAGAGAGTCTATACACGAGTATCCCGCAGGAAGAAACATTACGGGTACTGGCACAAGCACTGGACACAGTGACTTGGGAATATGTCACACCAAAGGCGTTTATTCTACAATGTGCAAGGATGGCACTCAAAGAAAATTATTTTGAGTATAAGGGACAACTGTACCTCCAATGCACAGGGACCTCTATGGGCAGCACCTTCGCTCCTAGCGTAGCGGGGTTGTACGTGTACGATTTCGAGACTAAACATATTCTGCCCCCTTCGAACCCTTTTGCCTCCTCCATAGGCCTATGGAAGAGGTACATAGACGATATTCTCATATTATGGACGGGCACCGAAAACAACCTTACTGAATTTCTAAGCTGGGTCAACACTCTTGACCCCTATTTAAAATTCACAAGCAACTACAGCAAAGAATCATTAGTCTTCCTGGATGTGGTGATTAGGATCAATGGAACAGCTCTCACTACTGTGACCCATCACAAACCTACAGCGAGGAACAACCTTCTACAATTCAATAGTTTCCATCCTAGACCTCTACGTGAGAACCTGCCCTACGGGCAATTTCTCCGCCTTAGAAGGAACTGCAGCAGTACTACGGACTACAAGAGACAGGCAGAGGACCTAACTGTCAAATTGAAACAAAGAGGCTACCCTCAAGGCATCCTCAATAAAGGACAGCTCAGGGCCCGGAACCAACCCCGGGAAGCCCTTTTGGAAGAGAACGAAAAGTTGGACACAGAGATCCCTTTGACGTGTGTTACAACATATAGCACACTATCAGACAATGTAAAAAAGTCAATAAACAAAAATTGGAGAATTATCACCAGTAGCATCGGGAACTGGGAGAAACCATTGTTTTCCTTTAAAAAGGGCAGGAGTATTAAGGATGCCCTGGTACACACAAGGCCCTTAGCAAGTCAATCGTCACTTATTAGATCTGTGACTGAACCATGGAATTTACCCCCCGTAACTGGACACTTTCCATGCACCGACTGCAGCGTCTGTCATTTGACAACTCACACTAAACAGTTAAATTTGGAACCGGGGAAGGTATGGACACAAATGTCCCATACAAATTGCAATTCCACCCATGTGGTTTATCTGATTACCTGCCCGTGTGCCAAGAGATATGTAGGCATGACAACCCGGAAAGTTAAGACACGCATTGGCGAACATCGCAGCAATGTTCGCTGCAAGAAAGTAACGACCAAACTCAGCGAACATTTTCTGCAAGCAAATCATACCCCCAATGATATGTTCTGGACGGTAATTGAACAGGTCAACAACCCCAGGAACAGAGACAATATCCTGTTCGAAAAAGAGCAACGCTGGGTGTACAGACTCAACACTCATAATGATGGTCTAAATGACCAAATACCTTGGGCCAGTGTTCTGAAATAGTAACACCTTCCTAGTGCCTGGATTGTATTTTCCCAACTTTGCGACTTCCCTATTTTCAACAACTCCACCTTCTCATGGTGATCCTCACCCACATAATCCACAGTACACTAATTTGTGTGGGCGTAACTCATTCATCCCCATATGACAACTGTGAAAGTGGATACTCCAACACTTTGTTCCCCAAACTCCACCTTCTCATGGTGATCCTCACCCACATCAACCAACTGTACCCCCGTGGTATAACCCACAGTACACTAATTTGTGTGGGCGTAATTCATTCATCCCCATATGACAACTGTGAAAGTGGATACTCCAACACTTTGTCCTCCAAATAGCTAATGAACCTAAATCCACCTTTTTTGTCAAGTTATTCTTAAATGTTAATTTTATAACATTTTAACTTAACGGACCCCTGTTGTATATCCTTCTGATCGGGTCCGTTTCCCCACTCGCTCATTTGTTTTGATGAGATGAGCCAAGCCTCGTTTCTAATCCCCGGCTGACAGCTTGCTTGTCAAGCCTCGATCTGGCCAACTAAAAGCCTGCACGCGCAGGCGCACTGTCTGTGCTTTGTTCACCTCTCTGCCAGCTAACGCGTGACAGAGTTCGTTACGCGCCAACGCGAGGCTTGCTTCTCAAGCCTCGTTCCAACGCGGGGCTTGCTTCTCAAGCCTCGTTCTAAACCAGGCTCGCGATTGGACTGCGTCCCGACGCCTCCCCTCTTAGCGCCGGGCTCGTCCCTCGCTCGTGATCCACGAGATCCAGCGGGGACAGCTAGGTGCCGAGAGGGTGTCGAGCGTTGCGGGCGTATGTACAAGCGACCAGACTTCAGTACCAGATAAGTGTTTGGGTGTGAGCTCCTGCCTACCATTCGTAATCTCTCCTTTGTGTGTGTGTCTATCTTTACCCTGACAGGGTGTGCCATTGTCGCTCCCACCCCCCCTCTGAATCTATGGGGCGTGGTTCATACTGAATACAAGTGAGGACTCTGCCACCGTTTTTTCATTTAGTGTGCCACTTTAAGCTCTCCAGTTCACGGCCAGCAGGGCTGCGCATTATTATTACGCAGCCTTGGTATATTACATTCACCCTTCGGGCAATAACCCCGATACTCTCCTCCTAGGTAATGTTACTAATATGGACAGTCTACAGGGCTGCCCACACGGCCGTACTTAGCACTGCAAGCCCACGTGGCATTTACCACCCCATTTTAAATAGCGCAAGGTCACACTACCTTGGCCCTAGTTGAGGCCCATCACCACCGTTCTTGGGCACAACTTCCATTTTACAATGTGATCTCCTACTGACCACGGCCATTGATAGGTCTGTTAGCACGTACCACGCCACACCTAAAGTTGCATGGCAAAACCGTGATCATCAATGACCATTTGCTCATTTGTATGTTTCGTGTCTTGTCTGTCTGTCTGTCTTTTACCTACTTGCAGACTTTTGGGCTCCTCGCAACTGAGGCAAATCCCTAGCCTTTGGTTTGTATTCTCACGCACTTTTTACACATAGTGCCACTGTTTTTAACTTTCACACCTACAGCAGGGTAGGCCTTAGCGCGCCTATACCTGTTGAGGTAACACCCACTTCACTGGTCCTGACGAAAGCCCTGTAAACTCACACACTTAAAGGGCAGAAACATGTTGACCTTCCCCTAACAGGGAAACACCTGTATTTCTTGTGGATAGTTTCCCTGCACATAGCATTAATTTTAATATGTCAAGTTGACCAGCGAATAAATGATTTTTTGGGACAACCTCTGACATTTTTAACTACACTTTCTTTTTCACATTCACTCTCACAACAACCCGCTCCGCAGTCTCCTGGCGTCGTAGCACACTCGGGAGGTACTCGATCTCCCGAGTGGACCCGATGATGAAGCATGTCACCACTAGGGTGAGTGAGGGTTTCTTGAAGAAATAATTTGTTTTTTCTAGAAAGTTAGCCCAGTATATTGACCAACTATAGCTGGCCTCATACCAATACGTGCTATCTTGATCACACCCACGTCTCACTGACGGACACTCTTCCTTTGTTTGTATATCTATTGATTGGGGACTAAGAGTGCCTCTGAACCCTGTCTCTCCCTTTGTTGATCGGCTGTATGGGTAGGTGAGCTGCTATAAATGGTAAATGAAAGGGTGCACGAGTGGCTGTATGGGTAAATGAGCAGGTGCATAAGTGTCTGTATGGGTGAGTGAGAGGGTACATGAGTGGCTGTATGAGTGTGTGAATGGGTGTATAAGTTTGTATGGGTGAGTGAGTAGATGTTTGAGTGGCTGTATTGGTGAGTAAGTATGAAAGAGGATCTATGGAAGACTTGTGGTTGTCTCAGTCACTGCATAGGTGAGTGAGTACATGTGTTAGTATAAGTATGAGAAAGTGAGTGGGTGTATGAGAAACTCTATGGGTGTATGAGTAGGTGTGTAAGTGTCTTTATGACTGAATGTGTGAGTGGCTGTATTGGCCAGTGAGAAGGTTCATGTGTGACTGTATGGGTGAGCGGATGTGTGAGTGGCTTTATGGATCAGTGAGTGTGTGTGTACATGGGTCTGTGAATGCGTATGTGAGTGGTTGTGTGAGTATATGAGATATTCAATGGGATGTGAGTGGGTATGAGAGTGGATGATGTCATCAGTGATGTTATCAGTGATGTCATTTGTGATGTCATCAGTGTTGTCCCTGACCATGTCATGAGTGATGCAATATATGACATCATAAGCACTACATTGTGGGGGTGCACGTTATAGTTGGCTCAGTTAACTATAACTGCTGAATTTCTAAGGGTTTGTACGAATGAAATCTGTGCCTAACTATACCCTCCCTTAATTTTGGGATCTGATGAAGGCTACCAGCCAACCGCCAGATATCTGGGCCCCCCTCATTTCCCATCTAAAACGTCAAGATGCCTCGTCTAGTCCATTGCCCAACTCGCCCAACAGAACAGACTTGCCCAACACAGACAGTGTGGGTACTCAGCCACAAACGTCATTGTTGTCCCCACAACACTACGCACTAACTCCCGCACACACTTTGGCTCCGTAGGATGTTTCATCTCAGCTCAGTGCTAAGTCTCTTCATGCTATGTGGTGCACTGAGTTGTATCATCATGCACACGTCCGATGTGTATGGAATGGGTGGTTAAATGTGACTATGCAAGTGCCTCACTGATAGTTTGTAACACAACATGTGGTTTAATCTTTCATAAAGGTTTTCAAAAGCAAAAAAAAACTATACTGTCCCTTTAACCTTTGATTTTTCCAGTGAATTTCTAAATTTTTTAAATTCTATTTCCTGCCAATAACATCTCTGTAACCTTTATTTTTGCCAATTGCATTTCCTAACTTTAACATCCTTGTAACCATTAGTTTTTTCAATGAATTTCCACTTTTAGTTTCAATTTTATTTCCTAACTGTAGCCTGTAAATGTTGACAATGGGTTTGTGAGTGACTGTATAGGTCGGTGAGTGGGTATATGAATGGCTGTATGGGCTGTAAGTGGGTGTGTGAGTGGCTGTATGGGTCTGTGAGTGGATGTGTGAGTAGCTGTATGGGAGTGCCAGTGTGGGTCTGTGAGTGGGTGTGTTAGTGTCTCTGTGGGTCTATGACTAGGTCTGTGAGTGGCACAATGGGTTTGTGAGTGGGTGTATGAGTGCCTATGTGTGTGTATGAGTGCCTATGTCAGTCTGTGAGTATGTGTTGGTCTGTGACTGGGTTTGTTATTGGTGACATGGGTCTGTGAGTGAGTGTGTGAATGCATGAGATATTCTATGAGTGGGTGCTTCAGTACCTGAGTGGGGTCTGCTCATTTTCTGCCTTTTTTCTGGTCACTTCTGACATTTATTTTGCTGCTTTCTGCTTATTGCTGACCTTTATTCTTCCTCATGCTGCTAGTTTCCGGCCTCTATTTTTCCTCTTTCTGCTAATGTCTGCCCTTATTTTGCCTCCTGCTCATTTCTGACCTTTATTTTACCTCCTCCCACTCGTTTCCGACCTCTATTTTGCCTCTTTCTTCTCGTTTATGACCTTCATTTTGCCTATTTTTGCTAATTTCTGGCCTCTATTTTGCCTCTTTCTGCTCCTTTGTGAACTTTATTTTGCCTCCTCCTTCTGGTTCTGATATTTATCTTGCCTCCTTCTGCTCATTTCTGACCTTTAGTTTACCTCTTCTGCTCCTTTGCAACCTATATTTTGCTTCTTTCTGCTCATATCAGATCTCTATTTTGCCTTTCTTCTCATTTCTGAACTTTATTTTGCCTCTTTTTGCTTGTTTCTGACTTCTATTTTGCCTCTTACTGCTCCTTTCTGACCTTTATTTTGCCTCTTTCTTCTCACATCTGACCCTTGTTTGCCTCCTTCTGCTTGTTTCTCACCTCTATTGTGCCTCTTTTTGCTTGTTTCTGACTTCTACTTTGCCTCTTTCTACTCGTTTCTTACCTTTATTTTCCCTTTTTCTGCTCATTGCTGACCATTATTCTGCATTTCTGCTCGTTTCTTTTGTGTCTTTCTCCTCATTGCTGGTCTTTATTTTTCCTCTTTCTGCTCATTTCTGTCTTCTATTTTGCCTCTTTCTGCTTGTTTCTAACCTTTATTTTCCCTCTTTATGCTCGTTCCTGACCATTATTCTGCCTTTCTGCTCATTTCTGTCCTCTATTTTGCCTCTTTCTGCTTGTTTCTGACTGTTATTCTGCCTATTTCTTCTCGTTTCTCACCTTTATTCTGCCTCTGTCTTACCTTTATTTTCTCTCTCCTCGCCCTGGGATTGCGGGGGGATCCTCAAGGCCCCCCAGTCCCAGCCGGCTTTCCCCTTCCTGCGAGAGCCGGCATAGCTCTCGCATGAAGGGAGTTGCTGAAAATGTAGCTCCCTGCAAGTGAGAGCAATCTTTCATCTATTTCCCTGCCCGCATGTCTGCAGACAGGGAAAAAGATAAAACCTCCGCTTCCTACAGGTGGCAGCACTTTAAAAGCTCCTGCCCGCTTGAACCAGAGTGTTTGCTTTTGATGATTGGGAGCAGTCACAGCTCTCACCAAGCAAAAGCAAACAGCTATGTCAAGGTGTTGTATGGCGTTTTAGGCTTCAATTGCATTTTGCCGATTCATGCCCTTATATAGGTACAATTCTCGTTGCCCTTATATAGGCATAGCAATCAAGCCCTTATTTAGGCATAGCCCATGCTAACCAAATACAGGCACCAAATGTCACAGCGATTTCTTGGAAAGCCGGCTTAAGCAGTTAGGGACTTCCCCTTGCTTGCATATTGATTTCTTCAAGAACTCAGTTACTTTACAATGAACAACTATTCCTCAGGGGTTAATTTATAACATTCATATGCCCGACTTTACGTCAACTATGGCATTCCTAAACACCTTCAAGTTATAAATATACCTTCACTTGCTATAGCAAGATACAGTGGTTCGGAGCAGTTCAAAGACCTACTTTCCCAATGCAGCTTGCTACAGCAAGTGCCGAAGGAAGCCGACTCTCCAGCTGACGCACTGATCAGGAACCTGCCTTTCTCTTCCCGGAATCAAGCTCGAGTGTTTCCGGCTCCCCTTGCGGGGTGTTGGGAAATCGAGTCCCGTGACAGAGATACCAGACCTCCTTCATTCTAACAAGGTATGGAGCTGATTAGAACCTTCAGAAACCTTTGGTAGATTCTTGGCAAAACTAAACCTATGCTAAACAACACTTACTTCTTCCCTCGTACTAGACTTAGGTTAGGTACATTGGGGTAGGCGTATTTTAGAAGCACCAGTTGAGTATTTTAGTCTATGTTATTTATGTATGTATTTTTATGTGGCTTAGAAACCATACAATGCCCTTACAGTATTATTTCATATTACTGTTTATGCTGTACGCATTATACTTTGCATTCTACATAACGATTGTAGCAGTTCACCTCTCTTGTATGAGAAAGAAGACTGTTCAATAAACCCTTTTAATGAAAACGCCTGTCTCTCTATTTCTACGCAACTCTGTAGAAATGAAGCATGCACAATTGACTGAGTGAAATGCTTATCTATTGTTTCCACAACTCTGAGAGATATATTCTTATTCTTGCGAAACAAAGTTGTCATGTTTATGCGGTTGTCAGAAACGTATTCCTTCTTGTGTATTCGAGAAAGTTTCTAGTGACCTCTGCGTTAGCTGGCACACACACAATTAAGTTTAGTATATTCAATAGAGACCTAGTTGACCTCAGTCCTACGTCAAATCTATAGTATATATTATTCCAATGTGCAGAGCCTATTGGGAATATAGGAACTACACTACACCGGGGGTGGGCACCCCAGGATATAACAAGAGCCAGCCCTAGAGGTTGTGGGCCATTATTGGTTCCAGGAGGGGGCCACACAGCCCAATCCTTTCATCTGCACAGGCCTTCCATGGGGAGGTGGTGGCACCGGGGCCGTATATGTCCCAGGAGGTGGACTGCGTGGCTCCTCTCCCTCATTTTTTAAAAAGGAATTGGCTCTGGGGAGGTGGTGGTCCCCAGGGTTTGGGGGGGTCCGCATGGCCCCCTGTTCCTTTTTAACTCTAGCCCTGGGGAAGTGGTAGTCCACAGGCCCAGAGGGGTCCACATGGCCCCCCAGCTAAATGTTATCTATAGCACAGAGGAGTTGGTGGATCCCGGGTCAAAAGTAAGCCCTTGGAGGGGGGCCCTGTATGCCCCCTCCTTTTTTTTCCCTCTTTAATGCCTGCATGCCCCTGGGTCCTGGCACACCCGGGGCTATAATGTAAACAAGCAAGGGAGAACATGCTTGTTTTGTTGTTGTTGAAGATTCATGGCTCCATTGCACTTTTGCGCCAATTTATTTTTTTTTAAATGCTTTTTTTGCCCTGGCGGAGTCCCTCTGGGACACCAGTGCCAGAGTTAAGGAATCAGGGAATTTCTAACCTTCCCGCTTTTTTTTTCGCAACGTTTTTTTAGGGACTTGGCTGAAGCTGAGTTTCAAGATAGCTGCCAGCACTTCCTGGTGGAAGTATTGGCACCCAATCAGATCTCAGCATGAGAGATTGAGGGTTCACGGAGCCTTTCCGAGTCCATATATATAAATATGGATTTCTTTTAATATCTCACAAACTACTGAATGGATTTACACCAATTCACAAAGAGGTCATGCTGTAGTTGTGTCTAAAATACCTATGGGAATTTACATTGGAAAACGCGTTTTGGGACCCCTCACTTTTTCTCGTCCTCCGCTTGACGTGTCACCCCAAAACTTTCAAGACAGCAGCTGAAGTGAGCTTCATACTAATTTTGATAATTTCACGAGATCTTAAAAAACCTAGAAATTCACCAGTTACAGTTAGCAATGCTAACTATACAGTTATAGTTAGCAGTGCTGACTATAACTTGTGCATCCCCCATTCATGCACTGCTTATGACCTCACAAATGACATCATTCATAACATGGTCTATGACATTATTTATGAAATCACTAATGATATTTCAAAGGAACATTATTGATGACATCACTAATAACATCATCCAATGAAAGTGCAAGTTTTGTTTTACAGTTTACACAGTTCCGAGTAACTACCTTATTACTACTCTATGTAATTTTGGACAACTTGGGTACAGCTAATGGGTGTAAGTGTTTACAAAACACATGAACTTCTAATGCACCATGGCTGTGTAGTGGTATTGAACACATTGTAAATATTTGCATTCAGGAGTAACTCTGTTGGCAAGTGACAGTTGACTTGCATTAATTATGCTTCCTTCAACCTTTTAGTTCTGCAGAAAAAGTTTCCAACAGGAGAAAGATTCTACCTATGATTTGTAAGCATCATTGAGTCATTAGAGAGAATCGGGTCAGCCTGATTATTTATACTTAACATGGAAGAGTGTGTGCACCAGGTACTCACCTAAGTATGCCTCCTTGTTTTGCTTCAGACAAAGGGCTATCTGTAATGTTTTCACCACAGTAGGAAGGTTGCTGGTACTATGATTTTTAGCACCTTCAAATCTTTGTTATTTTTAGCAAACTGTATCTTTTTGGACAACTGTTGCATACAATGTACACTGTTCTTAGAAATTCACCACAGAGTATTCAAAGAATCTACTAATGAGAGTTTTACTGTTTGCAAACTGTGTGGTATAGAATGAACGCTTTCCGGTTTCGGCAAGACAGTGTACGTGTATCGGTATACATCCCAACCAGTAACAGGACACCGCGAAACTGGGGTCTAGAGCCAAACACAGAATGGAGTGACACTCTACCTACAGTTAGGTCACCACATGAATTGGCCGGACACTGTGCTCGCATTCATGATGCTGGGTAGGAAGGAACTTTTTATCAACCACTGTGTGTAGATGGTGAACTCACTAGGTCCTGAAGAAATGCCACGGATCACATCAGACCACTGTGCATGACACATGTCGACCATGAGAGTTGAGCCTAGCTCCACTGGACCATAAAGTCAGAGAGTGGCCACTCTAATTGTTTTTAAGAAGGTGGATAGCCAGAATGAATAAAAGCTTTATTTGGACTATCCAACCTTTTTTAATATCACTCACTTTCACCGCATCTACACCACTTAGACCCCTCACACCCACAGCACCATATGGCAAGGAACAAAAGATCTCTGCTAAAGAGCCCCTTTAAGGGTGCCCGTCCGGGTATTGCTGTGCTGACCCGATGGGGAGCAGGTCCAAATGATGAAGCATGACACCTAGCTTGCTGGGTGTGTGAGGACTCTTGTTCCGACATGGAGGATCCCCTTCCTCCTACCTCTTTATCACTTTGTCCGACTTGAGGAACTGCATGCCCTTTGTGATTAGAGTTGATGGGGCATGTATGCTGGACCTCCCTAAATAGCCCTTAAAGTTCCTTCTCTTGCTAATAAGAGAATGAACGCTCTCCATAGAGTAAATCTGTTTACAGTACTCCGTTCTCTACTGATGTCAACTTCATTTCTTAAATCAACTTCATTTCTTAAAGTAGGTTTGGTGCGTGTCAGGGGTTTGTTACAGATAAAAGCTGTCTACAGTAGGGCATTTGTTTTGAAACTGGCATTCACTCTTTTGGTTTTATTAGAATAATTGTTTTCAAATTGAACACTGTACTCAATGAGGGTTTCCCATATATCTGTGGTTGATTGTTAATGTGAACTATGCTAAGTGTAAAGCCAAAGTAATTTATACAGTAATATGCATTAAAATGAAGCTTGGATGATGTCATCTGTGATGTCATCAATGATGTCATTTGAGATGATAAATGGTGTCATAAGACATGTCATGAATGATATCATCGGTGAGGTCATAAACAGTGCATGGTGGGGCACAAGCAATAGTTAGCGCTGCTAACAATAAATGGTACATTTCTATATGTTTTTTTTTGTTCAAACCATTAATGTTGACACTGACAAATTCATCTAACTATAAAGTTATGTTAACCTTTGTGTTTTTTCCAGTGAATTTCTAAGGATTTGTTCCTATGAATATATAAAGTAATAATATTTTTTATGCTCTCACAAGAAGTGGTACATTTGGAATTAGGTGAATAACAGTATTTCCTTGTAATTCTGAAAAAATTAAGACATTAGCGATTTTGATTAGCTTGGAAAAATTGATTCTATAAAATATATAAAGCAATAATATTTTTACAATCTCATGAGACGCTCACAGGAGTCTTGTGAAAGGTGAGGAAGAGGAACCACATCCTAAGAGAGGATTGTGATTGGTTCATATGTTTGTCTTATTTTTTAGCAAAGAATGATTCCGTCCTTGTTGCTTCATTTACCTATTGGGTTTTGCTGTGGTTTGTACTTTTTGGCTAGCTCTCTGACATTGCTAATTTTATGTCACCAGAATGTCATCCTCCGATTCAGATGAACAGTCTAGTGCTGTTTCTACAACTCGGTCATCTCAGCCGGCTAGAATTTTAAAAAAAACAGGCACCTCCATCTGTACCAAGACCTCTCTCTTATATCACTTTTCCCTCTACTACAGCATGAAACACCTCACTGTTGCATCACAAGTAACCATACCTGCATAGCAAAATAATAGGCGTTTCCATTGCCAACTCCCTGTAGGATAAAAGATGTGCATAATACCATTGACATACATATACATGTAGTACCATATTACAAGTCCCTAAACATGGAACTGCCAGATTTACTGAATATTGCAATAGTGTAATAAACTTGAAATTTACAAGTATTAAACAAACTAATCCAAAGTAACTTTTTTTTATTACAACAAAACAATGTAATAGCAATATAAAACTACAACTACATTAACAACATATAAAAACAACTATAATACAAAAAACAAACAACTTTAAAATACATTAAAAAAATTCTGACACTCCTATTTTCCCTTTGCCCTTTTTTGCCTACTGGATTTTGATCTTGGTAGCACTTCTTTTACAGTGTTTTACCCACCTTAGCCTGCCAAAGAGTCTTTAGATTTGTGCTATATCATTGCAGCCTAGGTGGCAACAACAATCCCAGCAAAGAAGCATATCTATAAATATACAGTTCCCAAAGCCTAGCTCATCCAGAAATAGCTTGTACTGCTGAACTACTCAACTGTTCAGGTGACTCCACATGCTTCCAACCTAAATACTGTATGCCTGAAGAGGTAGTTATAGCTGAATAGAACAGTAATCCTGCTTCTCTTAACAAGTCTCTTCTTTGCCTCAGAGGCCAGTTTCCATTTTCTTCCTAAAAAAAGAAAAAGACAAAATAACCAAAAAGATAAGTTACATACAGTTCAATAATTGGTATCAGCGATACCTCAGTATATTTTCTAAACCTTTCTACATTTTTGAGATGTCATCAGCGATGTCACTGAGCATGTCATGAGTGATGTAATATGTGACGTCATCAGTAGTGTATTGCGGGGGCGCGAGCTATAGTTGGGTCTACTAACTATAACGGATGATTTTCTATGGTTTTTTACGAGTGAAATCTCCAACTTACTATAACTTCCCTGAAACCTATGTTTTTTTCAGTGAATTTCAAATGTTTTTTAAAATGTTAATTTATAACTATAACGTCCCTGAAACCTATGTTTTTTTCTGTGAATTTCGACGGTTTTTTAGATGCTAATTTCTAACAATGCATACAAAGGTAGGAGATGTGAAAAAAGAGGAAGAAAAGCGCAGAAAGAAGCAAGACAAATGCAGAAAGAGGCAATAGAAGTCCAGGAAGACAAAGAAAAGTACAGGAAGAAGAAAAGATGTGCAGAAAGAACCAACAGAGGAGCAGAAAGTCCTCCTGTGCCCCCAACATTTTGCTGATGGGTACTGGTGGGAACTGACTCTAACTAACCAGGCCTAGAGCCAGTGGTATGCTAAAAGACACTTAGAATACAGTGCAAACACCTACATACATTAGGGAACACTATGCGTTGGGGTACACCTGTGATTAGCATGACCGCCTCTGCATTTTCCATGTGTTAATGCCTGGGTCATTGCATGAGTAGTGACTGGATGATTAGAGTGCTACAAGGAGAGTGCATGGTGATTTTATAAGTGCTTGGGTTGTGGCGCAGTGATTGGATAAGCACATATGATTGGCTGGGTGAATGGAGGACTGCATAGATAGTGCCAGGGAGATTACTGGACTGCATAGGTAGTCCTCAAGGTATTGCAGCAGTGCATGTGTTAGTGACTGGGTCATTGCATGAGTACTTGGGTACTGATTGGATAATTAAAGTACTGCACGGAGAGTGTGTGGTAAATTTAGTGACAATGTAAATGCTGGACGGCATGGGTACTACCTGGGGAATTGAAGGAGCAAATGAGAAGTGTGTAAGTGGGTACAGGACTGCAAGGGTAGGGCATATGGGATTGTAACAGAGATCAGTTAGTATCTGGATAATTGCATGTGTACATAGCTACTGACTGAAAGATTAGATTACTGCATGGAGAGTGCTTTAGTGAATTTATAAGTGCTTGGGTATTAGCGGAGTGTTTGGATTAGTACATGGTAGTAGCTGGGTGACTGGAGGACTGCATGGGGAGTGACAGGGTGATTGCTGGACTGCATGGGTACTTTACATGTTTTAAGGTTAGAGAGAGACCCCTTTGCACACCAGGGGAATAGGGTACTTTAAACAGTAGAAAAAAGGGGCTTTCCCTTGGCGGACACACTATAATTTCATACACATCATATTCATAGAAATCATCTACATATAGACAATAGGTCCTACACAGTATAGTACATCCACACACGTTATGTAGTTCAAGAATTTATTCTTTTGTTAAAAATTAAAAAGTCTTTTCCATAAATATTCCACTTAAAGAATTATTAGCACAAAGCGTGCCCACATTAAAACAAATTACAATTTCAAAAGCACAATTTTTACACACATGAATGGTTAAAAACACATTGACTAACACTGAATTTTCATCAACACAAGTTGCTGTAAAAAGAAATCACATAAAGGGAGAGACATACAAAGACATTGCTAATTAGTTATTGGATTTTGCACATCTGAGAACCTAACAATCACAAAATCTAAACCTGGACCCGTTATTATCTTGTCTACAGGATAGATTTGTTCTCTTGATTGCGCAGCGGTAGCGTCGACGCGTTTCAATGGCTATTGTTGATCATCTGCCATCTTTATCAAGACTAAATAATCAGTCTCTCCTAATTTCTGGGCACTGGTTGGTTGCCACTGACATAGTTATTCCTGCGGGTAAACATATTTCTATCAGTGTTTTACATAAGAGCTGTTTTCATTTCATAAAGACTTTATGTACATACTCACTCTACTCACAAAAACATATTTTCTATACAAGGGCTACCCATCCCCTCCTTCTCCTATACATACTGTACAATACCAATGATCCTCACCTCATATCCTATTGTAAAACACTTCTTTTGGGCTCACTTTATAGCTTTGTTCCTCCCTTACATTTTCTATCTAGAATCATAAAAAGTGCATGTGTGCTACTGCCTCTAATGCTCAGGACTTTTATATCTTGTCAAACTGTTGTCTTATAAGCTGTTATTTAGGTTTTTGAATAATCTTTTGCACTTACTCGCTCCTATTCGGTACCCCATTGTGTCTGCTGAAAGATCGAACTACTAGTTCTCTATTTACTCGTGAAACACGGGTTATGCCTCTCCAATCTCATGCATTACAAGCTTTCAACATTATCGACGAGTTAAAGCAATAATGCTTATTACCTGGTTAAATAGCAATTTTTATTATCATGGTTTTTTTCAGGGATTCAATTTTCAGAAGTTTGGTCCTTCACTATAATGCGTTCCTTAAGAAACGAATAAATATATTCATTATCCTATGCCCTCATCTCGTTATCGCATCATTTATTAAGGAAATCTCTAGTTATTACCTTTGAGCGAGTGTTATATCTCATTGGGTCCGCCCTTCTTATTCTTTTTCTTTTCTCTTAATTCAGTGCACCTTACTGCTTATAGGATAGAAACAGGAGATATGCTCACCTCATTTGTTTTATTATATCTATACTTCCTTGTGATTTGTTACTGGCTCATTCGCATTTTACCTTGTCATGGTGCGATTATTCATTTGCGTTATTATTGGCGGACTCTATTTCTTATCTTTTTTTGGTTGCACACAAATCCCGATGTTAAACCGGTTATCGTCACTACAAAATACAAGGAAGTGACAACCATTATTATGTGTGTCCCTAGTTGGACTGACCGCTGTCTCATTACTACAGAAACCAATCCCACATGTCTTACCGTATTACTGAAGCAAGACTCAATTCAAGGAGTGGGTTGTCTTAAAAACTTCCTGGGCATCTCGCTCTCTAGAAAAATAAGTCCATAAAAGCGGGATTATTAGTTTAAGCGCACAACCGTATTTCTTAAAAAAGCCTATAGGTCTTGATGGGACAGCTTCCTTACCGGCGCCTGCCTTGGTCAAAAACGTTCCACTCCCAACGGCCTCCCGCTACGGACCTCCTTGTGACAACTTCACAGTTCAAAAACGAAAAGTCCGTTGGAACCGGCTGTAACGCTATTTAGGCATACTGGTTCACGATGTTATTGGCTGCCCGTGATGCCAAGCAGCTGAGTCCAATGAGTTATCCTGCGTTTCTAATCCTGCCGTGCTCTTCTGGTTGCGTGTATCTAAGCCTCAATCTGGCCGCGTTGGAAGCGAGTTCCAAGCCTCGTTTTCGAACGCGGCCATATTCGTCATCCTGTCACGTGTTGCGTGAATCTAAGCCTCGATCTGACCTCGTTGGAAACGAGTTCCAAGCCTCGTTTTCGAACGCGGCTATGTATTGAATCCTGTCACGTGTTTCTGTAACTACGCTACGTTTCACCCACACCGTGATTTCTCTCACTTTCGTATCGTGGAATGCCCCCTACGTATACTCTGGGGAGAAATCACGGCATAATTAAAACCATCTAATTCTTGCGCAAATATTCTTTTTTTATTATTGTTAGATATACTTTCTGTTGCTCCTGTTATTGCAATTATATATTAAGGTGCTATCTCACTTACAGCACCCATATGAACCCAGCATCCAATAGTAGTATTGACTATTGGATTGCACGCATAACTTTTGACAGTTCAGCTGGAAGCTGGTTTGTGTACTAAACTGGTCGCATGTACCCTACACTATCATTAACACCCCTATTGACTTGCTACTATTGTCATCCAGTCCTCCCTTGAATTGAGGCCTCTTAATTGTATCCAAATGACACATGTACCACTGTTCACGTGACTTCCTAAGCGCCTCTAGATTGCCTCCCCTTCTGCTAATGCTGACCTTCTCCAGAATAAACCAGGAGAATTGATTGCATTCATGGTTATTCATTTTGAAATGGTCCGTAAGCGGAGCATTCTCCTTTGATTTTTTACCGCTGATCTATGCTCTAATAGTCTACGAGATGTTCCCTTCCCGTCTCACCCATGTAGCCTAAGCCACATGGGCAGACTATGAGGTAAATTACACTCTTGCTCCTGCAATTATTTAGACTTTTGGAAGCCATTGTTTTTCCATTAAAGTTTAGTGTCTTACTCTCCATACAATTTGGGCAAATGGAACATGAGCCACACCTATAGTTCCCCACTGCCCTTCCTTGTCCAGTCAAAGTGGTTTGGGAATTTGCAGCATAATTCCTATAGGTGTGCACTAGTGTGTTTCTCAAAGTTTTGTTCCGCCTAAAGGAAAACAGCGGTTTGGGGAGGGGTGTTACGACCTCACTGTTCAAAATCTTCCAATTGCGGTTTACAATGTTCTTGATTTTATTACTGAGTCCTGAGTTCTGGCTGACAAACACAATTCTATCATGTGTTTTGTTCATTTTCTGTCTGTTCATATCTAACAGGGCATCTCTGTCGTAGAACCTAGCCCTTTTCAGAAATTGTTTGACTAGTTTTTTGGGGTATCCTCGTTCTCCTAATTTTCTATCCATGATCTCTGCATGGTAGTAAAAGTCCTCCAGGGTCGTGCAGTTACGCCTTAATCTTAAAAATTCCCCGAACAGGATATTATCCTTTTGTGATCGGGGATGATTGCTGCGATATTGGAGCAGACTATTTTTGTCTGTTTGTTTTGTGAAAAGTTCTACCTTAAGTTTTCCTTCTGATTCTTTTATTTTAATATCTAAAAAATCAACACTTCTGTCACTATAATGGGCTGTAAACCTCAGGTTCTTGTCCCCTAAGTTCAGCCACTCTAAAAAGGAAACTAAATCCTCACTAGCACCGTTCCAGATAAAGATGATATCATCTATGAAACGGTGCCAGTGGGTTATGTTCTCAAAATATGGTGCCATCTCATTGTAAATATGTTTCTGTTCAAGTTAGCAACATAGAGACATGCCAGACTGGGGGCACAAGTGGCCCCCATGCTGGTCCCTTTCACCTGCTTATAAAGTTCTTCCTTAAACAGAAAGATGTTGCTTTTCATGATTAGCTCTACACATCCCAAGATAAATTCCTTATTCCCCGCCGTTAAGATCGGCCTCTTCTAAGATGGAGGATATCACTGCAATAGTATCGTCCTGGGGAATATTTGTGTACAAAGCTTCGATGTCCAAGGTGACCAGAAACTGGGTCACCTTGTCGAAGCTTTGCCCCTCAAAAATAGAAATGGTATGGGCTGTGTCTTTTAAATATGATCTCTGGGCCTGTACTAGTGGGCGCAAGAAAAAATTGGCATACTTGCTAAGGGGTTCCAGCAATGACCCCAAACAACTCACAATTGGAGGCATCGGTGGATTAGATGTACTCTTGTGAATTTTTGGTAATCCATAAATTGTTGGAATTATCGGGTTTCTGTTAAACAGAAATCTATACTCATCCTCACATATGTAGCTATTTTCCCTACCATAGTTCAGGAAATTGGAAACATATTTTCTAAGCCTCTCTATCATCTTAAAGGAGGCTGAGGTGTAGTGGTCTGTGACATCTAGTAGAGACCGCATCCTATTGTCATAGTCTGTGCTGTTTAAGACCACTGCACCCCCCCTTATCGGCAGGTTTTATGGTTATCTGGTCGCAATCTTGCAAACTCTTCAGTGCTGTCCTCTGGCTTAAAGTTAGGTTATTGGTGTATCCCTGATGTGAACCTAAACATTTCATGATTTCAATTTCTACAATTCCTTCGAACAATTCCACATTTTTTTTCTACCTGGTTCAAGGTTGGCGTAAATAATGATTTGGGTATAAACCCTGTAATATTAGGGGCTTGTTCGTACTCTCTCTCCGCAAAAAATCTGTTAAGCCTCACCTTTCTAAAGAAACTTTTCATGTCCTTTTCTAATTCAAATTTAATAGGTGGGGCGGTAGGAGCAAAGCTAAACCCATACCTCAAAACGTCTAATTCCTCTGTAGTTAGTGTTCTGTCAGAGAGGTTGATGATAGGAAAATCATTTACCTCCAATATCTCGCATTCCTGGTTTTTAAGTAGTTCGGTGTTCCCTGATTTGGAGGTGGATGGTTCAGGCTATGTTGTGGGGTCAGTGGAACACTGGTCCCATCCTTGTATGCACTCTGTATTCCCTCTGTGGTTTGCAGAGGTTTCAAAAGATAATTTCAAGCAATGTTTGCAATCATGATTTTTTATTCATCGTTTTCCTTTTTAGTGGGTTATTGGCATTTTGCCTAGTTCATTCGCCATTTACATTATATGGTACAATCCTTATGAGCATCCAATGCATTTCGGGGTTGTTATACACCCCTTCATCAGGGAAAGGACTCTGTAAACATAAAATATACGAATCATAAATATTGTAGGAAACAGAACGTAAAATGCAGAGTGCGCATGCATCTAAATCGTGGGTTGCTGTGATGGCGAAGTATAGAAACGTGAGGGCTATTTATGAAGTGCACCTTTCTGTGACCCGTTTATCCCCAAGTAAGGTGAACGCGATACGAGAGTTTGGCTCTAAAATGCTTACTTGTACCGTTCGAGAATTGTGGCGTGTTCCTGTAAAGGAAGACGTGAGGAAGCGTATTAGTCGACCGTTAAGGATATGGTGAATTCAAGCGTGTTAGTGCGAGTTCCTGGTTGAAACTGACCTTAGAGTTTATGGGTAGTGTCCTCCTTTCTTAGACGCTGGTTCTGGCGGAACGCCATTGACCGCGTTTGGCTTCGTTAAAAGAGGCGTGGTCACGTGGGTTAGTAGGAGGATAGTGGGAGTGACTTTAGCCGTTGTTAAAGGGACAGTGTAGTATTATCACGCGTTCGAATATAGTTGGACGTGCAGTGCAGTCTGGGAGTGGTAGTTGTATTACAGCGGGCGGGTAAATTAAAGGTGAAAGATGGACTGTTAAACAGGGGGTATTCGAATGGCATGCTGATAAGCCGTATAGTGGTACTATGGCCTATAAAACAATATACAATATTACCAACTGAAAGTTAATAAAAAACAAAACTAGAAAAAAGTCCTTAAATCGATCAGGAGTCACTGACTCAGTCCATGAGCAACTTTTACAGGTAACAAGAGAATTCGATTCTTTCGTTGAGCCCCAGTGGCTTCTGTGTTGAAAGTCTGTAAATCCAGAAGTTTTCTCTTTGGAGTAGGAATTTTGTGTTGTCTCTACCCTCTTGTTTGGCAATGGTTTCCAGTATCATGAATTTCAACTGTGCGATGTTATGTTTCTCTTCGTGGAAGTGTACTGCTAGTGCTGATTTGGTGCTTTTTAGACGAATATTGGATTTATGTTCTGTGAGCCTGGTTTTGATTTTGCGTTCTGTTTTTCCGATGTAGAGTTTTCCACAAGGGCATTTGAGGGCATAAATGACGTTGCTGGTGTCGCATGTGGCATTGACTTGGAGTTTGATTTTATTACCTTTCATCGGATGATTGATTGTGTTGCCTCTAATGATACAGTTGCAGTTCCCACAGTTGCAGCATGGTTTCGTCCCAGTGTAGATAGTTTGTTTTCTTGGCTTCTGTCGCACAAGTTCACCTAAGTTACGTGATCTAGTGTATGCAAACAACGGAGGTTCTTGAAAAATCTGATTAAAGTCTGGTTCCAGGTTCAATAGTGGCCAATGTTGATGAATGATCTTTTTGAATTTGTTGGTCATAGTAGAAAACTTTGAAACAATCACTAGGCGTGTCTGATGTTTCTTGGTGCTAGGTTGTAGTAATTTTTGTCTGTCTAGGTTGTTGATCCTCTGTAAGGAGTTTTCAATAATGTTTTCTGGATAACCTCTTTTGTGAAATTTATGTGCAATTTCATTGATCCGTTGTATTGCATTTTGGGGATTAGATGTAATCCGTTTCGCTCGTGCCATTTGGGAGAATGGTAGATGTGTTTTCAAGTTAGATTCGTGGAAACTGCTGTAATGTAGCATGTTATTTCTGTCGGTGGGCTTAGTGTAAAGATCTGTTTCAAATTCAGTTCCTTTGATAGAGACTTTTACATCTAGGAAGTTCACACAGGTATTTGAGATTTCCCAGGTCAGTTGTATTCTTTCGTCTATATTGTTAAATTCCAACAATCTATTTAGCAATTCTTCTTGGGTACTTTTCCAAACAATGAAGATATCATCTATGTATCTTGTAAAAAGCAATAGGTGATCTGTCCAGTTTTTGTTGTTGAGTATGTGGTGCTCTTCGAAATGTTGCATAAAGATGTTAGCATACGCGGGGGCCGCTGAATTGCCCATAGCCATGCCCACGAGTTGTTGATACCAAGTGTTGTGATGTTTAAAGTAGCTATGGTACAACGTGAATAGCATAAGTTCCATTAGGAATGTTTGGAAAGGTCTTTCAATGTCTGTTTTGAGTAAGGATTGTTCTATGGCTTCAATTCCCAAGGAGTGGGGTATTGACGTGTACAGGGAACGTACATCCGCTGTGCATAGGATAAGTTCTTGGTTTGCTTCTGGTTTGAGGTTCATTAGTTTTGCGATAAAGTGTGTCGTGTCTTTGGTATATGAACTCATGTTTTGTACCGTAGGTTGAAGATATTTGTCCAGTAGTTGTCCAATGGGTTCATGTAGACTCCCGCATGTAGAGACTATAGGTCTCATAGGTGGGTCCATTAGGTTTTTGTGGATTTTTGGGACCATTCTTAGGATCGGGCTTCTGGGGTTGGATTTGGTGAGAAAATTCTTGGTTTTGGTATTGATTATTCCCATTTCATGCGCTTTGTCTAGTATGTTGCTTAGATTTTTCATATATTCCGTTGTCGGGTTCATGTCCAGTTTCATGTATGTTGTCGTGTCACTGATGTGTTGCAACACTTTCGATTCATACATAGCTGTATTCATGATTATCAGGGCACCGCCCTTATCCGCTTTGACACATGTAATGGTTTCATTGTTGGATATTTTTCTCAATGTAGTTAGGTCCTTTTGAGTGATATTCTTAGTCTTAGTGCGTTTAGGGTTAATTTTGTTGAGATCTTGTTTGACTCTATTTTCAAATAGGTCTAGTGTTTTATGGCTTGCTGGTGGTTGATATGTGCTGTGAGGTCTCAATCCGAGTAATTGGTCTGGTTCCACTTGGGTGTTGGGAGGTAACACATTATCAAAAAAGTGACGAAGTCGAAGTTTCCGCATGAGTTTAAAGAAACTGACTTCCAGTTCCAGGTTGTTAGAGTCAGTCGTGGGTACAAACGAGGTTCCCTTCTGAAGAAGTTTAATTTCATGTTGGGTGAGTTGGTAGTCACTAATATTAATGACTAGTTGTTCTGTGTTTTCTTGGTTTGTTTGTCCTTGATCGTTCCCGTTGTGCTCCTCGTGGTGGGTGGCTCTTTCCTTGTTTCTTTGTCTTTTGTTCTGTCCTCTCCGGGGTCGCCTTTTTGTGTTTGGCCCTGTTCTAAAAAAGGACTTTGGTCAGATTGGTGGCTGGTCGTTGGTTGTTGTGCTCTGGTTGTGTCCGGTTCCGTTGGTATTGGTTGGGTTCTCCTAGTTCTTTGGTTACTATCGCTATCCGATGAGGAGGTATCTGTCTGTGATGTATAGGGTTTGTTGCGTCTTTTTTGGGCGTAGACTTCAGCCCATGTATAAACCTCTCCGAGCTTATAATCAAGAGTGTCCCTCCTGTATTTGCGTATTTTACGTTCATTAATGTCTTTAGTGTGCTTATCCATCTGGGTTTGGATGTCATCCAGTATGTTTTTGAGCTCGTCCTCCGTTAGCATTTTAGACAGTTCAGTGGATGTCTCCTCTATCTCTCTGGTTAGTTCCCCAAGTATTCCGGATAGTTCTTCTATAATTAGGAGGATCAAGTCGAGTGAGCATTTATTTAAAATCTCAAACCACCTTTCTTGAAAGGTTTTAGAATTCTTGCAGAGTGATGGTCTCAGGGCAATTCTGAGTCCCCTTGGTATGCGTAAATTGCGATGATACTTCACCAGAGTACTCGCATGTAGTTGTTGGTTAATGCGTCTCTTGCTTAGGTAAATTAGTTGTTTTATATGTTGCTCTTTGGAGCGAGTTGTGGTCTCCTGGGCATTTTCCTCCCTAATGAGTGCGTAGATCCGATTAGCTTCATCCGATTTAAACGCAAAGGTTGAGGCTCTGGCCTCTGTGCTCTTAGAAATGTCGTCAAAGTTACTCATCTTCGGTTTTTTTGCGTGCAGCCGGTCCAATGGTGGACGCGAAAACGTAAAACAGGAGTGTAGGTGGGGCTGGCGCACAGCGATTTTTGTACCAGAGTTAATCCTTGGTTTTTAGGTGCTATACAAGTGATGTCAGGCGTCCCTCGACATCAGATATAACAGGCTATGTTGTGGGGTCAGTGGAACACTGGTCCCATCCTTGTATGCACTCTGTATTCCCTCTGTGGTTTGCAGAGGTTTCAAAAGATAATTTCAAGCAATGTTTGCAATCATGATTTTTTATTCATCGTTTTCCTTTTTAGTGGGTTATTGGCATTTTGCCTAGTTCATTCGCCATTTACATTATATGGTACAATCCTTATGAGCATCCAATGCATTTCGGGGTTGTTATACACCCCTTCATCAGGGAAAGGACTCTGTAAACATAAAATATACGAATCATAAATATTGTAGGAAACCGAACGTAAAATGCAGAGTGCGCATGCATCTAAATCGTGGGTTGCTGTGATGGCGAAGTATAGAAACGTGAGGGCTATTTATGAAGTGCACCTTTCTGTGACCCGTTTATCCCCAAGTAAGGTGAACGCGATACAAGAGTTTGGCTCTAAAATGCTTACTTGTACCGTTCGAGAATTGTGGCGTGTTCCTGTAAAGGAAGACGTGAGGAAGCGTATTAGTCGACCGTTAAGGATATGGTGAATTCAAGCGTGTTAGTGCGAGTTCCTGGTTGAAACTGACCTTAGAGTTTATGGGTAGTGTCCTCCTTTCTTAGACGCTGGTTCTGGCGGAACGCCATTGACCTCGTTTGGCTTCGTTAAAAGAGGCGTGGTCACGTGGGTTAGTAGGAGGATAGTGGGAGTGACTTTAACCGTTGTTAAAGGGACAGTGTAGTATTATCACGCGTTCGAATATAGTTGGACGTGCAGTGCAGTCTGGGAGTGGTAGTTGTAGAAGTAGATGTAGAAGATATGGTATGGATCAGTTTAAGAGAAGCATCTTGGAGTAAAAACTCTAGAGCTTTTTGGTCCATAATAAGACAAGGATGTGGGTCTGTAAAAACATCCACTCCTACTGTTATTACTGAAGATGTCTGGACCCATTACGTGCTCACCTTATATGCATCCAATGAGGCAGGCGGGGACGCTTGGGTTCCAGACTGTAACATTGATGATAAAATGGAACTCCCCACCGAGTATTCCATAGCTACCGCAATTAAGAGCATGCGTTCTTCCGGGGCTATGGGACCAGATGAAGTGCCCATGTCTATAATTAAGCAAGACGTAACAAATTGGAGCAGGATCCTGCTTCCTGTGTTTCAGGCATGCTTCAAAAAGCGAACAGTCCCTGACTCTTGGCGGGGAAGTATTTTGATTCCAATTTTTAAAAAAGGAGACCGCGAGAATCCCGCTAATTATCGCCTAATTGCTTTATTAGACGCGATTGGAAAAATTTTCGCTAAACTCCTATTAATATTAATAACAGACTGGGCACTCTTAAATAATGTTATTCCTAGGGAACAGACAGGCTTTCGAAAAGAGCATGGAACTTTAGATAACCTAACTATGTTGCATGTAATCGCGGACAAATATGTGCGCGTTCGTGGTGGGGGCATATATGCAGCATTTATAGACTTCTCCGCAGCGTTCGATAGGGTTGACCGACCGACGCTGTGGAGAAAACTGATGTCATTGGGTATGCCGCGATACTTATTGGACTTAGTTATGTCCCTGCACTATAACACTTGGTGTAGGGTGTTACAAGGCGGAGAAAGGGGTCTTACGCAAGCAATCCCCTCCCGCAATGGGTTAAAACAGGGATGTATATTAGCACCCACATTGTTTTCCCTGTACATGGCCGATCTGCCTACGGTAGTTGCAGAAAGTGAGGGTTCTGCCCCAGTAATTGGAGGGACTGCCGTATCTATTCTAATGTATGCAGACGACATACTAGTTTTAGATCTGACTCCTAAAGGTCTTGCTAATCGTCTTCATACTTTGAATGATTTTGCGGATAAACACTGTATGAAAATTAATAGTTCTAAAAGCAAGATCATGTGCATCTTTGGTAAAAAGAAGTGCAGATCGAGGAACTTTAATTGGTCATTAAGCGGAGAAAAACTTGAAGTAGTTAACTCCTATACATTTTTGGGCAAAATAATATCTTCTAACCTTAGTGAGAAGCCTCACATCGAAAATAATTCTAGAAAGGCAACGGCCCATGGCATGGGATTATGTTCCTTGTATAATGCGACAGGGAAGAGGCATTTCTCCTCTTGCTTGGAGGTATTTCGAGCAAAGATTCCTGCCACCCTCCTTTATGGAACAGAATTGGTGGATTTAAAGCAATGGGATTTTATGCAAAAAGTGGAGGGAAAGGTATTAAGGAAAATCTCCTCATTTAATTCAGCCTGCTCCACGTCTTCCTGCAGACTAGAATTTGGTCTGCGAAGTTGCTGGGCCCAAGGGCTGGCCGCTCTTGTGAGGTGGGTAGCTTCCTTGGCCAGAGCTAAACCAGGAACCCTACGTGAAATCTTAAAAAAGGAGCTCTTAGGTACCTTTAATGAGTTTTCGCAGCTGGTAAAAAATTTTAGAAAAGCTGTTGTATTATTGGAATTAGATGAAAGTATGTTATTTTCTCTTTCTCCATCAGAGTTAAAGCTAAAGCTAAAAAGTAGGTCCTGGGAACTATGCTATAAGATGGATATACTTGCCCAACAGAAGTATAAAGAAAGGGAAGCTCTGGTCTTAACCTATACACCTAAACACGCACAACAATATCTAAGGTGGAATATACCACATGGTGTCCGTAGGATATGGTTCCTCTTACGCCATAACTTGCTTCCACTTAATACACTCCTCGCAAAATGGTATGGCGTGACTCCTTTATGCAACCTATGTAATAATGCTGCTCAAGACCTCAACCACGTATTGTTTATTTGCCCGATATTACACGTATTGCGCAAAAAATGGATAAAACCAATCTGTTTACAGTTGGGAATTTTGAATATAAAAATGTTTTGCCATGCTCTGTATTGCCCACCTAACGAAATGTTCTGTTCCAGATTATTTAATTATTTTAAAGGATTTTTAGATATATATTAATATGAGTTTGGGAGACGCTGATGAGTTTATTATTTGCTTATATTTAAGTGGTTACTTCTGAAGTTGTCTGTATCTTGTGCTTATGATTGTTATTGATATCATGTATGTTATTTTATGTGGCCCTCAATGAGAGCCAAACCATAATAAATAAAAACTTTGAACTTTGAGTGGTAGTTGTATTACAGCGGGCGGGTAAATTAAAGGTGAAAGATGGACTGTTAAACAGGGGGTATTCGAATGGCATGCTGATAAGCCGTATAGTGGTACTATGGCCTATAAAACAATATACAATATTACCAACTGAAAGTTAATAAAAAACAAAACTAGAAAAAAGTCCTTAAATCGATCAGGAGTCACTGACTCAGTCCATGAGCAACTTTTACAGGTAACAAGAGAATTCGATTCTTTCGTTGAGCCCCAGTGGCTTCTGTGTTGAAAGTCTGTAAAGGTGGATGGTTCCTCATCGGCTCTTCCCGGGAGTAATTCCGGTAGCCTTTCTGTCCGCTGTAGGGACGTCCTCCTAAAAAAGTTTGAGGTTCTTTTTGGTAATTTGAAGCAGACCTTCCTATGTGTTCATTCATTTGATATTCATCTTCACTCGACCCAGAGGTGTCTGAAAAGGTGATTCTTTTGGTCCCACCCCTAGAATATACTTGTCTTGTGTTTTGGGGTTTTTCCTACCTCTGATCTCTCCTAGACATGTAGTAGTTCTTCTGTAAAAAAGGATACACTAACTCGGCAATAAAGTTCTCTATATCTGTCCTGAGTTTGGTGGATTTTCTGTTGGTTAAATACTCATGGTACCCATCAATATCTTGTGCTAGTTCCTCCAATTTCTTTTTAGCATCTTCCACTGCAGTATTTTGTCTAAGTGCGGCCTCTAGTTCTTCTATTTGTTGTCGTTCCAGGATTACAACTTCCTGTGCTGTTTCTATAATAAGAATTAGCCAGTCTCTGCTGCATCGATTGGCAATATGTGACCACACTTCTAGGAATTTTTTGTTTTCTATAATCAAACCAGGCTTGTTTCTAATACGCAGCCCTAATGGTATTACCCCTGTTCTTAGGTATCCCATCAAAAATTCTGCATGGAGTTCAGTTCTAACCAACTTTTTCTTAAGATTAAGGATTTTCATCAGTTCCTCATGCCGACTCTTATTTGTTACAGTAGTGCCCCCCGTTCTTGGGTGTTGATTTACCAATTTATTAAATTGATCCTCGGTGAACCCAAAGGTTTTGAAATTATTCATATTGAATTAATTTCAATCACCGGAAATAGTCGAACGTTTTTTCAATAGAATGGACCAAAGAATATATAATATTTCAGAAGGTCCTCTAGTGACAAACTCTCCAGTTCTCAAGAACTGTACTTTACATTTTTTAAGGTTAGAGAGAGACCCCTTCGCACACCAGGGGAATAGGGTACTTTAAACAGTAGAAGAAAAATGGGCTTTCCCTTGGCGGACACACTATAATTTCATACACATCATATTCATAGAAATCATCTACATATAGACACTAGGTCCTACACAGTATAGTATATCCACACACAAGTTACGTAGTTCAAGAATGTATTCTTTTGTTAAAAATGACAAAGTCGGGGGCGTGGCTAGCAGCCGAGCATGGCAGCAGCCTAAAAGAAGAGCTCCGTAGACCGGACGACCTCTCCTAATATCCGACCACTTATCCGTGCAGAAAAGAAGCTCTAACGGAGGGTTCTGAAGCCTAGGACCGGCGGGACCCAGGGCAGCAACTTTGGAGACTGTCCGACATTGGAGACGGAACTTATGTCGTGACGACCCTGAGGCCTGTACGCCCATAACAAGCCGGGATCTATCCTGAATTATCGGCTGAGGAGAGACGAGGGAAGCCCGGTTCAACCCCACCGGAAACGCACGACCACGGTCCAAAAAGTTGGTCATGAGCTCGATCACAGCGAGAATTGCTCGAACAGACTTAATTAGACTCTGCCACATATAAGAAAACAAATTACAAGCAATCAGAAGAGAATTCCTCCAGACGGCAGACAAGTGAACCCGAAACCTAAGGAGAACAAAGGGTCAGTCCGCCATCTTAGCACGTAGTACTCAACGCATCGGCCGCCTTTGAACACTATCGCCTCACCACCAAGATCGACCTTATGAAAGTGGGACCTCTGTCATTATAGAACCGTCTCCCGACTCGCTTGGAGACTTGCAGAGTTCCACACTGCATGGGCCTGTGCGTATCGGGAGGTATTGGCCTACTATCCACGCGAAGAGAAAGGTGACGACCAGTTACATACCAGACCCCACGAAACCCCGGACGACTGGGAGATATACCCTGCAAGACTTTGAGGGTGCGAAGGGGTAAGGATGGCTGGAATGAACACAAGAGGAGGCACTACGCAGACCCAAATTGATAGATTTGCCAGTGGTGGGGCGTCGTCCTCCCCGTCGGCCCCAGCCGGCAAGATGGCAGGAGGGGCGAACACGCAGAAAACGACACTGGACGACATCATGAGAGCACTAATTCAAGTACAGGCCGCGGTGGGCTCAATATCCACTGAAATCACATTGATCCGTGCCGACTTTCAAAAAATGTCCAAGAAAGTGAAATCGATGGAGGTGGTCACGAAGTCCCTAGTGGAAGACGTCTCCGAGCTCCAAACGGCGATACAACAATTGGCGGTAGAGAACAAAACACTGCGTGAAAAGCTGGATGATCAGGAAGGTCGCTCAAGAAGGAACAACATAAGAATTCTTGGTGTGCCGGAATCCGAAGGCAATAGAGCAACCGACCTCTATGTGGAGGAACTGATTAAAAAAGAGCTCCAACCAAAGGGACTATCTGCCTTTTTCTCTGTGGAAAGAGCACATCGAGTTCCGGGGGTAAACCTAGGCAAGGCGCGACGCCAAGACCCATCTTGGCCCGTCTCTTCAACTTCCGGGACAGGGACGCCATTTTGCAGGTGGCTCAAGTGTCCCCTCCGGTGAAGATCCTCAACTCCACACTGGCCTTTTTCTTGGATTATACGGCAGAAGTTGAGCGCCATAGGAGGACATTTCTGGAGGTCAAGAAGGAACTAAGAGCGAGAGAGATCCCTTACTCCATGCTTTTTCCGACAAGGCTGAGAGTGGTATCGGACAACAAGACTTGGTTCTTTGATACTCCTGAACTTGTGAGAGACTGGCTCGATGGAAGGAGACCGGCGACACAACCCCGCAGATCCAACAGATCGAAAAAGGACAAAAACATGGGGCTTCCGGAGGGCTCGCAAACGTCTCACAGGACGGAGGAAGAAATCTCACAAGACGGAGATATGACGGAGGAGGGCGCCAGCAAAGAACACCAATCTCCAAAGAGGACAATCAGAAACTTGATTTTATATTTTGAGTTCTGCCTGAGGGTCGGCTACAGGACACTGGGCTGAGGGCTTCCAAGGAGTGTATGAGGGGCCGCCGGCTCCGGAAAATCTTCACCCCCGCGAGCAAGTATTTGGTGTGGGGAATGGGACAGGCACTCTGCTAAGTTGGGGGGGCGGGCGGTTTTGTGTCCGTACAGCAGGGGGGCAAGGAGGGGGGTTGTTCAGGGTGTTGGGGGGGTTCCTGTTTTTTGTTTTGTTTGACTCAGGGAAATAATGTGCATCACGACGAACTGAATATTCAGATGGGTATATACCGAACACTATGGCAAGCAGATATTGCAATGTACAAGCTAGACCTGATAGGTATGCAATGGCACACAACTCACAATCAGCTACTCTAAATGAGAACACAGGCACGGGTCCAATAAATCCATTACAAGTGATGTCCTGGAATGTGAGGGGCCTAGGGGACAAGATAAAGAGGGGGCTGGTCCTGCAGGGTATTAAGAGACTAAATCCAGATCTAATTCTTCTTCAGGAGACACATCTAGTGGGGACGGCGAGCAAAGCCCTGGACAGACGTGGATATAGTATGATAGTGCACTTGGACTTTACCTCCGGGTCTCGTGGAACGGGTATTCTAATGAGAAAGGCGTCCCGCTTTATGCTGCATTCCATGAGAGCCGATGAGTATGGCTGTTTTGCAGTGGCGATTGGGCAATGGGAAAGCAGGCCACTCAACGTTGTCTCTGTATACATTCCACCAGCACTACACGCGACCACTCTACCCGAGCTGGGGAAATTACTGTTAGATCTTCCGGAGGGTGACCTAGTAGTGGGAGGAGACTTCAACGCAGTGGCACACAACACACAGGATAGGTTCCCGACCAGAACGCACACACCTGGTCCGTCCCGTTTTCAAGAATTTATCGAGGCACAAGGGCTGCTGGATGTCTGGCGGCACCTCAATCCTGAGGGCCGACAATACACTTACTACTCTGCAACTCATATTCGTCTATCTCGCATAGACTACTTTCTCACACTAGGGGACGGTCACCTTACAATTAGTGATGTGCAGATTAGACCAAGGGGTATCTCGGACCATTCCCCCCTTATACTAAACATCTCATGTTCGGGGAGAGTTCGCAAAAGGCTATATCCAATTTATCCGGGGTATATTAAGGTACCATATATCCGGAAGGAATTAAAAAAGGCCACCCAGCACTACTTTGCGGATACTGGTTCAGTGTCGTCCCCCACTACCTTATGGGAAGCATACAAAACGGTTTTGAGAGGTCATGCCATTACAACAATAACAGGGCATAAGCGCACGCAGCAACGGGAGTTGAGGGATCTGGAACTGAACCTTGAAGCAGCAAACACGGCACACATGGAGCACCCAACAGAGGACACATTACACACTCTTAATCTATACCAACAAGCACATACTGATCATATACGACAACAAACGATGGAGAATATAACAGTGTCAGCGACTAGAGTATACGATATAGGAGACAAGGCCAGTAAACTATTGGCCTGGCTAGATAAGAGAAAAGAGGGTAGCAGGACCATACTGCAATTGGCAGACCCGAGTGGGAAGCTGCACTCGCACCCTTCAGAAATAATTGATATCCTCGCGGACCATTTTCAGGGAGTATATACTCCGGAAAGGGAGGTCACGGCGAATGCTGCGACGCTGGCCCTCCAAACGGTGTGCACCCCGACTTTACCCCAAGACGCGGTGGATGAACTGGAGGAGGACCTAACGATACAAGAGATTCAGGCAGCAATCAATACACAAGTCAAAGAAAAAATTCCCTTTGGGCGAATTGACATAAATACATAGATACTAACAAACAGTGATCAAACAAATACTGACCATAAAACAAGGAAGCAATGAAAATAGGTAAAAACTTCAAAACATGTGAAAACACTCTAAAGAAATAAGGGATTAAAATAATTTATTATTATACATTACATAAGTTAAAAACTAAAAATCGGGAAACATATACAGGATGAAACAATAAAATCAACATTCCAATAAAAAAGGAGCTTTAGGGAAAAAGGACTAAACTGAAACACTAAACACTAAACAGTTATTTTGAATGCAAGGAGTTAATCCGGGATGATAAATTGAGGGAAATTCAAAATAACTGTTTAGTGTTTGAATTTTGAAGTTTTTACCTATTTTCATTGCTTCCTTGTTTTATGGTCAGTATTTGTTTGATCACTGTTTGTTAGTATCTATGTATTTATGTCAATTCGCCCAAAGGGAATTTTTTCTTTGACTTGTGTCAATTGTGGAACCCTATCCCTTTGGTTTTGGGGTCCCTCTCTCTTTTATTAGAGCAATCAATACATTACACACAGGGAAAGCGGTAGGCCCCAATGGTATCCCGATTGAATGGTACCAAACGATGACAGACACACTAAGCGAGCCGTTGTTAGCGATGCTCAAGGATAGCTTGGAGCGGGGGATCCTCCCCTTGGATCAACGGATGGCCACTGTTGTTGCCATCCCGAAACCGGGTAAGCCTCCTGCCGAATGTACATCATACCGGCCAATCTCGCTACTCAATGCGGAAGCCAAGATATTGGCGAAAACATTGGCTACCAGATTGATGCCTCACCTATCCCTCCTGATCCATCCAGACCAGTCCGGTTTTATACCCCATAGGAACACGGCACTGAACCTCCGGAGAGTACATGGCGCACTGGCGCGGGCCCCTTTATTGACGGAACCAGCAGTCATTCTTGCGTTAGACGCCAGGATGCCGTTCGACTTAGTGGAGTGGCCATACCTTTTTGCAGTCCTGGCACACACGGGCTTCGGCCCTAAATTTATTGCATGGATAAAACTCTTATACACAGAACCTGTCGCACATGTGACGGCCAATGGACATATTTCATGACACATACCGTTGGCTAGAGGAACGAGGCAGGGCTGCCCACTCTCCCCTTTGCTGTTTGCGTTAGTTCTGGAGCCACTAGCAACTTTCATTAGAGACACTCCATTACTGAAAGGGGTGAGTTGGGGGGAGCACTGGAGGACAGAGTCTCCCTCTACGCTGATGACATGTTGATATACCTGTCCGATCCAGCCGCTGGTATCCCTATATTGCTTGACTTATGCAATGCACATGGTGTCCACTCTGGTTACACCATAAATTGGTCGAAATCGATTATTTACGAACCGAAGGGTCCTCTGCCACATATACCCAGCGAATGCCAATTAACTATTGCAGACCCCTCGTTTAAATATCTAGGAATTTACGTCACCGGAGACGCCTCGATCTATTTTACTCAGAACCTGTTACCTCCACTCTTTCGTTTAAAGGCAGATGCAAGATATTGGACAAATTTACCATTGACACTTCTAGTTAGAGCGGCTTTATTTAAAATGAAGGCACTTACAAGTTTTTTGTACATATTAGAGAATACACCGACCCTAGTCCCACCCTCGTATTTTAAGAAGGTGACAGCAGTCCTTTCAGGTTTGTTATGGGCAGAGCGCCCGGCTCGGGTGGCACACATAAAACTTAACTGCGGATGGTATGACGGGGGGATAGCACTGCTAAATATACAGTTGTATTACTGGGCGTCCCAACTCAAGGTGATAAACCACAAGAAGACCCAGCATACATGGCGGACAGAACACAGCTAGGCACACACAGTCTTCTGGCGCCATTATATAACAAACGTCTAATGGCAAAACTGATAGGCCCGACAAAACATACGATAATACTATGGCACGAGGCGCAGACCAGATTAAAATGGGGGACGTAATAACTAAACTTACACCTCTGTGGGATACTAAATCACTGGGGTGTCTGAGATATAGTAAGGGCTTCACCCAATGGGACAATATAGGAATTTCTACAGTGGGAGACTTATGGACGAGTACTGGTATGATCCGATTCTCACTCTTACAACAACAATATGACTTGGGACCTACTGAGACATATAGGTATATACAGATAAGACACGCATTAATGACAGCCATAGAGCCAGGGACAAAGGTCCCTGAATCATCACCGTTGGAGGACCGCCTACTCACTGATTACATGCAAACAGGGGCTACATCACTCACTTATCGAAAGCTGCTAAACAATCTACCGGATCCATTAACTAAATTACGGGATAAATGGGAGGAGGAGTTGGGGGAAATGGATGAAACGGACTGGAATACCGCATTGGCGTCCCTGAGAGAAGCAGGAGTATCGGCCCGCTTCCGATTGGTACAATTTAAAATACTGCACAGAGTGTACTACACCAGAACTACTCTATACAGAAAACACAGGGCTGATCACCCAAACTGCTTGAGGGGCTGTGGAAAGGAAGGAAAACTCCTGCACCCACTTTGGGGATGCCCGATCATTAGCGAATACTGGATGCGAATCATGAGGACCATTTCACAAACACTGGAAGTATCACTCACACCGAACCCGAGGGTCAGTTTATTGAATATATGGGGGAAGACGGATCTAACACGACAGGGGAAGCAGTGGGTACTGATAGGAGCAATGGCGGCCAAGCGCGACATAGCGCAAAAATGTGGGGCGGCGGATGCACCGACATTGGCACAATGGTGCACACACATGGACAGATTGATGACAAGCGAGCGAGCAGTTTATAAGATAAGAGCCAACCCTCACAAATGGAACAGGATATGGCTACCCTGGAATAATTATAGGGGTGACCTGTGTGAACCTTTACCGGAAGGAGATGATAGCTCTGATGAGGAGGATGAGTTTGAAAACTGATGCATACCCGTTGACGGGATACTGGGAGGGATACGGGTGAGGAAGAAGGTGACCTTGTAGAAACTCACGAGAAACGATACAGTATAGTACATCGGTAAAACCCACTGATATAGATGATTGACCGTGTATAGAAGTCCTAATATATTGTTTATTGTTCCTAATGAGTCTCTGATTAAGTTCAAAACAAACAAAAAAAAGTTAACAAAAGTAAGACTATTAATTCTTAACGCATTGAAGGAATGTCTAGCGCACAATGTTCTTAAATGCTGCCGGACCGGTTGTCGGCTAAATAGCTGTGTATTACAAGCATCGAAATGAATATGGCGTGGAAACTGTCCTCTACACACGCAAATGATGTAATGTGCAATTGACAACTGCTAATAAAGTCTTATAAAAAAAAAAATGAGTCTTTTCCATAAATATTCCACGTAAAAAATTATTAGCACAAAGCGTGCCCACATTAAAACAAATTACAATTTCATAATCACAATTTTTACACACATGAATGGTTAAAAACACATTGACTAACAGTGAATTTTCATCAACACAAGTTGCTGTAAAAAGAAATCACATAAAGGGAGAGACATACAAAGACATTGCTAATTAGTCATTGGACTTTGCACATCTGAGAACCTAACAATCACAAAATCTAAACCTGGACCCGTTATTATCTTGTCTACAGGATAGATTTGTTCTCTTGATTGCGCAGCGGTGGCATCAACGCGTTTCGATGGCTATTGTTGATATTCTGCCATCTTTATCAAGACTAAATAATCAGTCTCTCCTAATTTCTGGGCACTGGTTGGTTGCCACTGACAGAGTTATTCGTGCGGGTAAACATATTTCTATCAGTGTTTTACATAAGAGCCATTTTCATTTCATAAAGACTTTATGTACATACTCACTCTACTCACAAAAACATATTTTCTATACAAGGGCTACCCATCCCCTCCTTCTCCTATACATACTGTACAATACCAATGATCCTCACCTCATATCCTATTGTAAAACACTACTTTTGGGCTCACTTTATAGCTTTGTTCCTCCCATACATTTTCTATCTAGAATTATAAAAAGTGGATGTGTGCTACTGCCTCTAATGCTCAGGCCTTTTATATCTTCTCAAACTGTTGTCTTATAAGCTGTTATTTAGGTTTTTGAAAAATCTTTTGCACTTACTCGCTCCTATTCGGTACCCCATTGTGTCTGCTGAAAGATCGAACTACTAGTTCTCTATTTACTCGTGAAACACTGGTTATGCCTCTCCAATCTCATGCATTACAAGCTTTCTACATCATCGACGAGTTAAAGCAATAATGCTTATTACCTGGTTACATAGCAATTTTTATCATCAGGGGTTTCTTCAGGGATTCAATTTTCAGAAGTTTGGTCCTTCACTATAATGCGTTCCTTAAGAAACGAATAAATATATTCATTATCCTATGCCCTCATCTCGTTATCGCATCATTTATTAAGGAAATTTCTAGTTATTACCTTTGAGTGAGTGTTAAATCTCATTGGGTTCGCCCTTCTTATTCTTTTTCTTTTCTCTTAATTCAGTGCACCTTACTGCCTATAGGATAAAAACAGGAGATATGCTCACCTCATTTGGTTTATTATATCTATACTTCTTTGAGATTTGTTACTGGCTCATTCGCATTTTACCTTGTCATGGTGCGATTATTCATTTGCATTATTATTGGCGGACTCTATTTCTTATCTTCTTTTGGTTGCACACAAATCCCGATGTTAAACCGGTTATCGTCACTACAAAATACAAGGAAGTGACAACCATTGTTATGTGTGTCCCTAGTTGGACTGACCGCTGTCTCATAGCTACAGAAACTAATCCCACATGTCTTACCGTATTACTGAAGCAAGACTCAATTCAAGGAGTGGGTTGTCTTGAAAACTTCTTGGGCATCTCGCTCTCTAGAAAAATAAGTCCATAAAAGGGGGATTATTAGTTTAAGCGCACAACCGTATTTCTTAAAAAAGGACTATAGGTCTAGATGGGACAGCTTCCTTACCGGTGCTTGCCTGGGTCAAAAACGTTCTACTCCCAACGGCCTCCCGCTACGGACTTCCTTGTGACTGCAATTTTTATCATCAGGGGTTTTTTCAGGGATTCAATTTTCAGAAGTTTGGTCCTTCACTATAATGCGTTCCTTCAGAAACAAATAAATATATTCATTATCCTATGCCCTCATCTCGTTATCCCATCATTTATTAAGGAAATCTCTAGTTATTACCTTTGAGCGAGTGTTAAATCTCATTGGGTCCGCCCTTCTTATTCTTTTTCTTTTCATAAAGTCTTTATGCACATACTCACTCTACTCACAAAACCATATTTTCTATATAAGGGCTACCCATCCCCTCCTTCTCCTATACATACTGTACAATACCAATGATCCTCACCTCATATCCTATTGCAAAACACTACTTTTGGGCTCACTTTATAGCTTTGTTCCTCCCATACATTTTCTATCTAGAATCATAAAAAGTGGATGTGTGCTACTGCCTCTAATGCTCAGGCCTTTTATATCTTCTCAAACTGTTGTCTCATAAGCTGGTATTTAGGTTTTTGAAAAATCTTTTGCACTTACTCGTTCTTTTTCGGTACCCCATTGTGTCTGCTGAAAGATCAAACTACTAGTTCTCGATTTACTCGTGAAACACGGGTTATGCCTCTCCAATCTCATGCATTACAAGCTTTACAAGCAATTATTATCATCAGGGGTTTTTTCAGGGATTCAATTTTCAGAAGTTTGGTCCTTCACTATAATGCGTTCCTTAAGAAACTAATAAATATATTCATTATCCTATGCCCTCATCGCGTTATCGCATCATTTATTAAGGAAATCTCTAGTTATTACCTTTGAGCGAGTGTTAAATCTCATTGGGTCCACCGTTCTTATTCTTAAGTGACAACCATTATCATGTATGTCCCTAGAAACGCGGGATAACTAATCGGACTCAGCTGCTTGACATCACGGGCAGCCAATAACAGCGTGAACCAGTATGCCTAAATAGCGTTACGGCCGGTTCCAACGGACTTTTCGTTTTTGAACTGTGAAGCTGTCACAAGGAGGTCCGTAGCAGGAGGCCATTGGGAGTGGAACGGTTTTTGACCCAGGCAGGCGCCGGTGAGGAAGCTGTCCCATCTAGACCTATAGGCCTTTTTTAAGAAATACGGTTGTGCGCTTAAACTAATAATCCCCCTTTTATGGACTTATTTTTCTAGAGAGCGAGATGCCCAAGAAGTTTTCAAGACAACCCACTCCTTGAATTGAGTCTTGCTTCAGTAATACGGTAAGACATGTGGGATTGGTTTCTGTAGTAATGAGACAGCGGTCAGTCCAACTAGGGACACACATAATAATGGTTGTCACTTCCTTGTATTTTGTAGTGACGATAACCGGTTTAACATCGGGATTTGTGTGCAACCAAAAGAAGATAAGAAATAGAGTCCGCCAATAATAACGCAAATGAATATTCGCACCATGACAAGGTAAAATGCGAATGAGCCAGTAACAAATCACAAGGAAGTATAGATATAATAAACCAAAAGAGGTGAGCATATCTCCTGTTTCTATCCTATAGGCAGTAAGGTGCACTGAATTAAGAGAAAAGAAAAAAAATAAGAAGGGCGGACCCATTGAGATTTTACACTCGCTCAAAGGTAATAACTAGAGATTTCCTTAACCCCTTCGATGCTGATGACGAGCTGAGCTCGTCATCAGCCACGGGGGGCGTGTGCGGATGACGAGCTGAGCTCGTCATGTAACGCGGCTTTTGTAAAAAAGCCGCACAGCGCAAAAATGACCGCAGCAGCGATGTGGTTAATAAATGATGCGAAAACGAGATGAGGGCATAGGATAATGAATATATTTATTCGTTTCTTAAGGAACGCATTATAGTGAAGGACCAAACTTCTGAAAATTGAATCCCTGAAAAAAACCCTGATGATAAAAATTGCTATGTCCAGGTAATAACCATTATTGCTTTAACTTGTCGATAATGTAGAAAGCTTGTAATGCATGAGATTGGAGAGGCATAACCCGTGCTTCATGAGTAAATATAGAACTAGTAGTTCGATCTTTCAGCAGACACAATGGGGTACCTAATAGGAGCGAGTAAGTGTAAAAGATTTTTCAAAAACCTAAATAACAGCTTATGAGACAACATTTTGAGTAGATATAAAAGGCCTGAGCATTAGAGGCAGTAGCACACATGCACTTTTTACGATTCTAGATAGAAAATGTATGGGAGGAACAAAGCTATAAAGTGAGCCCAAAAGTAGTGTTTTACAATAGGATATGAGGTGAGGATCATTGGTATTGTACAGTATGTATAGGAGAAGGAGGGGATGAGTAGCCCTTATAAAGAAAATATGTTTTTGTGAGTAGAGTGAATATGTACATAAAGTCTTTATGAAATGAAAATGGCTCTTATGTAAAACACTGATAGAAATATGTTTACCCGCAGGAATAACTCTGTCAGTGGCAACCAACCAGTGCCCAGAAATTAGGAGAGACTGATTATTTAGTCTTGATAAAGATGGCAGAATATCAACAATAGCCATCGAAACGCGTCGACGCCACCGCTGCGCAATCAAGAGAACAAATCTATCCTGTAGACAAGATAATAACGTGTCCAGGTTTAGATTTTGTGATTGTTAGGTTCTCAGATGTGCAAAATCCAATGACTAATTAGCAATGTCTTTGTATGTGTCTCCCTTTATGTGATTTATTTTTACAGCAACTTGTGTTGATGAAAATTCACTGTTAGTCAATGTGTTTTTAACCATTCATGTGTGTAAAAATTGTGCTTATGAAATTGTAATTTGTTTTAATGTGGGCACGCTTTGTGCTAATTATTTTTCAAGTGGAATATTTATGGGAAAGACTTTTTCATTTTTAACAAAAGAATAACATTCTTGAACTACATAACTTGTGTGTGGATGTACTATACTGTGTAGGACCTAGTGTCTATATGTAGATAATTTCTATGAATATGATGTGTATGAAAATATAGTGTGTCCGCAAAGTGAAAGCCCCTTTTTTTCTACTGCATGGGTACTGCCAGATGAATTGAAGGAGCGAATGAGAAGTGTGTAAGTGGTTAGAGTACACAGGGATTGTAGCAGTGCATGTGTTAGTGCCAGGAACATTGCATGACCACATGGGTAGTGACTGGATGATTAGAGTACTGCGAGGAGAGTGTATGGTGAATTTATAAGTGCTTGGGTTTTGGCACAGTGATTGGATAAGGACATAGGACTGGCTGGGTGATTGGAGGACTGCATAGGTAGTACCAGGGAGATTATTGGACTACATAGGTAGTCCTCAATGGGTTGCAGCAGTGCATGTGTTAGTGACTGGGTCATTTCATGAGTACATGGGTAGTGACTGGATGATTAGAGTGCTGCAAGGACAGTGCGTGGTGATTTTATAACTGCTTGAGTTTTGGCGGAGTGATTGGATAAGTAAATAGTGCTGGCTGGGTGATTGGAGGAGTGCATGAGTAGTGACAGAGGGATTTCTGGAGTGCATGGGTACTACCTGGGTAATTGGAGGAGTGAATCAGTAGTGTGTAGGTGGTTAGAGGTCTGCATGGGAAGTGCTTTGGGGATTGTTGCAGTGCATGTGTTAGTGCCTTGGCCATTCCATGAGTACAAGGGTACTGACTGGAAGATTAGAGTACTGCAAGGAGAGTGCAGTGATTGGATAACTACATGGTGTGGGCTGGGTGATTGAAGGAGTGCATGGGAACTGACAGGGCAATGGCTGGACTGCATGGGTAGTGCTCAGGGTATTGTAGCAGTGCATGAGTTAGTGCATGGGTCATTGCATGAGTGCATGGGTACTGACTGGATGAATAGAGTACTGCAAGGAGAGTGTATGGTGAATTTATAAGTGCTTGGGTTTTGGGAGAGGGATTAAATAAGTACACACATGTCACATCAGTCCAGTGGTCCAATGCCATGCCCCTTTTTACACCTCTCTGCAACGCAGCTCTGTGGCGATTACTAGAGGTACCTGGAGGGCTTGTTGGACCCAAGGGACCCTCAGGATTCAAGGGGACTTAATCCCCCAACGTACAACTTGCCAGAGGGCCCTTTTGCACAGTGGTCAAAGGAGGGGTGGGGCCTGATGTGACAAGTGTGCAAATGTGCCCTGTGGAGCGTTTTAAGTTGGGGGATTCAATCCCCTTCAATCCTGAGGGTCCCGGGGCCCAGCTAGCCTACCAGGTACGTACAGTAAGCACCACAGAGCTGCATTGCAGATAGGTGGTCCAAGGCCAAGCCCCTTTTTTCACCTCTCTGCAACGCAACTCTGTTGTGCTTACTGAAGGTACCCGGTGGGCTAGTTGGCCCCTAGGGACTCTCAGGATACAAGGGGACTTAATCCCCCAACCTAAAACGTGCCAAAACTTTCAAGACAGGAGCTGACCGGAGGGGGCCACTAGTTTTCAAAATTTTGCGAAGATTTGTCAACCGGCGCCAAAGATATTGAAAAAGCCAGAGCAGCGAAACGCGTCTGTCAACGCTGAGGGGGGGTCTAAAAATGAAAGAAATATATTTTTCCACGGACCTGGTTTGAGTGTGCTGACATGGATTTACTGCTAACTGCTAACTGCGCTCCGCTTGTGTAACGTGGCTCACCACCTCGTACAGGAGGCACCCAAGGTGTGCGGCGCGACAGCGGTTGAAAACTTTTCTTATATATATATATATATATATTCACTGAAAAAACCATAGGTTATAGACCATATATAGTTAGGAATTAGCATTTACAAAACCTTATTTTACTCACACAAAACCATTGAAATTCGCATATATAGTTAGTTGCACTAACTATATTTCGCGCACCCACAATCCACTGCTGATCATGTCACATATTACATCATTCATGACATGGTCAGTGACATCACTGATGACATCACTGATGACATCTCAAATGACATCACTGATGACATCACTGATGACATCTCAAATGACATCACTGATGACGTCACTGATGACATCTCATTTGACATTACTGATCACATCACTGATGACATCATTCATGTGATTATACGATGAACCTCTTCAGACTCTAATATAACCTTAGATACACTCAGTGTAAACAGACACACACAGACTGTCACTCATCCATGGAGTTACTCACACACCTAGTCAGTCATGCAAAGAATCAATCACACCTCCATTTCCTCAACTATACAGTTATACACACCTTACTTATTCAAACATATACTAACAAATATTTACTCTCTTATACAATCCCTGATACAAGTTTACAATGATCCATACAGCCACTCACACATTCACTGGCTCTTATGCACAGTTATTTATATATGTCAACTCTCACATGTACTGTGTTTTACATATGTACTTACTTTGACATGTAGCACTGAGATATCCATTCACTCACCAATACGCTCATGCACACAGTCAACCGCCCATACAGCTGTTTCCACATGCACTTTTGAACCCATACATCTAGTGAATCAACTGCTCACACATCTATGCACAGAGTCATACACCTCCCAGCCACCCACAAACACACTCAGTCTCCTATACAAATACTTGGGCAACCAATCAATAACCCATATAGTTACTCATATAGCTACTGATCAACACATGCAGCAGTTTACAGAACAACAGACATAATGATGCACAAATTAAGACAGTTTAGTCACTAACCCATGCACTCAGTGAGACACATTTAATCACTCACTCATACAGTCAGTCATGCACCTACTAAATCCTTCATCCAGACACTTATACATCCACTCATTCTTCAATATGTAAGACATATTTTAACTTTACAGAAACATACAGTCACTGGATGTTGTCATCAGTGATGTCATCAGTGATGTCATTTGAGATGGCATCAGTGATGTCAACAGTGATGTCACTGACCATGTCATGAATGATGTAATATGTGACATGATCCGCAGTGGATTGCGGGTACTCGATATATAGTTAGTGCAACTAACTATATATGCGAATTTCAATGGTTTTGTGTGAGTAAAATAAGGTTTTGTAAATGCTAATTCCTAACTATATATGGTCTATAACCTATGGTTTTTTCAGTGAATTTTCAAGGTTTTGTGAATGCTAATTCCTAACTATATATGGTCTATAACCTATGGTTTTTTCAGTGAATTTCAATGGTTTTTTAATAGCAAATATCAAAAGCTGTAAAATGTATTCTTCTTTTAAAGGAAAAATGTATTTTATATGTATTTAATATAATTTTTTTATGTATATAAATTTTTTGAGCGAACGAATTTATCAACTATAGTGCTGAAGAAGAGTGTGGGGGAAAAAAAACAAAGAGGAGGACTAAGAGGAAAGAACAATCAGTTCAAAAATACAATTGCTTTAAAGCATGAAGTGCTTTTCCACACATTTACATTTAAATAACCCATATTAGAACATACAAAATATCTACAGAGGAGACGGTGTACATTCAAGTCAAGTCAAGTCAAATAATTTATATAGCGCGCTACATACCCAGAGAGTCTCAAGGCGCTTGAAGAAGGGTGGGGGATTACTTGTCGAATATCCATGTCTTAAGTTGCTTTCTGAATGCTAGGTGGTTCTGAGTGAGGCGAAGGTGAGTGGGAAGTGAGTTCCAGGTTTTAGCCGCTAGGTAGGAGAAGGATCTTCCTTCCATGGTGGTTTTGTTGATGCGAGGTACAGCAGCAAGGGCTTAGTTGGAAGAGCGTAGCTGGCGGGAGGGGGTGTAGAAGGAAAGTCGTGTGTTGAGGCATTCGGGTCCAAGTTCGTAAAGTGCTTTGTGTGCGTGGGTTAGGAGGCGGAATGTTATCCTCTTATTGACGGGGAGCCAGTGGAGGTTTTTCAGGTGACCGGAAATGTGGTCTTTACGCGGGATGCCTAGTATGAGTCTGGCTGATGCGTTCTGGATGCGTTGGAGTTTTTTCTGGAGTTTTGCGGTGGTTCCGGCGTATAGGGTGTTTCCGTAGTCCAGGCGGCTTGTAACCAGTGCGTGGGTGACCGTTTTCCTAGTTTCGGTGGGGATCCAGCGAAATGTTTTTTTGAGCATGCGAAGAATGTTGAAACAGGATGATGAAACGGCGTTGACTTGTCTGGTCATCGAGAGTGAGGAGTCCAGGATGACGCCCAGGTTCTGTGCGTGGTCCGTCGGGATGGGTGCTTTTCCAAGGGCGTCTGGCCACCAAGAGTCGTCCCAGGCAGAGGGGGAGGTGCCTAAGATGAGGTCTTCTGTTTTGTCTGAGTTCAGTTTCAGACGGCTGTGTTTCATCCACTCGGCTACTTCTTTCATTCCTTCAAGTAGGTTGGTTTTGGCGGTGTTAGGGTCTTTGGTGAGTGAGAGGATCAGTTGAGTGTCATCAGCGTAGGAGATGATGTTGAGGTTGTGTTGGCGTGCGATGGCCGCCAGGGGGCTCATGTATACGTTGAAGAGGGTGGGGCTGAGTGAAGATCCTTGTGGTACGCCACAAATGACTTCAGTGGCTTCTGACTTGAATGGTGGGAGGCGGACTCTCTGAGTTCTTCCGGCAAGGAACGAGGTGATCCATTCCAGTGCTTTTCCTTGGATCCCGACGTTTCTGAGGCGTTGTAACAGGGTGCTATGACAGACTGTGTCGAACGCTGCGGAGAGGTCGAGGAGGATGAGGGCGACTGTGTCTCCATTGTCCAGTAAAGTTCGAATGTCGTCTTTTGCTGCGATGAGTGCGGTCTCAGTAAAGTGTTTGGCTCGGAAGCCGGATTGTGAAGAGTCGAGGGATTGTTGGTTTCGAGGAAGGCGGCGAGCTGGTTGTTGACAGCTTTCTCGATGACTTTGGCCGGGAATGGAAGAAGCGAGAGGGGGCGGTAGTTTTTGAGTTCGGTGGGGTCAGCTGTGGGTTTTTTCAGAAGGGCGCTGAGTTCGGCGTGTTTCCAGCTTTCCGGGAAGGTGGCGGAGTTGAGGGAGCAGTTGATGACGTCTCGGAGGTGTGGAGCTATGATGGAGTCTGCTTTGTTGAAGATGTGGTGAGGGCAAGGGTCTGTGGGGGATCCTGAGTGGATGGAGTTCATCAGGCGGATGGTGTCCTCAGTGGAGATTGGGTTCCAGTCATTCAGGATGTTCGAGGGGGGTGAAGGTGCGGCAGAAGGTTGGGTGGGTTGGTCTCTGGGTTGGTTGTCGAAGCTGTTGTGGATGTCAGCGATTTTGTCGTGGAAGAATGAGGCTAGGGAGTCGCAGAGGGTTTGAGAGGGAGTGATGTCGTTGGAGTTGGCAGTGGGGTTAGTAAACTCTTTGACGATGTTGAATAATTCCTTGCTGTTGTGGGCGTTGTTGTCTAGTCGGTCTTTGAAAGCGGCTTTCTTGGTAGTCCGGATCAGTTGGTGGTGTATGCGGGTGGCGTTTTTGAAGGCGTCTCTGGTGTTGGTGTTTGGGGTTTTTTTCCAGGCCTTCTCAAGGGAGCGACAGAGTTTCTTGGATTTCTTACGGTCATCGTTGAACCAGGGGGCGTTTTTGCTGCCTAGTTTGATTTGACGTTTTTTCAGAGGTGCTAGGTTGTCGGCGCTGTTGGTTAGCCATTGAGTGAGGTTAATGGCTGCTTGGTTGGGGTTCGAAGAGTGGGCAGGGGGGTTTTGAAGAAGCGATGAGGAGATCTGGTCGATGGTGATTTTATTCCAGTTTCTTCGCAGAGTAGGTTGAGGATGGTTGTGGGTTGTGGTCTTTTTGTAGACAAAGTGAACGCAGCTGTGGTCCGTCCAGTGGAGAACTGTGGTGTGGCTGAAGGAGATGTGTTTGCTGGAGGTGAAGATAGGGTCCTGCGTAGTGAGTGGGGGTGTTAACAAGTTGTTTGAGTCCGAGGTTGGCGAGATTGTCCAGAAGGGTGGTGGCGTTGCTGTCGTTGCTCTTTTCCAGGTGGAAATTGAGGTCTCCCAATAGAATGTATTCCTCGGAGGGGAGGGCATGTGGGGTGATAAAGTCAGTGATGACTTCAGTGAATTGTGCTCGGGGTCCAGGTGGCCTGTAGAGGAGGGTGCCTCTGAGTGTGGGCTTGGGATCGGTGTGGATCTGGAAGTGAAGGTGTTCGGCGCTAGCGAGGTTGACGTCTGAGCTGGTTGAGATGCGGATGGAATTCTTATGGACGATGGCGATGCCTCCTCCTGTATTGTGGGTGCAGTCTTTTCGGATGATCTTGTATCCTTCTGGGATGGCAATGGTGATGTCTGGGGCTGAGGAGGCGTTCATCCATGTTTCTGTTAGGAAGGCGACGTCCGGAGAGATGATGTCGAGTAGATTCCAAAGATCGATGGCGTGTCTGTGGACCGAGCGGGTGTTGAGCCGGATGCATTTTAGTTGGTTGGTGTCGGATCTTTGTTTGGAGTTAGTGGATGGGGAGTTGGTCTTGGTGCCGTCAAACTTGCAGGAGTTGCATGTGAAGGGTCCATGGGTGTGTCCAGGAGCGGCTTGGGCGCAGTTGATGAGTCGGCCGGGGTTTAGGGCTAAGAGAGTGGAGGCGTCGTATGTAATGCGGGTGGGGTGGGTGGTACGAGGGCCAGGGGGACTGGCGCTGGGCGCGGTCCAGGCACGGACGGGCGTAGACGGGCTTACCTTTGGCGCACCTTCGGCGCGGCCGCAGCGCGTTGACGCAGCGCGTTGGGTCATCAGTCATAAATGGACACAGGAGGGGGCGGAGCGAGGGAGGGGCCGCAGGGAGGTGTGATCGGGGTGGGGGGCGGGCTGGCAGGCACAATAACAAACACAGAAAATGGCCGCAACAACACAGCGCAAAGCACCACGAGATCGTCACAGCACAAGTGGGGAAAGTTATTGCAAGAGTGGGCAGAGGCACCTCTAAATGTATGAGCAGCAGGCAGAAATAATACTAACACTTAAAAAACGCAGCAGGCAAATTTGCGAGTCACTCGAGCGATGTGGGCGGAGCTTACAGCTGATTAGCGCTACCGGAGTGCAGAGCACAACCCAAACACAGCTGGTGGCAAAGAAATACAAAGCGCTACGATACCCAGATTTCAGGGAGCCTGGGGGAGCGACCAATGCTGAGCGAGGTCAGGTTGGTCACAGCGGACGATCAGGAGGGTCCGTTCTATGTTATCCGTGGGAGGGAGGGGCCGCAGGGAGGTGTGATCGGGGTGGGGGCAGGCTAGCAGGCACAATAACAAACACAGAAAATGGCCGCAACAACACAGCGCAGAGCACCACGAGATCGTCACAGCACAAGTGGGGAAAGTTATTGCAAGAGTGGGCAGAGGCACCTCTAAATGTATGAGCAGCAGGCAGAAATAATACTAACACTTAAAAAACGCAGCAGGCAAATTAGCGAGTCACTCGAGCGATGTGGGCGGAGCTTACAGCTGATTAGCGCTACCGGAGTGCAGAGCACAACCCAAACACAGCTGGTGGCAAAGAAATACAAAGCGCTACGATACCCAGATTTCAGGGAGCCTGGGGGAGCGACCGATGCTGAGCGAGGTCAGGTTGGTTGAATTTTAGACTCTTCATTGGTACCTACATGTTGGTACTTACATCACCCACACAACACAACAGCTCTATTCAGAGCTACCCTACCTCAAAGCACTCTAAAATATTATTTTACTATTTCCCTTGGTTTTCCCCTTGTTACGCTTTCCGGAACGCTACCTGGTGCGCGGACCGGGCGCTAACCGTGCGAAAATTCGAAAAAAAGGTTGGGTTTTTTAAATATATGGGCCTCCTCAGCCACCCTCAGAAAACCTAGGGGGTCAGGTTATGTCTCCCGTGCCCCCTTATACCCATTCCCAACATTGTTTATCCTCCATCTTGTGACTAAATTCGTCCAAAACACAAGATGGCGGACTCCCGTTACGCTACCGGTGAGCTACCCGGTTCGCGTACCGGGTAGCGCTTCCACCGCGAAAAATCGAAAAAAAATGTATTTTATTTTTTTGCCACGCGGGTCCCTTTGATAGCCCCCACATCTAGGGGGTCAGGAGGGGTCTACCTTGCCCTCTTTCATTCATTTCCCCCTTCGTTTATTCCCACCTCTTGTTTCTCGATCCTACCGAGAGACAAGATGGCGGCCGCTCTGGACTGTTTAGAATGTTGACAGTCACCGGAGAGCCAATCCGCTTCTCCTCGCGAAGTTCCGTTACGCGTCTGGTACGCGAACCGGGGCGCTAACCGGGACGCTGTCACAGATATATATATATTTTTTTTAATGTTAATTTCTCAAAATCCACTGGAGCACATATCTTGAGACCTAGCAAAGGCACATCGGGCAAACAGTCTCTACAATTTTGCCAAGTTTCATAGAAATCCATTCAGCCGTTCGAGCTAAAAGTGAGTCCAACCGCCCTATGGAAAACTCAATGTTAAAAACATGTTTTGGGACCCCCCTTTGTTCTCGGCCCCCGCTTCACGAAACCCCCCCCAAACTTTCAGGGGACGCTCAGAAACAAAATGTGCCATTTTCCTGAAAATTTCAGCCAATTCCGTCCATCAACGCCAAAGTTATTCAACATAGAATTTTCAGAAATCCCCATTCAAAAAAATCCTAACTATATATACCTACTGGCGACCGCCAGTAGGTAATATATATATATATATATATATATATATATATATATATATATATATATATATATATATATATATATATATATATATATATATATATATATATATATATATATATATATATATATATATAACATTTCTATGGCAAAATGAAACCCCTCATTTTGTTCCGTTTCAAATCAAATGTATTAAGTGTTACCACTTTATTCCAATCAAGATGACTTCAGGTGTGCCATACTTTTGTCATAAGTAAGACTGATAGCGTTCTAGTTGTTCTTTAGAACACTCTGGGACATTCTGTCATTGGGCTATAGTTGGGCTACATCTGGCTGATATTTGGGCTACATTTGTTTTTTTTTGTCTCTGGTGGCCATCTTTGGGCTACATTGGGCTACATTGGGCTACATTTGGGCTCTAACATATATATAGCCCAATGTAGCCCAATATATATTTTTCAAAGTTAATTTTCGTAAAAACCACTGGAGCATATATCTTGAGACATAGCAAAGGCACATCGGGCTACCAGTCCCTACAATTTTGCCAAGTTTTGTGGAAATCCATTCAGCCGTTCGAGCTAAAAGTGAGTCCAACCGCCCTATGGAAAACTCAATATTAAAAACACGTTTTGGGACCCCCCTTTTTTCTCGGCCCCCGCTTGACGAAACCCCCCCAAACTTTCAGGGGGCGCTCAGAAACAAAATGTGCCATTTTCCTGAAAATTTCAGCCAATTCCGTTGATCAACGCCAAAGTTATTCAACATAGAATTTTCAGAAATCCCTATTCAAAAGAATCCTAACTATATATACCTACTGGCGACCGCCATGTGATCAAGGCTCCCCTGAGCCGAAACGTCTGTGACACTTTCTGCCAAATAAATCTGTAAGCACCTCAAGGTCCGTGTCCGGTGTCTACTTGCTGGCTAAGGAAGCAGCGCGAGCTTGTGTGAAAACGGAGTTCAGGATATATATATATATATATATATATATATATATATATATATATATATATATATATGAACAGAACAATCTTCAAGTAAACCACACTCCTGTTGTGGAAACGAAGACACGGACCCAATGGTTGCAGTCAAGGAGATCTTTAATAAAAACCTCGCTGGTTACGCGTTTCGAGCAACTAGCGCCCTTGGTCACACACCGCGCACCAGGTCAGCTACAAATTTATACATTTTTTTACCAGTGATGCTCCACCCATTAACGTGAGTCACAAGGTGTAGACATAGAAAAAACTCGTATTTCATTATAAACTACGTGCACACCTCTATTTACAATCGAAACAAATACCAGAGTTGATGGCATTTAAGAAAAATTATATCTGCATGAATGCAATTATACTGACATGTTAAACCATAGCCATGTACAAAAAAATACATATATACATATAATATATATACATATATCAGTCCCATACAAAAATGTGTCCATTGGATTCGAATCCATCTATATACACTTAGAAAAATATATATATACTATCTATATACAATATCACAAAGTTGTACAAAAAAATATATATACCTACCCATATACATATATACATATTTATATCTTACAAAAATACACACTCTATTCTTATTTACAAATCTACATCCATTACAAACCCAATTTAGAGCTTCCATGGCATTTAGATGGACAAATGGACACATATCTATGTATAATTCAGGAAAATGTACAGCATCAATATGTACATGTACTTATAGCGTGCCAACACTGATATTAAATAACCCACTAGTGATAAATCTTAATATGATCTATATTAGAAATATAGTGAAAGTGCAAAATCGTGAAATAAAAACAAGTTATTGGTTGACTAAAATTCATTAGTCCCCAAATTATTCTTTAAATGGATAGAGAGATAATATTTACAAGAAGGCAATATACATCAAGGTCAGTATGATAAACGAATCCTTGTTGGACTCCCATGTGGTGCCAGGTCGGCGCCATCTGGTATCAGTTGTTGTATTCAGAACGACCTTGAAGAGAAAAATATGGAAAATAACCCACATGAGAATATTAAGATTAGTAAGACTACAACAGATGATGTAAGTCTTCAGTGGTGTTTAGCCCATTGGGGTACTTGCTGTCTAGTTCAATGATGTATTCGGTTTCCTTTTTTCGTAGCAGTCTTTCTCTGTCGCCTCCTCGAACGAGGGGCGCCACCACATCAATAACATAATATGATAAGTTAGATAAATCATTGTTATGTGTGGACTTGAAATGACGTGCTACTGGGTACGTATTGTCACTGTTGACGATGGCACGTAAGTGTTGCAAGATTCTGGCGTGCACCTGTAGCTTGGTACTGCCCACATATCGTAGGCCACAGGTACACGTCAGGACATATATTGCAAACTCACTGTGACAGTTAAAGTATCCCCGGATGGCTTTCCTCCTAGAACTGAAAGGTGTAAAGTAATGTGATGTGTTTACACCGAATTTACAAGCCCTACAGGAGGAACATTTAAAGAAACCTTTTTGTTTAAGCCAAGCGCTACCATTACCTAGTTTAGGGCTATTTTTGACTAGACAGTTGTGCATACTAGGTGCTTTTTTGTACGTTATAATGGGGGCACTGGGGATAATATCACCCAGGACACTGTCAGTTCGAAGAATAGACCAGTGCTTCCTCACAATGGACCTTATTTGTTGTTCTTGTTTACTGAATGCCAGTATGAGTCGAGGGGCAAGGTTATCTGATTCCATTTCTACAGTTTCAGATGTCAGAAGAGATTCCCGAGGCTTAGCTCGGCATCGCCTAAGTGCGCTGTTTAGGACCTCGTTATTATATCCCCTGGCTCTCAGTCTGTTCATCGTGATCTGTGCCTCTTGTTCAAAGGTTTCAGGAGTGCTGCTGATTCTCTTAACTCTGAGCAGCTCCCCATATGGAATATTGGTGATTACGTGTTGGGGATGCTTACTGCTAGCATGTAATATACTGTTGCCAGCCGTCGGTTTTCGATATAACGATGTGGCAACAGTATTATTGGCAATGGTGACATGTACATCTAGGAAATCTGCTTGCTCTTTGCTGATGTGGGCCGTAAAGAACAGGTTATCATTGTTCTGATTAAGAGCATCAACAAAAACTTTAGCACTTTCCTCATCCCCCTCCCAAATACAAAACACATCATCAATAAACCGTTTCCAGTATTGAACCTTGTCAAATCCGGGAGTGTTGGTGAGACCGCGCTCCTCCCACCAGCCTACATGCAAGCATGCGTAGCTGGGGGAGAAGCACGATCCCATCGCCACACCTCGCACTTGTCTCCAGACATTCTTAGCAAACATAAAGTAATTGTTATTCAAACACCAATGCACTAACTCACACAACATCTTGTTGTGTGCATAATATTCACAAGATCGAGAACCAAGATAGTGTGTGATGGCGTTCAATCCTTTAGTGTGGTCTATGGAGGTGTATAAAGACTCAATATCTAAAGTCAAAATGCACCAATTTTCACGCCACTGGATGGAATTGAGTTTGTTAAGAAAGTCCCCCGTGTCTTTTAAATAGCTGGGCAAATCTTTGACAATGTCCTGCAGAAAAAAGTCTATATAATGTGAAATATTCTCCCCCACACTATTTATGGCCGCTATAATAGGGCGGCCCGGAGTGGGAATTTTCTGCTTATGAATTTTAGGGATCAAATACAATATCGGTATCACCGGATGTTCTCTATGCAGGTAGTCAAATTCAGCTTGAGAGATCAAATTAGTTCTTTTGTAAGACATTAACATTTTTTTCAAGTTGTCTTTGGCTCGTTTGTAGGCCATCCCATTTGATCTTTCGTAGCAGGTGGGGTCGTTTAGCTGTCTCATGGCTTCGGCCATATACTCTTCCTTTTTCCACAAGACAATATTACCCCCCTTGTCAGACTTGTTAATAACAACTTCCTGATTTTGACTAAGTTTTTTCATTAGAGTATTATATTGTATGATCCTAGCATTGTTCTTATTAGATTATGCCTGTGTAGAACGGTTAAGCCTTTTCAGATCTTCCGTCACGCACTCGTGATAGATATCAATTGCATCTTTAGGCATGACGGGTAAAAAGGTGCTTACCGGTTTGAAAGGACTTTCTCCCGCTCCTCTTTGGCGAATGTCCACATTAATCAATTCTCTTTGGGTATTTTGAACTCCTTCATCATCCGGTGTTGAGGCCGCCGCATTTCCCAGATCACACAGGGTGAGCAAGAGTCTAGCATCTCTCGCTGCCGGGGCTGCTGGAACTGTGGCAACGGCAGTGGCAATGGCACTGCTATTTGCAATGGTGCTGGTAGTACGCTCCCTGTTTTTGGTTGCAGTTTTGGATGCAAAAAACTTTTTAAGCTTAAGCTTGCGAATAAACTTAAAAACATCCGCTCTCGTGTTGGTATAATTAAACGAACTTTCTGGACAAAAATTGAGTCCTAGAGCTAGTAATTGCTCTTCTGCTGTGGTGAGGGTAACATCGGAGAGATTAGTAATGGTACAATCCTTTATTGTTTCTTCTTGTTGAACCATTGTTTCTTTTTCTTTTGCTGTTGAGGCTGCTGATGTTGCTTTCCGCCTTTTGCGTCTTGCGTGGCGTCTTGCGTTGCGCTTTTTGCGTTGTAGTTCTTTTTGTGCCTCGGACGCAAAGTTTGCAGCCGGTCGTCTACTAAAAAATCCATCTCTTCGCCGATTTCTAAAATTCTTCCCGGTTGTGTTTCTGTGTTGCTAATTTCAGAAAGAGACATGCTGGATGAGCTGGCCAGAGAGACTGTATCTGGATCCGAATTTTCCATCGCCTCATCCTGTTGATTCGTTGTCGCCAAGTTGCTACTGCTTGCTCCCACTTTCGCGGCTTGTTTGGTCAGTTTCGCTTGCTTGGCTCGATCATACTTTCTGGCAAACGTATAAATTTGCCCAGTCTCATAGTCCTTCAAGTCCCTCGCGAACTTGTGCACTTTTCTGATTTTAATGCGCTCCTCGTGTTTATGCAGTCTCTCACTTATTTCTTTGCGCATATTGGTAATTAGTAACTTAGTGTCCGGGTCAGTAGTGGCATCCAGCTGCTCATTGATACCCTTAATTTCCTCAAGCAGTTTATCGCGGTCTATGACCGCGTATTTAATGAGCACTATATATATATATATACATTTTTTTTCCATTTTTTTGTCACTGGGACCTTTATGGAAAATACTTCACAGATCCTTGTGAAATGTGGGTTTCATCATAATAACAACCTCGAACCACTCTGTATAGCTTTATCATTGTCAATTGTTTAATCAATGTTCTATTCATGAAAGTTAACCCCTTCCAAGCTCATGACGAGGCCAGCTCCTCATGAGTCACAGTGGAGCTGTGCTCATGACGAGCTGGGCTCATCATAACGGCTGCGGCCCACCCACGCGCGATTGATTCCCCGCCTGTGCGGGGTAATTAATCAGTGGGCGGGGTCGTGACGAGCCTAACTCGTCATGAGCACAGCTCCACTGTGACGCATGACGAGATGGGCTCGTCAGGAGCACTGCGGCGCCGCGCACCCCCTCCCCCCCGCACTGCGGGAGAATTACCCATGCGGCGAAGGGTTTTGCAAAACTGGAACATTCTATTTACGATCAGTGCCCATTGTTAACCGAAAACTGAAGAGAACAGATTCAACAATCTCTTTATAGACTTGCAGGCACATGCATCAAGCGATTTGGGAATCGCAAACGGTGCGAATCGCAAAATTCGGCCGTTTGCGATTCCCAAATCACTATTTGGGATGCATCAACTTAAAAGTGAATAAATCGCTATTTTAGCGATTTTTTCAAGTGCGATTGCTTTTAAGGAATCGCAAATTTGCGATTCCTCAAAAGCAATGCATGAAACTAAAAAAAATTGCGAATTCGCAATTAGAGAGAAAAAATTACCATGAGGTTGGACCTCATGGTAATTTTGCGAAATGTTAGAAAAATGCAATTTTTTGCATTTTTTTTAACTTTCATGTTGTGCACACACATGCCCTTAGGGCATGTGTGTACACAACATATGTGCATTGTTTGATTTCAGGGGTGCAACAGGGTGTCCTTTGGACACCCCTGCACCCTTGAAATCGCAATCTCAATTTGCGATTAGCTAATTGCGAATCGCATATTGAGATTGTCTTCCCATTCATTCCTATGGGCCTCTAGGCCCATAGGAATGAATGGGAAGGGATTCCTTAATTGCGATTCGCAAAATGCTAATCGCAATTAAGGAATTCTAAGAAATCGCAATTTATTTAGCGATTTCTTGATGCATAGGCATTTGCAATTCCTTAATTGCGATTCCTTAAAAATCTCAATTAAGGAATCGCAAATGCCGAGTTTGATGCATGTACCTGAGAATGTGTTTTTTAAAAAGCAGAGTGTGTTACATAAGGTGTTAAAGGTTCCTCATGTATTGCCATCTTGAATTTCTGGTGACATTTAAAAACCAATTGACCTTTGCCTTTGTGATGTATGATATCACCAGATAACCTCAGTGGAACCATAGGACCATATTACCCAAGTACCCATTCTGTATCCTCTGTACCCGGAGTGTTCAAAGTGGGTCCAACGAACCATGTTCTGTGCCAGATTTTCAGGAAACCGCTGACTGCGTGAATGAGTTCGGTTTATTTTGACTGAATGTATATTTATTTGTAAACCGTGAAAATATGAAATGGAACTGGTTCTTCTGGAACGTTGACACCTCTGCTCTGTATAACTTTTTTAAAGAAGTGTACGTTGTGTACAAGATTATTGCTCTCCAGACAAAAGCAGTAGTATAATGGAAAAGTGAGTGAATTCTTACCTGAGAGGATAAGTTGCAGATGTCTTGAATATTAGTTGTTTTTTCCTGTAACTCTGCACAATGATTTAAAGAACATGCTGAAAAGGATGCACTCGTAAGCTTCCTAGAGCTTACCAGATCTGAATTAACTAAATACAATGCATTTATGATTAAAGAAGTAGAAACATAAATTAAAGAATGCAAACTAAAATACAATCTAGGGTACATAAAATATGGATGGTGCGGGTCTCAGAAGAGAGTAAATGGAGAGTCATCACTGACTTGATTAATCGCAAGTGTTGCTTTGAGGGATACAGAAAGCAGCTCGCACTAAATTGATATTGCCCGCAGGATCCTACACAAAGTTCATCCTGCAGGATTCACTTAAAAAATTATTATCATCATTTTTATATAAAATGAAGGCGAACTATTAGATAGCTTGTGGAAAAATAAGGTAACTTATAAAAGTAATGACATGGTGTCCTTTTCTGACATATCCGGCACAGGGTGAGTTTCTAGCACTTAAAAAAACAAAAGAATTAATGACAAAATGCACCGCCATTTATTCCAAATTGTGTATGCATACAGCACATAAAGGCACCTTCAAATTAACTAAATGGAACTGCTTACCTTAATTCTATGTGAAGATCGGGGGCGGTTAATTGGTCTGCTTGTTTATAATACTGACAGAAGAAAGACATTGAGGGTCAGCTCAAAACTAAAGAAAACTAAAATTTGCCTGAACTCTGGAATAACTTTCCAATGATAAGTCACCAGACAGTCCGCTAAAGTCATACTGGGTTTTAGCGTGTATGCCCATGTCTATAATGCCAATCTGTTTTCTTACTCCTGACTGCAATACACATATAAGGATTTGTCCCACTTTGCACATATTGAATGTGTTTCCTTGTGAGTTAAGTAAAGCTATATCTCTCTATATGGTTGATGCAAGAAATGCTATTTTCTGGCAGAAAGTGACATCAGTATTGAGTTGCGCAACTTTGATTCTTTATGGCTGAGAGCTTAATCCATTGCTAGATTTGTGTGTGTCCCAGTGAGTGTCTGTCGAGTGTTGACAGCTTTCTTCTGATTGGAATGTCATGCCAGGTCATAGGTGCATGGTTGAATTTCTTTCCTGCACATAGGTTTTTCGCTCAAAATAGGTGTTGGCCCTGACCGCTGAAAGGGCTCAGGTGTAATTTGGGTGCACACTGTGAGGCACTCTTCAATGGCAGCTTTGAAAACAGAAATGTTGCAGGCACTGATGTGTGTGCTTTAAGCCACTGCATGCACTTTAGACAGGATGAACTAGAAAAGGTACTGATGGGGGTTTTCCTGTTCACCAACAGACTGATGCAATGGTGTAGCCTCTCCTCCCCTAGGCTTCTTTCATTATTTTTTGTTTTCTGGGTTGGCCTTTCCATCAAGGCTTTACATTTTGTGGCTGGTTACATACTCCCTTTTGTGTTTCTTATTGTTTTGTGATGTTGCGTTCTTTTGTCAGAATGGAACCAATGTGTGTTCTTTGATGTATTTGTTTTGCGGACTCCAGTACATTTGAATTGCTGTTTTATGTTTACAAAGTTTGTGTTGTGCTTTCACATATAACAGACACCGAGTGCTATTCACTGATCACTCATGTTTGGTTTTGTAATCATAACATGTTGTTCCATATATATATATATATATATTTAAAGTCAGACCTATTGGCTTTGCATCGCTTGTTTTAAATATGTTAAGTGAAAGAGAAATGTCTGACTGTAAATATTCACAGTCATTGTGGCTAAGTTGTCAAAATACACCTATAGCACCTATATCTCTGCCAAATACTGACAATAGGGACTGAACGCCCCGTACCCACCCACAGAAATTCTGCAACAATGTGCCGAGCTCTTGAGTGTGCCGACAATAAGTTTTCAAAGACTGTCCCAGTGGGCATGGGAAATCAACTGGGCATTCAAGCAGCGTACACTAGGACCAAAAAAGCCTGACAGAACTAAGATCGAAAGGGGTGGCACTTGAAAACAAAAAGAATGGGTACCCATGCAAACTGGTACATGCCTTTGCGAATGAGGTGGAAGAATGCCCGGGACTGCTGGTTGGGAGGAATGACTCTGTCTGGAACAGCTGTTCATCTATAGAATGACTTCTCAGACACATCCAGCAATTCATAAATTATTTACAAAGCCATGGGAACCATGGAGTCTAGGCAGAGGGGCCTTCCAATTTACGAATATTTGAGTGGAAGCAATATTCTACAAAGAACCTTTGGGGTTTGAAGTCAGGAGCATCTGGTTGCATTAAGGCTCCAAACACGCTGCACAGCTCTAGGAGAAACAACCTGCTTGGAGATGCTAAAGCACAAAGTAAATAAAATGGACTAGAGCACGTTCTCGGTCTGGTAGGCAGTGCCACTGTAACACGTGTTGTGCATATCTTGGTGCCTCCATGTCTCTGGCAAAACGTCCCCATGGCTTGCAAAACTGCTAACCAGTCACTGCAGCAGTGAACCTTTGTTTGGATCTTTTACCTGGCAACTGTTATGGGCGCAAAACTTTGTGTCCTGTGATATTGGCCCTATAACAGAGCCAGGCATTGAGGTGCACCAGAGTGGGCACTGGCTTTTTTAAGTTCCACTAATGGAGACTTTCCTACTGTAACTTCCTGGCTGACTAGCATCCTCCTTCCACACTTGAGGTGCGCATGGGTAGCCTATGTTGACCATGGTGTAGATTGGCTGCTGTGTACCTGTAGTCTCCAGTCTCAAATTTGACATGCATCGGCTTAGCACAACAAAGAGGTGCCAGCCGCAGCCTGCATGACTTGCGGGTGGGGCGGAGTGTCGTGTGGGGAGGAGGGTTAATTAAAAAATGTTTTCAAATGTTTTAACTTACCTTCTCCTCTGGTCCTCCGTCGAGTCTCCTCTCTCCTCTCCATACAGGAAGGAGGCAGTATCCTTCCCCTAAGCCAATCACAATGCTGCAATGGCAGTGTTGTGATTGGCTAGGATCCCGACCCCACAAGCGTCTATGGAGAGGCCATTTGCCTACATAGAGAAAATGCAGAGTGAGTATGACTGGTTTGGTCAGCCCTGAGACTAACCAGTCAGCGCACTCAGATTGGGCAAATCACTCCTCCCCTGGACTCCTGCAGGACCGGCCACCGCCAACCAGGCAAACCCTTCCGCTTTCTCGCAGTGATAGAAGCAGAAACATAAAATGGAAATTTAAAATACCATTTTATGTTTCTGCTTCTTGGACTGCGAGAAAGCAGTAGGTGACGTCCCTCCGCCCACGTAGAGGAGCCGCCCCTGGGCAGTGCACAGACAGACTATGCAGTGATGAACCTTCGTCATGAGAAAAGGATGTGTAATACAGCTTCCTATAATGTTATCTGGGTCCAGGTATGTGTGTGTGTCTGTGAGAGAGAGATATTACTTTGACATTCCCTGTCATTTTGGTGGAATTACACACCTGCACTTGAGTACATGGAGGCAAACGAGGCCACGTGGCCCAGTCCCCATCTATGTTCAATCATTGCATACATGTTATGAAAAGGGTTCAAGAAGAAGGAGTTGCTAAAATGGTGACACTACTGGATCCAAATTATCAGGTGCATTTTCTTGGTTTGTGCCGATGTGTATCCTTAATCCAGATGCAGACTGAGTTAGTGCACCTGATTATACAAAACAAAAAATGCAGTCCTCTGCTCAAGTCAGAAGTCTGACATTTTGTGCCTGTGCTGAGAGCAGATCATTAGTGAAAGACAGAGCCACTGTGTGAAATCACAACTCCATCTTTCAATGGAGCCGGGCCTGCCTATGTTTGAAATGGGGAAGGCATCCCCCTGCAGGTGGATGTATCGCGATACTGCATGTCTGCAGGGCACTGAGTGTGCGCATCCTTCCAACAGCATCTTTGCTTCATCACCCACGTTTGTAATACGGCATGTGCACAAAGGCAACGTGTTTCCTTTTTTTTTTGCATGGGGACATGCCCATGTGTAAATGATGGAACATACCATTGTGAACATGCTGGTGCACAATGTGCGCCGGCGTAATCCATATTACACAAGCATCTGAGGCCTCTTCTATAATACCAAAGTGCCACTGCAGTGCAAATAGTAGGCATATACGTAAAAATCACCTTCTAGCTTTGTTCTTCCCTTTGTAAACACCAGTTCCTTCAAACCACTTTAAATCAAACTCTGGCGTGCAAATTAAAATATTAATTCTTCCAAGCGGCCTTGATTACCTGTGGATTTGCTGTCTATGTTAAATGAGCCAGTAGTATTGGCGTTGTGGTGATGTAAATTGCAAGAGCATATAACACTCCTTAAACAAACATCCATGAAATATTTTGACAATATATGTGAGTTGCATTACTAGCATTATGCAGTGATAACCACGCACCTCTAAGAAATAGAAAATGATTATCATAATATTTGGAGCTGTGTATGCATCCCACATGCAAATGTTGTTTTACAGGGGGCATAGCTGCCTATATGGGTGTTCTGTATTAAAGAAATCTGATGAAATGCACAGGATTTGAGTTGCTGTTCATCAATTTCGTGTTTAAGTGGTATAAATTACTGACTCCTAGGACATTACAAAATAGCCAGGTGCTCTGTATCTGCTGACGAAAACAAAATAGAAAAGAAAGACTGTAATAATTCTGACTGGTTTTCTCTGCAGAAGATATTGATTATTTGTGTGTGGTGGGAGATTTGGAAAATTCAATTAAAGGAGTTGTGCAAAGGTTTCATAAATTTTCCTTCTACAGCGTGTACACAGACATTGTTGCCTATTAAATCAATGCAGCACTTCACAATATATTTTCTTTGAAACATAAAAATAAATAACATTTAAACAGTTCTGCTTACTACAGAAACAGATTTTATTTCCTGTGAAGCATTTAGTCATGTGCGAGCACTGACTCATACACATTTGCCAGCTGTAACAAATTTTATAGACGTTTTCCCCCCAGCCATATCTTATATACTATGAATTTTTAAATGAACAAATGGTGAAGAAGGGATGTCAGCAATATAAAAATTGATCAGTTGAAAGATAAAAGCATAAGTAAAGAGATTTGTATGGGAGTCTTAATAGGTTTTATTAAATAAAAATACTATAAAGAGACAGTAATGAATAGACTGAGGATTTTAACTGTGGTTGGGGTGGACAGAAATTATTCTGCCGCAGTTAGTAGAAGATTGGTTTTATATCACTTGACAAGAGAACATTTTTTTCTTCCCAGTCTATTAGATCTGTAAATGTTTCTGGGCCTTGGAATTTGACATCCTAAAAGAACTCAGGGGTTGTAATCACAAAGGTTTTTTAATAAAGTTAATTGAATTTCAGACTTTGTACCACACCAAGCGTCAATTGGGTGGGGGTGTATCCCTCCTTGCTTAATATTAAAAATCACATAATCTTGTGTTCCTTTTTCAGTTATATTTGTATTATTGATGTCAGGCGTGGTATGAATATAACTGTAGCTGTGCACAGTGAACCGCCCATATAGCCTTACAAAGTTCAAAATAGTTTCCACTTTGCCTGAAGCAAAGTTTCACTTCACACAACATATCCCTTGCCAACGGAAATCCTGCCCAACATGGACAGGACTTCGGGCTTCATGGAAATATATGTCATTGCAGCAACTCAGGAAAGCGAGAAAAAACCTCTAGTTATGGCATGCTTTTTGCCTTAACGGGAAAACCTGCAGTGAGACTACCAGCAGCAGGTAGAGTGATTAAATGGTTCTTGCACAGTGAGGCTGTGACATGGCTCACTGGTGGACCTTTGGGGCAACAGGCCTGTGCCCTCTGCACGTAGGGCATTTTATTTTTTTGCCCCACCCCTAATCTTGAGGCTGGTAAAGTTTAAAAAACAAATCTGCAATATTGCAATATACTAAAGTTTGCACCCATCTAGACAAACTTGATATGAATGTGCTGTTGATGAGTCAACCCTTAGTCAACTATATAGGTTGACAATGTGCCCTGCATGTGATAGTGCGGTGGGTTGTGTTGATTGTGTAATGAGTTATATTTAGATGTTGACAGTTCCTATTGACAGTGCCCCCACCTGAACAGATGACATTGTGTTTTTTGCTTGGGCATGTCTGTCCATCATTGGATGTAAGGAGTATTATCCGTCTATAATGTTTTGTTGTGTATTGGGCCATCCTTTGATAGGTCAGGGATAATGTATACAGGATCTGGAGTTCAGCCAGCAATGCTAAGTCAAATTTATTTTATGCAATGTTACATGCATTGATATAGCCTATTTCTCCCTTTCGTATGGGCGATCGGAGTCAAGGTGGTCTGTGGATAGTGGCTTCTTTGGATAGAACTGGCTAATGTATTGTTTAATAGTGGATCACGTTGCCTAGTAGCCTGCTAGACCATGTTAAAGACCTGTGTAACGTATTATGTGTACAGATGTGTCTACCGAAGGTCTTTGATGTGTAGCTGGTGTGCACAGTTGGTCATTACTGGGCTTTGGGTGGCTATTCAGTTGGGGGGCATGATTATCTGATTAAATGGCTTAGCCTCTTTAACATACATTCTAAGGAAATGGAACGAAGGTCCTTAATGATCCTTGTCGCAACAAAAACAAAATTATCTGCATCCGCTGTTTATAAAACTCTTATGGGGTCAGGGGCTGGGAAAGATTGGTCAGAAGAATTTAATGAGGCTCTGTGATTATCTCTGCAGCGCAATGTTACTTTTAAATGTTCAAGCCATGATGAAGGACAGTCGTTCAATCAACAGATAATTCTTGGGAGTCTCACTCATGGCTAGATGCCAGTTTAAACAAATCTACATAAAGTACAAAGCAGTATGTTCAAAAAAGTTCAACTATCTACCACAGAAACTTCACAGTGCAGGCGGCCAATGATCTCTTCAGAGCTCAGACAACTTACAACTTGGAATTCCAGCATTCAAGAGGGAAAAGCCCCAGAAACAAGCCTTATTAAGCAATACTAGCACAAACTGGAATGCTATTTGTTCCCTGTTTAAAACACTACCGACTCTGCCACTCCTCAAGAAGGATCTCAAAAAGCCAATCTTTTATTGCTGCTTCTCTCCTGAACACCTATCCATTCCGTATTGCTCTGCCCTATGAATCCAACAGGGATTTCATTTTCGTCCGTTCAGAAAACACCATCCCCTAGATGCATCAACGTTGTCATTTGCGATTCCTTAATTGCGAAAAATAAGGAATCGCAATTAAGGATTCGCAAATGGCAATGCATCATTAATTTCGCTATTTTTTTGGGATTCGGTAAAAATCGCATTTTTTACCGAATTCCAATAAAATTGCGATTTCCAAATAGCGAATCCGATATTCCCATTCATTCCTATGGGCTGAAATGCCCATAGGAATGAATGGGAATTGCGAATTCGCAATTTCGAATCGGAATGCATCAAAGCCTTTCAAGGGTGGAGAGGGGGGTCCAAAGGACCCCCCCCTGCACTCATGAAATGCACTTTTACATGTGAGTTACATACACACATGTCCCAAGGACATGTGTGCCTGTAACGTACACGTTTAAAAAATGCATTTTCATGCGTTTTTAAACATTTTTGCAAATTACCACGAAGTTCAACTTCGTGGTAATTTGCATTTGCAATTTTGGAAATCGCAAATGTTTTGGGGATGATGCATTGCTGTTAAGGAATCGCAAATGTGCGATTCCTTAACAGCAATCGCATTTTTTTGGAACTCGCAAAAAAAGCGATTTCCAAAAAATGCTTGATGCATCCCAGTAACCAATTTAGGAAGTGCAAAAGGCCGATTTATGCGAATCGCACCGTTTGCACTTCCTAAAACGGTTGATGCATCTGGGCACATGTTCTTTATAATTTTTCTGTCACGTTGTACATGCCTTCTTCTTCATGGGCACTGGGCTTAGGGCCCATTACATACTCCCACATTGCAGAAAAGACCTTGAACAGCCTCCCCACTTTCCTCCGGACCATCACCTCACTTCCTGAATTCCGAATGGCTCTCAAGACCTGGCTGTTCGAATAAGCCCCTGCGGCCTGCAAGTGCCTGGATACTCTATCGGGTGATTAGCCGTGCTTTATAAATCCTGATTGATTGATTGATTTTCTAAATAAACTCCCCTATCATTTATATTTTATACACAATTGCAAACTTGCAGGAAGCTAATGTTTTAGAAAGTGTGCAGAAATGTATGTTCTGCCACCCTATATCTCGTATATAATCTCAATGTTGTAAACAAGCAGTGTTTTTAAAAGCCCTCTGCCACATGTGTTCAGGTCTGGTTGGCGCTATATAAAGCCATATAACACATAAATAAATTGACTAGGTGGGTTCTGTTGGAGGGGGTCTTGAATTTCGTCTTTTGCTTGTCATGGAGAACATTGACGGTGGTTTTGGAGATGCATTGGGGTCCATTGTTTCTTGAAATAATTTATTAAAAGGATCTTATGGGTCCTGAAAGGACAGGTCTAGGACTTCTGCAGACTCCTCGTTAAAGGCTTTGAGGAACATACTAGTCTGCTTTATAATTTTGAGGTGGCATTTGTTTGCATTGTTTGTTTTGATTGCTATAGGAAATGGGAGAGTAAAGAATCCTCATCTGTTGGATTTTGGACCCAAGTGCATAGATAGCTTTAGAAAATATTTTACACAAATGAAGGGGTATTTAGAACATGGATGCCGAGGTGCCGTCATATTTTATAAAACTGCAGGTAGACTGGCGATTTATCTACAGATTTCACTCTCTTTTGGCATGTTTGCCATTTGTTATCTACTACAGTTTGGTTGGTATAAAAATGTGTCCTCCATAAAGATAGTTGTTATTTCCCTTCCATGTTGTCTTTTTTTTGGTCCTACCTCCTTGCATTATTTGAAAACTTGCATATTTCCTTTTTTTGTTCTGTGCACTTGAGGTCATTTGATCATGTTGTTAATTATTAACAATTGTGAAAACGTAAGTGTTTCTTACAAAAATTCATTAATGTTAATTTTGTAATAACTTGGAAATAAACACGTTTTGTGTAAATAAACAAAGTATATATTTATATCAAATGTATGTTTTATTTTTGTGTGTCCGATAAACAGTTTAAAATGAAGTGATTATATGTAATAAATCAACAATGTAAAACCACTATCAACATTGCTGATGCAAAATAATTCTGTTTGAACATAAATGGGGAAATGTCTTCACTTGGGGCATAGATTGTATACAGTGGGTTGATATACACATTTGGGAAGTATGGTGCACTGCAGCATACACGTAGGAACTTTAGGGCAATTGCATTCTTTTCCAAGCTTCACTGTAAGCCTAAATACTTACTCCCATGGGAACCCGTGTATACAATACATCATAGCAATAATGCTTCTAATTTGCATCATTAATCGTCATGTACAAATAATCAGCAACAATTACCAAGATCAATTAATGTAAACAACTTAAAAAGGAAACATCAATTCAATTCATATATTGTATGATAGTTTATACAGCAAGTGTCATACATCAAACCCACAATCAATTATCAAGGGGGGAGAGAGGACTGGGTAGCCAATCCGCATCCCCAAAGTAATTATATGTAATCAAGAAAGGACTGGCCTAACATTGTGTGGTACAGAACTCAGATCTGTATGTTGAAGGGAACAGATTATGTTTCTTCATGAAGCCCTCACCCACCAACCTAGTTGGTGGCATGCTTCCTTATCGGGCCCACCCAGTGACACAGAGTGTGTCCCAGGTGTGCTTCAATGCCTGTATTACAGCGGAGCAGATATGTTACTCAGTGTGCAGTTATAGTGAAGTGATATGTGAACAGGTTAAAAGCTATCCAGTGGTCCCAGTACCCACGGGGGTTGTCTTTAATATCTGGGCCTCCGGTAGCATTAAAATCAAGACAATGGATGCAGGTGGAGTGGTGATAATGAACACCTGCATCCGGTGGTGGATCTACATGTTTCAGCTAGGCCTTTTATTAAACTGTCTTTCCTCAGGACCTTAATACTGTGAAAGTGAAAACTACACTAATTGTGAGTGTATGGTCTAAAATGTGTTGCACGCGCTAAGGTGCCATACGTGTGGGAGGGGGATTCCCTCTCCTAGCATAAGCTTGCGTTTTGTAGCAAATGCCAGAGAAATCCGGCAGAGGTTCAGACCGGTATTGGCAATCAGAGCCTGTTTCAAACCTAGTCGGTTGCAGCGGCTCTCCGATTCACAGTACACACCTACATGCATTGCCTTGATTTTAATGCTACAGGTGTTGAAGCACACCCGGGACACACTCAGTGCCAGTGGGTGGGCCCGATGATGAAACCTGCCACCAACTAGGTTGGTGGGTGAGGACTTCATGAAGAAACATAATCTGTTTATGATGTTTGATCTGCCTATGAAGCTTAATGGGAGGCTAGTCCAGGTCTTTAAAAGTTTTCTTGTTTCGCCTGCCACTCTTTTTAGGTTTATCTGCGGTATTTTTTCCAGATCGTGTACTAATGTAATTCCTAAATATTTAATTTCCTTCTTGATACTTGGGTTGGAAAGATTTGTATTCCATGTCATAATTTCAGTTTTGGAGTGATTAACTAATTATCCTGAGACTTTCCCAAAGTTTTCAAGAGTGGTTTTGATTTCAGGTATTGAGGACTGGTAGTCATTGGTGAAGAGCATTAAATCGTCGGCATACAGGGCCACTTTTTTGGACCATTCGTGATGTTTGAATGGGAGTATTTTTTCGTTTCCCCTTAACAAATTTGCCAAAGGCTCAATGTACAAGTTAAAAAGTAGGGGCGAGAGTGGACAACCTTGCCTAGTGCCTCTTTCAATTCGTATATTATCGGTTAAACACCCATTCACCAGAATTTTTGATCTCGGCGTTCTATATATCTCGTTCACTATAGGCAAAAAGGATTCGCCCAGATTATTCCTTCTCTTAACCTTATTCAGAAAAACCCAGTTCACCCGGTTGAACGCCTTTGCGGCATCGAAAGTAAGTATTGTGAGAGGGGATTTTTCTGAGGTAGCTACGTCTATTGCCCCAAATAACTCGTGAGTCAGATCTTGAAGTTGTCTTCCTCTAGTAAAACCCTTCTGGTCAGTATGAATCAATTGGGCCAGCACTTTCCCCAGCCTTTTTGCCATGGTTTTTGTGCAGATCTTATAGTCACAATTAAGCAGTGAAATTGGCCGGTATGATTCGCACAGTGTTGGGTTTTTTCCGGGTTTTAGGATTATAGTTATGATGGCATCATTCCAAGAATCTGGGATCTTTACGTGTTGTTTATACACCAAATTGAGTAGGTCTGTGATTTGTGGCGACAGCGTTTCTCTAAGTGCCATGTATAGTTAGTTTGGGAGAGCATCTGGGCCCGCAGCCTTTCCTTTTTTCAGACTCTTTATTGTTTCTTCTACTTCCTCTTTAGAGAATTCTTCATTTAGGACTGTTTTCTCCTCCTCTGTTAGAGCAAGGGTGGGTACAGTGTTCAAATAGCCTTCTATTTGTTCTTCTGATGGGTTTACATCTTCTGAGTATAACTCAGCAAAGAATTTTGTAAATTCCTGTCTAATTACCGTTTCTTCGGATGTTGGAGATGATTGGGTATCTTGTTTTATGCTTACTACCTAATTCCTGGCAAGATCTGACTTTAATTTCCAGGCCAAAAGTTTCCGACAACCTTCGCCATACTTGTGGTTTGCTAATTTGCTCGCTTCCCACTTCGTCCTTACTCTATCTTCTAAAATGTCAGCCAGGCATTCTTTTTGTCTTTGTCTTTCCTTCTCCATCTCCTCTCTTTGGTCTGATCTGTGTTCAATTAGTATTTGTGCATTCAGCAGTTTTATTGAAATTTCCAGATCCCTTATCTTGTGTTTTATTGTTTTTAGTCTGAATGCTCCTTGGCTTAGTAATTTTCCTCTTATAACTGCCTTGTAGGTATCCCATGTGTTCTGTCTTGTTTTGCCTATTTTTTTGTTTTCAAAAAAGAGTTCTGTTTCTAACCTGAGCTCTTGTATGCATTGTTGGTCGAGCAATATAGCCCGTTCGATTGTCATTCTATTTTGTGTTTTAATTTCAGTCCTTTGCATCGTAAGCTGGACTGCAGAGTGGTCTGATAGGTGAGCAGGAAGATGTTCTAGTTTTATTACATCTTCTGAGAGGCTTCTGTCAATTAAAAAATAATCAATTATTGACCTATGCCCAAGTTTCTTATTGTGTAGGGTAAAAGGTTGTCTTTTGTCCCCTTTTATTTTCCAAATATCCAGTAAGTTTAGGTCTCTCTTATAAATTCCCAGCCACTCTCTCATATTGGGGAGATTTTTATGTCTTCCCGGGGGTGATCTGTCTACTTTAGGGTCCATAATTATGTTGAAGTCGCCTCCTAATATTATTGGAGAGGTAGCTGACAGCAAGTGTGTATATAGCTTTTGTAATGGCTCTGAGTCATCTGTGTTTGGGCCATAATACCCTGCTATTGTGTAGAAATTATTTCCAGTTCTTACCCTAGCTATTGCCCATCTACCTTTACTGTTTACTTCAGAAGATTCAAGCTTGATTTTGAGGGTTTTTCTTGAAAATGATAGCTATCCCTTTTACGTTGCATTGTTAATTTGTGCATACATACGTGTCTACCCACCCAAGATTTTTCATTATCTGGCTCCATTCTTCTTTCAAAAGATGTGTCTCCTGTAATATGATCACCTCACTATCTGATGTCTTTAAGTACTCTAAAATTCTTTTTCTTCTATTCTTCACCCTGAGCCCATTTACGTTCTATGAGAGTATATTAAACTTTCTGTTAATTGACCCCATTTATTATCTGAATTGAATATTGTGTACTGGTAGTGATAGTGGTTTTAGTAGCTGAAACCCTTAGTTCCCGATTTTTCTGAGAGTTTGAGGATTTTTTTTATTTTTTTCCCTAGTTTGCTCCCCACCCGTGTTCTGTTTTATATATTTTGATTCTGTTTCATGTGCATCTTGTTTACACAGTCGTCAAAAAGGAGGGAGAGAGATCAATCGATCAGACGGGCACCAATTACCACCCAAAGGGAGGGAGGAAGGTCCAGTGTCAGCTTGTGCCCGTGCGGATTACACGTTATAAAGGAGGGTGCTGAACTGGTCCTAAAGAAGACTAAACAGACTGGCTTGACCGAAGGTGTGTGTTACACCTTTGGGCATCCATTATGTTGGACGTGTTTGCCTCACACACCCGAAAGGGTGTCATGCTTCATCATAGGCGTTGCTCCTCGTCGGGGAGGCGGTGCAATCCCCGACGGGCTCACCTCAGAGAGGGGCTCTTTGGCGGAGATCTTTTTGTCCAACAGCCTATTGGTGAAGTGCGGGTATGTGGGTCAGGGCAATCAGTATCCTGAAGAAAGAGTGATTTAAAATGTAGCAGAGGGTGCCGGAAAACACTTTATTCTGGGGGTCCCCCTACTGCAGTTAAAAAGTGGAATTAGCTCGCTGGGTGACAGCAGATTAGGTAGCGTAACCCTAAACGAGACTAAAGTGAGAGTTGGTCAACATGTTTCTCGCCTGGGAAGTTCCCGCGATTCGTCAGGACCTAATGAAGGTGAAATTTAAAAAAGAAAGAAAGGAAACCATGCTGGTGTCATGTGTCTCGTGTCTCGTGTGATTTACCTCAGGGGTTAATCCTATGCCTAAACAATGGAGAAAAAGGAACAAGGTTAGACATATTTAACATTCTCTTGCAAAGGTATCATCGGTCACAGCCAAGACAACAACAAAGTGCAGTGAGGTAGCGGTAGTGTGTGGATATTCACACGACCAAAACATGCCAGTGTTGTCGTCAGGTGTAGTGTATAGTGAACACTCTTCCACACTTTGTACGTGAAGGGACTACTGTGGTGTGAATTAAAACCAGTGTTATTAAAAAAGCTGCAGCAGCAATCTCAAGGAGAATATCATGGCTATAGAGGAGTGAGTGGTGGTGGTATGAGGTTGACTCACAACTCACCTAAAGGTCTTGGACTAATTACCACCTGAGTAGTCGGCGGGTCGGTACAACAGGGTTGTGCCTACAGTTCAGGCTGGGGGGAGAAGAAGGAACTGTTAGCTTAGGATGGTATAAATAGAAGGAACCCCTGATTGAGGTTGAGGATATGTTGACTCCGGCACTAAGTTTTGCCAGGGGTAGGATAGGAAGGGACTGTCTTACCTCAAGTTTCCCGTGTCCGTGCGGAGTCACCTACCCATCACCGCCGAGCTCGAATAGGTAAAGACGCTCGGGGGGGTGTACTATTTATAGGTGACCTCGTCATAGGGTTGCGCCAGTGGACGCCCACTGTGTGGATCACGTGTTAACTGGTGAAGTGTAGACGGCCATAGTTGAGTGGTGGTAATTAGAGTTGAACTATGTAGCCCGACTACATTGAGTCAGTAATATTCAGGGTACGTAGTGGAGGCAGAGAAAACTCACAGGAAGTGGTATAAGGAATGTAATTTACAGTATGAAATTGAAAACGTTATTGTAAACCAGATGGTAGATGGGACAGACAATGGCTACTTTATAACGAGTGCCAGGGAATATCTTCATTGAGTCCTTGTTTGTCTGTGGAGAGGCGGTGGACCCATCTTTGTTCTTTACGTAGCAGGGCATTCTTGGGGCAGTTAGGGCTGGATTCAAAAACCACCCACCGGATTGAGTCCGCGTTGTGGTTGTTTTCCACATAATGCTAACACATTTTGGTGTGTGTTTTCTTACACCGAAAATTGCTGCGGTGTTCAATGATTCGTGTTTTGATTGGGCGGGTTGTCATCCCAATGTATTGAAGACCGCATGGGCATGTTAGCATGTATATGCAGTTGGTGGTATTGCAATTAGTGTGGCCCCGGATTTCCCACTTAAAGGTTTCAGAAAGTTGGATTGTTTTTTGGGGTGTGGTGTATTTACATACCCCGCAGGTGCCGCATGGGTAATGGCCGGTGACAGGAGGTAAGTTCCATAGAGTCTGTTGGGAGCACTTCTTAGTCGTTTTGGGTCTAGTGTTAATGAGAATGTCTTTCACGTTTTGTGACCCTTTAAATGCGAACCTGGGTTGTTCAAAGTTTATCTCACCTGTGTTAGGGATCCCCCAGTGGCGTTTGATTGTGCTCTTGATTCTGTTTGATATGGGGGTGAAAGTGGTGACGCAGGTGATAGGCTGGTTCTCGGTAGGTGTTTTATCCCTTCTCTCTAGTAGGGCTTCTCTGTTATTGTTTCTGGCCCGCTTGTTAGCTTTTGTGACCTCTCTTTTTGGGTAACCTCTGTCGAGTAGATTCCTAGACAGGATGGTGGACTCTTTTTTGTAGTCTGCAATATCACTGCAGTTACGCCTGATTCGGAGGAACTGCCCGAAGGGTAAATTCGAGCGTAAAGCTTTAGGGTGGTGACTTTCGTAATGTAGCAAGCTATTACGATCTGTGGGCTTCCTGAACATTGTGGTGTGAAGTCTGCCCTCCAGAAATGTTATCGTCAGGTCAAGGAAGGCAATCTCATTTGCTGAGGAAGACATAGTAAAATGCAGGTGTGGGTTGAGTGTATTGACCCATCGAAAGAAAGCCTCATGCGAGTTGGGTGGGCCCGTCCATAGGATGAGGATATCGTCTATGAAACGTCTCCACATTTTGATATTATCTGAGAAGGGATTCGGTTGATGGTGAATGTGTTTCTCTTCGAAGTCGGCCATGTACAGACATGCCACTGACGGGGCAAAAGTACTGCCCATCGAAGTCCCTTGGGTCTGGTGAAAATATTTGCCCTTGAACTCAAAGAAATTTTCCGTGAGCGCCAGGGTGGCACATTCCATGATAAATGAAGATGGGGTGTTTGAGTTCCATTCCTCCAGTCTCAGTCGTGACTCAATTACCTCTAGTGTGGCCCTCTGGGGGATGTTGGTATAGAGGGCCTCGACATCTAGAGTAATCAGTAGATCAATGTGCCCCATGTCTTGGAGTGAGTTTAGGAGGCGTAAGACATCGGTGGTGTCCTGGATGTAGGAGGGAATGCGTTTCACAAGCGGTTGCAAAAAGTGATCGCAAAACTGCGAGAGTTGTTCCAATACAGAATCAATACCTGAGACTATGGGTCTCGCAGGGACTGGTCTTGTTCCCTTATGAATTTTGGGCAGTATGTAAAAATATGGTACCCTTGGATCTTTTTTCGTCAGGAATTCTGCCTCCTTCTTGCTGATCCATTGCTCACATTCTGCAGTCTCCACTAAGCCTGTGATAGTAGTTTGGAGGCGTGGGGTAGGGTCACTGGGAATGGGAGTGTAATACCGTTGGTCATTCAGTTGCCTTGAACATTCAAGTTCATAATCTGTAGTGTTCATCAGAACTGTGGCGCCTCCCTTGTCAGCTTGTTTTATAGTGATCAGGGGGTCGTCTGACAGTGATTTCAACACCTCCATCTCATTTCGGGAAATATTGGAGTGTTTAGTTTGTCGGTCAAGAGCATTGATGTCTTTGAGTACTGCTTGCTCAAATGTTAGGACCTCATTAGGAACCATCCCATTATGGGGTGTGAAGGTAGATGGGTTATGTAGACCCGAGTCTTCTGTTGTTCATAGGGCCTACCATCAAAAAAGGCCTTGAGTCTTACTTTTCTAAAGAAGGACTGGATTTCCCTGGTCTGGTTGAATAGGTCAATTCTGGGTGTTGGAACAAAGCCAAGCCCTTTTTGGAGGACTTTTTCCTCACGTTCTGTAAGGAGGCGATCCGAAAGATTGACGACAAGGCTCATTTTGGTCCTGACCTGCTCGTGCTCCTTGTGTCCATTCCCTGGGGGCGTTTGTCCTCCCATTGTACTCTCTTCTCTGAGGCGTTGCCTCGCTTTCGCCCGCGCCCTCAGCCCCAACCTCTGCCTAAAAAAGGGGGGCGTGCAGAACCTTGAGGTGCAAAGAACGGTGGGTATTGTGGGGCGAAGGGTGGTTGAAACTGTGGAAATTGCGGGTATTGCCAAACGGGGGGCCCATGGGTTGTCCCTGTTGGGGGAAGTTGGGGAAATTATGGAAATTCTGTTGACCCCGACCCCTGCCTCTTTTGGCCCTTGGTGGTATGTTGGACATATCATTTTCGTCGCTGTTCTCAGATCCACTGTTAGAACCCCTTCTGGATGAGGTTGTACTCGAGTCCGAGTTATAATTAGTGCCCGGGGGGACATAGTCTTCTTTGAGGTAAGGATAGACCTTTTCTTTCGAGAACCTATTGATGTCTTTTTGGAGTTTAGCCACTTTTTGGTTCATGAGGTACTCTTTATGCTCTGTCATTTCTTTATTCAATTCGACCAATTTGGTCTTGAAACCTGTGTTCTGGGCCGCAGTCTTCAAAGCAGCCACGGCCGCCTGAATGTGGACTAGGAGGGCATCTGCTAGTCGTTTTGCAGTATTCACAATGAGGATCAGTAGGTCATGGGTGCACTTCCATGATACTTGAGACCATTCAACTTTAAACTGTCCATCTTCCCAGAAAATTCTGGGGAAGTTCTTAACTATCAGGCCATTAGGAGCGATTTTGGCTTTGAAGTATTCAGCCATCATCGTCCATGTATTGTGATCCTTATCCATTCCCGTTTAAGATCTGCCAAAGATTACCACTCAGTAATGTTGCTCACTGAGGCTGTTTCTACGTCTATACCGAAGAGTGATGGAGTTCTCATAATTGCCGCTGCGTCCTCTTTCCCGAAACTTAGTCCTTGACCTTCCATATTAGTGGAGTCAAGAGACGTGTTGCTGGTCGAAGAGGGATCCTTCAAATGAAGGATGGTAGAGAGGACTGAAAAGAAGGTGCGATACCCACTAGGGGGTATAGTGCGTGACTAACCAATGTGGTATAAAAGTCACTGAGGTGGGGGATATGAATAATCTAACCCGCCAGGAATGAGCTCCCACGGTTCGCACCGTGCATAAGCAGTCGTCTAAAAGGAGGGAGAGAGATCAATCGATCACACGGGCACTAATTACCACCAAAGGGAGGGAGGAAGGTCCAGTGTCAGCTTGTGCCCGTGCGGATTACACGTTCAACAAAGGAGGGTGCTGAACTGTTCCTAAAGAAGACTAAACAGACTGGCTTGACCGAAGGTGTGTTTTACACCTTTGGGCATCCATTATGTTGGACGTGTTTGCCTCACACACCCGAAAGGGTGTCATGCTTCATCATAGGCGTTGCTCCTTGTCGGGGAGGCGGTGCAATCCCCGACGGGCTCACCTCAGAGAGGGGCTCTTTGGCGGAGATCTTTTTGTCCAACAGCCTATTGGTGAAGTGCGGGTATGTGGGTCAGGGCAATCAGTATCCTGAAGAAAGAGTGATTTAAAATGTAGCAGAGGGTGCCGGAAAACACTTTATTCTGGGGGTCCCCCTACTGCAGTTAAAAAGTGGAATTAGCTCGCTGGGTGACAGCAGATTAGGTAGCGTAACCCTAAACGAGACTAAAGTGAGAGTTGGTCAACATGTTTCTCGCCTGGGAAGTTCCCGCGATTCATCAGGACCTAGTGAAGGTGAAATTTAAAAAAGAAAGAAAGGAAACCATGCTGGTGTCATGTGTCTCGTGTGATTTACCTCAGGGGTTAATCCTATGCCTAAACAATGAAGAAAAAGGAACAAGGTTAGACATATTTAACATTCTCTTGTAAAGGTATCATCGGTCACAGCCAAGACAACAACAAAGTGCAGTGAGGTAGCGGTAGTGTGTGGATATTCACACGACCAAAACATGCCAGTGTTGTCGTCGGGTGTAGTGTATAGTGAACACTCTTCCACACTTTGTACGTGAAGGGACTAGTGTGGTGTGAATTAAAACCAGTGTTATTAAAAAAGCCGCAGCAGCAATCTCAAGGAGAATATCATGGCTATAGAGGAGTGAGTGGTGGTGGTGGTATGATGTTGACTCACAACTCACCTAAAGGTCTTGGACTAATTACCACCTGAGTAGTCGGCGGGTCGGTACAACAGGGTTGTGCCTACAGTTCAGGCTGGGGGAGAAGAAGGAACTGTTAGCTTAGGATGGTATAAATAGAAGGAACCCCTGATTGAGGTTGAGGATATGTTGACTCCGGCACTAAGTTTTGCCAGGGGTAGGATAGGAAGGGACTGTCTTACCTCAAGTTTCCCGTGTCCGTGCGGAGTCACCTACCCATCACCGCCGAGCTCGAATAGGTAAAGACGCTCGGGGGCGTGTACTATTTATAGGTGACCTCGTCATAGGGTTGCGCCAGTGGACGCCCACTGTGTGGATCACGTGTTAACTGGTGAAGTGTAGACGGCCATAGTTGAGTGGTGGTAATTAGAGTTGAACTATGTAGCCCGACTACATTGGGTCAGTAATATTCAGGGTACGTAGTGGAGGCAGAGAAAACTCACAGGAAGTGGTATAAGGAATGTAATTTACAGTATGAAATTGAAAACGTTATTGTAAACCAGATGGTAGATGGGACAGACAATGGCTACTTTATAACGAGTGCCAGGGAATATCTTCATTGAGTCCTTGTTTGTCTGTGGAGAGGCGGTGGACCCATCTTTGTTCTTTACGGAACAGGGCATTCTTGGGGCAGTTAGGGCTGGATTCAAGAACCACCCACCGGATTGAGTCCGCGTTGTGGTTGTTTTCCACATAATGCTTACACATTTTGGTGTGTGTTTTCTTACACCGAAAATTGCTGCGGTGTTCAATGATTCGTGTTTTGATTGGGCGGGTTGTCATCCCAATGTATTGAAGACCGCATGGGCATGTTAGCATGTATATGCAGTTGGTGGTATTGCAATTAGTGTGGCCCCGGATTTCCCACTTAAAGGTTTCAGAAAGTTGGATTGTTTTTTGGGGTGTGGTGTATTTACATAGCCCGCAGGTGCCGCATGGGTAATGGCCGGTGACAGGAGGTAAGTTCCATAGAGTATGTTGGGAGCACTTCTTAGTCGTTTTGGGTCTAGTGTTAATCAGTGGCGTCACTAGGGTTGGTGTCACCCAGTGCGGTAACTCATGGTGTCACCCCCTCACGACTAACCCCATGCCTTGCACAGACCGCAAGGTCCGGGAAAACATATTCTGATTGAAAATATCAGCAATGTTGCAATAACTTGTCTCACTGCCGAAGTCTTTTGGTGCCAGCTTTATTTCATGTTTATGTACATGCAAGGCCGAGATCCCTGTTTATCACTGCATGTTCATGAGATTTTTCTAAGGCCAGAATGAACTTCACTCACAGCAACAGATTTGTCAGGTGCACAGTGCAAAGACCGGGTGGGTGTAAATTAATCAATGTAGCTATACCTGATGTTTAATGTCACTTTGATATTTTTCTGGAAGTGGAACTTTACACAAAGTCACAGCAGTACCCTTAGACTAGAGGGTACCCTTAGACTGACTGTCGATGGACCTTCTCCGAGTCCGCCAGACCTGCTCCCTGACTCACGGACACCTGATTAAAAAATCCAGTAATCGGAGCGACCAGGACAGGTCGAAGCAATATAAGTAATCTGTGCACCATTGTGCAGAGCTAGGTGCTTCGCCATTTTGTTGTGCGGCACGCGCCTTCCCCGTGCTGCAGGAAACGGACTGGAATTCAAAGGCAAGACACCCTTGTAGGATTTCCACCTTTCCCAGAGAGAAATGCAGGCCACCAGCTCATGTTTTAAGAATCTGCAAAAGCCTGCACCCACGACACACTATGCTATGATCATCAGGGAAACTTTGTAACCCATTTAGTTTTTGTTCTAACATTTACTGGTTAAAATGCACTCTTAAGGTGAAAAATACCCTTTGAGGGAGCATATTGTTTTTTTGGGAGGGGTGTACTGGCCACCCTAGGACGAGGAGCACCTACACATTAGTCCTGCAGCTCAGACACTTCTGTGATCTTGGGGCAGAACTTCTGTGTTTGAAGGTCAGATAATTCAACTACAATTGGTTAGGGTTTAGCTTTTTGCTCTGCAAGTGGCAGCACGGAAAACTTGGAATGATTGACTGACAGAAAGAGCCCGACACCTATGACGCTCTATTAGGGTGGCTCTATAAGGGCGTTCACTGTGCCTGACTGAGTACTCAGAGTCCGATTAGGAGTTGGGGGCCGGCACAGACCTGGCCATTAACAAGGTTTTGTCACTCACACTTGGTGTTACCTCATGGAGCTGGGTCCACCAGACGCACAGGGGATTGTAAGACCACCTGCAGGCATGGTTGAGATCCAGAGGGCACACACACACCCCCCAGCAGCCATAGAACTTGGCCGCCGTTCCAACACCCTCCTCACATCATGACCCTCACACAGTGACCTGCATGTGAACCCCAGACCTTTCCTCACTGCTCAAATGTATCACTTTTCTCAAAGCAGATGCTAAATGTGAGCATAATTTCCCTGGAATTGTGAAAATCATGCACTTTTTTACCCACTTTTCTCAGGTTTGAAGATTATTTACTGAAAAAAATTGTATTTGCGTGGTGCAACAGTGCTATTACTAGTCTGAATCAGTGAGTCGGGCCCATTAATTTAGGGGATCCTTGTACTGTGCAGCTTGAAATTGGCATCTAAGTGGAAGAGAAAAGATGGAGAGGAAGTTTAAAAAAAAAGCATAGGATAGAAGATCTGTTGCCTATGTAGACTAAGGGTGAGGTCAAACATATATAAAGTCCTATGTTTTATAAATCCCTGATTACAACGCACTGGGGGGCATATTTACAAGCCCCTTTTGCCACCGTAGCGTCACTTTTTTGATACTTCAGTGACGTTCCCATGCTCCATTCCCCATATTTACAAGATGGTGCTAAGCCACTTAATGTGGCTTAACTCCACCTTGTAAATATACCGCTTTCTGCCACAGTCCTTTGCAGCCAAGGGGCGGTCAATGGGTGTTGCTGTGGGCCTTCCACTGCAACACCCATTGCTTTTTGACGCTGCCCAGATTTACAAAGCCGGTGCAGAGCAAAAACTAAGACCAGGTAATTCCTGGTCTTAAAATGGTGACACAACAAGAAATTATCTATTTCTCCTTATTGTTTGCTCTTTCTATGTGTGCTGCAGCCCACATAGAAACAGCAAATTGCCATTATTGATTGTTTATGTGCAGGAAAGTGTCCCTTCCTGCACATAAACAATAGCCCCTGCAGCGCAGGCACCCTTGCAACTTGGCTGCAAGGGGCCTGTACTGGCGCTAGGCAGCTTTTTTTGCGCCAGCCCTAGGAGAAACACAGGGGTGCTCCGTATTTTTGTAAATACTGCGCATCCCTGCAGTTAGAAAATGTCGGAGCGCAGCGCTGCCAAATTTGACATAGCACCACGCGCTGGCATTTTCTCCTACATAGGCCCCTGGATGTCAAATAAATGTCCAGAGCTACTGACTTTGGAGCTAGGGAACCAGGATCAAGTCTTGGCTTCAGCACAACATCATGTGACTCTTGGCAATCACTTAATCTTCCTGCGCCTACAAAATATGAATGTGCCCTTCTATAATGTAACTGATGCTCATGTAAAGCACTCCAATACCATCGGGTCGAGTTGGCGCTATATAAAACTGCAAAAAATAGAATAACTTCCCATCTAGTATTTTTTATTTATTTATTTATTTGGCACATTTGTAGAGCGCTCTGTTACCCGGAGGTGTCCTGGCGCTGGTATTAAAATCAATGCTAACGCTGAATTAAATGCTACTTTAGTGTACAAAGGATTACTGTACTTTCAAGTAACAATGCAATACTTCGTGAATCACACCAAAAACCACCAAGACAAAAATACTTTCAGGCAGCAATGAAGAGAGTAAACCGTCGGACATAACATGAATCTTTTCTCCATAAAAGAACACAGAAGGAATTGGGCCAACTATTTGCATGAAGCATATCATTGCGCACTTTGCACTTATTATCAGGACACAGCCATTCCCTGTGTATGATGTTGCACTGGAGCAAAAGAAGGGAACAGAAACTATGAAAACGATTTAAAAAGAGGAACCTGCACGAGTAAGAACGCAGTGAATTATTGTTTAAACACAGAATGCATCTCGGATGGTGATTAATTATAAGAGACTTTTAAGCGCACAGCTGACAGAGAAAGGTGTCCCTTTTGGGGGAAGTTGGGGAAATTATGGAAATTCTGTCGACCCCGACCCCTGCCTCTTTTGGCCCTTGGTGGTATGTTGGACATATCATTTTCGTCGCTGTTCTCAGATCCACTGTTAGAACCCCTCCTGGATGAGGTTGTACTCGAGTCCGAGTTATAATTAGTGCCCGGGGGGACATAGTCTTCTTTGAGGTAAGGATAGACCTTTTCTTTCGAGAACCTATGGATGACAGAGAACCTCAGAGAAGAGAGTACAATGGGAGGACAAACGCCCCCAGGGAATGGACACAAGGAGCACGAGCAGGTCAGGACCAAAATGAGCCTTGTCGTCAACCTTTCGGATCGCCTCCTTACAGAACGTGAGGAAAAAGTCCTCCAAAAAGGGCTTGGTTTTGTTCCAACACCCAGAATTGACCTATTCAACCAGACCAGGGAAATCCAGTCCTTCTTTAGAAAAGTAAGACTCAAGGCCTTTTTTGATGGTAGGCCCTATGAACCAACAGAAGACCCTGGTCTACATAACCCATCTACCTTCACACCCCATAATGGGATGGTTCCTAATGAGGTCCTAACATTTGAGCAAGCAGTACTCAAAGACATCGATGCTCTTGACCGACAAACTAAACACTCCAATATTTCCAGAAATGAGATGGAGGTGTTGTAATCACTGTCAGACGACCCCCTGATCACTATAAAACAAGCTGACAAGGGAGGCGCCACAGTTCTGATGACCACTACAGATTATGAACTTGAATGTTCAAGGCAACTGAATGACCAACGGTATTACACTCCCATTCCCAGTGACCCTACCCCACGCCTCCAAACTACTATCACAGGCTTAGTGGAGACTGCAGAATGTGAGCAATGGATCAGCAAGAAGGAGGCAGAATTCCTGACGAAAAAAGATCCAAGGGTACCATATTTTTACATACTGCCCAAAATTCATAAGGGAACAAGACCAGTCCCTGGGAGACCCATAGTCTCAGGTATTCATTCTGTATTGGAACCACTCTCGCAGTTTAGCGATCACTTTTTGCAACCGCTTGTGAAACGCATTCCCTCCTACATCCAGGACACCACCGATGTCTTACGCCTTCTAAACTCACTCCAAGACATGGGGCACATTGATCTCCTGATTACTCTAGATGTTGAGGCCCTCTATACCAACATCCCCCAGAGGGCCACACTAGAGGTAATTGAGTCACGACTGAGACTGGAGGAATGGAACTCAAACACCCCACCTTCATTTATCATGGAATGTGCCACCCTGGCGCTCACAGAAAATTTCTTTGAGTTCAAGGGCAAATATTTTCACCAGACCCAAGGGACTTCGATGGGCAGTACTTTTGCCCCGTCAGTGGCATGTCTGTACATGGCCGACTTCGAAGAGAAACACATTCACCATCAATCGAATCCCTTCTCAGATAATATCAAACTGTGGAGACGTTTCATAGACGATATCCTCATCCTATGGACGGGCCCACCCAACTCGCATGAGGCTTTCTTTCAATGGGTCAATACACTCAACCCATACCTGCATTTTACTATGTCTTCCTCAGCAAATGAGATTGCCTTCCTTGACCTGACGATAAAATTGCTGGAGGGCAGACTTCACACCACAATGTTCAGGAAGCCCACAGATCGTAATAGCTTGCTACATTACGAAAGTCACCACCCTAAAGCTTTACGCTCGAATTTACCCTTCGGGCAATTCCTCCGAATCAGGCGTAACTGCAGTGATATGGCAGACTACAAAAAAGAGTCCACCATCCTGTCTAGGAATCTACTCGACAGAGGTTACCCAAAAAGAGAGGTCACAAAAGCTAACAAGCGGGCCAGAAACAATAACAGAGAAGCCCTACTAGAGAGACGGGATAAAACACCTACCGAGAACCAGCCTATAACCTGCGTCACCACTTTCACCCCCATATCAAACAGAATCAAGAGCGCAATCAAACGCCACTGGGGGATCCTTAACACAGGTGAGATAAACTTTGAACAACCCAGGTTCGCATTTAAAAGGTCACAAAACGTGAAAGACATTCTCATTAACACTCGACCCAAAACGACTAAGAAGTGCTCCCAACAGACTCTATGGAACTTACCTCCTGTCACCGGCCATTACCCATGCGGCACCTGCGGGTATGTAAATACACCACACCCCAAAAAGCAATCCAACTTTCTGAAACCTTTAAGTGGGAAATCCGGGGCCACACTAATTGCAATACCACCAACTGCATATACATGCTAACATGCCCATGCGGTCTTCAATACATTGGGATGACAACCCGCCCAATCAAAACACGAATCATTGAACACCGCAGCAATTTTCGGTGTAAGAAAACACACACCAAAATGTGTAAGCATTATGTGGAAAACAACCACAACGCGGACTCAATCCGGTGGGTGGTTCTTGAATCCAGCCCTAACTGCCCCAAGAATGCCCTGTTCCGTAAAGAACAAAGATGGGTCCACCGCCTCTCCACAGACAAACAAGGACTCAATGAAGATATTCCCTGGCACTCGTTATAAAGTAGCCATTGTCTGTCCCATGTACCATCTGGTTTACAATAACGTTTTCAATTTCATATTGTAAATTACATTCCTTATACCACTTCCTGTGAGTTTTCTCTGCCTCCACTACGTACCCTGAATATTACTGACCCAATGTAGTCGGGCTACATAGTTCAACTCTAATTACCACCACTCAACTATGGCCGTCTACACTTCACCAGTTAACACGTGATCCACACAGTGGGCGTCCACTGGCGCAACCCTATGACGAGGTCACCTATAAATAGTTCACGCCCCGAGCGTCTTTACCTATTCGAGCTCGGCGGTGATGGGTAGGTGACTCCGCATGGACACGGGAAACTTGAGGTAAGACAGTCCCTTCCTATCCTACCCCTGGCAAAACTTAGTGCCGGAGTCAACATATCCTCAACCTCAATCAGGGGTTCCTTCTATTTATGCCATCCTAAGCTAACAGTTCCTTCTTCTCCCCAGCCTGAACTGTAGGCACAACCCTGTTGTACCGACCCGCCGACTACTCAGGTGGTAATTAGTCCAAGACCTTTAGGTGAGTTGTGAGTCAACATTATACCACCACTACCACTCACTCCTCTATAGCCATGATATTCTCCTTGAGATTGCTGCTGCGGCTTTTTTAATAACACTGGTTTTAATTCACACCACACTAGTCCCTTCACGTACAAAGTGTGGAAGAGTGTTCACTATACACTACACCCGACGACAACACTGGCATGTTTTGGTCGTGTGAATATCCACACACTACCGCTACCTCACTGCACTTTGTTGTTGTCTTGGCTGTGACTGATGATACCTTTACAAGAGAATGTTAAATATGTCTAACCTTGTTCCTTTTTCTCCATTGTTTAGGCATAGGATTAACCCCTGAGGTAAATCACACGAGACACATGACACCAGCATGGTTTCCTTTCTTTCTTTTTTAAATTTCACCTTCATTAGGTCCTGACGAATCGCGGGAACTTCCCAGGCGAGAAACATGTTGACCAACTCTCACTTTAGTCTCGTTTAGGGTTACGCTACCTAATCTGCTGTCACCCAGCGAGCTAATTCCACTTTTTAACTGCAGTAGGGGGACCCCCAGAATAAAGTGTTTTCCGGCACCCTCTGCTACATTTTAAATCACTCTTTCTTCAGGATACTGATTGCCCTGACCCACATACCCGCACTTCACCAATAGGCTGTTGGACAAAAAGATCTCCGCCAAAGAGCCCCTCTCTGAGGTGAGCCCGTCGGGGATTGCACCGCCTCCCCGACGAGGAGCAACGCCTATGATGAAGCATGACACCCTTTCGGGTGTGTGAGGCAAACACGTCCAACATAATGGATGCCCAAAGGTGTAACACACACCTTCGGTCAAGCCAGTCTGTTTAGTCTTCTTTAGGAACAGTTCAGCACCATCCTTTGTTGAACATCTTGTTTACCCACCCTGGCGCATTCAGGGGGGACGATGGCGGCCAGGTAGGACGTCCGGTCGGAGGCTCCGGACTCGCACCCAGAAAGACTCCCCATGAAAGGCGCTTCTAGCATAAAGCTAAGATATGAAATTGGAAACTAGAAAATCCGAGTGAAACCGAGCGAAAAAATATCCTACCGAGTGAAACAATATCCTACCTCATGATCGGCATTGAAGAAATCTGGCGTCAAGATCGGAAGAGGGGTGAGACGCGAGACGCTGCCGACGGACTGCTTCTCAGAACCTGGGCGGCCGCCGCACTAGCGAGGATGATTCTTCAGAGCATCGCCGGGAGACTTGGGTTCTACTTCCGGGGCGAAAGCGGCAGAGCTCGCTGGGGGCAGACAGCGTATGCAGGGTGCTCGCAGGGGAGATCGCGGACTCCGATGGTTCATGACTACACCTACTCCCACAAGTATCAGAATGCTTGCAGTGAAAATCCCCAAGCAGCGGAGGCGGTGCCAGTAACAGCGGAGGCGGCGGCAGTGGAAGTAAGTGCTACAGCGGAAAAAGAATCATTTAACTGGTATTACCCTAAGGGATCGGACTACTTTAATGTGCCTGTAAGAATTAAACTCCCAGAAGTAAAAGAGCATAACAACAGGTATCAGCCCATGAGCAAGGCATTGGGTGGGGGGTGGTGGGAGGGGGGGAAGGGGGATTTCATCCTCACAGACTTTGACTCACACACGGCTATTGAGGGTATTGAAGCCCCTAGAGAAGTCTTCAGAGCAGAGGCCCATGAAGATACGCCCCATACCTAAGTCCCGAGCTGATAAGGTTAATTCAGAAGAGAAGGGAGTCCTGAAGGCAAAAATTACTCCATCTCTGAAAACCTTCTTTAAAGTCCAACACATCTCTCAACAAGGCACCCATCCTCCCATCAGGGTACAGAGAGAACAACCTGTCCAACAGGGACCGAGTGACATCCCTTTCACTGCACCAAGAGGCCAAGATCCAAGCCTAAAAACACAACACCTCGAGAATTTCGAAACTACAAATATGGAGGAAGCAAGCCATATTGACCAAGCAGGGATAGGAGAAGCGCATCAATTGAGCGGTGAAAAGGAAACAACAGAAGAGGAAGAGGAAGATGAAGCTGAAACAACGAGAAATGGTGCTGAGTCTAAGGCAAGCCACATTGAGAAATTCATGGAGAGAATGCTAAACGAGATGAGAGATAGATTTGCGATCTCAGAGGCCAACCAGGGTAAAATTCAAGATGCTTGCGAAGCACTAGACGGCAAATTAAAAGAGCTTGGCAAGAGTGACAGCAGTGGAAGAAGAGGTAGGAGGTCTTAGTAAAAAAGTAGATGCCCATCAAAGGGAGATCAGAACCTTAAGAAAAGAAGGAAAAAACATGAGCGAGAAACTTGAGTCTTTAGAAAATCAGGCCAGAAAAAACAATATAAGGATCTTGATGAAAATCAAGAAGGATCCGATATCAAAAAATTTGTAATCACACTCCTTGCAGAACACTTACCATGGGCTAGTAAAGAAATCCTAGAGGAAGACATACAAAGGGTCCACAGATATCCATTCGAAAAAGCCAAAGAAAGGAAAACACCTAAGAAAATCCTAATTAACTTTAAAAAATATACATTGAAGGAGAGAATACTAAGTGAAGCTTTAAAAAAGGGAGTTTTCAGTAAGGACAATTGGTCCTTCATGATAAGGTCAGATATGTCCAAAGCCTCGCAAGATCGGCAGTGGGAACTGGGACAATTCATGACAGAACTAAAGTCCCTTGGGGCCGTGGTACAAATGAAGTTCCCTCCGTCGCTCAGAATTATGTGGAGGAATAAAATGCGAAACATACGAGACCCTGAGGAGGTCAAAGAATTTCTCGAGATGGCACGAGACAATATCAGGTCTGAAAATCCCACGAATCAATAGAAACATTCAAGAAATTTACCACAGAAAAAACAGAAAGAGTAAATATAAGCGCAAACTAAAAATAGAAGAGTCAAGGAGCCTGAAAGGGGCAAGAGAATAGCCCTGAAAAAAGAAGAAGTTACCTCTTCTTGCTTTTATTTGTCATCTAATAGTTTTACATAAGATTCTGCCTGGTAAAAACACTATCCTACCATGGAAGAAGTGGTGGGCTCTCAGCTAAATTACAGAAATCCTGGGGCTCCCGGTCTGTACCATTCAGTGACTGCAGTGGGTACAGAACACAGCAGCTCAGCTTCCCCTTAAACTCCCCTGAAGTGAACCCATCTGCATGGATTTTCAGACTCTACCGGCTTTCAATTTAGAAACATGTTCTTTTCAACAGACATAATATTGAGTTGTTAATGTTGTCTTCAACTTATATTGAGTGCAAAATATCATAATACAAAAATATCGACTGTCAGAATATCGTTGTTAAAAATATCAAGTTTAAGGTAAGGAATATCGTTTTTAAAAATATCGAAGTCACTAGTTCGCTAGAATATTGTTGTTACAAATATTGTTGTTTTCGTTATTTGTATGTATTTTAGTGTGTATTTTACATGTATGTTTTCTATTTTTTTGTGTAAGTATTGCATTTGTTTTTAAATATGTGTTTAATTTTTAGAAGTTATAAAAAAATAAAATGTAAGTACATTTTGCGTTATAGTTCCGTAGTGGGTTATGGGTTCATAGGGGAATAGGGTGGGAGGTAATTTAATTATAATAAAGGGATTAATAATTTTTAGAAGGTATTAATTTTTTTACCTTTAATTTTGCATATTAGTTCCGTAGTGGGTTATGGGTTCATAGGGGAATAGGGTGGGAAGAAATGTAAATATATTTAATTAATGTATATATTTTATAAATTAATATTTATGTATTTAATATTTATATTGTTAATTTTGGTAATTAATGTAGTATTAATTAGTTAATAATTGGTTGTTAATTTGTAATAATTAATTTATAAATATTTAATTGTGTAATTTTTTTAGGAGCGGGTTGCGGGTGTATAAGGGAGTAGGGTGGGACGTAATTTAATATTAATTAAGTAATATTTTTCATTAATTAATGTTTATGTATTTAATATTTTATATTGCAAATTGTGTTAATTAATCTATTATTAAACATTCTTAATTAATAGTTTATTATGTTAATTGTGTATTTTTTTAGTAGTGTGAAGTGGGATGGGAAGTATTTTAATTATTAATTAATTCATTCATATTTTTGATTAAATAATATTTATGTATTTATTGTTTTATGTTATTAATTGTGGAATTTATTTTAATAATAATAATGTATTAATTGGTTATTCATAATTATTAATTATGTTAATCGTGTCTTTTTTTTAAGAGTGGGTTGTGAGTTGAAGGGGGACTAGGCTGGGAAGTAATTGAATTTTAATATATATATATATATTTCTTTTATTATATCATATTTATTTCAAGTTATTTCATAGTGTTAAATGTGTGAATTATTGTATTACTAATTGTTTTCAAATTGCTAAGTTGTTAGTAATTCATTACTTGTTAATGCAGTATGTTAATTGTGTTATTTTTTACAATATTGGTGGTGTCATTTATAGGGGAATATGCTGTGAGGTAAATTATGTTTTATTAATTAATTGTTTGTTAATTAATGTTAATTAATTTTCTGGAGTGGGAATACTAAATTATTACCCTCCACCATCCAACACTTTCCCTACTGTTGCACTTGCTGGAGTGGGAATAGTGCATTATTCCTCTCTGCAATCCAACACTTTCCCTACTGTTGCACTTGCTGGAGTGGGAATATTAATTTTATCACTCCGCTATCCCACACTTTCCTCTAATGTTGCACTTGTTGGAGTTGGAATACTAATTTTAACCCTTCCGCTATCCAACTCTTTCCCTACTGTTGCACTTGCTGGAATGGTAATAGTAATTTTATCCCCTCCGCTATCCAACACTTTCCCTACTGTTACACTACCTGGAGTGGGAAAAGTAATTTGTACCCCTATGCTATCCAACACTTTCCCTACTGTTGCTATTCCTGGAGTGGGAATAGTAATTTTTACTCCTACGCCAACCAACACTTTCCCTACTGTTGCACTCCCTGAAGTGAGAATAGTAAATTATTCCCGTCCGCTATCCAAAACTTTCCCTACTGTGTCACTTGCTGGAGTGGGTATAGAAAATTATTCCCCTCCGCTGTCCAACACTTTACTTATTGTTGCATATGTTGGAGTGGGAATAATAATTTTTACCCCTACCCTATCCAACACTTATCCTACTCTTGCACTCAGTGGAGTAGTAATAGTAATTTTATCCCCTCTACTATCCAACACTTTCCCTACTGTTGCACTCTCTGGAGTGGGAATAGTAATTTTTACTCCTACAGTATCCAATACTTTCCCTACTGTTGCTATCCCTGGAGTAGGAATAGTAATTTTTTCTCCTACCCTATCCAACACTTTCCCTACTGTTGCACTTTCTGGCGTGGGAATAGGAAATTATTCCCCTCTGCTATCCAAAACTTTCACTACTCTTGTACTCTCTGGAGTAGGATTAGTAATTTGTACCCCTTCGCTATCCAACACTTTCCCTACTGTTGCACTCGCTTGGAGTGGGAATAGTAATTTTATCCCCTCCGCTATCCAACACTTTCTCTACTGTTGCACTCTCTGGAGAGGGAATAGTAATTTAACCCCTACGTTATCCAACATTTTCCATACTGGTGCAGTAAATGTAGTGTAAAATGTATTTTAAAAAGGTTAAAAATATTTTAATATTTTAATTTATTATATATATATATATTTTCTTTTTCTTTTTATGTTACAGGTGTATGTATATATATGTATTTATAAGTTTTAATATGTTTCTAACAATTTATATTTATTAAAATAATTATTTCATAATATTATTAAGTAAATATATAAATAATATATTTTATATATGTATGTTTAATTTCTTTTTACATTATATTTATTACCTATAATTTTAAACATTTTCTAATAATTCTAACTATGGGGATCATTATGATGGCGGGTGGATCGCTACCGCCCGGCCCGCTGTGGCGATCCGACCACCATCACAACATGATTTACACCCCGCCACATTAGCATTGCAGGGGGTACCGCAGAGGACGGAAACCCCATCCGCCGCTTTTCCGCTGGTCGGCAATCGTTCCGATTGTTGGCTGGGCTGACCTGGGGCATGACATGGTGGTGGTGCCTACCAGGTACCGCCATCTATATTATGTTGACGTGCGGACAAGGTCATGCCATGGTGGTGATGCTGCGATGGATAGGCTGGGAAATCGCTTTGGGGGCCCGTTGCGGGGTGAGTGGGGGGATGGGGTGCTGCACTTGTGGGGTACCAATGGTACCCCTTTCATTGCCATGCACAAGGTGGCAGCCACTGTGCAGTGCCTGTCACGTTGTGCATGGTAATGCACAGCATGCCTCATTGGCAATGAAGCGAGAGCTGCTTACAGCAGCACCCGCGCAATGTTCATGATGCGGAATGCAACCGCCAGGTCGGCGGTTGCATCATAATTGGTGGTGTGGGACCGCTGCACCGCTGGCAGCTGGTCCCAGCACCGCTATGGTGGCGGGCAGACTTCAGTCTGCCCGCCATCCTAATAAGCCCCTATTTTTTAAAATTATATGTATTATTTAATTTTACCTTATTTTTGAAACATTTAAAAAAAAACAATATTTTTAACAACGATATTGTTAACAATATTATTTTTCTGATATTTTGTACTTAACATTATGAAGATTGGAGCTCGATATTTTTGTCACAATATTTTTGTAGGTCGTCATTTCCTTTGTCGATATTCTGTCAGTGATCCCTTTTCAAAATCCTGTGTTTGTGTTTTAAGGATCTTCATAATTCAGCTTTTTTTTCCACAGCTGTTTTCCTGGTATTCTCCTAAGTGGACATTCACGCTCCACTTCTGCCGTTCTCTTTCAGAAACCTAAGGTAAGGAAGGTTCAGCTATGGGGTAAATCATTTGCTTTTGAGGCAGCAAAAGGCTGAAACTCACTGCCCTGGAACTGAGGTGCTTTGTGGATTTCATGAATTTCAGGAGTCAGTAAAAACTCGTTTAGGAAAGTCCTCTTTCTATATTTGCTGTTTTTTAACGCTAGGACACCTTTTGGTAACCTTTTAGATGGACCAAGGTCCGTACCCATACGGCTAGTCCCTGGTACAATTCTGAATTAGCAACTCTGAAAAAGGAATGCAAAAAAGCGGAGAGGGGTTGGAGAAAAAATTACGATGCCAACCTCAAACAGGATTATGTCCTACTCCAAAAAACTTACCACCGTAAGGTCTGCAGAACGAGAGCAGCATACTATGCAAATGAAATCAGCAATAGCTCTAACACCTCGAAATCTGTCTTTAAAATCCTGAAAGACCTTACTGCGAAAAAAACTGTCATCACTACCACTACTTCCCCTGACCTCTGCAATAATATGGCTAATTTTTTCACTAATAAGATTAAGAAAATCTATGACACTTTCCCAAAACTCCCGCAGTCACCGGCCACTTTGGGTCCCACCAGGCCTTCTCTCTCCTCCCTTCCTACACTTGAGCGAGAGAGTTTCCAAAAAATCGGCAGAAAAATTAAATCTGGCTCCCCGGCGGATCCCCTAAAACCGGATACATTCTGGGAAGCTCACGAACTTATCACAGAACATATTCGAGACATTATCAACTTGTCTCTTTCTACCGCCAGAATTCCTTCTAAATGGAAGCAGGCTTGGGTTTCCCCCATCTTAAAAAAAACCACCTTAGACCCTACGCTTCCTGAGAATTTCAGGCCCATCTCCCTGCTTCCCTGGCCTGCCAAAATCATCGAGGCACATGTCAACAACATTCTGACCAATTTCCTTCTCACCAACAACATTCTGGATGTCTCCCAACACGGGTTTAGAGCTGGTCACAGCACCGAGACAGCCTTGCTCAGTGTTACAAGGGACCTTCGTACCATTCTTGACACCGGCGGAACGGCAGCACTGGTCCTGTTGGACCTCAGTGCTGCCTTCGATACGGTGTCACATGAGGTCCTTCTGACGAGACTGGAGGAAATTGGAATTACAGGGACAGCCTTGGGATGGTTTAGAGACTTTCTCTCCAACAGGTCTTTCAGAGTCTCCACCCCCCCTTACATCTCTAAGGAGCATAACATTGGACAGGGAGTGCCGCAGGGTTCTTCCCTGAGCCCTACCCTGTTCAATGTCTATGTCCGCCCTCTGGCAGAGGTGGCTAGAAAGAACGGACTAGCACTGGTATCCTATGCCGATGATACCCAGTTGGTGGTGGCTCTTAAGGACAACAGTGGTCTGGAGGCCCATCACTTTAAACAGACACTTACGGACATCACCAACTGGATGACGGCGAATTTCCTTCAACTGAACGCCGGGAAAACAGAGATACTGCTCCTGGGAAAAAACGCCTCGTCCTGGGGAGACAACTGGTGGCCTGAAGTACTAGGCCAACCTCCCGAGCCAAAAGAATGCGTCAAAAATCTGGGAGTCTGGGTGGACTCTGCACTGAAGTTCACTCATCATACTAAAAAAGTGGCTGCCACTTGCTTCGGCATTTTACGTAACATCAGACCTATTCTGAAGTTCTTTGACTGCCGCACTCGCCAGCTAATTACTCAGGCGACCATTCTTTCTAGACTGGATTATGCCAGCTCTCTCTTACTGGGGGCAAATCTTGCCGAAACCACCAGACTGCAGAGAGTCCAGAATGCGGCAGCCAGGGCCCTGGTAGGTCTCCCCCGCCATTCCTCGGTATCCGGAGCCTTGAAAAAACTGCATTGGCTCCCGGTGGGTAAAAGGATCCAGTTTAAGGCACTGTGTCTAGCCTTTAAAATCCGTAAAACCGCTTCCCCCCCAATGCTGTGCCCCCTCCTGTCAGAGTACATTCCGAGGAGGTCGCTCCGCTCAGAGGGACAACACCTCGCGCTTATCCCCCGCACCAGACTGGCCAGAGTAGGCGGCCGATCCTTTAGCTTCCTAGCTGCCATGCTATGGAATAGCCTTCCCGAAGCTATCCGCGGTATACAGGACCTTTTAGCCTTCAGAAAGGCTGTCAAAACTCATCTCTTCCAATAATTCTTTCTTCTCTCTGCACCTCCAACTCTCTGCATTCTGTCTGCTTGCAGCGCCGGGACGCCCCTTGGCTAAGGCAGCTGCGCGCTATACAAATCACTATAACATTAACATTAACATTAACAGTGTGCTTATCGAGGTAAAATTCAACTCTCATAACTACTTGAAGTATGAACACAATTATTTAGCAGAGATGAACAATCTGTAAAATCACAAACCCAAGCGACAAACGTTCTCCGAGACCCACCGCAGTGATCATCTAATTTTAAATTTCCCCAAATATATTGGGGTCGATTCCGATTCGGGAAACGAATCCGTACGAAGATTCGTATTCGTAGCCGTTTCCGTACGAATCGTACGAATCCGTCCTAATCGCATAGTATGATCTGTTGTGAGAAAATACATCTGAATCATTACGAACCGTACGAAAATGAAGGGTAAATCCGTACGACATAGACCCGCACTGTGAACCGTACGATTCGAAAAAATACCGTACGACCCGCTAAGTACGATCCGGACCGGGGAATGAGTACGCGATTCGTACGGTAAACGTCGCATATGAGCAATTCGTATGGAGGGCAACACTATCACATATGCACTGTACCCCTAAAATCAAGGGGTGTATGCACGGGGTGTACGCACCATACACCTATGACCTTGGGGTGTACGAACCGTACCCCTACAGTCCGTACACCTACAATCATGAGGTGTACGCACGGGGAGATATGCACTGTACCCCTGAAATCCAGGGATGTACGCACCGTACCCCGATGCACCGTACTTCTGCAATTATGGGGGTCCGTTTCGTATGCATTTCGAGGCGAAATCTGCTTTTACGGACGTTTTAAGCTCCCGTAGAAAAAGAGTCGTACGGAGTGTTGACGATTCGTACTTGCTGAGTCGGAAAATGCAGCTTCGATCCGTACGGACATCGCGTACTGCGCGTTCCGAATGCGATTCGTATGGATTAGTGAGTTGTACGGTCTTCGGTACGATTCGTACGGAGTACTGCTTGGGTACACATCGTACTACATCATACGTACGGGTACGGTTCTGTATACGATTCGTACGGAAAAAAAGCTCCGTATGGTTTTTCGGAGGGCATTTTACCGAATCTGAATCGGCCCCATAGTGTTTTTGTTGACATTGCATACCAGCACCAAGGGGACACACATGACAGAAACCGAAAGATAGATTACTACAGGTGAGCAGTGTTCTCATGAGAAAAGATGGCATTGGCCTTCAGGAAACATACACGAAATACAAACTTCTAGATACTAAATTGGTAAGGATAATTCATTTAGAGCTGGCAAGAATGAGAATGGGGCTTAATATGTCAAATGTAGCATGGCCCGCACAACAACGGTTAACACAGGCAAGCAAAATGGTGTCGGTTGTCATGGTAACGCTAAGGCAAACGGGTCCAATTTCACTCTAAAGCAATTCAATAGACATCAGTCTGCTAACTACATTGCTCATTCCATCTTTGTTCATGCAGTTTTATGTCTTGTATTCAAAATTGCTTCCTATACCATCATAGGCTTTTGGAAAAGTAAGAGGGAAGGAAAGGGTGAGCCTTTGTTATTAGTGAGGCGATGAATGGCAAACATACAAACTCGTACGTATAAATAAAAAAGGGAAAGGACGAAAAAGACACCCGCAATTATTTCAGTTCTCCTCATGCCTGCTCTACCAAAGATATCTTTTAATCAGAACCAAAAACGTTACCCAATATTGACTCCATCATTTATTTAATTTAACTCATTGAATATATAAGAACAACACTCTGAGTCAGTTGGTTCTGTAAAATGGTAGTTATTAGGCATAAATTGATCTGAAATACATCTTTAAATTTGGGCAGACAGAGACTTTTTGGACAGTCAGAGCTAGAGCAAAGATTCAGTTTCAGAGTGACTCTGGGCAGTCTCGTGCGATGGGTGAGCCTATTGGAAGTGTGATGGATAGCTGGGATGTTCTAAGCTGGGTAATAGGATCCCAAACAATCAACCGACAACCAAGGGAGGGCACAGCTACCAGAGCCAAGTTACGTACCAAACTGGTCTATTGGTTGGATATGGGAGTACAGGACTCGAAAAGTTAGCTGAAAGAGGTATGGACTTTACTTGGACTCCGGGTCTTGCTCAAACAGTAAAGTCACAATCACTCATGCCCACACCAGCGTGCACAATATTGTACCCACCAGTGTGCACACTCTTGTGCTCACCAGCGTGCACTCTTGCCCCCACCAGCATGCACACTCTTGTGCCCACTAGCGTGCATTCTTGCCCCCACCAGCATGCACACTCTTGTCCTCACCAGCGTACACACTCTTGCTCCCACCAGCACTCACACTCTAGCCCCACGAGCACTCATGCTCTAGTCCCCACCAGGGCCCTTGCCCTCACCAGTACTCTTGTCGACATCAGCATCAATCAGTTGGCTTCAGGCTGACCCAATCAAATTCTATTATCCCAATGTCCAGCAAATGTGATTTGGGCTTCCTGAAAACATACCAATCCCATATCAGAGTTCCAGTGGTGCACCTCCCCAAGATGCAAGATGGGGGATATGTTTGCACTGTTGAGGGGGTTGTTTGTGAGCACTGCAATTATGTTGGCACTCTACAAGATGTCATTGATTTGAAACAATATTTGGCAATGGGAGCTCCAGTGAGACCACCTTAGCAAAATCCTGTGTGTGCTCTTGTGAGATTTCGGGGGCCATCTTGGAGTGCAGTACTATAAATACCGTACCCATCTTGACAGCAACCACTTGGCTTTGTTTATTTCTTGATGAGTCTGGCGTCTTGGAACACTCACTTGAGTTTTAGAAGTTGATCCTGTTTCTGTCCACATCCAGCAATTCTATAGTAGTGGCAGAGACTCCTAGCCATGACATCCCTACCTCCTGTTCCTTACTATACTGCAGATCAGACGTGTTTACTTCAGTTCGAGCCACAGTCCACTGGGGTGCGGGTGGATTAGCATTGTTCCTGCAGAATCCCTGGATTTGAGGTTATTGAGGTCTGACAATGCCCTACATATATATTACCATTTCATGTTTTGCAAGCTTATCCCTAAAGACCTGAGTTTAATCCATCATTCTTTTGCTCACCACGCCACCCAAGTTTGGACTCAGCCATATGCAAGTCAGTTTTGACCCTGTTCCTCATGGGAACAACCCAGCCCAAACTGCTAAGCCAGGTCCTCCCTGGACCGGAACCAAGCATCCTGGGACCGGTTTCTGGGTTTCACTCTTCATCAGTCAAGCTTGCTTGAATCCAGTGGTGCAGTGAACATGGGACCCACGTCTGGGCATACCCTGCCAACTTAGGGCGACAAATGCAAAAGGAACAAATGATGAACAGAATGCTGAACAATGCAAACATTCACCCCAGTCACAAACATCTGGGTTTAATCCATGGTTCCTTTGCTCACCACGCCACCCCAGTTTGGACCCAGCCATATGACAATCAGTCTTGACCCTGTTCCTCATAGGAGCAGTCCAGCCTGAACTGCCAGGCCATCTCTGTTCTTTTTGAATTTGTTGCCCTAAGTGGGAAGGGTATGCCCAGATGTGGGTCCCGTGCTCGCTACATCACCAGATTCAAGCTAGCTTAGCTGATGAGGAGTGTTAACACGAAACCGGTCCCAGGATGCTTGGCTCTCGTCCAGGGAAGGCCTGGCAATTTGGGCTGGGGTCTAGACTGATCTGCATATGGCTGGGTCTAAACTGGAATGGCGTGGTGTGGCGTGCAAATAAACGCTGGATTTAACCCAGATCTGTCACTGGGAGTGAATCTTTGATTAATTTACCATTCTATCCATCATCTGTTCTTTTTGCATCGTGCGAAGGAATGAAAGCATTCTAGAGCATGTGACACCATGAATGACCAGCAGCTGGAATTTCTCCCAGTTTCTTGGAAGCATGGCAGTTTAGAAAAGGGCAGCTGAGATGTAACATCTGCACAAGTGCTGAAATCTGGAGATTTTGTCACCAGCTTGCAATGGGTGGAGTATAGCTATCCAAGGATTCCTCAGCACTCCACATGTTGTTCATGGTGAGTAAACTAGAAAAGAATCCCTCTACAGGGGTTTTAGGGAAGACTTTTCCTAATGCACTCGTACGTGGATCCAGTCAGTGGAAAGCTTTGGTCAGGTAAGCAGGAATGGTGACTTGAACCTGAGAACTGAAACTGCAGAGACAGTGAATAAGTTCCCCACAGTAGTACAGAGCTACATCATCATTAAAAATCAGAACAATTTCATAGGGACTGAGCTTAATTTTATAAGACGTATTTGCTCAGATTGACCAGAGTTCCAAATGCAGTGCACCCAGCCAGTTGAGGCCAGTTTTTTTAATTTTTTTATTTATTTGGCATCTCATAATTGTGGAAACAGACATTAAAGACAACATTTTGTTCTCTAATCATATTTAACAGAAAAAATATTGCAATAATCAAAATAATAAGCAGATATCAGAAATGAAAAGATGAAAAAGGCCACAACATTGTTTACATTAGTAGGGAAGGCCTAGTTACCCACTCTAATATTATTACTCCAGTTTTCAATTGGTTTCCAAATCTTAATGCCCCGGGCTTTCGCCCTCATACCTTTACAGGCATAAATCGCCTTCTCTTAATTAAACATTCCTAAAAGTCGTGATAGCCAATTCTGAAAGTTAGGTGGATCTGTGTCTTTCCAGCGTGCGGTTAATATTATGCGGTACACAGCTGTCCCCAAAAAGAGAGATGTTTCTTCTTCAATAGTATGTGATAATGCATTATCATAACCCAAGATGTACAGGGTAGGGGATTCGGCTACTGGGTGACCAAACACTTCCTGCCAAAATCCTGTTATCATATTTTTCAAAACTGTTCGCTTTTCACATTCATAAAGCATATGAAGCTGGTGTGCCACAGTTTTTCCGCACCTAGGGCATTCTGAGGTAGCTCTTTTTCCCCATGAGAAGAGTTTAGCGGGGGTAAAATATAAATCATAAAGAGTCTTATACAATTGTGCTTTCAAATTGGAAGACATAAACAGTTTTGTTGACAAAATAAGTGACATATCAATGTCTACATTGGGGTTGTTTAGTTTCCTTGACCAGCCCTGCTCGATAGAAACAACGTCATCCTGCTGACTGTCAATTAAAATATCATAGATCGTACCGATCTTGGTAAGAGGTCTAACTAAACAATCAACTAAAGGGATATTCTCTAATACGATATCCGCCTTTTTTAAATCTAGAATTGTATTAATCTGAATAAATTTAAATGCACTGTTACTGGAAATAGAGAATTTAAGTTGCAGCTGTTGAAATGTTTGACCAACTGAAGGCAATACGAAATCGCCAAGGGTTAAGACTCCTAGAGTTTCCCATTTCCTTTTTTTTTTTCTTTATTTTTTTTTATAAGATGATTGGTTTTAATTTATGAATTTAGAAAAATACAATTATTCTTGCATTTGTGCAAAAAGGTCAGTGATTTTGTGATTATTAGACAAATTCCTTACACATATTGTAGCATCCTTGTGATTCAACCTTGTAAGTAATGTGGCCTTGTTAATCTTGACAATGTCTCAAAATTACATTAATTCAATATTTTTGTCTCTGCACTGTTTGATGATCCTATGTAATGTACTGTGCCGCAGCACATACAACCATGTATATTTATTAGTGTACTTATGCATAAACATTTCCTTCCTTATTTGTTTTTTTTTTTTTTTTTTTATTATTGAGAAGATTCAGGGCAAAAAAGAAAAAGAAAAACATATACATACATAACTTACCAAAATACAAATCAGATATACAGAAAAAGTACACAAAACAACAAAATATAAACAATCAAAAAAAAGTTCGACCTAATCAGACAATAAGACATGCGACTAACATATAATAATACTATTAATAACTTAAATCTCATCATTATGCTCCTTACATTCTTACTCATCTATTTTCTCTCCATTTCTTTAACGGGGCCCATATCTTCAAACCCAATTCCCTCATTCTTCTTCCTTTAAACTCGTACATACATTCCTCACTATTATGTATTCCCAACAATTTAGTTATCCAAAGCTGGAAGGTGGGGGCTACCGGGTCTTTCCATCCAGCCGAGATTAAGATCCTCAGCACGGCCATGGAGATGAAGATAAAGGCTTCCGCTTCATATCCTAACCTTAGACTAGCATCCCTACCGATCAGAACCATAGTAGGGGATACGGTGATCTGTTCCTCTAACAATCCAGTTACAAATCTTTCAATTTCCATAATGACCGGATTCAAATTCTGGCATTTATAAAACATATGAGGTAGGTCTGCTGGTCCCTGATCACACCTGGGGCATCTATCATTATCCCTCTTACCCCATTTATGCAGTTTGGCAGGTGTATAATATAAATTAAAAATAGTTTTATAATGCTGTGCTTTTAAATTCGACGCTCTTAACACCTTTTTATTCATTGCAAGAACATAATCAATATCCACATCAGGATCATTAATTCTTTCCGCCCAGTCTGATTCCACTCGCCCAATATCATCCCCCAAGCCCTGGAGAAGATAGCTATAGCCAATTTTTATCTTCTTACCACCATTCCTCACATATTTCAGAATTGGGTTGAGCTCCTGAATCCTAATCCTAGGTCTAACAGCCTTCACTGTTTCTTCTAGCTGTCTATATAGAAACCATTGGTTAGTTGGTATACCAAATTTATGTTGAAGAATATCAAAACCCAAGATTTCATCCTCTACCATAACATCACCAAGACACTTAATCCCCGCTTCCTTCCATCGCTTACTGTTTCTATTCTGCCCTAGATGCTCAAAAGGCTTTGCATGCCAAATATCTGTAATACAATTAAATTTCGGGATCTTCAAATATCTCCTTAATGCTTTCCATAAACCCCAGGCACTCATCATCAACCTACTCCCACTCCTTTTAAAATATCTACAGTTTATTTCTCGAGTAAACAAACCCACTGCCTTTCTACCAACTAATAATTCATATATTGTTGGAGTTCTATCAAATATATTTAAGACCTCATTATCATCATATTTAAACAGAACATTCATTTGTAATATTAGACAAACCCAATGATATAATCTCAAGTTTGGTGCCGTCAAACCCCCACCTTCCAATGGAACTGATAGTCTAGCTAAAGATCTTCGAATTTTCCCATATTGCCATAGAAATTGTGAGAAAACCGCTTCCAATTTCCTAAATACACCCTCATCTATCAGTAAAGGTATGGCCCGGAAAAGGTACAAAATTTTAGGAAACATAGACATCTTCAAAACGTTCACTCTACCGATTAATGATAGATGTAAGACGTCTATTCTTCTCAGCTCTTTATCTATTGATATTATCAAGGGTACATAGTTCTCTTGTACAATTTTCTCCACATTCGCATTAATCCTCACCCCTAGATAAACTGCAGAATCCACATAGCTTCGATCAGCCTTATATATATTCTTAGTGCTGATTATTATGGTTTTTCCTTCATTTAGCTTGTACCCCGATTGAAACCCAAAAGTTTTAGCTAATTGAATCAATTCTGTCATGGCCATCTGTGGATTGGTAGTTGTTATCGCCAAGTCATCTGCGTAGGCCAATATTTTAGTGGCATGACCATTGAGTTTAACCGGAGAGATTTGATCTGAAGCCAGAATTTTTCTTATTAGTGGATCTATATACAGCGCGAAAAGTATCGGGGAACAGGGACACCCCTGGCGCGTCCCTCTCCTAATAACCACTTCGTCTGACTGTAGCCCCATAGTTGTAATTCGGGCTACTGGATCTTCATACATGGCTTTTATAGCTTTCAAACATTTTCCTCCAAACCCCCTACTGAGCAAAACCTCCCATAAGAATTTCCAGACTACTCGATCGAAGGCTTTTTCAGCGTCCAGGAGAATCATGGCCATCTCCCTCCCCGTGGCAGCCGACGCATCGAACATGGAAATTGCCCGCGAGATGTGGTCCGTCGTACCTCTTCCCGGGACAAACCCATGCTGCCAAGGAGAAGCAAGTTGTCCAATGACTCCTCCCATCCTCTTCGCCCACACCTTTGAATACAGTTTAGTGTCTGCATTTATTAAAGAAATAGGCCTATAAGAGCCTGGATTATCTTCCGGTTTACCTTTTTTATGGAAGACCACGATATTAGTCTGTTTCCATGAATCTGGAATCTTCCCTGAACAAACTATTCCATTAAAAAGATCTAGGATTATAGGCAATAATTCCTCCCCTAGAGTTTTGTATACCTCGATAGGTATCCCGTCTGGGCCGGCAGCTTTACCTGCCGCTAGTTCTTGTAGCGCAACTCTGATCTCCTCAGGTGATATATCTTTCTCCAGCTGCTCTATATCCCTTTCTTCTAAAACTGGATAAGGAATTCCGAAATCTAGTCTAGATGGTATCTGACTGGCCTCTTGATCATATAAATTTTGGTAAAATCTTTGAAAGACCCCCATTATCTCACTAGGTTCAGTGTAACCAATTCCATTCTCCTCAAGCTTCTTTATATTATTCTTATTGAGATCTTGCCTTATGCGCAGTGCCAACACCCTGCCAGCTTGCTCTCCTGTCTCATATCTTTTAGCTCGCGAGGCCTGGTACTCTCTAGTCTCTTTTTGCGTAAATATTCTTAGAGCATCCCCTTTAATCAACGCAATACTTTTAGCTGTTTCCCTCCCATCGTTACCTAATCTTATTTCTTCTATATGCCGATTTTCTGATTCTGTTAGCTCTAAGAGGAGCGTTTCAAGTTTCTTTCTGTCCTCCTTTCTTAATCTTGCGGAGCAGCTAATGATTTCCCCCCTTAAAGCTGCTTTAAAAGTTTCCCATACCCCATTCCTGGACGAGCTATATCTATTTATTTCAAAAAACTCCTTTGCCCACTGTTTTATATGTGTAACAAATCTTTCATCGTTTAGAAGTTTCTTTTCAAAAGTCCATTTGTTTATCTTTTTAGCTACATTACATACCCTGTATGTCAATAACAAGGGGTTATGGTCTGAGATCAGTCTTGGCAATTTGGCAATTTTAACCTTCCCTAATTCACCCGTAGAGATAAAAAAATAATCTAACTTAGAAAATTTCTGAGCTGGAAATGAAAAGTATGTGTATCCTGGGTCTCCGGTTACTTTTTCCGACCATACATCAGACAAACCATGCGACATTATAAGAGAGCTTAATGCTCTATATACCTTCTGTTTACGTCCTTTGTAATTGTCTTTTTGACCCCAATTTACCGAAATGTTTAAATCGCCACATAACACTACAGGGGTACCCCAGTTAGCCAATTCCTCCTCCATCAAATTGAACACTTCTGGGTCATCCTCATTTGCACCATAAATTACACCCAAAGTAATGCCAAGCTCCAGCTCAGCCAAAGCCCATCTACCTGAACCATCTGTTTTGGTGCGTCTCACTCCCCCCAGATTGCATTTACCCATGATGGCAACTCCCCTTATAGTTGATGTTTGGGACGAGCAGCCTAGTAGATTATAACCGGGGATATTCAGTAAATTCCTTTTAGCCCAGGGTAAGTGTGTTTCTTGGATACAAGCTACATCAATATTATTAAACTTCACGAATTGATTCAGTCTCTGTCTCTTCTTCCAGTCATTTAAGCCCCCTACATTAATAGTGCATATCCTAATGTCTGGCATTACTATCTTCTTTCAATTCCAACCTGATTGTATACATACATCTATCACATCCATCCCAAACCGGTATTTGGCCCTTTTTCATCTCAATGTTTTTTTCCCCCTTTTTCCCCACCCCCACCCCCCCTGCCCTCCCCTTGAACCCCCAGCTCCACCCTACCTCCCCTTCAACGCTTTTACCCCTCCCACCCCTTCCCACCCTCCTCCCCTTCCTCCCCTTTTCAGAGGCGCTCAGACCCAAAGGTCTGTGCATGTGATGGTTGCAGTACTAACTGAAGAGATTTAATATTAACCATCATGAACCCATAGACCCGTTACCTCCTTAGACCTATGTGCCACCTACACCAGCCACCTACACCAGCACCAGCACCAACTCCAACACCCTGTACAGCTCTATCTAGTCACATCTATAATATAACCATCATACATCCAATGTGCAAAATACAGTCTAGGAACTTTGAGAATCGAGATACTCTTTTGCTTTGATCTCCGAGGAAAAATACAGGGTTCTACCCCCATTGATTACTTTAAGTTGTGCCGGATTAATTAGATAAGCTTGCATGCCCTTGTCCTGAAATGGTTTTATCATCTGTCTGAGCCGCCATCGTCTCTCCACTGTGACATGGCAAAAATCCGGTCGGACAAAGAAAGAAAAGCCATCAATATTCTTTTTTGAATCCGGTCTTGCTTTTTCTGAAATTGCCCGTTTCAGATTAAAATTACCCAGAAAGATTAAAATCGCTCTGGGTTTATCTCCCTCTTTAGCATTTTTGTGAACTCTAGCGGGGGTACGATGAGCTCTCTGTATCTCCTTCGCCCAATCCCACCCCTTCAATTCAGTGAAAGCATGCTCAAAAAGTTTTATTACAAAGGCTCTTGTGTCCGTATTTTCTGACCCCTCCGGTATTCCAAGAATACGTAGATTGTTTTGTCTCGCTCTATTTTCCAGCGCCTCTAGCTTCCACTGCACGTCAATCAGCTGCTCGCCTTGCTGAGCCACTTTGTGCGAGGTAGTTGTCGTTTCTGATTCTGTCGTCACAATTCTTTCCTCAAGATTAGTCACCCGTTCTCCCAAGTTCGTACATACTCTTGCCAATTTTCTTACCGCTCCTTGTATTTTCCTGGCTGCTGCTTGTGACTTACGGCTCTCTTGTCGAGCCTCTTCTCTGTGCGCCAATATTTCTTGATGTATTACCTCCAGCAATGACATCTGTGCTAAATCTCCGCCAGGGCTCTCTATTAGCGGAGCAGGCCTTATACTGGATTTTCCCGCTGATGTTGAGGGCAAAACCTCTTCCTGATCAGGATCGCTTTCTGAGGCAGAGCCACTGTCCTCTTGGTCCAAGCTACCTTCATCTTCATCCGACCATTCCCCTCCCTCTGAGAGTGAGAAGAAGGCCTCGCTAGGAGCCTCTTTTTTGTCTTCAGAATTTTCTGCAATCTCTGCATTCTCTGCAGTTTCTGCATTTTCCTTGAGCTCCTGCTCCTGCTCCTGCCCCTGTTCCTGCTCCACCCCCCCCTCCAGCTCCTGATTTGGGACTTTAGTGGCTTGGTCTAGCACCGACATAGTAGATATATTAGGCTCGGGTTGTGATACAGATTGAATAGGTTTTTCCGGATTTTCAATATTCTCCAGTCCGTGTAGCAGCACATTACTGCCCTCCTCTTTATTTATGGAGCCCACCAACTGACTCTGTAAAGCTAAGACCTGTACGCCCGTCATTTCCTCCTTCAAGTTATCTTTCTCTGTGGCCCCTGGCTCAGAATCCTCCAGCACATCGCCAATAATCTCCTTGTCTTTCTTTATCTTTTGGAAGATGTTCGAAATTGGGGTAGTACCGTGACTGGCTTTTGCCACTCCTTGCTGTGCTGCTTTTTTAGCTGGGGATATTGGGCTTTGATTTTTCCTTTTTATTCCATCTCCCCCTTTTTCTAATATCAGCTCTGCCTGCTCTGCAGCTGCTTTCCTTTTTGCAGCCGCTTTGGCTGCAGCACTCATTTTAGGAGCCATTATCAATTTTCTCCTTTCTTTAGCCCCAAATTGCCCCTTACCCGCAGCTTTAGAGTCCTGATCGCTTCCTTCCTCTTCTTTAGGAGCTTCCAGCTTGCTCCGTAATCCTTTATGCTCTCCTTCCCCCTGAGGGCTCGGTTTCCTCTTCGTTCTCAGGAGCTGCTGCCGAGTCCTGTGAAGCAAGCGCCGCCCGCCTCGCAGGCTCCGCTTCCAGTCGGCGAACTCCGTGAGCTCCGCAATCAAGCCTCCACCTGTTACGCCTCCTGACGCAACCCTCCTCGCGGTCAGTGTCAGCTCCCGTAGGAGCCGCCTAAGCGGTCGATCACAGGTACGGAGCATACGGGGCATACGGCGAGTTCACAATCTCCGTTTTACTTTTCCAAAGCCAGTCTTTTACAAACCGCAGGAATGTGCGTTTGTATGTTGTACAAAAGCTGGATGCTGGATGCTGGGTGCAGGTTTAATCGGCAATGCGGGTCATCTCATCTGCCAGCATCTCTTCAGTCATGCTGCCGTTCAGCCGACCGAGGCGGCCGCCATCTTGCCTCTCCCTGAATCGTAGAGTTTCCCATTTCCTAGCAATCACATCATATATAAGTGATGGTAGTAGAGTAGAGTGCCATAACGAGGTGTATTTATTATACTTAGGAATGCTCAATTGTCTACGAATTTTCTTCCATATACCCCAGACACTCAGTATTATCTTAAATTTTACTTTTTTGAAATATGATGGTTCAAGTTGTTTTACTAGAAGGCCATTAGCCTTATCTCCGATGAGCAGTTCAAATATTGAAGGTATATGATTCTCCCCTGTTTCACTTTCCAAAGAATTTACACAAATAGTGTTGTCATCTGCTGTAACAAAGCGGCCAACATATAGAATCCCAAATTAGGAATTGCAAGCCCCCCTCTTATAACTGGGAGAGATAGAAAGCGAATAGATCTCCTTATCTTCCCATATCCCCATATAAACGTACTCATCTGGGATTCGAGACCCTTAATGGTTTTGTCATCTACCAATAGCGGGATTGCTCGAAACAAATATAGGACCCGGGGTAGTATATTCATTTTGAGGAAGTTACCTCTTCCACTAATCGAGAGATGTATGCTATCTATCCGCTTTAAATCTGTTTTAATTTTTTGTATAAGAGGATCATAGTTTATTTTGATGATCTCGCCAATTTGGGGGGATATACGAACTCCCAGATAGACAGCACTTTCTACTTTCCTGGAATCTATAAAATGAGTATTTTGGGTACATATAACCATAGTTTTATCCCTATTTAAGGAATAACCCGAAATTTGGCCAAATGTTTGAGTGATCTTTTAAATTTCAGTTATTGCCTCCGTGGGGTGTGATGTTACTACCGCCACGTCATCGGCGTAGGCTAATATTTTAGTATCAAAGAGGCCCCAAGTGATTGGTTTAATTGCTTCAGCGTTTAGTCAGACCCCCCAGGATATTGCGGCATGAATTAGCAAATTTAGTGGCACAAATATGGAAATTTAGCGGCACAAAAGTGGAAATTTAGCGGCATTTTTGCGGCACTTTATTTTACTCATTATCATTCATTTTCAGCCTTAAATCAATAGAAAATGTTTTAGCAGAGTATTAACTTTAAAATAGGCATGTTTAAAGTTCTGCCTGGCTTGACAGCTTACTGTTTGAAGGTTTTTCTTATAAGATGTGACTGACCACAATGCCATTGGGGAACATCAACTAGTCCATCGTCTATTTTACTGACAGCAACCTCACAATACCCCATTTTACTGCTGAAAACAAGCACATCGGTTATTTGGAAGAATTTTTTCTACATAAATCTGAGAGTAGTGAGGATAACGTATACATACTGTTAAACTTCCCTCAGGAAGCATCTAGAAGTGAGGCAACTTTTAGTGACGTACATTTCTTGAAGTAAACACACTGGTGAATACTCGCTTTCTTATCTTTCTTCATTTTTTTTTTGCTCTAAAGGCCTAGTGACAGCGAACGTCATGCAGGCATGTGCCGAGTGGAAGGGCATTTCCCAGCTCTTCCGTTTTTTATGAAATTCTGCTGCAGAAATCTTTTTTTAATCACAGGCACACATCCTTGTGAAAAAAGAGCCTAATCACGAGGTTGGAAATGCACTCCTTGCAAGGGTTCGAGCCCACTGGATGAGGCGCTGTCTACATAAGTGATGTGAACATACCAAGAATGTTTTATCCAGTTCTATTTAGGGCGAATTTTGACGAAAAGGGATTAGAGTGCTTTAAATGAGCATTTAGTTATATTACACAAGATCAGGTTTGTATTTTAAAATGTGTATAGGCACGGGGAGATGAACTGAATTGCCTAGAATCACGGGCTGTTGAGCAGACACCAAGACGTCTAAATCCAGCATTTCTGACCATTAGGCCATGTCCTCTCTCCCGAATATTTATATGCGGTGAACCAACTTTCTTCTCTGTGACTGGCTTGTCCTTGCATTGCAGCAATATGCAATCCTATTAGCTGTTTGACCTAGTGCGCTGCTGGGGGTGGAGGAAAGGCGTGACCCTGTTCAGCTCTGTCCATCCTTGACTTCTTACAGCTCCTCCAAGCCAGGATAGAAGTCCTTTCACCGCCACTGCATTTACAGCCCGCTCCTCCCAAAAGGTCAAATGAAGCTATTTTGTGTACTTCCACGCCCAGCCGCACCCGAGTACTTCACTGGTGTTTAGAAGACCATCTGCATGTTGATGAGTCTTTGTTGCTTTTTCACCCCTCGTAAGAGCCCCTGCAGCTCCACTCTGCCGCTTAGAAATGCTCTAGTCGCGCCTCTGACCCCATGTGCCTTTTCTCCTGATTCTCTCCTCTACCTTATCTCTAATGCTGTATGGAAACACGTAGTGACGTGCGTGTTTGCGTACATCCATTAAGAAGACACTGTTTTTTTAAAAATAGCAGCAGGGACACTCTTTTCGCGGCCGAAATGGTAAATATCGCGGCCATCGCGCATTTCCGCTGATTTCGTGATTTTTTCGTGAATCGCCAAATCGCAATAAACTGGAGGGTCTGTTTAGTAATTTTAGAATAAGGGAATTAATATATAGGGCAAAAAGGATCAGAGAACATGGGCAACCCTGTCTTGTCCCACGTGATATATCAAATAACATCGACTCTTAATAATAATAATAATAAAGGATTTTATAAAGCGCCTGGTGACGCCATCTCGGCGTGTCCCCGCGCTGTGGAGAGAGAAGCAGGAGAAAGTAAGCGACCTAAAGGGTGAAAAGGTGAGTTTTTAAAAGCCTCCTAAATAGGGTCTCTGTCTCAGCCAATCTGATATGCAGAGGAAGAAGGTTCCAATTCTTGGCCGCCAGCGCACGAAAGGAGCGCCCTCCCATTCTGGCTTTGTTTATCCGGGGGGCACACAGAAGCCCGGTACCCTTGGAGCGCAATTCTCTGTTGGGCATATAGGGGATTGCGAGATCCTTCAGATATTCAGGGGCTACCTGAGAGGTAATCCTGTAGCATATAAGGAGCGCTTTAAACAGGATCCTCTTTTTTATAGGGAGCCAGTGAAGAGCCACTAGTGTAGGCTTAGAGGCCGCTCTTCTGGGAAGCCTGAGGACCAGACGGGCCGCCGTGTTCTGGAGAACCTGAAGTTTTTTAATGTTCTTCTCAGTGGTTCCTAAGAGTAGAACATTACCGTAATCAATACGGGAGGTGACTAAAGCTTGAGTCATCGTGCGTCTGGCCTCTAAAGGAAGGAGGTCCAGGGTGCGATTTAAGGTCTTCAATACACCAAAGCACTTTCCTGCTAGCTTCTGGACGTGGCTGTCATAGGAGAGTCTGGGATCTTGACCCATCGCCTAAACTCTGGCCTTTGGTGAGACGTACATTGCTTTTAAAGACTTCATAAAACAGGGTCCCATATTATTTTGTTATAACACTGCCCACAGAAATGCCCATGAGACCCGATCAAAGGCCTTCTCGGCGTCTAGGAGGACCATCGACATCTGGCTCCCCGCGACAGCCATAGCATCAAACAGGGCAATGACACGCCTAGTGTGGTCCGTAGTGCCCTTGCCCGGGACGAAGCTGTGCTGCCACGGAGAAACCAGACGCTCAATAGTCCCCCTGAGCCGATTAGCCAAGATCTTTGAGTACAGCTTCGAGTCTGAATTGATAAGAGAAATAGGACAGTAGGATGAGGGCAATTTAGGAGGTTTATCTTTTTTTGGGAAGATCACAATCTTCGTTTCTATCCATGATCTAGGGGGACTGCCACTAACTTGAATTCCGATAAATAGATCGAGGAGTAGAGGGGTTATTATATTGCCCAGAATCTTATAAAGCTCGAGAGGGATTTTGTCTGGGCCTGCCGCTTTGCCCGAGGCTAATTCTGCTAAAGCGATTTCTACTTCACTCATAGTTATATCCTTTTCTAAATCTTGCCTAGTATCCATATCTACTCCTACGGTATTTTCAGTCTCGGCTGCCCATCTAGCCACAACTTCTTTAATTGTAGCAAAGTCAGAGGGGTCCTCCTCATTTTTATACAATTTCTCATAAAACTTTTTAAACACTTCTAATATAGTCTCAGGTGATGTGTATTCTTGACCTTCTAACGCTATGCACGTAATTGAGTTGAGAGATTGCTTTTGATGAGTACTGAGGGCAAGTTGTTTCCCAACCCTCTCTCCTGTTTCGTTAATCTTATTGCGATGGGATTGATAGGTCTCAGCTGCACTTTGAGTAAGCTTATTATTTATGGCTGCTTTTAAAATCGCAATTTCTCTCAAGGATGAGCCCCCCTCTCCACCCCGAGCTATTATAGCAGTATGCTTCTCTTCTATTCTAGCTAACTCTTGAAGTTGAAGTTCGTTTAAGCTTGCACTCTCTTTCCTCTTCCTGGCTACATAACTAAGGGCCCCATTACGATATCGGGCGGATTGCCTCCGCCAGGGTGGCAGTGGCCACCGCCACCCAGGCGGAGGCAATCCGCCCGACAACCACTCTCGTGTTCCCCTCCGCCTGATTAGGATGGCGGAGGGGACAGCGGCGGACGGAAAGACCATCCGCCACTTTACCTCTGCGGTCGGCTTGCGACCGCGGCGGTAATAGATTAATATGGTGGCGGTGTCCAATGGACACCGCCAGCCATATTACAATGGCAAAAAGCAGAGGCCTTTCCGCGGCGGCAAGGCCGCCACTGAAAGGCATGCGGTGATTGCTGCGGGGGCCCCCTGCAGGGCCCCCAGGTTGGCGCCACTGTCTGGGGGGTAGATGGGGGGTACCTATGGTACCCCCCCACATTTGCATATACAAAGCGGCAGGCACAGCGCGGTGCCTGCCGCTTTGCATATGCAAATGCAAAACAGAATTTTTTACATTGTGGCGGGCGGTGCAGAGTGCACCGCCCGCCACAATGCAAAAACTACAGGATGTGCCCGCCACTGTGGTGGGCGCATCCTAATTCCCCCCACGGGACCCCCGCCCTTATGGCGGGCGGTCCCGTTCTACGATAGGGTGGCGGGCGGACAATGTACGACCGTCATCCTAATGGGGCTCTAAGTGTCTCGCCCTGTACTGCCGCCTTAAAGGAGTCCCACACTGTATTTCTAGATGCGCTATACCGATTACAGTCCTGAAATCCTTGCGCCCATACCTTGATATACTCAATATATTCCCTATTAACAAGCAGTTTTCTATCAAAGGTCCAGCTGGAGCGGGGTCTAGCCATATTATCTATATTAATAGAAAGTACTAAGGGATTGTGATCCGCTATGATCTTTGGTATTTTAAAAATTCCTACCTGACTAGCCCGGTTACTAGACATCCAAATATAATCAATGCGGATGTACTTGTTGTGTGGATACGAGAAGTAAGTATATCCTGGATCTTGTGGCTGCTTCAAGTCCCATATGTCAGCTTAGCCTAAACTTTCCTTAAGTTGAGAAACAGCATTATAAACTTTAGGCTTACGACCAACATATTTATTTCTAACTTGATTGTGTGCAAGATCCATTTTTGGTAAGGAGATATTAAAGTCTACACAAAATATAAGTGCCTGAGACAAATTGGAAAGTTCCGTCTCGAGTTCAGTAAATATAGAGGGGTCATCTTCATTAGGGGCATAGATAGAACATATTGTGATTCCTCACTTGAGTTCCACAATAACCCACCTGCCCGCAGAATCAGCAGCTACACGTATGGCCTCACCCAAAAAAGGTTTAGCAAAAATAGCAACCCCTCTGGTCCTCGAGGTGTAAGATGTACATACCAACAGATTAAGTCCAGGAATCCTCAATATTCCCCTTTCTGACCAAGGGATATGTGTCTGTTGGAGACATATTATATCAAATGCATTTTGTCTGATTATCCCACACATTTGTTCCCTTTTCGCCCTATCATTAAGGCCAGCCACATTCCAGAAACAAAGTTTTACTCTAGCCATACTGTGCTGTATTTATTTTCCAGTCCATATCTGCTGTGGAACCAAACTTAACTCTATGTTCTCTATTACCACTACAATTTATTTTTCTAACTCCGCTTCTACAATCATGATTGCCATTTTTAAACATTTTCACCCATCTGTGCCCCCCCACCCCTTAACCCCCCCACCACTTAACCCCCCAACCCCCTGCACCCCCCCCCCACCCTCCCCAAGACGAGGCGATTAGACTACATTAGAGTCTGTGGTGATGGACATGCATTATCACTCCAGTGCTCTCAGACTAAACAATTACTGATTACCCAAAATCCTGGAACCCTAAGTTGTGATTCATGAACCATGAGCCAGCGGGACAAAGAAAAGGCCATTTCTATCCCGGACTTGAAAGGATTAAGAAGTTTTTACAGGTAGTCTCATGAAAGGCTATCTAAATATTCTTTTGCCTTAACCTCCGAGGCGAAAAACGTTATCTGGTCACCTTTAATTACTTTCAAACGAGCTGGATTGTTTAGGTACGCCTGAAGCTTCTTATCTTGAAAAGGTTTTATGAGTTGGCGCAAGCGCCACCTCCGCTCAACTGTTGTGTTACAGAAGTCAGGACGCACAAAATAAGTTATGTGACCACTAGATTTTTTTGCCTCTGGCCTCGCTTTCTCCCAAACTGCCTGCCTCAGTATGAAATTGCCAAAACATACCAATAGAGCTCTTGGGTATGCACCAGGTTTTGGGGTATTTTGCATGGTAAAAGGTACTCGGTACCTCTAGGTCCCAATTCCACGTTGACAGTTCTGGTAAGGAGTCTTGAAATAGTTTGACCATAAAGGTGCGTGCATCGCCTCCCTCTGCTCCTTCAGGAACACCCAAAACCTGCAGGTTATTTCTACGTAGGCGATTTTCCATGTCTTTTAATTTCCACATTACATCTGAGAGCTCTTTCTCAGGAGTATCGATCTGCTCACGATTTGAGGCAATCTCAGACTCATTGCCCACAACTCTCGTTTCCATTTCAGTCATTCGATCTTTAATGGAGCTGATTTTTCTTGAAAGTTTACGGACCACTCCCTGCACCTTCCGTAGCTCTGCTTGGGCCTTCCGCCCATCATGAGAAGTCTCTTCTCTGTGTGCAGCGATGGCTAGTAACACAGTCTTGATCGTAGGGGCAGAGTTATCTACTGAAGACCCTGAATCCAACTGCTGTGTTGGACCATGTAGGCTTGCTGGAGTTGCTATAGGAAGTATATTACTATTGGTTGCGTAGTCCCATGCCAGCTCAGCGGGATCACAATGGCTCTTTCTGTGTCTCAATACGGTTTTTTGAGCAGTTTTCACCGCCTTAATACTAGTTTCATCATCACTAGAGTCACTTAGGTGTGAGCCGATATCTGTTGACCACCCCAATTCATCTGAAAAAGAATATAAATCACTTGGATCCTTATCCTTATCCTTATCCTTGTCTTTGTCCTTATCTGGGTCGTCATCACTCAGATTGCATGGGCCTTCAAGAAGTTTCGTCTTTTGCTTCAGCGAGGGACCCTGAACATCCAACTGTGCCTCAGCCTGGCTCTCTGGACCATTAGATATAGTTAAAGCTGGAGCTAGCTGTGTACGTTCCAAGCTGAGATTTTCAAATTCATCAGAAATTACAGTATGTGTATTTATTTTTTTGTGTAGTACTGAGCCCCCAGGACCACCAGCATTGGTATCTGCATTCGAAATAAGCATGGGGGATGTGTTAGGTTGTTTTAGCTCTGCGCCAGCCTTCCCAGACCTTTCCAGTAGTGTTGTTTGTACTACTATATTGTTTATACCCCCAGCCTTGTCTTCAATAGCTCCTGTAATTACAGTCATAGGAGGAATATTGGGTAAATTAGCATTCACAATTGATGAAATTGAGCCAGCCTGCCCACTTGTGTTAATCTGCCCATTTGCACTAGCTGGTGCATCTCTCCTTACTCCATCCACGCTCTCCACATTGTGCCTGCTCACCGTCTTGTCGCTGGCCCCCTCTCCTTCCGCCAGTCCGCCTCTGGTCGTAGCTGCTACAGTGATGACAGCCGATTCCGATTCTGTGGGCGGCGTTTGAAACGTGTGTTCGGCTCCCGGCTGACTCTGTATGCCCTGACCCGGAAGAAGCTTCCCTGGGATTCTGCAGAGAAGCTCTACGACCGAGGGGGCACTCTGAGCATCTTTCCGTGCGGCGCCAGCATTCAGTTTATTCGGCGTCTTCTCTGGGGTCCCTGCGGCGGCTGGGCTCTTTGTTATGCCTTTTGTGTACAACTCCGTGTTCTCACTCATAGCGAGCCTCGCCGCTCTCGTCTTTGCAGCAGCCGCTGCCGCAGCAGCGTTCTTCGGCGGCATATCCAATGAGCTCACACTCGGCTCCGGCTCCGGCTTCGGCTCCAACCCACAGCCCGTGCAGCGACAGAGGTGAGACAGGCAACAGTCTTTGTGTCTCTTAGTTAGGCAGCAGTAGTATTGTATAAGGGCAAGTCCGAATGCAGTAGCTAGCATGGGTATTTGATTCTTCTTCACTCGTGCAGTCCGCTCCTTTATAGGGTTCTCCGAGACCATTATGTGGTTAATCTTGGCTTTACCACGATATTAACCTTTCAATTGCAGTCCAGATAGTAGATGTTACCAGATCTTAGGGAAAAAAATCCTCAGAGCGAGAGCACTGGGCGATCTGCACTGCGGTCTCAAGCGGCCGCCATCTTGCCTCCCTCAGTTGAGGCCAGTTTCAACTCAAATCTTAGCTATCTTTTCAAGATACCATTGTATATATCCACTTTGCATGATGACTCTGGGTGATAGGTACAGTGGAAATGCTGCTTAATCTGTAAAGCTTTGTACAACTCCTGCACCACAGAAGAGACAAAGAGAGATCCCTTGTCACTAAAGAGGCGGAGGAGGACGGCAAACCTAGGTATGACATTTCTAAGCAGCCTTTTAGCCTCTGTGATAACATCAGCATGCACACATGTATATGCTTCAATTCAACTGGAGAATATACAATTACAAGAACATATGAATTAGAACAGCACTTGGGCCACCACTCTCTCAGTTCTGTCCCTTCCCAATCTTTCAGGGTTCTTTTTAAAATTCTGTTTAATTAACGCTTGATTCTCAGATAGATAACCCTTTGTGCATAGGTACTAGACAGTTATCTGTTTGAACAATGTATATTGTCACTTCAGAATTTGAGGGTACAGTAGCTTTTTTTGACGTTAAATCTGAAAATGCTTTACCCCAAGACGGTGTACAGACATAATATCGACTCCAAAATATCGTTTGGACAGAATATCGAGTTTTAAATATCGTTTGGACAAAATATCGACTAGACAGAATATCGACAGCCAAAATATCGTTTTTAAGGTAAGTGAAGTAATATCGACTGTAAATAATATAGACAGTGAAAATATCCAAGTATATAATCTAGATAGTAAAAAATATAGTTTTTAAAATAATATTTCATTATTTATAGTGTTTTTATGTAATAATATGTGTGAAAAGTGTCATTTTATTTTATAATTATTTTTAATTAATGATTTTGTTAATTATTGTGTAATTTTATTATGTAGCGGGTTGTGGGTTTATAGGGGAATAGGGTGGGAAGTAATTTAATTATAATTAATTAAATATGTAAATTTATTAATTGGTAGTAATAATTAATTAATTGGTAATTAAATAATACATGGTATTTAATTAAAATGTAATTGGTAATAGTTTTTGGGTAAAGGGGTATTTTTAGGGTTCAGGGTCAGTTTTTAGTTTTTGGGTAAAGGGGTATTTTTAGGGTTCAGGGTCAGTTTTTAGTTTTTGGGTAAAGGGGTATTTTTAGGGTTCAGGGTCAGTTTTTAGTTTTTGGGTAAAGGGGTATTTTTAGGGTTCAGGGTCAGTTTTTAGTTTTTGGGTAAAGGGGTATTTTTAGGGTTCAGGGTCAGTTTTCAGTTTTTGGGTAAAGGGGTACTTTTAGGGTTCAGGGTCAGTTTTTAGTTTTTGGGTAAATGGGGTATTTTTAGGGTTCAGGGTCATTTTTGGGTTTTTGGGGTACATATACAATATTGCCTATTATTTAATTAAATTTTGTTACTATATATATATATATATATATGTTTTAAGAAATATGATTAAAAAAATATTATTTTTTTACTTTCATTAATTATTTAATTATTAAAAGTTATTTTAAGTATTGTTAATTATATTTTAGTAATTAATTTTTTATATTAATGTAATTAAACATTGTTTTTAGTAAAGTCGATATTTTTTACAACGATATTTTTTACATCGATATTTTGTACTCAATATTTTTGTACTTACCTGTTTGTACATACAAACTCGATATTTTGGTTGTAGATATTTTTTCCTCGATATTTTGGGTAGTCGATATTTTGGTAGTCGATATTATTTCAGTGATCCCCCCAAGACACCTTGTTTTGGGAAGATTGGTGAGTAGCACTTTTAACAATAGCAATTTTCCAATGTAACAAAAGGGCATTGTTGGACAGGCCTCGTGAAGGGGCCGCTCCCTCCCCGCATAATAAGACCCGAACACCGGCTCTCCCGGTGTCACCAGAAGAACCACCCCGGCAACCCACAGAAGCAACCCGCAACCCGTCCCCAACGGGACGCCTGCCCCCGAACACCACGACATCGGCCGGCCCGGGCCACCATCAGCAGCATTGCCCCGGCCCAACCGCCATCTTGGACACTGCACCACAAGGCCGCGTGGCCTCAGCTCGACCCCAACGCTGGGCCTGGCCAGGCCCCGACATCGAGGCACCACCATCCACCCAGGAGGTGAACGGACCACTTGGCAGGTCAATGGGAGAAAGGAGTGTCGATGGCTCTCCCCCGCCAGGTGCCGATCGCCCCCAGCCTCCCCGGGCGCTGGCTCCACCCCCCTGCTGGGTGTCTGGACTTCCTCATCCCGGACCTCCCGACCTCCAAGAGCGAGGGTCCGGACATCAAAGGAGGCCAGACCTATAACTGGGGCAGCTCCAGAGCAGGAAGGCAGTTGTATCCTGGAGTCGAGAGACACCTAGAAGAGCTCATCCTTGACGGATTGCTGGCACTGCCGCAGCCCTGCCTTGTGAACCATCGTCCTGCCTGCTGGCGCTGCCGCGGCCCTCTGCAACCTACATCCTCGTCGGGACCTGCTGGCGCTGCCGCGGCCCTCTGCAACCTACATCCTCGTCGGGACCTGCTGGCGCTGCCGCGGCCCTCTGCAACCTACATCCTCGTCGGGACCTGCTGGCGCTGCCGCGGCCCTCTGCAACCTACATCTTCGTCGGGACCTGCTGGCGCTGCCGCGGCCCATCCTTGTGTGAACCATCGCCTTTGCCGGCTGGCGCTGCCGCGGCCCTTCTCAAGTGAGACTTCTCATCCTAGCCTGCTGGCGCTGCCGCGGCCCGACCTTCCAGGACTTCGAGCTCGAGGATTGTGAGCTATCCATCTTACCACCTCAGTACCAGACCGGTACCAAGACTGTCCCGCTACCCTTTTCCCCTCAGAGACTAGAATTGAGAGGACCCTCGTGTCCCGATCTCACTGTATCACTGATATCCTTGCTTCAAGAATCGTATATAAAGAGTGTTGACCTCATCCTTGTGTGGTGTCCATCTGTGGGGGGGAAGTTACTTGTCTGTACGATCGCTGGAGACGGCCCTCACCGGAGGCCTCTCCTCTTGTCCTCGGCCGACCCTCCAGGTCCCCGTCTAACATTGGTGGCCAGCGGCGCGATCCGAACCAACGCGTAATCGTACAGAGAGTAACTCACCCCACGACTCAACCACAATGACAACAAAAGAGAGCGGATCCACAGAAAAATTCCAGATGGAGAAACTAGAAGAGTACAACCACTGAGAGCTAAAGCAATTTTGCATAGAACTAGGCATTGCTACCACCGGACTGAGCACGAAAGAGGACTTCAAACACGTCCTAGAATCTTGGGCAGAAACGGGTACGGCCGTACCCCAAAACCAAAACCTCGAGGCGCCGGAAACGAACACCCCTCCGACAGAAGGAAGGAGATCGGGTCTCTCCCTGGAGGAGATCCGAGAACGAGAGACAAGCAGACTCCATGAATTAGAGCTGGCACGGCTCCGGTTGGACGGAGAACTGAAATTGGCGGAACAAAAGATAACATTAGAACACTTGCGGCTCCGAGAGGAGCGGGAAGAGAAACAAAGGCAGAGGGAGCTAGAGGAGAAAAAACTGGCATACGAACATGAGCGCAAGCTAGCAGAAATAGAGATTCGGAAACAGAATAAGGATCTCGGGGTGCCCGAGCGCCCGAACCCTCCGGGCCCTGCAGAACCGAAAGTCAGAGAATATTATCGGAACGACGATATCCAGCAGTGGTTCAAAGCCTATGAGATAGCCATGACCTCCCACCGGATTGATCGAAGTGACTGGGGAGCCGGGTTATGGGGGAGGTTCATCAATGAAGGGCGCGACGCCCTGCTGCAGCTCCCGGACCATCAGATGACGTCCTATGACCACATGAAGGCCACCCTCCTCACTCGATACGGGCTCACGCCCGAGATGTACCGCCAGCGGTTCCGCGACTGCAAACGGATCCCGGGTACAACTTGGGTGGAGTACGTGAACTTTTTCAGCAGAGCATTCGAGGGGTGGATCAAGGGCAGCCACGTAACCACCTACGAGCAACTCTTTAACCTCATTGTGTGGGAGCACCTCTCCAACAATTGCTTCGTCGAGCTCAGGCAGCACCTCCTCGACAGTAAACTGACTGAACCTCGGCAACTCGCCGCCGAAGCTGACCGATGGGAAAGCACTCGAGTTGCCCGAAGCGGGCCCAGTGAGCCAAACCGAACCAACCAAGGTCCCCATCGCCCCCGAGGAGGAGGAGGCCAGGGTCGGGGCAGAGACATCGTCCCGGCGGCTCCCGCCAGCAACATCCCGCCCCCGGCCGGTAGGGGAAACCCCCCGATGCGTCCTGGGTTCCGAGCCAACGTTACTTGCCACCGGTGCCAACGGACCGGCCACTATGCCAACGACCCTAACTGCCCGAAGAACCAGAGTCCTATACCCCGCCAGGTCGCTGCCGCTGCCCTGGGAGAGGAGCAAGCCCCCGAAGATTATGAAGAGTACGAACAGGAACAGCCCGAGTGGGAACCCGCCGCCATGTCCTTGGTTTGCCTAGGGGAAAGAGACATGATCCCGCGGGCTCCCCTACCCGCCAACACGAGAAAATACAGCCAGTGGGTGAACATAAATGGGCGCAAGGCCGAAGCCCTGCGTGACACCGGGGCCAGTGTGACTGCAGTCCGCTGTCATCTGGTAACCCCGGAGCAGATCTTGCCAAACGTTCTTTGCCCCGTCCGATCAGCTGACAATTCAGAGAGCCTGTGTCGGATGGCCTGCGTCCCCTTCGAGTGGGGAGGAGTGTCCGGTATGCTGAAGGTGACTGTCCGCGATGATGCCCCAGTGGACTGCCTCCTGGGAAACGACCTCGAAAGTTCCCCCTGGGCAGCAGTTGAAAGAAGAGAGCACCTGGGGATGTTGGGCCTCCCTGACTGGGCCTGCGTAACGACCCGGTCCATGACCGCCCGTGCCATCCCCAGTCCAGAAGAACCCGAATGGCCAGCACCTCCGCCCCCGATCGTCCTGGAGGGAGACGCCCTCAGTACCAATCCCCCAGAGCAAAACCAAGAAGGGCCCGCTCAGCTCCAGGACCTTCCAGAACTGGCCCAGTGGCGTCAAGAGGGTGGACCCACCCAGGAACAATTCCGGCAAGAACAGAAGACCTGTCCCTCCCTCGAGGGACTCCGACAGCAAGCCCTCGCCCAGAGCGCAGGAGACACCGCAGGGGCACACTGGATCTATTGGGACAATGACCTACTTTACAGCGAGCAAAGAATTGCTGAGTTGGGGGCCAGCCGGGTGCTGGTGGTGCCCCTCCGCTTCAGGGACTTCCTGTTGAACTTAGCGCACGATGTCCCCCTTGCTGGACACCTGGGACAAGACAAAACATACAACCGACTGGTAACACACTTTTACTGGCCAAGAATGCGAAATAATGTCTCTAACCACTGCCGGGCCTGCCCCACCTGCCAGGCCAGCGGGAAGAGCGGCCGAAAAATCAAAGCACCTTTGCAGCCATTTCCCGTCGTCACCACCCCGTTCGAACGGGTGGGAATAGACATTGTGGGGCCCCTGGACCCCCGAACAGCACAGGGGCACCGGTTCATCCTGGTCCTGGTGGACCACGCCACCCGCTATCCCGAGGCCATTCCTCTGCGGACCGTGCCGAGCCTTAATGGGGATCTTCTCTCGAGTGGGCTTCCCCCGGGAAGTCGTCAGCGACAGGGGCACGAACTTTATCTCCAAGTACATGAAATCTCTCTGGCAGCAGTGCGGGGTTACCTACCGGTTCACGACCCCCTATCACCCGCAAGGAAACGGACTGGTCGAGCGGTTCAACCGCACTCTCAAGGGAATGATCATGGGCCTGGAAGAACCCCTACGTCGCCAATGGGACGTGCTGCTCCCGTGCCTCCTCTTCGCCTACCGAGAGGTTCCCCAGAAATCCCTCGGCTTTAGCCCCTTCGAGCTCCTGTACGGACACCCTGTCCGGGGCCCCCTCAGCCTGGTCAAGGAAGGATTGGAGATGGCCCCCCAGAAGACCCCTCCGGACGTGTATAAGTATCTCCTGACCCTCCGCAACCAGACCCGGCGATTCAGGGAACTCGCCAAAGCCAACCTTGAGGCCAGTCAGGAGGACATGAAGAAATGGTACGATCAACATGCCTCCTCCATTGAGTTTGAGCCCGGTCAGCAAGTATGGGTGATGTCTCCAGTCGAACCTTGTGCCTTGCAGGACAAATGGACAGGACCCTTCAAGGTGATTGAGCGCAAGGGCCCTGTCACCTACCTAATAGACATGGAGTCCCCCCGGAACCCTCTCCGGGTCCTCCACGCCAACAGACTCAAACCCCACTTCGTACGCTCGGAGCTCAGCCTACTGATGGCAACAGATAGTGGGACGGAAGAAGACTCCGAGCCCCTCCCTGACCTACTGAGGACCCGTGAAAAAGATGGCTCAGTGGAAGGGGTCCAACTCTCCGATGCCTTGTCCCCGGAACAACGCCAAGACTGTCGGGCTCTCCTGCTACAGTTTGCGAACCTGTTCTCCCTCACCCCAGGGGTCACCCCCTGGTGCCTCCACGACGTGGACACTGGGGATAGTCCCCCTATTCGACACAGGGCGTACCGAGTGCCGGATCGGGTGCGCACCTGCATCCAGGACGAAGTCTCTAAAATGCTGGCACTAGGAGTGATCGAGCCATCCGACAGCCCCTGGGCCAGCCCAGTCGTACTGGTCCCCAAGGCTGCCGCCCCGGGCGCCACCCCCGAGCTCCAATTCTGTGTAGACTATCGGGGCCTGAACGCTGTCACCCGAACCGACGCTCACCCCATCCCCCGGGCAGATGAACTGGTTGACGTATGGGGGCTGCCCGCTACCTGAGCATCTTCGATCTGACAGCAGGCTACTGGCAGATCGGCCTCACCCCCAGAGCCCAAGAACGATCCGCCTTCTCTACCCCGGATGGCCACTACCATTTCAAAGTGATGCCATTCGGCATGAAAAACACTCCAGCTACTTTCCAACGACTCGTGAACCAGGTATTGGCGGGCCTCGAAGAATTCAGCGCCGCCTACCTGGACGATATCGCTGTGTACAGTCGTCACTGGGCAGACCAACTTCACCACCTCCGAGAAGTCCTGCACGCCCTCCAACAGGCCGGCCTCACCATCAAGGCCAGCAAATGCCAGATTGGCCAGGGGTCCGTGACCTACCTCGGACACCAAGTGGGGAGCGGTCTGGTGGCCCCCCTTCAGCTCAAGATCGCTGCCATCCAGTCCTGGCAGCCACCTGTCACCCAAACCGAGGTCCGAGCCTTCCTGGGGCTCACCAGATACTACCGGCGGTTTGTAAAGGACTATGGCAGCATTGTGGGGCCCCTCACAGAACTCACCACCAAGAAAAACCCCAAAACCGTCAACTGGACTCCGGACTGTCAAGCGGCCTTCGAGAAGTTGAAGGCCGCCATGTGCACCGCCCCCGTGCTCCAGGCCCCCGACTACAGCCGGGAATTCATCGTCCAGACGGATGCCTCAGATCATGGCATTGGGGAAGTACTCTCTCAACTCAACACCGAGGGAGTCGATCAACCAGTGGCCTTCATCAGCCGAAGCCTGCTGGCCCGAGAGCAGCGCTGGAGCACCATCGAGCGGGAGGCCTTCGCAGTAGTATGGGCCCTCAAGAAACTCCGGCCCTACCTCTTCGGTACCCATTTCAGGGTACAAACAGACCATAGACCCCTGCAATGGCTGATGCAGATGCGGGGGGAGAACCCAAAACTGTTGCGCTGGTCCATCTCCCTGCAGGGGATGGACTTCACTGTGGAGCATCGCCCTGGCCAAGACCACGCCAACGCGGACGGCCTGTCACGCTTTTTCCGCCTCGGCGAGGAGAGTACCCAAGAAGATGGGTGACTCTCCCTGCCTTCAGCTGGGGGGGACGCATGTTGGACAGGCCTCGTGAAGGGGCCGCTCCCTCCACACATAATAAGACCTGAACACCGGCTCTCCCGGTGTCACCAGAAGAAACACCCCGGCAACCCACAGAAGCAACCCGCAACCCGTCCCCAACGGGACGCCTGCCCCCAAACACCACGACATCGGCCGGCCCGGGCCACCATCAGCAGCATTGCCCCGGCCCAACCGCCATCTTGGACACTGCACCACGAGGCCGCTTGGCCTCAGCTCGACCCCAGCCCTGGGCCTGGCCAGGCCCCGACATCGAGGCACCACCATCCACCCAGGAGGTGAACAGACCACTTGGCAGGTCAATGGGAGAAAGGAGTGCCAATGGCTCTCCCCCGCCAGGTGCCGATCGCCCCCAGCCTCCCCGGGCGCTGGCTCCACCCCCCTGCTGGGTGTCTGGACTTCCTCATCCCGGACCTCCCGACCTCCAAGAGCGAGGGTTCGGACATCAAAGGAGGCCAGACCTATAACTGGGGCAGCTCCAGAGCAGGAAGGCAGTTGTATCCTGGAGTCGAGAGACACCTAGAAGAACTCATCCTTGACGGACTGCTGGCGCTGCCGCAGCCCTGCCTTGTGAACCATCGTCCTGCCTGCTGGCGCTGCCGCGGCCCTCTGCAGCCTACATCCTCGTCGGGACCTGCTGGCGCTGCCGCAGCCCTCTGCAACCTACATCCTCGTCGGGACCTGCTGGCGCTGCCACGGCCCATCCTTGTGTGAACCATCGCCTTTGCCGGCTGGCGCTGCCGCGGCCCTTCTCAAGTGAGACTTCTCATCCTAGCCTGCTGGCGCTGCCGCGGCCCGACCTTCCAGGACTCCGAGCTCGAGGATTGTGAGCTATCCATCTTACCACCTCAGTACCAGACCGGTACCAAGACTGTCCCGCTACCCTTTTCCCCTCAGAGACTAGAATTGAGAGGACCCTCGTGTCCCGATCTCACTGTATCGCTGATATTCTTGCTTCAAGAATCGTATATAAAGAGTGTTGACCTCATCCTTGTGTGGTGTCCATCTGTGGGGGGGAAGTTACTTGTCTGTACGATCGCTGGAGACGGCCCTCACCGGAGGCCTCTCCTCTTGTCCTCGGCCGACCCTCCAGGTCCCCGTCTAACAGGCATTCAATACATTTTTGTACATAAGCAATATTAATAATTGACTCTAATGATGTGAGAAAGCCTAGTTGCAGCCATAAGAATTTGAATCTGTGAATATAGTTTATTTTTCATGTGAAGAGCTTACGTGCTCAGTGAGTGCTGTCAGCTCTGCTACCTGGGCAGAGCAGACATTAGGTAAATAGCAACTTTCAAGAACTTCGTACAATGCATGCAAAGCATAAGCAGCTAGTAAAGAATCTAAGGGGCATATTATCAAAGGCGGCATTAAAAATTATCCTGATAATATGCCCTTGAGAATTCCAATAGAAGTCCATGTTCTGGTGTGAACAAGGCTTTATTGGAATTCTCCAGGGCATATTATCAAGCCCATTATCGCCGCTTTAGGGGCAGTTTTCTGCCGCTAAACCGGCGATAATTTTAAAACCGTTCTTGATAATACACCCATAGTTATTTCTAAGGCAAGAGCTGTCTACAAAAAATATGAGTTTACTTTTGGGTATAAGAGAATCGAATAGACCAATCCAGGGCATAGTCAGAAGTGCAGCGACTATTAAGCAATCATGAGGGGTCACTGTTTTCTGCTGTAGGCAGTAAGCAGGCCGAGTTCACAGAAGGACCAAGGTGAGGTAAGAAGCAGAAAGCAAGAGGATATAACTACAGGACAGCCGAGTTGTGGACTGATGTTTGATTTCGATGGGGAGCAGAAGGATGGCCATGAAATGAGGAATAGCTACCGTAAGTGTGGAATCGAGTGTAGGAAGCTGGCTTTTTATGTAGTGCACCAAAACGAGGTACACTATGTAGAAAGTACAGATGATCCTTATTGGCTTACAGGGCTTCAATTAATAATCCCCAATGCTCTCTTTTGTGGTAGTGCGGCAAGCCGTTTAGGCTTATCAGATGGTAGTGTTAAGCATTTGTTGAACACACAGATTAAATAAATGAGACACACTCAAGAAGAAACTCGAGGCCAGTTTAGAAAAATAAAACTGATTTGTATATATATTTTTAACATAAAGATTATCGGAATTCATGTAAGTACTTAGACGTTATCAATTTTTACAGTAGAAACTGTATAAAATGACCGTGGTCTGAATTCAGGCATGTTATGGGAGAAACACACTCCATAGGTACACTTACAGACTACTTACAGCACTGTTCTTCTGTACTTACGGTAAGTAGTGGCCAAGGTCCATGAAGTACCAACAATTCAAATGTATATGCCCTGGGGAGTCTGGGTGCAGAGGTGCTTTACGCGGTGGTAGCCTCTAGCACTACACACTAAAGGCAATGAGAAAAAGTACCTTTAAAAAAAGACTGCATGTGGGGGACTGGAGGACCAGTCCAGCAGCACCCAAGTGTGAGTGGGGGGTCTAGGCTCTTGAGGCACTTGAGGGTCTCAGAATTGCAGAGACACTGTCAGTTTACATGATTCCGGGCTTGGGAGCTCGCGTGCAGAGGTGTTTTGACCAACAGGTTGGAGAGTTAGGCTTTTCCGGTTCTTGGTGTACCTGCAGAAGAGGGTAAAGAACCACAGCAGGGCCACTCTCGGTGTGGAGCTGACTTTTCTCGTGAAGTCCCTCGACGTGCAGGTAATTTTGTTTTACGGCGGTGTTGTTCCGGCAGAACACAAACAAGCCTTGGTGCTTGCAACTGGCTCCGGTACCTCGGGTATTGGTGTTGAGTGGCTCCTGGCATCCTGGGGCTCTATTCCCTCAAGGGCTTACAGGTCTTCTCCCTGAGGAGAGGGGACCTGATGTTGTATAACATTTTAGGACCCTATAGTAATTTTCCCGATTCATGCCCTTATATAGGTATAAATCACCATATCCTTATATAGGCATAGAAATCATAACCATATTTAGACATAGCTCATGGCAGGGCTACTTCCACTAGTTCCGAAAATCCACAACAATTTCTTGTAAAACTCGGCTTCAGCAGCTAGGGACTTCCCCTTGCTCGAATACTGACTTGTCCAAGAACTCATGGAGTTTTCAAAGAACTGACACTCTTTGATGACGTTATTATGCCACTTTTACGTCAAACTCGGCACCTTCAAGGTATAAATATGCCCACACTTGCCATAGCAAACACACAGTGGTTTGGAGCAGTTCGACTATATACTTGCCCGACGCATCCTGCTACAGCAAGTGCCGAAGGAAGCCGACCCTCCAGCAGACGCACTGAGAGAGACGCTGTCTTTTCTCCTGCCGAGAAATGCAACTCCAGTGTTTCCAAGCTACCCTTGCTGGTTGTTGGGAAATCAAGTCCTGAGATTGACCTTCTTCATTTTAAACCAAGGTACGGAGCTGATTAGACCCTAAGAGAAATCTTGGATAGATTCCTGGCAAAGAATACTGAATTTATGCTACACCTCACTTACTTCTTCCCTCGTACTAAGCTTAGGTTAGGTGCATCGGGGTAGGCGTATTTTAGAAGCACCAGTTGAGTACTTTTTAGCCTCTGTTATGTATGTATGTATTTATCTATGGTCTAGGAACCATACAATTTTCTTACAGTATTATTTTATTCTACTCTTTTTACTGTATGCACTATATTTTGCAGCCAGTTTTACGATTGTAGCAGTTCATTTCTTATGCTTGAGAAAGAAGACTGTTCAATAAATCCTTTTATTGAAAACGCCAGTCTATCTATTTCTCTGCACCTCTGGTGAAACGAAGCATACACGAATAACTGAGTAAAATATCTATCTATTGTTTCCACGACTCTGAAGATCAGTTTTATCTGGGGGAAACAAAGTTGTCATGTTTATGCGGTTGTCAGAAACTAAATCCCTTCTTGTGATTTCGAGAAAGTGTCTAGTGACCTCTGAGCTAGCTGGCACTCACACTTAAGTCTAATATATTTCGATAGAGACCTAGTTGACATAAGTCCTACGTCACATCTATAAGATATATTATTCCAATGTGCAGAGCCTATTGGGAATATAGGATCTACACTACACTGAGCTTTTGTCTCTGTATAAGCTGATTTCCTGGACTTTTTGCCTTTTCTCTTGGAGGACTGAGCAATTATTCCAGGCTCTAATTCCTCTTTTTCTCCCTGGGCATTGCTCTGTGCTCCTTTTTCACACACACCCAATCAGGTATTCCCAGCATGGCTGCATGGGTTTTCATCTCTACCTCAGCCCACGCTGAGGTCTCCAGATTATTACCTAACAAACATTCTACTGAAATGGCAGAGGACACAACCACCTTCTTTAGGCCAGTAACCTCTCCCAACTCTAAGGTCACATTAGCCATGGGCTGAACCTTCAGAATGTTATCAGCATTAATAACTGCCTACGTCTTCTCCATTTAAATGTGTTTTTTGTCTGTACTTCTCCAGGTTACTGGGACAGACAGCCAGGAAAGCTATACAACCCTCCCTCCTTAGAGACTAAAGTAGCTTCAGTGTGCTCTCTGACCTGTCAGGGAACACAAAGTAGGCCATCAGTAGACTCACTACCCCTGAGGGTGCTGCACTATTTGGGGCTTTTTTGGGACAGGACAAGACCCCACTTTGATGTCCATTCTGCTTACTGTTGAAACACCAAGTGGGAGATTTACTAAGATTTTGCGCCTTGTTTGCGTCCCAAAAGTGATGCAAAACGACGCAAAATCTTTTTTGGGGTGATTTACTTTCCAGCGCTAAACTTGTTTAGCGCGGGAAATAAGGTAAAAGTAAAGCGAAGCAGCATCTAGCGCTTCTTCGTGTTACTTTGCGCCATGTGGGTGACCAAGGGTGGTGCATGGGCGTTCCCATGCAACCACCCAAGGTTTCTCATGCTAAACCCAATTTACTAAAATCTGTAAATTGGGTTTAGCGTGAGAAAACTGCACCATTTTCAACTAGGTGCAAGGAAGGTTAAATGCTTTCACTTCTCCTTCCTTTTCAGACTTTGCATGTGTGCTGCAATGTGCAGCACGCATACAAAGTGGGAAAAGCTTTCCCTTATCTCGAGCATAGAGTTTTGTATAGGAAGGGTACCCTTACTGTACAAAACCTATGCTGGACTCATGCACACACCCTAGCGCTGCTGTGCTACGGTGTGTGCATGACGCACAGCAGCTGTAATCAGCGCTGGTGCAAGGGAAAGGGGAGGAGATAACCATATAATTGAAGATATGGCGCTCTCCTGTTCCCTCCCTGTCGCGCAAAGTAACGCAGCCTCGCGAGGGTCTGCGCTGCGTTGCTTGACTTTTTTCTTAAAGCTCCCCCCAAACCTTTTTGGAGTCCCAGTTTTTACCCTGGTACCCACTCTTTGATTGGGAAGTGTCTCTGGGCCCACCCTTCTGAACAGGTTTTTGGGGGCTTTAGAAGACTCTTTGGGTATTTCCCTTTGTGTACCACATCTTTCCCTTGAGGGGATTAGCAACCCCTTTCTTTTGAAAACACCTTCCTTGGGCCTTCATTGGCCACCATTTTTATGACCCAATGGTCAGCCTTTTTCCCCAGCTCTTTGGGAGAAACTAACTCTATATCCACTAGGTACTGATGTAGCTTTTCTGAGGTACAATTACTTAACAGATACTCTTTCATTAGCAAATTTTAAAGCCCTGCATAGTCTTGCACCTTACTTCCTGTTAAACAGCCACCTAGTGTTTTGACTGAGAAATCAAGAAAATCTGCCCAGGATTGACTCGTGGTTTTTATGAGTCTCCCTGAAATGAATGTTGTTCTCCTCAGTGGTGAGTTCAGAGCCCTCTATCAGGATATCCTACATGAGGTCATAAGCATCTGTCTCCTCCAGAGTCAGAAGTCTTTCCCTGCACTTTCCTGAGAGCAACTCCCAAAGTCGAGAGCCCCGGTATCTGTGGTGTAACATCCTCATTCTACATTCCCTCTCAATGGCAGTAACCATTTGGTAATGCCATAAACCCTCAACATATTTAGGGACAATTCCTTTGAGGATTTTGGGACCAAACGTTTCCTCTTTCTCCCTATTTACTATGCTGCCACCATTAATGGCCTCCAGGCCCATCTCAAGTTTGTTACTATGTATGGCCAGGATTTTGGCCTCTGTGGCTACTTTTCTGGCTGGTCTCTCAAGAGCAAAATCTTCATCCTCTAGCCCTTCTCTCAACCCTGAGTTGCCTGACCTATCTTCAGTAGAGGGAGGCACTCCAGGTACAGGTTTTAGGTAGATGTGTGTAGGCGCAACATCACCCTCTAAAGCAGAGGTCTTCAAACTGTGGGGCTCGCCCCCCTGGGGGGCGTGGATGGGTTCCCAGGGGGCATGAATGACTCTGCATTTGCATGTAAATGAAGATGGTCTGGAAGTGCGGCGATGTTTATTTGCTGCATTTCCAGGCTGTCTTCATTTACTTCAGCCCTTGGTGATCAGCATGCCATGGGGGCGGAGGTCAGGAAGTGTGCTGGCAGGGTCAAAAAGGTTGCTAAAAAAACACAATCATTTGCAATGCAATAGGTCTCCAGTTTGTGAGACTTAGAGCTATTGCATTGTAAATGATGTTTCTTGACGAATTGCTGAAACAAAAGACATTTATGTGGTTTTTTTTTGCCCCATTTCAATTCCTGACCTATGTGAGGAGTGCTCAAGAATGTATGTAACCAACATCCTGCTAACAGCAACAGTACCAAAATAGGTGCTTCAAAACCCATCAAATATCACTGAGTTAACAACTGGCTGTATTTATTATGATGCATAAACATCAATAATTTTCAAAGCACCTGATGCCATGTTCCTTGCCCCAGCATCAATAAAAATGCAAGGATAAATCAGTGATTAATGTTCTTTCTGGGGAGAGACGGAGCTTTGTCTGGAAGTGGAAGTTTCTTTTGACTCATCATAGCACAGAAGGTTAATATGCCTGCTGCACAGAACATGTCCGATTCAGATCACAAAGTACATACACTATAAATAGGTCAATGGGTTATGGTTTTTCTCAGAGAGATCTTTTTGTTACTTGCAGTTTAAAAGTTAAAATACTAATATATAGCTGATGGCTATTAACTGCCATCAAAGAGCTGTATGCAAACTGCAAGGAATATATTACAGCTACATATTTTTTTTGTCCACTTTTTCCTTATCCTAGTATTGCAAAAAGGGTTCATTTGGGTAGAAATCAAGTCTTATTAAAGAAAACCGCTCACAATGGTGTTACATTTTAAATTCTGAATTTGTGCTTTTCCAGACCAAGGACTCTTAAACTATACTGCCTACCAGTATGCATGACATGTGACTCCTACACCTTGAAGGCCTCTGTCTTATATAACATTTCCTATACATGGATCAACACTTGTATGATTGTCTCCATGCAACGTATGTGTGATGTAACGTGTTCTGACACCTTAAACTGGTATGAGTGGCGCTATAAAACTAAATTAATCTAAAAGACAGTGGTAATGGAGATTTGGGCGGGTAGTGAGGGAATCCGTGGCGAGGTGGTCATGGGGCGGGTAGGGAGGCGTGAACAAACATTGTCGCACAGGGCGCCACCAGGACTAAGGCCGGACCGGAGGCCTTTATTACGGAAATGTCATTAGTGCCGAATCTTGTGGTAGCTGTTTTTTTCGGCTTGAATCATGATTATAAGAAATGTGATCATTACAGAACAACAGTGTTGGTAAATTCAATTGCTATTTCCTATGAGGTTTAAATGCACTGCACACAGGGAGGGACTTGCAGGGCACTGGGTGGATTGGTAGGTACTGCCCTCTTCACCCTGGGAGTGTAATTGCTTCACAGCACTGAATTCACAACCGAGCAGTTACTCTAGGTAAGCACTGAGCCTACCAGCCAACTCTAGTACAGGGACAATAGGCTTAAGAAGCAGGTTGAGCACTGGGAAAGAGCTACAGTTAATAGAGGTCAAGCTCATCAAAAGGCACCAAGGACGAGTTTAGAGGTAACAGGGAAAAGAGCAAGGGAAAGTAAGAGGAGAATGGTGGAATGAAAGGAAGGAAGGCTTGGTTCAGGGGCAGATAGGCTGGTTCGGTGCAAAGAAATATTGGAGTCAGGAGAAAAGGCAAAAGGGTTCATCACTAACGGAAGTTGTCAAGATGAAGTTAAAGAAGAAATTGTTAAAGGGGGTGGGAATTGTTTAGTGGCCAAGGCAATAGTTAATGTTTCTTTGACCGCTCTGCGGGCATATTATTCTTAGCGGCAATAAGCAAATGGTTGTTTTTTGTACCTGAGCTCAAACAGCCTTATGACAACAGCAACAAGCTGTCCGTGGTGATCCCATCCCAAAGTATGTTTGGGAGATTAAATGGCTGCTGAATCCACGCTCAACATATTTAAAAAACATGGCAGAAGACCACAAAAGAAGTGAATTGTGCAGCAAAATAAACCGCAACATACATAGAACTAGGTTCACTTAAAAACACAAGTGTGCAACAAGAATGTATTTGTCTTCCTGTACTGCACACTAAAGCAGAACTATCGAAAAGACATACATCTGTCCTCCAGAATAGAATGTTTGTAAGTACTAGTTTACAGCACTGAAGAATTGGATATGCAGTACTATGCAGCAGATGATGGATTACGTAGTAAATGCGGTAATATAAGTGGTCTTTTTTTTCTTTAAAAAAGGCCATTCATTAGTGAAGCAGGTACTGCTGCCAGGTGTGTAAGTGGCCACTGCTGATTATCAATTATTAAGCAGATGCAGCAGTACTGGGGCCAATGGGTTTGAAGGGCCCACTGCATCACAGTTATCACTGTCTACCTTTAAAAAAGAGGCATGGGAGCTTATTTTTCTTTTTAGCATTAGGACCGAGGGCACTTTTGCAGAAAAAATGGAGACATAGTGTGGGAGCTTCGGGGCATATTACCAAGCAATAGCGATAATTATCGCTATTGCTTGGTTAGAGACAAACATTTACCGCTGAGCTGCGGCGATTTTTATCGCAGATAAACCTTGGTATTACCAAGGTTTATCGCAAATGCGATAAAAATCGGCCGCAATGCATGAATATCGCTGAAAAGTCAGCGATATTCATGCATTACCGAGCTAATGCTCTTAGCCATGTTATCCACCTCCCATTGGATAACATGGCTAAGAACTGCTCAGGGCAGGTGTTAGCTTTTGGAGATATTCGCGCTTAGCGTGAATATCTCCAAAAGTTGGTAATAGGAGATAGCGATGTTAGCGACTGTTTCCAGTCGCTAACATCTTGGCACGCCCACTTTGCATGTCATTAGTGATAAATATCACTGACATGCAAAGTGGGGCCCAAGATGGTCGCTATCTCCTACTAGCTGTCGCTAACTGGTGTTAGCGACAGCTAGGTAATAGGGAGATAATTTTATCTCTGCCTTCTTGTCTTTTAAAGCCAAAAAAGCGGAGAGAAACCCCCTTGATAATATGCCCCTTGGTTTTTTCTGAAAGGGACAGAGAACCTTATTCAAAATTGGAGTGATGGGTAGGCATGGTGAGGAAGAGGTGAAAGATGTAGGGGAGATAGCCTTCTACTCAGCACTGCTGTTATCAATAATACAGCAGGTGTAGTTGCATTGGGGTCCAAGAGTGGGAGGGGCTACAACACCCCAATAACGAGGAGCAGTATTTTTGGGACCACACATGTTTTTGTTTGATGCATTTGCTGGTTTATAAGTATCATACTTCGTGTGGTTTATGAGCTATAGAAAAAGTATTCCTGAAATCATCTCACAAGCCCGTCCCTTGCACACAGCCATGTCCCTCCCGCTCCACCAATCATTGCCTTAAAGTTTTGTAGGGGGGCCCGACCTCAAAACATTTTGCTTAGGGGGGGCTCAGAGCAAACAAGTTTGAAGACCTCTGCTCTAAAGGTAATTCAGATGGATCATCCCCATGCTCACTGGCCAATTCCTGCCCTTCAGGATTGTCAGTATCTTCTGTTTTATTGGCTAAATCATACTCTGCCAAGAGCTCTTGGAGCTTGACCTTGGTAGAATGTGAGGCAATTGTAATATAGTTTTACAGAGTGTGTTTTAAGCTGCAGAAAAGGGGTCAGATTGCGTTCCTGAACCATATAACCTGTGAAAGTCATTTTCAAGTAAAGTTGGGACTTTTTTAGAAGATTGAAAAAATGCTAAACAGACTTTTAAGGCCTAACTAACTAGTACACTTTTACATTTCTAATACCAAAGGACTGGGGGTCTTAGCACAAGGCACTAACAGTTCAGATTAGAACATTTTGAAAAGATCAGAAATTGAATATTTTACACTAAAATCATTTGTGGGATTCTTCATGGAATAACCTATTGACCAAGTGGTATCAGTAAATGCAAAGTCTTCTATCCCATCGCTGATCCATCAATGTAGGAAGCTGGCTTTTTATGTTGTGTACCAAAATGAGGTACACTATGTAGAAAGTCTAGGCGACCCTTATTGTCTTAGTGGACTTAAATTAGTCATCCCAAATGCTCTATTTTGTATTAGTGTGGTTGAGCAGTTTAGGCTATTCGGAGGGTAGTGTTAAGCATTTGTTGTACACCACAGAGTCAATAAATAAGACACACAGTCAAGAAGAAACTCAATACCAATTTAGAAAAATAACATAGAATTCTATATAATTTTAAACACCAAGATTATTGGAGTCAGCTAAGTACTTTAGACGTTTACTCATTTTTACAGCAGAATCAGTATATAAAAAGACAGCTGTCAGATTTGACTTATGAGCCTCAAACGCGGTAATGTTATCCTACGGGAGAAACATACACTGCATAGGTACACTTACAGACAACTTACAGGACTGTTCTTCTGGATTTAAGATAAGTAGGGGCCAAGATCCAGGTAAGCAGCAACAGTTCAAGTTTACCGGCCCTGGGGAGTGTGGGTGCAGAGGTGTTTTATGTGGTAGTACTCTCAAAAGCTACACGCTAAAGTCAATAGAGAATAGTACTTGTAAGAAAAAGGCTGCAAGTGGGGACTGGGGGACCAGACTGGCAGAACTCAAGGGAGGTCTCGGCTCCTGAGGGTCTCAGGACTGCAGAGACACTGTTGATTTATGTGAGCCCAGAATGAGGAGCTCAGGTGCAGAGGGGTTTTGTTTGGTGTGTCGGGGAACTAGAGGCTCTCGGAGTACCTGCAAAAGAGGGAAAAGTAGCACAGCAAGGCCACTCTTGGGGTGGAGCTGGCCTCTCTTGAAGTCCCTCAATGTACAGGTATGTTTTGGCGGTGGTGGTGTTACGGCTGAATATATAAGAGAAAATATTTGGCTGGGGGGTGCACTCCTAGACTGATCAATTAATTACTTATCAATAATCACAAGCTGCGTGGCTTGAATCAATCGCGCACTGTTCACCTGGTGTTAAAAACACCTATTGCATGTAATCAAAATCAATGACTCCGTTTTTCCATTCATACACTTGTATTTACAACCATCACTTTCAAATTCAAATAATGATTTTACATAATGCTATACATGACCTTTCAAATTTCCGAAAAATAACAAAACATCTTCTTTCTCAATAATGCATAAATCACAAAACAATATATTTTGATCAAATAAACCTTGTCTTTAAAGGTGCCCATTGCATTTCGGAACCTAGCTGGTTCCTTCTTCAGGGGTTGGTCTACAAATGAAATATGCGATGTAGCATGTTAATGCCCATGGTACTCAAACACCTAAAATGTCTAAATGTCCGTAGTAATATGTGTAGTATTGGCGTACCTTCTTGGTGTTATGTGGGGAAAATGAGAAACCATGTATCTAAAATGACCAGAAAAAACATTAGTAAAGACTACCATCACATCACACAAACGAAAATGATGTGTTTATTTCAAAACCTCAAAATTGCTGGAGGCTTACCGCAAGGTTCGCGACCAAGTATCATATTGAACTGTTAACACAAAAGCAATGTTGTATATTAAAACCCAATCACCGCGTAACTAAAATGCTGATCAAAAAACATCCTGCTTTTTTCAATGCCATACCTGGGATGCTTTGTCGTTATTCTATTCTGTGAACAAAAGATGCCGGTAGGTACATTAGAACCCAAACTGCATTTGATGTAACACGTCATGCACTTAAAGGAGGAAGCTGTTATAGCCATACCTTAACTCCTCTAACTTGCTGATGCACCTTGGGGAAAATACCAGAAATATATATATAAGCTCAGGACCTACTGGGATAATAACTCGGTGTCACGCGCTTAATCAAAATGTTACGGATTTAGCGCGCCTCTTACCTCTGACTCGTCAAATCCGGCGTGTAAACACGATGAGTAAACAAACGCTCTAATTCCGCGCTGGAACGACGCGGTGCCATATAACGTACTCCGATACTAGAATCAACACAAACGACGGACTAACGGTTGTGCCGATAACCAAATAAACAAGAGCTCCGATGGCCATATTTAAAGGAAATTTCTACCCGATGTAAGCCGATAACCATATGTTGTACCCAGTGTGGTACTAAAGTGACGCTGAGCCTGCCAACCAAATAGTGGATATTTAACTAAATACGCTGTGTAATAGAAAACATAACCAATCTCTTTGCTCTAGGACCGGTATACCGAACAATCTACTGTAGTTTCGAAATATTCCAACCATTCAATGTTGTAATACAATAGTAAGATCAATCCTTGCTGATACCTAGAACCCGTCCCAGCGCTGCCCACTGTGACGTCAGTATCACTCTTCACTACTGACCCTTACTTTACAATCTGTGTTTATCACACACCGGCTGTTTCTACTAATCGCAGCACGGCTCCCTGTGATGTCAGTGCTACTCCGGCGACTGACCCTCTCTTTACAAGGTAATGAGAAAACTTCTTTTCTTTACTTTTCCTTCAAATAAAATCAATTGACACAACATAAAAATATTCCCTACTCTGTCTGTTCACCTAAATCAAAGGATAGATCATTTATTTTCTCTACAAGTAAAACTCACTGCTCACTCCTTTTTGAGTAAGACCTTCCGTTTCCTTTTCATACACTGCGAATAAAACTTTCCGTTTACCCTTCAATCAAGCTCAGAAGAACCTACCACTCCTTCGGTATTACCCTTACTAGGTGATATAAGCCCAAAGTTTCATCAGCAAACTTCTTCACTATCATTCACTCTCACTTTTACACGAAATAGTCGCTAGTTCAACACTGCCAGCCCTACCTAGCTTCTCAGTGTTATTCCAACAGACGAGTAACCTCACTGTAGTGTGGTTTCTATCGCCACACTCTATTCAATTTTCCCAGGAATTTCTGGACAACATAAAACAATACGTAAAATAACAATAATCAATAATCAATACTAATCACAAACCTAGTTACTAAAAACCATAGCTCTGCTATCAGAAAACTGATCCAGTGGGTTACCAGCAACAGGTAATCTAACACCACATGCTCACCTAGGCCCATAAATTTGCCAACAACAACAGGCACTAACCTCTGGGGTCATGTTTTAGTAATATCAAGATTAGTTATTTCTTGTATTTAACTAACCTTTCACTGATCAAAAAAATATTTCCTCGGGTCAATGGACCTATTTAGTTGGAACTAGTTGATGGTGAAATTACATAAAATGATTACTTACCTATACCTTGGAAATGATCACAGAGTCAGGATGTCTTTTAAAGTTTTATCTTTGATTAAATTCATGTGAACCACTAACACAGTACAGAACAGATTCAGTTTCTCACAGGACGGAAGATTCAAATAATCAATCAATCAATCAAATGCATTTATGTATATTTGCAATGACTCAGCGTGAAAGGAGAGGATAGAGAGAACAGCACATAAGCTCAAACTCAGGACATTTATATTTACCAAGTATGGTGTGAAAACCAGCTCCCAGGCCTAGGAATTGGAAAGGGTCCCCAGAGAAAGGTCTGGCGAACAAAGACTTCAGGACAGGAATCAGGACAGGATAGGCAGCCTCTCTATCACCAACCCTTGTGCAGCACCCCTCTCAGACACTCTCTTTCCTCCTCGAGATTCTTCCGCGATCCTCTTCTAAATTGTTTTGCTTAAGATAATTGGTTCGGCTATTGGATTCTTCTTCAGCTTCACGCGTCACTCCTACAGAATCCCGACCTCATCAGCATCTCCGTCTGGAACTACACTAACTAGCTAAGAACTACTTCAATTATACCTTTCTGAATGCTAGTGCCACCCATTAATGTTTCACATTTATGAAACTCCTAGCTCTGATTGACAGGCAAGGGGAGGTGATCATCACACCATGCTTATTTTCTAATATTTTCTTTCAGCACTTTGTTTAAAATCCCACCCCTTAAGTTTTATACATTACTCTTTATTCTCACCCATATTCACAATGTAATTGTCACATTTTAGAAGAAAAAAACTGTCGTTCTCATGCATTTCAGTGGACTTTCATTCCGGTTCTCACGAAAGTAGCAACCTTCATCCTTGGACGATGTTCAAGTTGGCATCGCGTCTTTCAGTCTGTGTTTACTGCGCATTTGTAGAAGAACGAGAGGGAATAGACTGTGGTGCTGGGTTTTAGGCCCCTAACAAACACTATTGAAAGAGTCAAAAGGACAAATGTTAAAATCAAAAATACATGGTTTTACTGTATCCCACCTATTTCTACTCTAATCCCATGTACTTATTATTATACCCATATTAGAAGCTATTTTAATATTACTCTGGGGTTACTGTTTAGTACGACACATAGGCAAGCTCCAATCTTATGCTAAGATTGGAGTGTATATGCATGTTTTTTTCTCAATACATATTTTAGTACAATGTTAAGTGTTACTGGAGAAGATTGTATTTAAGCAAGTCTCTTTTCTACGAGTCCTTGCTGGATAAGCAGTTTTTTGTAATTATTAGTTTGCCCACGGCCTAGAGGGGTTCTTAGGGCTTCCCTCCTTGTTATGCAAAGGTAAAGTAACAAAAAGCAGAGCAGTGAGTCACCCTGCTGCGCTGTATTACAGGGAAAGGGCAGGAATTTGCAGAATGTAAAAGAATACAATGCATTGCTGTCCTTTTCCCTGCACTGCTGCTCAGTAGAGGCTGCCTCAGAACGGGGGTGGTGGGGCGACTCCAAGAAGGAACCCGGTCGGGACAATCCTTTGCATGTGAAGCACACGGGATCCATTTTGAGTGATTAGGAGAAGGAGCAGTAAAGACACAAACACGAACTGTGCCCCACAGGGTCAACAGAGCTACTTGGCATAGTCAAGTAATATAGGCCCAAAGTTTCATCAGCAAACTTCTTCACTATCATTCACTCTCACTTTTACACGAAATAGTCGCTAGTTCAACACTGCCAGCCTTACCTAGCTTCTCAGTGTTATTCCAACAGACGAGTAACCTCACTGCAGTGTGGTTTCTATCGCCACACTCTTCCAACGCTGGGAAGAATGTAGAAAGCTTGGGAAAAAATTGATAAATGACCTAGCAAGGATAGAATCCTCTGCCTGGAATGGAATAACCCCCGGATATTCAATAAGAACACAGGAGAGATGCAACACAAGGGCCCCTCAGCCTTAGGATCAGAGTAGATTCAGAGAATCCCCCATAGACTCAACCCAGGTCCCCTTAGCCATGCCACACAAGTGGGAGCACCACAAAGGGGCGTTAGAGACCACAAAGAGCGACAAGTGGTGTGATAAAAGAGGAGACAAGCATAGCAGGGGTGGGACCCCCAATTGGGTACCGGGGACACTGCAAGGCTAATTTACCAGGCCTCCCCAGATGAAGAACATTTCTCAGCACAGAGAGATGAGAAAAGAAAGGAAAGGGGTCCAGAAATCACAAGTCTGATAAGGATAAGAGAGTCCGCAAAACTATCCCAGAGGAAGTTGAGGGGTCCCTTATGCCTACCAAAAAACAACAAAACAATAGAGTCTCCTCATACTTTAACACCACACCCGCCAAAGAGCCCTTGGCAATATCTAAAGAGGACTTGCTTGCCACCCTGAGAGAGCTTAAGCAGGATTACGAGAGGAACTAAATGCCGACATGACTCAGTCACTAGACTCATTAATATCTGATCTCAGCAGCAGATTGTCTACCCTGCAGCAAGATGTAGATTCACTAGGCACCAGGGTGATAGACCTAGAATCCAAAACAGATACCTTGGAACAATGGACGGAAAACCTAGCACGGACCACGAGGGAACTTCAAACTCAATTGCAAACAATGCTTATAAAAAACAAAGACCTAGAGAATAGGTCACAACGTGAGAACATTTGCATTTGCAACTTAGAGGAAGGGGCGGAAAGACCAGACCTGGAAGCATTTGTGACAGGCCTCTTTATGGAAATTCTGGGCGGCGCAGCACCTAAAATCAAAATACAGCATGATCATAGAGTAGGAAGGCAATCCCAAGGAGAAAAGCACCGACCTTGTGACATCCTGGCAAAACTGCACTCATTCAAGACCAAAGAGGCCATCTTGCAAGCAGCCAGGAAATGGACTTAGTGCATTTTCAGGGATTCTCGTGCGATCTCTACCAAGATGTAGCTCCTGCCATGCTAGTGTGCCGACAACTTCTCAGGTCTGTCACGGAGAAGCTCAGGAAAGACAATATTAGATGTCGGTGGACCTACCCCTTTGGCTGAGGGTTTGAATATCGCAACAAGACACACCATATCACTGAGGTAAAAGAAGCATTTTCCCTTCTCGGACTTCCAATGCCAGAGAAGAATCAAGAGGGGAATAAAAGTGTAACCCAAGAAGGCTACTCATCTGGAGCAGGACCAGGAAAACAATGGCAAAGTCGTCGCCCACCGAGAGGACAGAAGAAACAGGGAACCCCTGAAGTACCACAAGAGACCTGAGAACCCTCACACTTTAAAAAATAAAGATTTGCCAGACTTGCCAGAAAATTTCAAGAGATGGGAGTGCCATCACAACTCGTAATCTCCACCGAAGAATAAAACGAAATACTAATAGGATGTAGGTCAGCGCCTGAGAATGATCCTTCAACCATACCTCGGAAACCAGTGCCACCAATCTCAACCACAAAGAAATGATCCAACATCATTAAAATGCTACACAAGATAGACTACAGTAGCATACAAAGGTCCGATTCACCTCGAATGTTTGATATAAGCCACAATAGTTGTCAAGTTCAGGGGCCAGTTGCCCCAATGTTATTGGAGACAAAATATGTATACTATCCTCTACTGTCATTTTCTTTCTATCTTTCTCTCTTTTCTTTTCTATTTTACTAGCTGGAACCTGGGTAACAAGGGTAACAGGTATAATACACAGAGAGGCTATTCACACTGGAGGCGTGGGTTCGAACAAAAGAGAGGGCCCGACCACGAGTGGGGAGGGGAGAGGGAGAGAGGGGGAATGGATGGGAGGCGTGGGACAGGCCAGAGCGAGAGTACAAGCTTACACAGACACAATGGTAATCACCACATTGTAGTGGAATGTTAAAGAGATGAATGCCCCAGCCAAAGGCCAGAAGATTTGGAACTATCTCACTGACCATCAGTATGATAGTGTAGCGCTCCTGGAAACCCATCTCAAGAGATCAGAGGATCACAGAATAAAACACCAGATATACCCATTGATATATAAATTATCCTCCACTTCAAAACATAACAGAGTCGCCCTTCTTTTTCACGCATCCCTTAAGTTCCAACCGGAGGACTTCAAAACTGATAGGGAGGGGAGGACAGTATTAGTGATAGTCCGGATACAAGGGAGATTATGTACAATTGCGGCAAAATACTCACCCAACAACAACCAAGCGGAGATTCCTACACAACACCTTTTCTCTGCTGGGGGGCTTCATAGAAGGGGATAAAATCCTGATGGGGGATTTTAATCTGACCTGGAATTCCAGGATAGATAGTACACACCAACACAGAGCCCACACAGGCAGTTTTCCTAAGAAGCTGAAACACACCATTCACGATCTGGGGCTCATAGACACCTGGAGGGGGTCTCATACAGAAGATAAGGATTATACATTTTTTTCACATTCTCATTGCACCTATTCCAGACTTGAATGCATCTTCATGAGCCACACATTAAACAGACTAGTATGAGAATCCAAAATGCATCCCATCATAATCTCGGATCACACCCCAATAGATGTTTCCCTGATCTGGGCTTGCCCTGAACTGAAATTTAAGAGATGTACTTTTCTCAATGCCGTAACTAGAGACACTACAGTGCGAGATGCCCTACGTACTGCAATTAGGGATTTCTACCACATAAACAACCCGCTAGACACGACAAATAATTAGGACGCATTTATCGCTGTGATAAGAGGCCAATGTGTGAACCTCATGGCAGCCCTAAGTAAGGAAAGGACTGTGGAAAGAATAAAACTGGAGGGGGAACTTAAAGCATAAGACTAATCCCTCGCTCATGCTTCAAAAACAAGTCACAGATTTGAAGGGGAAACTACACGGGATCTACTCTAGTAGGGCGGAATTGAACTTATCGCGACTCAAACAGAATTCATATATAAAGGGCAATAAAGAGGGGGCACATCTGGCACGACAACTCCGGGTGAAAAGAGAAAAGGGGTATATGGGGAACATAAAGGATGCTAGAGAGGTAACGACACAAGACGAAGCTGGGAAGGCGAAAATCTTTAGAGACTTCTAAAAGTTTTTATACACAGCTGACCCATCCAACCCATCCAACCCACAGGAACAATCGGAATATCTCGACACAGTGGATCACCCACAAGTAACAACAACCCAAAACGAACGCTTAAAGGAACCCATAACAGAGGGTGAAGTACGACATACTTTGAAGGGTCTGAAACTACATAAGTTGCCAGGAGCTGACGGCGTAATCGCTCAATTCTACAAAACTTTTAGTGCAGAGTTATTTCCTCAGTTGACTTCTCTTTTTAACAATGTAGCGAGCTCTAAACTGACAGTTTTGAAGGAGTAGCGGGTCTACGCATTAATTTGACAAAATACTTCCTGCTCAATTTGACGCTAACAGAGAAGGTAATGGAGAGATTGGTGACATCCACACCCTTCCAATGGGCCAAGAAAGACCTAACATATTTAGGGATAAGACTGACCTCCAAAATCTCAAGATTATTTGCTGCTAACTATCCCCCTCCTGCGACAGCTTTGAGCTCACCTTAAGAGATGGGCGCCCCTTTATATCTCCTGGATAGGCAGAATCCCTGCTATCAAGATGGTGGTCCTCCAAAAATTCCTATATTTATTTCAGAGTCTACCTATTGAGCTTGAGAGAGACTTCTTGCAAGAAGCTCACTCAATGTTAAAGAAATTCATTTGACAAAATAAAAGGCCAAGATTACCATTTACTCTCCTTAGGAAGCCCAATGACGAGGGGGGCTTGGCGCTCCCAGATTTAACCTTATATTTTAAAGCAGCATAGCTCTGCGTCATAGTGGAATGATCCCAACGTGAATCGGACAAACATTGGTTACATATGGACTGTGCGATCGCAGGTAGGGTAATATGGGACTTATTATGGAAACCAAAGTCGGACCGTCCAGCTAATGTCTACATAAGCACCCCCACCAAAACTACTCTTAAAACGTGGTTTAATGTTCTCAAGCAGACTGAGTGGACTTCATTCCCGCACCGTTCACCCCCATTCATTACAATCCTGCCTTCCCGCCAGCGTTGGAACTGGGCTCGTTCAACGTGTGGAGGGAGGGGGGTTGTCTCACCCTAACTGATATTTTCCAGAACTGGGACATTTTAACATTTGAGAACTGCCAAAGAGTATTCCACCCACCCAATGAAGTATTTTATCACTACATTCAAATATGACACTGGGCTATGAAGTCAGGGGTTAGAGAAGGGGTGACGAGAGAACTCACAACACCAGAGAGCTTTGTAAAGGGGGAAAGCATGGCGAAGGGGATGATTTCTTTTCGATATTCTCTTCTACTGCAAACACTACCTTCTAGACATCCGAGACACCTTGAATTCTGGGAACATACATTAGGCCAGGAAATTTCAGACACACAATGGAAAGCCCTGTATGTAATGTATGTATAGGCATTTATATAGCGCACTACTTACCCGGAGGGAGGAACATAAAAAGGCCCAATCATTTGCTGGGTCAACGTGAGGCTCATTATAAGATACGATATGATTGGTACCTATAACCCACAAAACTAAAGAAGATATGCTTTAACACAACTGAGTTTTTTGGAGAGGATGTGGCATGCTAGGAGACTTCTGCCACATATGGTGGGACTGCTCAACCATCCGTCCTTTTTGGTCTGAAATCCTGGCGCAAATTAAAGAGATTCTAGGTTATTCCATCCCCAAGTTTTTCACTCCTTGGCCTCCTAGACTCAGATTTGAAATTCCAAACAAAATCAGACCAGACCATAGTGTGGTAATGTCTCGGGGCTGCCAAAATGGCAATCGCAGCTGCATGGAAAAAAACGGAAGAACTGTCTCTTACACAAGGGCATGCTTGACTATGGCAAGCGCTAACCATGGAACGGTTGAGCAACATTTCCAGGGAGGAGTTCAAAACCTTTGAATACTTGTGGGGTCCACTGGTTAAATTTCTGTTGAATGGCCTCCCACTGACATCCTGCCCCACGAGAGTAAGAGCTCTACACCTGTTCCAATTTTAACCCAAAGCTCTCAATGACATCAGAACGCTCTCCATAAAGTGCCCAGCATCCACCAGGACACCCAGGCTCCCTAAGGTATTAGCTAGTTAGGCTTTTCTCTCTCTGTCTCTGTTTTTCTTTTCTCGTCTCGCCATTTCTGCCTTTCCCTTTCTCTTTCTTTTTCTGGCTTCCTATTCGTATCAATCTTTGCCTTGGATTTGTTCTCCACGTTGTATGTAAATTGGGACTACCCAGTTCATCAGGTTTAATCTGAAGAGATAACCCGGGTGCTCTCCCTCCCTTACAGGCAAATGAAAGCATCAATATACGCAAGACTGTTGGAATAAGGTTTAGCGGGGGCCTATGGAGTGAAGAATGGGAGGTCTTTTCTTTCTAAATTCCACAGTGAACAACACTAGCTGTAATCGTATTTGGAACTTTCAGGTGACTTTTTGCACTTGTTTTACCCACCATTTCTGTTGTCACTTCTTCATTTTCTCACTATTGTGCAGTAGCACCGGTTTTGTTTATTTGGTCCTGATGAAAGCAAGGACGTAGTAGTCCTATATTGCTGAAACATGTCGACCTGGCTTTACCTTAGACAGTCTACCTAACCTGACTGCCTTAGACAAAACAATTTTAACCTTGGTACAGTGAGCATCCATCGAATAAAGGTTGTTCTGTGCTCTCTTAACCAATTTTAGCACACTTTTGTTTTTTGTTTTTCACTCACAGTTATTCGCACTGCACACTCCAGTCCCATGATCTTTCCACTCATTAATATTGAGTGGCAGACCACACTGTAGTTGGTTCAGCAAAGGAGACTTTTCAACCACCAGGTCTCTCTTTGACTGTAATATAAACATTCTCAGACAGGTGGTCCGGATAAATCCCAAATGATGAAGGGCGGATCCGAGTGGTGACTGATGGGTATTTTCCTCATCCACTTGAGATGTTTTGTGCAAACTACGCTGCCTTTTAGTCAGTTGAAGGGCTTTGGACTGTTGGGTGGGTATCTATCACCTATGAACTCTTCTTTTTTCTCAAGACCCTCTGGTACTTTTTGTAATTGTTTGGTCTTTTAGGAGAACATATTATGTATTTTTACTGATTATGTTATATCCATTTACAATATGGGTCTTTAATGGTGATAAATGAAGAGACTGTAAGGATGAAATTGACTCAGACTAACCGACAAAATCGGATCTCTGAACTAGTGACAATAGATGCAAAAGAGTACAATATATTTGATGTATTGCCATGTTTAATTCTTGAATCTGGAAAACTTAATAAAAACAAGTTTGACAAAAAAAGAGAAACAAAATGATAACTTCTTGTTATTATCATTTTATTTTTCACTGCTCAATGAGCAGTGCGGTGACGCTCCTCCGCCACTGCTGGTGCTGTTGTGGCTGCCTAGCGCCAACACAGGCACCCTTGCACCTTCCTGAACAAAAACAACCCTGAGAGGCAAAAACTTCTTTATATGTGTGCTGCAAAAAACTGGTTTACCAGTTCTGGAAAATTTGGGAATGTGTCAAAAACCATGGGAGTTGAGTGGGAATACCTACATAACATCCACAGAACGCCTCCCTGGCGCAGAGTAAAGCAAGGCAGCATTTTGCACTGCGTTGCTTTATTTGAGATTTATGAAGCCACTCATGGCCAGCAAGGTGGCCTTGCATGGCTTCATAAATCTTTTTTTTCTTGTTGCATTGCTCTTGCACAACGGGGCTCGTAAATATGCCCGTGTGTATAACCAAGGGTGTTTAAGCTTGAGAAGAGACACTTGACCAAAACCAAGAAAACTGAGTTAGTCTTGCTGTAAGAGTGTGAAAGAGCACCATTTCCATGTGGGGCTGGGGCTGAAGAACGAAGGAACATGCAAGGATAAATAGTTTTCAGGTGTAGAAAAAAGGAATTTGTAGATTTCAATTATACATTTGTATAATTGTTTTCATCGTAAACATATATATATCACACTCTGTAAATTATGCATTGATAAATATAGAAAACGGTGTATTTATATGCTTTGTAAATACCATACACTTGTACCTCTTCTTCCTGACAGTTGCAAGTTACAACCCTGTGAATAGGAAACAAATGTGAATATCCCAATTAAGAGTAATTTACTATCACATGTAACTATAAATTGCGCAAGTCGTAAACTCCGACTATTTTCATAAACCAGGTTTATATTTTTTGTGCTGCTATAATTCACGGCTTATATGCTTGAACTGACTGACCAAAGATCTTGGTTCAGGTACAGCCAAAACTTCAAATACTGCATTTTCAGTTTATAAAGCAGTAAGCGAGTAAAAACAGCTCCTACTACCTGATAACACTGGTCGTAGCAATCGTTCTCTGAAGCGACCTGTCGCGTTTGAAAGCTGAAGCACGGTCGGCCTCTCATCTTTGTTAGGCTGGAAACCGAGTACCATTTAATAGGTTAATGCGAACGTGGATTGTAGAAAACGTTATGAAGTGGCAAACATGTTTTAAAACACAATGTATTCGGCATAAAAGCTACACGCACTGAGGGCCTTCAAGATAAACCAAGGTGGAGACCAATGTGCTGTTCCCTTTGCATTTTGTATTCATCACCCTCGTGTCTTCGTTTTTATAAACTGTTTATTCTCTTTCTATCACAAGAACCTTACAACACACAAGATAATCTTAGCCACGGTCACCTTAAATTGGCAGGAAGTGCAACTGTACTAATCCCATCGCGTTTTTCCAAAGCAATAAAGGAAGCTGAGAGGAATTACAAGGAAGCTCCGTGAGAGACATTACGCGCCACCACCAGCCCACAGAATTTCAAATGCGTCACACACCCTCTGAAAGCAGGTGTCCACATGGGGTGTCCTCACCCCTCCCGGGCACCCCACTGACATCAGATAACGTGTTTGTCAAGTGCAGGAAGGGGCACTTGCACTCCCAAGTGTTGGGGAGAGGGTCTGCATACGGAATGCGAATACATCCCTACAACAGTGCATTCCCTCACAAGTGTAAGTCAGCCCTTTAGCCCGCCCCGTGGAGAATCCTGTGCTGAGAATTCAAACCCGGTCACATATAACTCTGTGGGAGTTCTCTTGCCTGAAATGGCCTTCCTAATGGGTCCTTAGTGTCAAATGCAATCTTTATCCAATGTGACGTCCCTGTCTGCAGCCTTTGTGTACAGGAGTGACTGTAAACAATAACAAATCAATCATCGAATTCCGAATGTTCAAGTGTGACGTTGGTAATACTACTTCAAAAACATTCCATTAAAAAAAATTGTATTCCTTTAAAATATTATTATTTTTTAAGTTAGTTTATTCAAAGTTGCTTCTTTTTCTTCGCCAACAAAATTTGAGGTCGAAAATTCAGTCAGTGGTGCACATTTCGGTTCCAAATTACCTGTCAACGTTAAAAGAAATAACGGCCTTTAAGGACCTGCTCCGATAGAGAGAAAAAATGCACCAGCAGTTTTTTTTTATATGGCGCTTCATACCGCATTCCTGAAGTTTTGAAGCGCTGTAAATTACATATCTTAAAGTAATATAATGGTTCTCAATTGGGTGACATGGGGAAGAATGGAAGACTGAGCTGGTCTTGCCAGGATTCGGACTTAAAATCTGTAGGTCACAGACAGCGGTTAACTCACTGAGCCATTTTACAGGGTAAACCATTTCCACTGACCTAGCAGTGAAACAAAAGTACGTTTTTCTTTCAGAAATTCCAATGTGTTTGCTTTGCTTGGTGCACGAAAATACATTCAACGTGCATATGGTAATGCAGTTTTTAATTTCTGTTTATTTCAATAATTATCTTTTATATCATAGGCCCATTAAATTAAACCTGCGTTCGGCTCAAACATAAAATTATATATCTCCCTGCTCATCTTTGAAAGGAAACAAGAAATGCTTGTAAATCAATCTGCCCAGCAAATGCTAGTTTAGGATGGCTCCCAGCACACCAGGCAGGTGCAGTTCTAGATACAATTTCTTGCATCTAATTTAAACTTTACAATGCACTGCGCTGTATAGCGTCCCCATAAAAAACAGGTCTGAATTCTCACTTCAGTTCTTCCTAAATTTCTGGCAGTTGGTCCAATGGTAAGACTGGGGTGCATTATTTCTCTTAAAATAATATTAAATATTAACAGAATTGGCGTGTTTTCTGATTTTCTGGGCACACGACATGCACTTTCATCACATAAAAATATATATATTTTATAATCATTTTATGTGCTAGGACAGTTTTATGTTTTTTCAGTATGTAGAGTAGTACTGATAAACCTTTTCCCTACTTTAGTACAGTGATTCCCAATCAGATTGGGATCTATAAGTCTGCCGAATAACAATTCACAACTGAAGCTTATTTACAAGCTACTTGCGCCGCCGGTAGGTCACTTTTGGTCCATGTTAAAAGTGAGGCACCGGCGGCGCAAGGAACTTGAGAATAAGCCCAGTGAGTTTTCACTGTGTCTGTGCATGCACTTATGTAGTCTTCGCCTTTGAAGGTCACGTTGATGAAACAAACCTTTACTAAGGATTGCGCGGTCGCAACTTCGCGCTCCAACTGTGGGCTCTCATAATGAGTACATTGATGCAATGCTTTGTGTGGTGCGAGCACAAAACATTAGCAAATACCCCCTAAGTGTCTTCGTCAAGTCCACACCAGACATGTTGGCTTGGCATCACTGTAAACATCCATCCATTCATGCTCTTGCCAAACTGCCTCCCCTCCCCTCCCCCCCCCTCCGTGCCATGTTTTAGAGGAGACATTGAGGGAATGAAAGCTGTAGTCCTTCAGTCACAACATGTGTACTTGGAGGGGCTAAACTCAAGATTAGTGCTTTTAAAGCCTGGGTTCGGTAAAGGTCAAAGTGGCTGACCTTTTCATTCTCATGCAAAGATCTTATTTAAGACTCGTCCTTTGTCATTCAAGGAAAGGCACAACGTGAAAAAAGCAGCACCGCGGCGCTCTTCTCACAGTCCCTGAATCTGCCTATGTCTGCCTTTTACCCTAGTTCGAGCCCATTTGGAACCAAGCAGTTTAAAAAAATGTGTAAGCAAATGTTTGCATGCTTCGTGTGAAACTCCAGCCCGGCAGGCCGCATTGAATTACACCGTAAGATGCATACTGCCGCAATGCATGCCGGGGTACATACTTGAGGGGCTCAGTTTTCACATGCTTTCCTGGTGAAGCAGCATTCTTAAATCAGTTTTCACTGAGCTACGTACACTGCCAAGGTCAAATCGGTAAAGTTATCCAGTATCGAGCTGTTGAGTTGTTGTTTGAAAATGTATCTCCCGCGGCAGGGGGTATTTACTGCTCAGAAGGGTTTTCTTTCTAGCGTGGGGGGTGGAGGCTTCTCACGCAAGCTCCTGATAACCTGCCCTGCTGATCAAAAACTCCTCCGAATTGCAAGTGCGCTTCTTGTAGGAACTGCTCTCCAGTACAAAGAGCCCCAGGACACAAAAGTTTGAACTTCCTAGTTTGTTTTTTCATTGAGGGCGGGCTTTCTAAGTGGGAGTGTCACTCGGCTACCCAGGCCCCTGCGGGCCTAGAAACCCCGAGGTTCAACATGGAGTAACATTAATGCTTTGAATCACAAAAGCATATAATGAATGTTTCACTCATGTAAATAAATTCCATTTTCTGTTGAATAGAATGCAAATTGTTTTTGTGGTGAATTGTTTATCTTCACATGCCTAAAAACTGAATGAACTACCACGACCATTTTCTGAACGTACTGTTATCTTGACCCAGGTCGGGTGGTTTGATGGGTTAACCCCGTTAAAACTTAATAACATATAGAGGAAGGCATGATTTGTGGTTCATTTTGGTGGTTAGTTAAAATATAGCGAGGGTGAAAGAGAAAACCAACCTATCATTGACAGCAAGTGCTACAGGAGATTCAGGTATGGAAATGAACAGAAGGTACTCACTGATTAGAAGAACGGCATGTCCTCAGATGGTAAATATGAGCTCCAACAAGCCATAGGTTGAGAGCAGACATTTGCTCGACCAGCAAGAGCATGTTAAATTCCCATTGACACTAGGTTATTCACTAGGCCGATTTAGAGAGACGGATGCCCACATTGAAAAGGGAGAAAGGTTTGTCAAATGGTGTCAGTAGGACATAACAGCCAAATTGCAGAACTCACAAAACAATTTTGAATGTATGTGGCTTCTTTCTTAAGGGATTTAGGGCAGGAGTTGCCCAATATGGCAAAAAAGGTGATTTCCATTGTTCATTAAACATCAGAAATAATACTGCATTAGCATTTCTGCTTAGATCTGCAGGAAGTGTTTCTAGGTTGCAGGTTTTATGGCTTCCAAGGTGAAGTGCAGCAGCCTCAAATACCAGAAAAACTCTGTATCTAATCAGCCGACCAACAGACGCATTTAATATTTGGCGGATTCATTTTTCTGCCCTGTGGGAACAGTGTGCCCTACAAACTAGTCTTCAGATGTGTTTATGAATGATGTTATAAAGGTTTCTCCCACACAGGCCAGGCTCCACACGCTCAATGTCCCCTGGGTGTTGCCCCTTCATGCCTAATATTTTCAGTGGCTGAAACCGAATCTGCAGCCATTGTTCTAGTGGAGTGGTGTGGCTCACTGGTTAGAGGTGGCAGACCTGGAAGCAGAGAACGGCCCGGGACCAGGGTTCAATTCCCGACGCGGCAGGGTCGTGGACCAGGGTCAGCGGACTCGATAATACTCACCTCGGTGCCTACTCTAACCAGGGATCACACTCGGTAACTCTGGGCATTAGCTTGTCTCATCTCTACAACGGCCCCCCACATTCGCCGGGGATGCCTAGTTTCACCTTGGAGATACCCAGTAGGGACCATCTCACAGGGATAGCCAAGACGGGTTCCCCAGTGGTCTACAGCGCCACGACGCCTCAGGGCAGCAGTGCGCTTTACAAGACACATAAATTTACATTCTTTTAATATTTATTCTTTTTCAGCTTTGCTTGACTAGCATCAACAGATTCAAAGTTACTTGTAGCAGCGCCCTAGGACTGACGCGCTCTGGGCGAGAATGTCCTCCCTGATCAATATGCTTGCACTGGCTTCTTGCACGTCCTGCTTCAGAGTAGCGGACCCAACACAGTGAAGACACCCATGGCATGACACCCAGTCGAGGGCAGATAATAGACTTCATTCTAGGTTCCTGAACGCTAGTGTTGATTAGGAAAAAGCCGTTAACAAATGCAGTTATGTGCCCATAAACTGGAACACATTTTTCATTCTAGGCCTTATATTAGGCATATTAAATTGCCCTCCATGACCCACACAATGAATTAGTTCCTCTGAGGTCACTTAACAAATCACCCCTTTACTCGAAACGCTATTCTGTGGTCTTCAGTACCAAGAAGGGAGACTGGTAACTATGCACCATTACCATCAAATTATCAGGCCTCAACAGAACCGCTTCCAAAATATGAAAGATTCCTGCTAAATGACATTCATTGAAACCTCTACCTCAACACAAGCAAATGGGAAGGCTTGTAGTCCTAGGCCCAATGCCTTTGCAACGGTGAGCTGGGACACGATGAGCCCTTTCGAACGAGAAAATAGGGGTGAGCTCTGAGTTAGGTGTGAGTGACTTGAACCAGGTCTCTAAGTAGGCCACAGGGTCGGTCCCTTCGAACCCCTTCGGGAGTCCCAAAATCCAAATGTTACTCCTCCGGCGGCGGCCCTCCAAGTGGTTCCTCTACATTTTACTTGTGTAACCTGGCCCTGAAGATCGCGAATCACCGCCTGGTGATCGTTCGTAAGAGGTTGCAGGGCAGATAGGGCTGTCTCTCCATCCACGACCCTGTCAGCAAGTTTGCGGTGGCCATCCTAGAGAAAGTTGAGGTTGGTGGCCAAGGCTCCAAACCTGCCTTTTATGGTGACCCTGGAGTTTTCTATGGACACCAGCACTTTGTCCAGCTTGTCAGATGTGGTAAGGGTTGGTGCGTTTTCCTCCTCCCCTTGCAGGGTGCCAGGGGCCATAGAGGGCTGCCGTGCGGGGGCCGTAGTCGGCCCATGGCATGAGGCAATCCTGCATCTTCAGCTGGCGGTTCCGCTGCGGCAGGGTAATTGACGTTGCACCCCTGATCCAAAGCTCGTCAAAGAAACGGTAGGATGAGCAGTCCTTCATGTCTAGAGTGAAGCAGCTACCTGGCCTCAGTTAAGCAATGGGAAGCACCTGCCAACACTCCCCCACACACTTGACCGGTATCCCTGCCAGACCAGGCCCCCCAGGCAGCAGGTAGGGACTACTGCCTCCTGGCCCCAGCCACTGGTAAACTGGATCTGAAAAGAGAGAGACGGGGGGCAGGGCTTTAAACCCATGAGGTGGTCCCGCGTCCCAGTTAGAGCATCGAGTCAGGCGGGCAAGAGTTGTGCAAGGCCACCACCAGCTGTTTAGTGGGCGAACCCTTTGGGCAAAGGTCAGGGTGGGTTGGGCAGGGCTCAACAGAAAGGCAGCAATAAACCAGGGTGTTATTGGATTTCGGCCGCCCAATAGCCGCACACCACTACTCCTTGATTATGGTGCCAAGACAGGGGCCACACATTGCAAGGGAGCATTACCCGGGGGAAGGAGCAAGCAATTACCCCTCTCCACTGTACTCTTGGCCAGGGGATTGAGGAGCGTAAGGGTTAGGCAGGGCCCTGCCCTCCAGCCGAGGATTTACCCCCACGCCTCAATTATGGTGCCGAACCTAGGGTCTGGAAGGGGGCCCAGGCAAGCATTCCCTGCCCAGGAACACCGCAGCGTTCCTCGCCTGTCCCGTCCAGTGTCTAATGATCAGTAGAGACACCCCTGGGTCGTCCGCGCCTCGATGATGGCGCTGAGACAAAGGCCCAAATTAGGGCTCAATTCAGCAGCCCCCCGCCTGGGCACACCACCACACTCACCGCCGGAATCAACAGTGGATGCCCCTTGGGAGCACACTGGCAAGCCATCTTGCTGCAGTTCTCACAGCCACTGGGGTAAGCACTGGCCTCATTGCAGGCAATGATGTAAGCACTTTGAAAGACTACTAGGCCTATAAGATATGTTTAACCTGTCTGCACTATCCATGCACTGACACTTACATCCATACCATGGAATCATTCACCCATAATTACAATAATTATAGTTTTAGAAAATGTGAAAATTTGATGCTAGGAGAAGGATAGCTAGAAAATGCGCGAGCGCATTGTGGGAAGAGTTTTTGAATTGGGCTTGTATGGCAGAGACTGCACACACCTTGTGTAACTGAGTCTGCTCATGGGTGTAGGAGAGCAGTGTGGAAAAAGACATGGTCGCACCTGCCCTTACCACCCATTTTTGGTCTTATCTGTATCATATAGTTTAAAATCATGTTGCATACTACTATAGAAAGTGCCCAAAGATGTAGGTGGTAGCGTGCTTTACAAAATTGGATATTTATCGATTCAAGTATTTTTAAGTGTGACTCACGCTGCACCGAGGATGACCTTCGAGGTTGTACTTTGAGTTGGATTTCTAAAAACCTCCAAGTCATTTAGCCAGGCTTCCATGAAGCACATCACACAAGTGTTTTTTAATTAATAGCGTGTTCCAGCACATGCTTTTTCCCTTTCATGGTTCCCCCCACTGTTATAATTGTGTCTGTTGGCAAGTCGCAAGAGAAAATTCAGGGTTAAAAATAAACACTTTAAATTATAAAACAATCTTATCTTGACTCATATTGGTCCAAGTTATGTGTGCGAGCTTAAGGCCATTAAACCAGTTACTATGTCTTTGAGCACTTGGTGTAGCAAGCTTCCGCCTCTTGGAACAGCTGGGCCGGCTGAGAACCGTTTCTCAGTTCTGCACAAGGTGTATCAGATGACTCTCGCTTTAGCACCCATGGAGGCCATCTGAAGGACATAGCAGACAGACCCACACGCAAAACTAATGTTTCTTTAAGACAGAAAACACTTGCCCTTGATCTTGCAGGGAACACAAGAAAGGAAATACCTTGACATTTGAAATAGGGATGTGCAAAGTTTTTAATACACTGAGTGATGTCTGAAATAGATCGTGTACTTCAGTGTTTTCTGCTTTCCATATGTTTATGCCCTGCTAAAGCTTTCCCCCAAAACGGTATTTCCTTGTGAATACTAGTTAATGATCAAAAAGAGGAGCTAGCTATCCCTAAACCATTTTCCTCACAGTTTTGGAACTAGGTGGAATTGTAAGACTTTTTTTCTTGAAAGTGTAAAAAAACAAATGTAGAAAACCACAAACATAGAGTGGCATGGCTGGAGCAGCCAAGATGGCAGACACGTGTTAATGGAGCTCTTGGCTTGTGCTCAAATATCCTACATAATTCTGTTGCAATTTAAAGCACCATCTGACTTCCAGCTCTTGGGGACCTGTTGGTGTGAGAGAGGTTCTGCTGGCAGGGGCTCGTCATTGGCTTATTCTTCACTGTAGGGACGTCTTGGAGCAGCGTAGGCTGAATGGGAGGACAGGGACCTACTGTACCAGCCTGCAGAGTGTGATGACTTGCCAATGGTATCTAAACCAAGGTGCTAGAAGAACGTGGGGATGAACTCACTTCCCCGCTCCCTTGTTTAGACGATGCTTCAGTACCCAAGCACCACATCCCGAAGCCGTCCAAGCTAAATCACATCCATTAACTGTGGTGCACAGAAGCCACCTAAATACAAGTAATAGCCACACTGAAAGCAGCATATTATGAAGCACTACAGACAGATACTGTCCCTAAATGTCGTGATGAGTGTGATGGCAGCGAACTAGAAATCATACAACTACTTCACCAGGTGGGGGCCATGAAACATTTTGCTACCCAGGGTCTGCCTCGCTTGAGCCTGACTGGCTGATTAGGAACTAGGCTCAGGGGAACAGAGTTCAAACTTGAAGACACGCAGATGCGAACTCTTTCTCGTAGTCTCTTGAATAAGTGCTTTATTCTCCTTATTCAAGATCAAAGAGCTTCAACTGGTGGAGCACAATCTCGTATTGTTGAGCACAGAGTGACAGGCGTGGCAGATAACAATGCCTGAAGCTACCTAGACACGCTGCTCCAGCCACCCTCACGGAGACAGGAGCCCAACAACCTCCATGTGACAACCTGCACTATAGCCAGGTTTTAGGCTAGATCTGAAGTCATCACTTGAAGTCCCACTAATCCCTGAGCAACATAACAACCAATATGGCTGGGGGTCACCATGGCAAAGGACAAAATGGGACTATCATAAATGAGGGGAAACGTGACTAGTACTCTCCGATGCATCCGCCCTGTTTGCATCTAATGGCACATCATCTGTGGCAGCTAGTCAATTGCCTCCATAGGAATGAGCTTCCAGCTCCACAGAGCCTATACTGCAAGCAATTCTATTCTCAAAACACCCCTAGAAAACAAAGATCTATGAAGTGTTTAGATGTGATGCTTAGATCTCTGTAACCCAGGCATACCCTAACCCTCTATCTTACCAGCATTGATGTCCCACAGCACTTTAACCCTCTAGAGACAAATTGAATTACCTCATTATTGTTGGCGGGGGAAAGGTTTCCAAAGTGCACATATTGCTAACTATCAACACCCAAGATACATTACACACTCTCTGGCTGGATTGGGATCAGACCTGGACCAATCAGGCGATGCAGACTGGCAAGGTGGTCTCATGGCTCCGAGAGAGATGGCCATTTCAGCTATATTCTGCCCTATTCAATTTAAATATCTGCATTGAGTTTATTTCACGAGGCAATGTTTTTGACATATCAACAGAGACTACTCTCCTACTTGCCTTAGGTGTGAGATAGAAGTGTGTGATTTTTACCCTACTGTATGGAATTGTGATGTCATTGAGGCATTCTGGGTGGCAGCTGAAAACAACGTGGCAAAATTATTTCCAATTACCTTCTTTTTTTCGTCGTGTTTAGATTTTAAATAGTACCTGCCTGTGCGAGGAAAGTAAGTAGTGCGTGTTTTCATATTTTCCTAAAGAACACCATGGTGGAGGGTGCATGTTACTATGTGTATGACCATTGAGATGCTCCATTAACAAACATAGGACTGTGCACAATGTGCAACATTTGATTTGTTTTCCTTCTTCTTTTATAGAATACTCCTGATGAAGGGACTAATAACGTCCTGAAATGCATTCGGTTCTTCAATCGCCACAAAAAAAAGTTTGCTGTACTACCAATGGGTTGCAATACAATTTATTGTTTTGTGAATTTGTAATAAGCAAATATTTTATGCTGCAATGAATATCATTTGAATTGAACAAAGAATCATTAAAAGTATTTGGTTTAACGTCTATACTGTATAAACTGTAGTGCGTGTGGTAGTCCTGCCACCATTTTGGGACTAGGCCACTTTCCTTAGAGGCACGTGGCAGACACATTACACTCCCACCAAAGGCAGCATTACTAACTATTCTGGATGACATTGGTTTCCATGGGTATGAGAACGCATTCTTGGAGCTGTGGCTTGTCTTAATGAAGCGAGATATTGTACAAACCTGGAGGATGCCCGAAGCCCCAACCTTCAACAAAGGGAGAGCTGGCTTGGACCAATGTAGGCTAATAGAGCTGCTGATTTATATAGCTATGGGATTCCCAAAAGCACTCTAAAATATGGGGTGTAGGGGAACTGGGCCCAATACTGTGGCTTTGAATGAAGTGAAGAGACCTCAGCAGAAGACCAAGACCGAGAGAAGTAAAGCCATTATTGTTTAAAATATTAGCGAGTCTTCACATTTATCTTTTCTAGGTTAGTGAAGAAAGAAAAGTTCTCACAAAACAGTCTTTCCTTTTCCTCATTTACAGGGATCCACAAGATCTTCTCCACGCTCGTCTCTTGTCCCAACAGCAGAGTGCGACCTCGGAAAACAACCAGATAAGTGTTAATAATGAGAAAGACAAATCAATGAAAAAACTCCTAGAGTTTCTGTCATCTTTTCGAATTTGTTCTTTCTATACTCAAGTTTTAGAAATAAGTAATGCTTTTCTACGTGACAGGTTTCCTGACAATACTTCCTGCCTAGTCCCTTTTTTTTTTTAAATTTTAACCTTTATTCACAGTCAAAATTCTATTGCAGAGTTAGTCGCCTGCAGCCCCCGAGGGGCGACAGCCAATGCAAGTAAAACATATCTCGTACACAGAATTAATTTGACACAGCCTGAGGGCCGACATCCCGGAGGCTCGGCGGCGTACAATGAGAGAATAGAGCAGTACAAATCTAGAAGAAGCTAGACAGTATCATCGTGCACACCTTACAGGGTTCGTGTCGACACTTCTCTGGCTGAGTGGAGGAAGGTGTCATTACCCATCCAGGGGCTAGCAGGCAAGACCCAACCCAGCGTCATAACAAGAAAAACGAAAAGAGAAGGGCTAACTAACTTCTACCCCAACTACCCCCCCACCCTCATATTGCCATTAGTGCTCTTGCCCAGGTTGCAACAGAGCTAGTACTCGATTGGACACGGTGTTAACCGAATGAGTAAGGAGGAGCTTGAGAGCCGCCTAACGTCCTGCAGTCCTCCCATGGCAAGCCGAGCCCTCCAGTGTGACCCATGAGCTACGCACCACACATATCTCCTGCATGCGGACTGCGCTCTAGTGTCCCTCTATTCGCCATGACCCTACCGCACCTCCCCTAGGACCCCAGTTATGCACCAACCTCGAACCCCCATAAAGGCCCCTACCCGGGTTCCTCATGTGTGTCACACTCGTCAACATCCCCACCCTGCTCTGTGTCCTCCTCCTCCCCAGTACGGCTGATGTATGACTTATACAATGCCCAGAAGTTCTTGGGCCGGCTCGTGGGAGGGAGCAAATCGCTATATACCTCGGACTGTGTGCAGCAGTACAACATGTCCTTTGCCCATCTTTTCTTTGTTGGTAATGGGCCTCTCATCCAACAAGCGGCCACTACTCTCCTGGCCATTAACAAGGCCATATCTACCAGCCGCCTCAATGCAACCGACAGAGGCTTCGAGTAACCCAACAGTGCCAGTGCAGGATCTGCCTCAATATCCGCCTCTAGAATTAAGCATAGTTCTGCGAATACTTCCCCCCAGAATTTACTGATGCCCGGGCAGCTCCAGGCCATGTGCAGGAAGTCAGCTGTCTCAGCGTGGCAGCGTTCACACTCCGGGGATTGCCGCAAGCTGTACCTGTGCAGCCTCTCCGGGGTGTAGTAGACGAGCTGCAGGAATTTGAAATGAACTAGCCGATGTCGCCCATTCAATGATAGCCTCTTTGTGCTGAGGCAGCAATACCGCCACATGTCATCCTCTATCTGCAGTTGAAGATCATGCTGCCACGCTATTCTAGCTTTGGATGGTTGGGGCTGTTTGTGGCGGGGTCCCAATTTGTTTAGGTTCGTCACCAGCTTACGAGAAGAGACTGTTTTAATCACGTACGTAAGTTCCGGTACCTCAGTTGGTTCCTGTAGGTCCGGTCCCAGGAGTTCCCGCATAGCCCCCGTACCCTGTGATATTGAAATCGTGTAAGGAGCGAGTCGTCTGCCTGCGGTGGGGACAATTGCTCCCATGTCTTCAGCACTCCATCTACGAAGAGGTCCTCAAGTTTGGACACTCCCAACCTCTGCAAAGTTCTTGTAACTCCCTTCTCCCTTAGCAAAGGGATCCACACCGCCCATTCAATCCTCAGGATCGGGGAGTACAGAAGGTCGCAGCCCTGCACTCGTGCCAACTCATGCCAGGCATGATTCGTGGTTTTAATGTAGTCCAGTCTGCCAATACTTCGATCTACCGGCAGGAGTACTGTGGCCGGCAGTGGCAGTGGGTCTGCGAAGAGGCGCTCAAGAATGACATGCAGGGTCTGAGGAGATCCGTGTATCCAGGTGTGAAGGTGAGCCGCCTGCGCTACTCTGTAATACCTCTCCATGTCAGGGGCGCCCAGGACTCCCATTTCATAAGGTAATGTCAAGGTCTGCCACTGTATTCTGGGGTGTTTCCCCCCCCACGCTAATCGGGTGAGCGCCTGAGTCAACTGTTTGAAAAAGGCCTTGGAGAGGACGACTGGGATGTTGGTGAACAAAAACAGAAACCTAGGCAGCACCACCATTTTCATAATGGAGATCCTGCCCATCAGGGACAGGGGGAGTTTGCACCATTTCTCTATGTCATCCAGCAGTCTGGAAAAAGCGGTTACATAGTTTTCCCGAATCAAGGTTTCAGGGTCCATGTGCAACCGTATCCCCATGTACCGGACCGGGTCAGAAGACCACTGGAGAGGGTAGTCCATCACAAAAGGTGTGGTGACTGGGGTTAATGGGAACGCTACAGATTTGTTCCAATTGACTTTAAGACCCGAGAGCCCCCCAAATCTCACAACCTCTCTAAGCACTGATGGGAGATTTGTCTCCGGTTCGCGGACGTATAGCAGAGTGTCATCCGCGTATGTGGATATGCCAATCTTATATGTCGGAAAATTGATGCCCTCTGCGGCATGGTACTCCCTGATGGCGCAGGCTAGGGGTTCAGCCACAAGAGCATACAGTAAGGGAGAAAGGGGGCATCCCTGTCTCGTCCCTCTGCTGATTTCGAAAGGGTCAGTGACAGAGTTTCCCATTCGCAATCTGGCCGTTGGCCTATAGTACAGTGCTCCCATCATTTGTAGGAAGAGTTCACCCAGCCCTAGTTTTCGCAGCACTCTTAACATGAAGGGCCATTCCACTGAATCGAATGCTTATTCCATATCAAGAAATATGGCTATAGCCTTGTTCTCTTGCCGAACATGCTGCATTGCTTCCAACACTGTTCTGATGTTATAGGTCAGATTCCTTTCTGGGACAAATCCTGCCTGCTCCGGTGCCACGAGATCGGGGACAAGGAGCGCCAAATGAGTGGCGAGTACTTTGGCATACAGTTTGGTGTCCACATTCAGTAATGACAGTGGCCGATATGAACCACAAACTGTAGGGGGCTTGCCAGGCTTCAATATCGTTATCAGCAGGGCCTCGCTCATGGTGGAAGACATCGACCCGTCTGCACAGATCTCATCAAATAGGGTGATCAGATGGGGCATGAGTTTGTCGAGAAAAGCCTTGTAGAAGCTCACAGTAAGGCCATCTATTCCGGGGGCACTACCCGCTTTCATCCCCCCTAGAGCTTCCCTTATCTCATCCTCCTGGACCGGAGCTGCCAGGAACTCTCTCATCGAGTCTGGGAGGAATGGCATCCTAATGTAACTAAGATAATCCTCTATCTCCTCTTCCATGTGAGAGGATGTGGATTGGTAGAGATCCGAGTAATAATTCTTAAATGTTGTAATAATCTCCGCTTCGTCTGTGAGGGAGTACCCAGTGGGTGAAATCAGTTCGTCTATTATCAATGGCTTCCTCTCCAGCCGCATAATTCGAGATAGGACTGAGCCAGGTCTGTCCCCCTCCCCGTACACCCTAGCCGTGGCGTACTTGCCCATATGCTGAACCTCTCTATCGGCCTCCTCTTGACATTCCATTAGCAGTGTTTTAAGGCGATCCGCAGTCTCCGAAGCATAGCATCTGCTTTGCTTCTCTTCTAGATCTCTCAATTGGGTTTCGAGTGTCCGCAACCGTTGTCTAATGGCTCTGAGTACACCGGAGTGTTTGGCCATGGCCATCCCTCTGATATACGCCTTAAACGCATCCCACAGTGTCAGGAAGCTGTCCACAGTGCCTAGGTTCGTGTCAAAGAAAGCATCAATGTCCTCCGCCAGACTACCTCTGAACTCCTCATCAAGAAGCGAGTAGGGGGGGAATCTCCAGGTGAACGGGGGAATTCTTTTCGTCGGGACTGCCAATGTCAAAAGTAGGGGAGAATGGTCCGAAAGTGTACGGGGCAGCACCTCGCATCTACTTATACCTGCAATTATCGTTTGTGAGGCAAGGAAGTGATCTATGTGCGTATGTATATCATGGTGAGCCGAGTAGTGTGTGAACCTCCCCCGTGTGGGGTGCTTAGTGCGCCAAACATCAACCAAGTCTAGTTTCAGCATTTCCGCCTGCATAAGGAGGGCCGATGCTGCCGGGCGACGAGTCTGCCCCCGCGATCTATCCTTATCAGGGTCGTACACAAAGTTAAAGTCCCCCCATAACATCTTGGAGGTCTCGTAGGGCCTGCAACGCATTGCTAAACCAGCATAGAACTCGGGGTGGTCGTAGTTGGGCCCATAAACATTAACCACTACCAGGTCCAGACCTTTACCCACGCACCGTGCAATTAGGATACGTCCCTCAGGGTCCGCGTCTATAAGGGACAGCTGCAATTGTGAGCGCGGATTTACCCATATGAGGACTCCCCTACAGTGTGTGGTGAATCCCGCTGCCAGGCAGTTACCCCTAACACCTGAGGTATCAAGAATCTTACTCTGGGGGGGAGATGTGTTTCCTGTATGAGCGCAAGATCAACATGGTGTCTATGTAGGTAGTTCAACACCTTCCTAAGCTTACGGTGATCATTCAACCCCCTCACATTCCATGTTATTGCCTGCAGTGAGTCGGGCCTAGCTTCCCCAGACATTCTACCTACGTCTGCCATTTCTGAAGAAAAAACAGTGTATCAGCAAACAACATGTCCCCAGTTCCGTTAAACCCTGTCCAGCAATGTACAATAAGAGCAACAGTTCCTGCAATATAGCTATCAGTCAACAACCTGCTTGGCGTACCCATTAGAACCCCCCAAATGAAACCGTAACCTCCCGAAACCTGTACCTCCCCCCACCCACTGCAGACCTCCCCCAACCTGGCCTGACAGGGTCCAATCCCACCCTCAGAACTTGAAAACATAGAACCATCCTGGAGTATCCAGGACATAGACCACCTGGGGTCAACGTGAGCTATGCGCACTGGGGCAGAGGTCGCTAGGTGAAACACAACAGAAGACCTCATTAGAGTAACGTACAGTCGCCGCCCCAGGTGCCACTCTGACTAGTAATGTCCATCAACGGGAAGGATTAACAGCACCCTACTGTAGCACACACACTGCCGCCCCCAGAAAGTCCCAAACATAGTTTCGTATCTCCGCTTTGCATTCAGAGGGCATGGAAAGGGAGAAGGTTACAACAAAGAAAAAAAGAACGATCTCACCCAGCTTTCAGCTTTCGGGAATGTTCTGGACGCCTTCGTCGCCTCTCACCCGGAAGTGTGAGCCGCGTGAAATCACAGCTGTGCAGTGTCACAGTACAACCGCACCAGAATGGATCTTGTGGTTACTAAAGTGCGTCACACAGGTGATGGCTAGGTCGTCATTCCTGTTCATCCAGCCTGCTGCTGTCCGCTGGATCGTCGGCTGTTCTGTTAGGGCTAGTCCTCAGCTCCTTGGCCCACTCCTTCAGCGATTTCTGCAGATCCTTAGGGTCGGTGAAAAAATGTGAGTGCCCCCTCCTGTTTATTCGCAGCTTCACAGGATACAGCATTGCGTAGTCGAGACCCATCTCTCACATTTGTCTTTTGTAGGGGGCAAAGCGCCGCCTCTCCTCTTGGACTTTCGCCGTGAAGTCAGGGTACAAGGAGACATCCATGCCTTCGTTCTGCAGCTTCCCTTTCTCTCTGCCTACCCTAAGCGCAGCGTCGCGTTCTCTGTAATTCAGTAGTTTTGCGATGATCGGCCTAGGAGCAGCCCCTGTGGGTGGTCGCTGAGTCAACGTACGATGGACCCTTTCGACTACAAACATCGGCGAGAAGACATTGTCCCCCAGAAGCGAAATGAGCAGCTTCTCAACAAACAGTTCCATCCTCCCGGTCTGCGTCGTCTCCGAAATTCCTGTAATACAAATGTTCGAGCGTCTCGAGCGGGCCTCCAAATCCTCCGACTTCTCCTGGATGACTTGTAGGAGTCTGGGGAACTGCTCACTATCCTTGTCCCACTCAGTTTGTGCCTCCTCCACCTCTGAGATGCGCCTCTCCGACATATCGAGTCTCTCCGCATGCTTGTCAACTCTTTCCGCCATGCGATCCATGCGGTAGGTGAGCGAGTCTATCTTCGTGCCTATGGACGCCATACTTTCCTGCAGCCCCCGTTCCATGGAAACTAGCATGTCCTTAATGTCGGCATATAGCGTGTTTTCAGGGCCCGAACTTTTAGCTGGGGGGTCCGGCTGTTGCTCTTCGGTGGCTTTTGACTTACGTTGGTCAAAGGCCAGTTTGGATTGCGTTCTGTCATTTTTGCCCATGATGTAGTGTCCTAGTCCGCTTAGGCCGCACTTCCCGGAGCTTATCTCTGTACACTGCTTGCAGCTTAGGAGTGGGAACAGGTACACTGCGCCTCGCTGTCTTTCCACACACTGATCTTTCCGCCTTCACCACTGTCGCTTTCTCTGCTTACTCCGCGCCGTAGGGCGAGGTGCCTGGGCCCACCATGCAGAATCCTCAAGGGCGGCACAAGCCCTTTCCACTGCAGGCTTCCGTGCACTACTCCCGCGACAACAGTGTGTTTGTGAGATCCCTTCTTCGTCGCCTCCGCGTGGGCACCACGTATGTCCAGTTGCGCCTATCCACAACGCGTAGTTTCCGGCTTTGTAGCTGCGTCCAACGGCACTAGGCGCTAGGCATCAGAGGCAGTATGCACAGCGCATCTAACATAGCCCAGTACCCCACAGTTCCTTCCAGCGGTGAGGGTATAGTATAAGCGGCTCAATTTGTGTCGACCTTGCACAGGGGGGGGATTTGAGCCTTCCCCGGGGCAATACCAGTTGGCCAGGACCCACCTTAGCTGTACCGTCGCCAGGGGATTCCTATGATGACACCCCTGTGAGTCCCCTGTGACCCGGCGTGCCAATGCTGAGGTCGCCGCGGCGCTACACGGCAGCTTGTGGCGCTGTTTGATGGGGTGGGGGAGCTCCTCCAATCCCCCAACCTCGGGGCACCCACACGATCACCGCGCCGGGCCGCTACACAGGTCGCTGCGTGCCACCCACGTGTCCTTCAGCCGTACCTCTCTGCCGAGTCACACAGCCGTACACCAATCTCCGCCGGACTCCGCACCCCTCTGTCCGTTGTCCGCTCCTGTCGCGGCCGACCCGCGCCGCCCGCTGATTTTCGCGTCCTGGGCACAGGTCCAACGACCCCGGGGCCACAACTCTCCGCCAGCCGCACATCAGGTTACGTACGCCGGCCAGGCATTCAGGCGAGTCCGCTGCTGCAGGGCCTGGGTCTGCCGGGGCCTCGTCTCCCCGTAGCGCCGAGGATTGCGGTAGATCTGCTGGGAGAACACCACCGAGTGTGCTCTGCAGTGGTCCTGGCCGCTGGGCTTACTTCCGAAGGGCAAAATCCCGTCGATGAAGGATTAAAATGTAGGATTTTGCAGGTGCCAACTCGGAGCTCGGCGCTCACGCGTCCGGCATCAACGCCTGCAAGCTCCGCCCCCCGCCTAGTCCCTTTTATAATTACATATTTCCTTCTCTATACTTTTGCTTCGTATTTGTTTGCTCATGTTTTTTCCCCCAAGTTTGTCTTTTGCAATTGCTCTAATCTACCCTAATTTTTATTCTGTGACTTTCTCTTCCAGAACGATTCAGAAAAGGGGGTGGTGATGGACAGAGTATCTGAATTAAACAGAACACTCGTACCCAGTCGAGAGATCAGGGCTTGATCCATCACCGTTTTTTAGCTCACTGTACCATCCCATCTCAGAACTTGGCTACATGCAAATTAGTCTGTCCCTGGCCCAGTGCATCATGGGAACAGGGCAGACCAAACTACCAAGCCAATTCTTTAACTGGAAAGGAAACAAGCTTCCGGGGACCGGTTTCTGGCATTACAGCCGTCTTCGGCCCGGCTTGCTTGAATCCTGATGATGCAGTGAGCAAGGGACTCACATCTGAGTATACCCTTCCACGCTTATGGTGGACAAAACGATTCAGAAAAGGGGGTGGTGATGGACAGAGTATCTGAATTAAACAGAACACTCGTACCCAGTCAAGAGATCAGGGCTTGATCCATCACCGTTTTTTAGCTCACTGCACCATCCCAGCTCAGAACCTGGCTACATGCAAATTAGTCTGTCCCTGGCCCAGTGCATCATGGGAACAGGGCAGACCAAACTACCAAGCCAATTCTTTAAGTGGAAAGGAAACAAGCTTCCTGGGAACCGGTTTCTAGCATTACAGCCGTCTTCGGCCCGGCTTGCTTGAATCCTGATGATGCTGTGAGCAAGGGACTCACATCTGAGTATACCCTTCCACGCTTATGGTGGACAAAACGATTCAGAAAAGGGGGTGGTGATGGACAGAATATCTGAATTAAACAGAACACTCGTACCCAGTCAAGAGATCAGGGCTTGATCCATCACCGTTTTTTACCTCACTGCACCATCCCAGCTCAGAACCTGGCTACATGCAAATTAGTCTGTCCCTGGCCCAGTGCATCATGGGAACAGGGCAGACCAAACTACCAAGCCAATTCTTTAAGTGGAAAGGAAACAAGCTTCCGGGGACCGGTTTCTGGCATTACAGCCGTCTTCGGCCCGGCTTGCTTGAATCCTGATGATGCAGTGAGCAAGGGACTCACATCTGAGTAAACCCTTCCACGCTTATGGTGGACAAAACGATTCAGAAAAGGGGGTGGTGATGGAAGGAGTATCTGAATTAAACAGAACACTCGTACCCAGTCAAGAGATCAGGGCTTGATCCATCACCGTTTTTTAGCTCACTGCACCATCCCAGCTCAGAACCTGGCTACATGCAAATTAGTCTGTCCCTGGCCCAGTGCATCATGGGAACAGGGCAGACCAAACTACCAAGCCAATTCTTTAACTGGAAAGGAAACAAGCTTCCGGGGACCGGTTTCCAGCATTACAGCCGTCTTCGGCCCGGCTTGCTTGAATCCTGATGATGCAGTGAGCATGGGACTCACATCTGAGTATACCCTTCCACGCTTATGGTGGATAAAACGATTCAGAAAAGGGGCTGGTGATGGACAGAGTATCTGAATTACACAGAACACTCGTACCCAGTCAAGAGATCAGGGCTTGATCCATCACCGTTTTTTAGCTCACTGCACCATCCCAGCTCAGAACCTGGCTACATGCAAATTAGTCTGTCCCTGGCCCAGTGCATCATGGGAACAGGGCAGACCAAACTACCAAGCCAATTCTTTAAGTGGAAAGGAAACAAGCTTCCGGGGACCGGTTTCTGGCATTACAGCCGTCTTCGGCCCGGCTTGCTTGAATCCTGATGATGCAGTGAGCAAGGGACTCACATCTGAGTATACCCTTCCACGCTTATGGTGGACAAAACGATTCAGAAAAGGGGGTGGTGATGGACAGAGTATCTGAATTAAACAGAACACTCGTACCCAGTCAAGAGATCACAGCTTGATCCATCACCGTTTTTTAGCTCACTGCCTCATCCCAGCTCAGAAACTGGCTACATGCAAATTAGTCTGTCCCTGGCCCAGTGCATCATGGGAACAGGGCAGACCAAACTACCAAGCCAATTCTTTAAGTGGAAAGGAAACAAGCTTCCAGAAGTCAGTTCTAGGCACTATTCCTGAGAAAGATAAAATCAAAGACTTGGCGGAAACATGGGAAAGCATTGTGCAGTTTATTTAATTACTTTCCCTTTCTTGTGCTTAGTAATGTGAGGAGTGTGCCTGTTCCAACAAGGGATAGCCAGGCTCTAGAGTCAGATGCTAGTCCACCATTCTCCCCGTGAGGATTTCGTAGGATGTGGGATGGTAGAAGAGTAACGGCTGGTATCTGGGCAAAGTGGTGAGTGAGGGGGAAATGGGGACGGACAACAAAATAAAAATAAATAACTTACCTGCATCCATGTTCCGATCTGACTCAGTGCACTGCAGTTACAAGCTCCCAGAATCCCCTGTGGCCAATCCTGACGCTGCGTGAAAGCAGTGCCAGGATTGGCTTGAGCACTATGGAATTTCACTCTCAGGTAGACTGAGAGCCTGCATGTGCCCGCTTTCTCCAACCCAGCAATGCATATGGTTTAGCCAGCCTGGAACGGTTGGCAAATTGTCATGCACACTGATTACAGTGCCAAACACTCCTCCAGTAGCCTGTCATATTCAGGCACCGCCCCAAGCCTCGGCTCTAACAGCCAAAATAAAACGATAATAATCAAGCATTTATTATTGTTTTATTAATCATTTTTTTGGCTGTTGGCTGGTGGTGGTGGGGGGGGGGGGCGTGACGCTCCTCCCCCCTTAGCGGGGAAGCCTCAGAGATGGTAGAGCAACCTTCCGGATCAGTCCAAAATTGATCTGGTGAAAGAGGGTTGCAGGGATAAGGAACGGTGAGAGAGACACAACACACTAGACACAACGCAGAAGAATCCCTCTGCACGCCCGAGTGGATTGCATTGTAATGAGTGATTTCAGTACCAGGGCTGCAGGTCTTGTAATACCAAGTTGCACAATGACAATCAGTATATATGAAAAACACACATGAATGCAAACACGACAAAGGGAGACAGTTTGCACTCACCAGGAACTTCAGAGGAACGGGCCCAGAAGCACCAGGGGGACTGTCAGGCAAAGCAGCTGCAGCGATGGGACCATATGACCAAGGATCATGGAGTGCAGGATTATAAATAAGGAGAGGCAGTAAGGAAACAAGAGACTAGGAGAAGCATGAAACAGGGAGAGAACAAAACAACAAATGTCGATGGTACACAGTACTAAGATGAACTAAGCATGATAAGGAGTCACACAACAAATCCCCGATGAACCCTTTCTTTAGGGTTTCATCAAGATACTCATTAGGTGGTGTTCCTTGATAGTTAAAGGATCCCACCATGAGCCAGGAACCAGATACATGGAGCAATCATACACCATAGAGGGTGCAAAGAGTCAGCATTGAGGTTTATTAAAGCCATCAGCAAAGTCTTGACACACCTCTGGCATGGCAGATAACGATAGATGCTCCTGTTGCAATGCCAGGCATGCGAGATTCTCCTTTTTCTAAAGACCTCCCCTCGGAAAGCACTCTTCTTGACAGAGTTTGGATGAAAATTTAGTTTTTCAATCTACATAGGAATGGAATTATGGATTTGCCGAAACAGAGTTACTAGTACAACGGAAAAAACAGGGCATCAATCAAATTGCAAGTAAATGACTCCACCTGCCTTTGAGAAGGGACCATTAAAACGGAAGTGGCATTTGAGATATTCTTGGGATAGTTGGGAAAACCTTAACCCCTGAGATAGGTTCTGTGACGCTGTTGTTCTGTTCATGTAATCCTGCCATCTTCTGAAATGTACAGTCCCTAAAACAACCAGATGCTCTACAGTTCAATTATAGCCAAAAGAGTGCATTGATCATTAGGAGTTGTAAGTTTAACTGGGAAATAATAGTTGTGGTCTTGAAGGTGCAAAACGTTTGACACAGAAAGGCCTGTCCTGGGTTTTTGAGTCAAGGACAGGCCAAGGTTGGTCGTTTTCCTGCACCCAGGGACAGCTTCATAGAAAATGCATCTCTTTACCACAATAGATGTATAGACATGCTTTAGGCTGGTGATTTTTTTACATTGGGTTAAAGGTTTTTTCAAATTCTGAACCTGTATAGGTTCCTCTGGTTTTCCTTCTGTTAATGGGGGCATTTCTATTTCTTTGAGAGGCGGTGGACGAACCCACCCTCTTAATTTATTCTTCAAATGTCATTTCTGGACTTCAATCTGAAGCATTACTTCTTAAGGGCTTCAGTTGTGGTAGGTCAATTTACCACTAGTGACAACGCATCTTTCTGTTCTTCCCGCAAGCCATTGTAGGACGTGTCTATGTTCAATCCACTCTACCTCCTTCTTTACTTGCAAGAACTTGCTAACATATGAAATGATATCTCGAGGTCAATGCTTCAATGTGAGCAGATTATCATTAGTGTGTTTTCTGGAAAAACAGCAGAGAACGGTTGAAGAAAGTCTAATCAGAGTATGCAGGGAACATCTCCCTTTTAGGAAGAAACTCAAAACTTTCCTGTTTAATCACTAGCTGGTTTAGGGCTTTGAATTGGATCATGACGAGTTGCTGCTCTTTAGTTGCTGCCAAAGGCGCGGAGATACTCCTTCGGGAGTCGATTCGCAGCGCCATAAAAACATGCAAATAAATAAATAAATAAATGCCATAATAATGGGCTATCTCCATTAATTAATGGTGTGGCACAGGCTAGAGCATCTTGGGCCAAGTGAGAGAGGATGAACCTGATCTTAGACCGATCTGTTTGGAACAGACAAGGTAGATTTAGAGAACGTAGTCTGCACTGAGCAGAAAATATTGTAATTTATGAGGATCCCAATATCTCTGGAAATGATTATATTGTGAGTGAGGCCTGTTAATAGAAGTGAACCATGCCTGGAATTTGAATCCACTGTGTATTCTCTAGTAACCACAACAGGACTTTCAATCCCCCCCACAGATAGGTTCGTTGCTAAGAGATTAATCTTGTTTAACAAAAAAGTTTGCTCTTGAAAAGCTACCTCCAATCCACTCTTTATCCTATTAATAGCTTGTGCCATAGCCTGAAGTGGGATAACACCTGAATTCGTGCCTGAAAGTGGGCCTGGTAAACTATCAAGAATGTGCCCAATCCTCAGTGGGAGAGTAAGGGTCTGGACTCAAGATGGTAATCCATCAAACTCAGTGTAAGGACTTCTGAGAGATGGGATGGTACAGCAACCTCCTGGATCAGTTAGCAACTGAGCGAGAGGCTAATAGGGCTAAAGAAAGGAGAGAGAGACACACCATGCCAGTGAGGACATGTCATAGGAGAGTCTCTCTACATGCCTGCAGTGGGTGGCACTGTAATGAGTGATCTCGGAGTCATGGCTAAAGGCCCTATAATACCAAGTAGAACAGTGACAATCAGTATATACGAGTAACACACAAACGCATATGAAATAAGGGCAAGCTGTCTGCACTAACTGGATCCTTCAGAGGAGATGGCAATGACAAAGCACCAGGAAATACCCGGAAGACAATCAGGCAAAGCAGCTGTCGCGATGTAGCCAAATCAACCAAGGACCATACAACTCAGGATGCTAACAAAGGAAGAGGGGAGGAGGTAAAGGAACAAGAGAACAGGGGAAACACACATCAGGGGAGATAATAAAACAACATACATGGCGAGCACACAATACAGTGATGAACTAAACAAGAGCAAGGTTCATGAACAAACAGAAAATTGCCGGTGCTATCTTACTAGATCATAAGCCCTTTTATAGTAATCAGAAGGTGCTGTGCTTCCGCTCCTGACCCTGACCTGGAACTGTCTTTTCTTGACCCTCTCTGCATTTGAGTGGGCCCGCCACCAAGAAAAGGTACTCCACAATCTCCAATCCTGCCTTGTCCATCAGGCACCTCTTAGACAGAAACAACATTCTTGCACTTGTGTCTCTTTCCCTGCGTGTTCCTTGATGGAATCCTGCCAAGAAAGTAGAAAATAAACATAGTATGGAGGCAGAAATACACAGTCAACCCTTTCAGGCTATCAGGCCATTCTATGCCCATTTTCATCTTCCTCTGTTCTGCCTCTCGGTTTTACGTCACACACCGGAGTTATTCATGATCTATCCTTTGGGGGGATGATGGGTGCCACCTCTCCTCACTCCACGAGTCGTCTCTCTCCTCCTCTGTGGAAGAATTTGGACCACTTTGCCAACCACACTCTTCCCAGAGACAGGATTCTAAGCCGTCCTCCTTGGGCTTTGGAAAATACCCTTCTGAATCCATTTCTGGACTACGCCGCTTTATGTCTCATAGCAGAGCCTTAGAGAGGCCCCGCCTCAGCACGTGCCTTCATGGATGTAATGCATCATGTGGTGCACTGCTTCCTATGTAGGGACGGGGGGTGCAATACCAGGGTGGGGGCGGGGGGGGGGTGCGGGGGCACAGTATGTGCTCCACCAAGCACCCCCAGGACCATAAGAGTTTTGTTGCCTCACAGCCCCCCTTTTCATGGTGCGCTCACCGCCATGGAAAGGGTGCTGGTGAGTCAACTCAGAAAATGCTCTGCATTGCTGGCTGCAGCCCTGCCAGCATATTCCTACTCTTGAAAGACCGCTCGCCCAGCTGGATCCTTGATCCCGGCAGTGTGAGCGGTCTCGTGGCGGTCTGACCGACGCAGCTGTAATAGTGTGGTCAGTCCCACAGTATGGCGGTGGTCGCCAAACTCATAATTAGGCCCTTACAGGTAGATTCATCAAAGACCCGTTTTGCGAGTCTTTAATAGCGATTCATAAGGAATCGCTATTACAGACTCGCAAAACGAGATTCATGTAGGAATCGCAAAAAAAATTGCGATTCCTACACATTCCTTATTTGCGATTAGCAAATTGCCAATCGCAAATAAGCAATAACTCCCCATTTATTCCTATGGGCCTAAATGAATAGGGAGTATTCCTTATTTGCGATTAGCAATTAGATAATCGCAAATAAGATAGCGATTTCAAGGGTGCCAGGGGTGTCCAAAGGACACCCTGTAGCACCCCTGAAATGCTAATTTACACAGGTGTTGCGTTGTCTAACATGCAACAGAGAAAAATGCACTAAAGTGCTTTTTTCTTTTTTTCGCAATTTATCACGAAGTCAGACTTCGTGGTAAATAGCGACCAAATATTGCGAATTCGCAATTTGAAATTGGTTGATGAATTGCATTTAAGGAATCTCTAATAGAGATTCCTTAAATCCAATTCCTCGCAAATATGCGATTTCGCAAATAGCGATTTTTGCATTTGGGATGATGAATTCCAAATGCAAAAATTGCACTCGCAAAGGGCCAGATTCTCAGAATCTGGCCCTTTGCGAGCGCAATTTAGCTTGATGAATCTACCAGTTAGTCTTTCTTCTTTCTCTATTGGGCACTCAGGACCTGTTGACGAGGCGTTTCTCCCAAAGGCAAGTGTACTCCGTTGCAGGGACCTTCCTACCCATCAACCCTGCAGACCTTGGAATCGATGTGGGAGTATGGCATTGCAGTACGTTATGTGATTGTTTAAATTACTGGTAGTATATTACAATCACCCATAACAATATTTTCGAAAAAGACGTAAAAAACTAAAGGTAATTATTATAGCGTTGAACTTTCCATCTCTCTACAATCTGAAAACCAATGAACTTTATCTGTTCTCATCCAGCTCCTCTCTCATGAACCGAGCTGTTGCTCCCTCTGCCCCGACGTCTGGCAACACTTCACTCATAGTGCATTTTGTCATTTGGAGAAAACGTTGCTTTTGTTGTTTTCTGCATCACCAGTGACAGTGCTAGAGCGCGCAGTTTTCCCCAGGTCACCCGGGATACCAATTCTCTAACACGCACTGGGCCCTTGGCGTGAAGAACACATTAATTTCATTTGGGTGAAACTGGGTGAGGATTTCTCCTCCTGCACGCTGCTAGGAGTAATCAAGTTTGGATTTACCTCTGCTTACCATGCACCCGACTTACCACAGGCGCAATTCCTTGACGGACCTGGAGCTGTTAAAGAAAAGTAGACAGGCCTAACATCCAATACACCTTAAAATCCTTAAAATACTTTCCACAGTTTTGTAAAATGACCACAGACACCTGATTAAGTTCGAGTTTTTATATAAGATTTCAAAGTGAAGAAGCCAAAATAATAAGCGATACACAGAGTAATATATCAAACATCAAAATCAGTACCAATAGGTAACTTTGCACAAAAAATATGACCATTTAGAATATATGGGAAACTAAAGGGAGAAGTTTTAGCACGTACTATTCACTGCAACGTTATACTAGAACATAGGAATGGGATGGGACTTAGAACATGTACTTAACCTAAGTGTTCAGAATATTCTTGCTAAGCTCACTGCAAACCACTAAAGGAAAGGGAAAAACGGGAACATGCTATGGTTTATAAAATCAATGAATTTCTGAAGGAGAGGGGGAGAGAAGGAACCAACTAAAATTCAGGCACATATAAGTTCAATGGCAATAAGGCAATAACACAGGTAAGAATGTTAACTGATCAGACGAGAGAGAGAGAGAGAGAAAAATGAGATACGCAAACCCACAATCTATATTTACCTAATTCAGATTGAAGACCAACCCTGGCCACGGGTCAGTTGGGAAGACGGGGACAGGGACCCTCAGAAAAGGAATGCCAGACTGTGAGCAGGTACAGCTCACGGAGAATAAGGACAGGATACCCCTCAGGTTCGGATCAAGGACTGGGCATCCCAGGGTACGACCAACACCCACAGCTTCGGACAGCAACGCCTGCGTTACCCCCTCCTGCAAGTAATCCGCCAGAAACCCTGATTGGATTTTCGAATTCCCCAGCAAAGTGCTTCGCCAGCACTTAGGATTTTCCACCCCTTGGGAGTTTGTGGAAAGTAAGGACAAAGTGCTCCGCAGCACTTTTCAGGCTTGAACACCTATTGAGATCGTAGGGTCAGTGACAGGTCTGCTACTCGGACAAGTCGGACAATTTTCCTAAGCTAAACTAGGGTAGTTATACAGGTTTGGGGACCCTCAGACCACCCATTAATGTTGCAAGTGACAGTTTCCCACATTGTGATTGGTCAGGAGAGGTGGTGCGGTCTTTACCACCTCCTAGAATTCAGTTTCACATGATTAATATGCAATTTTGAATACCCGCCCCTCCGGTTCACGTTCCCATGCATAGAATACAGCAGTACAGGACAGTTTTCAATAGGTAGCAACAGTATTGCTTCTTTCAAGGTAAGACTCCGTATTCCCAGCGATGTTCCCAGGCGCATTGTGCTTCAGGTGCCAGCTGGCTAGGTTTAGCTTCTGCGCAGTTGGAACTTTCTCAGGTCACGTGACGGTGCCCAGCAGAGCTTCAAGTATGGCTCCGCTCATGAATACCCAGCCCACAAAGACGCGGTACATGAAAAGTAAGCGAAAACAAATTAGAATCATACATAAAATGATCGCACTGTATACCGTGATAAGAGATAACCAACCCTTACTTTTATAATAACTATAGCATTAGGGATTAACGCGAAAGAATAGATAGGCTAAAAGCTGCTGCAGTAAGCAGAGAGCGTGGTGAGAGACAAGCGGCCATATTTAGCATCAATGCGCATGAGCACAGAATCCCTCCAGAATGCGAGTGCGTCACATCACATGGGTATGACCGACGCATGCGCAGACTGAATTTGCGGCAAAGCAGCCATTTTCAGTGCAAGCTTCGTTAGTACGTGAAAAGACAAACAAGCAAGCATCCTAGGGACACCCGCGTGTAGGGGAAACCACTTCACAAATGACGAACAATGGTGTTAATATTATTATGCAATTATAGACAAGGGTTTTGCATACGAGCAAGGCGCTATGCGTGCGAATCCTTGCTCCATCAATCCCCTCTTTGATGATATTTACTATCATCACTACATGAAGGAAACAGATGCCAACTTTTCTCATTCATTCATATCGTCCATTTCGATTTCAATAAACTTATTGTTTAGTTTTCTTTCAGCTTCCCTATGAGAGTGGTGATTTTTCGCCTTTTTATAAATTGCACTCTTCAGCTCTTCTAATTCTAACTCATCAATGTTTCTTTTCACCCCCCTCGGATTTACTGTGTATTTCTTTTTACACTTCTGACATTTGCAGCAGATAAAAATGATCAATACAATCACACCTATTATGACTATTGGCATCAGTATTTTCCACAAAATATTTCTACCTAGATTAGTAAACCAACTACCTATAGAGGAGAGACCTCCAGTCAGTCTCGTCCAGGCACTGTCAACCTCCAATGGTTTGAGTTCCTTTTCCAAATTAGTTATGTTCCTCACATATTGTTTTAATTCGATACTCTTATCAGGAATGTAGGTGCAACAATGTTGCGCTCTCAGCATTCTACAGACTCCGCCCTCTTTTGCTAATAGGGTGTCCAGGGCAAGACGGTTTTGTAAAACCATTGATCTGATCGCAACCATTTCAGTATTGACCAGCAGGAAACCAGCAGCAGTGTCCGTTGATAACCGGTCCACTACTGTAGACAATTTGCAGATTCTATGGGTGTTCAGAACTACCCCCATTCCGGGTATCAGTGCACTAAAAATATCACCTACAACTTCGCCTACACTTTCGCGTTTACTACGCACTAAGCCATTAGTTTCATCATCGCTTCCAGCTGCATTGCTCACATGGTATATTTTCGGGAAAACAATGCCAAAGTAGCAGCTCCCATACCAGTGATCCGGCAATTTGAAATAAGCCTTGTTCCCACATATATAATATATTCCGGGAAACACAGGTTCTGACCCGTTTTTGAATCCCCAACCTCCAATTACCTTATAATTATGTTCACACTCGCTGGAACCGATGAATACATTGTTATAGTACTCTGTCCTTTCCCTATGGATACAAAGTTTCCCCTTTCCTTCAAAATCCAGCAACAAGGCAGGACTGGCTTCGCCTTCTGAGGTGTTATCCATGTGCTCAGCCCACCTAGGAACTCTTTCCTTCTCGTCATCTGCCTTCTTCTGAAACTTTTCTCTCCTTCTATCTGCCATCTTTATAAACATCTTTTCCTGCTCTTGCAGAGAACAGGTCAGATTGTCTTCTTTTGCTTGATCTAAGTCTATGTTACCTATAGTCAGGAAATATTCTCCCATATAGCGGGTCACGTCACTAGTAGTATGTACACGGTTCAAATGTCTTCTAATGGGAAGTTCAGAAAATACTACGTCCTCATTTGAATAATAGTACTGCAAGGAGCTTCTATAGAACAAGCTAGCTAATATACTACAGGATATTCCATAGGTCAAAGGTAGATGGTGGTATGTCACGCCTTCAGCCACTGAAGTTGGCAGCTTCATGCAGACATAACAGTCCTCTATTTCCATAGCTTCTACATAATGCACTAACAAGTTAGCAAAAACATTTAAGTGCGTCCTGTTCTTCATTTTGTGAAAGTGTAGTCCATCCTCATCTGGTGCTTCTAAATCAGGTCGTGTGTGTGTCAGTCCTACTCTTTTGTCGCGTCTTTCTAGTCTTCGTGGTGTTTCTGCAGTCGGTACAACTCCTACATCTACTACTTCGGGTTCAGTAGGGGACAAGTTAGGATTCTTACTTATCATAAAAGGTAGAAAAACTGTTAGTCCTATCCACATTACTATTAGCATAGCTACACTACACAAGCATATCTTACAACAGGTTTTGAGACACCCACAGCGGGATCTCCCAGAGACACTCGGATCAGACATTTTCAGCTTACAGGTGGCTTTTGCTACCCCTCTTCGTTTCTTTGCACCAAAGGCTCACTTCAGGGCTTCGCTTAAGGAGGGTCTTCGTCCGAACTCCGATCAGCAATGGACTCGTTGTCACTGTTGCCACTGTGGTGAGGCTCGTCAAACTCTTCCAACACAAAGTACGTCCATTCAGGGCTCCGATACAGTCGGTTCTGTTTCTTTATTCGGTCGCTCTTTCTCAGCGATTTGCCTTGGGCTGCATTCCTTTCACTTAAAGCCCTTTTTCGGTCTTTATCGTTTTCTTCGACTGTCTTTAGTCTGAGCCTTAGTCTCTTGACGTATCGAGGTGTACTTCTTCCTCCGTGCCTCCCAGTGGTTGAGGAGACTTCTCCTTCCTCGTGCACTCTTTTCACTTTTTGTTGTGGCACTTCTGATTCCCTGCCTGTCTGACTAGTTCCAGGTCTTTCGTCTATTTCTTCTGCCTGGTCGCTAATCTGTCCCTGCTCAGATTCAAATCGCACTTTCTTTTTACTTTTTGTTACTGTTGTTTCCGTTGTCTGAGCACTTTGATCTAGTTCTATCTGTTCCTGTTCATGCTCTTCGACCTCTTCGCTTTCTTCTGCATGAACGTCAGCCCTAATTTCTAACTGTCCCTCTCCACTCTCGGGAGTTTCAGGAGGAGTGTCGATGTCTTGATCTGACCCTACTTGGCCTACTTCCTGATCAGGTGGGTTATGGCTTTCATTGACCTGACCTTCTTCTTCTACTCCTGACTCACCTGGACTATCCCACTCACTATCTAAGTATGAATATTTCCTTGTTCGTATTGGATCATGAACTGGTTCGTCGGCGGGATACCATTCAACGTCTCGACTTGTGCTCGGCAGTTCGATGTCAGCTAGCTCCGGACTCTCTTCCTCGGAGGTCTCTTCAGCTGTGCTGCCTTCAGCTCCAGTCGCGTTTTCTCCAGATACCCGCTTTGTGTGGCTGGCGTGGATCCACTTCGGTACACCAGCGCACTTCACAGCAGTGGTAGTGACGAGGATCACTTGTCGTCGCTTTCCCCACCTTGGCTTCAAGCAGCTGCTCCGGGTGTGTTTCTTTAACACCACCCAGTCTCCTGGCTGCAGGTTGTGTGCTGGAGTCTTTGGCCACTCGTCTTCAGTCTCTCCAATCTGCTGAGAGAGAGAACGCACTTGGTCACCCAGCTGCTTGCAGTATTCTAGCACCATATCATCAGAAATGCTTAGCAGTTTGTTTCCGGGTACCCATGCCTGGCGCATCACTCTTCCCATCAACACTTCATGGGGACTTAGGCCAGTCTTTCGATTCGGGATACTTCTCAGACTCATCAGCACCAGGGGTAAAGCTTCTATCCAGTTCATTTTTGTGGAATCACACATTTTTCCCAGTCTGGACTTCAGAGTGCCATTTATTTGTTCCACTACCCCAGAAGCCTCTGGGTGGTAGGCACAGTGCAGTCTTTGCTTCATTTTGAATGCTCTACAGAGTTCCAATAGGACATCGTTGGCAAAATGCCCACCTTGGTCCGTTTCGATCGTCTCTGGGATCCCATACCTAGGTATCAACTCCCTGAGCAATAGTTTGGCTGTGGTAATTGCGTCATTTTTCTTAGCTGGGTATGCTTCCACCCACCTAGAGAATAGACAAACTATGACTAAAACATATCTATATCCGTTGCATCTGGGCATTGTTATGAAGTCTGCCTGGATTCTTACGAAGGGACCTACTGCCTTTCCAATATTACTCTGTTTCACTACAGTCTTCTTTCCTGCATTGAATTGCTGACACACTAGGCACCTCTGGCAAAGCCTGTCCGCCTGGTCCCTGAACCTTGGATTGCAGAACACTTGTTCAAACACCCGACACATCGCATCTCTTCCCATATGTGTTGGCTCATGTATCATTCTGACCATGGGGTCGATCAAGCTATCAGGCAGTACAGGCACCCCAGCCGGGTTTACCACCACACCATCTTCTCGCAACTCGCACTCCTTTGCGGCCCACCTGCCTTTTTCTTGCCTGTCTGTGGCTTGTTGTATCTCTCTTAATTCTTCCCACGTTGACACATTATCAAACAACATAAGTTGGCAGCTGGTTCCATCCCACCGGGCAATTTGTAGGGACATCTGGCGTCGGGCACAAAACTGTGCAATTTGGTCAGCGTACCTATTACCGGCAGTCACATCATCATTTCCAGATCTGTGAGCCGCACACTTGACCACAGCCAATTCTTTGGGTAATTGGATGGCTTCCAGTAAGTTATGCACTACTTTCCCATTTCGGATAGGTGTGCCAGAGGAAGTCATGAATTCTCTTTGCAACCACAATTGGCCGAAGTCATGAACAACCCCGAAACAGTACTGACTGTCTGTGTAAACAGTAATTCTTTTGTTTTTTCCCCTCTTGCATGCTCGAGTTAACGCTATAAGCTCCGCCACTTGTGCAGATTTCACTTCGCGCATGTAAGATGCCTCGACGACTCCTGTCAGAGTAACCACAGCATAGGCAGCACTCAGACTCCCACTCTCATGTCTCAAACACGAGCCATCCACAAACATTGTTTTATCCCCGTCCCGTAGTGCTATTTCACGGATGTCAGGACGGGGCTTGGTGCTATATTCAGTCAGATCAATGCAATTATGTTCCCCACCCTCATCCGATTCTGCATCCAGAGGGACAGGTAACAGTGTCGCAGGATTTAGGACATTGCACCGGGAGATAGTTATATTTTCAGCACCAATCAAAATTCTCTCATACTTAGTCAGCCGACTAGGTGTGAGGTACTGGGTCCTAGTTCTAGTCAGTAGGATGACAACAGAGTGAGGAACATAGACAGTGACGGGATGTCCCATGACAATGCTCTCACTCTGTTCTAAACTGACGCAAGTAGCAGCAACGGCTTTTAAGCAGCCAGGCAGTCCAGCCGCCACTGGATCTAGGGTGGCCGAAAAGTAGGCGACTGGTCTTCTGACTGATCCGTGCTCCTGGGTCAAGACTGAAAGAGCACAATTTTCTCTGGTGTCACAGAACAGTTCAAAGGGTTTATTGTACTCAGGCATACCCAATGCAGGTGCGGTACATAGACAGTTTCTCAGAGTTACCCAAGCATTCATGCTCTCATTGTCCCAGTGGACGGGATCTTCCACTCCTTTCTTTGTCATATTTATCAAGGGTCGGGCTAGAGCCGCAAATCCTGCAATCCATTGCCTGCAGTAACCCACAACTCCCAAGAACATTCTCACTTCTTTCTGGGTTGTGGGCAGTTCCATTGCTTTAATTATTTTGATCCTTTCGGTAGTGACCTTCCTGATTCCCTTTTCTATCTGGTGCCCCAGATATTTTACTGAGTTTTTACAGAATTGTAATTTGTCAGGCGACACTTTATGTCCTCCCTTTCCTAGGTGATTCAGCAAGGCAATTGTGTCAGTGACACAGTCAGACTGGGTTTTAGATGCCACTAGTAGGTCATCTATGTACTGCACCAAAACAGACTCTCTTGGTAGCACTAGGGATTCAAGGCACTTTTTCAGTATCTGGTTGAAAATCGATGGACTTTCAGTGTACCCTTGAGGGACACGATTCCAGACATAGATATGACTGTCAAATTCAAAACTGAAAAGGAACTTGCTTTCTGGATGCAATGGGATGGAAAAGAATGCGTGGCACAGATCGATGACAGTGAACCATTCTGCGTTCCAAGGAATCTGGTAGAGTATCACTGCAGGGTTGGGTACAATAGGACAGCAAGGCACAACAATTTGGTTTACCTTGCGCAAATCTTGCACCACCCGGTACTTCCCACTAGGCTTTTTGATCCCAATGATAGGCGAATTACAAGGGCTGCTCAACACTTCTTCTATTATTTCTGCTTCTAGCAGCCTCGTGATTTCAGTCGCTACTCCTGCCTTCACTTCTGCACTCATTTTGTACTGTCTGGTTTTGGGATATACAGCATTTGTTTTTATTGCTATTTTAACCGGGTCCACATTTGCCATCAGGCCTACATCTTTTCCCGTGAAATCCCACACTTCGGGTACTACTCTTAGCTGGAGTTCCTCAGGTAAATCCTCAATGGTCAAAGGCTTGATATCAGCATCTTGTCTGACTAACATCAGTTTGTACAGGCCATCTTCATCGGGGGTCTGAATTTCAACGCCATTTGGTGTGCAGTAAATGGTACAACGCATCTTGCACAACAAATCACGTCCCAATAGGTTTACAGGACTGGAATCACAGACCACAAATCTGTGCATTTCCTTGAAATTTCCTATGGAAATCTCCATTGGTTCAGTTACAGGGGTACTTATTATCTGATTTGAGACTCCCACTACTTGGATCGCTTCTCCCGAGAGGGGTAGGTTAGGAACATCCACTGTTCTTACAGTAGATCTGGTAGCGCCAGTGTCCAACAGAAAGGTGACATCTCTTCCTTCAACCTTTCCTTCAATGTATGGTCCAGTCTGGTCTACCGGTAAGGAGGCGCCAAGTACGCACTCCTCATCCTCCCCTCTCAGGCCCCGTCAATCTTGATCTTCACAAAGGAAGGTATCACTTAGCAAGTACTGTGGAATGACTGCATTTCTTTCACTCTCAACCTCCCATACTTCCGCCCTCTCATTCTGCTGACCCTGACTCTTAAAATTCTGTCTAGGAGCGCGAGGTACTGGAGGTAATTTTACCTGTTGCTGAGTTTTCCTTGTCCCCTCTTTCGGCACCTGTGGATTCAAACCATTTACAGGGGCATTACCAGCCTGTAGGTGTGGACACTCGTCTCTCCAATGCCCCATCTGGCCGCACCCATGGCACGGAAACTTTTTCATGGCCTCCTCACGACTCATTTTAGGTCTGGGCTTTCCTCCCCCCCCAGAATTGGTATTCGGAACATTATTATCAGAAGTCATTTTACTTAACTGTTTTTCTTGCTGTTCGGCTAATTTTACCTGTGCCCACATCACTTTCTCCTTGAGGGCTTTCTTTTTATTTTCAATTTCATCTTCGCAGTATTTCGCATATTTCAGGACATCATCTATGGGCTTTCCCTGCCAACTGATTTTGTTATCTCGAATCCACTGTGATATTTCAGGCCTTAATCCAGCACAAATCTGTAACTGAAATGGGTCATGTCTTTCATGTCCACATTATCAATACCACTGTAAGTTTTGAACACCTGTAGTAACCTTTCATAAAATGAATGCACTGTCTCATCACGTTCTTGGGTTGTTCTATCTATTCGGGTCCAATCTGTCTCTTTGGCTGGCACCTTTTTCTTAAGATACTGTATGACCTGGTCATATTTCCTCATTACATCCGGTGAAGGGGCTCCCGTTCTCTCATCTCTGGGATATTCATCATTAGGCCAATCAATCTCTATTTTACATTCCGTCCACAGATCTACAGGGACCACAATATCGAAAAACCCATCCAGGTCTTTCAGCAGGCATTTCTGAACTTTTATGAAGCGCTCTACCTGTCGGTACCAGTCAACTGGTTTCTCGCGTAATTTCGGGAAGTCATTTGTAAATGACACAATGTCTTGCCTGGACCAAGGGACATGGACGTACTTCCCTCCCGGGACCTCTCTCATGGGACACAGTTTTTCTGTTGGGGTTACTTCCTTTAATACGAATTCTGAAGTTACTGACCCAGCCCTGCTGCCTTCCTTCTTCTTTGCCCACCTTGTTCTCCACTTCCCCACTTCGCCCCATTTCTGCAGGAGTTTCAACAATTCCTTTACTTGGATCTGTTTCCCCATCACATTCAGGCTTTCTAAGTCCTTGTCTGAAAAGTCCACTCTGTAGGGTTTCTGAAGGATTTTGGAGCGACTAACATCAACTCCCATTTCTGTGGCAGCATCCATTATCTTTTCGTGGAGCACCCTAGCACTCCGGGTAAGATTTTTACTGATGAATAGTAACTCTGCTTCATTATACGAGCTCAGGCGCTCAACTCCCACGTTCCCAGCCATCATTTCTTCTATTTCTATTCTTAATTTATATATTTCCAATGTTTTAGGTTGAGAAGTGGTCTCTTTCTCTATCTCCTTTGTCCATCTGTCTAATTCTTCAGGGGACACTAAAGAGGCGTTCCTGATTCCAGATGCACTTTCAATCACCACTTCCTTTTGTCTAGGCTGACTTCTTGCCCCTACTATACTGGCCCTCGGCTCCCTTATGGGCAAATCCATCAAACTTCCAGATTCACACTCACTTTCCTGATCCTCATCTATGAACACTTCTTTCCTCGGGGTCTGGAAGCTAGTAGTAGGCAGCATTGGGGTGATGACAGGAGGAAGGGGACTAATCAAGTCATTTTTATACATTGGGATAGCAGGACCAATAGTTACCGGAATGGTCAAGGCCTCAGGATGGGGATGCATCTGTGCAATGGTTCTGGCTAAGTCCTCTCGCTGTCTAGTCAGGACTTCTCTCTCCTTTTCCTGCAACCCCCTTTCAGCAGTATTGCCATGTAATACCTGGGGTACTAAGGATGGATAAATACTCGGGGCAGTCGGGGTAACCAATCGAGGGGGACTTTCCCCGAATGGTTGATAATTCGGGATTGTGGACTTAGGTCTGCAAAACTCATCCCTTCCACTATGCTTACTGCTTGTAGCTGTCCTGTCTGTATCACTTTCCCTCCCACTCCGGGGGTAATTGGTAACAGAACTTTGGGAATGCACCGAATCTGATTCCGCTACATAGGGAGGTGGATCCTTCATTAACAAGTCTTCCAGGTGTTCATCTTCTACATCCCCCATAGGTGCTAGGTGATGGGTTTTTGCTTTACATTTTCCTCTTTTCTCTTCTAGTACTCCCATCATGGGAAACAGTCCTTCAGTCAACATAGACTGCCTCCACTGTTTCATCTTCTGTTCTTTGGTCGGCGTTGGAAGTCTGGGATACCACCTACTCACTCCTTTATCCATTCGGGGTTTATCTCGCTCTGCAGCCTCAATCTCCCATTCCTCCAAAGCTTCGTACTGGGTCAACCTAGGTCTAGGGTGTAACTCATTCATGCGGGTCCTTAAGTTAAACAGGATCCGACCATTAAATGTACCTTCAACAGGGAATGCCAGGACTCCGTCATCTACAGTATACTTTGCCCAATTTTCTAGCCAGATACAAGTGTGATACCCTTTATCAAACATCATAAAAGAGGCAGGGGTATTTGGCGGGGGAATGAGTACGCCTTCTCTCGTTCTAATGGGCTTGTCAGTTTTGAAAAAGTTCTTCACTTTATCCGAAAATGACAATTTTCTCTTTATTCCATACATCATGTGCGGTCTACCTCGTATAAGCTGATCCTTATGAAATCCTAGGTACTTTGGATTCGGTATGAAGTCTGGATACCACATACAACTCTCCAGACTCGCTTCTAACTCGGCTTGATTAATTTTGTTTACTTTCGTGCTTCCAATGCTAGCGCGACTTTTATTTCGCGCCACCCAATCAGGTCAGAGAATACAACTACGGTCAACCAATGGGTGCGCGACCTTTTCGCAAGACAGAGTCTCCCGTTTCGGCACTCTCCCCTCCTTCACAAATTCAGCTCCGCTACACGCCCGCTGTCCTGACCAATACCAGCGCGGCACGGAGTGACGTCAGAGCAGCTCTCCGACTGACTCCCGCCTTCACAAGGTAACGGAAACTTTTTACTCTCTCTAAAGTGCAAGTGCAGGTTTTAGTTAACAATACACAACGTTTGCCACTATGTCTGAGTGTTCTAAAGAGAGAAAAGACTTTTCTTTCGCTACTAGTAAACCACTTCTGTCTACTTTTCATTCACTCTGGATAGACTTCTTTGCCTGTCCCTACACACTAGTAACATAGAACCCGTTATTCTTCTGACTCATCCACCTTGATCGGGGATATGTACTGAGCCAGGATTTCACCAGCGAACTATTTTACTTACCAGACAAGCCTCGGAGACCCTACTACTCCTTCCGTATGCGACCCTTACTAGGTGATATCGCAATGAAAGTTTTATAATGGACTCGTAGCTATCATTCACTCCAGAAACAAAAGGTCCTAATTAGTGCTTCCAGTTATCCTTAACCCTGCACTAATGATTCAAACTTAGTGACTTCAACAGCTAACCGGATTCTACTCACCGTTAGCTATAATACTTCCCCGGGGATTCAGACTACACTGAACATTTACAAACAATTCTGGGTTAATTCAACATGCAGTATTTATAACAGCAATGCAAATTCATGAACATTTACATATAAAAACACATTTCAAAAATATTGTAAAAATACAGTAACAATCAGCATACAGTAACAATCAGCAGCACGTTTTTGTATTCACGGTTTGTTTATGACTATCCTGCCTACCTAATCTAACTAGTCCAAACCATCCTCTGCTAGCCAGAAATTACTGCTAGAGCGCGCAGTTTTCCCCAGGTCACCCGGGATACCAATTCTCTAACACGCACTGGGCCCTTGGCGTGAAGAACACATTAATTTCATTTGGGTGAAACTGGGTGAGGATTTCTCCTCCTGCACGCTGCTAGGAGTAATCAAGTTTGGATTTACCTCTGCTTACCATGCACCCGACTTACCACAGGCGCAATTCCTTGACGGACCTGGAGCTGTTAAAGAAAAGTAGACAGGCCTAACATCCAATACACCTTAAAATCCTTAAAATACTTTCCACAGTTTTGTAAAATGACCACAGACACCTGATTAAGTTCGAGTTTTTATATAAGATTTCAAAGTGAAGAAGCCAAAATAATAAGCGATACACAGAGTAATATATCAAACATCAAAATCAGTACCAATAGGTAACTTTGCACAAAAAATATGACCATTTAGAATATATGGGAAACTAAAGGGAGAAGTTTTAGCACGTACTATTCACTGCAACGTTATACTAGAACATAGGAATGGGATGGGACTTAGAACATGTACTTAACCTAAGTGTTCAGAATATTCTTGCTAAGCTCACTGCAAACCACTAAAGGAAAGGGAAAAACGGGAACATGCTATGGTTTATAAAATCAATGAATTTCTGAAGGAGAGGGGGAGAGAAGGAACCAACTAAAATTCAGGCACATATAAGTTCAATGGCAATAAGGCAATAACACAGGTAAGAATGTTAACTGATCAGACGAGAGAGAGAGAGAGAGAAAAATGAGATACGCAAACCCACAATCTATATTTACCTAATTCAGATTGAAGACCAACCCTGGCCACGGGTCAGTTGGGAAGACGGGGACAGGGACCCTCAGAAAAGGAATGCCAGACTGTGAGCAGGTACAGCTCACGGAGAATAAGGACAGGATACCCCTCAGGTTCGGATCAAGGACTGGGCATCCCAGGGTACGACCAACACCCACAGCTTCGGACAGCAACGCCTGCGTTACCCCCTCCTGCAAGTAATCCGCCAGAAACCCTGATTGGATTTTCGAATTCCCCAGCAAAGTGCTTCGCCAGCACTTAGGATTTTCCACCCCTTGGGAGTTTGTGGAAAGTAAGGACAAAGTGCTCCGCAGCACTTTTCAGGCTTGAACACCTATTGAGATCGTAGGGTCAGTGACAGGTCTGCTACTCGGACAAGTCGGACAATTTTCCTAAGCTAAACTAGGGTAGTTATACAGGTTTGGGGACCCTCAGACCACCCATTAATGTTGCAAGTGACAGTTTCCCACATTGTGATTGGTCAGGAGAGGTGGTGCGGTCTTTACCACCTCCTAGAATTCAGTTTCACATGATTAATATGCAATTTTGAATACCCGCCCCTCCGGTTCACGTTCCCATGCATAGAATACAGCAGTACAGGACAGTTTTCAATAGGTAGCAACAGTATTGCTTCTTTCAAGGTAAGACTCCGTATTCCCAGCGATGTTCCCAGGCGCATTGTGCTTCAGGTGCCAGCTGGCTAGGTTTAGCTTCTGCGCAGTTGGAACTTTCTCAGGTCACGTGACGGTGCCCAGCAGAGCTTCAAGTATGGCTCCGCTCATGAATACCCAGCCCACAAAGACGCGGTACATGAAAAGTAAGCGAAAACAAATTAGAATCATACATAAAATGATCGCACTGTATACCGTGATAAGAGATAACCAACCCTTACTTTTATAATAACTATAGCATTAGGGATTAACGCGAAAGAATAGATAGGCTAAAAGCTGCTGCAGTAAGCAGAGAGCGTGGTGAGAGACAAGCGGCCATATTTAGCATCAATGCGCATGAGCACAGAATCCCTCCAGAATGCGAGTGCGTCACATCACATGGGTATGACCGACGCATGCGCAGACTGAATTTGCGGCAAAGCAGCCATTTTCAGTGCAAGCTTCGTTAGTACGTGAAAAGACAAACAAGCAAGCATCCTAGGGACACCCGCGTGTAGGGGAAACCACTTCACAAATGACGAACAATGGTGTTAATATTATTATGCAATTATAGACAAGGGTTTTGCATACGAGCAAGGCGCTATGCGTGCGAATCCTTGCTCCATCAACAGTGGCTCACACACGCCTAGTATTTGTACTGTTTAATACACAAAAGCGCCCACTCCGCCTCCTCCCAAATATCAAACAGGCATTTTACTGTGCTTGCAGAAACTCCAGGCCTCACCAGTGGACGCTTATTTATGGCAACTCCTTCACAGGGAGAATATTAAGTGGCCCCAGCAAACAGCCATTTGTTCTAAATTCTGAGGAAGAAAGCAAATGTCTTAACTTGAAAAACACACAGCAGCATGAGCTCACACCTCCCACTCGCGGCCGGCGTTTGTTTTGAATCATTTAGGCTGCATTTATCCCGCTCAACAGTGAAAAACAGAAACAACTGACGTTTATTGTATCCTGTAAAGCCTCTAAACATGTTGACGTAGGCAACTGAGTGGCCTGCCAGCTATAATGGCGGTAAAGCATTCTGTATGCCATTGTCCATTCAACAGTCCCAGGGGAGATGGGGTTCTACAACGAATTGCTCTTGGGTCAGAATAGAGATAGGCAACATGCACTGGTAAAGCTAACAGGTCAGGACTGTATTTTCACTCCTGAATAAAATGATTTACAAAAGCCTGTTCCTTCCCATGGGTTATAGGCCGGTACTGCTCTAAATTTGACCCTCCCCCGCCCAAAACTCATCCAATTACCTCAACCCAATACTTCCTAACTTGAAGCCTCTATCGCCTCAAAACTCAAATAAGTGACTTCAGGTCCAATGTTTTGCCGGTTAAGCCGCCTAAATGAATGTAATTCAGAAAAGGGGGTGGTAATGAACAGAGTGTCTGAATTAAGCAGACCACTCTTACCCAGTCCAAAGATCAGGGCTTGATCCATCACCGTTTTTTAGCTCACTGCACCATCCCAGCTCAGAACTTGGCTATATGCAAATTAGTCTGACCCTGGCCCAGTGCATCATGGGAACAGGGCAGACCAAACTACCAAGCCAATTCTTTAAGTGGAAAGGAAACAAGCTTCCTGGGAACCGGTTTCTAGCATTACAGCCGTCTTCGGCCCGGCTTGCTTGAATCCTGATGATGCTGTGAGCAAGGGACTCACATATGAGTATACCCTTCCACGCTTATGGTGGACAAAAATGATTCAGAAAAGGGGGTGGTGATGAACAGAGTGTCTGAATTAAGCAGACCACTCTTAACCAGTCCAAAGATCAGGGCTTGATCCATCACCGTTTTTTAGCTCACTGCACCATCCCAGCTCAGAACTTGGCTATATGCAAATTAGTCTGACCCTGGCCCAGTGCATCATGGGAACAGGGCAGACCAAACTACCAAGCCAATTCTTATACTGGGAAGGAAGCAAGCTACCGGGGACCGGTTTCTGGCATTTCAGCCGTCTTCGGCCCGGCTTGCTTGAATCCTGATGGTGCAATGAGCTAGGGACTCACATCTGAGTATACCCTAAATGAATGTAGGTTCGTGCAATCAGGTAATTTTAAAATTCAAGTTCACCCTCTACGTCAGAACCCACCTCTTCCATCCCCCTACCACCCATGTCATTGCGATCCCCAGGGCCTCCACCCCCGCTCCTCTTTCCAACTTGAGTTCCATCGTCACCACTGGAAACAGGAGAACCAGAGTCAGCATCTTCTGCCCCCTTTCATGCTGTGACAATGTCTTTTCTGGCTTTTACTCCCAGGTTGGATGCGACCCTGGGGCCTCCTGATGTTCCCTCGGTGAGTGCCCGAGGAGGTTCTTCCCTATTGTTCTCGGAAGTCATTCTGCTCCTCCATGGCAAGAAGGTCCTTTAAACCCAAGTTTCCTATCCTTTTTCAAGGGATGCACGCTGGAAAAATGGAGACACTTAAGGTGGGAGAAAAAGGCTGTGACACCCCCCTGCCCCAGTCTCAGCCAATGCAAAGATGCAGCAGGGTGTCCCTCTGAGACCATCTGTGCTCCTTGACACTATCGCATAAAAGGCCTACGTCTCCTCAAAGGGCAGAGAGCTTTACTTATACTACCAACACTGTGCACATATAACCAAAGACACATGGGTACTCTCAGTGGCGAAGAAACTCTGTGCTCTACTGCTGCATCAATATCCAGCATCCAGTCTCCCCTGCCCTAGTCAGAACTCCAACAGCTTTTGCAGGAGGTAACCAGGTTTTGAGAACTATTGATCTAGTCCAGTCCCCAGATTGGGGCGGGGGGGGGGGGGGGGGGAGGAATAGGGGGGGAGGAGGCAAAAAATACTACTTTCAGTTACATGAAAAGAGGGAGAGGAGCAAGGAGATGGGGCTCTGGCTCTTTCCGGATCTTTGCTCTCTAAACTGTTTCCTTCCCCGACAAAAGGTAAAAATCTGGTCTTTGGCTGTACTACTGGAAACTGTACTGAGCAATGACTATGTGCTCAGTGTATCTTCAGGAGGCCTACTTTCCTCCGACCTTCTGACCTTCTATCCATATTGCCATGTCTCCTCAGTTGAGGCTTCATAACTTCTGGGACAAACTATGCCAGCTAATTGACTGCTAGGGCAACCACTTCTAGATGGACATTATCTTGTATCACTATTTCTACAGCCTACCAGGAGTCCGTCCTAAATCTGGCGTTTCAGTACATCGCGGCTGAGGCTGCATCAGTGGTATGCTCCAGGCATGTGCTTATCAGAGAGGGTTGCCAGCAGCTCTTTGAGGTCCTCAAATTATGATCTAGGACTTCCTCCTGGAATGAAACTAAGTATGACCAGGAACGCCTGTGAAAACTCATTTATAGGGCTTAAGGTGTCCGATTATGCTTTTTTTCCTGCTCACATACTTGTACTCAAATACTTCACCATCCACCCACGCATTGAAATGGAATGAGCTAGAACATTCTAGTAGGATAAAGTTACTTTTATGAAGATCCTGTTACTGTTAGTGCATGAGCTCTCATTATCAACAGCCTCCTGCTGACCACTCTACAATCGATAAAAATTGAAGCAAACTGGAGAGGGCGCACATATGTACAAGGATGGCGACATACTATGCACAATATGAACAGGTGTATGCTTCTGGCATGCAAAGTTATAGAAACAGTTTCCAATCCCACCACTCGATGGCAGGGATAGCCACAGTTTGGTATTTGGAAAAATCCCACAGACTAAGACAACTGAGTCACCATAAATATAACTTTATTTTTCTATAGCACTAGTACCTTTTATAGTTTCGTAAACTCTGTTAAATATTCAAAGATGGCAGAATCATTGGTAAATATAGTTAAAATATACATGATAAGGCATCATTTTTCAAGGACCTGCACAATAAGTTACGTTACCTTCAGTAATGCCGTTTCTGGTAGAGACTATACCTAACCACTATTTCCTCAGGCGCAAGTCTAGACCAAGAAGATTTTCATAGGAACTGCATGCCGGTAGGTAGCGTTTTGCGACTCCATGGCAGGTCTATCCTGCCTAGATATGGCGGCTGGGCCATTATATATGCGCCACCTGTACGCGTGGATTTCAGTTTCATTTTGATCTGCACTGTGGGGCACCACACCAATAGAAATCAGAGTTTGCCAGTGTGCAGATCTCTAGAATGGACCCTTTTCAATGGACTGTAGTAGTCTTTCCCACAGGACCAGGAGGATAGTTGGTCGTGAGGAATCTGTGGTTACATACAGTCTCTACCAGAAAAGGCATTACTGAAGGTAAGCCACTTTTTCTGCTAGAGACTTCTAAACGCAGACTCCTCGCCTTGTGAATAGTTACCGCAGCAGTACCTCCCGAGGTAGTGGGTCTGTGGAATAATTTAGGCTAGGAAGTTCTGCATGACAAATCAGGGAAATTACCCATCCTGCCTGCCTGACTGTCCATTCAATAGTGCTCCATGAATGTGTGGAGTGACAAACAGGTAGCAGCCTGGCAGATGTCCAAGGCTGGCACACTGCAAACCAGCAGCCTTTGCTCTGATGGAATGAGCGTACAAGTCTTCTGGGGGCTGCTTCTTGTTTAGTCACAGCAGATATTTATGCATAAGACAATCCATTGGGAGACAGTTCTCTTTTTTAACACTTTCTCCTTTATGGCTCCAAATGTGGTGCACATTAAGTTGGTGAGACCCGAATGAAGGTCCGACTGCAACATTACAAAAGGTGTTGCAGCAACATGTGAATCAGCTGCTTTAAAAACGCATCACAACAGAGGATTTGAAAAGGGATGGCAGAGTGGGCAGCCATAGAAAGGTCAAAAGATAACCATTAACTGTCCCCACAGCAAGGACTTGCTAGGCTAGAGAGAGAAAAAAGAATACAATTCTACACAACTTTGCCTGTAAAGGCGGAATGTCATGGAAGGAATACCCGACAACAATTCTGCATATACAATTTTAGTGAAAAGATGCCTGGCTGCCAGGATGACACCAAATACTTCAGGAGGAAGTTTAAAGCCAGTCAACTGTTGCAAACAATCTCCACACACGGAGGTGTCGGCTGTTCAGGCTTGAGTTTCGGACACAGCCCTCCTGCTGCGATAGGTCGTCCTCCTGAAGGGGCAGCTGAATAGGAGGACATATGCTCATGGCCTGAAGTTTCAGATTCCACTATCATCGCCCAGTCCGTAGCCACTAGAATGACTTAGGACTGGTCTCTCTTGATTTTTTCAACACTGTGATCAGGAGAGGTAGGGACAGAGAGATATACTGAGGTCCCGAGCTCTAGTCTAGGTAAAAGGCATCTCCGAGGGAGAATTGCCTTGGAAACTCCATGCCAATCGCAATCCGCTAGGCAATGTTGACTGAGAGGGCCTACCCTGGTGTTTAAAGATCCTACCAGGTGCTGGTCGATCAGGGAGATACCCTGAGAGCTCAACCACTTCCAGAGACCTAGAGCCTCCTGCCACGGGACACAAGACACCCAAGCCACCATGTTAGTTGCAGCACCTCATGGCGGTCATGCTGTCTTGAGAACGTTGTAGGAAGGTGGAATCTAACTGCATGGTTACCCCCACTTTTCCCTGGTGTTTTGCTGGTTTTTGACTAGTCTGACTAGGATCCTGCTAATCAGGACCCCAGTTTATCTGCTTTCTCCCTAAATTGATTGCATGTACTTTGGGTACACTCCAGATTGGATTCTGGGGTACCCTTATAAGTCCCTAGTATTAGGTATACTATGTACCCAGGGCATAGGACCCCAGAGGCCTCCCAGGGGCTGCAGCATGCATTGTGCCACCCCCAGGAGACCACTCACTGACACCAGAGGTCTGCTACTGCAGCCTGTATAAGGTGGTGCATGCACCCCTTACTTAGATATAGGTTCACTATATCTATCATATATCACTGCACATATAAACCTATCATTCACCCCTATGGCAGGCCTTATCAATCCTGATGGCACGGTGCTGGGTTTTATGTGAGAGGGTGCCCATGCATGAGCAGAGCCCCTCTGCAGCCTTCCGAACCTATTGTCAGGGGTTGTTTGTGATGCAGCCAATCTATACTTAAGTGCATTATAACCTCATGGTAAATGGTAACTTTAAAACGGCTGCTTAGAAACATGTAGTATTTGGTGTCAAACACCTTGGAATCATACCTCCCCAGCCAGTAACTGGCGGGGGATGTATGATTCCACCCTCCTAAAGGGACATATGCGACACACCGGTACACCAGGTACCAGCTTTCTCGACCTGAGGATCACAAAATGGACGCTGCCAGCCACAGATAGGCGTCTGCTCTCCTGCTGCTGAGCTCGAGCAGGGGAGGCTGTACAGTAGGCTTCCTGTCACAGGGAGGTGTGAGCACCTCCCAGACAGGCTTTAGTGTATTGGGGCTGGGTGGGTGCACTCTGAAAGTGTTTTGAAGTCTGCATTGGGGGCACATTTGGTGTCCCTGCGCATAGTCCAGTTCAAACCGGTGGCAGGACCCAATGGCTCCTGCTCTGGCACGAAACTGGACAAAGGACATGGGTGTAACCACCCCTTTGTCCTGACCCTACCATAGGTGTGTCCCCAGAGTTTGTCCCACCCCTTCCTTGGGTATAAAGTAGGAACCCCGACTATAGGACTTTAGATTTTACCTGGAATAAACTCTGCTACAGAAACCAAGTACTTCGACGATCTACACTACGCTGAATGACTGAAGAATCTCCCTTGGAGTAAAGGAGTTACTCCCCTGCAAGGCAGGCACCTAAACGCATATGACCGGTTTGCATCTCCCAAGCTCCTGAGGACTACGAAGATTTCTGCATCACAGGAGGTGGGTTCTCAAGGCCCCCGAGGTTGATCTGTGCTCTTAGCAATTCTGAGGCCCGTATCCCTCGTGTGGACCATGCAACCCAAACCCCTGTGCACCATGTACTTTTGCAGCAGCATATGCTTTTCATTGGTCCCGGAGGCTATGCTTTGGGCTACTTGTAGTCCTGACCCTGAGCAGTAATTGCACCGAAGAAATCCAGCCTACACTCCACAAGTGTTCCGTGGGCTGGTACTTCGCGATTAATCTCGAGGTCCCTTCGCAATCCCTGGTCCGTTGGCCTGTGGGTCCCTGAAGGTAACTTTAACTTTCCATGGGCTTTCCTGGTTGCTCCAGATAAGTCCTGACTCTTCATTGCTTGGAGAGTCCCTAGGGCCTTGCTGGCCCTCACCGAAGCAGATTTCCTCTGACCGTGTGGGTTGCAGTTGTGAAGGCTTATTGGTGTTCCATCCGGACACTGACCCCCCAGCACTCGACATCCTTCGTGGGACAGCTCACCTCCAGACTTTGGTCATCATCGATATTTCCTGGTCCCCGTGGCTGCAGAGTCAAGCATCACGTCAACTCACCTGCAGCACCGACATCGGTGGGCAATAGTCTACCGAGCACCTGGTCATTCTGAAATGACCCAGACTCTGTCCCCTCTGCTTTCAGGTTCTTCTCACATCGAATTCAGGCTTGGATTCCACCGGACACTTTTCATCTTCCCAGTAGCAGCACTTTTTCGCATCACGCCAGTGAAAACAACAAAGATTCTCAACATCACGTGACACCTATGCCCCCGGCTCCTCTGGGATAGGTAACACAGGTACTCCGGTACTCACAAGTTTGCTGGCCTTAGAACCTTCTATGTTTGAAAGGGTTTGCTCAAAGTCCTCTCCGAAGTGTCCTTAATCTTTAAAATTACAACCGCGACTTTCTCATAGAGATGTACAGTGCTCGCGCCTGTGTTTTCACACTGCACCCGTTTTCCTTCATGGGTCCTCTGTGTCACTACTTTGGGTGGTTCCTTGGGGTCCCAGCGATTCTACATGCTCTAGGCACAGTGTCTAGTCAAGTCGTGCATGTTATACCACTTTCTTAGTATATGGTTCGGTCTCCCCCTAGATCCTGCAGTGTATTGTGCTATTTACTGTTCTAGTGATTTAATATTGTGTGCTTTGTTCTCTAATCTCATAAAAAGGTTAGTAGAGAGTGTTTAGTAATAAATACATATATTTTATATATTCCTTGTGTGGTTCTCCTTTCATTTGATCATTCAGGAGGTTCTGATCTGGTAAAACAAGCTGCTTTACATTCCTTTGAGACTTCGCCGAAAACTGCTCTCCATAGCTACCACTAGCATAGCTTTTAATAAAGGTTGTCTTTAACCTAGTCATCAATAAGCGTTGTTTGGACTGGTGCAAGGTGCCCACTATTAATTTGTGGTCAGCATATACCAAACCAACTTCTCACAAACCTGTACCCTTCCCCTTCGATGGATGGAAAGAACATCTTCAGTGGCAAGCAATTCACGTGTAACTACAAGTTGATGTGGAGACAGGTCTCCAATGGAGACCAAAGTCCTCTGCTCTCCACCTCTCCCATATGACTTCGCATATCCAGCAAGGCTGCATCCGACATGACATTTAGTTCCGGATGGGGTTGGAGGAGGGGTCTGCCACTGGTCCAATTGTGGGCAAACAGACACCACTGCATTTTGCAGTGTCCTCCAACACCTGGATGGAATCCAAAAGGTTCCCTTGGTGCGACAGTATATGCACCTGGTGTGGTCCAGAAGTAGGATGCAAGATGCCACGAAGCCTCAGAGGCATTCTCAATGAGACCCAGGGCAAAGGTTGAAACACCAGGAAGATAGCCCACATGTCCTGGACACACTGAGGCAGAGGGAAGGCTCAGAAGCACACTGTGTCAGAATGGCTCCAATGAAGAGGAACCATTGTGAAGGAGTCAGGTGTGACTTAGGGATGTCACTGGAAGAGTCCAATAGTGTCAATAGGTCAGCAGTCATCTGGAGGTGGCTTACGACTATTTGAGGTGAGCCAGCCATCAGCAACCAGTCATTGAAGACGGATATTCTTAACCACTGCAGATGGGCTGTGACCATTACCATCACGTTTGTGAGCACCCAAGATGTACTGGTAGGACCAAAGGTAAGTACTGAGAACTGAAAGTGCTCTTGGCCTATTTGAAACCACAGGTAACACCTGTGGAATTGCCAGCAGGAAGAGGAAATAGGCATCCTTCAAATCCAATCTTACCATCCAGTCTTCTGGATCTAGGACAGACAGAATTTGGGCCAAGAGAGCTCGAACTCCTCCTCGGAGTATGGACAAGTGGTCCTCCAGGAGGTGTTCTGTGTGGGTGGAATATCTGAGGGATGTTACAGGAAGGGTAGGAAGTAACAGTGTTCCACAATGCCTCCGCCTCGAAAGTCCTGAGAAGCCTGTTGTGGCTGAGGTATGTTCAGGTATTGCCTCTGTTAGTATCCTCTTTCAAAGCCTAGAAAGGGAGAAATTGTTGGGGAAACTTGTGCACGATCAAAACAAGCTCATGACTGCGCGCTGTTGTCTTGCTGTTCTTCAATTACTCTAGGGCTGAATTCAACTTGTCTCCAAAGAGATGAGTCCCATCGAAGGGCATGACCATCAGAGATTATAGGACATGCTCCCATGGAACAGATCGAAGCATTGCGCCTTAGCATAACACTGGTGTAGATTGCTCTAACCAGGCAGTTGATTGTGTCCATGCCCGATCTTATGGAGTACTTTGCAGGGTCTTGGCCATCTTGAATAAGGCGTTGTAGATTTGGCTGAACATCTTCTGGGATTACTGGCAAGATGCCCGCCACCCTGTGCGAGTATCTCCCCAAGAGGCAGCCAGTGTTGACTGACTTTAGTGTAAGGTTGGTCAAAACATCCTTTCTGCAAAGGTCTTCATATGTTTCGACTCTATCTGGCGGGGTTGTCAAAAACGTATTGGTGTTTAATCGGCTGATGGAGTATTGCACTACTGGACTCTCTGGAGAGGAGCAGGAGGAAGGCAGGGCAGGTGCTGCTTTACAATCTCCCTGTTGACTGACAGACAAGGTCCTGGTTTAGACCAGGTGCTCGACTGCGTCTGTCAATGCCTCGTTAAATGACAGGAAAGGCTCTTGCATGGCTTGCCTGGTTGAAGCACCTTAGTAAGAACATTAGTCTAGACTTCAGGCAAGAAGAGCATCTTCGGCTTCTCTCCTGATCACAGTAGCAAAGGAGGCCAATTCCTCAGCGGCTGCAGCAGGTAAGGACGAGTGGAGGCCAGCATCAGGCGAGGTATCTAGGCCTCTGGCGTCCTGCAGTCATAAAATAGGTTTTCATCATTGGAGAGAGGTGGATTCATGTAGGCGGTGTGGAAGCGACTCCGGATCAGACATCGGAAAAGGATGGATGCAGTGAGACACTGGTAAAAGTTGCTCCTGGTTCACTTTGGAGTCTGAAAGAAGTATCGGCTCCCCCTCCGGCGGTATTAACGATGATGTTTGGTGCTGCATGTGGACTGAGGTGCCAAAACAGGTGTGTGTGTGTGTGTGTGTGACATTGAGCCTGTAGTAGAAACCAACCTCAAGATAAAGTCTAGTGACACAGTCAGTGTAGGGGACGGAACCGCCAGCAGGAGACCGACTTGTACCACAGACCCTTATCACCCAGAGGCATCCAATCAGGTTCAAAATATTCGGTCCATGGCCTCTCAGAAATTTCTGGTTTGCTGTGAAATCGCCTTGGGGTCAGGAATGTTGGATGCAATGACTTGACCTATTTTTCACTTCTTTCAGTGTTCTGCGACTTAGAGCTTGGCTTTATGGTCGCAGATGGCTTTTGGGTTCCTCTATGCGCACAATCTTTGGAAGTGGAATCGTGCTTGGAGCTGAAACTCCAGAGACAGACCTTGTGTGAAACAGTTACTGACATCTGATTATGGCAATCCTTACACAGGTTGAACCCGGTTGTTTTAGGTAGGGACATGTCCCTAGAACCCTGGAGAATTTGAGGAAGAAAAAAATCACAGTTAGGACTCCAACAATGCGAGGGACCGAGCTCCGGGACGGTTTCAGAAGGCACAGAAAGAAAGGAACGTATGTCAGCGCGGAGTTGGCGCTAATATAGTGGCCCTCGCATCTCACCTGAGGTGGGAAGGAAATGATGTTGAGCCGCAAGACACCACTTACCCGTGCACAGGGAAGTTGCTATGAAAATCTCACAGACGTGCGGAAATTGCAGTTAAAAGCTTCTATGAGAAACATGATATTTTTCTTATGCATTGCAGGGCCTGTTCACACCCACCTGCCCTTGCACTTTATTCTACCATCTTTGAGCGATTCGGAGCATATACATGAAACAATTAAAAGTCTCATGAGGTACGTACGATCAGTAGTATTTGCACTGTCCAATATGCACAATATAGTTAACTATAGTTCTCTTTTGCATTCAGGGATCTCTGAATGAATACAGGCCTGCGTAGCCTGACTCCCTACCAGAGATATAAATGCTAGAACTGTGAAATCCACTTGAAGGAGCATGACCCTGGTTGAATTCTGTTTGAGGGCAATATATTTACAGTTTTCCTCATACTCTCCGACCGCTCTTTATGGGCTTCAAGTGCTTCTCTCTAGCTTCTGCATTTATTTCGTTATGCACCTATCAATCATTTTGACTGATACTGCTTTCACAAGGCATCCCAACACAATCAGAGGAAAGGAGGCTGTGTTACGCCAGAGCTGCAGACTTTTAAACTGAGGAAGGGAGTTGTCTCAACAGCCTGTGACTGTGGGCAAATCACGTACTCTCCCCATGCCTAAAATAAAATATGAATCTGATCTTGTGTAATGTAACTGGTAAAGTGCTCTGATTCCCAAGGGCAGTTCATCCATAGGAGCGTGGGGGTGTTGATCACCTGACCACCCCACTACATCACACATTTTTCCTTGGACGCTTTCCCTTCACCTGTTTAGGGGCAAGTCCACATGGCTCTCTCTCTGTCGGCCTCATAGCAGTTCAGTGGGAAGGCATAAAGTTGTTAACTGTACTGCCCATGTCAGATTGGCCAGCCTGACATGCGCAGTTGATGCTCATGCAATCAACAGCTAGCAGGCAGCTGAGAAGCAGAGGCCCAGCCCCGTAGGTGTCCGATGGAGCCCTGTTTGTGCCTGCTCCAGACAATCCTACCACTGCTCTTATGCTGTTTAGCATTGTAAGAAGCATAAGAGCAGTGCTTGGATTGGCCCCGATGCTACTGTCCAACAACTAGCGCAAGGCAAGAGGAACTTCAGATGTGTTTGCAGCTAAATACGTGCTGCAGAAGATCATTAAGCCAGGTAAGTTTATATTTAAAAGGTAGTTGAATGTATGTTTTTATGTGCCCACCACTTTCAAAGGGTAGCTGCCGACACTGCTGATTGCCTTGGACCAGGTATGTGCTATATAAAACTGCAAAAATAAAACAAAACTCTAATTAGACTCTTTCCCATATAAGACAGTACTTATCTTGGGTACTAATGGATACTGTGGAGAGGATGGAATGAATGGTTTTCAAGTAGTGGCAGCTATCGGCTATTGATTTTTGAAAGTTGTTACACATAATACCTGCCCTAGATTCCAGAAAGTGAGTCACACTGCTTTTAGTGGGGAAATTAAGTTAGGTACTGCATTTTAAAGTACAATTTTCACACACAGTTGTTCAGAATATAGCGAATTAAGCTGTTGCTTCTCAGGAGCTGGTTTCATTTTTTTTCATAATGAGCAGTGAGCCCTCTTGCTTCATATGTTATCTAGCTCCATTGTGTCAGGACCAGTATTTTGTTATGGTAGGTAAAATATTATCTCTAGTATGTTAGAGTCAGCATTTTGTCATGTTTGCCTATGCCCCGCTCCCCCATGTCAAGGTTGTCATCCCTAATGTCAAGAAATAACAACAACATGCCATCTCCTAGTTATAAAATAGCCAGACAGATTTATTTTTTGGACTTTGGATGCCACCCAGCCTATCAGTTCTGGGGGATCAACTATTTTATTTTAGTATTTTTATCTATTTTTAGAAAAACATTTTTTCATTTGGTTTGTATTTGTCATCAAACAAACAGTCATCGAACAGTGAAAAATACATACAAATTATAAATTAATATGTTTTGTTATCCCTAGCTCTGCAATCCTACAACTCATTACCTCATCCCCGGCTTAGTAAGACTGGCAGGCATCACTTATGAACCGTTTGTCCACCTGGCTTCTTGTACCCAATATGAAGGACTGATTCCTAGCGCTAAATAATTGTTAGGTATCTGATTGTTGGTGTGTTTTCTAAAAATTAACAGTATTGATTGTGTATATTTTGAACACTTGTATATTTATTGCACACTTTATTTGTTTGTATGTATTTTTCACTGTTCGATGACTGTTTGTTTGATGACATATACAAACCAAATGAAAAAATGTTTTTCTAAAAATAGATAAAAATACTAAAATAAAATATTTGATCCCCCAGAACTGATAGGCTGGGTGGCATCCAAAGTCCAAAAAATAAATCTGTCTGGCTATTTTCTTTGTTGAGTACATTAGAGTGGTCCGAGCCAGACTAGATTCAGGGGCCAAACCTTATCCTTTGCCCTATCTCCTAGTTATAGCCAGGGGTACGCCATACGCCAGGAATTACCTCCAAAATTCAAGTGCCGCATTTTGTGTATCCCGGATACCAGGAATTACCTCCTGTTGGAAAGTCATCCTGTATGCCCTGTGCACCCCCATTTTGTTTGCTGACTGGTACTGTTGTTAACTGACTGATTGCTCCTGGGCTGTGTCTAATCATGCCCCGGGCCAGAGCTATGTTGAAAACACACACATGCGTTAGGGTACACCTATAATTGGTCTGACATATCCTATAAGTCCCTTTTAGATAATAGGAAAAGGGGATTAAAACTACCTTTAAGTCCCTAGTATATTTTAGGGCATGGAAGTTTAGAAGCCAGCATCCTTTGTTGCACTTGCATGTACTGTATTGCATTGTAATTGCATTTATATAGCGCTTACTACCCCGGACGAAGCATCACAGCGCTTTTTCGGCAAGTAGCGCGCTACTCCGGGACCCATAGATGATTAGTGTTGAATAAGTATAGTGAAACAAGTACATTTTAAGTGGTGGATAGGTTAGTCAGTTATTTGGATTTGGAATGACAGCAGAAGGATAGAGGAGGACAAAGGTTTGTATTTATGTAGCGCTTGTTGACGCACGCTATCCAGGAAGCCTACAAAGGATTAGTGGTGAATTAATATGGTGAAATATGAAGTAATATCAGTGGAGGATATTAGTCAGTTACTTGGAGGGAGAAGGATAGCGGAGGGATAAAAGGGGGAAGAAAGATTTGCATTCATATAGCACTTGTTACCCCTGATGGGTGTTGAAGCGCTTTTCTGGCGAGTAGCATGACACTCCCGAACCCATAAAGGATTACTGTTGAAAATTAGTATAGTAAAAAATATGAAGTTATTTGAGTAGTGGATATGTTATTCAGTTCTTTGGGTAGTATATTAGGATAGTTTAATTTGGAATTTGAGAAGTGATCATGTTAGTCTCTTAATTTCGATTGAAAAGGATAATGGCGGGATAAAAGAGTGAAGGATTTTATTTTTTAGGTCTTAGCAGTAGGAGGAGGCTTTTGGATGAGTAAAAAGGAGTTTTGGAGGGGAGGACACAAAGGGAAGAGTTTAGAAAGGTTTGTTTTATGGGATCGGTATAGTAAAAGAGGTGTCAGATGATGCAAGGAGGGGTAGAGTAGGAGAGAGTATAGAAAGGGTTATTTTGGAAATCATAGTAGTGGTATGGGGTTTGGGATAAATGAGAGAGTGGATGTAGAGCATATATTGATAGATGTATAGGATGAGAGATAGGAGAGTGCTTTGGAAGGAGTAGTTGAAGAAGTTTGAGATGAGTCAGAAGGTTCGGCTAGAAGATCTATTGAGCGAAGTATAGGCTGAGAAATAGGGTAGTGCATTGGAAATGCTAAATTAGAAGAAAGTGATAAATATATAGATCCATAATTACATTGAAAGTATATAGATACATAAAGGAGGTAAGTATATGTAGAGTAAAGATATTGATAGAGGCACAGGATTAGAAATAGGGTAGTGCATTGGATATGCTTTTTCAGGAGAAAAGTAACAGACACACATATCCAAGTACATGGAAGGTACATAGATGCACAATGGAAGTATGTACACGTAGACCAAAGATGTTTTTTTTAATTTATTAATATTATTTTTTCCCTCAACAACATAATTATTTTACATGTTTATACAAAGTAATACACAAAGATAGGTGTACACATTTATAGTGAAAACAAATGCTTGTATACAGAGAGATATGCTGTAAATTTCTGTTTGCGTATGGTGCTTATGTTTGAAAGAGCCAAATCTTGAGTCGTTTTCTGAAAATAAGGTAGTTGTTGGTGGACCTTATGTTGGGGGGTAAAGAGTTCCATAGTTTGGCTGCTTGAGCAGAGAAGGATGTGCCACCCATGTTTTTTTCTTTTATGGTGGGATTTTGAGGCGAGATGCTCCTTTAGAGCGGAGGTTCCTTTGTTGAATGTGTTTGGTCATTTTATTCCTGTTGAAGAGTCGTCCCTTTCCATGTATTGCTTTGTGGGTGATACAAACCAGTTTGAAGGTGGATCTTCTGGCAACCGGTAACCAATGCAGGGCTTTCAAGGCAGGGGAGATGTGGTCTCGCGGTTTGATATGCAAGAGTAGTCTGGCAACCGAGTTCTGAATCTGTTGTAGTCTTTTCATGGTCGTTAAAGGTGATCCGTGGTAGAGGCTATTGGTGTAATCGAGTTTGGACAGAACAAGGGAGTTGGTAGCTTGGACCTTGTGTGGAAAACCCACATGAGGGAAAATTTGTTGCACCGTTTTTATAGTAGCAAAGCTTGATCTTGCTAGTTTATCCACTTGGGAATTCATCAACAGCTTGGAGTCCATGGTCATTCTGAGGTTTCTTACTTCCTTTGATACTTTAGGCAGTGATCCCAGTTCATCAATGAGAGAAAGGGCAGCATTCCTGGCCCTAGTCCCGACTAGTCTCGAACAGGATCAAACAGGCAGCGGCCCTTGTCCTCCCTGCCCTTAGCCTCGACACCCGGGCTGAGACGCCCTAAGCCTAGCCTTTTATAGCCCTAGTAATCAGGTGACCCCTTCAGCCAATGTGAACCCTAGCCCTAACACTATCCAATCACAATACTAGCCCTAAAATCTAGAACCAATAGGAGACCAGGACCTTACAGACAATCTTAGCCCTAGTCCAAGCACCCAATCAGTTCAAAAACCCTGATCTCTATGTCCAATGAAGGCCGTAGCCCTACTAGTAGTCCTAAAGCAAGTCCATGCAACCAATGGCACAGGTAACCCTACTCTAAGTCCCACACCTTGTCCAGCAACCAATCACACCAGAAGCCCTAATCGCTACTTCCAATTAAAGGTCTAACCCCAGCCCTAGTCCCACCCTACTCCCAACAACCACTAACATAGGAAGCCCTAGTCACTACTTCCAATAGAAATCCTAACCCTAGCCCTAGTCCCAACCCTACAATGATTGAATCACAGATCCAGAAACCGATCAGAACCCTCAAATACCCAACCAATGAAGACATTAACCCTAATCCAATGCACTGCTGAGTGCCTGAGGTCATTTTAAAAGCAGTCCTGCTCTGCAGGTCTGCTTTTAAATGTAAATTGCGCCCAAACTCGACTTTCGGTGGCAGGGGCACTTGAAAAGTGATAATCTACATTATTTTCACTTATTAGGTACCAGCAGCGTATCCCAGGGGTGGGGGTCATGTAATTATAATTATATGCCCTGGGGATGTAGAAATTGCACCTTTCACTTCCTCCATTGTAGTTAAGTCCTTCCCAAAGTCGAGTTTGGTGCTATGAGCACAGGTGGGGGGGGATGGGGGGTGAGGGTTTGAGGCTCCACGTTACCTTTTTCATTTCCCCCATTGTACATACCTAGCTCAAAAGGGTATCATTGCAATAGCTTATGGACACATAACTATTGCTAGGACTTGATAAATATCATTCAAAGGTTCAGAAGAATTGTTATGATAAATCCAGCAATAGGCCTTTGCTGAAGTTATCTTAAATTGTACAGATAAGAAGTTATAAGACTTTCCTGTCTGTAAGCTGAAATTCAGCCTTCCTGCAATCTTCCCTGTTTGGTCAGAGTTAACAAGATTAATCAGGCTGCCTTGATGAATTGATAAGTGGCTCACTAGGGATGAGGCTATCTATGGAGAGGGCTCTGCTATACAGGAATGCCACAGCAGGGGGGGAAAGGTTCGTAAAGCATGAAGCTTCTAAGAAGAACAAGACAGGCAGGGAATGCCTGGTCTGCCTACCCCCATCCCCTCTGAACCAGTCAGAAAGTAGGCTTAAGGAAGGAATCAGAAGATGTTAGGGGGAAGCACGCTATGGAAATGAGCCAAACAGTAGGTTGGTTTAACTAATTCTTGCTCCTCTGTTGAGATTTCAGCCATCAACATTTTTAGAGGAATAGTACTCTCTGGAACAAGAATATGCCACACTTTGGAGGAAGTTGTCATGCTCAGGGGTGTTGCCTTGCACCTCATTGGATAGGAGAGCTCTCCTGCTTGACCCCAGAGAACTCAGAATAAATATGTGAGAGGTCAGAGCCTCTCAGATCTGCTGCTTGAAACTAAGAAAAGAAAAATGATTGCCATGCTGGAAACTTGATTTGCACCATTAGGCACTGCATTCTGACTGACTGTGCCTGCAGCCCTGTCTGGAACTGCAGCCGCTTGGATGTACCTTGCTTCTAAAGGATTAAAGAGTGGGCTCTATGCAATATCCAGGTTAACAGAGCTCACCTGCATCATTTGTTACCACCAAGAGTCCCCTGCCTGGAGTGTGTCCAGTGAACTTTTAAGGGATTTGTCCAGGTGCATTGTGGTCCCAACATTTCAAGGACCATCTTGGAGCTTCCAGACCCTTACATTTTGGACCCTTAAGAGGAACTTCAGGGAGAAGTTCCAGAAGTTTGGAGCAACTTTGGAAAAAAGCTCCATAAGGTGACCGACTGAACTGTGAGACCCAAGCCGGCTACCTTCAACCGTTGCTCCGCCCGGATTCCAGGTTCATCCAGCTATAGAGCTCCAGATGTCCATCTTCCAGGACTTGAATGGGAGCTCCCTGAAAGTCAAGCCAGCAAACCCTCTCCGAATCCAGACTGGTGAAGAGTATGGAGGGCCCTCAGAAGAAGAAAAAGCTCCCAAAAACTTTCCAAGTCCAAAGGTAAAAAAATTTGACTGGCGCCTCCTGCTTAGTGTAGCTGCATAGGGCTCCATTGCGGACAGTCTCAAATTTTGACTTTGGCTCTGTTATTGTGGTTGTGTCTTAATTAATTACTGAAATGCTCTACATACCTGTTATTATTATTAATATTATTATTATTATTATTAAATGAAATTTGTAGAGCGCGCTGACACCATGGGTTTCCTGGCGCTATGGGACATCGAATTCCGGGACTGAGGTAAAGTGCAGGGTTAGCAGGGTGAGGGAAAAAGAAAAGTTTTAAGCAACTTTCTAAAATGAAGGAGGGAGCTGCTTGATTTGATGTTCAGAGGAAGGGAGTTCCAGAGTTTCGGAGCTAAAAAGGCAAATCTTCGTCCACTGAATTTGTTAGTTCTGGTTTTGGGTGTGATAAGTGATTTTTGATAGGTGGAACGGAGGTTGCGGTTTGGACAGTAAGGAATGATAAGGGAACTCAAAAAGACAGGGCTGTGGCAGTTGAGGGCTTTGTACGTGAGACAGCCCAACTTAAAGGCCACCCTTTGTTCAATTGGTAACTAGTGAAGTTTGTGTATCATTGGTTTGGCAGATTGCCATTTGGGAGATTTAAAGATGATCCGGGCCGCCTGATTTTGGACCACCTGAAGGCGGTGGAGGAGAGTTTTTGGAAGTCCGTGATAGATAGAGTTGGAAAAGTCCAAACGGGAGAGCACAAGAGAGATGATAACCTGGGTCAGGGCAGGTGTGGGAAGCAGATGGCTGACCTTCCGGATTTTCCTGAGCTGGAAGGAGCAGGATGAGATCACGGAGCCGATATGAGGTCGGAGGGAGAGTTCGGCGTCAATAATTACGCCGAGGCTTTTTACAGAGGTGGAAGGGATCGGCGAGGGGCCCGGTTCGGAAGGCCAGAACTGGGTTCCCCAGGAAGAAAAGCTGGAGCACGGGAGGAGGAGCTCGGTTTTCCCGGGGTTTAGCTTCAACTGGTTGGAGTTCATCCAATCTTGGATATGAAGCATAGCAGAGTGAAAATTGTCTATTGCATTGGGAGAATTCAGTGGAAAAATAATCTGCAAATCATCGGCATAGTTAAAAACTGTAATGTCCCAGTTACGGAGTGAATGGAGTAGGGGCCGGAGGTACAGATTGAACAGGAGGGGAGACAGGGAGGATCCCTGGGGGACTCCGCAGGTTGTGGGGGTCTTGGGAGCTGTGTAGGGGCCCAGGCGGACGGCTTGGGATCTGTCAGATAGAAAATAGCAGATCCAGTTGAGGGCGGAGCCCTGGATGCCAGCCTGTTCGACACGGTTGAGCAAGATGTTATGGTCAACCGTGTCGAACGCGGCCGAGAGGTCCAGGAGAACGAGAGCCTGGGGGGTTCCTGAGTCGGCATTTCTCCTTAGTGTGTCGAGGACAGCTAGGATGACGGCTTCAGTAGAGAATGACGGCCTGAAGCCGGCCTGATTAGGCTCCAGATAACCAGAGGACTCAATGAAATTGGAGAGGCAACTGGTGACATGTGCTTCGAGGAGTTTAGAGAAGTAAGGCAGAAGCGATATGGGGCGATAATTGGAGAGTTCCGCTGGGTCCGCGCCTGGTTTTTTTTAATAGTGGGACAAGGATGGCTTCTTTGAAGGATCTCGGGACAGTTCCTGTGCTGAGTGAGCTGTTCAAGAGAGGTAGTATGCATTCAGGTAAGGAGTGACATACTGTACGCAGGACTGAGGGTGGGCAGCCATCGTTTTGGGAACCTGATTTTAACCGGGATGCGAGCTGTACTAGGGAGATCGGATTGATGGGGGGGGAATTCGGTGAAAACAGAAGGGTTGTTGAAAGATGATTCCAGGGGGGCGGTCTGAGGGGTGGTGGAGATCGATGCCTTAATTTTATTGATTTTTTGGACGAAAAAAAGGTTGAGGGCGTCGCAGGTTTCTTGGGTGGGAGTCTGGCCTGGGAGGGTTCTGTCGTCAGATGTCAGTTCATTCATAATTTTAAAAATGTCTTTGGATTTGTTGTCCGAGGAAGAGATTCTGTCCGAGAAGTGAGTAGATTTGGCAGAAACTATGGCAATTTTATAGTCTCTGCGAGCTGAGATATATTGTAATCTAGCTGTTTCGGAGTAGTTACGTCTCCATGCCCTTTCTGATTAACGTACCTTCAATTTCAGTTTTTTGAGGTCATCCGAAAACCATCTGTGGGAGTTTTGATGTCTGGTCGGGGGAAATTTGGTAAGGGGGGCGAATTTGTCACTGGCTGACTGCAGCCAGAGGGAGATGTCATTTTCTAGTATGTCCACGTTAGTGGATGGGATAGGGGCAGGGCGGGTGTCTGATAGGTTCGCGAGAAATCCTTCAGCATCATAAGCGTTCCATTTGCGAGACAGACCTCCGGCCATCAGCGGGATGGGGGGTTTGCCACTGATCGTGAGAGTGGTGTCTATTAAATGGTGGTCTGACCAAGTACAGGGTGAAACGGAGGGGGGGGATAGAGTGAGGTTTTGGGTCCATATTTGGTCTAGAATATGGCCCTTGATGTGTGTGGGCAGAGTAATTTGTTGGGACAGATTGAGACTAGGGAGGGCCTCAAAGGCCTCCGAGGCATGGGGCCCGGCATTGATGTCATTGAACCAGTAATTTAAATCGCCAAATAGTGCGAAGATGGGATGGGAGGTGAGGAGATTGATCAACTGATCAGACACGGTGGCCGCGAAAGTTGGGATCGGTTGAGGGGGGCGGTAGAGAAGAAGGAAAGTTAAGGCCCGCTATCCATGTTTAAGCTGAAGATGAGATTGTCGACTCCCAGGAGGGAGATGGATGAGGTGGAAGTGGAGTTCAGATGTTTGGAAATTATGGCCACTACCCCACCCCCCGGGCGGTTTCCCGGTCGGTCAGCGCGGAGGATGTAGTAGTCCGGAAGGAGGGCTGTCAGAATGTCAGGGAGTGAGTCCGCTGTCAACCAAGTTTCAGTCAGCAGGAGGACGTCGGGTTTTTCATTAGAAAGAAGGATGAAGATGTCGGCGTGATGTTTTACTAAGGATCGGGTATTTAGGTAGAGGACTCTGATGGTGGTGTTGCTCTGAGTAGACTGACTAGGAGGTGTGCCCACATTGGTGGAATGCCGATCTGGATGGGCAATGTTGGCCGTGAGGATGCGTCTGATGGTGGAAGGGGAGGGTGTGAGGTTGGGAGACTGTAAGTCCCGCAGGGAAGTGGCTGAATATGTGATGATATGGCCAGCCTGGCTGGCCCCTGGGCACGGTCTGGCGCGGACGGGCGCAGACGGGCTTGCCTTAGGCGCGCCCGCTGCGCTCATCCGCTGCGCTTCCTGAAATGGCACATTTTTATGGGTGTTGGAAGACGGCAAAGGGAGGGTGTGGCCTAAAAAGGGGCGTGGCCAGCGATCTCGCCGGTGATGGCGGCGGGGTGTTTTCCTTTCCCCAGAGTCCCGTGACAGCGCTCGGTCCGCTGAAGACAGGATAGTGTGGCCCCAAGGGGAGCAGGTGGTGCAGCAAGTGAAAGGTAAAACAGTACTTTTAAAATAAGTGCAGAGATTCGCCTACTCCCGGCTTTTCGCCTCAGGAGAAAAAGATGTCACAGCCGCGCTTGTAGTCAGTGAGGCTTAAATAATGAAGGCGGGGGGCGTGGCCTAAAAAGGGGCGTGGCCAGCGATCTCGCCGGTGATGGCGGCGGGGTGTTTTCCTTTCCCCAGAGTCCCGTGACAGCGCTCGGTCCGCTGAAGACAGGATAGTGTGGCCCCAAGGGGAGCATGTGGTGCAGCAAGTGAAAGGTAAAACAGTACTTTTAAAATAAGTGCAGAGATTCGCCTACTCCCGGCTTTTCGCCTCAGGAGAAAAAGATGTCACAGCCGCGCTTGTAGTCAGCGAGGCTTAAATGATGAAGGCGGGGGCGTGGCCTAAAAAGGGGCGTGGCCAGCGATCTCGCCGGTGATGGCGGCGGGGTGTTTTCCTTTCCCCAGAGTCCCGTGACAGCGCTCGGTCCGCTGAAGACAGGATAGTGTGGCCCCAAGGGGAGCAGGTGGTGCAGCAAGTGGAAGGTAAAACAGTACTTTTAAAATAAGTGCAGAGGTTCGCCTACTCCCGGCTTTTCGCCTCAGGAGAAAAAGATGTCACACTTTAAGCCTGCCTGCTCGCAGCTAAGGGTTGAGCTTGGGAGTAATTTATTGAGACCTATACTGAGCCCTAGACTGGGTTAGGGACCTTATTGCCAGTGGTAAATGCACATTTACCACTACTAATAACCCACTTCCCAACACTTCCAATATGCCAGCACTGTGACATGGATGGCCTTATGCCAAGAACTATGTCTAGTATGCCAGTATTTTGCCACATGTATCCCAAATGGCAAGAATTGCCCATAGTGTGCCAGAATGTTGCTATGGGTGCCCCATATGCCAAAAATTACCTCCAATATGCCAGAGCCTGCATCATACTCCCAAGAGTAACTGTCACTCAAACAAACTCATTCATTCAAATTAATCACTCATTCTCACTTAGTCTTACTAGCTCAATCTGTCTCACTTACCTGTCACTTACTGTCTCACAACAAACCTAACATAATTTTTCCATTAAACTTACCTTTTGCTGCCAAAACCAGGACCTCAACAGCCAGTGCTTGATGGAGACTTGTGGCAGGGACATAGCTCCCTCCTGCCTTAAGCACAAAGGCAGGAAACTGAAAGTTGGAGCCAGGGCAGTGAGGTGGCGTTTCCAGCTTTCAGCTTCTTACTTTTTCACTACACCCTCTCCCAACTCATCACTGGGTTGTGGTCAGTAAGGCTTCTGCCCCCCACCTCACCCTAAGTCTTAGGCTCCCACAACCACTTGTGTAGGTAACACTACAGCGTATCACAAATGGGGTGGTACTAATGTATGTTAGACCCCTGAGACCAGTCTTGGAGTTTGCCCAACCCAAGATAATCTGTCTGATGCAGGCGCCATTAGACATATTTGCTGCCTCAGGCTGCTGCTTGACCCTTGCTCACAGCTAGGGCCAACATTGCTAATATGCATATAGTGAAAAATAAGCTATTCACCATTAATACAATGAATAGAAATAAAGAGGATGGAGCCTAGGCACATATAAGAGTGTGCTGCCACTGGTTAAGCAATGATAATCCTCATAACCCTTCAGATCACATGTGGGTTCACCAGGGGTCCTCCCTAAGCCCTACCCTATATATTGTGTATGTTGAACCTTTGGCAAAACTTGTCCATTCTTTTGGATTCCAGGGGCTGGCCTATGCGGGTGACACCTAGATCATATTTTCCATCTCTGATGACTGGGAAGTGGTGGCTGTAGGTTTAGGGGTTGTATGTTGGAGATCAGCAGGTGGATGAAGGACAACTGGCTCAAAATGAATGGGGAGGAAAAAAACTGAGATCATGGCATTTGGATGGATAGTTCAATTTGGACCAACCGCTGGTGGATAGAAATGTATGGTACTCTACCCGTTCCGGCGACAACCCCTTGACTTTTGACACCCAGGTCATTCAAACAGTGAGCTTCTGCTTCTGGATTAATAATATCTTGAAAAAATACTACCTCTTCTCCCGAAAGAGCTCAGGGTGTCAGTGGTCATTGCAATTATCACCTCTCTGTATCTAAATGCCAACCAGTATTCATTAAACAAGCACCAAATCATTCAAAACACGGTTGAACACTTGGTCCTGGGATTACCTAAACACTTCTTGGTCAAGGAAGGACTGAGATCCTGTTACCGGTTGCTAGTAAAGAAGCGGGTGTATTTTAAAGCCCTTTGATTGGCTTACAAAGCTCTCCATTCTCAGGAGTCGTTTTATCTCAGGACAGCCTTTTATTGCTATGTTCTGTTGAGTCCTCGGAGATCACTTGGACGACATAAGGTTGTGGTTCATACATGTAAGAAAGCCAGATGGAGGAGTTGGTTCTCACAGTAGCAGCCGTCAGGCTGTGGAACTCTGTCCCATTGCATATCAGGAGCTTAAACTCGCACCTGACCTTTCGCAAGCAGGTGAAAACGTGGTTATTTGCAAACTAGTTGTCCATCAAAACTGTGGATAGTTTAGGTTTTCTCTGCTTGGGATCCTCACCATTAACACAGTGTCCTCCATTTTTAGAGCTTTGATGCCTTCTGGTTTAACGCGCTCTAGAAATACTACATTTACATGTCTTAATTTGGTAATGTCATTTGCCTCACAATGCCATTAAAAGATAAAGGGGAAGTAACCAGTGGCAGGCTGTACCTGTTTTTTTACCAGGCCAATTGCAGGCATAGGAGACAGCAGTGGAGCTCATAAGAGAATGTCTGCCTGACAGACTAAACAGCTGACCTGAAGAATAGGAGTGCTCTAGTGAGGCCACCAAGAGTCAAATGTTGCCCCAGATTATTTTTTAAAGACTGAATGTATAACTCATGAAGTAGTTTAAAAAAGCATTTCCTAAACTGTGGGTTGGGCCCCTCTGGCGAGTCGTAAGCCGATTTTTGGTGTGTTGCGAGAGTCCTGTCTATATATAAGCAATATTTAAATGATTATCCCAGTTTGTGTACCAGTACAATGGTGCTGAACTATGTCCCCAAGTCCAGTTATAAAACAAATCCTTGTAAGTATTCCCAAGCAACACTTCAGGCAAACCTGTCTGAATTTGTTGCTGCTTTTTGTTTTACTTTGCTAAGCTATTTCAATGGAGAATGTGCTCACTATACATGGGCATAGACAACCATACCACTTGTGTACGACTTTCACACATAAACGAAGAAATATGGATGTGACCAATAACCAGAGATGCCAACTTTAGATCTAAGAAACAAGGGTTGAGTACTGGCATTGACTCAACATCGTTGTGTAAATCACTTAATAGTTATCAATCTAATACACCGAAATATTGGAGGAAATAGTAATCAAGCGTTGTTTCACTGGGTCAACAGAAATATTTCAAAAGAGGGATCAAACAGACAAGAATGCACCAGGAGGCTACTGAGTGGTATTTCACTTGAAACCCACAGTGCAGACTACTGATGAGTGCCAGTCTTGTTTTGAGTGCTGCCAAATGGAGGTTTCTGCTTTTTGCATAAAATGGTTGCCATGGCCAACAGCTATGCACCAGAGAGAGACGATCCTTGCAGTAACATGCTGTTTGATGAAAAATTAATGTGGCACTGGTCCTTAAATCTTATGCAGCAACTAGAAATGCCACTTAGTACCTGTTGTGCTCCACCTATAGCTCATAAAGAGCAAAACTTGGGTGTTGGGGGCTAAGAAAAATGAACAATTTCAAGAAATGAATAGTTATCAAGGTAAGAAATTTAAATATTGGAATACATTAATAGTTACCAAGCTTTGCTTCATTGAATGAGCTGCAACGTTGCAAAACAGGCACTACATTGACCAGAATGCATTGGAAGGACTACTGAGTCATGGTTCACTTGAAACCCACAGCTGAAGGGTATTTGTCAGTCCTGATTTGAGTGCTGTCAAATGGATGTTCTCACTTAAAATTAAATGAATTTGGTGTTCATGGTTGAGACGTTTGGAAACAACTGCTATTACATTAAAAAAAAAATTGTGCCCCATATCCATTAGAGCAAGGTGGGTCATGATAGGATGTGGCTCTAAAACGTTTGGGAAGCACTAAAAGGCTCAGCAACCCACTGTGCTGATTGATTCTGAGGTCAATATGACTGGAAGATGCCCTACTGATGATCTGAAGTCTAAAGTAAGGACACTCAGGGCCTGATTTACTAACAGCCCTTCAGGAGTACTACAGAACACATTACAAAGTGCTATTCACAAACTGCAATTTTCTAGCAACTTCCACTTTTGTATTAAGCCCCTACCTCCATTATTTTTTATGGGAGGGTGTTGTAGTGCCAGTGGTTGGTCATGGGTAGTGTAAGACTTACTACAAAAGTATACATTACAACAAAAGTGTTTAAGTTACAACAAAGGTGCCGTTTGTAGGTGCATTCTAACTCAAAAGTGTAAGTTACCTTTGTGAATCAGGCACTATGACCTTCTGATTCCCTGTAAAATTAAATAAATGGCTTACAGATGCATCAGATAGGCACCTCGAGGAAACCAGCGTGCACTCTAGAAATACTGACCTTTTTCTCTGCCTTACGAGAGCACATGTTTTCACTTATTTTTCTCAATTTAAGAAAGTGTTTTCAACATTATTCACATAATGGTTTTACGTATACTAGTATAATTTTGATAAAATGGCGAGAGGTCTGCAGACTGGGAGACTGGTTTTACAAAAGAATGTTTATTTGAAAGAACATACATATTATATCGTTATCTGTACATTACTCAACTGATGTATCCTAGAATGTATTAAGTTCTAAAACTGTGAAAACCATCATGGGCTACCTACCAGCTGTGCGTATAAAAGGAACTCTGCAAAGGAGATTATAATTGGGTAAAAACTCTCTGTTGACAGGAAAAGAATTTATGTCAAAGGATCTGATTCCATACCAAGATGATTACATCAGCAGGTCCTCTGAGACAGTCTTCGTTATTACTCAGGTGGCCTTGGTCCTTTTAACTGTGCCATAGAATACGATGATGTCCAAAAATGATGAACTGCATTGCACAAATTCATATAAAATATATTCCTTGAAGAGACACAGGTTAGGAGCAACCAACTATTATCAAGCCCGTTTGATGCGGAGCTTCTGATATTTGTCCTTCCTTTTCTTTGCTACAAGCAAAGCATCCCACAAAGAAAATGCAAACACCCGAAAAAGAACACATATGATTTGAAATGCACATAAAATGTAGTGTTCAGAGTACAGCCATCTTATAAAAAAAGTTTTATAAACCAAACTAATATATCAATTTAAATTCAAAAACACTGTAACCTTCATTATTTTAAGATATGTTAGTTAATTGATCCTGGCCTGTGCTTGAAAATCTACAGTCTTTCCGCTATTCCAACTCATTGATTCTGAAAGTTTGTGAAAGATGAATTTACAATCCTGAGCAGGATCACACAATACATCCACATGTGCCGAAATAAAGTCAATTTTGAGAACTGAAGCAATATCCCACGTTACATAAGCAACCAACTGCTAGACTAAACTCTCCAGTTTGTCCAGCACAAAACACATTCATTCTTTTTACATGTTGCTGATGTTGTGGATTTGTAGCTCTGTATTAATTGAATCAATTTAAGATGCAGATAGTCCGAGTTGGTCCAATGGGATTCAAATCTGTGGTTCCAGATTGCACATAGATTTGAAGTTTTGTATTCGAAGCTCACATGCCCCCTTCCGTTAAATGGACGTTTGCTGTGTTTCGAGTAGTGCCACGTGCTGGTCCAACCATGATGCTGAATCCCACTCCTGCCTGTGTATCCCATGTTTAATCTCTGCAGAAGCATAACGTTGACATCTTGCAGTAATAACACTGCATTACGCTGTTAATGGGGAGATGATTGCGTTGGTACAGAGAGGGTATTTAGTCACAGTACCAGAGTCCTGATATTTCTTTTTTTACCTTTCAGTCATTGAGCATTCTCAAACACAGGAACAAACTACTGTGAAGGAGAAATTCTTGCTAAGAGATGATGACATGAGCACAAGTGTGCTTCAAATAAATACATAGGTAAATAACTGATCCGAACTGAGCTACTCCTAGATTATTGTGTACACAATTGGGTAGTTAGAAGTATACTGTTTTCTATATTTTAAAACAAATGTTATTTCAGTACAGAACAGCCAGTCGGTTAGAGGAGGTGCCCCATCCAGCCCACAGAGTGTTTTTTATTTTATTTTATTGGAATGTGCACATTATCCATACTTTTTAAAGAGTCCACTGTCCACTCGTTTTCCTGTGAGGATACCTTTACTGAGAAGTCTATTTTTACGTTCCCGTTTGGCTGATTTATTGCATGAAATGCATGGGTATAAAAGCCAGCATTTTTCAAGGACACAAGAAATATTTTCCATATTTCATGGAAATTACTGTCTCAATCATCCTACAAAGCTTTACCATTGGCAAATCAAGATTCTATTTAGGAAAGGTAACCAAAACCTGAACATTCTAGTTACAGAGTACATTCTTAGCTAAACCATGCAGAAAAAAGGTTAACCAATCGCTCTCATTTATAGTGAATGCGTATTCTAAAAAGGCAATTTTTGTAAAATTTGACATTGCTTTCTATGTATTGAGAAAGGCTCTAGGAGAGCCGAAATGCACTGACTAAAAAGGCTGTTCTGATTACTGCAACAGTGGGTGAATGCTTCTTCCTTGTTGTGGAAGTCTTGACACATTGGACAGTAGGCTGCTTGTTCCCAAAAGCATGGCACCAGTCCCATTAGCCTGGAGAAGGCATGTATGCAAGCATTTTGAGGAGATAAAAACCCTTAGTGTCAGAGGTCTTTCTGTGTACCTGGCTTTCAAAACAAATACTGTTAATTGTTCATTTGTTAATATTTTTTAGAGATTTTTTATTGAATCTTAAGTAATTTCACATCATTCTGTTGTAATTTCCTTTTGCTCTGGACCAGTATTCGTTTTAATTTACATGCAGGTCTGTTCATTCCAGAGTAATCTTGTATATTTAAGTGAATTTGCGTCTTCGGTTGTATATCATTGCAGATTATTACATCCAACACTTTTTGCTCCACAGAGCTGGACACTCAGTAAAAGCCTTGAAAATGCTCGACAATTCGCTCCTAAATGTTAGTTCTCCCTGTTTTCTGTCTGTTATGACAATGTTTTTTTCATGTTTTTATCATTGGCGTCTAAAAGCAATAGCAAACAGCATATGCCATTCCTGTATTTTATTGATACTCTGAGCAGAAATACAGAAAAAGCTCAGATTGTAGTCACGTCATAACTTAGAAAAACAGTGAAACTGGGACAGAGCCCATTACAAGCAGACTAATCACCAGAACTAACAGACATTCTTGTCATACCAAAACCTAAAACACCCTTATCCAGAACTACATAAGCGTTAAAAAGCTTTGAAGTATTCAGCTGATTGCAAGTGAACTACAAGAACATTAAATGAAGTGCCCAACCTGTGGAGGGCTCTTTTTTGCAATTAACAGAATATGAAGGAGTGATTGCCAGATCACTCACAAAGAGGTGGCAGTTACCAAAATAAGAAAACGGGAGATAGCTGGTGCCAAAGTAAATAATTTGGAAATGCCAGCTAATTGTAATAAGAAACACGAAGATGATCACACAATAGAAATTGATTTCAAGACAGATAAAGAATACGGTTTGTTTCTAGTTATTGTGAAACAGCAGACTGTACTGAACTAAAGCATTCTCTTTACTGATTCTTCTTTGATATCTTTTTCTAGCTGTGTAGTATTTAAGATGCATACAAACCACATCATTTTCCAACAGGAGAATGGAATTGACCTAATAGGTTATGACTTCCAAAAATCATTAGTACCAATACTGACCTTCTAAGCAATGTTATTCTAAATTTGTGCTTAGAAAAGTACTCCACTGTGCAGAACGTCTCTACTAAGTATTTGCCTAATTTAAGAGCACTTATGAACGGCAACATATTTTAGATGCTCCCACACGAAACCCATTGTTACTAACTGAGAGGTGCAGCCAACACACATCTTCAGCCAGAAATAACCAGGCTGAAAACCTATTTGGATATCATATGGTAATGCATTGTCCCATGATAAACAATGCCCTGTTATAACTGTGACAGGGAATCAAGTACATTCTTAGCTCTTCTAAAATTAGGAAAACCGTGTGTGATTCGACACAATTTGCGTAAAACCTGGCAGAAGACTGAGGTATATCAATGCCACATAAAGGAACAATCATGATTCGGTCATGAAGAAATCTCTTCAATAATCAGAAAACATCTATTCAACAGCCAGTGATTATTGCTGATTTCAGATTTCCGTACAATACTAATAAACACCATGGGTGAGATGTATACCATCACTTATTAGCACCATCATGTTTGTTCTCTTGACCAAGCAAGATTGAAATCCTTAAAATTGATTACACTAATCTAGAGCTCTCCAGGGCAGTTGGTAAAATAAAGTTAAGTATAGGAACGTTAAATAGATCATGTACTTTCAAAGTTATTTTAAAAAAAATGCATTCCTAGACACCCCTTTTTGTTCATACAAGTCTTCATTTCTCAGATGTTACATTTGGTCCGGTCTCTCTGAGCGACAGCATTAGGGGCACTGAAGTGGTGTAGAGTTGATCAGGGTGGCAGATACAATTCCTGGTACCCACAATACAAGTAGAAGGGACGAAGTACCAGTGTTTTGATCTGGTAACATACCTATGGACAGGAATGCAAAGAAAATATTTTGGGTGTTGCTCCATCTTAGCTAATTTTCTTCAGATTACTGCCATTTATCGTATCCCAAATGTGAATGATATTAAAATATGCAAGGAATGCTAAGAAGTGGATGCAAGAAACAAGAGACACCAATACTGGAAATAAGTCTGGAAGGTGTGATGGAGGCAATACGGTAACAGTCAACAGAGTCAGCAAAGCCATTGCAGTTACAGAGATCAGGAACTGAAAAAAAGAAGAACAACAATCAGTATATTGCACTTTACTAAAGTGTGACATCTAGCACTGTTTTCCACCATTACGAAATATTTCAAAGCTATTTCTACGAGAGCAACAAGAAACACAAAATAAACAAGACTTCAAACTGTTTGTTCTCAACATTAACACTTTATTCAATTTAAACAATTATTTTAATTTGAGACTACACTGAATGCCATCATTAAATACCCACCCTCCTGCCAAGCCACTTCCTGTATTTAGTTAAAATATCTCTGAATCTGATGAAAGGTAAAAGGGGTCTTGTTGGGAATGAGAAGCAGCTTGCACTTAGTATGTGGCAAGAATTGGGTACCAGGCAATGTATCCTGAATTATATTTGTAATAAGCCGACACTGGAAGTTAACCCCCCCCCCCCCCACCACTCCCCCCCCCCCCCCCCAAAATCTCTGCAGATGCTACAAAGATGGCACAGTTTTAACTAGATCACTATGAGGTGTAAGAGCTGACAACAACATTCTTCTATGTAAACAACAGTTTAGGATACAAAAAGCCTAGGCAGAAGCACACAACTGGACAAAATATTGTCTAAGGTTCACTCACATTTTTAAGGAGGGACAGTTAAAGGATCATTCCTCCATAACTTCTACAATATGCATTGTGTCAAACCCTGCATTTTCATTTTTTTTATCACATAGAAGGAAGTCTGTCCAACTCTAAATTGATTCAACATGCTATCAATGCAAACACAAAACAGGTGACGTGGTCAATGATGCTCCAATTGTTTTTAAATTAAATCCAAATTTGTTTACCAATTAATGCACAGTGAACACTGTAAATGTAACAGTAAAATAGTGTTTTGGACAGAGTGTTAACATACTTACAATGCTTCTTATCAGTGTCGTAGGCAATGAAAACCATGAAATGTAATTTCTTATTGTAAGAACGAATGGCTTCAGCTTCAAATCATCTTCGGATGTTTTTTCATATATTTCCATGAAAGCAAAGCATGCTAAGAGAAAGGCTAGCATCGTGGCAACGTAAGGGAGTAACAGACCGTCCTTTAATAGGAGCGGAAGCATGCTGTTGAGACAAGTGCAGACACAAGAAAAATCCATAAGTACATATACGAGTCCTTCCCAATATACTTTTAAACACAACGAAAGTAACAAGCTGGAAGTCAATGTAAACATAGAATTAAAAAACATGCATTTACAATGATCAATTGTGAAAATACTTCTACTCACAGCTCACTCAATGCACCTACAAATGACACTCACCTAAACGTAGAAACAAGTAGAAACCATGTAGATGCAAAAGGGACCTCGTTTATTATTAAGCAGACTGGTCTGAGAGGAAGAAATAAGAGTAGAAAAAAAACATTTTAAGCCTCAGTGTCAATCAGCTCAACACTGTTGAGGGCAGAGCAGACAATATACAATGATAAATATTCATACCTTAAAACAGATTTCAGATAGCAAAAATAAATGCCTATTTAGGAACACTGGTTTCAAAATTATTCTGCATCATCACATTCATAATTAGGTACTTTACTGCAAGAGCTTCATCAGAGTCTGACCCATCCCTTTACTATTTCATGGTGAAGACCCAGCTTGATGCATTTTCTGTTCCATTGTATGGATAATGTTACTTACCCGGTAATCATCTGTCCTTGGCATGTAGAGCTGTAGATTCACATGCTTTGCATACTCCTGCCACCTAGTGTTGGGTACAGATGTATACAAGTTGTTTTTCTTCGAATACGTCTTTCCAGTCACAAGGAAAGGTGACTCCTCCTTTCGGTGATAGTGCACATAGGCATCAACTCCATTGTTAGATTGTTTTCCAGCTGAGGGTGGAATGGGGTGAGTGTAGAATAGAGATGTCCATGCATATGAATGTAAATTGAGAACTACAACATTTACAGGAGACTGGAGAAGAGGGTGGGAGCATGTGAATCTACATCTCTACATGCCAAGAACAGATGCTTACTGGGTAAGTAACACTGTCCGTTCAAGGCATGTGAGCAGTAGATTACATGCTTTGCAAAGACTACATAGCAGTATCATCCCAAAGCGATGGCTAACCTGTAGTAGTTGTAGTTGATTGAAAGAGTGTTTTAAGTACTGCTTGGCCTACATTTGCCCGTTGTCTCACTAACAAATCTACACAATAGTGTTTGGTGAATGTGTGCGGTGTAGACCATGTTGCTGCCTTACAGATGCCGGCTAGGGGAATATTCCGTGAGAAGGCCAAAGTATCCCCTATTTTGCAAGTGGAATGTTCTCTAGGGGGCATTATCAAAGATCTTTTTGCTTTGGCATAACATGTTTGGATACATTTTAAAATCCATCTAGCAATACCTGAAATAGGATGGCCTTTGTGTGGTGGCGAAAAAGCAACAAATAGTTGATTTGTTTTTTTTTAAGTCTTTGGTTCTTTCTACGTAATATATTATAGCTCGTCTAACATCAAGTGTGTGTAGATCTCTTTCTGCTACGGAATCAGGTTGAGGACAGAACACTGGTAACTCAACTAGTTGATTGATATAAAAGGCAGAAAATAGGGAGAAATGTAGGATTGGTTCGAAGAACCACCCTAACTTTGTGAAGTTAATGCCTGAAGTTCACCAACTCTCCTTAGTTAGGTTATTGGTATGAGGAAGGCAACCTTCCATGATAGGAACTGTAACTGACATTTGTGCATTGGTTCAAAAGGTGGACCCATTAGTCTTGTAAGGACTATGTTTAAGTTCCATTCTGGTGCAGGTGGAACTCTTGGTGGAATCACCCTTTTTAATCTTTCCATGAAGGCTTTGATCACTGGTACTCTGAGTAGAGAGAAGTGTTGTCTGTTTTGCAAGTATGCAAATACTGCTGCTAGATGTTAACAAATAGATGTGTAAGCCAATCCAGATCGCTGAAAATGTAACAGATAACAAATGACATTTTGTACAGAAGCATCAAGTGGATTGATATTGTTGTTGTTACAATAGATAACAAACGGTTCCCATTTTGCTGCCTAACATGCTCTAGTAGTAGGCTTTCTAGCTTCTTTGAGAATATTCATATAGTGTGGTGGTAGCTGCAAATAACGAACCTCTATGACTTTAGGAGCCAAATTACTAAGCTCATTTCTTTGGGATTTGGATGTGTAATTTCTCCACGGCTCTGAGTGAGGAGACTGGGTGTGAGATGTAGCTCTTGATGTGGAACCACCAACAGTTCTAACAGGATGTTGTACCAAGGTTGACGAGCCCATGTGGCGGCTAAGATGAGATGTGAGGGATGTTTGTTTGAGCTTCCGAACCAATAATGGAATTAGTGGGAGAGGCGGAAAAGCGTAGGCAAATATCCCTGACCAATTGTGAGCATAGAAATCCTATCAGCACCCCGATCCCCCCACCCGGACCCATGACCCGAAACGAGTCCCGCTTCACAGTCCAGTGGCCTAGGAAATCCCAGGAGGTCACACTGGTAGAACCAGGCCTTTAAGTGGGCCGGGTCTCAAGGGGTCTGAGCACCGGCAGTTTTTTTAAGGGAGTCTTGAAACAGGTCTCTATCGGGCTCTGTTTTGAGCCCTGGCACAGGCGGTCTGATTTTTGTCCGGACTGAAGTGACAGCAGTTTGCTGTCACTGCAGTCTGGAAAAAAGTGCCAGGGTGCAAAACAGCCGATAGAGACCCGTTTCGAGAAAGCAGGCACGTGGTTGTGCGCTGCCCACACTGCTCACTTCTCACTAGTGGAGAAGTTGCGGCATGACGTCATGCCAGGTGAGCGTTGTGGGAGAAGGGAGATCCTTTAAAGAGCCATTTTCTTTCTGGATTTCCGCTCTCTTTCTAAAAACGCAAGAGCAGCAACATAGTGGTAGGATCACCAGGGCTTTAATTTGAAGCTTTTTCAATATTATATGTCACAGACCATAGTTGCAGCTTATTTATCTTATGCAACTAATAATCAGTGACAAAATCAATAGTCCTGATGGGTTGTAGGTATGATGTAATTTTTTGTATCACATATCTAATCTATCCTAAACACAGATTTTTAGCGTGTTTTAAAGCCACGCCCCTAATTACACTGGCCACGCCCCTTTGAGAGATCCCCCCCAGTTTTTTCATCCCACTTCAAGCCCTGGGTAGAACCGGGAGTTTAACCGCCAACACGGTTCCACTCATTAGTGAGTATAATAATGCTTTACACACTGGCCCTTCTATGATTTGCAAATCTCGTTTCGGAGAACAACTTCCCTCAGATACCAGGTGGACACTGATACCAGGAAACCGGATAGGAGTGCATTCCTCACCTATAACACCATACACCACAATTCCCCTTCACACCGCTCACAGAAATCTAAGTGATGGGTACAACAGCACATTTCAAGAAGCTATTAATTTCTATACTGTAGGAGAGTAGGGTCTGCAATCCTATGATCACCCAGATTTTTTGCTTTTGTTTCACTGGTTTACGACTTTCTCTGGCTGTGGGCCTGCCAATCAGACCCCCAGCCTGGCTGTTCTCTTTCTAAATTACAATATGTACCCTAGGTGCATCTACCAATTGGTACTGGGCCACCTTATCAGACCCCGTAACGCAGGGCATAGGTGTACCCAGGGCCGCCAGGGGCTGCAGCATGTATTATGCCACCCCTGGCTGGCCTCCTAAATTTGACACAACTGGCTGCATGACAGCTGGGGCGAAGTCGTGTAATCACACTTTGCTTTAGGTATAGTAGCTCTATATCTAACCATACAATGGACACCCGAGTTCCTATCAGTCACTCCTATGGCAGGCCTTGACAATCCTGAAGGCAGAGTGCGTGGGCTCGTGTGAACTAGGTTCTGGCCCGAGCCGAGCCCGGTTGCAGCTTGCGGAATCAAGACCCAATGGCTGTTCCATGATAACGCGTACCACATCGGTAACTTCGGTGTCGCGTTATCAAGACATGTCGAGTAAGGTGTCATACGAGTCGGGGTGCTGCCCTCTCACCAACTCTGGCGACGAGGTTAGCATTCCGCCCTTCTAGAGGGACACGACATGTACGTAACTGTGAACCCCGGTTAAAGTTAACTAAAGCCTCAGCTCCACAAAATGGATGCTGCCACCACAGACACGAGTCTGACCTCCGGCTGCTGGGAGTCCTTCCAGCGAGGAGCGCTTGGACAAAGGGTTTCCTGTCGAGGGCGGTGTTCGCACCGTCCCAGACAGGGTTTGTGTATTCTGGGTAGGTAGGGCTTTTGCGAGAAGGTGACTGCGGAGTGGCACCCCGGTGCTGGAGCGGCTCAGGGTCGGGGCTTCTCGGACCCCAGAGCACTCACCAGGGAATCGCTTCGATGGTCGTGCTGGTTAAGAGCGTGCAGGTTCTGATGATGGCCGGTCCCTCGAGGTCTCGTCGCACCCACAGATCACAGCTGAGCTGATGACGTGGGTAGAGGTCAGAGGTGCCAGGGAAGCCGGTTCTCGTCGAGCTGGAACCACCAACAGCATCAGGGCACAAGTTTATACTGGTGGTAGTGGATCATGCCACCAGGTATCCTGAAGCTATTCCCCTTAGGACCACTACAGCACCTGTTGTGGCACGAGCCCTAGTTGGAGTATTCTCCAGAGTGGGCTTCCCTAAGGAGGTCGTCTCCGACAGAGGTGCAAACTTTATGTCGAGCTACTTAACTGCTATGTGGAAGGAATGTGGTGTCAACTACAAGTTCACTACACCCTATCATCCACAATGCAATGGGCTTGTCGAGAGATTCAACAGGACCCTGAAAGGGATGATTCATGGACTACCGGAAAAGCTTCGGCGTAGATGGGACGTCCTGATCCCCTGCCTCTTGTTCGCCTACAGAGAAGTCCCACAGAAGGGGGTTGGCTACAGCCCGTTTGAACTTTTGTACGGGCATCCTGTAAGAGGACCCCTGTGTTTGGTGAAGGAAGGATGGGAGAGACCTCTCAAAAAGCCTGCAGCCAACATAGTGGACTATGTACTTGGCCTCCGCTCACGGATGGCTGAATACATGGAGAAGGCATCTGAAAACCTTAAGGCCAGCCAAGAACTCCAGAAAGCTTGGCATGACCAAAAGGCTGTCTTGACTGTTTACCAGCCCGGACAGAAGGTGTGGGTGTTGGAGCCAGTGGCCCCAGCAGCACTCAAGGACAAATGGTCCGGGCCCTACACCATCCTGGAGAAAAAGGGAGAGGTCACCTACCTGGTCGACCTGGGAACTCCCCGGAGCCCCCACAGGGTGCTTCATGTCAACAGGCTCAAGGCATATGTCGACAGGAAGGACATGAGTTTGCTCATGGTCCTAGATGAGGGACAGGAAGAAGAGAGTGACCCTCTCCCCGACCTGCTCACTCAGAATCCTGACGATGGATCGGTCGATGGTGTTGTCTTTTGTGGCAGCCTCTCCGAACGTCAACAGAGCGACTGTAAACAGGTTCTTCAGTCGTTCAGACATATGTTTTCTCTAACACCCAGCCAGACCGATTGGTGCACCCATGAGGTTGACACTGGTGACAGCTTGCCCGTTAAGAGTAAAATCTACCGGCAGCCTGATCACGTTAGAGACTGCATCAAGAGTGAAGTGCAGAAAATGTTGGAGCTGGGAGTCATTGAACCCTCGGACAGCCCTTAGGCTAGTCCCGTAGTTCTAGTGCCGAAACCTCACACCCAGGGTGGTAAGAGAGAGATGAGGTTTTGCGTAGACTACAGGGGTCTCAATGCAGTCACTAAGACTGACGCCCACCCAATACCGAGGGCAGACGAGCTTATCGATAGATTGGCCTCGGCCAACTACTTAAGTACGTTTGACCTGACAGCTGGGTATTGGCAAATCAGGTTAGCTGAGGACGCCAAGCCTAAAACCGCATTTTCAACCCCTGGTGGGCATTATCAGTTCGTGGTGATGCCCTTTGGTCTGAAAAATGCACCTGCCACCTTCCAAAGGTTGGTGAATCAAGTCCTTACTGGGCTGGATGACTTCTGTGCGGCGTATCTTGACGATATTGCTGTCTTTAGCTCCACCTGGGAGGATCACCTGGTCCACCTGCGGAAAGTGTTAGAGGCCCTGCAAGCCGCAGGCCTCACTATCAAGGCCACCAAGTGCCAGATAGGGCAGACACAGGTTGTATACCTGGGCCACCTTGTAGGTGGAGGCCAAGTTCAGCCACTGGAGAGCAAGATACAGTCAATCAGGGACTGGGCTCCTCCAACCACCCAGACTCAGGTTCGAGCTTTCTTGGGCCTGACTGGATACTACCGGAAGTTTGTCAGGAACTATGGTTCCATCGTGACACCATTAAACGAACTGACAAGCAAGAAAATGCCAAAAAAGGTTCAGTGGACAGCGAGCTGTCAAAAAGCATTCGATGACCTAAAGCAGGCCATGTGCACGGCGCCTATCCTCAAGAGTCCGGACTACTCCAAACCATTCATTGTCCAAACAGATGCTTCTGAGTTGGGTGTGGGAGCTGTTCTTTCTCAACTGAATTTTGATGGTCAAGACCAGCCCATTGCTTTTATAAGCAGAAGGCTGACCCCTAGAGAGAAGAATTGGTCAGCTATTGAGAGGGAGGCCTTTGCTGTGGTTTGGGCCCTGAAGAAGCTGAGGCCATACTTGTTTGGCACTCACTTCAAGATTCAGACCGACCATAAGCCCCTCTTGTGGCTAAATCAGATGAAGGGTGAAAACCCCAAACTGCTAAGGTGGTCCATTTCCCTACAGGGGATGGACTTTACAGTGGAACATAGACCTGGTACTGATCATGGCAATGCCGATGGGCTCTCCAGATATTTCCACTTAGAACAAGAAGACTCACCTGGTCAAGGTTAGCTTATTGTTCCGACGTTTGGGGGGGGGTCATGTAGGAGAGTAGGGTCTGCAATCCTATGATCACCCAGATTTTTTGCTTTTGTTTCACTGGTTTACGACTTTCTCTGGCTGTGGGCCTGCCAATCAGACCCCCAGCCTGGCTGTTCTCTTTCTAAATTACAATATGTACCCTAGGTGCATCTACCAATTGGTACTGGGCCACCTTATCAGACCCCGTAACGCAGGGCATAGGTGTACCCAGGGCCGCCAGGGGCTGCAGCATGTATTATGCCACCCCTGGCTGGCCTCCTAAATTTGACACAACTGGCTGCATGACAGCTGGGGCGAAGTCGTGTAATCACACTTTGCTTTAGGTATAGTAGCTCTATATCTAACCATACAATGGACACCCGAGTTCCTATCAGTCACTCCTATGGCAGGCCTTGACAATCCTGAAGGCAGAGTGCGTGGGCTCGTGTGAACTAGGTTCTGGCCCGAGCCGAGCCCGGTTGCAGCTTGCGGAATCAAGACCCAATGGCTGTTCCATGATAACGCCTACCACATCGGTAACTTCGGTGTCGCGTTATCAAGACATGTCGAGTAAGGTGTCATACGAGGTTAGCATTCCGCCCTTCTAGAGGGACACGACATGTACGTAACTGTGAACCCCGGTTAAAGTTAACTAAAGCCTCAGCTCCACAAAATGGATGCTGCCACCACAGACACGAGTCTGACCTCCTGCTGCTGGGAGTCCTTCCAGCGAGGAGCGCTTGGACAAAGGGTTTCCTGTCGAGGGCGGTGTTCGCACCGTCCCAGACAGGGTTTGTGTATTCTGGGTAGGTAGGGCTTTTGCGAGAAGGTGACTGCGGAGTGGCACCCCGGTGCTCACTACGCATCTGCTGGTCAGTACCAGTTCCAGGGGCGCCAGCCCTGGCCTGGGGAAAGCCCGGCAGGGGAGAGGGGTGTAACTACCTCCCTTCCTGGTCCCACCCTTAGGGCAGGACCTAGTCATGTACCCACCCCTTTCTTTAGAATAAAGGCCGGAGCGGGGACCCTTCCAAATTGGATCATCTTTGAATCAAGAACTACTTTCTACGAAAGGACACTCAAGACTCTTCTCAAGATTTCTCCCTTGTGACTAAGGAGTAGTCACCCTGCATCAGCGGGCACCATCTAAGAACTCTGCGGTTTGCTGCAAGTCCTTCCTCAAGGATCCGACGGCCCAGCTCGACGAGAACCGGCTTCCCTGGCACCTCTGACCTCTACCCACGTCATCAGCTCAGCTGTGATCTGTGGGTGCGACGAGACCTCGAGGGACCGGCCATCATCAGAACCTGCACGCTCTTAACCAGCACGACCATCGAAGCGATTCCCTGGTGAGTGCTCTGGGGTCCGAGAAGCCCCGACCCTGAGCCGCTCCAGCACCGAAGTGCAGTCTCCCAGCATCTCCACGATCTGCGTGGGGCCCTTCTGCTCGCTGCTCAGCACGTTGTCTGGTCACTAGCCGCTGGCTTGTGCCCTTCTGTGACGACATCCGACAATCAACACTGCTGGTCTGGTTGCTCCAGACTGGCCCTGGCTTCCATCTTTGCGAGAAGCACCCCGGACCCTCCTGGTCCACTCAAGACGCCATCTTAGGCCCACCACGTGGCCCTGAGATCTGCCAAGGCTTGTTGCCCCATCCTGGGCCCAGCGACGCCGACAGCATCATCCTTCGTGGGACAGCTCGCACCTCCGCCGTGGTCGCCGACAACGCCTCCTGGTCCGTGAGACTGCAGAGCCTAGCGTCGCCCACTCACCTGGTCGAGGTGACGGCCAACCGGTGCCATCCTGGTACCCTCTGACTACTGGCTAGTAGTACGAACTTGGTCCCCTCTGCTTTCAGGTATCAACAATCTCTGATCCAGGCTTGGATCTCTACGAACTATTCATCACTGGTCGCCGGCCAGCAACTCCCTTTTCTTCCGGCTCCTGGCTCGTCAGCGAAGACCCCGACGCCTGTAAGACTTGTGCAGCCGCAGCCCTCGTGGCTAGGTAACTCGGCATTTCGGTGCCTGCATAACCTCTTTACTCTAGGGTCCCGAGTCCCTCGCTTCCGACTTGCCTTATCGGGTCCGCCCGAGACCTTAAACTTTCCGTGTCCTCAGACACTTGTTTTAATTGTGCACTTGAAGTATTTTCCTAAGAGATTTGGTTTGTGCTTAGTACCCTGTCCTCATAAAGAGTACAGGGCTGTTGTGAATCTTAATAAATATCCTGTTTATTTTCATAACACTTGTGTGGTGTCCTTTCACTGGGTGTTCAAGGGGTACATGTGTGGTAAACAGCTGGCTTAACACGCCCTCTCGAGTCTTTAGCCTTAGACTGCTCGTATCCACGCTACTAGGATAGCTGGTCTATAGGTTGACTTACAACCAAACACCATAAGGGTCGTTGGAACGATACATAGCGGTCGCTAGAATAGCGAACGTTGCATATCGGGCCAACTTCTCACATATACCATAAGACTCCTCACTTTAGGAAAAATTAAACTCTCTAAAGATTCCTATCTTGCAATGCTCATAGCAACACTAGCCTAAAAATACCTCTAATACCATGACTAAAATTTCTGCACCTGGACCACCTACCACATGTATGAATAATTAATTTTACCATTTAACCCAATGTGTTGGGAACTCCTTGCCCTGTGTTATAACTGCGTTTGTAATTTGTGTATTAGTCATTTATTGTTACCAACTGTTGCTTTATTTGCATTTCCATTACTTGGGCACTATTCTGTTCCGCTGGAGTCTAAAGCAATATACCGAGAACTATAAAAAAACAAAAAAATGAAATCTACTGCCTTAAAGGAATACGGCCGAAATAAGCCTCTAGGAATGGAAGTAAAATCTTTGGTCTTAAACTGTAGGGAAGAAGTAACATAGACAAGGGGGGGATAACCTCTTAACATAAGGCTGAACTGGAACAAGAAGGGAGAGTGATACTTTAACATTTCTTCGCAACTGTTGTGCCTATAAATCAGGATGAAGGAACGACATAGATCTGGAGCTAGAAACCTTGGGACTTAGTCAGCAGAATGGCTCATTGAGTTAAAGCCATTTGTTAGAATACCGGCAAAGCCCACTTATCATCTGAGATCAATAACTCGTCAACTTGTGTAATAGTAACACGTGTTATTTACAGGACATAGTATTGGCTAAAGTGCTATGTAAATAACAAGCTATTGTTAGTTATTAGTACAGGGTGTCATGGGGTCAGATGAACCAAATAGCTCGAGGGCAGAAATTTAAGATCGTTCGAGGCAAATTGTAATGTATGAAGTTAAACATAGGAGCAGGGAGGCTGAGGGACAGGGACACATTTCTTTGAAAGCATATTCTGATATTTAATAATCATTTTTCTCACCATGCACAAAACTGAAAAGTTACGAGAACATAACATTTGTATTCTAACTATAGACCACCTTCTCTGTAGCTGCTTTGCCCAAACCTATAGGAAGAATGTTTATCTCTTTTACCCCACAATATGTATCTAGATTGCCCGCATTAATCACTAATTAAACTAGGCATCTAGCATTATTTTAATGGTGGAGACAGAGTATGATCATCTGGACGTAATAACGCCTATTTTTATTCCACTCTGAGCCAGTTGCTAGGAGTAAATTAGGTGATCAATAGCAATTTCACAAACCTTGAACTCAACTAAATGGATGTTGCGCTGTCAAGGATGGTCATCAGGGGAGCTGTGTAGACATTTAAGAGAACCAGTAACCTTGCTCATCCTAGAACACACCACAGGGTTCATTGGTAAGTGATGAGAACTAAGATTTTACTCTTAGTTGGTGGGTAGGGTTCCATAGGAATGACTTCTAGCACTGAACTGCCATTCCACAATCCCAGTGGAGCAGACTGCTGCGACACAAAGTGCAAAAAGGCATGGAGAGTTCACGGAGGATCAGTGAGGACGCATGGCCTGGATACCTGAAAACTCAGAAGACGGGCTGAAAACTGCTGGGACTCAACTACAACGAAGTCTAGTGAGCTGGACTGAAAACCTCTGCTTGGCCTAGTCAGTGGTAGTTCTGAACCTGTGAAGTTGCCTGAATACTGTGTAATAGCGGTACAAAAGGGGGTGGTAATGGACGGAGCATCTGAACCAATCAAACACTCACACCCAGTCAAAAGATCTGGGTTTAATCCATCACCGTTCTTTAGCCCACTCAGCCACCTCAGAAGCTTGTTTCCGGTCCAGGGAAGACATGGCTTGGCAGTTCGGGCTGGACTGTTCCCATGAGGAACAGGGTCAGACTGATTTGCATATAGCCATGTCTGAACTGGGGTGGCAGAGTGGGCTAAAGAACGGTGATGGATTAAACCCAGATCTTTTGACTGGGTGTGAGTGTTTGATTGATTCAGATGCTCCGTCCATCACCACCCCCTTTTGTACTACTGTGTAATAGAGCAAGAATGTGGAAATAACACTTCAAAACCTTGTTGATCTCAGCAAAAACATCAAATAGCATACTCATAATTCACTCACAGTGACACTAGAAGAATGGATTTTTCATGTACTTGAAAGGAGAACAGAAAGAACGACAACGCAGAGCTCACCTTGAAAAAATAAAAACAGACAATAATGTTACACATATAGAGTCCTTTAAAACATTTAGATTTCATACACTGTCATAGTTTCGGGAAAATCCTGCATTTACATCAAATTAACAGTTTAAAGTACGAGGTAAATCATTAGATAAAGCACATAATAAGCCTAACACTTCCTGGCAAAGCAGGGTAACATTAACCGAGGTGTTATGATCACAGGGTTCGTGGATAGCATGTCTGGGGTCACGAGCAGCACACAGTCGCGTCCCCGCCATTACCTCATGTTCTAAAGTGGGCCTGGAAGGAGCGTTTAATCATGTCCGAGCCAGGAGTGTGGACAACCCAGATCCAAAAGAGGAAGACACAAGAATAACCCGCAGCTCCACTTATGCGGCACGTTATTCCATGTGTGGGCCTTTTCTAGAATGCGCTTGCCCTAGGAGATGTATGCCCCGGACATATTTCATAACAGGACCACACAGCCTTACAAGTTATAGGTTCGGACAACTGTATTGGATACGTTTGTATAATGTGGACAATTCAGGCAATCACCTGAAGTTAATGTGGCTTTCACAGTGTACATGACATACGAAACCATCAATCTTAAGAACCAAACCAACTTACTGCTGTTCAGGAAAGCATTTGGCTACCTGCCCCAAAACCATAGCCGTTTTTACCTCCAGTTGAATAGAATAATGACATCTAGCGCTAAGACGCCACGGCAAACACACGCTTTACAAAAGCTTCATTTCATTTAATTTCAAACCAAGTGATCTTAGTGACAAAAATCACATCGCGTGATTGTAAATTAGAAACGCTTGAAAAAGCAGCAACCACCTTCTAGAAGCTAATGCAAGATCCTTCATTCTAGGGTTATAAGGTGCGTTGAGGGATCTGGAATGTTAGGGAGTTTGTAAATAAAAGCAAAATTGTAAACATATTTCCATTTAGTTGACTAGATGGTGCAAAGGGGTTAGGGTTGCTTTCTGCTGAAACAGCCGTGATTGGATGACTGAGAACTTAGCGCTGAGAAGCTCTAACAACCAAATGGCGCAGTCTAGAAAACATGCAATACTGAATCGTGCTTGTACTATGAAAACGTTTTTGAAAAGATTTCCAATTCTTCTGCTCTAGTCAGTTTTAACAGAGTACGGGGTGGGTTGGGTAGGGCACTTGCAGGAGTACATTTCACATTGGTAAAAAATTGAAATGGATTTTCTATTTTGAGATTTCTTTAAAAAAACATGATAATGGCAATGTAAACTTACCAGGGCAAACTTAAAGCCTTTGACAGATGGCAGCCGAGTTAGTTTTACACATGCCGGGAGCAAACTAGAAAACGTGAGAGCAATGCTAAAAAATAAAATGCAACAAATGAATATGTTTCCCAGCACATATTTCAATCAATCTGGTCATCACAAAATAGCTGCATTTATTACTTAATACTCTTAAAATAACACTTATGAAATTAGGTTGATGACTATATATATTATTCTGTAACATGCATAAAATAAAATTTAAAGTCATTGGGCACCAAGTGGAAACAATGCTTATATAGAAAGGGAAATATCACACAGTCTAAGCAAAAATGCTTACATAGAAAGAACAATATCAGACAGTCGATTGTTTTTTTTTAATAAACATGACAAATGAAGGTAGACCGTCAGAGACATTAACACCAGGGAACCAACACCTTTACCAGTCCCAGCGATAGGAAGCCTTTTAGTGATTCCAGTAATTGTTGCAAACATACTTGATGTGCACAAATGTGGTTGTGTAAATTTGGCATGCAAGAGCCTTGCTATGCCAGCTTTTCAGGATAACCATTGATAAAGTAAAAGATTATGGGCTTGATCAGTTGCATATAACTCCTTTAAGGGGATTTCCTGAAAGGTGAGTCAGCTCTAGCCTCATGGATCAATGGTCGTCACCCCTGAAAGAACATCAGAGTAAGCTTTAACCCCTCCACCGCGGGGCTCATTCCCCTGCTGTGCTGGGGGGAGGGCTTGATCAGTTGCATATAACTCCTTTAAGGGGATATCCTGAAAGGTGAGTCAGCTCTAGCCTCATGGATCAATGGTCGAGCTCGGCTCGTCATGCAGTCCGGTGGCGCTGTGCTCATGACGAGCTGAGCTCGTCACGACCATGCCCGTTCCAATCGAACACCCAGCACAGCAGGGGAATTATCCCCGCTTGGGCGAGGCGCAACGGTCATGACGAGCTCATCTCGTCATGAGCAAAGCGCGACCGTGCCTCATGACTCGCTGAGCTCGCCATGAGCACGAAACGGGTTAAATATGTAGCCACTCTACATGGCGAACTAAACAGTAGGAAACTCAATGTATTCATGATCTAATATACATTTTGAAATTAAGATTTAAAGCTTGAACTTTGCATAGATTAACCCACTGCTACAGACAGGACTTTTCATTCTTATTGTTAAATTGACATTTGTATAGCACACTGCTGCCACTAGAAACAAGACCTTAAGTTTCTAAGGAATTTGTTCTTTCTCACCTGAGTTTTAGCTGAGTTTGAGGAGACAGTACATTCTTGATTTTCAGAAGGATGCTCATGCTACACCAAATATTGGCTACCTTATCCTGAAATACATTTTGAACCAGATTAATTTACAAAGATAGATGATTTCAAAGTGAGACACATTTTCCTCATCCACTTTAAATATTGCAATACTAGGGATTATTTTGGAAAGTGGAAATCAACCAAAAATCGAGAGCTGCCTTACCATCATAAATGGAATACCTTTTGAGTAGAAACATGAGTAAACTCTACAAGTGTGAGTCATTCATTGAGAGCCGAGAGAAGAACAGTAAACGAGGTTCTTACTCCTTACATACAAATTGTTTGAACAACTTCAGAAAAAAAGTCTAAATTTTAGGGTCTGATTTAGATGGCGGGTTACTAGGTTACAACGGTGCTGCATATATTGTCCGCCGGAATAAATATCCCTTAGGATAATATGGGATTTAGAATTCGGCTGACGGGATATTCGTCAATGTTGTGATGGAGTAACCTGTCCACTGAAATCTAAATCATGCCCTTAGTCCTCTTGCAACTACATGGAGGCTCAAGTGGTGGAAAGTTGCACAGCCAGTCTATTCAAAGTTTTTTAGGCGAAATTTTTGTCAATGTTGTTAAAGTGCGAGGTTGCTGCCTGGGTGGCGTCTCTTGTCATGGACGTCAATTAAACATTAAGAACTGTGATCCCAACGGATGTTGGAAGCATCCCCTGGCGCTCCACTCATAGATGGTTAGAATACTCCATCTCAGTTCATGTAAATAACGCTTCATACTAATTTTCGTGAGGAAAAATCTTATTTTATGTTCATAAGTTCAAATTTCTTTTCCATACAGTTCATTTGTGTAATTCGTTGTTTTCAAATGAAAATAAACACTTATTCAGTCCAATGCATTTCGGGCTGAAAAGCCCTTCATCTGGGACATAAAACTAGAAGCAAGACAAAGAAAAATATGCTATTCAAGTAGCCGTACATTGTCAAAAGCAAATATATATATTCAACAGTCGGATAAACAAAGTGATAGTTCGTGGCAAAACCATAGTGCAACCCAATGTGTACTTAGTGAAACAAGCATTGGAAATGCAATAGGTCTCGCATTAGGAAAGTTTGAGCGATTGTTATTGTAAATGACACTTTTTTATTTATGTGTTGGTTTTGAAAATAGCAAAATTAATAGCTTTGTCAGTTACAATGTCAATAGTTTTAACTTTCGCAAATGTGACACCTATAGCATTTGTAATGCAATGTGTGTTGTATTTACGTGACTTAGATGTATTGATATTACAAATAACAATGGCTTTTATTTTTGTGGATGTGGTGGTGGATGTGGCGGTGGATGTGGCGGTGGATGTGGTGGTGGATGTGGTGGTGGATGTGGTGGTGGATGTGGTGATGGATGTGGTGGTGGATGTGGTGGTGGATGTGGTGGTGATGGTGGATGTGGTGGTGGATGTGGTGGTGGATGTGGTGGTGGTGGATGCGGTGGTGGTGGTGGTGGATGGGGTGATGGATGTAGTGGTGGTGGGTGTGGTGATGGATGTAGTGGTGGTGGGTGTGGTGGATCTGGTGGCGGTGGATGTGGCGGTGGATGTGGTGGTGATGGTGGATGTGGTGGTGGTGGATGTGGTGGTGGATGTGGTGGTGGTGGATGCGGTGGTGGTGGTGGTGGATGGGGTGATGGATGTAGTGGTGGTGGGTGTGGTGATGGATGTAGTGGTGGTGGGTGTGGTGGATCTGGTGGCAGTGGATGTGGCGGTGGATGTGGCGGTGGATGTGGCGGTGGATGTGGCAGTGGATGTGATGGTGGATGTGGTGGTGGATGTGGTGGTGGATGTGGTGGTGGATGTGGAGTTGATGGTGGATGTGGTGGTGGTGGATGTGGTGGTGGATGTGGTGGTGGATGTGGTGATGGTGGATGCGGTGGTGGTGGTGGATACGGTGGTGGTGGTGGATGGGGTGGTGGATGTAGTGGTGGTGGTGGATGGGGTGGTGGATGTAGTGGTGGTGGGTGTGGTGGATCTGGTGGCGGTGGATGTGGCTGTGGATGTGGCGGTGGATGTGGCAGTGGATGTGGCAGTGGATGTGATGGTGGATGTGGTGGTGGATATGGTGGTGCATGTGGAGGTGGATTTGGAGTTGATGGTGGATGTGGTGGTGGTGGATGTGGTGGTGGATGTGGTGATGGTGGATGCGGTGGTGGTGGTGGATGCGGTGGTGGTGGTGGATGGGGTGGTGGTGGATGTAGTGGTGGTGGGTGTGGTGGTGGATGTGTTGGATGTGGTGGTGGATGTGGTGGTGGTGGTGGTGGTGGGTGTGGTGGTGGATGTGGTGGTGGATGTGGTGGTGGATGTGGTGGTGATGGTGGATGTGGTGGTGGTGGATGCGGTGGTGGTGGTGGTGGATGTTATGGGACAGTAGCGGGGGTGGGGGGTGAACGCTGTGGTAGAGATGCTACTGCCTCCGGGAGTTGTGATAAGGCTGCCAGCTGCAAGGCCGTGGTACAGGCTCCAACCTGGCAGTGACAAGGCGCCCCCATAAGTGGCACACAGATAGCCTTGTAATCATGACTTAAAAATAACCCTTTTCCATACACATTATTATAAATACTACAATTACCTGCATCCAACAGCACAGTCAAACACTGCCATCAGGAGCACTATATGGCGTAAGAACACACTAGTCAAATAACCTTTTTCTTAAGCTCATCCTGCAGGTGTAGGCTTCTAATAACAGCAGTGCACAGGTTTACACCTCACACTGTCAGTTGTAGTGGGCTCCGATCTAAAGTAGAGTTCCCGATTTCCTGAAAACCGGCGCTGGTACATCACAATGGAGGTTACCCACCAAAGGAATGAAGTTTCATATTCAAGCAGGAGAAATGAGCCTAATTTAAATTGTTCAATATTCCTTCTGGTAGACTCGATAAAAGACCCGGAGAGCCACGGAACATGTATGACTGGGGTGTATTGTTTTTCCAAGTAATACATGACTTGGTGTCTCTGAATGTGAGGGAGAGAGTGGGGAGGAGAGTAGGAGGAGGAGGGGGGAGGAGAGCAGGGGCCTGGAGTGCGGCTGAGGGAAGTGACGAAATGCGACACGGCAGGCAGGGGAGGGGACGGAGCGGGGGTGTGGGAGGAGTGCGCCTGAGGGAAAATCCATGGAAATGAGCCTAATTTAAATTGTTCAATATTCCTTCTGGTAGACTCGATAAAAGACCCGGAGAGCCACGGAACATGTATGACTGGGGTGTATTGTTTTTCCAAGTAATACATGACGTCTTGCGTGTTAAGCTTCTGGTGTCTCTGAATGTGAGGGAGAGAGTGGGGAGGAGAGTAGGAGGAGGAGGGGGGAGAAGAGCAGGGGCCTGGAGTGCGGCGGAGGGAAGTGACGAAATGCGACACGGCAGGCAGGGGAGGGGGCGGAGCGGGGGTGTGGGAGGAGTGCGCCTGAGGGAAGTGACGAAATGCGAAATGCAACAACATTATTCTCCCCCAATGCTGGCTATCAAGACATGACATAATTCAATGCCCCGTTCAAACTTTTACAGAGCATGAGTGGTAACAGAGGACAATTGCACTGAAGGTATGCGCTGAAGGACAACGGTATGTGTTCCAGGAGGTTCATTGGTCTTATGCATTTCAGCTAGTCAGTCCTCCCTCTAATCACCCTGTTTTGTGGTGAAGCGAGCGCTCTAAGCCCTATGTATAATCATTTTGCACTGTGAAGGTGTCAGCATTTTCAATCACACTTGTTCCTTGGTAATTGTAGTTCCTTAAACCCTCTGTACATAGTGTGTTGTGTGAGATGGTGTACACATGGTGGGTTTTGGAGTTTTGACTATCACCACATTTGCACCGTGCTTATTCCTGCAACATCTTGGTAAGCCCTTAATCAAATGGAAGCAAAGCTAATAGGTCATTTGAAAATTACCTCTTTTGTCAGTGATCTTGCGTGTTAAGCTTCTGGTGTCTCTGAATGTGAGGGAGAGAGTGGGGAGGAGAGTAGGAGGAGGAGGGGGGAGGAGAGCAGGGGCCTGGAGTGCGGCTGAGGGAAGTGACGAAATGCGACACGGCAGGCAGGGGAGGGGGCGGAGCGGGGGTGTGGGAGGAGTGCGCCTGAGGGAAAATCCATGCAAGGCAGGTGGCTGGGGGCATGTGCACGCGCTTTCAAGCTCAATGCGCATGCGCATTGAGCTTGAATTTCACGGGCACTGCAAGGAATCGCCACGATTCCTTGCAAGTTAGTTAAAGAGTGTTTAAGCCCCCATAGTCTCGCAAGCTCGATGCGCATGCGCATCGACAGGCGAGACCTAAAAATTACAAACAATAAGTGCAGGAAAAAGGAAAGAATATAAATGTCCTTGTCTTTAATGTCATATTTCTACCCTTGTTATAACATTAAAGACAAGGACATTTATATTCTTTCCTTTCAACAGTATTGACATATTGAAACGATTAAGTCATTCGGAAAGAATAACACGTAAGTGATGCTGATTGTTTGTCGTTTTGTGAAAAAATATATACAAATGTTAGACTGGATGGGCTTACTTAAATCGAGGACGCTATGAAAGCATGAGTCATGTATTGAATAGTAACACTACTTCACATCCAAGAGTGGACTCCTGAGGAGGTCAATTAAGATCTGCAAGAGTCAACTTGGACATCGAAAGTTGTCAGTGAGGAAACTCAAACATGGAGGGAAAAAACATTTATCTATTTGGGATTCACTAAATATTAAACTCAATGTACTGCTGAATTGTTAAAAGGGGTCTCTCTAATTCAACAATCTTCTGATTGTGTTTGGAAATACCAATGTGGCAACAGTCTTGTTTCTCAGGCACTAAGCGGCTAAGCTCCACATTAGAATGGAGTAATTCAAAACCTAACCCTTTCTGAAGCAGGTAGGAAATGAATAGAATATAATAGCTTTATTGTAAAGTTAATTAAAACTCACAATATTAAAAACTTCCATCTTAAAATATAATTTAAGCCTTGTTTTACATTTATGTTATAAGAATAAGAAGAGAAAAGTATTTTATACTCTATAAAATCATAAAAGTCTGAATTACAGTATCGGTATAGTCATTTTCTAAGTTTGTAAAGTGAATGTGCATCAGTATGCTAAAGCATAGTTGTGACTTGACAAGTGTCTAAGCGGACTGTTCCTTTATTACATTGAAATGCTGTTGCTTGCTGTATTTCGGATGAACCATATGGCTAGCTCTTGAGTCTTCTGGCCACTATATCAAAATAATTTGTTAGTCTGCAATTTAGCTAGATCTCTTCAGGTTTAAAGCACAGCATCACAGCCTGAAGCAGGTGGCAAATCACAAGAATACAGTGCAGATCTACTATGTCTGAGAAGCTGTTGAGCCAAACAGGAGTAAACAAAACATTTCACACCGGTGTTCAGTTTTCATGATGTATGGGAAACGTGAGAGGGCATGTGTGTGCACAAATTAGCAAGAATAAGTGTTTCTGTGAATATACATGTCTGACTGTCCGTAACCTTAAGAACTGGTCTATTTCTGATTTCCGCGTTCCTGGTAGGTAAGAGGTCAACCTGAGCTTGTTATTTGACTAGTTACATACGCAGCTCCACAACAAGCAGGTAGAGCTCTAGGTAATGGACTCCACCCTGTTTGTTGATATAGAACATAGAAGTAAAACTGCTGACAAGCACTCTCCTGTTAAAAAGTCTAAAGTCTCCTGCAAGCCTAGGTTGCTCTTGAGAAGAGGAAAGGCTGGCCACACATCATAAAACATATGGTACTAACTATTATGAAAAAGGAATTAGAGCGAATATTGTCTTGTCAAATGGAAGCTTAGTTTATCAGGAGGTTGTTTCACCTGACAGAAATGCCCATCTGGGAGAGGATGCTTTTTTATCATTGGGCAAATAATGCCCTGATCAGCCAGTCCTCTAGGTATGCATAAAAATGGATTTTCTCATGATGAAGAAAGTCGTCCAGCTCTGCCTTAAACTTGGTAAAGGCTATGACGCAGTGCTCAGACCAGACAGAAGGACTCTTTACAGAATCATATCCCCACTAAAAGTCAGGTGGGTGCACAGGGACATCAAAATAAACATCTTTGTTTTAAGGAAATGTCAAAATTTTGCATGATCACCCCCATGTTTTTGGACTAATGCTGTTGGTTTTTCGACTCAGAGTTTACGGAGACCTGCTAATCAGACCTCAGTGCCAGTGTCTTGACTCTAAAACTTGTATGTTGAATTGGCTTATACCAGATTGCCATAAGCTAACTTACTTGTAAGACCCTAATATGGTAACCAGGATATGTAATTTACAGGGTCACAGCAAGGATTGCAGCACTGGTTGTGCCACCTTGAGCGTGCCTCATTTACTTGGCGGGTACAGGATTACAGGCTGACCCTTCAGCTGTACTAACTCCTGAATGGTGCGACCAAAGTTGATACTTTAAGGTATCAAACCACTCATTACCTTAAGCCCGACTAGATTCTCTAGTCGAACTTAATGTAACAGATTGTGGTGTTCAACTTTAACAAAGTTGCCCTTTTGATGACTTTAATCTCTTGTGCCCTTCACTGTTGCACAAGAAGCCTGTCCCCGACACAGTGTGCCTTGACAATACCTTGGGAGATGTGCTAAGGACTCCCAGCAAAGGATAAAATAGAATCCTGCACTAGAGCGAGAGAGTTGTTACCTCCGTCCCACAGGAAGCCACACAGGACTTGGCCAAAAAGGTGAGTTAGAAAAAAAGAAGTTTCTTTTGAAGGGCAAACTGGTAACACTTGGGAGAGGGGCTGCTCCATGGTCTAGGTATACGGGCTGCAACTAGGGACAAGTAAGTGGAAAACAGTTTCTCAAGGTCATATATCCCCCTTGGTAGTCACACCTCTGGGTTAGGCTAGAGGAGCTTTGCACGCTGAGAGGGTTTCTGCCATGTTGGGAGTAGACAGAATTGTGCATCCTGGGATAGGCCGATGCAACACTCTCCATGAATTTGGGAACATAGTGGCCCACCGGCTACTGACCGTATCTAGCCTGGGGGCACTTTCTGTGCATGAAAAGGCCACCCCTGGCACCCAGAACACGGATGTTGTCTCAACTGGAAGAAGGACTGCCCTGTTCCTCCGACTAACAAACAAATAGAAGCTGCACTGACATGGACTGCATCTGCGGAGCTTGCTGGATAGCAAAGGAAAGGGACTGTGCCTACTGTGTCCGGATCATGAAGTAATTCATCCCATGAATCTAGCTGAAACAAGAGACTCCAAGGGTCAGTTAGCTCACATCCTGTTCACAGGACCACAACAGCGGAAGAAACCTGTGGGGGTAAGTTGGTAGCCCAGAATCCTCACATTGTCACCAACTGCCGCTGGGTAGCACCAGACCCCAGTACCAGATGCTCAAAGTAGCACCAGAATCTGCTAGATTCGAGAGAGTCATTGGAGTGCAGCTTGGTCGCCCACAAGACAAGTTATCACCCAGGGAACAATTTGGATGTGGCCGCGATACCGGGTGACTGATAGTCCAGAGGTGACTGGGCTTCCGCAGGGACCATGAGGAATTCAAGGTATGTCGACCCAGTGGCCAGGTCCACCTCCACCCCTACTCAGACAGAGGAGTAACTACAGGAAGACCCACACAAAGGCATGCCGCATCAACAGCATCCTTGAGCATATTTAGTATCCTGTATCCCTTGTATCAGGACCACTTCCTTAGAGCACCTACAACAAAGGATAAAAGTGCCTGGAAATGACTGAAATAATTTACAACAGGGGCAGCCCTGTACACCTGAACTAGGGACAATCAATATTTAGTCCAAACAGCGGTTCAAGGTATTGCAAAAATTTCAATTTCACACACAATCAATAGCAATACACCCATTTTTTGGAAGAAAGAACAACTATACATACATAAAAAAGTAAAACGCTGCATGAGGGACGTTTCGCCATCAGGTTTGAGTGAAGCATACAGGAGATTTGTTCTCCCTGCCCATGGTCAGCTTTGCCAGATTTATTTATGCAGCACTGGGGCAAGGACTGTATCAACATAAGTTGTGTAAATTCGCAACTTTTCATCACTGCACTTAAACATTTTTCAGTTTCCACCAGGCATTGGTGAAGTATAACCTAATCTGTGTATGTTACAACTTTTTATTGTGCAATTGGACATTTTCTTGGATGCTCAGTTAAATTTATGTCCTGATGAGGACCATGTAATCATACAAAGGTCGAAATGCCGTCAACGCACCTGTGGCAGTAATTAATGAAAGATGCATCGTCTTGTCTGTGGCTGTTTTAGTGTTGATCTTAACTCCCATTGCTATGTAATCCCTTCTGTCTGTCACTTTTCTGGTTTTGTATTATTCAACAAATGTTATATGTACCAGTATATACTTCTGAGCGCAATGTTCCAAACTTGCTTTTATCTATATATTGAATACATTTTGTATATTTTTCTAAATATTTCTTATAAGGGCTTTTATGTATGTATACTTGTTCTTTCTTCCCAAACAATTGTGTATTGCTATTGACTGTGAGAAATTGAAATTTTCACAATACCTTGAACCACTGTTTGGACTAAATATGGAAATAACTGAGGACTGCTTCACTTGCTGAGATACTGTTTCTATGGACCTTGCTCATCCAAAGTAACTCTAATCGACTGCAATATGCCTAGCCCAATGTTTTTGCCCAAAAGGTTTTCAAGCGTCAAATTTCTTGCATTCGCCGATGCTTAGTGGAGGTTGAGTAAAAAGTGCATAATTGCTGTACCTTGTAAAATCTATATCTCTGTTGGATCTTTTTCATTGGTATATTTTTATAAATTGTTGTGCATTTCTTGAGTGCCTCCTATATTTCGTTTTTAATTGTTTTCATGCTGTTTAAATGCTTTACACTTGTTAATTTTTGTAAGTCTTACTGCTCAGAGCCACAGCTATCCAGAGTTGAGCTAGAGGGTTTGACAAACAAACCTTACTGGTTCTACAGGGTTTGGTAAGTATTACACAGTAAGGTTGCACATCTAGTACCCGATATAATAAACGCAATTTTTTCACATTTGTGTTCTGTAGTAATAGTATTAGTAATAGACATTTCATGAGCGCATATTTCACCCTTAGGTCTCATAGCGCTTTGCCAACACAGAGTAACTAGAGGGGAGAGACAGAGTTTAGAATAGCCATGATTTGAGATCTTTACGAAATTTTTTATGGTTCGTTTCCTTGCGGAGTTGCATCAGCAATAACTTTCTTACCTCCGGTGCATTAAGCTATTTATTTGAATGACATTCTAACAGGATTTGGCAAAGAGTCACCATCCTGAAGGGCAAGTTTGGAGTCAACAAATGGAAGCACTAAATGTCTTGAAACATACTAGTGTCACCAGCCTAATGGCCAGCACAAAGATGTGCAAGTAGATACATTACCATGATACAACAGCCCTGTGGCTTCCAGTTTTATAAGCTGTTTTACTTCCCTTAACAAGACCTGGGTGCAAGGTGATAAGGGAATGGAACGAAAGGAAGATGGGTCTTTGCATTAAACCACCCAAACACCCCCCTGCCAAGCATAATGTGTCTCAAAGCCAAGTGGTGCAAGTAACTTTGATCTAATAAAGTAAGTCTGAATGCTTGATCAAAATGTTGCTGGTTTCTTTTTTACTGTGGGCTGGAGGCGGAGAATGACGAATTTGCTTGTTACTACAGAATTATCCTGGTAAAACTGAAGGACATGTCCTACTCCACCCCCCTACAGTTGGTGAAGCCAGAGAAGTTCTGAATGGCGAGAACCTGTCAAATTGTCAGAAGATGTAGATGAGACAACAACTGAAGGTGACTCTACCACCACATTCGCATCGCAAACAATTCTTTGGCAATTAATTGTACAGTCAAGACTTCCTGTGCCTCATGATTCAGGCATGAAGAGTGCCTGCATAATTCCACACGGAGGGCCATGCCTCTCATGGCTATGTCAAATGTTTCAGAACATAAATAAGCATGATGTGGCTTCTGACCTGCCAACTTTATGAAACATTGCACTGTATGAGGAGGCGTGGCTGTGTAAGGGTCGGGGTGTTGTGCCGCGAACTGCTTCTGTAAGAGGCACTTCTGCCCCTCCACACTCAATTGCCTCTCTACTCCCCCCCCCCCCCCCCCCCAAAAAAAAAAGAACAAAATCTTGACTGGGCTGCTACAGCCGATGTCCTGGGTGTTTTAACTCTCCTTAATTGACATCAATTACTCAGCCTCCAAAAACAGCGGAAAAGTCACTATTGTGCAGTGGTTTTCCCTCCCATTATGTGGTATGGGCTCCTCAATGCATGCCCGTGTTAAGGGAGCTGATATTGGGCGACACAATGTGGCACCATGTGAGTTGGCAGATCTGTGCCTTGCCTAATCTTCGGCATACTAGCAGGCATACCTTCTGCGAAAAGATATCTACCTAAAAAGTTCACTAGCTCAGAAAATATTTTATGACATCTGCAGTACTCTGAAAAAAACAAATGAAGGAATGATACCAAATCCTTTTTCAAGTCACACTCATCAATGTTGTTTCTTTATTCATAGACTAATTTATCCCTGGAAGCACCATACAAATCCTTAGAGTCTTCTAAATTATACTGCGGTGCGCTTATACTAATAGAAAATAATACTTGATTTAAAAGTTTTTAAGTTAGCATAACCATGCTGATGTTACATTTGTTTTGTAGTGGCAGAAAGAAATGTGGCTTAAAATTACATGAATGAGTTTGTAGGTGCATGTTTCTCTTCTGTGTTTTTCCTTCTCAGAAAATAAGCGAGATAGAATAAATGTCATGGTGGTGTTTATTTGTTGAGATGGAATGTATTAATTTGAGTTCCTCGAGAAGGAAGCCATGTGAAAAATGTTCATTTAATTGAAACAAATTCAAGGATCATTGTCCAGATCTGCTCTAAGCAGCTGTAGTCTATTGTTTTTATTGGTTGCATCAATGTCATATTATTCCCTTCCTTTCTCATGTACACCTTATTGTAATTTATGAATGAAAGCAGGGGTTCCTAAATGGTCCTTATTTGATGTATCATATTGTCTTGCTTTACTATTGGTTGATGTGAATATAACTTTATTTGTATAGCCCTAGTATGTCAGATATCACTGCATTAAGTCTGTTTTTTAACTACCTGAAAGGTAAAAATGTGCGCTTTTGGAAGATGTGTCAGACTTTCCTTTCTTTCCGAACTCTACAGATTCCATGTTAGTCTGCCTATTTGATTTATACTTGGCTTTTTGCTTACTTTTTCAAATGCAGGCTCTACTACGTTGGTCTGCTTATTGATTTAGACTTTCCTTGACTTTAGAAACGAGCAGGTTCATGCTAGTCATCTTGCTGAATTGTACTCTGATTCTGGCTGTTTAATTGCTTTGGAAAATTACTTTATGTACATCCCTTTCACAATTTGCCTTATTTGATGCATTATTGATGCTGATTTGACTAATATTTGCTTTCTGTAATGATTCTTAAATTTGAATAAACCTTAACGGTTTTGGTGTTGAAATTAGTCCTGTGAAGCCTTTCTTTTAATTGCACTGGGTCGCCAGCTATTAAGACTCACAAGGCCCGATTCGGCATAATTTATTATTTAAAAGTGTTGACAATATACTCAAGCATAGGTATTGCTGAGCCCCTGTCTGACTATAGGAATTGACAGAGACTAGCACTCCTTCTTTGTCATCAGAAAGGATCATTGGATTTGAAGCCAATCCCAAGAAAGACTGCACACCAGTGCAGAGGACTATAATTCTAGACAGCTGATATTCCTCCAAATCCTGATTTTAATTTATATTAACCTGAACATTGAATCACCTGAGCAAGGGGGTAGGGAAACAAGGGGTTTGAAGAAACAGACAGGCATGGGGTTACTCATCTTTGAACCTTAGTTATGTGAAGAAGAATCAGGAATCATAGGTGCAGAACGGGGAGCTGGGAGGTGGAGGCTTACTTAGTAGTGGAGGTGGCAGCACAGGCACTGCATCTGAGGCAGCTACTGGAACAAGTAATCTGGAGTCTTTCACAGTATAAGTGCTAATCATGATATAAGGGGTGCAAGATGAGTATTAGTCAAGTCTATAAAAATTCAGATCTGGAAATAAAAAAAAGGACTAGTAGAACATGTATTATCATAATGAAATGGGGCTCAGAGATAGAATACTGAAATGGGAAATTTGCCTTTGGGACAGTGAGCCTGGACAATAGTTAGGTAGCTGTTAGACTAGGTTCGACTCAGAAACTGACTGAGAGGCACACAACATAGGTTGTTGAGAAAAAGGATATAGGTATCATAACTGAAATTACATTGTGTCCTATACTATATGAGACCGCACTAATCAAATGGTTAAGGCCTGCAGATCCAACTTTTGAAGGATTGCCAACTCATGTAGAAAACTATCCATAGGAGCTAGTCATTCACTTAGGCCCTGAGACTAAGATGAATGTGCTAAGCTGGAATATTGCAGGCCTAAAAGAAAAACTAGATGATAAAGACTGGGTAGCATTTCTCTAATCAAAAACAATCTGCTGCTGTCAGGGGACTGGGACTATGGGAGACATTCATTTGGATGGCTTTTCTACATATCCTACAAAAAGCCACACAGGCAACCAAAGGGAAAGCCAAAGTTGGATTTACAATTTGGATATCTACCTGGGTAAAGTTAATCATGCATTTAGTAATACCATTTCCAGCGAGGTATGGGAGCTAGTCATGATAAATGTCTACTTTTTGCCAGGGCTACAGTCAACTTGTTTTTTTATTGAGCATACAATAATCATACAGCATATGCATATCAGATCGTCGAATATCAGCAGAGTAACGCTCAGTGAACTCAAACATAAAGCCAAAGGACACATTAATCAGCTTATGAATACAAGCACCATACAAAGTGCGAAATATAGTGGGCTGCCACATATTGCAAAACCTCCCACCCCCGACATTCCAGGATGTGACAAAAAAAACATCCGGGCACCATGAGTAGTCATGATAGCTTACCGCTTATCTGTGTGCCTCATTCAGAGTCTAATTCACTGCAATCCAATAAATACTCCTGAAGAGGGGCCCAGATGTCCTTGGGCCGGGATGAAAGCGGAAGTTCTTCGGCATATGTCTCCAACTGGTCCCTACAATACACCATGTCTTTCAGCCAGCTGTCTGCCTTGGGGCACAACCGGCTATCCCATGTGAACAGAGTGCGCCTCTTCGCCAAGAGCAAGGCCAACGGTACAAATTTCCCCACCATACCTTTATGCTGAGGAGCATGTCCTAGTAGACACAGCGACGGGGCATTGTGAAAGACTAATCCTGTCATAGTGGTGAGAAGAGCTAGAACCCTCTCCCAGTAACTAAAAACGTGCCTGCACTGCCACGCTAGGTGTATGAAATCAGCCCACTCGACCCACACTGTCTGCACCTATTAGTTGCCCTGTGACAGATCTTACACAGCCTGTGTTCGGTATAGTATGTTTGATGGAGAAATTTTAAGTGAATGATGCGGGGATTACTGTTGGACGTTAAGCGCCCCGTCACCGAGCATATTTTTGCCATTCCTCTTCCGTGATGGGGGGGGGTCTATCCCAGTGTTCCAGCATGCCAGACTGGCGGCAGTGTCTTGCGGAGTGCCCTTCTGTATGGCCCTATCCAACTTGGTGACTAGCTTCTTTCTCGTCGAGGCTGTGAGTATCAATTGTAAGGCCGACAGTGTCTCCGGTTCATCCGGGAAGCTAGGGTAATGCCCCTTGACCGCTCGTCTTAGCCGATAGCAAGTGAATTGAAATAGGAGTGTAGGGTTGTGTATATAAGATAAGTCATCCTCTGCAATGTACGTACCCTCCGGGAATAAATCACTCATATGTGCAATGCCCGCCTCACGAAGCGCCAGGACAGAACCGCGATCCTGGGCTACCGACAATGCGGCATGTCCTCCAATGGGCATTGCAGGCGCGTATAAGGGAAGCTTGTGCGCGCGGTGTCTGATTGCCTGCCAAGCCGCCGTTGTAATATCAATTGTATTAATCTCTGCCCTGGGAGTGTGCCTGTGTGTATGTGTGATGATACCGTGCAAAGGTACGGGGTAGGCGTCGCCCTCCTCCACCGCAACATGTGGAATGAATTTGTGTGGTTTAGACTCAAGCAAATGTACTGGACGTCCTGCAAGAGACAAGAAAGATATATATATATATATCTTCGCAACTTGCCTCGTCGCAGGGGCAGCACACAGGAGCTGGTGCCATCAGCGGGATCAAGGCAGTATCCCGTCGCAATATCCACACAAGTTCGAGAATGATGGCACTCCACTCGGGGGGCTTTTCAACAGCGTTTTATTTCACAGCTGCGATGACCTACGCGTTTCGAACGTTTCGTTCTTGTTCACGGTAAATATTCAAACAGTGAGTCCCTTTTCACTTTTGCATTATATACACATTTTACACGCAATGCATTGTGGGCATTGTAGTTAAATTAACATCATTCAACTAAGATACAATTTACAACCAAGTACTAAGTTGTGTATCTTTATGTGTAGGTTGTATTGACATCAGTGAGTCATGCTGTTATTTGTGTCATCATTTATCGGACTAAGTGCCCTTTATTGCCCTGCATGTGGTGTCTGTGTTACCATATTATGTGTCAGTGAGAGTCGTTATTCCCAGCTTGGTGTGGTATAGCGGTGAGGAGTACACCCTATGTGCTCGATTGTGTCTGCAGTGTTGTGCAGTGAATGACTTCACTCTTTATAAGACAATTATTATTATTATTATTAAATGGGTTTTATTAAGCGCAGACTACCCGGAGGCCTTGTAGCGCTGAGTGTGACTGGGGGGCAAGTGAGGGTAGTGTGATTTACGTGAAAAGGAGGGTTTTTAATTCCTTCCGGAATTTTAGGAGATTAGGTTCACTGCGCAGGGAGACTGGCAGAGAATTCCATGCCTTGGCCGCATTTCAGGAAAAGGAGCGGCCCCCCCATCTGGCACATTTGACTTTGTTCACAGTGGCCAGAAAGGCTGTGCTGGAGCGCAGCGACCTGCGGGGGAGATATGGAGTAGCCAGCGAGCAGATCATTGCTGGCGCTTCCTTCCACATAGCCCTATGCATAAAGCACATTGATTTAAACAGTATTCTAGCCTTGATGGGTAGCCAGTGGAGTCTTTTTAAAGCAGCAGTCCCTGAGTCCCGCCTGTTGAGGCCCAGCAGGAGGCGGCTGCTGCGTTTTGCGTGACCTGGAGCTTCTTTGTTGTAGTGGCCGGAGCCCCTAGGTACAGCGCATTCCCGTAATCTAAACGGGACAGAATAATAGCTTGCACCATGATCCTGCGGGCTTGTGGGGGGAGAAGTGGTAGTACTTTTCTAAGCATACGCATCATGCCAAAACAGGTGGCAGATACGATCGTTGCTTGGTAGTTGAAATTAAGATTGGCATCAAGCCAGATGCCCAGGCTCTTTATTTGGGGTTTGGACTGAGGCTGGGTGCCCATGCATGGGGGCCAGTTCGGTATCGGGCAGGGGATGTTTGCACTGCGATGTAGCAAAAGTGGGTGTTGTTCCATGTTTCCTGGGCTGAGTGCCCTTTCCACCGCTATACCACACCAAGCTGGGAATAACGACTCTCACTGACACATAATATGGTAATACAACCTACACATAAAGATACACAACTTAGTACTTGGTTGTAAATTGTATTTTAGTTGAATGATGTTAATTTAACTACAATGCCCACAATGCATTGCGTGTAAAATGTGTATATACTGCAAAAGTAAAAAGGGACTCACTGTTTGAATATTTACCGTGAACAAAAACGAAACGCGTAGGTCATCGCAGCTGTGAAATAAAACGCTGTTGAAAAGCCCCCCGAGTGGAGTGCCATCATTCTCGAACTTGTGTGGATATATATATATATATATACATATATACACTAAATACATCAAATAATTACTTTGGATGTGCACTCTGACTCATTTACACATCACAAAGAAAACACCTCAAATAATCAAAGCCACTGGCCACACATCACAATGACAATAATCAAAACTCAAACATCTCAAAGGACCACAGCCACTGGAACCACGCATCACAATGGCACTAGTCAGAAACAAGTCACCTCACCCGATTCTTCACGCAACATCCTTTCCAATTCAAGTTGGGGGGGCCCGTTCATAGTTGGGCTTGGCCTCTCGACCGGGACTCAGGTTCTGTTTGTATTACAGCAGTACGTCTACTCTGTAAGTGAGCTCCCCAACCTTGGCTGTCAACAACCATAAGCTTTATAGTCTCCAAACACACACTAGAAGGTCCAAGAGTCTTCCCCTCTGGTCCAAGGAAACTTACTGGAACTTGCCAGCTTCCAGGCAAGCATTCCATGGCAGGAAGGAGTTCCCACATTCCCTCTACATTCTCGCATGTTCCTGCCTTTATCTTGACGAAGCTCACGATAGCCTTCCAGGGTACATTAAACAATCTCTCACAAAACAATCCTTGAACGTGAATAACACAAACAACTTGCATGTGAGGCTGTGCGGACAGAGAAGCTGAAGCAAGGCAGAGAGTTAGAATTCATGATGACATGAGGCTATGTCATAGACAATAGTAAGAAATTAATACTTGCCAATGTACAACACAATTATTACAAACAGTTGGAGGAGTACCACCCGATGAGAGGAGAGAAGGCTCTTTTCCTGACAAGGAAACACTGTTCCTTTGTTAGTAAACCCCTCACTCACCACCTAGTGGTGACTTGCTTCATCATCGGGGCCCACCCAAGTGGCCTAGCGTCACTTGGGTGTGCTTCAACACCTGGTTTACAGTGGAGCAGGTAGTGAAGTGTGGGGTGCAAAAAAACAGTGTGAATGTTAAAATTGTCCTGGTTAACACTTCAGTATTAGCTTTAATAAAAAGGTAACTGGACAAAGTTTAAAACGTATGGTGAGATACTGGCAGGGGAGTTACGGCCTGTGTATCTCTGCTATGTGTTGGTCGACATGTTTCTACCTTATGGGGTAATCCCCGGTATTCCTCAGGACCAAAAACAAGGAAGTGGGAGGTGTGGGTCCCCTAAAAGACGCACCCTGTCCTAATTCCTTGGTCTTCCAGAAGATAAAACTGTATCTCTGGGAATTCACTCCTAAGGTTTAGGAGATGAACAAAAAACTTCAGTAATGCTCGTGATTGACTTCATCGAGCTGGGGGTAGGCACTTCACGTCTGCCAACGTATTAGTTCGTCGTGAAGAGCAAAGGCAAGTAGCCTACATCTACCATCCGCCGCTCGGTTAACCGAGGTGGTGGTGAGTGAGGGGTTTACTAACAAAGGAACAGTGTTTCCTTGTCAGGAAAAGAGCCTTCTCTCCTCTCATCGGGTGGTACTCCTCCAACTGTTTGTAATAATTCCTTGACCAGGGGATCAGGAGTATTCCCCGTCCAGCCCCTTTGGACGAAATTCCTTACTCTCTACTTTTGTTATAGAATGTACAACACAATGCACATTTGTGCACCACTGCCTATAGTATCACATTCTTCATCTCTCAATGTACAACGCAGTGCACATTTGTGTACCACTGCTCACAACACTGAACTTCGAGACCAAAAAGTACATTCCACACCTCTCTCTCTCTCTCTCTCTCATGCTTTCAAATGCATATCGCACACGTTCTGTTCGTGGCAAGGCAGTCCTACTGTGTCAGCTCCCACTGAAAGACAGCAAGATTACAAGAAAGAAAATCTTTAAGAGAAACAAGGCCTTTATGCAGAACGTCGTACACTCAGGCTAGGATAAAATAACACACCAAAGTCAATTAACCTAATGGTAGTCAAGGGGTGTCAGACCACAAGAGTGCCTCTAGCACAACACCATCTTGCCTACCTCTTGGTTTAAGGACTTTTCATCATTGTATAGTTCTGCCAGACAAGAAAAGTCTACCACTCTGAAGAGTGCAGCAAGGAGTGTCGATATATCAGATAAGGAACATAGCTTGGACAAGACTCAAAGTACCCCTCTAATCGATTCACCAGGAAGTGTTCCACTGGGTAATGAATTTACTGAAGTGCGTGAAGCAATTCTCATCCAGAAGCAAAATAAGCCCCCTGGCCCCGATGGGGTATTAGCGGACAGATTTAGATCTGATCTTACTTCTTTGGAACCTATTTTAACTTCTGCCTATTATGCTTTCTGGCACCAGTGGATGGAACCGGCATCATGGAAAACTGCCATTACTATTCCTCTACAGGGAATAATCCTGTCAACTACTGACCAATTTCCCTGCTCGATGCAGTAGGGAAAAATTTATGCAACACGTTTACACACTCGTCTAGATAATTGGATGTGTGATTATAGTACCATCAACGCTTTACAAGCAGGTTTTATAAGGGGCCAAGGAACAACTGACCAAGCAATGCAGCTATTTAACACGGGCCTGAAATACACTAGTATTAAAAAAAAATCTAAATTGTATTTGACATTCATCGATCAGAAAATGACTTCAGAAACCGTAAACTGCGTGTTGCTCTGGCGGATATTATCATCCCTGGGTTGCCCAGAAAAAAATTGTAACACCAATTAAACTCCTATACTATATTAACACGTCTTTGGTCAGATATGGCTAGAGAGGAGAAGTAACCGACAGCTTCAATATCAATGTTGGGGTCAGACAGGGTGTGTCCTAGCTCCAGCTTTTTTAAAATTTTCTATCAACAATTTTAACAGTTACTTAAAGGCCCTAAACCTCAATGTGCCAGTCTGTGCAGGCCAAAAAACTGCAATTTTGCTTTTAACCGATGATGCTCCACTGCTGTCAAATAATGAATCAGCCAAGCATAAACTGCTGAAGGCATTTGAATGTTATTGCGATATAAAGAAGTTACAGATTACCACCTCAAAAACTAAACACAGGAGCAGTACCATGCTGAGGAGTTCCTTCAAAATCTATGGAATTCCTTTAGATCGTGTGGAACACTATGACTACTTTGGAGTGAAGCTCGACTCAAAGCTGACTTGGTCGGTCCACTCATTAAAAAGTGGGGCCGCATGGTCCCCCTCCCTGGTCACTTCTAGCCACGGAGACCCCATTTCCTGGGCCTGGCCACTCCGTTGGGGACCAAGGAGGGAGCCCCATTGCCGGCATTGCTTTTCCACACGGGGAGCTGCTGACATACAGCTCCACTTGTGGAAAAGCAATCTGCTTTGGATTCTGGAAGCGAGAGCTGGAAACCTGCTTTCGCTTCCAAAATCCGAAGTAGACTTTGCTATGGCAGGGCGGGTGGCACACGGCTCCCGGCCTGCCATAGCAAACAGCAATGCCCCGGGGGTGGGCACCCCAGGACACTGCATGAGCCGGCCCTGGGGTTGGCTGTCCCCAGTGCCATCCAGGGCTCCTGGAGGGGGCCTCGCGGCCACCCTCCCTTAGTTTTGAAAGCCCCGGGGAGGTGGTGGTACCCGGGGTTGGGGGTCCGTAACATACCCCCAAATTGCAATGATTGTGTGCCCAGGGGAGGTGGTGGCCCCGGGGCATGTGCCCCCCCCCCACACATGTTTTAAAATATTTGGATAAAAGAACCCCGGGGAGATGGTGGACCCCGGGGCAGTGGGGGGGGGGGCTATGCCCACACGCATATTTAAAAAAGCCTCGGGGGTGGCGGTCCCCTGGGCTTGGGGGGCCCCCTGAGCAGGCCTAGGGGGTAAGAGGGTTTCTACCCTGCCCCCTTTTATTTTAACCTCTTTTTTCTGTTTTCTTGTGACTCGGTTCCACTGAGTGTGTATATATATATATATATATATATATATATATATATATATATATATATATATATATATATATATATATATATATATATATAACCACCCCGCCAGACACTGTCAACTGGGAAATCCAGGGTTTTTGACACACGTCCTGCCTTACCGGTTTATGTGATTGCACTGCCTAAAGTCTGTTACATAGTTGTTTGTTTTCTCCAGAAAAATTTGAATTTTTGTACACTGGAAGCATTTTATCGGTAATTCAAAATTTTCCCGGACCTCTGTAACAAGAAACACTTGCAACGTTGAAGATTGAGCCCTTAGACATTAGTTCTTGAATGATTTTTACAAAGTGTTTTCATTACAGTTTTTTTAATAATTAACTAGGCAGCACTTTGGCTGGTTGCTGTTAACGCACTTATTATAAATATTAGCATCTTTCTACACAGCACTTTATTACTGGCTGTCTCTCAACTATGAGCGGGTTCTTCTGGCAGTGGGGCTTCTTTTAAAAGTTTAACATTTTTTTAGCATGTACTTATTCTGGATATATTGTTAAATGCATAATCTAAACCCTGGTTCAATGGCAACCTAAACTCGGAACGTCGCAATCTGAGGGCCATCAAACGTTCCTGGAGATCCACTCATCCGCGGACCATCTAAAAATCCTTAGATCAGCTAGAAGCTCTTATAACAAACAAATCGCGACAGCCAAGGTGGAATATTTCAGGTCCCAACTTAACCAAGCGGCTAATCGACCCAAGAAACTGTTTGAACTGGTTAAACAACAATCTGTGGTAGCCCCTAACCGGTCAGCTTCGGATGTCAGTCCTCCCTCATGTGATGACCTGGCGGACTTTTTTACTGAGAAAACTAGACTTATTAACATTGATCTAGAAACCAGGAGGGCTCTATTTATACCCAAAGGTCCGGCACCCCCCTGGCCTTACCAAACAAGGCTGCACCATGTAGCTGGGGTATCAAGCACAACACTTCCTGGGACACCTTTACCGCCCTAAAGGAAAATGATATCAAAAAGGTTCTTTGGAGTATCAATCCATCTAATCACTTCAGTGACCAGTTACCACCCACCATCTTCAAAGCAATTAAGGATACAATCTCCCCCATCTGGACAAAGATCGTCAATACATCTCTGTCACAAGGCACAATCCCAGAAGGCCTAAAAGAGGCCCAGGTAACACCTATATTAAAAACAGTACAGATCTTAACAACTTCCGCCCTATCTCCAGCATCCCCACACAAGCCAAACTCCTGGAAAACTGTGCCCAGTCACAACTATGTACGCACATCAAAAATTTCCATCTCTTGGACCAATATCAATCTGGTTTTCTTAGTGGGCACAGCACTGAATCGGCTCTCACTCACGTGATGGATGACATCCTAATAATGCTTGATCAAAATGAATCCTGCCTCCTTATCCCATTCGACCTTTCCTCCGTATTTGACACGGTCAATCATGACAATCTCCTAGATATTCTGGAGCAAAGGATGGGCCTCTCTGGTCCGGTGCTGCACTTTGGCCCTTCTAAAGGCATCATTGAACGCAGCGGCCAGATAGATAACGGGCACCAAGCGAAATGCCCACACCTCCCCGGTCCTAAAATCTCTAAACTGGCTGCCCTACGAAGCTAGAATTCAACTAAAGATTGCCTGCTTATCGCACATAGCCCTCCACTTCAAAACCCCCAACTACCTTGCGCAAAAGCTTGAACTATCCGGAAGGGGTAGACCGTCAAGGAGTGCTAATTCCCTCCTCTTGAAACCCCAGATCTTCCGCAAAAAGAGAACATGCCAACGAGCCTTCTCGGGCTCTGCACCAAAAATTTGGAATTCTCTTCCACTGGAAATCCGTAGAATCTCTTCTAAGGTTGCTTTCAAATTGGAAGCAAAAAGATTCCTCATAAATAAGTCCTTACCTTAACAAGAGGAGCGATTGTCAGCTCTATTCGCATCGGACATACTACAGTATTGGTTGTCAATCTTGTATTTTACTATTGTATTTGCTCCCCTTTTGTCATTGTTTCATCGACTAGCCCATTCTTCGCTTACTCCAGGTTTATAAATGGTCTTTTATGTGTGCACTATTTGATTTAATGCCTATGTATATTCCCTATTTGACTCATGTACTGATCTGTTACCTTCATTTCCCTCAAACTGTAAAGCGCTCTGATATCTTTCGGGATCAAGTTGGTGCTATATAAAACTTTATAAATAAATTAGATAAATAAATAATTTCTGTTTGATATGTATTCTATTTTACGTAGCCTGTTTTTGCCAGGCTGATAAACTAACATATTTAGGATTTAAGAAATTGACAATTTACCACCAAGACTGTGAGCCTGGGTAATCCCTCAGTAGCTTTGGGAATAACAAAGGTTAGACCCAGAAACAGAAAGACGAACAACATAGGTTGTGGTTAAAAAGGATGCCGGTATCTTAACTGGTATCATAACTAAATTTATGGCAGAGAACTGTTTCATGGGGAAGACGTAGAAAATCCAGAGTCCTAGGACGCTGGCATATTTGGGGGTGCAATCTCCAAAGTGAAGAGGGACTTGGGGACAAAGACAAATAATCTAGAGAGCAATATACCCAATCTATGCGATCAACATCTTCCAAGTAGCTCTGCCGAACTAAGGACCAGGCTGACTTGGGCAGACTTGATAATGTCCACTGCATCATGCATTGACACCATGTCCAGTAAAATATATCCAGTGTAATTAGCGAATCCCAAGTTGACTGAATGTAAAACTTCCAAAGGACCACAGTTAGTCTTCTTTGAAACATTCAACAGACTACTTAAGTGGGACACAGAGACACTTTCCTGCCTTATGTTCTACCCTTACTGGCTTTTCATGTGGGAACTTCCAGTAGGGCTCTAGGGAATGTGGTGAGCAGTCTAACGAGAGAGACGGATAGAGCACAAGCAGTACTCAAGAAGCATGCTCTTTCGGGTTGAAACACTATACTCACTGTCTTACTTTTCATGTGGCTCCAGTGCGTTATTACACTGGTGACAAGTAGGTGAACCTGGTTCACAGAGTCTGTTCGGATTCAGAGACTCCACTGTGGTGGTTCAGTGTATGCGTGTGGTACCTAATGGTATGTGCTAGAGCACCGTTTGAGATCAATCTGGGTGCCTGGAAACACTCTTTGGCTACTTTGGTCATATTCAAAAACTTAGAAAAACGGAAATTTGCATTACAGTCTATAAAACTGTTGGATGCCATCTTCTGCTGTGGTTAACGAGCTGTTTAGTTTGGGCCACTGTTTTGTTGCACAGAGACTTCCAGCAAGGGAGTGTGTTATACATACTATGCCACACAATGCTTAGACGGAAACAGAAGGTCTTTCTGATTCGTCTGACCTAAGGATGAGCCTCAGCAAGTTTTACGGTTTTGAGTGCACACCTTGGTGCAATCTAAAGGAGAAGTTCAGTTTCTCCCTCAAGTCTACACAGCCACTGGATGTGAAGAGACCTGCATTGAGATGGACTAATTTTAACACTCCAAATTAAGGCACTGCACGGAATGAATTTTCAACTGGAGCCTTTCTATGAATATTGTTTTAATGTATAAAGGCTAGGTATTGAGTGCTAGGACTAAACATTAGGTTTTCCTTCTCATTTTCATAGTGGGTTTTTTAATTGGCCTTTCTGTTACTACCAGTGGGCTGGTATTTGAACTGTATATATTCCTCACTGCTTTCCTTTGCTTTGCTCCTGGTGTGAGCAGGGCAGAATGTACAAGCTCCACTTGACCATTTAATAAATCAAGGGAACTGCCTATAAAATTGCAGAAATTGAATGAATATATTATTTATTTATTTATTTATTTATTTTTAGAGTTTTATATAGCACGAACTTGAACCGATTAGGTTATCAGAGCGCTTTACATAGCACCAGTTCCGTTACATGTTATCAAAGCACTTTACATAGAATCAGTTTCGTTACACATTTCAGGAACACATTTCTTTTTGTTCTAGTGAATAGGGTTATCTCTTCACACGAGGGAAGGGATACACCTGGCTATACTCCAACAGTCACACAGGTGACTAGTCGTTAAAGCTATAACTCTAAACACAGGGAGGAGATACACATGGATACAATCTAAAAATCACATAGGATACTAGTCATTAGAGTTATCTTCTATCTACACCGGAGGGATATGACTGGAAACACTCTAAGGGTCACATAGGGGTGGTAGAGAGTACAAATAGGACTGGAAACACTCTAAGGGTCACATAGGGGTGGTAGAGAGTACAAAGGTCCACTACAAACACTAGTGATAAGAGTCAACTACATACACATAGGAAGGGATATGACTGGTTAAACTCTAAGAGACGCATAGGGGTGGTATATGGTGTAAGGACTTCAGCGACTACCAAAGCTTAGCATTATTGCAATCGGTCAAAGATGCAGTCACAGCATAGAGGAGGGTGGGCGGGATGCAAGGTATGGAGGGAAGGGCTAGAGTCCAACGAAAACTGTCCGAAAACAGCAGCATTCACAGCATAGAGGAAGGGTGGGTGGGATGCAAGGTATGGAGGGAAGGGCTAAAGTCCAACGAAAACTGTCCGAAAGCAGCAGCAAAGTGTCATTCAGGATAGCACGCAAGTCGAGAAGTCCAGGAGAGAAGGTGGGAGCCCAGGAGTGAGATGGAGGCCAGCTGCAGGCGCATCGCCATCTTGGAGAGCTTGCGACCATCAGAGTTCACCAGAGGCACTATCCTCACAGCGTACCGGGCACAGCCACAGGCAGCAGAAGGTGGTGGATCAGTTCGTATTATATATATATATGACTCTCCAACTTGTCTTCAAGAGTGCTTCGTTGCACTGACAGGTATGCAGACTACAACATTACGCCAAAGTCGGTCTTCAATTTTCAAAATGATTTCTTCCATATATATATATATATATATATATATATATATATATATATATATATATATATATATATATATATATAGAGTCCAATCCCACTCCCGAAAGAATGGGTCCGAGTCCACTCGTATGACAGGGGATGATGTTTATTGCCAATTTTGCAAGCGCAGACAAAGGAGTAAGTAATGTCCTTTTAAAATCACTTCAGAGGGGATTGCTGTGCCCAGAACCTACTGGACAGGGCAGACGCGTTTCAGCCTTTCTGCTTTCTTCAGTGCCCGTTTCTCACCAGCAGCGATGACACACCTGAGGGCCTGTTTAAATCTTGGTTCGTCCACTCCCATTGGAGTACTGCACTGGCCCTTCCTCATCGGCTGCTGAGTGCGCTGTTCCTGTTCCGGAATCCATGCCGGGTTTTGTGTTACCACGTAGCGGGGGCAATATACAGTGATTTGCCATCCCGAACACTCAGTGGCATCCCAGACTTGCTGGCCACGATCCTCACGCACCCCAGCAGGCGACTCAGGAAACAGAAAAGGTCAGTCTTTCCCCTGTCACCTTCACGCAGTGAAATACTGCTTCCTTTCTCCCCAAACGGCGGATGCACACGTGCGCATTTTTCACCATTCGGGGGGGCTACACGCTGTATTTTTCGATACACAGTCCATTAGCTCACAAGTTTAGCGTGTTGCTCCTGACCGAAAGGGGGTCCCGGAAAGTGGTGCTTGCTCACCGTTGTTTATAGAGTCCAATCCCACTCCCGAAAGAATGGGTCCGAGTCCACTCGTATGACAGGGGATGATGTTTATTGCCAATTTTGCAAGCGCAGACAAAGGAGTAAGTAATGTCCTTTTAAAATCACTTCAGAGGGGATTGCTGTGCCCAGAACCTACTGGACAGGGCAGACGCGTTTCAGCCTTTCTGCTTTCTTCAGTGCCCGTTTCTCACCAGCAGCGATGACACACCTGAGGGCCTGTTTAAATCTTGGTTCGTCCACTCCCATTGGAGTACTGCACTGGCCCTTCCTCATCGGCTGCTGAGTGCGCTGTTCCTGTTCCGGAATCCATGCCGGGTTTTGTGTTACCACGTAGCGGGGGCAATATACAGTGATTTGCCATCCCGAACACTCAGTGGCATCCCAGACTTGCTGGCCACGATCCTCACGCACCCCAGCAGGCGACTCAGGAAACAGAAAAGGTCAGTCTTTCCCCTGTCACCTTCACGCAGTGAAATACTGCTTCCTTTCTCCCCAAACGGCGGATGCACACGTGCGCATTTTTCACCATTCGGGGGGGCTACACGCTGTATTTTTCGATACACAGTCCATTAGCTCACAAGATTAGCGTGTTGCTCCTGACCGAAAGGGGGTCCCGGAAAGTGGTGCTTGCTCACCGTTGTTTATAGAGTCCAATCCCACTCCCGAAAGAATGGGTCCGAGTCCACTCGTATGACAGGGGATGATGTTTATTGCCAATTTTGCAAGCGCAGACAAAGGAGTAAGTAATGTCCTTTTAAAATCACTTCAGAGGGGATTGCTGTGCCCAGAACCTACTGGACAGGGCAGACGCGTTTCAGCCTTTCTGCTTTCTTCAGTGCCCGTTTCTCACCAGCAGCGATGACACACCTGAGGGCCTGTTTAAATCTTGGTTCGTCCACTCCCATTGGAGTACTGCACTGGCCCTTCCTCATCGGCTGCTGAGTGCGCTGTTCCTGTTCCGGAATCCATGCCGGGTTTTGTGTTACCACGTAGCGGGGGCAATATACAGTGATTTGCCATCCCGAACACTCAGTGGCATCCCAGACTTGCTGGCCACGATCCTCACGCACCCCAGCAGGCGACTCAGGAAACAGAAAAGGTCAGTCTTTCCCCTGTCACCTTCACGCAGTGAAATACTGCTTCCTTTCTCCCCAAACGGCGGATGCACACGTGCGCATTTTATGTTTTAATTCACAGAATTGATTTTGCACTTTGGGACACTGGAACAGTAATAAACAAGAGAGTCCATTAAACCAATGAGGCCAAGTGGCACAGGAGATACTTACCAACCATGGTACAAGCAAGAGAGATTGAGACAATAATCAACCATAAAACATCGATGCCAAAAACTCTTTGATTATAAGAACTTATCATGTCAATATTTTGGGACTTTTCTGGGACGAGATCCCATGTTGTCGTTATTATAAACTTTATTTATGTGCAATCATGCATTTATGTATTGGAAAATGAAATTATTGCATGCCCACTTGGGCTTAATTTCAAAGAAATGAAATAATATCAGCTTTTCATTAGTACTTATTTGTTTTGCTTATCTCGACAATACCAATTAGTCTCAATTTTCATTTCATTGGTATTTGTATCAATGCCCACTTGGGCAGGATGTGATGAAAATGGTTGATAATATAAATATATTGCCAGGCTCCATGAACTGAATGAGCTAAGCTGATATTGAGCAAAATAAGTTTGGTTGTTGCTATAACATTATGAGACTTTGTTTTTGCAGATAATGCATTGTATATGTTATTTTAACAGTCACATTAGAGTACGACATATGGTTGTAAATTGTTGCCACAATTTAATTTGAAGTATCATTTTTTCACTAATGGACTTATTAACAATATCAAAATCTCTGTTCCAATATGTCCGCTGCACTTATTTCACTTGGGGGTGTGCACAGGAAGTCCTTCTTCTATGATTATTCAATGAGAATGTAAAAGGACTATTGTTTTGAGTTCACAACAAAAGTGAACAAGCCGGGAGGTGAAACGCGTTGTTTTTTTTTTTTTGCTGCCGATTAAATACTTGAAGCACAGCAACTCCTGCCGTGTCGTTGTACGTTTCTTCATATGGGAGAATCTTTGGTTGGAAATATTGGGTTTCCGGGACCCTAACAACGACCCACTCGTGAGCGGGCACTGGCTGATCACTGGAACTCTGTGTTTTTATATCTATCTATCTATCTATCTATATATATATATATATATATATATATATATATATATATATATATATATATATATATATATATATATATATAAGAAAATCTTTTTTCAATGTCTGCATTTTTTATGCAGTTCCCTGGATTTATTGAACTGTTAAGTGGAGCTTGTAAATTAACGCTTTGACTCCTCTGGATCCCACTTTATCACTACTGGAACCCAGGGACCCCCCACTGAATCATTACTGAAAGTCAGGGGCAAGGATTTTGATGAATTGAACTGCCTAACAACACACAAAAATACAGAAACAAGCATGCATCTAATAAATACACAAATAATTAAATATTTTTAATTCACAAGTAAATATAGAAAATATTAACATTTTATTTTAACAGGAAGGGTGGAGATTTTGTAAATGTAATTGAGGCCCCTCATCAAGCATACTATATCTTGTTTGATGCACTTAACTTACTTTTTAGCCTTCAATTTTATATTTTGCTTCTTTATTTATATACACTTTATTTATTTGTTAATACTATTTATTTTTCTAAGCAGTCACGGAACTCTTGAGTGTTTTCCGTGGATCCACATTGATCCCTGGACCACGTTAAGAACCACTGATATAAACTATAAAATAGAAGAAAGAGGCTGAATGCAAAAGGATATGTCTGGTATGGGAGTGAGAAACATTTTGCAAATTTTGATGGATGTGTGTGAAGTTCCTGGAGTCGAGCAGGGATTCCAACATGGCCACCAGCGAAACTCTAGGAACTTAAGGGCCTACGTTCTAGTTGCGCTTGAGGTGAATCGTATAGAGGTACCGCACAGCTATGAAAAGAAAAGCTAGGATGGCAAAACAGGAGACGCTGAAAATGGGATCAATTTGCAAAAGCAAGTGGTGTATAGAGGAGACACCAGCAGGATGTGAGCTATGTTGGACCAAGTGGAGAGAGGAGAGGAAGCCGCAAGGGATGTTGAGTATCTGCCAGCGAGGCCAGAGAAGACTACATTTTTGTTGTTGTTCAAATTTCTACTTTATTTTGCTAATAAATAAAAAAAAGTGTCAGTCAAAGTGTAATACATTGAAACAGCATACATAGCCATACTAAAAACCTGGAAAGGTCACTCGGATGTGTGAAAGGCCACCTGGACCCAAATTATGTCTTTCGCTACCAAACTGTGGCAAGAAGGGTCCAATTTCCCTGCTCTCATTAGGGCCCTTTTTGCCCTTCCTTTTTTTGTGTGTTGTAATTCTTTATGTCAAGATTAGACTGTGACGGCGGCCTAGAGAGGGAGGAGGATACCACAGCCACAGCCCTGGAGACGGGTCGTGGCCACAGGCAAATGCTGTGTTTTGCATTCACGCACTTGTGGAGGCAGTGGTATAAGTAGGGGGAGGGAAGGGTGGGAGAAACACCCTAAAAGAAATACAGACATACATGGTAAAGGAAACCAGCAATGGGAGAGGAAGGCACAATCGAGCACTCACTGGGTAGATGATGGTGGCACAAAAGCACTAAATAGTTAAGGAGTAGCCTATTAATCCTGCTATGTGGATTTTCCCAAGGATCTCCACTCCTAGTATCCGGCTGCAAGAAGGGGAGAAACAAGCTTCAGATAGAGCCCGGAGAGGGAAGACCAAGGCCAGGGTAAGCCTTTATAGAAGTGAGTTTTCACTCACTTACCTGGAGTCGACTACAATAAAAACCCTCTTAAGTTATATAAGCAGTCTGTTGGTACACTCCACTTTTACCAGGGTTTATGGCATTGAAGATTGTGTGTAACAATTGCAGTAGAATGAGTCACTTTGCTGGTGGTGAAAGAACTATGGCAAGAGCAACAAGCCAGAGTCTAACATAGTGGACGATTTATGTGCAGAAGGTGAAAGAATTGTTAGCAGTTCAGATGATTATTAAACATGCCTAGGATTTAAAAAAAAAGGCACAGGTGTTCTCTTTTATTGGTTTTATTGAATTGGAATCTAAAATAGTTAAAAACCTGGATCATAGAACAGTGCACATAAGAAGATTATTAACAAGCATTTGCAATGCAATAGGTCTCGCATTAGTAAAAGTTTGAGTTTATGTGTGGCGTAGCTAGAGCTTCTGGCGCCTGGGGCTATCCCTCAGATTGCTGCCCCTGGCTGGTAACGGGAGGGGGAGGGGGAGGGGTAGGGGAGAGGGCTGCAGAAAAATAGGACGTATTTGCTCCGGAGCCCCCAATGAGGTCAACCATGTAGCTTGGCTTTGTCGCGCCAAAGACCTCCAGCTTGTTATTGATATATAAAAGTTCATTTCACACAAGGCCTAGTGATTTAGATAAATTGCACACTGCTTTTGTGTTCTGACATTCTTGGAATGCTTTACATCATAACATTAGATATACTACATAATTCCATCCCATTTTCATGTATTTTTAACCTTATTCCTCATCACCACATTCAGTACCTTCCAGCCTCGGTTGTGACCCCTAGCTATGTGCGTGCCCATCCATTTGTGGAACTTTCCAGCCGTTTTAAGATCTTATAGTTTCTCATTGTTCAAATGGGTGTAATTTATAATATTTATATGTTTCCCTCATCTTCATTGCTTGATTTTGCTCATGCAGAAGTATCACTCATAGTTGTTGGAGTCTGGCCCTAACACTACATCCTGTCAATGGGACACCATGTTCGGGTCTCTGCTTTTTATGTCACAACTTATTGAATGCTGGGAGTCGCAGTCGTGATTCACTTCAATTGAGCCTACTCGTCTACAGTACAAAATGGCAAAGATTTCTAAAAGGAAAGCTCAGGACTGGAACGAGATGTTTCTGGTGGCACAGGCTCCTCTGATAACCCACAGACCTCTCAGGTTCTCCCTTTTCTAGCTTGAGTAGCTCATCCCGTCCATGTTTTCATTGCACTCAGGGGTTTCCAGTCCTGTTCATCCCATCATAAACCCAACACTACAAGTCCCAGAATGGAAAGGAAAAAATGCACTGAGTGAGCTCCTCACGCTTGGATCTGGAAAACTCGAGAGAAACCTAAATCTACAACAGTGCAAGGAATTGTTTTCCAGCAGCTGCCCTCCCAACCCCCTCAGATACACACTACTCTGACAGGCATTATGGATCAAGACACTTAAAGACAGGAAGACGTTAAATCAATTGTTAAGTGACCTCAAAGCAGGATAAACTGCCTGCGATTGGCACGCTGTTTGCAGTAGAAATACAAAAAATATTAGTTCAAACAAAACATAGGTTTTAAATATGAAAAGAGGCCCAATGGCTTCCTCTTGTCCAACTCCACATATCCTTTTCAGTGCAAATAATATTCTAACATGTCCACGCTCAATTTACTTTCATATTTCATTACACCAAATCAACTAATCGTGGTGTTTAAGTTCCAGAGTAGCGTGCTACTCACTGAAAAGCGCTTTGCCGCCTCTTCAGGGGAAGTAAGCGCTATATAAATGCGATTACAATACAATACGTGCCATTTAGCAAATTGAGAAAAGGCAACATGGAAATCATCGATATTATTAAAATCTGGCCGAGCCAGTGGCGTAACAAAGGCCTCTGCAACACCAACAAACACAAATGTTTTTCAAACCATGGGACGAAACACGATATCACATGCAGTAAATGACAAAAAGACCTTTTGATGGATACGTGACAAATGGAACAACACTAGGAAAGCCTCTTGGTGTGGACCTACGAGGACGGTGAATGTGAGAAATGAACGTAAAACTGTGAGACACCACTCGAAGGGTCCAGGTTACAGGAGTACATATGAGAAGGAAAAAAACTATATTTGGCGAGGTACAAACATTTAGAAATAAAATGAAAACATTTTTGTAAGAGATGCTGAGAGAGGGGCACAAAGGGCACCCGAGGTTAGTAGGCTATATACCCATAATTAATCGATCTACTGAGTCTGCCTTGGTGCACTAAATAAATCCAAAAACTTAAGGCAATGGATACAGTGTCTTTAAAACAGAACGTGGCATCAATTACCTAGGTATCCGGGTAAAGAATAAGCGTACACGGACATCCTTTATGTTTCAAACAGTAATATCTCAGCTGTAGGGGTTTACTCAAAGATCCATTGGTGGGTTGATTTAAATAGAACAATGTGGGTGGGTTGATTTAAATAGAACAATGTTAAAGCTCCATTCTATGCAGCCAGACATCCAGCAATAAAGCAGATAGAAATATCATAGGTCCATCACATACCCTCACAGAAGCTTGAGAGTCCAGATCGTAATCAGGAAATGCAGTCATGCAGCCTGTAAACAGGATAATGAGACCGCTGAAAATCCCAGTTAATGGTAGGTGTTCAGCAGGAACAAAAAACGCACTGGTTCCAATGTTCTTAAAACACGCTTTTAACAACTTTTTGTGGTGTTCTTTAAAAAAAGTTCAGCAAGGTGCTAAAATCTCCCTGCCTTCTCCAGACTCGAGAGCGCGCGGTGATGGAGCACGTGACGTCACTGCAGCGCGGCGGCGGCTGGCCAAAATGATTTCCAGAGCCATCAATGCTAGCGCTTTCGCGCGCTACCACTGATGGCTCTGGGACCCACATACGCGGCGCACCGCACTGATGGCCAATGGCGGCGGCCTTCATAATTTATTTAGGGACACTGTCAGTGTCCGCAAATAAATTATAAAGCCCGCCACCACGAGCCATCAGTGATCGCGCGCCGCCCCGAAAATAGTTCCGCCTGGGGCTGACCGCCCCCCTCGTCCCCCCTAGCTACGCGCCTGAGTTGAGGCAAGTGGAGGAAAGTTGATAGAGTGGGATTGTGTGTGCTTGTATTATGATAAAATATAGTAATATTATGTAGGAATGAACGTATGAGAACTATAGGTTGGTGGTACTACATTTGCTGTACCAATTTATTTATAATGTGTTTTGTTGTGCAAGATGACTTTACTTGTAACTGCTGGTTTAGTTGCCTGTTTAGGCTTTAAGCAGTGCATATAAAACAAGAGTTTAAGCTATTGTTATTAACAATGGCAATAGCTCAAACTCTTGTAAATGCGAGACCTATTTCACTTCAAAGAAGTGCCCGCCATTGTCCGGGGATGCTTGGAAGTGAAAGTGCGCACGGTGCGCTGAATGTTGCAGGAAAGTATGTTGCGCCTGAAGTAGGAGAAACTCACTAAAGAAAATAGAGTTTACAGACTAAATAAGACTTACCGTGTAACAACCAAAGTAAAAGGGCCAGTCCTCATGGGAGGTTACGAATGAAGACAAGGCGGTACTAAAGAGGGACTAAGAAGCCTAATAACCACTTGGAAGCCAGTGTTTACAAAGGACAAAGACACAAGCCAATGACAAATATGGGCGGAAACTCTATTCCATACTCCATTACTGCATGCCTCGCAGCAGCGCATGAGCTGCCCAGGTTTTACCTTAAAATGCTTGACGATCACAGAAGTGTTCCGCACGGTGGGCGATCATTGCGGTGTTTGAGACCAATGTGATTCAGCGAAATAAATATCACCAACGCAATGACACAAGATCACACATGGATTGAGTCGTGCACACTTTATTCGGGAATAGTGAGCGGAATCCCAGGCTGAATACGGAGTGCGCCGGGTGGATGAAGGGTGCAGGAGGCTGTGTGCCCCAGCAGGTTACTGAGGGCCCTGCATCATACCATGAGTTCCAGGTACTGGGAATGAGCCACCAGGAGGGCTGGGGTGTTCAAGAGCCAACCCTTACTGTAGAAATCAATGAAGTCTGGTAGACAGCCCTTATTGTTGTAGTTTATTCTTCAAGTTACAGCTTAGTAAATTCCAATATAAGTCTTACTATAAGCCCCACCAGGAGCAGCCTCCTGGCTGCTCTGCCCATCTTCTCCAACAGCTCCACCTTCAAGTACAAACATCCATAACATTCAAAATGACATCATATAGCTAGAGCACCAGGCAGAGAACCAGGGCCAGGGAGATGCATTACATAAGAAGCAGATTACTACACTTACCCTTGTTGTCCCAGAGTCCAGGGGAGCAAGGCCGCTTGGGACGACATCTGTCTACATTATTCGGTTCTTTTCATGGTCCACCCAAGTAAGGGGTGCCCGAGTGAGGTGGTTGTTACGTTAAAGGAATTTGTGGTGGTGCAGTGCACCAGCACTGGTAAACAGATACGTGGGCCACAATTTGGTAAAGTATGGAAGTGCATGGACACTGAGCTTACTTGGTATGGATCCGACCATGATGTGCGGTCTCAATCCCCTTTATTTCTTTTCCCTCTTTCTCCCTGCCCCTCCCTCCCACCACATGGGTTGAACCACCAAGATGTGGTTTACGGGTGCCGGCGAAGTACACCCCTTATGCTTCCGTGCGGAGGAACAAACCCACCAAAACATAACAGTGGCCCTCTACTAGCACATGATGCCACTCCTGCTGCTTGGAGTGGGAGGAGAGGTGCATCAGGTTCTACCATGCAGAGCTTCACACGGGAAGTGGACGTGTCACTTCCCTCGTGCATGCACGACAGGCAAGAGGCAGGGCCCCTGCAGTAAACATGGAAGTTTTCCAATTCACCATCTTAAACTCTCAATAATAAATACACAGTATAATCAAGCGGATGTGGCTAACACCGTACGTAGCAAAGCGAAAGTCAATGGGTGGGTGAAATGCCAGGCGGAGCCCAGTTTATTTTAGTTTTTGACTCTGAGAGCCAAATGTAGGGTAACCAGTCTAGTGAGCCTTGTATCAAACTTACTTTGGAAACGGAGAGGTGGGGGGCGTCTAAAGGCTAGAACTGGATCTTTAACTGCTACGGCAAGAATAATTTGGAGGCTCCATATCTGGAAGGCAACATGTAAATAAATGCAAACTGCGGGCATTATTTGACTTCCGGCATGTTTTGGCTGCGTTTTGTCTTTTTTGGATTTAACAATACCCTAAAATGGCTTAACTGGGACAACGCACAGCCATGTTTGAAATCCGAAAAAAGAGACATTCTTTTCAAACACTGACTTGCATTGAAATGGGTGCACTTTTAGGCTGGAGACAGCTGAAGTAAAAACCTATTTTGGCTTTACAAATTGGGGTCTGGTCTGTTGGCAACCCTTGGCTTCACTCCTTATATACCAGTTGAGCAGAAGTTCTGCCCCCCTCAGCCAGTCCTGCGTTCCTCTTCAACTAACCTTTGGAGAGCCAGTCTATATACCTGTGTAAATAAAGACACCCATAGTATCAGGAACAGGATTGCTGCATGGCTGCCATACTCCCTCCATGCTGGGTGTAAGTCTGGGCAGCCCGAGGAGGTGCCTAGTTTGAACAACAAGTAGCAGTGAAAGCGATCGCGAAAGTGATCGCTATTGTACAAAACACGCCCGCGCCACAGCGACACACGTGGTTTCAATTATCGCGCCCGTGTCTGGGCATGATAATTGAAACCACACGGCCTATTGTTCTCTGTTACGCGCACCAAGCGCGTAATAGACACCAATAGGCCATGGGCGGAGCAATGCGCCCACCTTTGGCCTATTGCGTGAAGTCTTTTAGAAAAAGACGTACGCAAAGTTCAATCGCGTCGCACATATGGAAAAGCACACAAGCGTGTGCGATTCCTAGGTCAGCTTGAAAACCCAGTTTTTCAGATACTAAAAGGTCTTGCGCTGCACGAGCAATGCTGCGCACTGCACCGCTAGGAGCGAGACCTAAAAAAAAAGTGAAGAAGATAGTGAAAAGGAGTTTAAGGAGATGACAAGGGAATTGAGTAAGGCTCTTGTTTTGGTCGGCCTTGATGGGAGGAAATAAATTGTGAACACCAATTATGCCAATCAGTTTGGCATTCGAACACTGTTGTTTCCATAGGAATTGGCAAGGGATATGTAACCACAGTTTTTGCATCCAGAGTTGAAAAATAGTTTTTAAAAAAACAAAAAAAAGAAAACCCAGCTTTGGCTATAAACTGGAGTATAGTGATGTGGATGTAATTTACTGGGGGTATTGCATTCACTGTTCGGACCGACTATAAATATTAAAAAGACGTCTGAGAGAAAAAAAGTTTAGGCAGGCTATTGCTTAGGATTTACAGGTAGGTTTCCCATTACAGAAGCATAGTTTCAAGGTGACATACATTCCAGGGAGAAGTTATAACATTTCTGTTTCCCTCTCAAGGTGAAAACCAGAGGCTAAAGAAGCGGAGAGAAATAAAATGGGAGGATGAGGTGAAAGTATTTTGGGATGGTGAAAAGGGAGTGGGAGGGCGACCAATAAAATGAAGAGTGCATCACCCAATTAAGTATACCTACAAAGGTACCTTGGAAAAGTTAGTTTGGGCATCATGGAACCCATTTGCAGCAAAGGAGGAAGTGGAGACTGTGTTATTCTTTACAGCAATTTTTGCACATGACCGGAGAAGTAAGGTGGTGTTTGAGATAAAAGTTCCTGAATGCAATCTTTAGAAGAGAAGCAACAAGAAATGCGTTACTTACCTGTAACTGAAGTTATCCAGGATTGGTGTCTTTCATAGATTCACATGCCTTAATCATTCCCAGTCGTTGGGATGGAAGTCCCCGGTCCATAAATAAAGTAATGTCCTATAGACATATAGAGAAATAGGCCTACAGGCCTTACATTAGTAACATATCCATGTCCTTTTGTAAAAAGGACCAAACTCTAGAAGAGAGCCAATCAGCTGTCACCTCCCTCTAGAACCTTCCTGGAAGGAGCCTCAGTCCCTTAGATTTTCGTACGCACAAAGCTAAGTAGTCGTGCCACTGAGAGAATTAGGTGAGTCCTTCAAGGGGAGGCGGGAGGGTTGCATGTGAATCTATGAAAGACACCAATACTGTATAACTGCAGTTACAGGTAAGTAACGCATTTCTTATCCAGTATTATGGGTGTCTTTCATAGATTCACATGCCTGAATCAGAGTAGAAAGCAATGCAGAGAGCACATTTCCGATGGTACATTATATACAAGTCATTAGATAATAACATATCAAGCGACTAGCCAGAGCAAATATTTGCCAATAACAAGTACCAACAAATGACATAGTAGAGAAATGTGTGTACATTAAAAGGATGGAGGGATGACAGAAGGCTCACCTCTAGTGAAATAGATGGCAAAGTACTGCTTGTCCCACCGCTGCGTCCTTCATAAGTTCTGTGTCCAGGCAGTAATGCCTAGTGAAGGTATGTGGGGACTTCCATGTTGCCGCTCTGCAAATGTCAATGACAGGCACCCCTGCGAACAGTGCCATGGATGTGGACATCGCTCTAGTAGAATGGGTTCGTACTCTGGAATGGAGCGGATGTCCTGCTTGTTCATGACAGAAAGAGATAGCCGCAGAGATCCAGCGGGAAATTCTCTGTTTAGTGAGTGGAAGACCTTTCCTGGGCGTGCTGTGAGCTACAAATAGCTGATTTGACTTCCTGAAAGCTTTTGTCTTGTCTATATAAAATTTTAAGCACCTTTTGAGATCCAATGAATGCGACGACAATTCCGCTGCCGTACTGGGATTCGGGAAGAAGGAGCGCAAAACCACAGGCTCATTAAGATGGAAATCCGATGGGACTTTTGGAATAAACTTAGGATTTGTCCGCAAGATCACTCTGTCTTGTTTAAATTGTAGGAAAGGATCTTGAATCGAGAATGCCTGCAGCTCACTCACCCTCCTTGCAGAGGTGAGCGCAAGAAGGAGAGCTGTCTTCCAAGATAAGTATTTAAGGTCAGCCTTGTGCACTGGCTCAAAGGGATGTTTCATGAGTTGATTAAGGACTATATTCAAGTGCCAGGTAGGTGGCAATATTTTCACCGGAGGGAAGGTCATGTACAATCCTTTTAAAAACTGTTTGATTAGTCTATGAGACCAGAGAGAAGGACCCGCTGAAGATCTCTTGAAGCAGGATATTGCAGCCAAGTGAACCCTGATGGAGGAGTGAGCAAGGCCCGACTTTGCCAAGTGTAAAAGATAAGGTAAAACCTGCTCTGGAGAGGAAGAGAAAGGGTGTATTCCTCGATCTCTACACCATATACAAAACCTCTTCTATTTCAGAAGTATGTTTTGTTGGTGCTATCTGCTCAAGCCCGAGCTAGGATGGCTCTACAGTCAGCTGAAATATTCAAATTTCGAAGCTCTCGGAACTCAGGAGCCAGGCGGCTAACCTGAGAGATGGTAGATTGGACTTGCCGGTTGCTCATTGTGAGTAGAGACAGACACTGTTTCAACCGGATCAGTGGCTCCAGAGATAGGCGGTGGAGTTCCGTGAACCAATGCTGCAGTGGCCAAGTTGGGGCTATTAAAATGAGAGTACAAGGTTCCGCTTTCATTTTTCTGAGGACTCTGGGAAGCATCGGGAATGGCATAAAGGCGTAGGCAAAGACGTTGCGCCATGCGATCGAAAATGCATTCCCTAGAGACCCTGACTGGGGATGCCAACTTGCGAAGTATGGGCATTTGGCGTTGTCTCTTGTTGCGAAGAGGTCGATTTGTGGAATGCCCCATCTCGAGAAGATTTGGTCGAGTATTTTCTGATCAAGTTCCCACTCGTGAGATGCTGTTTTCTGTCTGCTCAAGGAGTCGGCAAGTACATTGTCCATGCCTGGGACATACTCCGCCCGAAGGGATATCTTGTTTGAGATTAGCCTATTCCAGATTCTCTGCGACTTGCGAGAGAATGTCAGCGAGCGTGTCCCTCCCTGTTTGTTGAGGTAGTGCATTGTTGTGGTGTTGTCTGTCTGGACGAGCACAAGGGAATGTTTGATTCTTGGCAGGAAAGCTTGAAGGGCCAGGAAGACCGCCCGCAGTTCGAGCAGATTGATATGGAGTTTCTTCTCCATAGGAGACCACTTCCCACTTAGCTGAAGCTCTTGCAGAAAAGCTCCCCATCCTTCCAAGGAGGCGTCTGGTGTGATAACATGAGGAGCAGCCGGGAGCAAGAATGACAAGCCTTGAGACAGGTTTCGCGATGACATCCACCATTGCAGGGCTCTGCCCATCTGAGGTTTCACTTTTATGTGGTCATCGAATGACCCTGTGGATTGGACACACTGCTTCGAGAGTACCTCCTATAGAGATCTCATTCGTAGACGACAGTGAGGAATCAGGAGGATACACGATGACATCATCCCCAGGAGGAATTTGAAGAGGCGGACTGTCAAGACTTTCTTCAAAGCTACTAGAGCAGATAGCGCCCAGAGCTTGTTCATTCTCTCTCTGGATGGAAAAGCTTTTGCTGACCGCGTGTCAAAGGTTGCACCTAGGAAACTGATGCATTGAGAAGGTTGTAGGACCTATTTTTCCAGATTGAGGGTGAAAACCAAGCAATCGAAAAGCCTTAAACAGGTGTTGGAAGAACCAAGCAATCGAAAAGCCTTAAACAGTCGTTGGAAGACCTGGATGCGTCTTCTAGGGATGGAGCCTTGACCAGCCAGTCGTCCAGATACGGAAAGACTTGGTGATGGCACTGTCTGAGATATGCCGCCACCGGGGAAAGACATTTTGTGAATATGCGCGGTGCAGACTTAAGCCCGAAGGGAAGGACGCGAAACTGAAAGTGTCTGCCCGCTACTGCAAATCGCAAGTACTTTTTGTGATTCCTGTGAATTGGGATATGGAAGTAAACGTCCTGCAGGTCTAAGGAAGCCATAAAATCCTGCTCTTCCAGGAGTTACAAGACCTCCTGGATTGTGACCATGCAAAATGACTGCTTCTTTAGGAATTTGTTGAGGGCCCTGAGGTCCAAGATTGTTCTCCACTTCTTTTCTTTTTTTCTGGATCAAAAAGAAGCGGGAATAAAACCCTTTTCCCTTCTGAGATGGAGGTACTCTTTCTATTGCTCCTTTTCTGCAGCATAATAGAGATCTCCCGTAGAAGCAGCTGTAGATTTTTGTGTTGCATTGGGCGGGGCGGGGTTTGTGGAGGGATTTGTATGAATTCCATAGAGTGGCCGAATTGTACTAATTGAAGGACCCAACGGTCCGTAGTAATCTTTCTCCACTTTTGTAAAAAGTGGGAAATCTTTCCTCCAATTCTTAATGATTGAAATGAAGTCTGGACTGGCTGAATAAACATGTCATTGTCTGCACCCGTTGTTTTTTCGTTGTCCTCTACCTCGAAAGGATGACTTCCCATAAGAGGATTGCTGGCCTTGTTGTTGTTAGCGCTGTTGGTATTGCGGTCTACTCTGGCCTGAAGAGTAGGAAGACTTGTATTGACAATTTGCTCTGTAGTAAGACTGTCCTCTTCCTCTATTTCCACAAAAGGACTGGTTCTTATACTGAAGAGTGCCCAAAGCTCTTGCAGTGTCTGTGTCCTTTTTAATAGTTTGTAATGCTTCGTCAATTTTTGTGCCAAATAGTAATTGGCCATCATATGGCATGTCTAAGATCTTTGTTTGCAGCTCGGGACGGAAAGAGGTTGCCTTCAGCCATCCTTGGCGCCGCAAGACTACTGCTCCAGCCAACTGACGGAATCCTGTCATATCGATACCCATCGCGTAGTCTATAATTTCTGACGCCGATGCTTCACCATCAAGCAGAATCTTCTTCACTTCCTCTTTGGAGGAATCTGGCAATTCTCACAGGTATGGGAGCATATCTGCCCGCAACTGTCTATTGTAGCGTCCCAAGAGCACTAAAGCGTTCGCAGCCTTTACTGTCATTGCTGAGGTTGATGAAAACCTTTTGCCAATGTTATCCAATCTTCTTCCCTCCTTATCAGGAGGAGCCGACAAAGGGGCCGAAGGGTTCCTGGAGTTCTTCTGGGCCGCCTGTATCACTACAGAGTCCAGCTTAGGATGCCCCGACAAACACGCCGGTGCCGTATCTGGTGCCCTATACTTTTTGTCCAGCCGAGGGATCACTGGTGACACAGAGGAGGTGTTCTGCATGACTTTTACCTCTTCTGACCAGACATAGTCGATAATCGGTATTGACCTTACTGCCTTCTTGAGAGGTTCTTTGAAGTCGTACAAGAAGCAGTCCTGTTCTTGAGAGACCATTGAGATCTTAAAACGTTGAGCAGCCCTGTCCACCACATTATGGAAACCTGCAATGTCGCCCAGTGGTGAATCTGCGGTTACAGGCACTGGAAATGCTGGAGAGGGGATTATATTGTCGTCCCAATCATCGTACAAGGACTGATTGTCTTGCAGTTCACCCTCTTCCTGTTGGTCTTCTTCTTCTCTTTCTCCCTCTTCTTCCTCATCCGAAGATGGATGATGGGGTAACACCAACCTCTCCGTCTGAATATTCAAGGGCACAGGTCGTGGTCTTGGCGACGGAGTGACCTTGGTAGTTGGAGGAGCTGCAGATTCTGAAAATCTCTGCTTAAAATCCAGGATAAGGTATCGTAAATCCGTCACCAGAGATGCTGGAAGACAAACCATAGGAGTAGGAGGTGGATAATCTACTTGCTCCTGAACGTCCTCCTCATCTGAACTCTGGCATTTTACATGCAGTTCTTAGGGCTTGTCGCCTGGAACATGTCCTCCTCGTCAGAACCCTCCTCTTGGAGAAGACATGCCGGCGGAATTGGTTGCACCCGGCTTGGTGATGTTAACTCCGGCGTCAGCGTCTTTCTTGTGATTTTTAGACGTATGCATGTGCCTTGTAGATTAGAATCTATCATCGTCGACGAGCCCGTTGACAGTGTGATCGTCGACGGCGGAGTGTCAACAGTTGTAATAGCCGGCGATGATACGGTTGACGGGGCGGTCGTCGACGGTAAAGTATTTCCTGACGTCGAGCCAGCAACGACTGGGTCTTCGACGTCGGCGGGGTTCTCTTGATGGCTATTGTTGACAACAAAGCCTTACCCGCTGTCGACGATGGGGTCGTCGTCGACGACTATGACAATGACGCCGTCGACGTAGATACTGTCGTCGTCGATGTAGAGACATAAGAAGCTGTAGACACTGTCTTCCTCAACGATGAAGGAGTCGTCGACAAAGTCAAAACGGGCTTCTTGAAGGTTTGAACTTCCTTCCCAGAAGATGATTTCGCCAGAACCTCTGAAGACTTCTTAGCTGTCTTCTTTTGAGGAGGAGCCGTAGGGCTAGGAGAGGCCACCCTTGGTCTCTTCAGAGATAATTTTGAGGTGACTGAAGAACCTTCACTCTCCTCAGAGGAATCCAGGTTATCTCTGTCCTTCAGCCTCTGGAGCCAAATTAAGAGGGGTCCCTCACGGTCTTTAAGGGTTTTAGTTGAAAAAGTATGACATACCTTGTAATCTTTCGCTGAATGATCTGGATACAGGCAATACAGGCAGTACTTATGCTCATCATCAATGTGCAGCCTTTTCTTTCCAGAAGAACCACAGGACCTAAAGAGACCCTTTTTAGGTGTGTCAGCCATAATACACCCATATCACTGAAGAGATATGAAGAAATGTCCCAAAATACTGTAAAAACAGCTGTGAAGAAACAAAACTGAGCAGAGCTCAGAGGAGACTCCCTTAGCACAACGTGCGGTAGAAAATCTGAGGGACTGCGGCTCCTTCCAGGAAGGTTCTAGAAGGAGGTGACAGCTGATTGGCTCTCTTCTAGAGTTTGGTCCTTTTTACAAAAGGACATGGATATGTTACTAATGTAAGGCCTGTAGGCCTATTTATCTATATGTCTAAAGGACATTACTTTATTTATGTACCGGGGACTCCCATCCTGATGACGAGAATGATTAAGGCATGTGAATCTATGAAAGACACCCATAATACTGGATAATGGTGTTCTATTCGAAAATCCTAGTCACAGGAGACTTTAATTTGCATTGGGACAAACCCCATTGGGATCTACCTATGCGCCATTTGGACACCCTGATGTCCGCGCTAAGCTTTAAACAACTTGTGAAGGTTCCCACACACATCAAAGGTCACACTCTCGACCTGGTGTGGACTACAGACCCAAATGCGACACTGAAAGAGGTAGCCCCATGTATATGGTCTGATCATCATTTAGTATCCTGTGAGATACGTATTAATGGCCAAATAATTAATCCACCATCGGAAGTCAGGATAATCCGTAAATGGGCAGAGGCTGATTTGAGAACCCTGACCAATGCGCTCCCGCCTAGGGACTGTCCTCCGAGCTCAGACTATAATCTGGACCAGCAATACGCGGATTTAACGCGGAGCTTGACTCTAGCTATTGATCAGATAGCACCTAAGAGAACAAAGCTGATAAAAGGACCTGGTAAGGAAGCCCCGTGGTTTACGCCATCGCTGAGGGACCACAAAAGGGAACTCAGAGCCCTGGAAAGAGGTTGGAGGAAAACTAAACAGAACTCAGCCAGGAACCTCTACAGAACCTCCCTTAATGCATATAAAAAACATATCACTCTTGCCAAAGCCGAATATTATGAATCCCGCCTAAGTAAGGCAGCCAACGTGCAGAAAGAGACCTTTAAGATCCTGTCGGAGTTGACTAAAAAACCAGACAGTTTCCAGTCCCCCATAAACTGTAATTCCTTTCAGGGATACTTTCTGGAGAAAGTAAGAACCATAATCCAGGAGATAAAAAGTGGTATGTCAAATGGGACGGTTACACCTACAGCCCCTCATAAATCAGTTGACTGCTCCATCACACTGTTTCCAGAGATTGACACTCTGAGTCTGCAACAGCTGATGGATAGAATCAAGTCTGGATCTCCAGCGGACCCGTGTCCACCTAAAGTCTTTCAGGCAGCCCGTCCCTTATTTGAGGAGCGTGTCATCTCCCTCCTAAATAGGTCCTTGGAGACAGGGCAATTACCAGCAGAACTTAAAGAAGCGCGTGTAAGACCTTTGCTGAAAAAGCCAGGCGCAGACCCAGCAGTACTAAAAAACTACAGGCCGATCTCTCAGTTACCATTCCTCTCTAAAGTACTGGAACAACACGTACTAAAATCCCTGTCCATGTATCTGGAGTCTCATCATCTACTTCATGAACGACAGGCAGGGTTCCGAGCGCATCATAGCACCGAGTTGGTGATGCTCTCGGTGCTGGATGAATTGAGAGGCCTGGCTGATGGTAAAAAACCGAGCGCCCTGATCTTGTTAGACCTTTCAGCGGCGTTCGATACCGTCAGCCATGCTCTGCTGCTGGAAAGATTGAGTGACTTTGGCATCAAAGGCCTGGCCTTCAGATTGTTGCGGTCCTTTCTGTCAGGAAGGACCCAAAGAATACAACTTGGGGAAGAAACCTCCGCAGTGGGGAAATTAGAATGTGGGGTGCCCCAGGGCTCGGCCCTGTCCCCACTTCTATTTAACCTATTCCTGCAGCCTCTGATTGCTTCCCTGGCACGCATGGGCTGCACCGTATTTAACTACGCGGACGACACGTAGCTGTTGCTGAGTGTCGATAACACAAGTGCCGCTCAACTCCATACTCAGAACATCTTGAGATACACGGGCCAATGGATTACAGGAAATCTTCTAAAAATCAACCCAGATAAGACTGAGGTACTGGTGATTCCATCCGCCACCTCACCATGGTGTGACCTCTACTGGCCCGCAGAGTTAGGCCCGGCTCCAAAACCCAGCCTGAACGTGAAGAGCCTGGAGATTAAATTAGATTGTGACCTATCAATGGTCAACCAGATCTCTTCAGTGGTGGGTAGCTGCACCAACATTATCCAACAGCTACGGAAGCTAGTACCCGTCATCTCCCAATCCACGTTACGCTCCATTGTCGCAGCCACCGTGATCTCAAGGATAGACTATGGAAATGCCCTCTACCTTGGCCTGCCAAAAATCCTGACAAATAGGCTACAGGTTGTGATGAACGATGCCGCTCGTCTCATTTTTAGACTGCCAAGACGAACCAAAGCATCTCCCCTGTTACAGAGCCTCCATTGGCTCCCTATTAAGGAGCGAGTGGAATTTAAAAGTTTGTGTATAGCCCACAAAGCCATCTATGGCATGGCGCCCGCATACATCAAAGACCGTGTGGCGGTGTACAGCCCAATGAGAACTCTCAGATCATCAGACTCTCAATTATTGGTCTGCCCTCGGTACAAGCTTGTCACCAAGGGAGGAAGAGCCTTTTCGGTGTTAGTTCCTCAGCTATGGAACACACTACCTGAGCCGCTACGCAGGGAAGAGAACCTCCTACGCTTTAGAAAGGGGTTAAAAACACTGCTGTTTAGGAGGTCCTTGAGTGCCAACTAGGCTAGTGGAGGTCCTCTGTATTGCTAAAGTTGTTGTTTGTACCATCGATTTCCAAGCGCTTAGAGGCCTGCAGGTGATTGGGCGCGTTACAAATCAAAAATAACAATAACAATAACAATAACAATATTCGACATCCTAGACGTTTATGGTAGATATTCTGGATTTCGAGTCAACCGGCAAAAATCTCTCCTATTTGTCCTCTGTGGGGATCCTCCTCCTCTACCCAGGGACTGTCCCATACCGATATATTCGGAAGGCTTTAAATACCTAGGCATATTCATTTTGCTCGACCCGTCGGTCAGATACACCCGCAACCTTGTTTCCCCCCTGCAGCCACTCAAAAGTGACATCAGTAATTGGAAGACACTCCTGCTCTCCCTATTGGGCAAGGCGGACCTTTTTAAAATGATGTCCCTACCCCGTTTCTTATACGCCTTCCAAAACTCAATTAATCCTGTCCCAAACTCGTACTTTAAGGAGATTGAAGGGCTCCAGTGGGACCTTCTATGGGGTGGGACACTGCGTATTGCCTTCCAAAAACGTATACTTAGCTGGTACGATGGGGGTATCGGGCTACCCGACATTTAAAAATATTACTGGGCGGCGCACCTTACGGCAATAAACCATTGCACCTATGGCCGACCTGACGATCCAGGGTTCAATATGGACCGTTAGCTCCTTCCGAACGGGATCTTCACCCGTGCAATATATTCCAAACCTGATAGATACCCACTTACTGGCCCTACCAATCACACAGTTAAAATATGGCATTCCGCAACAAAGTCACTTGGCAGGAGCAATAGGCTGACCCTCGCAACTCCCCTATGGGACTCGCAAAAATTAGGAGACTTGAAAAACTCCAAGGCCTTCGACAGGTGGGACCTGATTGGTATCTCTCACATCAGGGACCTATGGAACACAGAGAGCGTGAAGTCATTCGAGGCTCTTAAAAACCACTATTCCCTGTCGGACACAGAGCATTTCCGATATAGCCAGATCAGGCACTCACTACACACAGCTTTGCAAGACAACCCCTCTCCACCAGATAGCTCTCCACTAGAGGACAGACTATTAGATGGTCACCTACCCCAAAAGGCAATATCCCTTACCTATCGAAAACTCATTAACAACATGGATAACCCCCTACTGCCACTACGGGAGAAATGGACTAGAGATGGAATTGAATTAGACGACGAAAACTGGCAGACTGCGGTTTCCTCCCCCAAAATGGTCGCGATCCTGGCGCGGCTTCGCCTAGTGCAATTAAAGATCCTGCACAGAATTTACATAACAGTCCTCAACTTGTAGACATGGGTGGGCTGACAGACGGATCTTGTAGACGAGGGTGCACTCAGACGGGTACATTTATACATATTATTTGGCACTGAGAACCAATCCAGGAATATTGGTGTAAAATCCATGCAGTTATGAGTGAAGTATTGGGGTCGAAGTTAAGCCAGAAGCGCCGAGGTGCTTCTTAGCATCTGGGAGCCAACCGACCTCAGCACACGTGCCGCGCAGTGGGTCACACTCGGCTGCATGATTGCCAAGAGGAACATAGCACAACTTTGGGGGGGCCTCACATGAACCCACAGTTACTGATTGGGAAAAAGATCTTGATTGGTGCATGCTAAAGGAAAAAACTGTGTATGTGGCCCGGGGCTGTCCCCGGAAATGGTCCAAGATATGGGCCCCCTGGAATGCATAACGTGGTGACATATGTACTCCTCCCCACGACCTGGACAATGATGATCCCCCTCCCCATGATTTCCAATGTATCATCCTGTTGTATTTACACATATACTTGATTTCGCTGTACTTTACTTATTGACCTTTGTGGCACTGTACCTGCTGTCAAGTTTGTTTAATAAAAAGATTTATTAAAATAACAATGGTGTTCTAATGTTATCTGAAAAGATAGAGGACTAGGTAGGAAGCAATTGCATTTTGCACTGTATCATCACAAGGCAAAAGGTAGAGCGGAGAGACTGCACTGTATGTTGAAGGAAAATAATGTCCTGAGTACCAGTTTTGTCAAAAGATAAGGGAAACGAACTGTTGAAGAAAGCAGCAGACTACAGCCTAATTTCACGTAGCACAATGCCTGTGAGTGGGGAAGTCATGCACAAAGTTGTGTCCAGGTTGGATAAGTAAAGCAGGATAAGATATGGTGGATGCAGGGCAGTGCGAGACAGAGTGCATAGACATCAAGAAGAGTGAATACGATTGGCAATGAAAAAAAGTTGCCAAAGACATTACTGTGAAAGTGGTAGACTGGGTATGCATAAAACTGACGTGTCCATAAACGTGAGTGTGTGTACTCTGCTCCCACAAAGGTCATCAGAAAGTTATTTAATTAAGTAAGGATGGAGGATCATAGTGTGTCGAAAATGCGGAGGGTGGTGGTGTTGAGAAGAGATTGATAGAGTTGTGAAAGGGAAGGATTCAATGGAATCAGGTACAGAGATGCATGGGAAGCTGGGAGACCTCGACCAGGGATATAGCTTAAGAGAGAAGTTACAGATGGACGAATGAGTATGTTGGCAATATTTGCTTTTGGTTGGAGGTAATCTTAGCCTTTCTCTGATCTATATTGTGTGTGAAGACATCTATGGACTAAGGACCATTGTGACCTCCTTGGCCGACTTCAACATGTCAATATATCCTGCACTGATGACATATCTAGTAAAATATACGCAGAGCAAATAGTTAATGCCATATTGTGTCATACTGGCTAAGCCTAAAATTGCTAAATCGCACAGTCAGCCTTCTATTCCCCACTATCTAGATTTCTTGATTGGAACATATTGGGCCCTAGACGAACTAAACCGTGAACTGTAGAACGGGTTCCAGAAAAAACATATACTACTTTTTTTAGATAACGCAGAGGTCTGGCTGAGGACTGTTTGAATTATTTCCTTGGCTGGTAAATATTGTATTTTTACTCAGAATGAAACCTAGGGTTTTCAAGCAACTAGGACACCTCTTGATGGTAAATTGGAATGCACCTTACGATGGACCCCTGTTTCTTTAGGAGTCATGCCAAAGCTGCTGACCGAAGAACCCTCAATCAATTAAAAGAGGTACTGAGGAGGTAGAAAGGAGTTGTGCTAAAGCAGGTGCGCACAAATGGAATGTATAGCTTCGAAGTGACAGTAGAAGGGAGTTGTGCTGAACCAGGTGCGCCCAAATGGGATGTATAGCTTCGGAAGTGACAGGTCTGTGCATGCATCTGAGAGTCTAATTTAACCATTTTTTGTGAGCATTAACTCATCTAACTTATTATTATTGGGTTTTCGTATTTTGCTTAATGTCAGATTTTTCCACATTTTTTTTTATCACAAGAGAGACTCGTTTAGGAAACCAAATGCTGCACACAACTGTTTGACTGGATGAGTGCAAAGGTACATGGAAAATACACTGAACAGGTATCTTGGGTGACTACTGTACATAGCGCATGCCAAGTTTAAAGCAGATGAACGCCCATACACATTTCACATAATCAACATGTTACTTACCTTTGTTAGTGCCTTATCTGGTAGAGACTATCTAGAAACACATTACTTAAAATAGAATTATCTCCAGGCGTTAGACTGGATCTGGAAATTTTCATGAGCAGTACCCCTGCGCATCGGTAGGTGGCGTTGTTCAGCTACGCATTGTGTTGTCTGCGCAGGAAGAGACATGTGAGGTGCCTATATAGGCGCCACCCCAACATGTTGATGTCAGTTTGCTTTCGCGACTTTCCACATCAGGAGCACGAAACCACGATGAGCACTGACAAGTAGTGTGTGAAGGTCTGGTGGAATAAGCACAGAACCCCTCTGGGGTATGCTTCTTGACCAATGCGTAGCTGATCTTACGTCAAAGCATGATGCATCGGGAGATGGTTTGCTTCTACACAACCTAACCTTTCATGGCTCTGAAATATTCCACGAAGGGCTGATTGTCCACCTGGAACAATTTTGTGCAGTCAAGGTAGAACAACAATGTTCTTTTTGGGTCCAGCCGGTGGAGGAGGCGGAGTGTAAAAAGTAGGCAAGATTCTGGACTGGCCTAGATGGAATAAGGTAACTACCTTCAACAAGAAGGATTATTGGCTCCAAAAAACAGTTTTACTGAGAAGTAGGAGATGTATGGAGGATGAGATGATAATGCCTGCAGTTCAATGACCCTTCGAGCAGATGTAATTAGTACCAGATTGTTTGATAGTAAGAAGCCTAAGAGGGCAGGATTGAAGTGGCTAAAATGGAGCACACATTCAAAAGGCAAGAACCAAGTTAAGGTCCTATTGAAGCATATGGATGGAGTGGGAGGAAATAAGTGTTGCAAACCTTTAAGAAACCTATTTGCAATAGGGGATTTGAAGAAGGAAGTCTGATCTGGCAGCCACATGAAGGCGGAGATGGTAGACAAATAGGCCTTCAACGTGCCAATGCAGAGCCCTTCTGGGCCAGGGTAAGAATAAACAAAAGAACTTAGGAAAGGGGTGCAGATAAAGGGTCAACCTACTTTGCTGTAAACTATGCCACCAACTTGCTCCAAAGTTCCGGCATATACTGCCATGGTGGAGGGACGCTGACAAGATAACATTATAGACTGTGGGCAGAAAGTCAAAAGCTATCAACTGTTGTCGCTCAATCCCCACGCATGAAGGCAGAGTGTTGACAGATTCAAATGAAGAATCCTCCCCTGCTGCTGCAACAGAAGATCCTCCCTAAGGGACAGCCTTATTTGGAGGACCGATGGCCATGCTCATCAATTCAAGATACCAGACTCAGAGCCCAGTTCGGAGCCGCAAGAATAACCCATGCCCAGTCGTTTCTGATGTTCTTGTAAAATCTTGACAGGAGTGGTATAGCAGAAAGGCATACAGGAGGCTGGAGCTCCACTAGAGACGAAAAGCATCTCAGAGTGAGAGCCACCTTGGAAACTCCAGTGCGCAGGACTGCTGACATTGCGCGTTCTCTATGGTGTCGAACGGATCTAACCAAGGCCCTCTCCACTGCTGAAAGAGACCTTGCGCCACCTCAAGGAGGAGACGCCATTTGTGATCCACTAGGCATCTTCGGCTGAGCTTCTCTGCTCTGGTGTTCAAAGAGCCCTTCAGGTGCTGATCCCTGACTTTCCACCCATACCCAGAGGCATAGGGCCTCTAAAAGGGTCCACAACCCCACCCCACCCTGTTTGTTGGAGTATCACTTGGCAGTTCCACTTGGTGGTCTGTGAGCACCTGCACTAGGCTTCCCCTGATGGAGGGTAGAAAGGCTTTCAATGAAAGCCAGATCACTCAGAGCTGCAGTAGGATGATGTACAGTCTGAACTATGCCAGTTACCAGAGACCTTTGATCCTCACCTCTCCCAAAAGGCCGCCCCAGCCCAGGAGTGACATATGTCACTACTGTACGATCTGGTTGGGGACAGAGGAGGGGTCTGCCGTTGACCCAATTGCGGTTCGTTAACCACCACTGCAGATCTTTTGCAGTGCCCTCCGAGATCTGGACCATGTTGGAGAGATTCCCCTGATGCTGCACCCACTGGAACGTCAGGTCCCACTGCAGACCCTCTTATGTCAGCAGGCATGTGACACAAGCTGGATGCAGGATGCAGGAATCCATAAGGCCCAGCAGCCTCGAAGTCAGTCTCACAGTAATCCAGGACAGAGGCTGAAACATCTGTATCATAGTTGCAATACACTCGTCACTTGGAAGAATAAGCCCAAAATTGCACTGTGTCCAGAAGAGCTCAGATGAAAGGGAGCATCTGAGAAGGGGGGTCAGGTGAGACTTTGGCACATTGATAGTGAATACCAGAGAGTGCAGGCAGGTTGCTGTAGTCTGGAAGAGGGAAAAACACTGGCGTGGGATGAACCCGCCTTCAACAACCTGTCGTTGAGATCGGGGAAGACTGGCACCCCTGAACTCTACAGATGAGCTGCAACCACCACAATTACCTTGGTGAATACCTATGGGGCACTGGTAAACCAAAGGGGAGTACAGTGAACTGAAATTGCTTGTGGACTACAGTAAACTGCAGATAATGTCTGTGGGTAAGCAGGATGGGAATGTGGAAGTAGGAGTCCTATAACGCATTTTAAATTTCTCCTTTTTCAGGAAGAATTTGAGAGGGCGCTGGTTTAGGCTATGACGAAGATCTCCGCTCTTCTTGGGCACCAGGAAGTACCGGGAACAACAACCACAACCTACTTCTAGTGTCAACACTCTCTCTCTGGCTACCTTCGCCATGACAGCTGCCACTTGCTGGCAGAGTAAAGAGGTGTGGTCCTCAGTCAGCCTGTAGCAAACGGGTGGCACTGCTGTAGGGATAGCCATGAAAGGGAGGGCGTAGCCCCTTCAGAAAATCTGGAGAACCCAGTGGTCGGAGGCTATCCACCTCCAGTGGTGCAGGTGATGGCATATCCTGCCTCACACTGGATGACCATGATGGTTAGAGGGTAAACTAAAGAGGCTTGGAAGCTGCACCTGCCAGGGGAGTGGTTGGGGGAGATGGACTGGTCAGACATCTGGCTGCCTGACCCACAAGGTCTGTGGGTAACACATCCTGTGCCACGCAAGGGCTGTGAAACGTGCGTGCCTTGGTGGCTGGGTAGGTACAGATGCGGCTGGAATCACCTTCTGTAGCCACAAAAAGAGCAAAGGGGAAACTGGAATTGCTCTACTATCCTTGAAGCGCTCTAGAACCGAGTCCGCTTTGTCCCCAAAGAGATGGGAGCTATCAAAGGGTATGTCCATGAGCAAGGTCTAGACATCCCCCGAAAAGCTAGTGGTTCATAACCAGGCATGGCACCTAAAGGCCACACATGTGAAACTGCTCTGCCTAGTGAGTCGGCTGCATCCAGCTCACAGCGTATAGCGAACTTAGCTGCATCCTTTGTGTAAGCAGTAGCTTTGGAGAGTATGTCCAGGGCCTCCTCCAAGACCACAGACAGCACCTGCACAATCGAGCCCCAGAGCGAATGGGAGTATCGGCCCAAAAGATGAGGTGTTCACTGACCACACTGGCAGAAGAAAACATCTTCTTTCCCAAGGTATCCAGCTTCTTAGATTTCCTGTCTGGTGGAGTGGTAGAGCATGCACCAGGATTTACTCTGGAAGTGAAGGCTTGGACCACCAAGCCCTCCTGGGTGGGGGCTGGGTGAGGAAGTTGAGGGCTCCTGGAGAGGGACGACAGAGGTGGGCAACTGTCCTATTCACAAGAGTCCCTGTGCAGGTCTTGGACCAGACTGAGCAGAATGCTGGTGAGGGCTTCAATAAATGGCAGAAGCGGTTCAGAAGGGGTGCTTCATGACTGAAGCATTTCAGGCAAGACGTTCGTCTTACAGCCACGTAGGGCAGCTGAACTTCCAGGACCTCAGCCGCCCCCCTCATCACCAGAGCAAACAAGGCTCCCTCCTCCCTAGCAATGGTAGAACGAGAAACCAAGCCATTATCTGGAGAGGCATCCACCAAATCCTCAAACCAGGTCTTCTCTGTGACATCTAGGGGCTGGTATTCATCAGAGTCCAGTGGCCTGTCCCAGTCATCCCCAAGTGCTAGCCATAGGAATAAGGTAAAGGCTCCAGCCTTGATAGAATGCCTTCAGTTAGCATTTGGCGCAGCCCATTTGGCTCTGTGTCGGAATCGGGATAAATATAGGGAAGGGGCCACTGGTGCTAATGGGGACATCGGCAGTGGGGCCAGCACTAGGGAAGGTCAAGGTGGTTTGACCAGCACCGGTTCGGATCCGTTCATCGATCTAAGCTGCCTGACTTGTGCTGGGGTTGAACCTGCTGGTAGAAGACCAAGAGGAGCCTCTCCTGAGCACACAAGGCCCAAAGATGCTTCAGGAGGGACGGGCCACCCAAAAATTAGGTGCATAGCCTCATACAATTCTCAAAGTTGGGCGGGGATTGCTCTGGCTCCTGGAAACTTGGTGCGTTGTGGAGATAGCAAAGGCACAACTACAGAGCCAGGCCTCCCTTATCTCGTCGGAAAACTGCGATGGATGGGGCAAAGTTGAAGACCTCTTCAACTTCTTGTTATTTTTGAGCTTGCAGGACTCACCCAAACGCCGGAACAACTTCGACTGCAAGTGGCACTGCAACGGATCTTAGGACCTTCCTCTCTACCGGGATCAAGACCGCTGCAAAGCCACACATCAAGTGGCACTTGAGCCCTTGAGGGACTGCTCCCTCAAGACCTTGGGGTGCATGGCGGGACAATTGATGCAGGTCTTGGCATCGTGGTCGCACTCGAGGCACCAACAGCAAACGAGCTGTGGGTCCGTCACTGACAATTGCTGGACACAGGCACCACATGGCTTAAAACCAGCTTTCCTCGTGGACATCCCTGCCACACCAGGACAATGTTTCAACAATCTTTAAAAAAAGGTCGATAGTATTTCAGTCTTAAAGTGACTACGGGTATCGCTTCTCTGGATCCACGCTGACAGGCGCAGAAAGAAAAGAACTGACTTCAGTGCGCTCGAATCACGCCTATACAGGCATGGAGTACGTCATTTCCGGCATGGTTGAGACCACATGGAGCTGAACAATGTCACCTATCGGCGTGCAACAGCATTGCTCATGAAAAATTTTGGGATTCAGTCTGACACCTGGCGATACTTCTAAGGTAAAGAATCTGCGGTTAGAACTCTCTATCAGATACATGACTTCTCAATAAAATGTCAAGTTTTATGCATGAAGGAAGAACCACAACTTCGCACAGTCCTTTTCTCAATGTCTCAATAAAAGCGCCAAGAATACACACCAGAGTACACTAGTGCTTTAGATGCCTATGTTCTATGGTCGTGTGACAAAGTGCAATAGACAGTGTAGACAGAATTGGGCAGTCCTAACTTCAAGAGGGAGTGTTTAACTTATGCTCACATATTATCCCACAAGGTCTCTCTAAACAAGCATGTGCAAAGCCTCAGTGGGCCTCTAAAAGTGTAGTTTAATGGCATCTCTTGTTGAAACACATCCACACTAGTAGAACGTGCTCCGCACATGTTATTGTCAATTAGCATGTTATTGAAATGTGCCCGGACCGACAGTAGCATGTCTCGCAGGCATCTGTCCACACCAAAAATGTGAATGTAAAATCCTACAACATTCAAATGTTTTTTTTAGATCTGAGGACACACTATACCTCTGGTAGGTTACATAAGGGATACATTGCTTACATATCTGAGCGTATTTAAACCTTGTTGCTGCAATGACAGAGTTAAACAGTAATAAATCAAGAATTCTAAAGACATTAGCACTTGCGCTGGGATCATTTTCAAAATTAAATTTGTAACCACAGCGATCTTGCTCATGAAACTCAGCCCTCCCACAGCTGCTTGTCACAGCTGTGTAGACATAACATAAAGAAGGCCAAGAGCACCAACGAGTAATCCATCTTTCTCAGGCCCCCTCGAGCAGTACAGAACATGCTCTTCAAATCTGCTGAAGATTACAAGTGAGCAGGGGAGTTTGGCAGCGCCAGTAAAGACACAAGCCGCCTAATAGCCAATGAAGGATTGCACACCCCTCAGCATGTGTTGCTCGTCTGTAATTGGGATCCATGTCAAAGGGCCCGTTATAGGCACACCAGGATAAACTTACCGCCACTGCTTGCGTAGACGATTTCTCAGTTTATCCGGATTAACGGCCAAATAAGCCGCCGACCTCCTCAACTTTGAAAATGTTTGGGCTAATATTAGCTACAAAACACACATTTCCTCTCAGCGCTATTTGTTGACACAACGCTTTTTCTAAACACGGAAATCGCCGAAGGTCATGGGGGAGGGGCTGTTAATAATGCATGAAAGATAATTACGTTTTTACATTCATATATTGTATTACCCATCTATCAGCTCTTTTTCTATCTTTATTGACTATATTAACCTGCAGAATGACTGGTAAATACGACTTTTAACTTACCAGATGCATATAGGACATGGATGCCTTGACCCGCAACACTTTGTGTAACAACTTCCAATTGTAATTTTCAGAGTCAATACTAAGTATGACTTTTTAACTTGTGTGACACAATTTTCACATGGCAGCGCATACTCTGGATTACAGCTGCAATTATCCTTTGTGAAATAATTAGCAATAGCATGTATTTATGTCTTATTTTGATCTGCCTGGCAACCGACTCATTTAGGTTCCCAGTGAATTTTATGGATATTTCTGGTTTGCTTCATCATTAAAGTCTGTTTACTAATGATATTTCTGTAGGTGATCTAATCAATAGATAATCATTGTATGCATCAATGTGCCTACATAGTGCTCTGAAACCCGAACAGGTAAAGTTCACACTGTACAAAAAAACTATAAATTGTATTTCTTGTCTCGGTCTCCCCAGCTTACAAGTGTAGCTTTTGCCAAGGGATGCAAGAGGCAGTGTGGCTCGTTCTGCAAGTGGCTTTCACAAGAAGGGTACTTCATTCTGGATGAAGAGCCTTTCAAATTCAGTGCTATTGCAATAAATGCTTTAGAGCAGAAGCATGTCATATTTTTATAAATATTTCCCTGTTCTGGCTGCATATTCGTTTCTTGTTTTACCGCACATAAATCATCATAGATTTCCGGAGAAACGTCTAGAGAATGTATGCTAACACCGTGCGTGCTCTTTGTGCATAACTGGTACGTCATGCCCTCAAATTGAAGGGACAACTGCTGTACTGTATTTTAGAGCATCTATCTATCTATCTATCTATCTATCTATCTATCTATCTATCTATCTATCTATCTATCTATCTATCTATCTATCTATCCATCGATCCATCTATCTATCCATCGATCCATCTATCTATCCATCTATCTATTTATCTATCTATCTATAAAATTATGTATGGGTTTTAGAACCTAACACACTGCAAGTATACTCAACTTTCGCATACAATAGCAGATTAAAGTTGAACAGACGGCTTGATAGATTAAACTGTCCAAAAAGTCTACGTACCTGAAAAGGGGCACGCGCAAATAGTATTGTATTGTAATTGCATTTATAAAGCGCTTACTTTCCCTGATGAGGCGTCAAATTACTTTTTCGGCATGTAGCATACTACTCTGCAAACCATAAATGATTAGTGGTGAATTAGTATAGTGAAAATATGAAAGTAATTTGAGTGGTGGATATGTTCATAAGTTATTTGGATTGAAAAGAATAGTGGAAAATTGATGCCCTCAAGAAAAATTTGGCCCGAGGTTTCTTAAAAGGTCTTTTCAGATGATTCACCTACAGATATACAATGATTCCTGGCCGAACAGGGCCCATCAGAGGACACCATTTCACACCCATCAACTTGGATACTCTGGTTGTAATTTTAAAATAATTCTATCTAGTCAAATGAATTAACACGTCCAGACATTCAAATTAATCTGGCCGCATGTGAAGCACTACTAACACAATGACAATTGAAGACAATTGAAGACATTCTTAAAGACCTGAAAACTGGAGTAAAAATTGGAGTAAGTGGATCCTTTTATTGGAGTTCCGTATTTTTTTGTCTAGGCGATTGCAGCAAGTGAACGTTGTACCGTGGCAGCAATAGGTGTTTTCATTATAAACAGTGAAACACGCACTTAAACAGCTTGCAATATGGCAAGTTGAAATACAACAATAAGAGTTGTATGGTTTGGAAAAAGGTGCCGAGTAAATTTGTTTTCAGTGGCTTCTGTAAATTCTACATATTTGGACTGAGACTGACATGAAATAAAAGAGCATTCCACATGCTCTAAGCGGCTATTAATTGGATGTTGCGTCCAAAGACAACTATGCTCATTACCCTCACTAGGATCATGGGAAACATGGCGGCAGTCGGCTGACTGCTGCAGTGCTCCGCTCCGCCTTCACCTCTGAGTCCCTAATGCGCTCGTATTGCTCGCTATGAGTAATCTCGAGTTTGTTTGTTTTTTGAACGGTTTGTGAAGCATTTTCCCGTGTTCTTTCTCTTTCATTCACGTACCCGCTCCCGCTCCCGCTACCTTGACCGTGATCAGTCACAGGGGTGCACACGGGCGTTCTCGGATGTGCTTCTGCGAAGGAGGAGGCGAAGGAGGCGGGCGTCAGGTCACCAGCGAGAGGAGCTCGGAGAGCTCAGAGCGCAGCACACCCAGCGTTAACGGCAGCATTAGCGGCCAACGCCCTTGTGCTCCTGATCGGCGCCTTCCTGCTTCGAGGAGGGATAGCGCACCTGGGCTTTTTCGGTGGAGGCAGGCCGCCCTGGAGCTGCGCTGGAACAGGCGGGTGAGAAGCCTTCGTGGCAGCCCGCATTCAAGCCTCGTGGGGCAGAGCAGCGAGGGCACCCCTGCCTCTAACGTTCCATACTATTCTTCAACGGCAGAAAAGGAAGAAACAGCAGTAACAGCAGAAACCCATGAGGAGGAGGCAGTTGAAGGTGCTGTTTCTGAAGGAGACAAAAGTAAGGTAAAGGGAGGGGGGGGGCTTGAGTGAAGCTAGTTTGCTTCCTAAATGCATAAATGACTCAGCAGCGGATGATAAGCCCAATAAGCCCAATAAGCCTGTTACTACTGCAAACCCTAAAAGAAGTCCACAAAATAAAAGAGCAGCTAGGTGCGCGGCTAGGACAGGTACCTCTTGTAAAAGAAAAGGCAAGGGGAGGTCACCAAATTTAGAGGAGGAATTGTTTACCAAGCAGACAGAGGGAGCGGACAACTCTTTAAGCTCAGTTAAATCTCTCAGTCTAAAAACTTTGAGGACGTCATCATACCTTACAGCAGAAGTTAAAGCAAAGAGAGGAAGGAAGCGTAACAAAGCTAAGCTCCTGGCAGAATCCAACGCTAAAATCACCCCCTCCCTGCGATCCTACTTTAAGGTCTTCCCACAAGTTTCAGAAGTAGGACAAGACCACCTACAGAGAGATTACACCTCTCAGAAGCATAACCCCGGGTTAAGGGCTATGGCATCTTCTGAGCAGGACCCTGCCTTAGTCTCAGCCTCAGCCACAGCTACTGCCATAGCCTCAGCCTCAGCCTCTTTGCCAGTCTCTGAGTATATTGATCCTATCAATCCCATAGATGACATGGTGCTACTGGAAGAACTACAGGAAGAACTTGATGCTGATTCTACATCACAAACAGTAGCACACCCCAGCCTAATAGAAGGTGAAGGAGTACACAGTGATCAACCCGGGTCACTGGTCCATATGGGGGTGCCTGCTGTCATGACGAGCAAACAGGGAGACCCCTCAAATAACCCAACTTTTGTTACCCCTGAAGAAAAAGAGAATGTCGAGCCCCTCTGTGCTTCATATTCAGTCCTGAGTTTACTGGATGATAATCATCAACCATGTCAGAGAGAAGAGGGAACTCTAGTCTCCACCCTGGTACCTATTTCAATGGCATCTTTGCAACAGATGTTTGCTTCATTGTCTGCCGAGATCAAGGAAGGTTTTGCAGAGTCTGCATCAAATCAAAGGGACATAAGGAGTTTTTGTGAGACTCTTGATGAAAAGATTTGTAATCTGTCAATAAGAACACAAGCCCTGGAAGAAACTGTAGGTCAAATATCTATGCGGGCAGAAGGCACCCAGGAAGACATACAAAAGCTAAAAAGGGAAGATTTGGCCATTTCAGAAAGAATGGAGGTCTTGGAATATAATGCCAAGCGCAGTAACCTGCGTATTTTGAACGTTCCTGAGGGTAGTGAAGGAACAGACATCAAAAGGTATATAATCTCGTTATTAAAAGATTCTCTTAGCCTCCCTCATACTCCTGAGGAACTTGCTTTGGACATTCAACGAATCCATAGGGATCCTTTCAGACACAATCCACAAAGGGCCAAGCCAAGGAAAATCCTTGTCAATTTTCACACCTATTCTGTCAAGGAACACATCTTGAATTTAGCCCTAAAGCAAAAGTCACTAGTAGGCAAAGGCTTTAATTTCCAGATACGCTCTGACCTGTCAAGATATACTCTAGAAAAGCAGTGGGAGCTAGGAAGAAGAATGGAAGCCTTTCGCAAACTAGGAGCAACAGTGCAGATGGGCTTTCCCGCATCTCTCAAAATAATGATGAACAATAAAATGCATAATGTTCGCTCGGTACAGGCAGCTGACGAGCTTCTAATGTCGTTAGGTGGTAGGAAGGAGCAATAAAGGTTTTAGCTCGGGTCTGTGAAAAGGTTGAAAATAAAAGGGAAAACAATTCACAAATGCACATAATCTATGAATAAAGAAAAAAAAAAAGTGGACAGGAAAAGGGACATAAAAAAAAAAAATACATAAATTTATATATCGTCACTTACTAATCAAACATAATAGCACTATGTAATTCATGCTTGTTATACTTATAATAAGGCGAGCTATCACATTACAATAAATAGTGGGACACATGAGGTGGGGTCGGGGGAGAGCTAGGAGCACTTACTTCCGGAATCTTCCGGGTAGTGAGTTCAGGGGTTTCCCATGGGAGGGGGGGTCACGGGGTGGTAGCGGGTGGCGGTGAAAAAAGAAAAATATCCATTTCTAATAATGCTCCAGTTGACACACTTTGTAGCTATTTTCTTTTTACTGTTCCTTTTTTTCATAGACAGAAACACTTGTTATGTTTGATGGTTAACATTTATTTTGGGAGACACGAGTAGGCCTAGAATTTTGTCCTGGAATGTTAATGGTCTCCGCACCAAACCTCGAGCTAACAAAATCATACAATACCTTCGGGATGTGGATGCCAAGATCATTATACTCCAGGAGACACATTTAACCGAGATTGAGACATTCGAATTAGTGAAGAAAAATAGGTGGATAGATTCCTCAATTACAACGTCTCAATCACTAAACACGCGGGGGGTTACAATTTTTTTTAAAAATCTTCACATTTAAATTTGAAGATCCTACAGCAAAAAGTGGATAAGGGAAGGAGATGGGCCATAACAGCGGTAGAGATAAGAGGGGCGGTTATAACATTGGCTGGTTATTATGGGCCCAACTGCGACGATTCTTCCGCATGGGAGACAAGCAAACTCTCTCATTTCCAGTATGGGGAGGGAGCGGGAAGGATGCTGGCCTGGAAAGTCAAATCAAACTATGCTCGGAAAAGGAAATAAATGTGTACTGAAAAAGTAACATGGGATAATATTTCTGTGTTGACTCGTGCTTTTAATAAGAAATTTCTAAAGAACTTTGGAAAAGGATCACACAGATGCAGAAGACAAAAAAAAAAACCATGATAGATGAACTAAAACATAAAAGTAGACATACCTCAAACAATCCTCGATCAACTGGGAATAGCCTTCGTAGCACCTGAAGTACTTGCTCTACATCCGACAAAAATGGTAACCAACAGAGAGCGAAGGACGCCATCACGGTGCAAGCAATTTTAATGAAAAAGAATAACCTAAAAAACAGAGACAAATTTATTAGAAACATCCACACAGTAAAAAGGCTCTCAATTAAATGAGAGACACATTTGATTACTTGTTCATGTAAAGGTTTCATATTCTTAACAGCACAAAACTCCTACACAGGTAAGGATACTAAAAAACAGCAACAGGGATTAATCAACACCTGTTCGCATAAACAACAGCCTACGGTTGAAGATATTGCTTAAGCGCATGTTACGTGACGAGCTGGGCTCGTCATCAGCGTGCGAGGAGGCTACGCCATGACGAGCCCAGCTCGTCATGAGCGTGGAAGGGGTTAACAACCACTGCAGAAATAGATTCACGACATCATTTGATTTTTCAAAAACATTCCATCTTCACTTTGGTTGGCCACGATATTAACTCCAATGAGTGGTTTAATTATGACTGGTGTGGCGTTCTCTTAGGAATAGATCGGTGCTTTTCTGGTTCTCGTATTTTAACAAGCATTGGCAAAGCCAATAGGTCAGGTGTTGGCAGCCAGCCTTTTGTCTTTCAATTTGTATTTTGTTCTCTCTTGGTTTTTGGAAAACATTATTCATGGTGAAGCTCATTCATTAAAGACAAAAAAACTAAAGAATACAGAGGCTAAAGACAAAAAAATGTTTGGGTCCCAAAAATGTAAAAAAGGTACACATTACCATAGTAGTCCCTGGCACTAAAGGGAAATTTTTGTGTGGATGTGCTCCTTGGGAAAGGGTAACATGCTGTATCTCACCGTGAAGTTAGCCAATGCCTGAAAAACCTGACCCATAGCCCCATGATGCATGTTGGAGTGGGTAGAATAAATATGTGAATGACAAACACAACAACCGACTAATGGGTGAAGTCTGGCTGGAAATCCCAGTAGATAACTATGTTATACACATAAGTTTAGTAAAAAAACGTTCTGGCTCACACTATAAAAAAGCTAATCGGTCTAGCATTGGCTGCCAGCCTCTTGCCTTTGTGAATAGTTTTTTGCAATCTTTATAACAAATTGATAGAGAGGGTAAAGTTAGATAGAGAGGCTTGCAAGGACAGATAGAGAGGCTTGTATACATAGAGAGAGAAAGATAGAGACGGCTGTTTAGATAGAGAGGGTTCACATAGTGAAGGTTGCATAGATGGAGAGGGTTGCCTAGAGAGATAGAGTTATACTTATAGCTTTGCAAATAAAAATAGAATTGCATAGATAGACAGAGAAATAGTGTTACGAAGGTACATAGATAGACAGAGAGGAATAGATAGACAGCTAAAGAAACAGGTAGGTAGATAGGAAATCGGAATAAATCTATACTACTATTATAAAGAGAGAACAGACACCTTTTGGCAAAGTAAACTCAGGAACCACAGAGCCAATCCACACACCCAATACATTGTTGTAATCCTCAGGGTGTATAGATGGACATAGGCTGCATAAAAGAAAAAATAAACGTAAATTAAAAAATTAAAGTGAGAGAACAGACACCTTTTGGCAAGGTAAACTCGGGAACCACAGCGCCAATCCACACACCCAATACATTGTTGTAATCCTCAGGTTGTGTAGATGGACATAGGCTGCATAAAATAAAAAATAAACGTAAATTAAAAAATTAAAGTTTAAAAACATAGTAGTCCCCTAAAACAAGCGCCGGCCGCGACGTAGCGCTGACCGCGACCTACACCTGCGTGATGACGACAGGCGGGGAGGAGCGGTGACGAGCGGCGACGTGCGGCGAGGAGTGGCACGGCGGCTCAGGTAAGGCTGGGCGGGAGGCGGTCCGGGCAATGTTGGGGGCGGGAGGCGGGCGGGAGGCAGGCGGGAGGCAGGCGGGCGGGCAGCGGTATACGCAATGTCGGGGTGGGCGGGGGGCCTGGCCGGGACTAAAAAAATGCTCAAAATGCAGCCCCCAGCCCCCTTCTGCCCCCGGGCAACGCCGGGGCGGGCTGCTAGTAGTAAATAATATAGCTTCAATTAGTAACTGAATAGGCAACTAGCTATACAAGCACGAAATACAAGAGTACTGAATGCAAGCTACAAAGACACACACTCACGACATACAGCCTAAATTGGGTTACAAGTATAATTGTACCTCTCAACTAAAATACGTACCATCATGACATACAGGAGTGCAGTTATAAAAGCATTTTTTTGCATGCATACTAAAAAGAGGATAGCTTTATAACTAACAATTTCAAGTATACACAATCTGGTATGGTGTGGAATAACTTCAGTCAGATAAACAAAGACGAGTCTAAAAGGATCTTTGAAAGCATTAGCAGGAGACAGGAACTGATAAAGCTGTAATGTCATGCGCTTACATCCAAAGCAAAGGGAATAGCTGGTAGGAAACATCCTGCTACCAAATCAGCCTATAAACACAAACTTAACACTAAAGTAATAATAAAGTAGAGACAAAAACACTGGAGTGGTTTGTTCCTTGACACACAGCACAATTCAGTCACTGCAAGTGAAGTTAGTCAGTGGCTGAAGGAGGAAAACCCACTGCTGCATGCTGTATGCTTTAGTGGGCGGAAGAAAAATGTGAATGACACAACAACAGACCAAAGAATGCACCGAGATGGATAAAAGCCACTTGAGTAAGTATATTACACATATATTTTTAGCGAAACCCAGAATCAAAAAAAGGCAACTGTCTTGACACACAAGATTTCTGTATCTAAGCCATGCTGTATCCTCCAGTGAAATCCTTTGCAAGGATTTTGCTGAATGAGCTTAAATCAATGATTGCCTGTAAGGATATGTTACCATTTAAGCAGACGTCCTTTCACAAGGTGTTCATGATGCAGAGTGCAGTGGCACTCTGACAATTTGAAAGATGATTTTTTTCACAGACACGATGTAGGGAGTTGTGGGCCCCATATACTACAGAGGTGTTAAATGATGCTCATCTCTCATTGTACAATTGCTCTTCATCCACTCCACTAAAACGTTAAGAGAAAATGCCCTCTATTGGATTACTGAGAGGATGAGAAAGTGATAAAAGCTGTATTCCATAGAATGGCATGGTTTGCTACCTATTCTCAACATCATGATTCAGTGACAGTAGCCTTAGCCCTGGTGGAATGAGTTCTCAGACTTTCCATGGCTTGCTTCTTGGCCTGCAGATCTTGCGGCAGAATACCATCTACCTCAACAGGGTCTGCCTCTGAACAGCCTTCCATTTCTACATAAAAAAGATGCTCATCCACACAGTGGTACTTGGTACACTCATTGTAAAAGATTAAAGCTCTTTTAGGGTCCAGTCAATGGAGCCTCTCCCTTTTTATAGAATGCACAATGTGAAAGGGAGTCACGACTTCTGGTAAGAATGCCTCCTGAGTCCTCTGCATCAACTTGTCCATGAAAAAGATGGTGTATGGCGGTTGCACTGAAAGTGCCCGGATGTCACTCACACGACATGTTGACATAATTGCAATGAGTAAGACTGTCTTCAAAGTTAGGAGACTCAGCAACAATACATCAGCTCGAATGGCAAGCGCATGAGAAATGTTGAGACCAAGTAAAGATCCCACAGTCGCATCATAAACTACTTTGAGGGAACATATATGTCATACCTTCGATAATAAATCTATTCACAACAGGTGATTTAAAACAGGATGGTGGTTCAGTAAATGTAAAAAGGCTAACGGTTCAACAAATAACCCTTAATAGTGCCAACTACAAGGCTTTTCTGGCCCAAAGATAAAATAATCAAAAGGACATCCAACAACTTTGGTTGTAAGAGATCCAGCTTACTAATGGTACAACAGGCCATAAATGTGTCCCAGAGCCTGTATAAAAGCATTTTGTGGAAGCGTGCCTATTGGTAAGGATGATATCAACAGCTTCAGTTGCTGCCGCTCACTCAACAGATAAGTAGGTGTAGATTGCACAGATTAAAATGAAGGGCCCTGTCCTGTTGCTGTGAAAGAAGATCCTGGTGAAGTGGTATCATGATCAGAGGACAGATCATGCCAATTAGATATGCAGGAGTCCCTGGTCTATTCCAACTGGAATACATCTCTAAAAGAGCATTCTGGCAGAAACTCCAAAGTCCCAATCTTATGACAATGCAACTTCTTGACAGTGGCTAAAAGATCCATCCAGGATTCCTCCTGCTGTTGGAAGATGCCCTGCGTCACCATGGGATGGAGATGCTACTCATCTTTTTGTCAGACTCAACCTGTTCAGCTAATCCACTCGGGCATTCATGGATCTTGGCATGGGATTTGGATTCTGGCTCTCCAATCAACCCGGAGGCGCACAGTGTTCTGGCACAAGACTCAGCATTCCACTCCGCTCTGCTTCCTGTAATGCCACATGGCAGGGAAGTTGTATGTGAGAACCTCCTTGATGGACTGCAGGAATGCCTTTGAGGTAGATACATGGTCTGTAACTCCAACAGACTGATGTGGAGCCGGGCTTCGTTGGAAACTACAGTCTCTAATCTCCACCTCCCCCAGATGACCTCTCCAGCCCAGCAGGGACAAGTCTGTCACTATGTTAGTGTTGGGTGAGGAAAGGAAAGGGGCCTACACTAGATCAATTTCACTCAAACAGCCACCACTGTAGATTGTGAGCTCTCACCTCAGAGACATGGATGATATGTGTTTTCTTAATGCTGGGCTCATTGGAACTTCAGATGAAATTGCAGAGCCTAATGTAGCGGACAAGGAGTATGCAGAAGGCGGAGATGCTAAGAAGCCTTAAAGCTGCTCTAACCGTGATCCAGAACCAAAGTTGAAATATCTAGTGATTGTAGCCTGAATGTCAAATTATTGCGGCGAAGGGAAGGCCCTGAACTAAATTGTGCCCAGGACAGCTCCAATGAAGTGAAGCGTCTCCAAAGGAGTCAGGTGCTTGTTTATTGTGAACACCAATAATGTTATGTCATGCCGTTATCTGGAGGTGGTCTACAACTGTTGTTTTCCAGAACTGCTATCAAGATCTTGCAGGCCATGTTCTAATGGGCATGCATCTAGTGATGCAGTAAACAAACAGCATTTAGTGAGCGCAAAGCTAGACTGGCAAATGAAAACATACGCTTGCCAAAAGCTTCAATCTTCAGAGATTCTCTATCCAGAAGAGTGGTTGTTGAGTTGACATGGGATCACCTCAGGAACAGGACCGAGTCTGCAACAGTGACATGGAGCGGGACTTACGCAAAAGCTGAGACAATTTCTTGTGTTCAGCAATGTACAGCTTTGCTACAGGAGACAGACTCCCTTCGGGTGCATGAGAGCACATTTATTATACATCTTCAGGCCATGTCCTAAGCCCAGACACGAGAGACACCTCCTGGGGGTCCATGGCCGACATCTGTTTTCTGTAGTTGGAGCATAGCTTGAAACCTGTAGTTTTGGGCGGGCCATCCTTCCCAAACACATTGGCATTTGCTAATGGAACCAATCTTTTATTAGGGCGATCCAAGGTGATATTAACACAGCTTTATGCCTACAACCAATGGCCGGCAGCATACAAAAGGAAATAAGTTGCTACACAGCTGTACGCCTACAACCCAGAGGCTGGCAGCGAAGATTGGATCATATTATAACAAAACTATATTTATCTTAAGGAAAGAGAGAGCCAGAAAAGTAATCAAAATACAGACCCCGTCCCCACCCTAAGACCCCGCACCAATCATTACCTATCTGGTCACCTAAAGTGTGTGAGCTAGTTGACATTCATGGAGTTGCTCAGTAGTATCTATGGAGTTGGTGTAGGTTTTGTTGCCTCTACAGGGAGTTATTGCAGGATTTTTAGATATTTAGGGCATGTAATCTCCTGTAATTCTTTAGATATGATCTGGTAGAAGGGGGCCCACAACTCCGAGTATGTTTCTCCCTTATGATGAGTCACTAAAGATATGCGGTTCTTAGCAAGAATTAGCCATAGCTTCTGTAGCCATGCTCGAAAATCTGGGACATTCAACGTGCCCCATTGGGCTAGAATCACCTGTCGCGCAGCTAAGAGTGCCAGAGCAATCTGTCTGTCTCTCAGAGAGCCTAGGTCATAGGATTCGACAGACTAAGGATGGTCTACGCTGGCAAGCGGGGAAGTGAGGTTTTGAAAGCCTTATCGATATCGTCCAAGACAGCTTCCAAGTAACGCGTCAACTTGGGGCAGTGCCATAGTAGATGTACTAGAAAACCTGTTACACCACATCCTCTCCAGTATTTGTCAGTACGATCTTTGTCCTAGGTATGTTGCGGGTGGGTGTGAAATACTAATGCGACAATAACTTGTAAGCCGATTCAGACCCCGCTATACTATGTGCTTTGTGATGTGCCTGGTAATGTATATCTGCCCATTCCTTGTCTGAAAGCGTCCTCCCTAGTTCTTCCTACCATCAAAGCTGCCCTTTTGTTCAGCCTCCCACTATCCCAGTGGAAAGCATTGCATATAGCTTGGAGATGAGATATTTATCCTCTTTTTTACACACCAGTCACCTTTCAAAAACTGTGAGGGGCCTGGATGCCGGTAGTTTATAATCAGAAGATGTAACTCAGTGATGTACCCGACGGTAATGAAAGGCGTCCTATTGTGGAAGAGCATAGTCCTGCTTTAGTTGTTCAGATGGGATTAGGCTATTAAGTTCGAACAGGGAGCTGACCCTTTTACATCCCTGCCCCCTCCATCTCTGAAATACATCCGAGTCATGACCCGGGGTAATGGGGGGTGGGGAGGGAATCCGGGTTATCTACTATTGTGGGCATCGGGTCAGTCAATCCTTTCCCACAGGCCACTGCATCCCAAACCTTTAGCGTTGATGAGGTGACTAGGGAAGAATACAATCCCCAAGTGCTATGTTTGCATGGGAGCCACATCTCCCTACAGATATTTGCCCCGGTTACCGTCGGGCCCATAAAGGACCAGTGCTTTTCAGAAAGGGGGCGATTCCATTCTACCACATGCTGGAGATGTACCGCTTGAAAATATCTATGGATCATTGGAAGCCCAACTCCACCATCTCGCTTAGATTGTGTCATTTCGGCATTGATAATCTTGGGTTCTTCCCTTCCCAGATGAAGTTATTGATTGGTAAGTGTAGCTTGCGAAGAGCTTTCTGGGGTGGGGCCATAGGTATCGTTTGGAAGATATAGAAGATACGTGGCAACACTGTCATCTTAACTGCTGCAATTCTCCCAAACCATGCCAGCTTAAGGCGCATCTAGGTATCTAGTGCTTTAGTCGTCTGATCTAATAGTGTAGTATACTTCAACGCTACGGCTGTCTGTATGGTCGGGGCAAGTTAAATGCCCAGATATGGAATGGATTTTTCTGTCCATTGAAGTGGGGATTCCTTTTGAAGAATCTTTGCGAGGGCCTGCGGTACCAATAGATTAAAGATTTGTGATTTGCTCAAAATAACTTTGAAGCCTACCATTTCTCCAAAGCTATTCGACTCTGTGATTATGGCCGGTAATGTAGTCTGTGGATTGGTAAGTGACAGTATTACGTTGTCAGCGTAAAGACTGAGTTTATGTGTCTCTTTCCCAAATTGAACTCCTTCAATCTGCGGATCAATTCTTAGTCTTTGTGTAAGTGGCCCCATATAGTTAGAGAACAGCAGGGGGGACAAGGGGCACCCCTGCCTTTGCCTCGGGCAATCGAAAAGGTTGCAGACGACACCGTATTTACCTGGACGAATGATCATGGGGCTCAGTAGATACCGCTAATCCATTTTATAAATTGATCGCCAAATCCAAAGTGACATAAGTGTTGAAGAGATATGTCCATTGCACCCTGTCGAATGCCTTCTCAGCATCAATCGACAGGAATAGTGCTTCCTTGTGTGATCCATGGATTCCATCCATGTGATGGAAAAGGCGTTTGGTATTGTCTCCTCCCTGTCTAGAAGGGATGAGGCCTGCCATCAGTGGATTTAAAAGAGCCGCCAGGATGCTAGCGAATATTTTCGCATCTATATTTAGCAGTGAAATTGGTCTGTACGATCCGCATTCAGTGGGATCTTTGGCAGGTTTTAGGATTACTTAGATAGATGCCTCTGTCATTGAGTCAGTTACTGAGCCCGTATCTAGGAATGAATTAAACAGACGAGTCAAGTATGGGTGCTAGTTCTTGGCAAAAAGCCTTGTAATATTGGACAGGGAAAAAGTCAGGGCCCGGGAACTTTTGTACTTTTAGACGGGCGATTGAGGTAACCACCTCCTTGATACCGATCAGCTGATCTAATTGTTCTGCTATTGATTCTGGAAGACGATAAAGCAGACAATTTTCCAGTTAAGAGCAGGTTTCTGTCTGTAGAGTATCTTGATCAGAATAAAGAGTTTGGAAAATGATCTTAAAGGTGTCTACAATCTGCAAATCTTTATATACCTTCTCCCCCGTGGCCCGCTTAGTCGAGGTTATTTTTGCTGTCATCATTTTTGCCCTAAGCCTTTGGGCTAACATTTTACCACACTTATTGCTACTCAGATAGAATTTGTGTCGGAGCCGGAGAAGTGTGTATTTTGCCCTGTCTACATCTAAGCGCTTCAAGAAGAGCCTTTTTTTTTTTTAAGTTCTCTCCATATTTTTGGAGCCCCTGTTCTTTTATAAATAGACTCCATTTCACTAACCTCACTTTCTAGTGTCTGGCGCTTCTCTTTGCGAATCTTATTTTCTACTTTCAAAATTGTTATAAATTCTCCCCTCATTACCAGTTTTAGTGTTTCCCAAACCGCCACTAAGGACGTGCTCCCCACATCATTCGTCTGAAGGTATTCCTTCTGTACCGGACACAAGCTGTGACTGGACCTTCCACCATCCTTGGTGGTAATCTGTGTCCACTGATCAGGAGATCAACCTTCCTCCCTCTTTTTGATAAATACTTCAGCACGGTGCCACACCGTGGGAGTTCCTCTCTGGCGGGTTAGTCTGTTCAAATCCCCCATTATTTAAGCCCATACCATTGTGTGGGGCTACACTGTGTCCACACCCGACTTTGGTTCTGGTCTGTGTGTTCTTCCCTCCCTCTTTCCTTCTCCTCCTTCTGTGAAGGACCCTTCCCGCCTATACCACTCACCTTGACCACACCACCATGGAGGGTCAAGGTCTGAGTTTTGGCGAGGAAGACGCGGCAGCAATTATGAGGGCACCCTCCTTGTTTGGTATTGACATCGAACAAGCAACAGGTAGCAACACAACCGAGTGGCAATCCCTATCCGACCTCAAACGAGAATGGATAAGGGTGACTATACATGGAACCATGATGGCAGAATATTTTAAAGCCAAAATTGCACCAAATGGCTTAATTGTGAAAAACTTCCCCAGAATATTTTGGGAGGATGGACAATTTAAAATCGAATGGTCACAAGTGTCATGGAAGTGCACCCACGACCTCCTCATCCTCATTGTTAATACAGCCAAACGACTAGCAGATGCACTTCTGGTTAAGATCCAAGCAGCAGAGGCTGCCTTGAAGACCGCAGTACAAAACCCGGGCTTTAAAACAAAATTGGCTGAAATAAACAAAGAAATGGCGGAACATCAAGAGTATTTAATGGACCAGAAGGTAGCAAAACTGAAGAAAGATATAAAGAAATTTTCTAAGGAAAAAGTTTATCCCTATCTAAGGGATGACTATACCCCCCCTGGCACAAGCTACAATTCTGACTCTAGCACGACCTCCTCTAGGAGGGGGTCCAATAGCGGATCTGACAGTAGTGGGGAAAACAACCCTGCGCAGATGCCACCAAGAGCTAAAAGAGGCAGAGGACGGGGACAACACAACTTCCAGACCTACCCCAATCAGGGACAACCGGCTGGCCCCCCTTTTTGGCAATATCCACAATTCCCCCACTTTCAGCCACCCTATGTCCAACAATACCCTCCTTTCTATAATCCCCCCCAAAACCCTACACACCCTCCTTTTTTAGGCAGAGGTTGGGGCAGAGGGCGCGGGCGAAAAAGAGGGAACGTGCCAGAGAAGAGGGTACAATGGGAGGACACACGCCCCCAAGGAATGGACACACGGAGCACCAACCGATCAGGACCAAAATAAGCCTGGTGGTTAACCTATCTGACCAGCTCCTCACAGAGAGAGAGGAGGAAGTACTACAGAAAGGTTTAGGCTTTGTCCCAACCCCCAAGATTGATTCGTTTCAACAGACCAGAGAACTAAAATCATTCTTCAGGAAAATACGGCTCAAAACCTTCTTTGAAGGGAAACCCTATGAACCCACCGAAGATTCGGGGTTGCATAATCCTTCCACCTTCACACCCCATAATGGAATGGTCCCAAATGAAGTGTTGACTTTTGAGCAAGCCGTTTTAAAAGACATCAACAAACTTGAGCGTAAAACCCCCTATTCCAATATCTCTAAGAATGAATTGGAATTAGTGAGATCACTAGCAGAAGACCCTCTGATCACCATTAAGCAAGCTGACAAAGGGGGAGCCACAGTTCTAATGAATACCGTGGATTATGAACTAGAATGCACCAGACAACTGAGTGACCAGAGATATTACACACTGATCCCAAATGACCCCACAAAACGCTTACAAACCACGATTTCAAGCTTGGTCACAAATGCAGAATGTGAACAATGGGTGACCAGAAAGGAAGCAGATTTTCTAATCAAAAAGGACCCACGGGTACCATATTTTTATATACTACCCAAGATTCACAAAGCGACCAGACCTATACCAGGGAGACCTATCGTCTCAGGGATTGACTCCGTGTTGGAGCCTCTGTCGCAATTTTGTGACCATTTTTTACAACCTCTTGTAAAAACCATACCCTCTTACATCCAAGACACCACGGATGTACTACGGCTTCTGGATACCATCCAGGACATAGGAGAAATAGATCTGTTAATGACCCTCGATGTAGAAGCCCTCTACACAAATATTCCCCAGAGGGCTACTCTAGAGGTCATAGAGGAAAGACTAGGCCTAGAAACCTGGAATTCAAATACCCCACAGACCTTTGTCATGGAATGCGCCACACTAGCTCTTACCGAGAATTATTTCGAGTACAGAGGAAAGTACTATCACCAGACCCAGGGGACCTCAATGGGCAGTACTTTTGCCCCTTCGGTAGCCTGTCTTTACATGGCGGACTTTGAGGGTGCACATATACACCATGAGTCAAACCCCTTTCGGGACAACATCAAACTGTGGAAACGCTTTATTGATGATATCATAATCCTATGGAAAGGCCCCACAACCACCCAAGAAGCATTTCTTGTTTGGGTGAATCAACTGAACCCTTACCTACACTTCACCATGGCCTCCTCACCAAACGAAATCTCCTTCCTTGACCTAACAATTAAACTGGAAGCAGGGTCCATCAGCACAACAATGTACAGAAAACCCACTGATCGGAACAGCCTTCTTCACTACGAAAGCAACCACCCAAGGGCCCTACGCAATAACCTGCCCTTTGGACAATTCTTACGAATCAGACGCAATTGCAGTGCTGTTACCGACTATAAGAAGGAATCCGCAGTCCTATCAAGGAACCTACTGGATAGAGGTTATCCTAAGAGCGAGGTCTTTAAGGCTAGAAAACGGGCCAGGAATAACAACCGAGATGCACTCCTGGAACGAAAGGAAAAGGTACCAGCCGAGAATCAACCTATCACCTGTGTGACCACCTTTACCCCACTCTCCAACCAGATCAGGAATACGATCAAACAGCATTGGGGCATTCTCAACACAGGCGATATGGTACTAGAAGAACCGAGATTCGCGTTCAAAAGGTCCCAGAATTTGAAAGACATCCTCATCAGTACCAGGCCCAAGAGGGCCAGGAAAGAAACCCAACAAACCCTATGGCATTTACCTCCCGTGACAGGGCACTACCCCTGTGGCATGTGTGGGGTCTGTAAATACACCTTGACACTCAACTATCCAACTCTCTGAGTCTTTCAATTGGGAGCTCAGACATCACACCAACTGTAATACATCTAATTGCATTTATATGATAACCTGCCCATGTGGATTGCAATATATTGGTATGACTACCCGGGCCATCAAAGTCTGCATTACCGAACACCGCAGCAATTTCCGCTGCAAAAAAACTCATACTAAAATGTGCAAACACTTTGTGGATAACAATCACAATGAAGACTCTATGAAATGGGTGGTACTCGAACACAGCCCAAACTGCCCCAAAAACGCCCTGTTCCGTAAAGAGCAGAGATGGGTACACCGACTGTCCTCTGACAAAAATGGCTTGAATGAAGATATTCCATGGTACTCACTCTAAACCTTCTTGCTACCACGTATATATGCCCCAACCAAGTACCTGACTAAATCGCACCACAAGTTGCAACTTCACTAACCCCTATTGACACCATCACTTAGGGATAACACACCTGTGGATCACAATCGGTCCGTCCCCCATGGTCCATCTATGTGTAGAACAATAGGTTTTTTAAGAGATACTGTGCTCTCCACCCTATCTGCATTCAAGTCTACTAAACCATTGATTGTCTATACAAGGTTAGCTGCCTATTGCATCATGGCCCCCATGACCCTAACCAGTATAAAACCCACAAGCCCCCAGTGTAAGACCCAAATTCCCTCTTTGTATATATATACTTAGCAGACTACACGGACCCAGCATATCAGCCGCGTCCAAATGTTCAGATTCTTTGAAAATTGGTGCTCCGCTGGCCTTTTAATCACCACCAACACAATCATGTGCCATTAGATAGTAATAATCCAAAGCGGCGTTATTACTTTTTACTATTCAAAGATGGCCGCCATCTCCACGGAGGTAACCACATGACTTAACGCTGACGATGACGCCCTGCGCACGCCAATCGCCGCGTTTGTTTGTTTAAATGAACCCGCCCGCCGAGCTCATTCATCTACTCGAGCTCGGCGGCGACGGGTAGGTCTTACGGCCAGGATACAGGCTTGCAGAGGTAAGCGTGGGCAGCGAGCGGGAGGAGGAGAGCGGATTTTATACCATCTACTTTGCAGTCTAATTATTAAGAGAAACGGTACTTGCTGAATAGCGCTTGTTAACAGCGGCGCCACCGCTTCATTTACCTTCCTTTAGCCTCAACTAATGGGCTCGCCCCTGTTATCCAATCCCGCCGACCCTCATGTGGTGTCTAGTCCTTGACCCCTGGGTGAGTAGGGAATGCAGTACATTGTATTTACGTTGTTTGACAGATATCAGCATGTGATTAGGACCTGGTGACCAACCCCTCATCTGATTGTTACCAAAGACATGGCGTTTAGTACTTATTTTCCATTTAAGGTGTAACAACACTTGTACTATATATACATATATATCTATATAGGAATGGGCAACACCCCTCAGAAACTGCTGCTTTTTATCACTGTTTTTACCACTGGTTTTAACTTCACTTTCATGCACTTTGATCCCTTCTATTCACAAAGTAGTTGAGTGTGCCGTACACATACACTTTGCTCACTCAATATTTTTAGGCATGCAATTATTGTGCTCATTGATCCACAATACCGCCAGCATGCCACATATTTTCCACTATCTGGCATTGACATAACATTTATTTTGTGATTATTGCGAAATGTTTTAATCATTGCTGTTCCTTTCTCTATGTCTAGGCATAGGAGACCCCATAGAGGTAACACGCACCGCATACATGACACGAGCATGTTTTCCCCCCCTTCTCACTGTTTGTAAAGGTCCTGATGAATCGCGGGTGACTCGACCCCTAGCGAGAAACATGTTGACCACTTTGACTTCTAGTCTTTTCTAGTATCACTCAACCTAATCTGTTGACATCTAGTAGGCTAGTCCCACGTTTTAATTGCAGCCAGGGGACCCCCAGAATAAAGTTAATTCCGGTACCCCTAGCTACATTTTAGCAATCATCCAATCATTCCATACCCTCCTGCCCACACACCCCCACTTCACCATAAGGCTGTTGGATAAAAGATCTCCGCCAAAGAGCCCCTCTTGAGGTGAGCCCGTCGGGGATTGCACCGCCTCCCCGATGAGGAGCAAACGCCGATGATGAAGCATGACATCCTTCGGGGTGTGTGAGGCAAATACATCCAACATAATGGATGCCCCAGGGTGCTATTCAAACACCTTTGGTCATGCCAGTTAAACCTTCCCTCCTTTCTACATAGGAACAGTACAGCAACCTCCCCTTTGTATCCTCTATTCCTTTAGCCTCGCCTTTATATCAGTCAAGACCATCAGAGTCTGCAGAAGACTTTCAGCCGCCGTCTGGCAGGATTCGGCTTGCCCATATCTACTTGAATTGTGACATTAATCAGTGCGTGGTCTGACAGTTATCTGGGTTCAATGGCGGAATGTATCAGTCTAGGCATGAGTGCTGCCGTAACCAAGCAGTGGTCCAGACATGCGTACGTTTTGTGAGCAGATGAATACAATTTAAAATCATGAACCCCTGGATGATGGTTGCGCCAAACATCCTTAAGGCTGTTTTTCTGCCAACCATTGTTTGCCATCTGCTGAAAAAGCTCCTGTTTGCGCCGTTCGTTGGCATGAATGGTCAAATGCTGTGTCCATCACCAAATTGAGGTCCCCGCCCACCAGGACTGCTGCATCTGGAGACGCTAGTACCTCTTTAAGGCCTTAAGGACAAATGATTCTTGTTGTGTGCGGGGGGTGTAAATGTTAGCTAATGTAAGATGCGTGTTCCCCAATTGTATTCTAACTGCAAGCAAGCGCCAAACACCATTCTTTTTAGCGGGCCTGGGGATCATAATTGGCCGGGGATGCAACGTGACCGCATGTGCGCTGTATCCCTCGAGAGGAGGTGAGTCTCCTGCAAATAGCATATATCACCCCAAGAATGTTCCAGTAGTGAAAGCATCGTAGTGCGTTTTGCAGGATGATTAAGGCCTCTAACATTAAGACTAACGATCTTCAAATTCCTACCCATACTGTGTTAGTAAAGGTGGAAACATATTCATCATACTTGAGCAGTGTTGCGCTGCCTGTCGGAGGACTTAGAACTAACGCGCTGGCCGGTGGGTGACAGATCTTTTCGAGACTGGTTCGGGTATATAAAAGAAAAGGAAAAAACTTTATCCAAAAACAGGATCAACTCCCCAAAGTTTCCAACTGAAGTAAGAAATAGAAACCGCAGTTCGTCAACATAGGGTAGCCCGTATGGATCGTGGGCCGATGAGGGTCTGGTTATTCTCAGTTCTCCCATTCATTCAAGCAGAATTATAGAGTTCTCCATCGCGTGTCAGAGGAGGGGTCAGTACAGCCCCCCGGCCCACCTAAGGTGATGTTTCCCAACTATAAAATAGATCTGATCAGGTGGAAGCCAGTCGGTCTGGCGATTTTGTTAGCAAACTAATGACTGCTTCTCTTTCTTTAGTGATTGTTGCAATCTCTGATTTCAGCTTGGAGGTGGGCCTCCCAACAAGTTGCCATCTTGGATATCTATTACCGGCGTTCTCCCGGAATTAATTTTTTTGCCCGTGTTCAGTGTAGTCCGTTATCCCTAGGGTTTCCTGGGCTTCTTTCAAGGAGCAGAGCTGTCTCAGCTTTCCTTTGTACCCAAAGATGATCCGGAATGGGTGCCCCAATGAGTATAAGATTCCTTGCTCCCTTAAATGGTTGGTTATGCCGTGGAATTTCCCTCTTTTGTACAGCGTGGACATGGCTAGGTCTTGGAAGAAAGTCAGAGAGTGTCCTTGGAATTGTACTGGATGGGCCTCTCTTACTTTGCGAATGATCAGCTCTTTAGTTTGAAAATCATGAACACACACTAGTATGTCCGATGGCAGGGCTTTGTTCCCCCCTAGGTGGGCCCATACGGTGTACTCAGTCTATTTGGATGTCTTTAGTGTGCTGACTACCTAGGACATGGTGGAAGAGAGCAAGGACATAGGCCTTAGGATTGTCTCCCTCAATTTGTAATGGTACCCCTCGGATGCTAACGTTATTTCTTATGGAGAGGTTTTCTAGATCTTTGGTGTGAGCCTGAAGGTCGATGGGTTGTTCCTGCTACCAGATGATTTCTTGTTGCATCATTTCGATTTCTTCATCCTTGTTGGTGTCACGTTCCTCCAAAGCTGCACCCGATTGCCTACTCCTTCCAGACCGTGCCTCATCTCCTTCAAATTGGTTGAGAGCTGTCCTTTCATCTCTTGCAGATCCTCCCTGAGAGATGTGAACAATGCTGTCATGAATGCTTTAGTAGCTGGTCCATCCGCACCTTCCATTATGTCAGGCAGCACCAGCAAGGGCACCAATCCCTGGCTGGTTCAACAGCATGTCCTTCGACTGTTCTCTGTTTGTCCTGACTGTTGCCATTAAAGTATATGGTTGCTAAGAGGCTCCCCTGATCCGCAAAGGGTGGTGATATTGCTGTCTACACTCAGGATTTCTTTGCTGTGTGTGGTGATGTCTGGCGTGGATATATTCCAGCTAGAATCCCTTGGAGCAATGCTTAGCTATTCGTTGTTTCAGGCTAAAGCTCTGGTTGTTGCTTCGTGGTTTGCAAGGCTCCGTGTTGGGTTGACGATTTGCACTGTTTTACAGGTTGAAGCGGCCTGCAGATGAGAGGCGCGCACACCTAGATAGCAAAGGATGTACGTTGTTACAACGCATGCTTTTACCACGCATGCCTTTACAACACAGGTTTTTCAACGCAAGTCGTTACAATGACTTGCGTTGGGGGGTGCTGGATAGTGAATAGTTTAATTTACTATTCCAACTCCAGTCCCCGAGGATAGTAGGGAAGGTGTTGGATAGTAAATTAAACTATTACCTATCCTAGAGCCCCCCCAGCGCAAGTCGTTGTAATGACCTGCGTTGAAAAACCTGCGTTGTAAAGGTACTGCGTGGTAAAAGTTGCGTCGTAAAGGATGTTTCCCGATAGCAGATGGGGGTAATGCTGTTGTAATATAGCCATGGGGTGTTTCATACTTCAGACCCGACCAGGCCGCCTGACTTTGAGGGTTCCGAAGAGGAAGAGGAAGAGAAAGACCACCCCCACTTCTTCGCTTATGCTCAATTCATGTGCCCCTTAGATAAGATGTTTGTCTAATAGAACTACAATGGAAGGTACAGAAGGACGTAAAATGCGCCTTTAGATCATGAGTGCTGAACTATTGTTGTCCTCTGGCAATAGTGGTTCTCATGGGGATTTCCCTTGATATTCAAGCTTCCGGAGGCACCCTTCCTCAAACTCGGGTGGTCCAGTCCGCCCTCGCAACAGACTCCCGTTCCCTGCCAAAGCCCCCCCCCCCCCCCCACACATCCCCGCCGGTCCTCAATTGGAAATACTAACTCATAGAGGCATGGTGCTCCACTCTGAGGCCTAGTCATAGCATATGCTCCTTTGGTATGCAATAGGCTCCAAGAAGCTCAGTGGAGTTCCGGCAGCCCACACGCACTCCCTCGCGCAATGTCTGTTGCTCCTCTTTGCATGTTTGAAACCAGGCCTAGGGGAAAAAGGTTATTAGTCGCTGAGCTGTCTTCGGGAGGGATGCCTATTGCAGGAGTTCTGGCGCTATCGCGGCAAAGGCCTCGCACTCTCACCCCCACCTGGGAGGACATCCTCGAGAAGGTGGGCTGCCGCTTTAATTGCTTCAACTGCTCCACCTCCCGGGCCATGTTTAGGATCTGGTGGGGGATCGCGAAGGCCGTAATCGCCGCTCACAGACCCCGGCTAGCAGCTTTCCTCACCGCTGTGCCACACTGAGCGTTGGCAATGGCTTCTGTTTCCCCTTGGCCTTCTGTTTTGCGGTCTCACGTGTGCATTTGCCTCGGCCGCACGGACTCGCTTCACGCGGGGGTCTCTGGGGTCTGTTTTCAGGCAATTCGGGGCAAAACAGGAGGGAAGTACCCTGCAATGTCTCATATGCAACAAAGCTCCAGGGATAGGCAGCCCTTCCAGCTGTGCTTGGACTGGATCAGAAATTCAGACATGATCTCAGTGCCCAGGCCTCAATCGTCATCACTCCGCTATGGTGTAATGCACTTGGCACTGATAATAGCGTCCGTCCCTCCCTGGGCCTTCTTCACACATCCTCTTCGCTTATGACTGCCCTTGCCAGGCGGCTTCTCTGTTCACATTCTGCACGCTTGGGACTCCCGGGATTGTCTCCGAGCCACCCGGGGCGAAACAGGAGGGATGCACCCTCACAGTATTTCATAGGGAGGAGAGCTTCAGGGCTCAGCCTCTCTTACTGCTACGATGAGATGGGTCTAGGACCTCAGCGCTCTTGCCCTGTCTCGGTGCAACGTGAATCCAGGACTTGCTTCCTCCGCTAGGAGCCACTGCAGACGACAGAGCCCCTCAGCAATGCAGTTTTTAGCCTCATTGGACTTCGCCGGAGTTCGGGTATCAAATCAGGAGTTATTTTCCCCAGCGATGTAGCGAGGGAATATGGTAGATAGACGCTATTGAGCAGTGGAGCTGAAGAGAGACGAAAGCACGTCCTATCTGACCGCCATCTTGGCCACACCCCCTGGCATTTGTTTAGAAGTCGTCTGAAAACCGATTAGGAGCATAGCTCCTGAGCCGCATCTGAAAGTGCGGGAGGAAAATAACTGATGTCATTGCTAAGGAGTGGCACCCATGTGTGGCACGTGCCAGTTTTAAAAAGTGCACACGAGCACTGTGGAAGAAATGTTTCCAGATGTAGGCTGGTGACTAGGAGTATTCTAAGGTGAGAAATTTGCATTCAGTAGTATGCATTAGAATTTTGTACACTAGCTGCCCCCCACAGGAGACCAAATAGTACTTAAAACATCCTACGCTCCTCTATCCCAACTCTTGTGACCTATTCTGACCAATTAAAAACACTGGCTACTGTAATCTGATTGTAGATTGTTGTTCTCATGTAGATCACACTAATACTACTGTGGATAAACAGTGGTATATCAAAACAGTGAAATATAAATGCTTTCACTTAGATGAGAAGCTGGTTCAGTCTAATCCTGCTGTGAACACTGCAAGCAAAGCAGAAATCTTGATCCATAAAAACAGCCCCACAATAACATGGAGCCCACTTTGATGTTTCTGGAAATGTTTCAGTTTACACAACGTTTGGTTGCCATGGTGCTGTTAAAACTATTTGCCTCCTCTCTGTGACTTTTTCCTTTGGGGTCTTACCCCCTACTGAGTACTTGTCTGTGGTACACTGTGAGGGATAGTACTTGTTTGTATGACTTTTAAATAAAAAACAACCAAAGGAGCAGACCAGGTCTAAAAACGGTGTGTAACTGTAATAGTGACCGTGAGGCACTGGTGGTGAGTGTGTGAGACCAAGGGCTGTAAAGATAGATAATAAATGCATAGAGACTGTTGGTCACAAAAGGCTAAGGTAATTCCCATCAGACCACCCACACACCTGTTTTGTTTTTTCAATTTTGACTTTTAAATAACCCAAAATGAACAGTTAAGTGGGGTCCAGGGAGCAGGGGCAGCTGCTCCACTAGGGCGGAGGAGCGTCGCCTCACTGCTTTCTCGCAGTGCAAGAAAGGCACACCATAAAATGGTAATAATGTTTGGTTATTACCATTTGATGTTTCTTTGTGAATTGCGTACAGTAATACAGAAGGGGTCAGCTCAATTACTCCAACCGCATCTGGGCAAACAAACACATGAAAATACAAGCAATGCGTTGGAACCAATATTCAGTGAGAGATAAGTCGAAGGAAAACTTTAATTTATCCTTCCAATGAGATTCATTCTCCAGACTAATCTTATATGAATAAATGTCATTGACAAAAAGCAGTTAGTAAAATATTTATTACCTACTGGCGGTGGCCAGTAGGTAGTTATAGATAAGACCTACTTTCCATAGGAAATCCACAACATTCTATTTGGATTAACTTTGGCACCAGTGGACGAATCTTCGCGAATTTCTCTAAGAAAATGCCGCTCCTTCCCTGAAAGTTTGAGGGTAATTTGTCAAGTGGGGGCCGAGAAAAAAGGGGGGTATCAAAATGTGTTTTCCCCATGCAATTTTCCAGAAGGACCTTTAGCCAAGGCTACAGCCCAAACGGCTTAACAGAATTACACCAAAGTTGTCAGAGAGGTAGAGTTTGGTTCGCAGATTTTGCTTTTTGTTAAATGATGTAAATTCGTTCAGTAGTTTCTGAGAACATTACAAGTAAAATCATAGCAATATCTAGAGACAGAGTTCTAAACGCTGACGGAGATCCGTTCAATTACGAGCGCGAGCTGTATGCTGATTGGCTGTCAACTGTCTGTCAACACTCGAAACCTGGAAGTGTTGGCGGCCATCTTGTGCCTCGGTAGCAGCGAGTCACAAGAAAACAGTAAAAGAAAGTTGAAAAGTAAGGAAAGGGGGCAGGGTAGAAAAATTTTGACCCTCTAGGCCTGCTGAGGGGGTCACACATGGATCTTTAGGCCCCCAAAATCTTATGATTTTTTTTTTAAAAAACCCGTAGGGTACGCGTATCGTACTCCTATGCGGTGGAAAAGTAAAAAAAAAACTAGAAGTCCGTTTTATTCTTAATTAGCTCCCGGTGGGGGGGGGGGGGGCTCTGGGCAAATCCCAGGGGCAGTTTTTTTCTATAATGGGGGGGTTGAAAGGTCCCCTGAGCCCCAGGAAACGCCACCCCCGGGGTATTATCTTGAAGTATGCGTGGGGGTTCACGGACCAACCACATGCTCCAGGGACCGCCACCTTCCTGGGGCAGTAACATTTAAAATTGGGGGTCCGCGGGGACCACCATCTTTCGGGGCTTTTTAATTTTGGGAGGGGGTCGCGCGGCCTCCCTCCTGTAGCTCTTGATGGCTCTGGGGTCCGACACCTCCCAGGGCCGGCTTCTGCAGTGTACCGGGGTACCTACCCCCGGGACACTGCTGTTTGTTATGGTAGGGCGGGAGCGTCGCTGCTCCCACTTTAGTACAGCAAACCGCTTTGCCTTTTTGAAAGAAAGAGCAAGTTAACATGCTGTCTTTTTTAAGTAGGGAAGCAGATTGTTTTTTGTTAGAGAGAGGAGCATATAAACTGGTCTCTCTCACAAAGCAATGCCGGCTTTCGAACGACGCGGGGAGCTGGCTGGGACCGTGGGGGGTATTGGGGTTCCCCACACGGTCCCAAATGTTATTTTTTGAGTCCCGGGGGATGAGGTCCCTTTGTAGCTCCTTAAACATTTGTTTTGCGACGCGCTCAATTTGGGGCCCCCCCAGATTGCACAGAGGGACGTCTGGTGTACCGACAGGAAGAGCGGTGCTCCTCTTACCTGAGCAGCGGCCAGGTGGGGTGATGCTATTCCTCCTACCAAATTGAGTAGTGGAGAAGATTGAACAAAGTTGAAAAATATACAGACGCAGCCCTTGAAGCACCGCCGCCCGACTGCCAATGAACACGATCTCTGCCGGACGTGTCCTGGCTACGGCGTTCTGATTTTGTCGATGGTAATAACGGACCCCCCTAGACCCGTGGAATCACTGTGAACAGCGTTTGGGCTACATCTTGATCTTTTCCTTCCAATTGACATCGAACCCACGCATAATCGGGTCCTGTGTGTACCACGTGTGTGGTTACGTGTCCCCTACCCTCCAGTCCTGATGAAGACCCTACAGCAAGATTATAACAATATCTGCGCCTACGAGGGTCGAAACGTCGACATCTGATTGCCTTTCACTATCAACTCCACACCCTATTGGTTTCATTCATTGAACTTTTGGAGTATGATCTGTGTCTAAAATAATATACATGAACCTGTTGGTCCTGTTTTTGGTACAGAATTTGTAACTGTGCGAAACAAGTCTCAATTGCTGATTTTACCGTCACCTAAGAATCTCCTTTCTTTTCCTCACCAACTCCCATCACTATCACATTACCCTCCCCGCTTCTACCCTTTGGGGCACTGTAATTAACCAATGCTTGATTATTGTGTAATTTGTATATGTTCAATATAACGTCCCATTGTGAATTAAAACAATGTGGACTGAAGCTTTGTTGATTTGACTTATTTCTAATTGTTTGGTTAATGTCTCCCTGTTACTGGGACCCCTTCGTTTAACGATAGTTCTAGCCTGCTTGCGGCATCCTGATTAACTTCCGCAGGATTTTCCCTTCTTTGATATCTATTTGAGACCATTCTTTTGTTGGGATATGTTCTACTGCAAATGATAAAACTGCTGGAATTTTTGCATTATAAACCTGGAGCAAGGAGGAGAATTGTCTTCGACCAGTGGATGAGTAAAGTCTTTGGAGAGCTCCTGTATGGGCATCTGCTTTAGGACCCATTTTTTGCAGATGAGGCTGGTTACGCAAAGTCTGAGTAAATGTTCTCCCAAGATATATATATTCTTTAACAATTTCCAATGGATTACCTCCTAGTAACCAGTTATATTTACAATAAGTCTTCTTTCCTGTAAATGGTAACATTTTTGTTTTAGTGGTATTTGGAATTAAATAGTTTTCATTTGTGTATGTGGGGAGTGCCGTGAGGTTTCGTTGGAGACCAAAGGGAGTCAGATCCAAGATAACTACATCATCGGCGTACATCAGGCAGTTAATTTTGGTGGAAGCAATCTTCGGCGGAAAGTTATTGACCTGATTAAGAGTTTCTGGTAGATCTCTCAAATATAAGGAAAATAATAGGGGGGCTAAAAGACACCCCTGTCGCAGGCCATTTGGAGTTGGAAATGGGGAGGTTAGACCATTCTCCCTCCCCATTTGAACTTGGCACCAAGTCCCAGAGTACAATGATGGTATTAAATGGAGAAGATGTTGTGGTATTCCCATTTTCTGTAGTTTGTTCCAAAGTTTGACTCGATCGACCTTATCGAAAGCAGTGGTAAAGTCTACAAATACTGCATATACTACCTGCGATTTTTTTACCACGTATTTTTCTAAAATTGTTTGAAGTACTGCAATATTATCTATGACTGAGTGTTTGGGTCTGAATCCTGCTTGATAGAGTGGAATGGAGCCTGTTGAGAGTGCCCATTCTTTTAGATGATCTAGAGGTACGGCAGCAAAAATCTTCCCGGTTGCATCTAGGAGAGCTATTTGACGGTAGTTCCCGGGGAGCAGTCTCGAACCTTTCTTATGAATTGGGATTACTATGCTTCCCTTCCAGGACTTTGGAGTTTCCCCTGTACTAATTATGTGGTTAAACGTGCATGTTAAAAAGTTACTCCACTCTTTTGAGTTGTTCTTTAAGACCATAATCGGGATTTGGTCAGGGCCCATTGCAGCCGAACTTCTTGCCTTTTTTATGTGATGTTCTACTAAGAATGGTGTTAGTGGCTCAATGTTTATGACTTTATCCTTTTCTATATCGATTTGCATTACTGTGCCGCAGTTGGAAACTTGATTTACTTTGTATAAATTAGTTATATATGTTTTCCAGTCTGAAGGTGGGACAGGATTTGATTTTAACATTTTTTTTGTTCCTGTTTCTTGTGCTATTATAGTCCAATATGTACGTTTGTCTTGTCTTTTTGCTGCTATCTGTAGGTCTATCCATTTTTTATCCTGTAAGATTTGATTTTCTTTTAATTTTTGTCTTCTGCGATAGTTTTTTAGTTTCTTGATTTCCTGTTTTCTGGTGTCAGAGAAGTACAGGAATTGTGCCCTAATTAATTATAATTCCCTTGCCATGGGATCTGACGTCAATCTTTTGTTGCATTGTGATTTTATCATTCTTCGTTTTCCACTCTTCTGTAGTAGTTGAACAAGATTCTTGGCAACTGCCTCAAAATGTATTATTGGGTTTAGGTTATGATTAATTGAAAGTAAATTTGATTTCTCAATTGTCTGGGCGATTTTTTCGAAGGTTTTAGGGTTCCATGCTAGCCGACCTTGGACTGGATTTATGAGAGCTGTTTTGTGCAGTTCCATTATATGTACTGGAGTTGTTTGTTTCAATGTTATACCTGTTGTTAATTGAAGAATAGCGTGGTCACCTCCTTTCTCGAACTTTATATTAAGTTGATGGGCCAGAGCAAAAAGGCTTGGACTGCAGATCATGTAGTCAAGGATTGATGCACTGAATCCTCCCTTTCTTGTAAAGGAAGCTGGGATGTCACCTTCTATATTTCCATTTAGAAGTACTCCGTTGAGAGTAGCGAGTGACGCTAAAATAATTTTCCCTCTCTTATTTGGTTTACATCCTGAGGGAAATTGAGGAGTGGATATTGCCTGGGCCTCATTTTTTTCTCCTAAATCCCATGTTTCTAATAAATCATTAGAGATTTGCCCATTTAGGTCTTCTATAAGGAGCATCAGCAGGAAATTCTGGTCTTCTACCACCTTTTCAATATCCTCGAAAATAGTTATCGATAATGCATCCATTTTTGCTCCCGGGGGAATATAAACATTACAGATAAGCATTTTGGTCAAGCTTCTGGTGTTATCAGTCCCTATTTTGATTTTTAAACATTGAAAGTTCTTAGAATGTGTTGGAATAATTTCCTGATCCCAATGATAGTCTTCAGATAGGAGGATAGCGATCCCTCCTTTTGCGTGCCCGTGGTTAACCGGTTCTGCTGGTATATCATGCACAAAGTAATCGGGGAAATCGAAGTTTGTGGTTACCCAAGTTTCTTGTAGTGCCACGATCCCTGGACGGTCTTGGGAAATTATTGCTAGTTTTTCTTGAGATTTTCCTGCGATGTTCCAGGAATAGATGTTTAGACCATGGCTAAAAAGGGCGCTTGATTTCGGGACCCGTTTTTTTTATTATTAAGGTTTTCTGCGATCCAAGCCCATGAGTTGTCCATTGGTATTAGATGCTGAGATTGGTTATTCTTGACCCAGCTTCGTCTTTGTCCGTTGTTAATTGAAATAAAAATGTCATCTTTGTAAGGATTTAACCAGCTATTTTTTGTATGCCGGGATGCTACTGAATAATGCTGTTTGACTGGATGGTGTTCTGGTGTCGAGCCGGTTTCCAACTTTACAGGGGCCACGTCGAATCCTAGTTTATGAAGGGTCTCTTTTTCTTTAAATATTATTGCTGGGATGACTGGTGACCAGAATTCTGCAACAGCAAATGTAATTTTATTTTCATCTGGGAAGGAGACTAATTTTATGCCCTTTCTTGCGAGCGCCTGTAGGGGTTGTATCCGTTGAAGCAAATGTATTATTCTTTCCCTATTTAAGGGGTCCTTGCCCGAGGGAAAGAAGTCTGTAATTTCCACTCTACAGTTAAAATTTACCTGTGATTTGGAAGGCGCATCCCTCATAAATGGGGTTTGTTGTTGGCTTTCCTTTTGCGTCTTTAAATTTTTTATCTGTATTCCTAGGGACAAATATTGGGGTAATAGGATTTAGAGGTTGGGAAAGCACTGCTTGCGCCTTTGAGATCGTATACTGTTGCCTTTGTTCCATCGAGTTATTACATATCAGATGGTCGCTTGTTTTTGTATTGATGATCGGTGTTGTATCTGGAAATCTTGTTTTTCGTTCCTTTTGCTTTTCAATCCTTCTATTTTTTCTTTTCTTTATCCGCTTACGGCAGTTGACATTTGTTCTCCTAATTTTTGTAGTTGCTGGAAGCGGTGATGCGACTATTGATGTATTTTTTGGAGTTTCTACTCTTTCTTGATTTGTCACATTTAGCTCTTTTGATAGGTTTTTTGTTTTTGTTTTATTAAATAATGGATAGTATATTATAGTCTGTACTATCGATTTAGACTCTTTTTGCTCCCTAAAGAGTTTTCTCAATGAATATGTTTGGTTATACTTGTTCTTTTATTTTTTCTCTTTTTGTTAACTTTGACCAGTTTGTGAAGCCATGTCGACCTTTGTTGAGAAGGGTGCCGTTGTCAGTTTTGGTGCTTGTGTGGTAGGCCCTTTGTCCCCTATTACTCGTTTGTCGTCTTCACCATCTATTGGCAGTTTTGATTGTTGTTTATTCCTTTTTTTTCCACCATGTGTTTTAAGATTCCTATTTGGGCATCTAACGTCTGGTCTGTATTTTCCAGGATGTTCCCTAGATGAGAAAGGACTGATTCTAGGATTCTTTCTATCACAACGGCCCCCCCGCGGCGGGATGCCTGGCTTTCACCTTGGGGATGCCCAGTAGGGGCTATCTCACAGGGAAAAACCAGGACGGGTTCCCAAGGCAAGCGCGGAGATACCCCTTCGGGGGTCGATTCTGGCGCTATATAAGAAATGTAATAATAATAATAATAATAATAAGCAGGGCTTTGGATACTGTAATTTGCTCAGTGGAGTGATCTATAGATTTTTGCGTGAGAAGATTCGGAGTTTGCGAGAAAGAGATTTCAGAATCTGGCTGTTTTCGCGGGGACTGTTCTGGATTTCCTTTTGATGTGCCCTACTGAAGACTAGATCTTTTAGGCTTATGTCGGGGCAAGTTATGTCGAATTCCAGATGTTCTTGGTTTACTTGGTCATTGGATTTTTCTGCTTTTATAATTGTGCTGTTACTATTTGATTGGGGCCAAGTTTGATTGTTTGATGATTCTTCTTGCCCTGTTTTGTTAATTGCTTCCAAGATTTCTTTTTTTTCTTCCTCTTTTATTTGGATAGTTTGAGATTGTTCAATTACTTCTTGTCCTATGATGCTAATGGTCTCCAGGTGTTCCTTTTTTCTTTCTTTTGTTTTTATTTGGATGTTTTGATTTTGCTCCAGATCCTTGGTGGTCTGGTTTGAAAAGTATTTGAGAATTCCAATAGGCGGTTCGGTAGAGAGAGGACGGACGATTTTTCCGGCACTCCTTCTTATTGCTTGGTCTGTTCCAACTCTTTTCATAAATATTGTTCGTGATCTCAACTTTTTGTATGCCATGGTGCAATATACTGACTAGATGTATCCTATACGCTATGGGGTAGGTTTTAATTTCCAAGAGAGGAGGGTGTAACCTCGGACGACTTTCCAAGCTCACGCTCCCAACCTTACACCTCCTGCTGCCACCAATAGCGAATACAAGAATTTTATGAGGGAAATCCTGATCATATGGATGAAGTAAGTTCCCCGTTTCCCTCTTCCTGGTCCAACTCGGATGGCCTGCCCACCTCGGGCTGGTGTGATCGGCACCGATTGGTTTTGCTCCTCCGGTCTCAGCTCCACCACTCGGCACTCGGCTCTCTGGACTGAGTACCGCTGGATCCCACGGACACCTGGTCGATTGTGTCTATGAGTGAGTGGTGGCAGATTTTTTGGAGTGAGATCCTGGGAGGGGGGGGGCTACTAGAAATGTTGATGAGTTTACTGAAAATCTGGGGTGGCAATAATCTAGGTAATTATCGAGTATGCGTCCTTCTACCTTACTGCCCAGTGCCCCGTGGCTTGGTTTTTGCTTTGTTTTGCCTTTTCATGCTATTCTTGCCTTCTTTTTTCCTGTTCTATTGATTCCAGACCGCACCTACTCTCACTCCCACTTTCAATCCGGGAGTTACCTCTTTAGCGCTTGTGGCTGATTCGCTGCAGCTCAGCGTCTTGCTCCTGAGCTGCCCAGACAATCCTTGGATACTAGGGTGATTTTGCTGCTTCTAGGTTAGCTGATGCGAGGGCGAGGGCGCAGGTGCGCAAGGGCGCGAGGGCGGGTGAGGGCTTGCTAGTGTAGAAGCCGGTTCCAATGGCTCTCCTAATGACATTTCTGGTGCGGTTGCCGTTGACGTTGCTGGTGCCGCTGCGGGGGTCTGCGTGCAGGGCCGGGAGGGACCGCGGAACCAGTCAATCTCTCACTAACACACCCATACACACACTCATGCACCCATACAGTCCTGCATATATGCTGTCTTCAAAACACATACAAACAGTGAGTCACTCATTCATGCATCTTTGCTCTAAGTAATACTCCCCAACAAACCATACAGACACTCATACTGATACTCAAAAAGCCAACTAATAACCCATATAGACACTCATGTAGCTACTCACGAACCCATGGAGCCAATTATAGACAAAGTGAGACACTGATACAGATATTTACATATTTAAACTTTACTCGCCTATACATGTATTCACTAAGATACACTTAATAAGTCAGTTCTGCAATCATTTTCACAAAAAAAACATCCATTGAGACATTTATTTATCCATTTATTCTTCCATCGACCTTGCGATACACATATAGAAAACATATTTAAATTTCAGAAAAAAACATTCACTGGATGATGTCATCAGTGATGTCATATCAGTGATGTTATGAGTGATGTCACTGACCATGTCATGAGTGATGTTATATGTGACGTCATCAGCAGTGCATTGCGGGCACACGAGTTATAGTTAGCTGAACTAATTATAACAGGGGAATTTCAATGGTTTTCTATGAGTGTAATGTCCAGCTAACTATAACATGTGTGAAACCTATGTTTTTTTCAGTGAATATATATATATATATATATATATATATATATATATATATATTCACGAGGAACTCTAAAACGCCACTTCCAACCACACAGATCGGCGAAGCGCTAAGCAGGAGACGGACCACCAGATTAGATAACAGTTCTTTAATCCAGGTTAGATGTTTTTCTGCAGGAAATGCATAACGCGTTTCGGGCTACTAGCCCTGGTTCACATGCACGTATATATATACACATTCATAAATTACAAAGACAGAATATACAGTACACAAATTACACACAAGACTGTAAATACTAATAAAAATGTAAATCATGTTCCCTATTACCCTATTGGTTAATATGGATGCTCTCACCCTTTGTCATAAGCATTCCATTTACTAGAGATCGCCCAATAACAAAAAGGAAAAGTACAGCGAGGGAAACACTCCGCCCTCTATAATTTGTAGTACTTTTTAATATTTTTTAAAGACATTTCAATTTAATAGGGGCTTCGCCAATTTGTGGAGTCGACGAGTTTCAGCCAGTTATCTTGGGCCTCATCAGGACTGGGTTATATAAGGATGCCTTTCAATAAGTACACCAATCTTTCAACGATCCCTATAATACTACACTCCAGAATACATATCAGTCATCTTAAACTGGCATAAGTCACTCCAGACACCTTCCGATATATCGGTAATTTTATGCACAGCAAAACGCGGAATGACGACCAACTCACCTCTTGTTTCTGGCTTCTTCACTCACATCCTTCTACTTATCTCTCACTGAATATTGGTTCCAACGCATTGCTTGTATTTTCATGTCTTTGTGAATTGCGGGCGGGCGGGTAGGTGGGCAGACCGGCCCTGGTCAGAGGGCAGGGCAGGAGTGGTTTGCCCACTCCTGAGTGTGCAAAGACTGTTTGGTCGGCCCTCTTGGGCTGCCCAAACCAGTCATGCGCACTCTGCACTTCTCCGTGCAGGCTGCACTGCAGCCTGCATGGAGAACATGCCATCCCCTACAGCCCCTGGCTGGGCGGCTTCCTGACCAATCACAACGCTCCATCCACTGGAGTGTTGTGATTGGCTTAGGGAGAGGGAGCCTGGCTGCCTGCTTCCTGTTCCTGTCTGAGGCAGGAGAGCAGGAGCAGAGAAGACGCAGGACCTGGGCCAGCGGAAGGGCAGGTATAAATTATTATTATTGACCCCCCTCCCTAAGCGACCCCCCTCCCCTGTGCACTCCCCCCCCCCCCCCCCCCCTCCCCACGTGACCCCACCAGCGAGCCATGCCGGCCGCTACTGCCTAGGAGATTTTAAAGTGGAGACGATACAAAAGGCCAATGAAGTATATTTAAATGGCTTGTCCAAAAGAGAGAGACTTTAACAAAAAGGTCAATCTAAATATCATTTCAACCTTCATCCAGGAATCGCAACTACCAAGGGCAGGAAAAACAGGGAGGATTTTCACTTCGTGGATGGAGAGTGAGGGTAAGTGAATGGGCCACAAGTACTTTCTTACTGTAATATCATAATGCAAATACTACAGTACAAACTATGTAAAATGAAAAAGGCTCATCTTACTATACTCCGTGTCTGATCAGCTTTTTGCTACTTCACCTTTTACCTTAAAACTACTAGCTTTCCTGTTCAGTTTCTGAAGCAAAGGTGTGGGATGTAAACCCTCATTGCTGCCATAGAGTAACTCTTCCAGTCTGTCTACACTCCTCGTGCTGACCAGCATTGTTCTATTATTTGTTACTCCTTAATCCTGCTTATTGGGCAATATCACTGGGGGGTCTCCTTTCTTACCCATTTTCATTTTAAGTCTCAGAACTTTCCATTAATTTTCTTTTTGAAATTATCCTGCAGCTATAGCTTTCAACATTTTGACGATATCTTCTGCCTGCCTACCCGTGAAGCTTTACAATGATAACTATGAGCACTGGGGCCAGATTGGTATTGCCCATAATCACAAGGAAGCAGTTATGGCTGAAATATACTGCTCTAAAATAAAATGGTCACGACTCTTGAATGCCAGTTTGGTAGACACAACCTCAGAGCAGATTCTTAACCCGTGCAAAAGGTCACATTAACAGTCAAGGTCCCCACATTTCACTATGAACCAAACGAAACACTGTAAGAATATTTCTAGGGGATACATAATCTTCCTGTATATTTCTCACATTATGCATATCCTTCCGGGTGTCAGAGTGGTCCGGAAAGCTTTTCCTCCAGCAAGCGCCCTCCCTATGGTGCCAGATAGCACCATCCGATGCAGCTGTGACTCTGCCTGCTCAACATGACCCTGTGGCTGCCCAGCACGTCAGCGACCATGATGCCTTTGTTGACAGCCATGGCCTGAGTGAAATGGATACAAATGCACTATGGAGGATCTTTCTTGATTAAAGGGTAGCAGATTGATAAAGAGGATGACATATTCTAAACAATGTGTTTGGTCACTGACTTGCCGTTCTTGGCTTTGTCAAAGCCCAGAAACAAATGATTATCCAGACTGCTAATACATGACACTGCAGATCTGGAGTACAGTCTATTCAACCATTCCACCTCCTTGGTTAGATGAGGAGAAGGGAATAAAAAACTAGAGTAATAGTGATATCCTTATGAAATGCAGATACCACATTTGGTAGGAAGGATGAGTTGATACCAACATGTCTAAGAAGAAAACTGTGAAAGGTGGATGAACCGAGTGGGCCTAAAGTTCTCCGACTCTGAAAACGGAAGTTATTGATACCAACAATAATCCTTTCAGGCTGAGAAGTTGAGCCAGGCAACTCAGTTTTTGCTCAGACAAGGATGCCATCAAGAAATCTATCCCACATGTCAAACCCAACTGAATAACAATGAATAGAGTAGGAGGAAACAAGTAAATACACCTTCTAGAAAACGAGTCACTAGTTGCGCTAAACGAGTCACTAGTTGCACTGTAAACAAGGACGGCCAGTCGGGAAGTTTCTTAAAGGTGGAAAATGCAGCAAAATAGCTCCCATCTGGATCAACTGCGAGCCCCTGCTGTGCACGGGACAGTGCAAATAAGGAACTGGCTACAAAATGGGATTCAAGTGAGTCTAGGCCGTCGGAAATGCACCATTGCACAAATATGTTCCAGTGACTTGCATGGATGGATTTTGTAGCAGGTTTTATCGCAAACAAGATAACATCGGCTCTTAATAATAACGCCTATCAGAACTCAATCGCCAAGTGTGCAGCTGCAGCAATTATGTTGTAGGAACTGAACATCCTACATTGAGAGCAGTTACAAGAAGTCCCAGAGAGAAAAAAGGTGGCCCCATACTGAGTGTTTAAGATCGGCATTCTGGATGCTCTGTGAACAGTCCGGAGCAATGAGGATAACCATGCCAGACACTCCTGCAACTCCCACAGGGCTTTTGACACAAACAGAATTACTGAACATGTGTGCAGCTGTAGCCCAGGCTATCTGAACCTGTACACTTCCACCAGAATATGGCACAAAACTGAGGACACTTTCTATTCTGTGCCTTGGTAAAGTGATCCACATATGGTAAAGTGATATGGCGATAACAATCCAGAGAATATAATTTCAGTAACTTCAGTGTGTCTTTTTCTCTTGTGGTCCCCACATAAGAGATGACTGAAAGCATTCACTCCCATGTTGAGGGAGCCTGCAAGACGAACCACTACTGGGAAAATGTCCTGCTGATGCTTCCACATCCATAAGGGATTGCCTTTGAACACAGGGTTCACGATTGGATGCAGCCCTGATGTAATTGGTGCTGTCTCACAAAATCTGAATATCATTATCTGAAATGGAAGAGAGAAATGCCTTCATGGCCAGGTGGACTTCCGGCATCTCCAGAACAATTATGTATAGGCACTGTTCTGTTACAGACCAGAGGTCCTTCACTATCATGTCACACCGGCAGGCACCCAATTCCTGCAAGGAGGAATTTGTGACTACAGTAGCCTGCACCAGTAAAGGCCTGAAGGGACAACCCATCACAAGGCTAGAGACGTTCATCTACAAGTGCAGATCCGGATGAAATGATTGGAGAATTTGCACCTTAGCTGAGAGGCTTCCTTGATGCTAGAGCGACTGTCCTTGCAGGTAGCACAGTAGGGCATTCATTTGCCATCTGCCATGCCACACCAATAGGATGCACGAAACCACAAGGCAAAAAAAGATGCAAGACATGCAGAAGCATGAGTGGTGTCTGAAATCTCAGAATCTTCTTCCATCTATCTACGGTCCCCTGAGAAGGAAAGCCTTCAATCGTATCAAGTTCAGAACTGCTCCTATGGAGATTAACCTCCATGTCTAACTGAGATGAGACTTTTGGGTGTTGATTGTAAAGCCTAAGTCGTAGACACGTCCTCATCACAGAAGATGCTACTCAACCCGTGCCAGACACCCCACTTCTACCAGCAAGTTGTCTATGGAAATATATGTGTGCCTAAACATTCCAGTGAAGGACCCAAAACTGCCAGACATTTGTAAAAAAAATACATGGTGTGGTCATCAACGACAAGGCTGTGTACGGATAGTGTTAGAACCCCACAGTGAACATCAGTTAATGTCTGTGGGTGGGAAAGATTGGAAGACAGAATCAGGAAGCCTGGAGATAGGACGGGGTGCCAACCAATCCCCCACGTTCAGGACCAAAACAACTTAGCCTAGGGCCAGCAATGATCCTGAAAAATTAACAAGTTCAAAAGGCTAAGATCCAGGAAGGATTTAAATCTCTATCCTTCTTGGGGACACATACGTAATGGAGTAGACATATCTGCCTCATTCTTCCAAATGTCCTGTGGCCCCTTTGCTCATTTGAGCAAGGATCTTAGTCTCCAAAATTGGTACATTATCAAGGTCTGGACACTGGAAGGTCTTTTAAGTTTCCTTCCTGGTTTCTTTAAGAAAGAATGACATTTCCCAGTAGCCCTTGTACCAGTTACACTTGGCATTCATGTGAAAGGCGCCAAGTTTTTGCTAGCAGGGTCACAGTCAGGAGGGAAAAACATAAAGGGTAATCTACCTCCTTGGCAATCTTGTTGATGCTTGATGGTAAATGTTATAAACATTACTAAAACAGATGAAAATGATCCTGACTTGTAAGCATTCTTTCATCTTTATTTTAGTATGTCATACACTTTCTGTAACCAACTTTATTTCTATAGATCAGTGGTTCCCAACCTTTGATTCGGGGATCCTAGGGGCCCGCAACTACTTAGAAAATTAAATGATATTAACAGATTAATAAAGTGTGTATAAATAAAGTGGCCAAATGTACAAATGAAATTTTTTGTATTTACTGTAAATGCCAAGGAATTTGAAAGTGGCGGCAAAAAATGTAATTAGTATCCTCTATTGATTTGTGGGAGCAGTGCAGGTGCATCAAACAAAATATAGTATGGACGATGTGTGGCTCAATTGAATTTAGAAAAGCTCCAACCCTCCCACTAAAATGTTTTTTAAAATATTTTTTTATATTTGTTTGCAAATTAAATAAAATGTGTTATTTGTGTACATGTTTGATAAATGTTTGTTCCAGTATTTTTTGTGCATTGCTTTGCCTTTGAAACAACAATGTTTAGGCCGGGGTCCCCGGCTTCCAGCAATGGCTCAGTGAGGGGGGCGCTCGGATTCTAATAATGATTCAGTGGGGGGGTCCCCGGATTCCAGTAATGATAAAGTGGGGGTCCAAGAAGGTTGGGAACCCCTGGTGTATATGTGATTCATAAGATCACTAACTGCTAGAGACAATTCCACATGAGTTAAACAGGAGAATGCCTTTTAAGCAGAAAAACTATGAAATGTTGGTGGCACTAAGAGTTCCATTGTTATAAAAAAAAGGTGCACTGGCCAGTCATCTTAATGTGCATTACAGTACCACTGAAGAAACAGCTATTCAAATCTTACTGACTTGTAAAGTGTTTTCGAAAAATGCGAAAGACTGAGTTCTTCTGTCAGAAAGGATGGTAGATTATGAACCATGGTGACAAAAATATCTTTCAGAATGCATTAAGCCATTTCTTCTGCAGTATGTAATTCAGACAAAATGGAAAATGGGATTTTTTGAAAAGATGTCAACTGTAACCATTATGACGTCAAACACTTCAGAAGGTGAAAAATGAGTTATGAAGTCGGTAGAGACCATGTGTCATGGCTCAGAAACCACTGATAAAAACTGCAAAAAAATAAATAAAAAGGTTTTGAATTTAAATGTACCGAATAAAAAACTGCAGAACTAGCACGGATTTTAGTGACCTTATCCATAAGGCCAAAATACCAGAATTATCAATCAATCAATCATAGCATTTATAAAGAGCACTACATACCCGTGAGGGTCTCAAGGCGCTGGGAGGGGGGGCAAGGGGCGGAGCTGCTACTGTTCGAAGAGCCAGGTCTTGAGAAGTCTCCTGAAGGTTAGAAGGGCTTCGGTCTGCCGCAGGCGGATGGGGAGGGTGCTCCATGTCTTGACGGCAAGGTGGGAGAATGATCTGCCGCCGGCGGTCACAATTCGGATGTGGGGGACGGTGGCGAGGGCGCGGTTTGCGGAGTGGAGCTGGCGGGTGGGGGTGTAAAGGCTGGGTCGACTGTTGAGGTATGCTGGTCCGGTGCTGTGGAGTGCCTTGTGTGTGTGGGTGAGGAGTTTGAAGGTTATCCTCTTGTTGATAGGGAGTCAGTGCAGGTCTCAGGTGGGGTGTGATGTGGCTGCGGCGAGGGATGTCGAGGATCAGGCGTGCAGAGTCGTTCTGGATGCGTTGGAGCCGTTTCAGGAGTTTGGCCGGGCTCCTGCGTAGAGAGTGTGTTTCCGTAGTCCAGTCTGCTGCTGACGAGAGCCTGGGTGACCATCCTTCTTGTTTTGGTGGAATCAACTTGAAGATCCTGCGAAGCATGCGTAGGGTGTTAAAGCAGGAGGAGGAGACAGCATTGACCTGCTTCGTCATTGAAAGGGTGGAGTCGAGGATGACCCCTAGGTTGAGTGCATGGTCGGTGGGTGTAGGGGGTGCTCCTAGTGCAGTCGGCCACCAGGAGTCGTCCCAGGCCGAGGGGGTGGATCCGAGGATGAGGACCTCCGTCTTGTCCAAGTTCAGCTTCAGTCGGCTGTTTCTCATCCAGTCGGCGACGGCCTTCATTCCTTCGTGGAGGTTGGTTTTGGCAGTGTGGGGGTCTTTGGTGAGGGAAAGGATCAGCTGGGTGTTGTTGGGGTAGGAGATGATGTTGAGGTGGTGCCATCGTGCGATGTGGGCGAGCGGTGCCATGCAGACGTTAAGCAGCGTAGGGCTGAGGGATGAGCCTTGGGGTACGCCGCAGATGATTCCGGTGGCTTCGGAGGGGAAGGGGGGAGGTGGACGCTCTGTGTTCTGCCGGAGAGGAAGGAGGTGGTCCAGTCCAGGGCCTTCTCTTGGATGAAATGAAAAATTGCACTTATATAGCGCGTAACTACCCGGAGGCCTCGCAGCGCTTTTGACTGAATTACTGTGGCGAGCTCAGGGTGAATCAACACGCTTTTGCGAACAGATGGGTTTTCAGAGCCTTTCTGAAGGACATCCGGTTATTGTTCTCTCGAAGGGATAGAGGGAGAGAATTCCAAACTTGGCAGCGGTGTGGGAAAAGGAGCGACCGCCCCATCGGGCTTTGTTAATTTTAGTTGTGGTTGCTAGATGCAGTGAGCTAGAGCGAAGGGCTCTAGACGGGGCATAAGGCACAACTAAAGGAAACAGGATAGCAGGGCCTGTGTGGTGGAAGGATTTGTGCAGAATGCACATGGCCTTAAACTGTGCTCTGGCAGCTACTGGGAGCCAGTGAAGTTCTTTTAAAGCTTTCTTGGCTGACTGCCAGCGGGGAATGTTGTACAGTAGTCGAGCAGCACAGTTTTGTGTGACTTGAAGCCTGTTGGTCACTGCTGCCGGGGCTCCTATGTATAGGGCATTTCCATTATCCAGGCATGAGAGTATCAGGGCCTGAACCATGACCCTCCTCGCCTGGAATGGAAGCAAAGGGAGCACTTTGCGAAGCATTTTCATTAGCCCAACACACGTAGAGGCTGTTTTAGTGGCTTGTACCGAAAAGTCAAGTGCTTTATCAAGCCAGATTCCCAGGCTCTTTATCTGGGGTTTGGGAGGGGGAGGAGGACCGAGACATGTGGGCCAGAGGGATGCTAGGGCGGTCGGAGAGGGGTTGCCCAGCAGCATTATCTCCGTCTTCTCCCCGTTAAGTTTAAGACAGGAGGACTGCATCCACTTAGCAACAGCCTCTAGACAGGGATCTAAGGTGTTAGACGACCCCTCAGAGTGGTCCAAAGAGATCACCAATTGGGTGTCGTCGGCGTAGGTGACAATACGCACACCAAAGGGATGGACTATCTTTTTTAGAGATCGCATATAAGCATTAAAAAGGGTGGGGCTTAGGGAGGAGCCCTGGGGAACCCCACAACTGAGTGGATGCTTGGGGGAGACTGCCTCGCCTTCAAACACCTGGAAGAATCGCTCATCCAGGAAGGAGGTCAGCCATTCCAGGGCCCCGCCCGACACGCCCAAGCCATTCAGTCGATGTAATAGTCTGGCATGGTTAACCGTGTCGAACGCAAGATCGAGTAATATGATGGCCGCTTTTCCTCCCCGGTCCAGCACAGCTCTAGCTTCTTCCGTCACTGCTAAGAGAGCAGTTTCAGTTCCGTGCTGAGGACGGAACCCCGTCTGAGAGGCACGTAGCAGATTATTGGACTCTAGATAATCTACTAAGATGTTATTGACGTGCCTCTCGAGCAGTTTGCTCATCCAGGGAAGCAAGGAAATTGGGCGATAGTTGGCCAAGTTGTTCTGGTCCAATGTGGGCTTTTTCAGTAAGGCTCTAACCATCGCACACTTCCAACGAGCTGGGATGGAGTTGGAAGTGATGGATTCCAGCGTCGTAGAGGCGTGTTCGTAGTGTGCGGTGGCAGACCGCGTCGAAGGCGGCTGACAGGTCCAGGAGGATGAGGGCCGCGTTTTCTCCGTTGTTAAGCAGGATGTCATCGGTGGCAGCGATGAGAGCAGTTTCAGTGCTGTGGTTGCTGCGGAACCCGGACTGGGACGGGTCCAGGATGCTGTTCTCCTCGAAGAAGCTGGTTTGTTGTTTGTGGACTGCCTTTTCGGTGACCTTCGCCGGGAACGGGAGCAGGGAGATGGTTCGGAAGTTCTCGAGGTCCTTGGGGTCCACCTTGGGTTTCTTGAGTAAGGCGTTGATCTCTGCGTTCTTCCAGCTCTCCAGGAAGGTTGCTGTCTCGAAGGAGATGTTGATGGTTTTCCGGAGATGGGGTGCAATGGTGCTGCTGGCTTTGTTGATGTGTGTGAGCAGGGGTCTTCCGGGGATCCGGAGTGGATGGTTTTCATGATCTTGATGGTGTCGTCGTCGTTGATGTTGGTCCAGGAGAGCAGGCGGTTGATGCGGGTGGTGGTCGTGGGAGCGGAGGTTTCAGCGGTTGCCGGGGTGGTGACTGCATCAAAGCAGTCGTGGATGTCTGCGATTTTGCGATGGAAGAAGGTGGCCAGCGAGTCGCACAGGTCTTGTGAAGGTAGAATGTCGTTGGTGTTGGAGCTGGGGTTGGAGAGTTCGTTCACGATGTTGAAGATCTCTTTGCTGTTGTGTTTGTTATTGTCCAGGCGGTCTTTGAAGGAGGTCCTTTTGGCGGATCTGATGAGGTGGTGGTGTCTGCCGGTGGCGTTCCTGTGGGCTGTGTAGCTTTCCGGTGTGCGTTCACGGATCCAGTTTTTTTTCAAGTTTTCGGCAGGTTCGCTTGGAGGCCTTGAGGTCTTCGGTGAACCAGCTGGCTTTCTTGCTGGTGTGGGTGTTGGAGGGCTTCTTGAGTGGGGTGAGGGTGTTGGCGCAGTCGTTACACTGTCTGAGGTTACTGGCTGCGGCGTCGGGGGTCGGTCGGGTCTGCTGGTGGGCACTGGGCGAGGGTGGTGGTTAGCTGGTCTTCGGTGACTTTGCTTAGCGGCAGCGAGGCATCCGCTGGGTGCGGTGGTGCGTGGTGGGTTTCCGGATGGTGAAGTTGATGCAGCGGTGGTCGGTCCAGTGGAGTTCGGTGGTACGGTTGAAGAAGACGTGGGAGCTTGCTGAGAAGATGGAGTCAAGCGTGAGGCCGGCAGAGTGGGTGGGTATTGTGACGAGTTGTCTGAGTCAGAGGTTGGCGAGTTTGTGGAGTCATTGTTGTTCTCGAGGTGGAAGGTTAGGTCCCCGAGGAGGATGTAGTCCGTCGAGGCGAGGGCATGTGAGCTGATGAAGTCGGTGATGGTGTAGCTGAACTGCGGTCATGGTCTCTGGGGTCTGTAGACGAGGGTACCTCTGAGGGTGGTGTTGGGGTTGGTATGGATCTGGAAGTGCAGGTATTCGGCGGAGCTGAGGGTGTTGCCGGTGTATGTCGAGATTTTGAGTGTGTTCCTGTGGACGATGGCAATTCCTCCTCCTACTCCGTTGGTGCGGTCCTTGCGGGTTATCTTGTAGCCTTTCGGGATGGCTATGGCAATGTCGAGGAGGGGTTCAGCCAGGTCTCCGCCAGGAAGGCGACGTCTGGGGCGTTGGTGTCGAGTAGGTGGTCCCAGAGTTCGCCGGCATGTTTGCAGGCGGAGCGGGTGTTGAGCAGGATGCATCTGTGGAAGTTGGGTTCTTCGGTAGGGGGGGGCGGGCCAGATTCTGGTGAAGCTGTAGTTCCAGCAGGAGAAGGGTCCTTAGGTGCACTTCGTGGCGGCCAGGCAGCAGGTGCGTGATCGTCCGGCGTTGAGTGCATGGAGGGGGCTGGAGTTGTAGAAGAGTCAGGCGTCATGGTGTTCACCAGGGCCAGGGGTTCTGGCGCTGGCCGCAGTCCAGGCGCGGACGGGCGCAGACGGGCTTGCCTTAGGCGCGTCGGCTGCGCGACCTCTATATGAGGGGATGTGGGAGGGAGGAGCATCTGGGAGCGGGCAGCAAATGGGAAAGCAGGGGGCGGGCCACAGGGGACGCAGTGGCAGGAAAAACGAGGGGGGGGGAGCAAGCGGGGGTTACAGGAGGCAAAAAGGGGCACAAGGGGGAAAGGACAACAGTGCTGGAGAAAAAACAAGAACACAGGCAAAACAATAACTAAGATAACACAGTACTGACAATGGCAGAGCAGAATGCAGGCAATAACGCGGGGCACAAACCAAATGTGAGCAGCAGCAGCAGCGGTCTCAGGGCACACAGGTGGGGCTGTGTGGCAGTGAGGGGAGCGACCTGCCTGGTGACAGGGTCAAGGGTCGTTATTCTTTTGCAGGGATGAAAAAAGCCTGTTGACTGAAATACAAATCATAGGGTCATATGTATCATTCAAAATTGCGATCGCAAACGCCGAAATTCACAGAATCGCAATTTAGCTAAGTGGGATGTATTAAGGTAAAACTGCCTCGCAAAATAAGGAATCGCAAAATTTGTGATTCCTTATTTTGCGATTGCATTTAAGGATGCTCAGCTTGGGCCCCCCAACCTGCCAGCAGATGGCACATTCAGGCACACCTAATTCCTCTATTGTATGACTGTCTGGAAGTAACTCACAAGTCTGTCAGTTTAACCCAGTTATGTGACCCATCAGCGGCTGCAGGCACCAAATGGTTAAGGGCAAGAAAATGCCAATCTTCTAAAAGTGGTATTTTTAGACTGTAATCTAAAATCGACGTTTCCATTAAAGAGGATTTTTCATAAAATGTTATAAATACCAAACACAAAATGCTACCTGATCTCACTCAAAAGTTGGCACTTTTTAAATGTATCGATGCAACACAAAGTTATTCTATGCAACAGGTAGGCCTCACAATAGTGAAAAATGAATTTAGGAGTTTTTCACTACCTGGACATATAAAACTTAAAAGTGCATCTCCAATCTTTTAATTACAATGCACCCTTTCCTATGGGCTACCTAGGGCCTACTTCAGTCTGGCAAGCAGGGGAGAGGGGGATTATTGCCAAGTCAATTTTGCAGTTTAAACTGCTTTCTGATTGCAGTGATTCGCCTGGGACATGTTACAAGTACTATTTAAGTGAATGTCACAAAAAGTGTTGCAAGCCCACTAGTAGCATTTAATTTATAGGCCCTGAGTATATGATATAACACACCACAGAGGTGTGACGCAGCTGCCAGAGTAGCAGACTACAGAGCACTGGGCTCACAGTTCACTCTCTGGCTCCTATGGCAGCTCAGCTCATCATCATGTGACTCTGGGCAGTAGGTCACTTAATCTCTCCAGCGGCCCCCGAGCGCCTGGATACCCTTAGGGGTGATAAGCTTGCGCTTTACAAATGTGGAATTTTTATCAGTATCATTAGTATTATTATTATTATTACAAGGGACTTATAAGTAAATTAAATATGCCAGTGAGGTGCAGCCAAATAAACCATGTTTTGAGGCCTGAGCAGAAGCACTTTTCGCACTGGTAAAGTCCTTGAGGTAAGTAAGCAAAACGTTTTTGGGAAGACCCACCCTCCCTCCCCCACGGCTGACAGTTCTAACACTTACTATTCAAACTATCTATAGTTTTGAAAATTGAAGAAAGAAAAACCATGAAAGTTCTGTGGGTCACCCTGCCAGGAATTGTGGTTGTTACTTGACCAGGGCTCCCACCGCTGTCAACCAACAATCCAATGCCTCACATTTAGCTATCAGTGCCACACATGGATGATCTACTAAGCTAGCCAATGAACAAGTTCTCTATTCTCATACCTTTCATTTTTACTCCTTTTAATGGAGTATAGAAAAGGCTGAAATCACCTGTCCACCATAATCACCACAACATGCCCAAAGATCGGCATTTCTTTGGTCTTATTTTTCATCTTCTGTCAAAGAGAAGGGTGACTCCTCCCATTCCCCCTGGTGCCACCCTGAAAAAGCAATTAAGTGAAAGTTGTCAAGTATCTCCTTAAGAGGGCCCCAGTTAAATGGAAAAACACAGGGGGGGGGGGGGAATAGGGGAACAAATGCACTGTGTCCATCTCAAGGTAAAGCCTTGGTCCACGCAGTACATTACATCACAGGAAAGAGGTTAAACTTTGAAAACGCAAGTTTCTTCCATAGGAATATATATAAGGCTCGCATCACATTTTCAGGATAATGGAGTATTTCAGGGATAGTAAGAACCCCCCTCTGTCTGATATACCTTCTCTTTTCACACTGCTCTAACTCCCAGACTAACTCCTGATATGGCTTGGGAACACTTATCTGACGAGTTGTGGTGTCACCTACACTGACAGAGCAGTGCAGGAAAATGTGGCCAATCCTGCCACACTGTGAATACCAGAGATGCATACCACCACAAGCCCACTGTACCACCACAAACCCACCAATGTTTCTGCTTAGTCTCCTTGAAAATGCAACAGGTGTATGTTGAGAGTGCATTTTATTGGAGGGAGGGCAGTCTACAGGTTGGACAGAAAGAGCCCTTAGCAGATTAGCTCAATGACCCAATAATCTGTTGTGATAATTTTCCTGTTAGGGCAAAAATGGGAGAACCGGTCTCCAATTGGGAGAGGCAGCAGAGCCAATATGGTGGAGACTAGATCTGCTGTTCTTGCTGGTGATAAAATCCTCTAGATGCATCGCTGCCCCGAACGGAGCAATACAGCTGTTAAAGTGTCCGGATCAGCTCAGAATATTGCATCTCCCAGGATGGCACTGAATAGTCTTGACATTTCCTTTATTGTTGGTGGAAATGTCCTGCTAGAGAGGCCAGGAACAGCAAGAGAAATGTAGCTGGACTTTTATTTTTGAGTTCCAGAGAGGAGTCTGCATCCAAGTGGTCCACCATCAAAGGGCAAACCCCCACACGTGTTGCATGGACATCCCCTGAACGGCCAAAGGAATAAATCCAGGCCTAGTAATGCAGTGTGGTGGTCGTCCCCATGGATTGAGCCATGGTGTCCACAAACAACAGGATCTGCTTGGAGGCATCCAAACAATAGTTGAACAAATCCGTAATTGGCTTTTTTATGTGGTTTGTCAGGCTAATTACCACATGACCACCTGGCATATGTAAGCCAGTAGAACGCCTCTGGTTAGAGCTGTCAAAGTAGCCAGGGCTGTACAGGATCATCCTCCCTTACTAGTCTTCACGACATGTAGGAACATACACACCTAATGTAGAGAGGGAGCTAATAAAGCAAATGCCTCACCCAATTCAAAGAAAATAGTCCTGTTAGTTAATTTCTATAAAAGAAAGATAAAAATCCTCATCCACACAAGATGACATGTTTCATCATATGTTTGCTTCTACCACTACACTCAAGCTCAAAATGGGCCTTGTTCAGGCGATACACTGCCTCAATGAGCTATTGTGAAATTTGCACTGTCTTTTTTAATGTGTCATCTGCCACTGGCCACAGAGTATTAAAACTATTTGGTGTTATGTATTTAAAATGTAAAAAATCAGGACTGTCAAATCCCTGTGTCCAAAAACATTGCTAAATTTTCAGAGCAAAGTATATTATTATTGTAATACACTTAGCTCTCACCATCACCATGTGACACTGTAAAACACCCTTTAGCCACACACTGGTATCTAGAATGTACACCAAGCAGTTATATCATGGACGGTGAGGGGAATTCAAATTTATGTCATGGAGATGTGTCTAAAAAGTACACCATAATAAAGTACTATGGTTAGATTTGAAGTGCTGTACTTTATTTTCTCAGAATGGCAATCAGATTCAGAATTCCTACATTCAAATAACAGTGTCTTAAACAGCCGCACCTGCAAACTTTCAGCAAGTGGCTGGAATGTGGCCATCGTATTGGATAAGTCACTTTTTTAAAGCTCTTCAAGCTACCACTTCTACTGTTCACAGAGTCAGAACGCAGACACATCCCGAGGAAATCAAGCGCACATGTGAAAGGGTGCAGTATCTCTCTGAAAAGCTGCTTGTTGTGATGGGAGTCATAGTTTGCATACACAGTCAGATGGATATCCAAGATGCTTATTCAAGGTTAATCAATGAACCATATGATAAATACATCTTCTAGTTATTGCTTTGGTATTCTCATCTGGTGCAACTCCCATGTTTATCGGTGGATAAAAACGGACTCGATGCAGCTATCTAAAACTGTCCTGAGTTTGAAAGACTCTGGGAAGGTAAGTATTGTGTAACGTAGTCTTACACAATAACGCATGATATTTCAACACAAAGGACAACTGGTATGCAAGCCCATTTGAAAAACCCAACCTTGCTCTCTTCTGACCAAAGATATAATATTATGTGATTTTATGACAGTCCTCCTTTATGGACTGCAACACTAAAAGTTTTGTATATATTTCATTAGGTGCCCATGAAGTCTCCACAATGTAGGATAACAACAAGAAAGACTAGCATAAATGTTGCACTCTGAGCGCTAAACTGCCAAATTTGTAACACAGTGTACACAACATTGATATTTAGAAGAAGACAGCCAATGAGGAAGTAAAATCACCCACCGCCACAGGCAAATGGTGGTGCTGCTCTACAGAATGTGATTCGTGTTGGCAGATATTGAAGTGAGAAAAGCCTTCAAGTCATGGCAGACCAGCAACAGTTCTTGGCGCATTTATGAGCATTTTCTGCTCTGACTCGAACAAGAGGCCCATTATGTTGGCCTAGAGGGATGCCCCAGCAAGGGCAGATCCATTACTAAAGTCTCCTGCGCTTTTTTGAGGGTTGAACAGTCGACATACTTCAAGATTGGAGTAGTTCATCCACAAGTGCAAACCTGGTTTGACTGACTGAAAGGTCTGTTCCTTAGTGAGAGGCTCCCCAGATGTTGTGAACCACAGGGGTTGTACACACCATTGGAAGGCCCTCATTCGTCACCTGTTATGTGAGACCAACAGGATGTGGCCTATCAGATGTAAGATTTGTACAAACAGATGTGCAAGAGTCAGAAACCTCTAAAGTATGTCCGGAATAGCCATGGTGCTCTGAGAAGGCGGTGACGCCCACTTGAGAGGGTAGTGTGCAGCAACCTTTGCACTATGCATTGATGGTATAGCCAAGTTATCCAGGTATTGTAATACACAGACTCCTGACCATCTCAGTGAATTAGCAATGAATGGCAAAACTTTGGAAAAACAAGAGACATGGTTGTCAGCCTAAATGGCAAAACCGCAAACTGACAGTTCAAGACCTCCATAGAAAACTGGTATGGTCTGTGGGCAGGGAGACTCAGATGATAAAAAGAGGTGTCTTGGAGGTCCAGGTACATCAACCGCCTTCAGGGTCAACATAACCTAACTCAGGACAACATCCTGAACTTGTCCTGACCACTGGCAAAGTTGAGAGCATTAGGGTGCAATACTGGCCTCAAGAGTCTTTCTTTCTTTCTTTAGAACCAAGAAACAAAGGGAGTAAAACATAGAGTAGTAAAACATTTTTCAATACCAATTGGATTTCACTTTATTTATGCCTTCCAAATATAAGCCAGTGTGTAAGAAAGAAGACATATTTTGAAAAATGGCATCTGAATCACATGCTAGTATGGGTGCCCAAATATTAAGATATGTACAAATAACCACTGCTACTAAACTCCATATATGGAGCTTATTTCAGAAATACATACACTTCTTTGAAAGAAAAGCCATCATAATGTGCTGCTCATTTGTTGGCTCTGGGTACTTCGGGTTCTTGGAGAACCTACTAACCCTGTGTATCCCCACCACCAGAACAGTCTAGCAGATGTAACGGTATATTGCTTTAATAAATCGTCCATTGTGACAAAAAGTTACAGATGAAAATAATGTCACAAATGGCAGTTTTTTCCTACTCAATTTCAATATTTCTTTATTTCAACAGTTAGTTGCTTTTGGGAAACCCTGAGGGATCTACACATACGACCAGTTGCTGAATTCAGAATGGTTACTACTTTTCGGAAATCTATAGCTTTACTGGATCACCTATGGGTTTCACACAGGTTTCCTCCACAAGCTGGAAGTAGGATGAAAGCACAAAAATTAGAGACAAATGGGCTACCTCTTTGAAAAATGCTAAAACTATGGTGATTTTTTAAAATTCAGCTATGAATGGTTCCGAAAGCTGGGAAGATGGTGACTTTCACAACAAAAAAAAAAACAACAAAAAAAAAAAGGGGACACTGTTCCTCAGCGTCTGGTGCAAATAGTCACCTGAAGCGTACGGGTGCAAATAGTCACCTGTATATTAAAATAAGGGTTGCAAGAAGGTAAGAGGAAAAAGGGAAAACAGTATCCTGGGCACACAGGACCCACCCAAGGAGTGAAAAAACATATTTCGTCCTCTGTTGCCCTCACACACCCCTGGGGGTGTCATGCTTCATCATCGGGCGTTTGCTCCTCGTAGGGCCGGCGCTGCAATTCCCTACGGGGCCCCGAAGGGTCTCTTTATCGGAGATCTTTTTAGGACAGCCGGATGATGCATGTGGGTGTGTGGGGTGGGGGTCCAATGAGGGTAACCAAGTGCGTGCAAAGTGAAAAATAGGTTTGAAAAGGGGTAAATATGCAGCAGATGTTTAATATATATACCCTGAGCAGATTTAACTGCCCGATAAAATCTTGTTCCTGTAGGTATGCTATCCCCAGGAATCAAGAAGGTCATGGGTCGACATGTTTCGCGCCTCCGTCGCCTTAAGGGTCGTTTGCGCTTCATCAGGACCAGTATTATAAAATTTGTGTGCACGTGAATTAAATTAAAATACCCTCTAAATTCAACAGGGCGGGCGGTAAGGTTGTATACCCATAGTCTGGCTACAGCTTCATTGTGTATACCGCTCCTGTTCAGTACCTAGGAAGAGAGAACATAATATAACAAAGATATATGCACATCAGTAACAACTTGATGTCATAAAATGTGCCACCAATGTGTGCACATTGTTTTCACATAAAAACAACAAAACTGGCTCATGAGATACTTAGAGCACCGAAGGTTACTCAGTAGGGAACCCCCCTAATGAGATATCACTTATCAAAATCTCTAGGGAGCCCTTCATAGACGAAAACTACATCTGCTCGTCAATCGCATGCGTGGTACAAGCAGTTGCCCCAAATGTATTAAGATCATGACTCAAAGTCTCAGCAACTGGCGTCAATAAATGCAAAAGAAGGCACCATAAGCAATGGGTGCCGTAAAACTTATTAATCCTCCAAAGTGCTCACCTCGCTTTTTTGAGCGATGTCTTCTCTGGCAACAACATTCGGCGCCCGCACATTACCGGGCTTCGATCCACTAGACAAGTGAATAGAAATAGAGATATATGCCGACATGAGTCAGACTGTGACCCCAACTCAGAAATTACTGCGTAGAGATGTACAGATACCTTCTGCGGGAATTAAATCTAGCCTTACGTTTGTCCCGGGGTGCTACCTCCTGTGCACCTACCCCATCCGAATGTCAGCCAGTAGTGAACCAGACTAGGCAAGGGCTTTCGTACTCGTTAAATACTTCGGGAATGTACCTGGAAGTGCACCCTTCCCCGGAAGTACTACGGTGATCAGGAGGTAAGCGCATGCGCGAAAGCGCGTGTTTAATGCGCATGTGTATGTATCCGGGTAACTAATCCCTAATGCATGCGCAATTGATCGATACAAGCCCTGATGCATGCGCAATTGATCGATGCAAGCCCTGATGCAGGTCATGATGCCTATATTGCCAAGTAACAAGCTTATTAAAATGTTACTAGACATGGCCACATACTTAATTAATCGGCAATTCATCTTTGAACGCATACGCGCTAACCATATTGATTCTTTTGTGAGCGTGTAAATGCAATTCATACCTTACTGACCCTGGACAGAGACCCGCTATGTACATAGTGTCTGTATGCATTGCAACCATCTGTAATATAGGTGGCTGTGCATAAACGTCTTCTAAATCTAAACAAAAGTGTTAATTGGGAGAAAGAGGGGAAAGGTGAAATATCACTGGGACAGCCACTTAAGCAACCCACAAGCCTCCTCCCTCCTAATAACAAAGTTTATTATATAAGGGGAGTTGTTGTAAAAATGTCGGAGTACCACTACACCAATGGGCCACGGTGGAATCCAAAAACAGTGCCAACCAATTTTAATATAGTATCTCATGTGCCAGTTCAAAGATAAAGAAAAGATTGAAAAACATATATGGGTCCTCGGCTGAACCGCCGTGCATAATAATTTATCAACAAAAAGAGGGGGGACCCTGGAGCTATTAAGGTCCAGTGTCCATGCTCCTATATCAATATCACAACAAAAAGGGGACACTGTTCCTCAGCGTCTGGTGCAAATAGTCACCTGAAGCGTACGGGTGCAAATAGTCACCTGTATATTAAAATAAGGGTTGCAAGAAGGTAAGAGGAAAAAGGGAAAACAGTATCCTGGGCACACAGGACCCACCCAAGGAGTGAAAAAACCTATTTCGTCCTCTGTTGCCCTCACACACCCCTGGGGGTGTCATGCTTCATCATCGGGCGTTTGCTCCTCGTAGGGCCGGCGCTGCAATTCCCTACGGGGCCCCGAAGGGTCTCTTTATCGGAGATCTTTTTAGGACAGCCGGATGATGCATGTGGGTGTGTCGGGTGGGGGTCCAATGAGGGTAACCAAGTGCGTGCAAAGTGAAAAATAGGTTTGAAAAGGGGTAAATATGCAGCAGATGTTTAATATATATACCCTGAGCAGATTTAACTGCCCGATAAAATCTTGTTCCTGTAGGTATGCTATCCCCAGGAATCAAGAAGGTCATGGGTCGACATGTTTCGCGCCTCCGTCGCCTTAAGGGTCATTTGCGCTTCATCAGGACCAGTATTATAAAATTTGTGTGCACGTGAATTAAATTAAAATACCCTCTAAATTCAACAGGGCGGGCGGTAAGGTTGTATACCCATAGTCTGGCTACAGCTTCATTGTGTATACCGCTCCTGTTCAGTACCTAGGAAGAGAGAACATAATATAACAAAGATATATGCACATCAGTAACAACTTGATGTCATAAAATGTGCCACCAATGTGTGCACATTGTTTTCACATAAAAACAACAAAACTGGCTCATGAGATACTTAGAGCACCGAAGGTTACTCAGTAGGGAACCCCCCTAATGAGATATCACTTATCAAAATCTCTAGGGAGCCCTTCATAGACGAAAACTACATCTGCTCGTCAATCGCATGCGTGGTACAAGCAGTTGCCCCAAATGTATTAAGATCATGACTCAAAGTCTCAGCAACTGGCGTCAATAAATGCAAAAGAAGGCACCATAAGCAATGGGTGCCGTAAAACTTATTAATCCTCCAAAGTGCTCACCTCGCTTTTTTGAGCGATGTCTTCTCTGGCAACAACATTCGGCGCCCGCACATTACCGGGCTTCGAACCACTAGACAAGTGAATAGAAATAGAGATATATGCCGACATGAGTCAGACTGTGACCCCAACTCAGAAATTACTGCGTAGAGATGTACAGATACCTTCTGCGGGAATTAAATCTAGCCTTACGTTTGTCCCGGGGTGCTACCTCCTGTGCACCTACCCCATCCGAATGTCAGCCAGTAGTGAACCAGACTAGGCCGATTAATTAAGTATGTGGCCATGTCTAGTAACATTTTAATAAGCTTGTTACTTGGCAATATAGGCATCATGACCTGCATCAGGGCTTGCATCGATCAATTGCGCATGCATCAGGGCTTGTATCGATCAATTGCGCATGCATTAGGGATTAGTTACCCGGATACATACACATGCGCATTAAACACGTGCTTTTGCGCATGCGCTTACCTCCTGATCACCGTAGTACTTCCGGGGAAGGGTGCACTTCCAGGTACATTCCCGAAGTATTTAACGAGTACGAAAGCCCTTGCCTAGTCTGGTTCACTACTGGCTGACATTCGGATGGGGTAGGTGCACAGGAGGTAGCACCCCGGGACAAACGTAAGGCTAGATTTAATTCCCGCAGAAGGTATCTGTACATCTCTACGCAGTAATTTCTGAGTTGGGGTCACAGTCTGACTCATGTCGGCATATATCTCTATTTCTATTCACTTGTCTAGTGGTTCGAAGCCCGGTAATGTGCGGGCGCCGAATGTTGTTGCCAGAGAAGACATCGCTCAAAAAAGCGAGGTGAGCACTTTGGAGGATTAATAAGTTTTACGGCACCCATTGCTTATGGTGCCTTCTTTTGCATTTATTGACGCCAGTTGCTGAGACTTTGAGTCATGATCTTAATACATTTGGGGCAACTGCTTGTACCACGCATGCGATTGACGAGCAGATGTAGTTTTCGTCTATGAAGGGCTCCCTAGAGATTTTGATAAGTGATATCTCATTAGGGGGGTTCCCTACTGAGTAACCTTCGGTGCTCTAAGTATCTCATGAGCCAGTTTTGTTGTTTTTATGTGAAAACAATGTGCACACATTGGTGGCACATTTTATGACATCAAGTTGTTACTGATGTGCATATATCTTTGTTATATTATGTTCTCTCTTCCTAGGTACTGAACAGGAGCGGAATACACAATGAAGCTGTAGCCAGACTATGGGTATACAACCTTACCGCCCGCCCTGTTGAATTTAGAGGGTATTTTAATTTAATTCACGTGCACACAAATGTTATAATACTGGTCCTGATGAAGCGCAAACGACCCTTAAGGCGACGGAGGCGCGAAACATGTCGACCCATGACCTTCTTGATTCCTGGGGATAGCATACCTACAGGAACAAGATTTTATCGGGCAGTTAAATCTGCTCAGGGTATATATATTAAACATCTGCTGCATATTTACCCCTTTTCAAACCTATTTTTCACTTTGCACGCACTTGGTTACCCTCATTGGACCCCCACCCCACACACCCACATGCATCATCCGGCTGTCCTAAAAAGATCTCCGATAAAGAGACCCTTCGGGGCCCCGTAGGGAATTGCAGCGCCGGCCCTACGAGGAGCAAACGCCCGATGATGAAGCATGACACCCCCAGGGGTGTGTGAGGGCAACAGAGGACGAAATATGTTTTTTCACTCCTTGGGTGGGTCCTGTGTGCCCAGGATACTGTTTTCCCTTTTTCCTCTTACCTTCTTGCAACCCTTATTTTAATATACAGGTGACTATTTGCACCCGTACGCTTCAGGTGACTATTTGCACCAGACGCTGAGGAACAGTGTCCCCTTTTTGTTGTGATATTGATATAGGAGCATGGACACTGGACCTTAATAGCTCCAGGGTCCCCCCTCTTTTTGTTGATAAATTAAGATGGTGACTTTAGCACATAAAACTATTTATTGATGGGATTTTTAGGGGAAACACAGACACTTTTATCCTGAGCACTTGCTTCATTTTCTTCCCCCCAAACTCAAAATGTGGGTATATTTTGTCTCTTTTCTTGGTGTCCCCACGGGGATGTACAAACCCTGGGTAGCTTTAGAATCTCCATGATGTTGGAAAAAAAGGACGTAAAATAGCCATGAATCCCTCATGTGATACCTCAAATAGCAAAAAAGAGGACTCAGCACTGGGGGTTGGGTGAGGCCCTGGGGGGAACCCAGCAGTTAAGGGGTTAAGACATACCAACTAGTGTTAAAGGCAACACTTTCTCTTACCCCTGCATAGATGTACACACAATAGTTAGAGTAGGGATCCCAGTAGCCCTGATGAAGGTTCAAGACCTGTTGGGGGTTTAAACAAGTTGAAACATAAAAGGATGACTGAAACATTACTCTTAGTTTCATCCACCTTGGACTTGTTAATTCTGCCCCATGTACTCTGCAATAAATGGAATTCCTTTGAGAATACATAAAGGTAGATTGAGCACAAGTCAAGATTCCTTGTTTATCCAGTTACATTTATCTCGAAAGACCTCTCACAAAGGTAAATAGGTAACTGCCACCCTCATAGCATCATCCAATCAGGGTGGGATGAGTCAGCCAATGACGAAACATGCCACAAATTTGTGGGTGATACTTTCTCCTTCATGATAAATATGACTGGTTCCTTTTGAGCTTTGTCTTTTCAATAGGAGAGTAGGACACATTATCACATTTTTTTGTGTAGGATATGATTGATATTAAGCAGGGTGGCCTATAATTGAAAAAAACTCTCTTTTGTGGTATACTACTAACTGAACAAGTCTCAGCCACTACAAAAACTGACAGGAAAAAATGCAGCTCAAATGAGGGCCTCAATACAGAAGGTTCTGGCTTCATGAATATATTATATATATATATATATAAATATAAATTGTGTGTATATTCATATGACACAGTGGTGGTCACACCTGTGTAGTTCTAAGAAGGTCAGAGTTTCCATAGCAAGAGCATGTTGTGTTTCGCTAATAACTTTGGCTCTTTCTTGAATTTTTGTGCAGATCTGTCAAGTGGGGAGCCAAGAATAAAGGGGTGGGGATCCCAAAACACTAATTTCTCATGTTAATCCTCGTAGAAATATGTAGGAAGTGATACAGAAAAAACAGAATTACACAAAATCTGGCAAAAAGTTTGAACTTTAATCAGAAGTGCTATTCATTATTTGGTGTAAATCCATTCAGCTGTTTTAGAAATTTATTTTTAAAGAGCTGCTTTATGTGATCATGAAGGGGTTAAAAAGATAATGATAGTTGGACTGTTGGAGCCAGATAAGCTCTCAGTAATATCTTTTAACGTGTCATGAGTGACGTAATATGTGAGGTCATAAGTAGTGCACAATAGGGATGCAAGTTATAGTTAGCTCAGTAAACTATAGCTAGTGCATTTTAGAGTCTTTTTTGTTTTCAAGTGTTAGTTTTGACCTTATTTCAACACCTAACTATGGGCCTGATCACGATGGTGTGGAAACCACCACCGACAGGCTGTAGGTGGCGGTTTCTCTGCCGTCGAAACAGGGATGTCCATCCACATTATTATAATGGCTTCTGGACGGGTGGCAGTCGCAAAGTCCGACAATCAAGAGTCCTGACAGGTGGTCTGTAGCTGACCGCCTGTGGGACCTCCCTGTAGTCCCTGAATGGCGGCAGTGCCTGTCAGGCACTGCCGTAGGGATTACAATATCCCTTTCTGCCGGTCGTTTTGCGGCGGTCAACCCGCAGCAAAACAGCCAGCGGAAACAGATTTGAGGGCCTGTAGCGGGCTGTCCTAACCCCCTGAGCCAGGGACATAGGCACGGGGGGGGCATCTACGGTGCCCCCTACATATCCCCACACCATGTGGTAGGCACGGCATGGTGCCTGCCACGTAGTGCAGAGATATGTGTGGGGTGTCGGTTTTATCTTGCAGCGGGTGCTGCAGAGTGCAGCACCCGCAATACAAAACATGGGCAATGCGACCTTCACAGTGGCGGCTGCATCGTAATTTGCACTGTGGGACGCTGCCTTGTAGGCAGGTGGTTCCAAATACAATGCAAAGGCGGATGGACTGAAGTCTGTCCGTCATCGTAATAACCCCCTATAACGTCACTTTAACTTTAGTTTTTTCAGTCATTCGGTCGATTAACCGATGAATAGATAGATAGATATATGCTACTTTAGATGGTCAAATTTTGTTCTTTGGGTTTGCGGTAGCAGTCAGTATTAGTTCAGCTTATTTGAGGGCAATATAAACCTTCAAGTTACATAGAGGAAGTCTTAGAACCTACCCATCGGTAAAACAGCCAGGCTGAGTTTTATTTTATTCTAGGAAAATAATGAATAACTAGTTCTGCATTACCCTCAAACGTCTTTTGAAACATATCTATTTTCCTAACATTTTATGACTAACGGTTTTAACTTAAGTTTTTTTGGAATGAGAATTACAGTTGAAGGGCTACCAGCCCCTTTCCTATTGTTTGTATTTTTCACCCCTTGTGTATTCTCGGTCAGTGTTATTGAGTTTGGTAAACAGGGACGTCACAAATTCGTCTTTCTTTCATTTTCATGTAAATCTTTATTACAGGGGTGATATGAGAAGGTATGAATATCTGTGCATGATCAAATAGCTGTGCATGATCTAATATCTGATAGGTAACTCTATTGTTTGGGCAGAATTGTCCCTTTGGTTTGTGACTAAACACTACAAGGCATGTGTGTTCGTAACTCTTCAAACTGAAATAATAATAATCACAATAAACATGAAGTATTAAAAGCAGACTTGATATCATTACTCATAACAAGCCTAATCACAATAAACATGAATTATTAAAAGCAGACTTGATATCATTACTCATAACAAGCCTTGAAGCAAGCAAACACAGAGCAGAGCAAGCAAACATTATAGAGTTAATTTTAAAGAAAATAAATTAATAAAATACCTAGTTACTCCGGGGAAAAGATGAGGATTTCCCTCAGACAGCCAGAAAGTACCACAAAACTAAACCAGTGTGCCTTTAATGAGATACTTACCCTTTCCAGTTGAGGCCACGTTTAAGGCACTTTCCAATCAAGTAGCAGAAAAAAGGCAACGAGTGATAAAGTTCCATTTGTTTGTAATTCAAGGCCAGGCAAAATGCAAATGAACCCAAAAGGTCCCACTCACATGACAAACCGACCACTCCCCAGAGAGCCAAGCCGAGGCTCACTGCGTTGTATATGTGTTTGAGTTAAGGAGAATTATTTGACACAACATTATTGATATTTAAATAACAAGTAGAGGACATTCTGTAAAAAATAAAATGCTACAATATTGAAAAATAAGGTAAACAAATTCTAGTTTTACATTTTACGAAGTATTGTGAACAGGGGTTTCAGAAATGCCTGGTAAACATTCAAAAGAACGAGGAGGTATTCATCATTGCTAATCATTAATGTTCCTCTGAAAATATGTAATATGTGTCCTTAAGGGTCAGGCTGTTAGAATAGAAAATGGGAGACATTGTATGTTACATTTAGGTAAAGCCTCATTCTATCGGACATTGTTTTCACTGTATGGCTAGCCATTTTGTTGACAATTTGCAAGATGTTGCTTGATGCCAACTTCTGAGATGTCAGTGGTTTCCTTAAACAACATCACTCAGTATGAGCAGAGATGCTCTATTGATTTGCAAGTCTGGTATGAGCAGTGCAAGGGGCTGACGTATAACAAATGATTGTGAATTTTCAACAGCAGATAGCCCACAGTAGCTAGACTGGATATTATTCTAAAAACAATGAACGTTTTTACCTAAATATACACGTGATTGGTGTATCGGATATTAAGTCGTGAGCATACAATCCAGTATTAGTTGATTCAGTGCTATAAGGGTTGAACACTATATATATATATATATATATTTGTCGCTCCTCTGCAAAAGGAATATGGACAATTCATTATATAAACGGCATTGTGCTAACATCAGCATCATTATCGGGCCGTATATCGGCCTTAGCAGTCAGTTGTTTTAAACACGGCCCAATAATGATGCTGATGTTAGCACAATGCCGTTTATATAATGAAATGGCCATATTCCTTTTGCTCGATATGAGCGATGGTATTGTTATAATACATAGGATTTTATTAAGTATTAGGACTTTTGTGCATTGAGCTACATTAGACATGGTACAAGATGGCGCTCTTGAAAGAGTCCTATGGCCCCTTGTTGTTTTTGTGCATCATGTGACTTATGAGGGTTTTAAATGTCGTCCTTGGCGCGTACACATGGTAACATTAGAGAAAGGCAGAAGCCGAAACGCGTCATGTTAACTTCTGGCAAGATAAATTAAACATTTGAAAGAAATCAAAGACCCCTGTGAGTGCTTCTTTTTACCCGGATGGGACAAAAAGAGAGAGCGTGTATTTTAAACGAGGTTGGCACTTCCATGTCACAGCACCTGTTCGAGAGTGCGCTGGAACAAGGTGTAGAGGAACGACAATTACGATAATCGGTGCACCGCCGAAGGAACGCCGGACCAGGGGGAGCAGTGAGTGGGAGTGTCGGAGGACGCCCTAAGCGCAGCGACAAGGATTGGCTAAGCAAGTCTAAATTTGTTTACTCGCGTTTCCCGTCAAACGAAAGGCAGAACAAAGGGGGCTTTGAAACAAGTCTGAACAGCCGAGTCAGCAAACATGTTTAATGTATCAGAGAGTAAAGAGGCGGCACAAAACATGTTTAAAAATATTACACAAACTGATTCCCAACAACGAGACAGCAACATACCATCAGTGGCCACCAATTTGATAGCGAAATTTATTGCGCTAGAGAGACTTTATGAACGCGAACAGAGAAAATGGTGCGAGGGGACCTTGTTGCAAAGCTACATAGACGTAGACCGGATACCAAGGAGTCTATGTATCTATACTATACCTTCGTATGAAAACCCAGATCCTAAACTACTAGATGAATGGGCGGCACACATGGCTGAATCGAGCAAAGGGATGCAGTTTATCCTTGTAAAATGTGCGTGGAGCGACAGGGATAAAGCGTTACTCGAGATTGAAAGGATGGAGGCAGAAATTGATAAGGAAGAAGACAAAAGCAAAATCGAAGAACTTAGAGACCAAATGAAAAAATGTCTTGTAAAATATGAAGCGAAAATCAAGCAAAGGAAGAAGGAAAAGTTTGAACGTGATGAGCACAATTATGCCCAGGGAAGAGTACTCACCTTTGCGAGGAAATTCGATGGCCCACACTAAGAATTAAAAGCCAAGGAGAGTACAAATGAAACGATGCGGATTGAGACCTCAGAATCAGAAGTCACAGGGGAAGAATCCTCAGATGACGGGTCGAATAAATCAACATTAACAAAGACCCCGTTTCAGGAGGAATTTCGTATTATGCGACAAACTTGGGTAAGAGGGGGCAAGACAAGACCCCCAGAAACAGCAAAAGAAAAACAAGGAGAGGCGGCTGGAGCAGAAGGGTCAAATGTGCAGAAAAGAGTTACTCGAAACAAGAAAACGAAGAAATAGAATTAGATAATCTAACCATTGTGCACTTAACATCAAAAGTATTAACAACTACAGAACAGCAAGTTCTGAGATTAGGGCTATCTTTTTGCCCATCTAATAAATTAGAGTTCACGCAAACGCGGATTGATCTTTTCAAAATGACCCGTAAAATCAAACTTCATAAGTATTTCAAGATGAAACCTAATTTCCTTAAACAGAAGAAATCAACCAATGCAAGTGAAGCAACGGATGCCTTGGTAGGCGCAGACTTGCCAGCCTGAGAGGTGATGGAGTCACTCAGACTTGATAATCGAGAAGAAAACAACCAAATGATGGATCAAGTTGAAAGGACTGTACAATTGGGTTTTAAACAGGAGCAAGACGAAAGTCCATTTAAGCCTACTTCTCAGATTTTACCACAGCTAACTCCTGATGCTATAGATATATTCTCTGAGGCAGTAATTAAAGCTCTTCAAATATTCGGACAACAAAGAGGAGGCACTCGTGAAACTCAGAATGTGACGAAAGAACAAGTAGAGGCCATTGAGAACTTACTCAAGGACACAGAGACTATATATAAAACATCAGACAAAGGAGGAAATATAGTCCTTCAAACCAGAGAAAATTACAATGCTGAAGCATTGAGGCAACTGTCAGATAACAGCAATTACCAAATCATCCCCAAGAATGTAGATTTGGAAAGCATCCAAAGATACCATGATCTTATAAAATCGTGGCTAGATAAATCGATGCTCAACATGGATGAATTCCTGTTTCTTCGTTGTTTAAATCCAGTGGTACCAACATCCTACCACATTCCAAAGATTCATAAGGACTGTGAAAAACCGCTGGGGAGACCGATTGTCTCCTCGCAAGGGGGACTCACTGAACATTAATCTATTTTTGTTGATTTTTTCCTTTTTCCTTTCGTTAAAGACTTACCTGCATACATCAAAGACTCTCAGGATTTGAATCGCATTGAGAAACAAACATAGGAATGTGAATACAAACTGATTGTCCTGGACATTACGAGTCTCTACACCTGGATAAATCATGAACATGGACTTGAGGCAATTGCACAATTTTTGAATAAAAGACCTTTGAAGTTCACTGAACAAAATAAGATGATTTTGCAGTTCACAGAATTTTGTTTGACGAAAAATATTTTTGTGTATGGAGATGACTATTACCGACAGATCTCCGGTACTGCGATGGGCACTTGCTTCGCCCCCAGTTACGCAAACGTATTCGTGGGCTGGTGGGATGAGCAAGTGTCCAAAGCACAAGGTAGTATAGACATGAGTAGGGTAATTTATTGGTACCGCTATATTGATGACTTGTGTTTTGTTTGGAATGGTTCGATGGATTCGGCATAGGAGTTCATCAAAAGCCTCAGTAGCAATGTTGTCAATTTGGAGTTCAGTGGCGAGGTCAGTCCCAGTTCAGCGAATTTTCTAGATCTCAAGATAAGTGTGATTGATAACAGACCAAATGTGTCACTGTACCGAAAACCAACAGCCAGAAATTCGGTATTACATGCGGCGAGTATTCATCCATCTAGGCTGGTTAGAAGTATCCCCTATGGGGAATTCTCAAGATTGAAACGCAACAGCTCATAGAACTCGGATTTTAGAGTAGCCGCACAAGCCAGTTTACAAAGATTTGTCAACAGGGGTTATAATAGGGATTTCCTAGAGGTAAACCTTAATAGGGTGAATAATATATCAAGGGAAACCCTTCTCAATGATGAGAATAAGAAAGCTAAAACCAATAAAGGAGACAGCAAGTTCAGGATGATAACCACTTTCTCCAATGATCGGAGAAAAATCATGAAAAAGCATTGGAGGATTTTGAAATCTGATGATGTAATAGGCCCGGATATACCATCTGTTCCTATGATAACATATAGAAAAGCAAGGTCGTTAAGAGATCTAGTACAAAGTCACTTTCATACCAGACCCGGCACGGGGAGTACTCTAAGGGAGCTTATGTGCTTTTATCCTTACGGCAAGTGCAAGGCCTGCGCAGGGAGTAAAAGAACACTGACATATGGGGTGATAGGACTCAAAAAACCTTGAACCATAAAGAAGTTTATCACATGCAATACTACCTATGTAGTGTACTGCCTGGTTTGTCCTTGTGGACTGAGATATATATAAGGAGCGCTATTAATTCCATCAAGATGCGGGTGCTAGAACATATGAGGGCGATTGCCAAAAATGATGCGACCTATCCGGTGGCGAGGCATTACGCTGAGAAACATGGCAGTAACAGGGAACTTCTAAGGTATTATAGGTTAGATACAATTCCACCTAGTATAAGGGGTGGGGATAGGATCAGGACGCTATGCAGACTTCAATCTAGATATATTAGTGATACAGAAAAAGAAGGGCTCTGCCAGCACACCAAAAGTGGACTTAAGTGTATCAATTCTAGACAGTACTAGATCTCCAGGTGGCTCATGATTACACCTTTAGTATAAGGAGAAAGAACACCAGCTAAAATAAAGTCCAATCCAACAGTAGCGTTTTATATAGATGCAAAGATCCAGTGCAGAAAGTACTCTTCAAAATCTTAATTTCAAAAGTTCATATAGATAAAAACTTCACAGCTCACACCGCCGGCACGTGTTTCGTCTCAATCCTGAGACTTTTTTAAGGCATATAATGTATAGTGATCCTTATGTATCTAAACGGTGTACAGTTAGACAACCTATCAGTCGCGAAAGACACCGTAACACGCGGACCTCGTAACCCTTCCAAAGTGACGGAATATCTAAACCACGGTCATCACGCACGCAGCCTCATAAGACCCGACCAGGAGTAGTCCGCCGAGTGAATATTGATAATAAAGACCTAAAACTGCAATTGGTGAGATCACATGGAGAGGGAACCAGTGTTCCTGTAGTTATCTTCTACTCTTGGACGTGGATCGTGTAATCACACGGTGTCCCTGATGGTGCACACCTTCTTCACTTCGAATACGAATAGTGGTCCTTGAGCCCCCAATATAGGACTAAATCCATTCCAACTCCTGATGAATCATGGGACTTGTAGAATGGAAGTAGTCCGGCAGGTATTTACCAACGAATTCTGGGACATTGCACACGTGGTGTACCGCTGAAGAAAGCCATAGCTGAAACGCGTCAGGTGCTTCACCTTCGTTGCAGCCTGTGCCAATCACAATAAAGGCCAGTTTTCTCCAGAACCAGTGTTATGGCACATTTTTGGTTGGATGTTGAATGCGGGAAGCGCTGTCTCCCGTTTACCCATAAACGCCCGGCAGGGTTGGGGGCCCCCCGACAGCAGCGAACTTTGTTTGTACTATTAATTGGGGGGCATGACCCGCTTGACCCACTGCAAGCCAGAGGACTTAACGGCGATATTTGCGGTGGTGACGAGAAAGGGAGCGATAAAGGGAATGATTCCTCCTTGGAGCAGGTTCTGGATTTGGCGCCTTGATTCGGACATTGTGCAACTGCTACGTGAATGGTTGTGCACCAGAGATTGCCAGCAACCATACTTACCTACAATATCATGTCGGAGTTTGCGGTGGAATTCAACAACATTTGGACTGCATACAAGCAATCCATTCCAACTCCTGATGAATTATGGGACTTGTAGTATGGAAGCAGTCCGGCAGGTATTTACCAACGAATTCTAGGACATTGCACACGTGGTGTACCTATGAAGAAAGCCATATGCTAAAACGCGTCAGGTGCTTCACCTTCGTTGCAGCCTGCTCCAATCACAATAAAGGCCAGTTTTCTCCAGAACCAGTGTTATGGCGCATTTGTGGTTGGATGTTGAATGCGGGAAGCGCTGTCTCCCGTTTAGCCATAAATTCCCTGCAGGGTTGGGGGCCCCCGACGGCAGCGAACTTTGTTTGTAGTATTAATTGGGGGGCATGACCCGCTTGACCCACTGCAAGCCAGAGGACTTACCGGCGATATTTGCGGTGGTGATGAGAAAGGGAGCGATAAGGGGGATGATTCCTCCTTGGAGTAGGTTCTGGATTTGACGCCTTGATTCTGACATTGTGCAACTGCTACGTGAATGGTTGTGCACCAGAGATTGCCAGCAACCATACTTACCTACAATATCATGTTGGAGTTTGGGGTGGAATTCAACAACATTTGGACTGCACACAAGCAATCCATTCCAACTCTTGATGAATCATGGGACTTGTAGTATGGAAGCAGTCCGGCAGGTATACCAACGAATTCTGGGACATTGCACACGTGGTGTACCTCTGAATAAAGCCATATGCTGAAACGCGTCAGGTGCTTCACCTTCGTTGCAGCCTGCGCCAATCACAAGAAAAGCCAGTTTTCTCCAGAACCAGTGTTATGGCGCATTTTTGGTTATATAACTCCCCCAGAGCCTGCTGGTGCTTGGAGTCCTTCATAAACGCAAGTGCGCTACTCCCAGTGTTTGAAATGTAGTTCAGTCATTATTAAAACCCCAGTGGGTACGGAGATTGAAACCTGCTTCTCTGCACAGAGAAGTGGTTGCTGCGCACTTGCGTTTATGAAGGACTCCAAGCACCAGCAGGCTCTGGGGGAGGCAACGCCCACCGGAGCAGGTGAGAATGGTTAAAAGACTCTTTGCTCCACACAGTGTTGTAAATAGCCTCTGAAGAAATGCTCTGTCGAGCATGAAACGCATCAGGCTTCATCATTTAGAGGACTTTGTTTTCCTTTCACTGCAATGTAATTCTGCTCATTAAACGGAATCCAAAACCTACCTGCTTGTGGGCTCTCCAAGGAAAGGGACAACTTGTGTGTTGGATATATATATATTTATATATATATATATATATATATATGCTGCCATCCCCATTGATGGAATAAATCGCACTATTTCTTGAAAATCCTTGGTTTGTGGTCTGTACCTGGCTGTGTCCGTGTGGTGTCTTCGGCGCTTCAGGATTGTGGATATATATATATATATATATATATATATATATATATATATATATATATATATATATATATATATATATATATATTCATGTATGTGTCTGTATGTGTGGTAGTAAAATGGTTCCCCCCTAATCTGTCCACCTCAAAATGTACCTTAATTAAAGCTCCCACTTTCCACTGGATTGGAGACATAGTTAAGCTTCAGTTATGTACAGCAATGTGTTCCTGCATAAAGGCATTTCCAAAACATTCAAATCAGAAAATATAATTTTGAGACAAATGGTTGAGCATTCAATATCTGAGTTCTAGATCAATGAAAAAGTTAAAAGGTTTTATTACAAAACTAGCAGCCCATCCCGACGTTGTCCGGGTATAAAATAGAATGTGTGCAATGTGTGTAAATTTATTTTAAAATCTCGCGGTAGACAAAATTTTTAGCATGAAGTGTCACAATAGTTAGGCATGTGTGTGCAGATACTCTGTGTACCTCGGAGTAAGAAGTATTAGCAGATGTCTCTAGTGTGTATGTACTCCACTTCCGTAGGTGAGCGTGTGTGAAAGTGCATTCAATTGTAAATTTCATGTCCCTGCAGGCACGCTGAATCGCATCATCCCCCGCTTGAGGCCCGGCTCCAGTTTTGTTTGATGTTGTGCTTGTGGTGTAAAGTTGTTGATGCAGAGAGTTGAGTGGGTGACACCGCGCGCTGGAGACGCCGCGCTTTTGGGAAAGGGCAGTCAGTTCAAAGGTTAGTGTCCCAGCAGGCACGCTTAGTCGCGTCATCCGCCGCCTGAGCCCGGCTCTAGCCCTGGTTGATGTTGTGCACCTGGTGTCAATTCGTTTATGCAGAGAGTTGAGTGTGGGATAGCGCGTAGGAGACGCTGCAGTTAGTGTCGCAGCAGGCACGTCCTTTATGCAGAGTTGAGTGGCTGACAGCGCGCAGGATACTTTGCAGTTATTGTCCCCGCAGGCACGATCAGTCGCGTCTGCCCCCGCCTAAGCCCCGGCAATTGCCGCGCCCATTGGCTTAGACCCTTGCTCCCGTGCAATTGCCGCACCCAACGTCCCCGGCCCGTACACTTTTGTTTTCCACACGCCCTCAAGGCACGTTTTTTTTTGTTTGGGATGTGCCGCGCGATTGTTGCCATTTGTCACGCCCATTGGCCGCACCCCTTGATGCCGCGCAATTGCAATTGCGGCGCCCATTAGGCCTTGTTCACGACCCCAGCACAACACACACGTTTAAGGTACGCTTTTTTTTTCGTGATGCCGCGCCGACACCCACAAAGGACAACTTTGCTGGTAAGGTTCTTTTACCTTTCAAATGTATATGGTGGGCATCTGTATAGCTTATGTCCTTCTGCTGCAACTGCCCTTTCCAATGCTGTATTGGGTGTTGTGATTGGTGCTGTGGTTCCTGAGATTACCCGCCTCAAAGGTTTGGGTTCTCTCTTTATAATATTAGTATACATATAGATTTGCAAATGAAGTAACAGAGTCAAAGCCACGAAGGCTCTCAATTGCAGAGTTACATAGAGTTGCAAAAAATCAGGTAATATTCCAAGTCTCAAATGGGCAGCAAAATCAGGAAAGAAACGGACAATCCTAAGTAGCATTCATGAACACTCCCGAAAATCAAGGGTGTTTATACATTATTCTTCCACATGAAAATACTAAAATCAACACTTTCCCTGTGGTGTGAGTAAATGTAGCATATCAGCAAATCAGAGCAGATGAAAAATAAATGTTACAATGCCTAAGCACCTAAGCATTAACCTACTACATTAATAATTAATTATTCAGCACCCTCAATATGGATGTCGTCCAGAGATGCTCAGACACTACTAGATACATTTACAATAACATATTATGTGAATGAATAGAGCAAAGTGAAAACATGAAAGAACTTTGTAAGTGTGTCAAAATAAATCTGCACTGGGAAGAATTCCTCGAGAGCAGAATAACAATAACAGTGGAATTATAAAATTACATCTCAGCTTGACTGTGTACTGCAGAGTTTGTGAAAGAGAGAAAATGGGCAGGGGAAGTCAGGCTCAGTGAAAGACATGACTTCCATCTTGAACAAGATGGCGTTAGCACTACACATGTAGTCTATTCAATATATATCAGAAAAACGCACTTCTACACATCACAGAAAATTTGTTTCAAAACCTCTACAGCTCAAACAGTTCTATATCAATGTTACATGTGTAATCGAGTGTGAAAAATGAATTCTGCACATTGTTAATGATGGACAAAAATATAAACCTATAAACATTTCCTGCATCTGTATAGTATTGCCTAACATTACACACCTGTGTCTGTTTTCACAACCCTACATATGTGCGTCGCAGCTAATTGATGCGCCGTTAGGAGTTGCCAGGGGGAGCCGCACATGATTTGGGAAAGAGCTTATGCCGAGGTAGCAGCTAATCATGTGCGAATGTAGCATTTAAAAAATGACGCGTCTTTTGACGCCCTCTGACGGATTCCATCACCAACTGCACTACTGCTCTCTAATTAGGGCTCCACTCTAGTCTGTATTTATTTCCGTCTGCATTATATTTTTTCCTCATTTTATCAGCATTTATCCGTATTTAGCGTTTTCTGAGACAATGAACCTAGAACTGGTATTTTTCCTATTTTCTTTCACCGGAAAAGGTACACTTGAAATTGGATGGCTGATGGGTTTTACAGATGCTACAAAAGGCCATATATAATGCATCACTCATAGTTAAAATATAGATATATGACATTAGTATTTTGGTATTTTGGTACAAGCACACCTGCAACTGTTTAAAGCTTCATTGGAATTTTTTCCCCCTTTTTTTTATTAATTATTCTTGTCTCCTCGTTGGTCTGTACAGCTATTGGCATCGTGATGGGCAGCACAAAAGATCTAAATGCCTCGTTTCTGAGTTTATTTTCATATGTAACAATAAATGTAGACAGAGAAAATTGTGTTCTCTCTGTATTTTCCGATAAAGGGCGGTACTGTACTTCGAAGTGGATGACAGAATCACAGCCTCCTTTTCTATTTTGGAACAGATTATTGAATTGAAGGGGTTAATTTTGGCCGGTACTTAAAGGTGGGGCCCACGGGCACACATGTTTTTGGGGACTGGCGCCTGTTTTTCCTCAACAAACTTTTATCCGGGACAAGAGACCGAGTGAAAAACGCAAAAGGGAGAAGAAAGAGAAATATGGAAAAGCCATAGCAAGGGGAGGAAGTAGGAATGAAAAAGAACCTGCGAGCGTGAGCAAAAGGGGCAGGGAGTGTCAGATGTGGATGAAGGTTGAAGTGAGTTGGAACTATGGGCACAGAAAAACTCAAACCTCCCATAGTTTAACAATAAAAATATCCAGTCCTGGATGTATAATCTGCTTTTTTACGTATCAGAATCTTAGACGGGAAGAACCGGTGTCCTGTGAAATGTTCCACTTTGCTGTGAGCAACAAGCATTGGCAAAGGCATTAGGTGTCACCTATGCGAGATCTATTGGCTTTGTCAATTATTTTTGAGCCATGCTGTACAGCAGCACAGCCTCTGTGCTCCATTGCTAAAAGCAATGAGGGTGGCAGGATAATGAATGGGAGGGGGAAGTAGGATGTGACGCTAAGGCAGAGGTGCCATCCTCAGAACTGGGTTACCTGGTTTGAGTCTCGGCATCAGCTCAACATCCTCTGGATCTGGGCCAATCACTAAATCACCTTTTCTTTCCTAAAATAAAAAATACGAAGTTGTTCGATGTAATTAGTGCTCATTTGAAGCACTAAAAAAAAGAAAAAATATGAATTTGTGGAATGTAACTGGTGCCCCTGTAAAGAGCTGATACCTTCAAGTCGAGTTCGCTCTATAAAATAAAATGCCAAAAAAAGAAGAAATGGTACATTAATCACAGCACGAGCAGCTAATGGATACTAATTAACATTAATTTATCTGTACTTTGGTCATGCGCTCGCAAACAAAACAAAGTGACGCCTCAAATATTCTGCAGAATTAGAAGGCAGCAAACAAGACTGATAAGGATGCCAAAAAAATTTAAGTAATGGGTGGGCTAAACACTCCAATTTAGAGGGGGGGTTGTGGGTGCCGCCGAGCTCTTTGCCAGGGCCGGTTTTTGGCCAATTTTGTTACAGGGCCGATTTTGCAGCTATGTTGCAAAAACGGCCCGGTAACAAAAACGGCCCCTAGGGGCCCCAAACCGGCCCCCCACCCGTGCGGCGCACCGGGGGAATGCCTGGCGATCATCACCATAGCTCGCTGCCTGCAAGCGAGACCTAAAAACGGGATTACATTCCCCGCCCAAAAAAAGTGACATGATGGGGAGCCACGGCCAACTGTCAATTAGGTCGAGGGAGCCACAGGTCAAAACAGTTTGGGAGCCACTGGTCTACAGCATACAAGTCTGGGACACGCAGAATTATGCAAAATGTCAGCACATTTATTTTAATGCATGGAAAGAATTTTTTTAATCCATCGCACCATTACCTATACTGCCAGTTAAAACTGAACAGACTTATTCCCCTTCGACATCGTAGGCACTGTTGGGTGTAAGCCCAACACAGAAAGTGCCCATTTTGTGGGTCGTAACCTTATCTGCATCGAATGCCTTTAGCAACCTCTGAAACCTTCATCAACTCTCCAGGCTAATGTAAAAATGTGTTCTTCATACATGCAAAACCGTGGACCCGGTGCACGTGTACGAACAAGTAGTAGCGGGCATTACACATTTCATGAACTTCCGGTGCCTAACATCCCTTTCTCACCATACTTACAAAATGTTTGGTGAACCGGTGCCTTAGTTTACTCCTTTAGAGGGAAGATTGGGGCTAGAAACATTACAGATTGCACTCAATGCAAATGAGGTCAACAACATTTAATAAAATATAAAACACAAAAAAGAAAAAAACTAATGAAGCCGTATCAATAAATTGTGTTGCAAAACATGGCATCATTTTAGGCTATTTGCGAAGGCAAGTACCAAATGGGACGCTGAGGCATTGTACTTGACGCCAGGTAGGTTACTTTGCGGGGAGGAAGCAGCTACAGGCAGTATCAAAAAGAAAGAAGGTTTATTATGCACCATCATGCTGTATTGTGGATGATTGAGGCTCTACCAGAAAGTGGAAATACCATGGTGATCTAGAATCTGCATGACATGCTATTGTTTCTGCTTCTGAAATTCCTCATGCAAAACATTTCCCATGAAATTCAGAACGGTTTAAAGTGCATAAGGTATTCCTAGTAGTGCATAAAAGCCTTCTTCGGTTTACTTCCGCTGTAGTACAGTGAGTGGAGCGTAAATATGTGTCTCTCATTGAAGTGTAATAGCCTTTAAAAAGTGTGTCGAGTCATCAGTTTCCAGCTGACTTATGATGCTAGTAAAACGATCATTCTCTAAGCTGAGTTTTCAAGTGCAAGGGCGCTGGTAGTATTTCATAGAGGACTCAGCACACCATGCTGAGTGCGCTCCCTCCACGCCTCAAAGGCAGTCTCCAACAATGTTCAGGCAAAAACACTCCACCATTTCAGTTTCTGGAAATTCTTGTTAACTTCAAAGTTTCTTAAAGGCAGAGCAGACAGTCAGAGGGAATATGCAAGTACATTTACAGATGACTACACATCACCAGTGAAGTGGTCACTCTGTTCTATTGGAGTATAATTTCCCCCACCCAGACTCTGAGACTTGCAACTTCCTATGAATTTATAATCAAAGCAAGTTCAGCATGATCTCAGATTTGAAACTAAAAAACGCAGAAACCAAGCCAGCTCGCATGTTAAGGAAACGTGCAATGTACAAGAAGATACTAGCGATATTCAAATTGTGAATGGCATCATTTTAACATGCCTGGGTCTGTCTCAAGCTACTATTCTCATGTTATCCTGTTCAGAGCTTTGTAATCCAGGACATGGCAATAAGGGTGGATAAGAGGGCACAGGAAAGGGGGGCGTGGCTACGCAGGCGATCGTAATGGCTGCCTGACTGTAGAGCTCCGCCGGACGGGCTGGAAGAAGGCGACATTCCCATGTGATCCGGCGCTGCCAGGGGTCTGCAAATGCCCGCCTCTGTCCCCGGGGGCCGTGGGATGCTGATGGTCGCTGCCTGAGACTGGGGGACGGCGTGGACGTTGAGGATTGCGGAGGGGTGGTGGAGCCTGTCGGGTCCCGCCGAAAGTGCACCCTAACGCGCCGGAGCGCCTGGTGAGTCTCCCTCGGGTTCCCGCGCCCCCCCCCCTTGGCTTCCGGGTCGCTGTTGTGTCCCCCCGGTCCGTTGCTGGTCCCGGGCGGGCTCCTTTGGTGGGGGTTTTTGGCCCCCGGTGCTGCTTCAGACCTTCGGGCCTGGTCCGGCCTCGGGAGCCGGGGCCTCGATTTCTGGGCCTGCCTGGGCTGGGTGGTGACGGGCGGGGGGCGGCGGGCAGCTGTTCCGGGGTGCGTTCGGGGGGTGGCGGGGGGGCACGCGGGGGGGTCTCTCGGGGGTCTCTCGGGTGGCCCCGCATATCTCCGTCTGGTGGGGGCTCTACATTCTCGCCCCCACCGTTGTCTTTTGCCATCGACACACGCCTGTTCCCAGCGCTGCCCATTCCTTTGCTCCTGTTGCTGCTCCCTCATCCTCACGAACGGCTAGAGGCGTGATGGGCCCACCAGCCACAACGCGACGGAAGGACCCCACTCAGAAGAAGCTCAGCTTCGATAAACCACCCATCTGCTCGGCCGACAATCAGACTGCCAGAACTGCTGCTTCGGCTAGCCCTGCGCCACCGGACATGGCGGGGATGGTGGCTGAAATGCTTGGTGAGATGCGAGCGGGGTTCAAGGCCATTGACTCCCGCTTTGACGCCCTCGATCAGAAGATGGCCGAGATGGGCGCGAAAATTCAGTCTCACGACAGGCGTCTGGATGTGGCTGAGTCCCGAGTCTCTGATCTTGAAGATGGCGCTACTTCCACCCTGAAACGACTGGAGCGAGTGGAGAAGATCCTCAAGGAGGTGGCCATTAAGAACGAGGATTTGGAGGCGCGCAGTAGGCGCAATAACATTCGAATTCTTGGTGTGGCGGAGACGACGGCCACTGGCCGCTTTGACACTTTTGTGGAACAGCTCCTGATCGAATTGTTTGGCAGGGACACCTTCACAGCTGGCTTCGTGGTGGAGCGGGCACATAGGTCATTGGGCCCTCGTCCTGCCCCGGGCCTGCCACCTCGCCCCATCATTGCCAGACTCATGAATTTTAGAGATAGGGATGCTGCCCTGAGGGCCGCTCGTGAGGCGGGCGAGGTGAAATGGCAGGGTGGGGTACTTTCTTTCTTTCCTGACTTCACAATGATGGTACAGGACGCCCGTCGCAAATACACTGGTGTTAAGGCCTCGCTGCGCAAGCTGGGACTGCGCTATGGCATGCTGTACCCTGCCAGACTGAGGGTTGACGTCAATGGCAAGTTTCGCATCTTTGACTCCCCCACCGAAGCACAGGAGTTCTGCCTAGCCTATAAAAATAGAGGATCTCCGCGGTCCTCGGACAGGGCGCAGCAATCCCCTACGAACATGGACTCGCAGGCTAGCGCTGACCTTTTTGCTGAGAGCGGGCAGGGCTGACTTTTGCCTATTCTTCGCTAGGCCTCTCATTAATACACTGCACTGCTAACTGCTCGACTCCCCTGGCAGGGCTCTTACACGTTGATACGATTTGAATGTCGACCTGATTGTTGCGTCTGCCCGGCGGGGCGTTGCCTCCCCCCATGGCGCGAGCCGTATGGTGCTCATTTCTGAGAATGTTTTTCTTTCGCAGGATTTGCATTGGACTCTTGCTTCTTTCTGCTATTCTTGGTGTTGTTCTTTGGGCCGGGTGGTGCCTCCGTGGGGTTTACGTGAGGCTGGGTGGTGGGTGGGTAGGGGGGGGTGTTTCACGCATTAGTTGGAATGTTTCTGTGCATGCTTTGTTTTTTGTTTCGAGAGAGGTCTGTTTTGCGGAAGGGTGGCGGCGGGTACGCACAAGATTGTTCACTGATATCCTGTACGGTTTTGCATGGCTAGGGTAGGTCAGCAACCTGGTCCTTCCAAACTGGTTCTGATGTCGTGGAATGTTCGGGGACTCAGCGACACTAGAAAACGGAAGCAAATCCTGAACTATGCAGCTCGACATGGGGTGGATGTGTTGTTCCTCCAGGAAACACACCTGGGACAGACTGATTCCGCTATGGTTGCCAGGGGTTGGGGCGCGCACAGGTTCTTCGCCAATTACAGCAGGTATGCGAGAGGGGTGGCCATTTTAGTTCACCGGCGGGTCCCTTACGTGCACTCTGATAGCATTCTTGATAAAGAAGGTAGATATGTGGTGGCCACTGGGACTCTTCTCGGCTTTAAGATTACTTTTGTTGGAGTGTATGGGCCCAATACTGACTCCCCTACCACGCTCCAGTGTCTTCATGACGATTTGCTACGCATCGACACTGACATGTTGGTGGTGGGTGGAGATTTTAATTTGTTGATGGACCCTGCACGGGATAGCACCTCTACATCACCGGACTGCAAACCTCGCTCCCATGCTGTACTCTCAACCATGTGTGCACACTATCCCCTAATTGATATCGAGGCCCGGCTTCATCCCCACTCGCCCGCTTACACACATCATTCTGGGTATCATAACACTAGCACCAGGATCGACTATTGGCTCCTCTCCCCGGGTGTGGTTGGTTGGGTGGACACGCACTCTACGCTCCCACGTACCTTTTCAGACCACTCTCCTCTACTTTTGACTTTACTGGTTCCTAGACTGGGAGGGTACGAGAGACAGTGGCGCTTCCCTGGCATGGCATTGGCTGACCCGGTTTTTAAAGAGGACATTCGCAAGGCGATTGAGGACTATTTTGAGCTTAACTCAGGCACTGTCGACACATGGGCCACACTGTGGGAGGGTTTCAAGGCCACCATCCGGGGTGTATGCATCACGAAATACGTTGGGTCATTGCGCGAGATCCGCGCCACAATGTCTCGTATCGAAGGTGACATTGCGGCGTTGGATAGTTCTGGCCTCCCGGACCCTGATGGCGCCTTGGAGACCAAACGTCTGGGATTGCTGCAGGATTTCAGGGACGCCGCAGACAGGGAATTGCACTACTTGCATACTCAACACGCAGCTAGACAACACGGAGAGGGTGACAGACCTGGTAGACTCCTAGCACAGCTACTACGCCCCCCCCGGCAGGCCTCCTATATTACCGACTTGCTCGATGACTCTGGCGTTCGCCACCAGACCACTCCTTCCATATGTGCTACTTTCCTGTCCTACTATAAAACGTTATACACCTCCTCCTTGCCTGATGACCGTCGTGATCCTGGCCCGTACATTGATGAGATCGCCATGGTGTTTTTGGAGAAAGGCATGCAGGATTTCCTTGCCGATCCCATCACGCCCGAGTACATTGTTGAGGCTATCGACGCCTTGAAGGGCTCCTCGGCTCCTGGGCTGGACGGCTTTTCGGCCGACTTCTATAAGGAGTTCAAAGACGAACTGGTGCCCCATCTTGTGGAAATGTACTCAGAGGCATTAGAGACCGGCGTCTTGCCTCCCACACTTCGAGAGGCGGTGATCGTGCTGCTGCCCAAGCCTGGTCGTGACCCGTCCCTCTGTGGCTCTTACAGGCCCCTATCGCTGCTCAACCTTGACTACAAGATCTTGGCCAAGGTTCTCGCAATTCGCTTGTCGCTCCTGATGGAACAGATTATTTCCCCTGCCCAGTCCGGGTTCGTCCCCCACCGCTCCACCTCCCTTAACCTTAGAACTCTCTTTTCTGTCCTGCACAGAATAGACCCTGACACCCCGGCGGCGGCTGTGTTTTTGGACGCCGAGAAGGCCTTTGACTCCCTGGAGTGGCCTTTCTTTCTGTCCGTCATGCGGCGGATGGGCATGCCCGCAATGTTCATTGCCACTGTAGAACTGCTCTACACCGCCCCTCGGGCGAGACTACGCCTTAATGGCACCATCTCCGATAGCTTCCCCCTCTCGAGGGGCACCCGACAGGGCTGCCCTCTCTCCCCACTGTTGTATATCCTAGCCATGGACCCCTTGGTTAGGCACCTTCAGGAGCGGCATTTACATCGTGGCCTCCAGTTTCGTACTGGTCCGCTCCTCGTCTCTTTATATGCGGACGATACCATACTTTATGTCCGGTTCCCTGAAACAAACCTGGAACCCCTTCTCCTCGAGATAACCCGGTTTGGGGAGTACTCTGGCCTTCGTATCAACTGGCGCAAGTCTGATATCTTCCCCCTTACGCCCGCCACAGTTCGTTGGGACAGTCCATTCCCACTCGACTGGAACACGGACTCGGTGAAGTATCTCGGTATCCACATACACCTGGATACAGTCTCCATGGTCCGCCTGAACTACGGTCGGGCCTTGGACTTTCTGGAAGATAGCCTCGCCCACTGGCTTCGCCTTCCTCTTTCCATGGCAGGACGCGTAGCTATCATTAAGATGGTGGTGCTTCCCCGTTTCCTATACCTGTTCCACAATTTGCCGATCCCACTGACCAAGATTTTCTTCACCCAGCTGCGCTCATTGTTGCTGCGGCTAGTTTGGGGGGACAAGAACCCGAGAGTCTCCTGGCGAACCCTGACTCTGCCCTATGAACGGGGCGGTTTTGGAGTCCCGGACTTTCACCTTTACTATCTTATTGCCCAGTGCGCTTACGCACACCCCTGGTTTCACCCGGATGCCCGGATACCCCATTTGCGTCCGGAGGCGGACATGGCGTGGCCTGTTGCCCTCGGGAGGCTATTGCCCAAGGGCCTGCCCCGTGACCCTCAGGATATTCAGACTGCCTCCACTACTTCCTGGGCTTGGATGCAGCTGCGTCGACTGCTCCGGAAGGATGTGTTATACTCGCCGGCCCTCCCACTCCCGAACCCCCACTGGCTCCCTATCACTTCTGAAGCGGTGGTCTGTCGTACTCTTTCCAAATACCAGCTTAACACCGTGGGAGATTTGTTCCCGGATGGTCATGTCTTTTCGGTCACAGAGGACCTCCGTTTTTCCGATCGAACGTTCATGGACTCATTCGTTCTTACCCGGTTGAGGTCCATGCTCAGAACACAGTTTCCTTCTTTCCCGCTCCCTCCCGACGACTTGGAGGCCCTGACCTTCTTGATACAGTCCCCCAATGGTGCGCACGTTGTGTCAAAATTGTACAAAATATGTGTGGCCGCACTTCCTGCCCCAGATGCACGGGTACGTGCAGCGTGGGAGGCGGATCTGGGCGGACCCATTACTGACGACCAATGGTCCGCTTGCTGCCGGGCCACCAAAGACGTCTCCATCAACACCAGACACAAACTAATTCACTTCAAGTTTTTACGGAGGCTGTACTTCACACCTGCCTTGGCTCACAGACTCGACCCGTCAAGGCCGCATCACTGTCCCAAATGCAATGCCCCACACGCCGACTTTGCCCACCTTGCATGGACGTGTCCCAAACTGCAGGACTACTGGTTGCAGGTACACCACATACTGGGTAACATTTTAGAGTGTGTCCTGAGTCCCCTGCCCGAGATTGCATTGATGGGGTATGTTGTTGAGTTTCCCCACTCCACGAGGAAACTGGCTGCCATTGGTTTTCTGCTCGCAAAAAGGGAAATTGCTATGCTCTGGGGTTCTAAGCGCATTCCCACCTCGAAGACATGGCTCCGCAGTCTGGCCCAGTGTAACATAAATAATGCAGAATACTCCGCACAGCTTCCAACCGCTTCGCGCCCAGTCGACATATGGGGCCCCTACAGACAGTACATTAGCAAGCTAACACAGGCGGCGCAGTCCCAGGCGGCGAGCTCTCTGGTTCCGGAGGGGGTGGGCTAGCTGTTCTTCCCCCGGCTAGTCTGCATTGTCTACTATGCTGCAATTGGCTACTGTTTGCCGTGCCTGTTCTGCTTGCACTCAATTCTTGGTTACCCCGACATCCTATGGTCACCCATGCAACCGCTATTACCATCTTGTCCTGATCGATGTGTTGTTGTCCGCTTTCTCTCCCTTGTAGGCATCTCTCTAGTTGTTGTTTTTTTTTTTTTTGCATCTTATTTATCTCTTTGCATCGCATGTGTACATGTACGTATTATTGGCAAACTAGAAAACGGAAAAATGGAGTTTCTAGAATGTGTTGCTCCGCTCATCATATTGTTGGTCACATCTAACCATGTTTCATTTTGCATTCCTGTTAATAGTGTCACTGATTTTCTCTACACGCTAAGTGACTGTTTACTCCTATGTACCAACCTGATGCGAATAAAGAGATTTAAAAAAAAAAAAAGAGGGCACAGGAAAAGGAATAGAGGTACAGCTAGGAGCCTGGAACCGATCAGCAATCTATATTGAATACATTAACAGTTAGTAATATTACAGCACAGAACACAACCCTTCGGACACAGCAAATATGAATTCCTTAATGCACCTATCCATGACTTATAAATTAGCGCATGGCATAATGGCAAAAGACAGGCCAAAAATCAATAAATCAATTCAGCAACAGGTAGCAAAATGGAAGAGACCGTTAAGTAAGGTGCACAAACCGGGTGTCCCTCCTCCCTCAAAAATGGTCCAAAACTGTAGCACACATCTGAACGCTAACAGGGGACAGGGGACACGGGATAGGAAGCTAATTGGACAGTACTGACCTGATTAAATCACAACTACAGCAACACAACACACTAAAATCCATCCTCTAACATTAGGCAGATCAGCAAACAAGCTTGCAAGGCATAGTAACCAAATTAAAACACTCTCAATAAGAAATCAGCCTCATCCACCCTAAACGCCCACTCACATAAACACTCCATTAACACCTGGGAAATTACAATCATAACAGGTGCAGCACACGTTTACCAGATCCCAAGGAGGCAGGCTGACCGGCACACCTGACACCTGTTAGGTGGAGGTCCAAATGATTTACACCACCACTGTAAAACACACTGCAGTGGCATCCCTCGGAACCTCTCACCGTCATACAGGTTTGGACAAGGGGTCACAATTGTCTCATTTTCAACCCACCCCACTCCTAACACAAGAACAGGGGAAAAATCAACACCCAAGACAACACCACTGTCACTATTTTGTGCATATTTTGTCCAAGGACAGCCACATGACCGCTGTTGACAATCCGCACATACACATCTGCAAGGAAAGGCTCTATGGCGTCCCGGTAATTGACAGACTGGCACTATATAAAACATTGTGGTGTGCAACATAACAAAACTTTTATATTCCGTATTAAAAGTAAACAAAAGAATTTCACTTCAAGGCAAGGGTCTGGGTCTTCATTTCGCAACATAATCATTTAGAGCAGAAAAAGATGCAGAGCTTTTGGAAGCCATGAACATTTGTTATGAGAAGCAAATCCAAGGTGCAACGGTCCAGTAAGGAGATCTATGTACTGTATATCAAGATATATTACACATCAGGATATTCAGGAGAAAGCACCTATTGCAAGAACTTTTAAAGATGCTCACATAAAAACAGGTCTCCTACCTAAATGGATGCATATTTAAAGATAGGATCAGATTTAATGACTGTCCCTAACAATGTAAATCAATTTGTTTAACACCTTCAATGCTACAGCAATTCATCCCGGATGCTGGACTCCCTTGAATCCCATTGTTCATGACGAGCTCAGCAGCACACGAGCAGTGTACTGCATGACGAGCTGAGCTTGTCTTGAGCATGGAAGGTGTTAAGACCCATGTTATTAAGTGAACTTCAGCATGCATATGTAATGTGAAAGCCCACCACAACATCTCGACGTCTGTACACAAGTGGTAGACCTATGTATGTGTTGGATGTGGATTTTTCCTTCTCAAACGGTTGGGGATTAAGGAGTTAAAAGAAAGCTGGCAAATTTTAGAAAACGTTGCTTCTTTGCTGATTATACACAGAAAACTCAGTAACGTGGACTACAAGATTCAAACTGGCTTGACCCATTGTTCAAGGCAGCTATTTTATGTTTTCAGGAAAACGTTTTGGAAAATCCTGAACCGGATTTTTCAACAGGCGGCATTACACTAGTGTCTTAATAATTATGTTCGCCACATTTTTACAAGGGGCGTTAGATACTATGTACTAATTGTTTCTAGGTGGATCTACTACATATTAATTCGAATTGATGGTATATTATTTTAGAGGAATTATGGGGCAAAATAATGTGGCTATTAATGAACTTACGATGTGCTGAATGTGTTGCAACTTATTCTGTGAGGAATTAATAAATATATATTTCTACGTACAAATGCAAACCTTGCAGCAATCTCAAGCCACGTTATGCGTACCTAGGTTTTTAACTGTGTTCTACTAATGAAGGCATCAGATTAGCCCCCTTACACCAAACAACAGTTGTGAAGGGGGAAACAGTCTTTACAACGTGAATTTTACATTGCAGTGCCTTTACCATGCATTTATTACCACAAATGTTTTTAACACGTATAGGCCTTTACCACGCATTTAAGGCAAGTTTGGGGGGTCTCCCCCCCAAAAGATAAGAATTGAATATATATATCACTCGTCACCATCTAACGCCATACAGAGGTGAACTCTTTCCTGGGTACTATAGTTAGTAAAGAACTCCCACAAAAAAATGATGGAGAGGCAGAGTTGCCCTTTAGGCAGCTTTACTTCAGATGTTTCTAGAGTATCACCGGATGCTGCTCCAATGGCATTGGCCAGACTTGCTCTGAAGTGAGTGATGGTAATGGCTCTGATGCTGAATAAGTAAAGACCAGATTCAAAGGAATCAGGCAAGGAACTGGGAGTTAAGCACTGTCCTGAAAAGGAGCAGAGTGGTAAGGAGGAAGAGTGATGCCTGCGTTAAAAAGACCTTCCCCAGGATCTTACATTAGATCTCTTATTTTTAGGTCTGGTCTGGCATTAGCAGCGCCATGACAAGGGCCTTTTGGAATTGATATGGATTCCAAATCGTGCACGCGGGGAGACAGAAGAGATAGAAGATGTGCACGCAGGGATTGGATGCTTTACTGACAGCGTGACACTCTGGGGACATTTTTTCGCCACCAGTAAAGCATCCAATCCCCGTAAGCACATCGATGGTCTCTTCTGCACCTCCGCGTGCCCAGAAGGGGGTGCTGCTCAGCGCGTGCTTGTCAGGCCTCTTGCTGGTACAGCCTGTGCCTATCCGGGTCCAATTTCACGTGTAGGGAAGATTTCAGTGCAGTCCAGTGGTGCACAATACAAGAGTAGGTTTTAACTGTATTTTTTATTGTATTTTAAAACGCCGTTCATCAATTAAAAGAAAAAAAAATCGCCTCATTAAACAATACATAATTGTGAAATCAAACGAAATCTAATCTACAAATTTACCGACAACCACTGATCCTGTTCGTAATTTATTTAGATTTGTATATACGTTTGAAAAAACGACTGCAGAGATTTTACCAAAGGTGTACTATTACTGAATAGGCGGGCTCTTGAGTCCTCTAACATGGCCGACTGGTTCTCGCATGTTTTCAATCAACTACAGCTCCCGGAGAAAAGACTGGTTTGAAACCCCAATCGCGAGTAAATGCTGCTCCTGTTACGTGGGGACATCCGATTGACCACTGGTCAGTTGGAAATCTAAAAGTAGGTGACTTTGAATGCTGCTGCATTTTCAATTTGGAAGTTTTCCAAATCTCCAGTGCTGAATTCAAAAGCTGGCAGTCTCCCTAAGACAATGAACCACCCTACCCCACACCATTGGATGCAGCCATCAGCAGTACAAACAAGCATTGAAAATGCAATAGGTCTCACCTTTGATTAAGTTAAAGCCATTTGCTTTGCTATACAAAACCATTAGCAAAGCAAATGACTAACTTAATCAAAGGCGAGACCTATTGCATTTTCAATGCTTGTTTTAGTATTGGTTCAAGAGATTGACGTCTGTGGACGAGCACCTGTTCTGGGAAGACAGAAAGCAACTCACCTTGCCTATGTAAGAGAAGGTGATGATAACTTTGGAAGCTCTCTCACTGAAGGAGGTGGAGTGCAAACAAGGAATAGGTATTCTTATCATACTTGGAGGACAGGCGCTACATGCAGCATCTGTGCAGATTAAAACAAACTTATTTTCCTAATGATTTTAAGACATAAAGCCTGAAGACTTTGAGGCAGTAGCCCCCGAAAAACACAGACTAATCCTTCAAAAGTAGAGGATAACATTTTGCAAAGTTCAAAGAGATGATAGGTATGGAACGGAAAAAGCAACTTAGGATAAGAGTTGGAGTGGTTTCATACAAAAGCGAGCATATCACTTCCTGCATCGTCAGAATCTTTGCAATAGGTACAAAAGAGCACTATAGTTGCTGCAATGCCACAAAAATGGTCTTTCTTCTCATAGTGATTAAGCCAATGTTGATGAGTTAAAATGTCTTTGCACCAGGCTAAAATAACCTAGTGCAGGGTTCAGTACCGAAACCAGAAGAGCAATTTAGAAGAAAGGAGTCCTTATGGCTAATTAAAATATCAAAGAGACTTGCATTAAACACCACAGTCTTCTCTGTAAGAATAGAGGGGCCAGGCTACACTGAAACATATGTCATGTGATTTGTGGTGGATGCGGTCCATGGAGAATTTTGAGGACCCATAAACTCCGAGGGTGAGATTACTGGAACAAAAATGCTGAGAAAGCTATTTAATCTTAATTGTAAGTGTTGCCAGTGGTGAATGAGCGACAGTCGCTCAGAAATGATGGTGCCAGAAAGGAGCGAAAACACCCCAGATTTCTTTTGTTTCTATTCCAATACCTCCTAGTGACTGCAAATGCTTGTGCACCCATTCTGCATGGTAGCGATTTCAAAAGATGAGAGCTCTAGAGGATAAATGTATGTTTACAAGTGCCCATCAAGTGCCACACGCACTTTTAAATTAAACACGAACAAAGTGTGACTGAAAAATGTTTGTATTACATGAGACAATACCAAAAAAGGACACGTGCCAGAGATGGATGGATCTATGCATAGGGTGTTCCCAAATTAAAATAAAAAGCGAGTTCAAGTTTGACAGCAAAGGTTATAACCCACAGTAAAGCAACTGTACTTTTACATTATTTTCGGATGACCTTAATCTATTCAAGCCATATAATTTGTTTTTCCAAATTTTCTGTCTACGAAAAACCCTTTAGAAGAACCTCTTCCTCAACCGTTCGTTGAGACAAGAAATACTTCTAACCATATCTATTTACTTTACTATTTTGTACAGCATTTATGGGTCATGTAAGTGAAAGGATACTGAAAATGCCCATAATCAACAAGAATGAGGCCAGGATAAAGCAAGATGCAAAACACCATTGAGATCTGAAAAACAGCAGAAAACAGATTTCTTTAAAATGGCACAATGAAAACTTGACACAATCAATATGTTCGGTTGCAATACAATGGTCAAACACTGCTCTACAAGTATTCAGCACAGAATTATAAAAACATATTCTCAACTACTTTAGTACATGATACAACATCAAACATCATAGCTTTATTTACTAACACAATTGCCAAACAAAAGTTACTACTATTAACCAACATGGCCCTGCCACTTTTAACATTCAATGTGATTACTAACTTTGTTTATCCTTTATGTGCTGCCGGAACAAAAAATAATTCTACATGGACAATCGTACACTTGCCTTTTGTTTGGTGGAAGTTTCCCTTAAACTGAAACAGTATAGAACTACTGCAGGTATGTAGATGAGGACGTCCACAATGAAGACTGAAAGACAAAATTTTAAGATAAGTAGTAGTGACAACAGAAAGGCTGACACTAGTAGTAGTTCAAGTGAAGTAGGTGTTAATTTTGAATATTCTGTAAAATCAATGTGCAAGGCACAATGGAAATATACATCCATAGGGCACGATAGTGCAATTCTGGCTTGTCACAATAGCTTAGATTTCAACTGTGTAGATTTCAACAGTTTTTCCTGAAGCGTTCAGTGAACGTTCAGAAAAAATAAACAGCACTGTTGACTGTCCTCCACTTCTGTATTACACAGTAAGACTCCACCTCCCATGCCCCCTAACCCGGAATATCTTGTTCATAATCTTAACATTAAAAAAAGTCTAAAAGTGAAACTAGGAGGGAAAGCAAGATCAGGAGGAGCGGGAACAAGAAAAAAGGAAGTACAAAATGTACATGACTGGATAAGATCCCTTATGTCCCACTCTTCCCTCTAAGAAATTAAAACCTGCAGTAGCAATGATCCGTTGGACACTGCTCCGTCAGTTGCCATAATGCCAAATCCCCTACTTGAATTGCTCAAAATTTCATGTTTCGATTACCCTCAAAGATTGCCTTAGCAGCCCCCTTCGGACGAAAAAATTTAAAGGTTTGAGTGGTTGCTGTAGTTTTAGGCCCTAACGTCCAAGGTAAGGAGTTCCTTTTTGACTACAAAAATGATATGCTGTTTCTGCAATGTTTCATGGCACAAGCCCTGGACCAAATGCACACGCTTCCCCTTGCGCTGTAATTCTTCTCTATAAGAAGCAGTTCTCAGAGATCGCTAGATCTTACGATGAAAAGAATCATGCGTCTTCCCACTGTTTTGGGATCTTCATTGGCAATCTATATACCTGCAATGTAATGGGATTCTAATAATTTTCTGCCGCTTCACCAGCCACACGCTCAAACCCTCCACCCCAATAGTAAATCTCAATCTTGGGCGGTGGACATTATTCCTAAAGCTTACAGATGTAGCCACTCATTGCATTGTCGAGTGATTCTTCGGTACCCATCACCCACTGCTCCATATCTAATGAATGCCACATAGATTCCTCCATAATGAAGTGCTGGTACTCAAGTATTCTAAACCATCCTTAAAGCCTTCCTCACTACCTACTTGACCATCAAAAATCCTACTCCACAAGCACTTGCATCTTCCCTTCTACTGCGCTTAAGGTTTTTTTTAAATGTATTGCCAATTTTGTTTTCATATCAGTGTACAGAAACAACATGCACTTCCTCAAATCACACTCTCCCACAGACAATGTGTCATTATCCGGACTCCTCATCACCCCTTCACCCCCCATTACCAATTACCACTGGGGCTCTATGAACCTATTACTGTAGGTGGCAGCTTCCTTCTCAGCACCAACACTGCCTTCTTCCTAAAAATATCAAAAGCTTCCTGCAGCTCTGATTACACTACAGTACTAAGGCAGCAGATTATTCTCATCTCCCAGGCAGAACATTCGCTCATCTCAAGGTGGCTACCATGCTAGTACGCCACACTCATTGCCAGGGTCTAAACCTTGACAGACAAAGTCTCTCATCTCTTGTGCACTCTCTAGGGAGAGAGGCAGAGAGCGAGAGAGACCCAGTTTTTATTATACTTTGTCAGGCAAAAATGGTTTTTCAGGCTAGGGGGAAGATGCACCTGACAATTTCAAAAGCTCGAGGGAAAAGCGGTTATCTTCCTTTACTATATACCTTAACGATGATTCTGCTGTGTATTATAATTTCTTTACCCATATTTAATCAATTTATAGCAAGTAGATTTAATTCACAACAACACTACCAACAATGTTTCATTTGATTTTTTTTTAAATTCTTTTTATTATAAGCATCCTCAAAAAGGCAAAAATTCTTCCAGTTGATATACATATCCATTAAAACCAGCAGATCACAGTCCCAATACATCGTGTGATTGGTAATTAAAGCATCATATTCGTGAACAGAAGCCCACAAATCATAAACGTCACCCTCCCTAAAAATCATCTTCCAAAACTTCATTAGCCTGCTACTCCGGTGGTTCACAAATATTACCCCTGAATGCATTCCAGGCCCCCTAGATCTTACTCCATTTTCGAGGGCAACCTCGATTGATAAATACCGTTCTTTCTGCCACCATTGTCGCATCCATGTTTTTGCACAATGCGGTGAGCGTCAGCACTTCCATCGCCGCCATTTCTGTGCAATATTTCGTTTAGCAATCATTATCCCCATCGTGGCTCAATCCTGCCCAGGGTGTGTAAGGTCATTGGGTTCCCACATACTTAACAAGCATCTCCTGGATTCTGGTGTTAACGACACCCCCGTTGATTGTGATACTGTCCTCATCACTTTTGCCCAATACTCTTGGATCTTTGTGCACTGCCATATGGTATGGTAAAAGGTACCCTCCTCCCGCATCGCCTCAGGCAGTATGGGTGTGATGTTCTACCTATTATAAGGGTTGTCGTGGGATCTGGAAGGTTGTTAATTAGTTTACGGAAAGTGAAGGACGTGGCCCTCTTATGCATACATTCCGTCAGTAATTTATCTTCGAGAGGCGAAGCCTCCGGGACCTCGGTACCTGGCGGCAAGGCCGCTGCTAGACAGGGGTGTGGAATTTAATAAAATGCCTACTTGTCCATGGGGCAGGTTGCTTCATAAATTTACTTGTCCTGTAACAAAATCCACTTGTCCCGTTGGTGCCATGTAGTGCGGCGACAAATTGTGGCAACAATCTCATTATATTAGATCTCTGATATAGCCTCACTGATTATGCCAGGGCTCATACCATAGTAGTGTTTGAATACTTGCAATCCCTTTATGTTGCCACATTTCCACAGATCTACATACTAGGGCTGAAGGTAGTAGTAAGCAATCATTCCAGTGTTAGAATGCCCTTTTGAGTCTGTGCAAACCTCCTAGCATGTTTTAAGACTTTACAACCACTCTTCTCTAATGTTTTTCCATACTGGGAAATTTTGGAACTTTACTCCTGACAATGGCAGTCGTAAACCTTCTTCCAGAGTTGTGAAAAAAGTGGTTGGAGGGAAAGTGAAGTTGCAACATTTTTGCATGAGCAAATCTGCACATGCATATTTGCTCATGCTAAAATGCAGTTCACACATTTTCTAGGAATACTATTTCTTGTACTACTTCTTTAAATTCTTGGGAATTCTTGAAAGCTGTATAGCTGCATTTAATGCTAGGACATATACCATAGGTGCATTTTTGAGACTTTCTTTAATAATAGAGCTCCTAATTTGGTCTGGCGTGGACCATGACCACCTGCGTTTATTAAAATTCTGTCACTCTCTCTGTATCCGCTGGCTTCCCAGTGAGTGACGACATTCTGCTCTTTCACACGGATCATATCAGCACACAAAGTAATTTTGTTCAGTGCCAGTAACTACTGTGGCAGTGTGTGCTATTTTGAGGCCCAAAACATTTTTTGCTTTTGCCAGTGTTTGGTCTAATGGTGAGGGCCCGCCAGCTCCAACACCAATAAGGTTTTACAAATACCATGCCAAATCAAGTCACACATTGACAAAACTAAAAAGCTGACCACCATTTTAAGACTTACTGGCTTTGCCAATGCTTGCTTATTTCTGTGTCCCAGAATCTTATTGAAACTGGTGACACTGATTTTCTATTATGAATGATGCTGCAAAGAAACGGTACCTGGAATTTTACAGTGGTTTAGCGAAATGTTTTTTTTCCTGCTTTCCTTTTTTGATCAACATTTTATTTTGGAAGCAAAGAATCCTCAATCTTGCTTTCCAGCTTCAGCAAATATTTGCATTGAATCAAAGAGCATTCTGGGAGCATTATACATAGCCTCATATTGCTAAATTTTGAAAACGTGCGTACACATTTTTATACTGGAACCACTGTCAGTAGTGCAGTAGGAGCTTACAACATTTACTTGGAGCGCTCACTCTAATAATAAAGGCTTTCAATTATTGAACCATAAATACAAGTTTGAACAGCATTAATCTATGGACAAAAAAATATTACCTTAACTGCAGACAGTGCCCTTCCCTGATCCATATTGTGGTACAGCAAACTGGCATCCTGAGGGTGTGTGCTGCAGGGGGTTTGGCCTACTTGTCCCAAGGACATAATAAACATGAAAACTTGTTGCCCTTGACCCCAAACAATATGTCCTGGGCGTCGGGCTATAGAAATTCCACATCCCTGTGTTAGAGCATGTTTTATTAGCATGTATCTAAACATTTCTGTGGGTGCTGCTGGAGGCGTTCAAATGTTACTACTTCCCCTTTGTGCCACATGTCCCCCACAATGGAAATGCCAATAGCGTCCCGCTGAGTAAAGCCCTTACTATTTCTAAGCCGTCCCAGTTTTTTCTTGTCCCAAAGGGGGGTGAGTTGGGTTATTGCACCGTGCCAGCCCAGTCTAACATGTGCAGCATGCCATAAAGTAACTGTATGTTTCACGGGTCCTATTAGTAACTTGGTCAGCTTCTTGTCGTAGAGGGCAGATAACATATTCCCTGGTCCCAATATCGATCTGGCAGCTTTAAATGCCGGGTCTGCCTGGGGAGCGTGTATCCACTGGTTGATTACTTTTAGTTGCGCCGCCCAGTAATATAATGGTATATTCGGAAGCGCTATCCCTCCGTCGTACCAACCTCGTACCAACTTGGCTTGCGCAATGAGTGCCAGTTTTTGACCCCATAACAGGCTGGAAACCTGGGCCGCTATGGTTTTAAAATAGCTAGGAGGCACTGGGAATGGCGTGTTTTCCAACGCATACACAAAACGAGGTAGCGCCATCATTTTAAACAGCGCTGCCTTACCCTCCAGTGTTAGCGGCAATGTCCCCCAATGTGTCGTATCCCGTTTAAGACGTTCCAGCGGTGGCGACAGATTTTTTTTAAAGGAGTCGTCCGGGTTAGGTCTGATGTACATCCTAAATATTTAAATGCATCGCTTGTGATCAAGAGTGGACAGTCTTTAGGTAGCAGCGGTGGTGGGCCGTGCAGGACATATAGTATCGATTTGGACCAGTTGATAGTATAAACTGACGCCCACACAAAGAGTTCGCATATGTTCAGGAAGACCAGTATGGAACACCTGGGAAGTGTCATATATAATAAGACGTCGTCCGCATACAGCGAGATGCGGTCTTCCCACTCTCCCATTCATACCCTTTATCATTGGCTCCCACCGAATCCACGCTGCCAAGGGCTCAAGCACCAGCGCAAAAAGCAGCGGGGACAGGGGACAGCCTTGGCGGGTGCCCCGTGTCAGAGGAAAATCGTCAGAGAGGTGTCCATTAGCCGTTACATAAGCTACCGGATTGGTGTATAGGAGACGGATCCATGCGCAGCATTAAGGGCCAAAGCCCAAGTGACGCAGCACCGCGAAGAAGAACGGCCACTCAACCATATCAAATGCCATTTTTGCGTCCAGGGAAAGTATGACAGCCGGTTCCTGAGGGTATGGGATACGTGCCATCACACCGTGCAGGAGCCTCAAGTTTAGTGCAGTATTTCTGCCTGGCATAAAGCCAGACTTATCTGGATGGATTAGGGTTGTAAGATGTGGCGTCAGTCTGATCGCCATCAATTTGTGTGCGGGTCTGTTGCAATTTGTCCATCCTCCATCTGAATGCTTGCTATGCGTCTATTACTCTGTTCCCTTTTATCTAGCCACGACAGAAGCTTCCCTGCTTTGTCCCCAGTTTCATATATCTTGTGCTGAGTGGCTGTCAATCGCGACCTGATCAGCTCTTCGAGAAATGCCCTATGCTGTTGCTGCGAAAGACACAATTTCTGGGATGTAGCTGGTGTTGGGTCTTCAGCATGTTGGTCTTCAGCTTCATGTAATACTAGTTCTAGATCATGCAGTTCCCGCTGTTTCTCCCGTTTGTGCCCAGCAACAGAGACAATGGCCTGTCCCCTGAGGACCATTTAGTATGCTTCCCACAAAGTGGTTGGGGAATCGACTGACATAGCATTCTCTTGGAAGTAGTGTTTTGTTGCGAAGACGACAGCTTTTTTGATTTGTGGGACCTGTAAGTAGCCAGGGAAGATGGGTGAAGATACGTTGCCTAGTCGAGTGGTGGTATGAGTACTGCAGCACCACTGGGGAGTGGTCGGAGATACCTCTGGGTCTTATCTCGATAATGTCAATATTCTTTAAACAATCCGCTGAAGGCAGGAAGTAGTCTCTCCTAGATAAACTATTTTGTACCCCGGAGTAGAAGGTGAACTGTCGTGTCGTGGGGTGATACCATCTCCATACGTCAGCTATCCTAAGTGCTTCCATGAAACCCCCAAGACGGGAGACGCCGGGTGCATTAGCCTCCACAGGGTGTCGGTCCAGGGTACCATCCACATTTGCATTAAAGTCCCCCCCAAATAACAGTTCCCCCTCCGGGAGATCAAGTAGGAACTTACTAAGAGCTAGAAGCGTCATACTATGCAGTGCGGGAGGAATGTAGACAAAGACTATATTTATAGGATGCCCTTCCCATTGACCCATTAAGGCCGCAAAGCGTCCGCGTTTGTCCGTTTTTGTATTCAGTACTATCAGTGGGGATTGCTTCTAAACAAAGATACCCACGCCCCTTGAGCCAGAGGAGAATTCCGCGTGTACTATCATTTTAAACCACCATCTGCCCAACGCCTTGCATGCTGTACCAGTAAAGTGAGTTTCTTGCAATAGGGCCACTGTTGGGGAGCACCGCTTTAAACTCTGTAAGACTAAACCCCTCTTTATTTTGCCACCCAGACCAAGTAAGCATTGTCAGGGGCATCATCTGGGCTGTGGGGTACCTTCCAGTGTCAGGGGCTGCTCGAGATCGTGCTGTCATAATCGATTACAAGTGCTACTAGCGGTGGGGATTCCCATGTGCACTGTAGTTGCTGGACAATGTGGAAGAATGCAACATGCCTGACAGTTTCATTATAAACTGACCTAAAGAACAAACTTGACCAAAAAAAAGGCCCACCCCCTCCTCCCCAACACCCACCCCTCCAACAGTTAGAGAAGACCCTCTCCACCCTCCTTTCCCGGCCAACTCCCTCTCTAACCCCAAACCTTTCTGAATTAAAGAACGGGCTACAGAAAAGAGTCCCTTAAGGTATTGCTTCTGGTGTCTCTTAGGTAAGTCATTGGCCACAGGGGATAAATGCAGCTGAGACATCCCACCTAGTACCAAGTGGGGACAATTCCTCCTCCATTGTACTTGCGTTTGTTCAATGAACACACATTTTGGGTAGCCCACATAATGAACATAAAACCATAAATAACCAAAAATGTAGAACTTCCCCCCCAGCCACCCCCCTCCCTGCCAGACAGACCCCCAACTATCAGCCACCCCAACTTAGCAGAGTGCTTCAATCCCGACAGTAGTACTTGATTGTAAGGGGGGGTTGAAGTCCTAGGAGTTCCGTAAGTTATTCCCACCTCGAAGACCAACTGGTGTCTAACGCTTGCTGCAGTTCAGTGCACTGTCTCGCTGCGTCGGTCCTTGGCTCAACACCCAAGAGTGTGAGGAGTATAGGAGCTGTACCGCTGTCACAACTGACCATTCCCCCCCCCCCCGCCCATGATCAAACCGTGTAGTCCTCTTTCTGATTTGGCCCAACTCCTTAGTGCAATGACTCCGTTCTTCAGTCATCATTTCTGCTCCGTTGCGTACCCTCCTCCTGTCCTCGGTCTGTTAAATCTGCAGCCACTCGGCGCTGTCAGTCCTCATTATCCATCCGCCGTACGCCATCCTCCTCCTGACTGCATCTGAGGTCCGCTGCGTCTTCTGTTTCTCGGCGTTGTTGCTGTCTTCTCCCCGTCCACCTTGATCCCTCGACACGCCGCCATCCCTCAAGCCAGTCGTGTGCTTCCTCCGGGGACTCGTAGAACCAGGTCTTTCCGTCAGCCGCCACGCACAGTCTTGCCGGAAACAACATGGAGTATGGAATCTCTTTGCGCCGTAGTTCTTTCTTTACTTCAAGGAAGCTTTTGCAACGTTTAGACACCGACGCTGTATAGTCTGGGAAGAAAGATACCACCGAGTTTTGAATACGGAGTGGTGGGGCCACCCTAGCTGTTTGCAATATGGCGTCCCTGTCACAGAAATAAAAAATACGGGCCAGGACCGGTCTGGGGGGTGCCCCAGGTTCAGGCTTACCCCCGGGCACTCAATGCACCCTTTCCACAGAGAAAAAGTTGGAGTCCTCTGGGCTGTAGTCTAGATTTTATAAGCTCCTCAACATAGAGGTCCATGGCCGGGTTCCCTTCACTTTCTGGAATTCCCGTGATTCTTACGGTATTCCGCCGGGTGCGCCCTTCCTGGTCGTCCAGCTTTTCTGCCATGAGTTTATTTTCTGCACCCAGACGGCTGACCTTGTTAAGCAACATGGTGGTGTTCTTTGACAAAGAATTTGTCACTTGCTCAACCTCAGTGACTCTAGCTGTCATTTTTTGAAAATCCGCTTTCAAGAACGAGACATCAGTGGATATGGACCCCACCTTCGACTGAACCTTAGTGAGGGCCAACATGATATCTTCTAGTGTCACTTTCGTCGCCCCCCTCCTGGTCGGAGACCTTGTCAGGGGTACCTGTCCGCTCGGGTAGCGCCGGAAAGTCTTTATTATAAGCGTATTTGTCCAGTTTTGACTTGTGATTGCGTGCGAGGGCCCCTACACCCCAACTCTGTCTGTTGTACGCTGCTCAGGCCGGTAGTCACTGCCGCCTCCTGTGGGACCCCACTCCTGCGCGGCCTGTCGGTTTTCCGTCGTGCCGCTAACTGCAACTTTATGAGGCCCTGGACTGTTGTTGGTGTGTTCACACCGGTGTAGTGAAATACTCAGAACAATCCTCCGCTCAGCGTGCCTCTCTGCAGCCTCCGGGGGTCACCAGCCAACGAGCTGATCGCTAACCACAGCCCAATCCTTGGGGTATGACTGCGTCTTATCCAATGCGTGTAACAGTGCCGCCTTATCGGGCCAATAGGGCTCTGGGGCACAGTATGTCCTTATTGTAGTGGTAAGTGGCCACAGTCCTAAGCAACCAGGTCGCTCCGCACAGCGCTGTGCCCCTTAGGCCACACAGGAGCATGTGAGCTCTGCAGGTTGCCGCCTTCAGATAGCAGGCGGCTGCCCCTTATTTTCGGATCTGCAGAGCGCCCTTGCTCAGAGCGAAAGTCACTGTCCCCACTTCCCTGTCGTGTAGGCCGGTAGGCCCTCCGGCTGTTTTTGGGGGCCCTCACCATTCATTAGTGGGCACTGCTTATCTTAACGGATGTGCTCGTACCTCCCGGCCGCCGGCTGCTGCCTCCGGGCCCGTTCACCTCTGCCACCATTTTGCCACCCAGATGCGCTGCATCAGAGGTTCGGGTCTGCACTCCTCCCGCTGGAGCCCAGCGAGGCCTTCCCACCACAGCTCCTTCGAGGCAAAGAGGAACCACAGCGGGGCCCCACGGTTCCAGGAAGCGCAGTATGCGTCTCTTCCCCTTGGTCCGCTCAGTCGTCCGCCGTGCATCCCGCCGCCTCTCAGTCCACACTCGCCTCCGGCGCCGGTGGAGCCTAATCAGTCCCCAGCTGCACGGTGGTGAGTAGGCCGCTGTCCGTCGGCTGCACTCTCCGGTCTGTATGGAGCTCCTGCCAGGCAAGCAAACTGTGCGTTCGGTGCCCCCAGATTCCGGTCGCAGTGGTTGTCTTGAGGTTCACAGTATGTGTCGGATTAATGGCGGATTGTACGGGGATCCTACTTCTCTCCCCGGAGCTCCTCTAGTATGCGGCCATCTTGAACGGCTGCTGGCCACACCCCCGTCTCATTTGATTTTTACGTATTTTTATAAAACAAAAGTCCAAATTATGAGTGAATACTTCAGGATTGATACAAAGTAAAAAAAAACGAACATTCACAAAACCTTATGCATAAATATAATTTACTAGCTATATCCTGAATATTAAATTACAAACATATCAACATTAATTAATTACTTTATTTATTTATTGTTTGAGCTGTCAGCCTTACAATAAGGAAACATTTGATTTAAAAATAGTTAAAAGTAAAAGACTTACTTCTAAAAATCATATACAATACAAATCAACTGGGCGACATAACATTTGAGCACTGCATTGCATTCCAATAGAGACAAATCGACAAATGAATCAAATGCATAAACGTGCAAATGGAGAGAACCATATACATATCCAGCACAGTCAACAGAGCGTTATGGTAACATTTAAGCACAGTACTCCATTCTAGTTCAAACGATCAACAAAATTAATCAAATATGTATCCGTGGAAGTGCAACAAACTCTTAAAAAAAGTTCACAGCCGGAGAATTACTTCCTAAAAAACATATACTGTACGATATACCATCCCATAAAGACAATCAACTAATTCACCAAATATATAAAGGTGAAGTGCAGAGGAGCATTTGGGAATCATGCAGTACAAACAGCAATTATCAGCACAGTGCCTAAAGGGGTGTGCATAAATCCAAATGGGTTATCTGATTGAACAGATACCTAGCGTGGTGGACAGCTCTCAAACGAAGCCAGGCAGCCCATAGAAAAGATGTTACTGAGTTAACGGCATACAGATCATCATCCAGCCTGATAGAAAGCGCCAATACCGACTTGAAACATCTAACCCGATAGTTTTTAAAAAAGGGTAAGGAGTCATCACCGCAGATCAGGGTTGTATTTTTTACAGAACTGGAGGAAATGGGTTAACCCTCCACAGCTACATTCACGGTGGTCAGATCCGGCAGCTAGCCTGTGGATTCGGATTAATTAATCCCTAGTTGGCAGGCTCCCAGTCATACAGAGATCGCTTAAGTTCGGGGTATATCACATCCAGATACCCAGTAGAAGGAGAACCATAGGCGTTGCTGAAATAATTATACAAAATAGATTCTTGTTTCAACGCCTGGCGCTTCCTTGTCTGCACAAATTCATAGTACTGATCTCTGATCAGGTCTGCAGAATCCTGCCTTACTCTACTGGGATCTCTCCACAAGGATTCCATCTGTAGCTTGTTTAAAATATTCTGTACAAGGGACAAACATGTGCACCTCCCCATCCTCAGCATTGAAATTAACTTCTTCTAGGGTTTCCAAGTATTGCTTAGGGTTTCTTATTAGCCTGACCTAATTGAGAACTGGAGTGAAGGCTGCCGTTTCTGATATAGGGATGACATTGAGCTACGTATTGAGCGCCAATAATTAAAGGAGTGCCTTTTGTTTTTATATCTGCAGGATAACACTAATGCTTCAGGTACCTGCCCTATGCCTGAACTTCAGGACCACCCCAGCCATTTGTCTGCAGTTGCCTTCTGTATATAACTACCACAGTGCAGATTATCTGAGAATCTAATATCCAAGTAATCAAACTGCTTAACGGTTTCTAAGGGCACATCTTCAATCATAGGCTTCTGATTAAAGCTAGGAGATGGCCTCTGTACCATGCTCTTCATTATACTACCGTTAAAGGTCAGTGAGTTCTTGTCACAGTATTTCTTAAAGTATTTTAGTAGCTTATGAGTGGCATTTTCTGTACACGTCATCAATACTGCGTTATCGTCCCCCTCCTTCCGGCTATGGTGGGGATGTCTTCCACCAGGTAGTCCGTAACATCATTTTAAAAGAAGGCAAAAAGAAGGGGCACCAGCATACACTCTTGCCGAGCACCTTTTTCAACCGGTAAAGGTTCTGTTCACTCCCCACCTGGGCCCTACCTAACTCTAGCCATGTTGCTGGTGTGGAGAGCCTTTATAGCCACTAGCAGCTTGATATCAACTCCTTAATCTATCAGGGATTTCCACAGCTTCTCCCTGTCCACAAAATGGAATTCTGCTTTCAGATCCACAAATATTAAATAGTGATGACTTTCTAATAACAGTAAACGTATATGAAATCATGTATAGCCGGGGAGAGCTAGGTCGATAGCCCCAATTTGTGGCTGAAAGCCAGGTTGCACTTCTGTCATAATGTTATGTGCATCCACCCAGCACTGGAGGAGGTTGAGTACAACGTTCCCCAGGACTTTGCCTGCCCTATCCAAGAGGAAGATCAGCCGACAATTGGAGGGGCTGCACCGCTCGCCTTACTTATGGATCGGTACTATAATGGCAAAGCATCACAAAGGAATACGGTGTTGCCAACGAGGGCTGAATTAAGCACTGGAGCAAGAACACTGACCCATAAGTGGGGCTCCTTACGATAAATGTCAGTAGGCAAAGGTTCTGGGCCTGGTGCCTTGTTTTTCTTCATAGCATTCAGTGCTCTTTCCACTTCTGGCACTAGGACATTACTTGCACACGACCCCATGTGAATATTCCCGCGTGTCAGCTGGGCACCAAATGGGCCTATAATATTGGCTCTGTATATGGTGCTGAAGTAACTGGTCCACATTGGTGGGGAGATTTAATTTTCTATTATATTTCTTTCCCCTTCTCCACCAGCGTTACCAGTTCCCAAAACCTTCTGCCATTTTTGATGTGCGCGGCCTTCCCAAGTTCCACCCATAATACCAGTTGGTGCAGCGATTTCTTATAAGATGTTTGTACTCGCTCCTCCACTTTTGAAATAACATTTCACTTTGGGGGCTGCAGTGTTGCCGCACTATGACAAATGAGACATCTCCCTTCATGCTAAAGCATTCTTCATTATAGCAGTTAACCCCTGCACTCCGTCTAACTCCGTTAGAGATGACGCTTTTGGGTCCGATGGACTTAGACCAAAGAGCCTTCAGCTCCTTTACCATCCCATCATAAGCTGCTAAGATTTCCCCATTATCATCAGAGGGACATGATTGTGGCTCCGTACTTGGCCATTATGCATTCTTGCAGGGGGAGTTCGTGTAGGTACTTCTCACCGTTCCATCTAATTCTCCTGCTATTGGTTGGGACGATTACATGCCCATAACGCCTCTCTCTTGGCTTTTTCACACTGGCACACTGCCTCGAGCAAAGCTTCCGTCAGAGTTCCACAGGTTCATGGCCCTCTCTACTCTTCTGACAACAGTCAAATCACGCACACATTCCTACCCCTCCGTACTGACTATAATATAGTCAGTTAATGACAGGCTTCTCCCATTGTCGAAAGTCGCCATAGCTGTACTATCTGAAAGAGTGCAACCATTGATAAAGCACAGCTAGTAGTTTAGAGAAAATCAGAGAATGCACCACCCTTCTTGGCGGATTTAAAACTACTCATGGCTGTTTCGGGAATAGCTAAGCAACGATCTTCCATTAGGACTTCACTGTTAGTGATAGAATCAGATTGCTGCGTATTAAAATCTCCATCAAATCAATCGCAAATACTTCCCCCTTTCACCCTCCTCTGTCAGCTTACAGTTAGCCACGGTCTCCCTGATGCTACCGGCCTAAAATCCCCATATTTCACCTGGACACTTGGGGACCACCCCAGTGGAACATATACATTCAGGATGTGGCAAACATCTCTCTCGGGCCCGTAAACCAGATCCTCACATTTTGCACATTAGCTGGCAGATACGCTACCCCCATTTGCTCTATCTTGCGTTTCAATTTGCGAGACACCCACAAAGTAAGCCCTCAGGAGGGCCACCCCTTCCTGGGGCGGACAGTCAGAGTGCTAATGTTGAGGAACCCATTTACACCAATTCCCTTGAGGGCCCACATTTCCTGAAAGCAGTATTTAGCGTATTGCTCGATAAACTTCAGCCATTCCTCGTCCTCCATTTTGCTAGCCAAGTCCGAAATATTCCAAGATACAACATACAAATAAACATTACCAGTCCTTCCTGTTACACTGGCCTTGGCTAACGCAGTTGAAGTCATGGCAGCAGACACGGAGGGCGAGCTCCTCCATACTCAATCGGACTCTCCTCAGGTGGACACTATGAGGCTGGAAGCGAGTGCTGGAGCTATCCATGACCAATCTTTACAGTCAGTTTTGGCCTCTTTGACCCCAGTGTTTGGGAGCTTAACTGTCCTGATATTATTCCTTGCAGTGATATGCAGATTCTCTGGGGCTACTCCATTAATCATCGATAGGTCGCTCTTCAACAACCCCGCGGACAATCTGTGGTTAAAAAGGCGCTCAAGTCTGGAGGGTACTGCAAGTAGGCAGTGCTGCCCTGGTAAAGCTGTTTCTTCTCAGTCAGAATCTAAGCAGACGAAAACATCAACCCCCATAATATAAACGTCATCTTTATGACGGAGTACCAGTTTGGTGATGCCGGGTGATGCAAATTCTGCCTTGGAGGAATGGGCAATATTCCCTCTTGAGCTTGGCCCAGATTGCTGAATGATCAGTCTCATTATCTTCATATAATTTGACAAGACTACTCTTAGCTCAGAAATTGCATAAACAATGGCTAACAATCTTGACCTATTTAAGGGCTACACACAACCAATATTTGGGAAGAGATCGATAAATTCCAGGCAGCGATCAACTACTTTCCAGTCAGCTGTGGTAGTGTTATCTAACAGAGAGCCCTTACTTGCAATTTGTTCTCCCACATCTTTTCCTGATTTTGGAATGATTGGGGGCAGAGGGTTAAGGCTGGGTGCTGGTCCAGGTTTCCTTTGGGGGGGCAAGTGCCCAGGCTCCTGGGTTGGTCGGTACCCAAGCCCTGCAAATTCGTCATCAATGTTCCTGAATCAGATACCCTAACCAACTGAGGCACTTCAGCTACTCCATTCATGAGTCGACTTGTCCTCTTAGGTTTCCGTTTCTTTTTAACTTGCATTTTTTGCTCGTTTCGATTCGTCTAATCCTTGGCTATTATTGCACTGCACAGATGTATCAGTTTTTGGGCGTGGAGTATTATTTGCATCGCTTATGTCAGTTGGACCACTGATATGGTGGTTAGGAGTTGGTTCTCGGGCAGTCATATTCTCAGTTATGTCTGTACTTGCCGAGCTGCAGCTTGGGGCCAGACCTTTATTAAGCCCCTTAGAATTGCAGAATAACCACTTTAATGAGAATACATGAAAGGTAAGATCAGTATTTTTCTTGTTTTTTATTTGCCCTCTTTCCAGAGTTCACCGGTCCTGTGATGTACTTAACATTATTATTTTGCAATGCAAAACTCCCACTCAGTGCAATACAGGAACATCCCGGGAAAGCTTCCCTTGGCATAATTTTACAACCTTCCGGATTATGCATGATTTTCACCCCTTGACACCTGATGTCAATGTTGAGGGTTACAGTGGTTATGCCAGACTTTGCATCCTCATTTTCTAGTTCTGCTGCCAGGTGTGTCCTTGCAAGCTCGGCAGATATAAACCATTGTGTCAGGATAGGTGGCAAAGATTGTCTTCTGGGCTGTCAAATTTCCTGGCTCGTTTTGAGTGTCCGTCTGTGAGGCTGCATCTTGCTTTCTGCCTTCAGGCACTAGGGCACAGAGTATTAGTGATCCTATGTGGTTGCCCCCAACTAGTATCTTCTCTAAAAGTGAAAGTATTGAAGACAGGACTCCGTTGAGGGCGTTCATGGCTTCTGAGAATATAAAACCTTGCAAGGCCTCTAGGTTGGGTAATATGCTCCCGGAGGGCTTGTTAACTGGGATACTCTGAAATATTGAATCATCAAAAGGGGAGCCTCCTGAGGAAGTTCTACTGCTTTCCACAGGAGGAGTATCAAACTCAGGCTGAGCCTCCCATGTGTCATCAAGAATTATTATGGGGTCATCAAATTTCCCAGCCCTCTCTATGATCACCCTCCCACGCGCTGTGGCGCTTACTGGTACTTCGGGCAAGGTATAGTCGAGGAACATTAAAGAGCTGGTACTTGGGTAATTGTTGCCTCAGCAATTGTCTTCCCGTTAGTCACATGGGGCTGCAAGCTTTATAATACAATATTTCCAGTGTGGAAGCACTATTCACTCGTTATTTTTATTTCAATTTTTTTCTCCTTTAATGTGTGTATGGGCCCCTATCAAATATTTTAGATATTGTTTACCAAAGTCGTCGACCTCATTTGCAAGTTTTCTGTTGTTACACTATTAATAGGTGTTCATCATGAAAAATAATTTGGACTTCTAGAAAGCATATATGCCTAAGGATGGTGTTTCTTTCTAATTTGGACCACATTCACTATTCTCACTCATTTTAGTATTCAGTTATTCCAATTAGATTGGATATTTCTTATTTCATTAATGCTGAATTATGCTTCAATTTCACAAAGCCATCCACGTTTTTACTTTTAACATTCAGTGAGTGGCCAGTAACACACTTTACAGGCGCCTCACATGAGCACTGGCAAGACAGGACTAAGGTATCCTGCTTAGAAAAAGAAAGATAAAAATAGAGGTCTTCAAGACAACCACAGAGCCAAGACAGCTACTAGCACTTACACCAAGGAATACATCAGTGTATTAAGAAAAAGAGGTGAATCAAGGATGACCCTCATCCAGGTTTATAAAAACGACAGTGACCATGGCTGCATCTCGTGTGTCGGCATTTCCCTCCCAAGGCTCGGCTAAAGCCAGAATATCCGAAGGATTAAGACTGGCCAAAAGGGAAAATCTCTCATACAAAGATCTCAAATTAGATTCTAAAATGTTGGGAACTTTAAGAATCAAGTCAAAAGGAGGATTTCAGATCTAAATGTTCCCTTCTTAAAATACCATAAAGCAGATACACTGAATGCATCGTCTTCCTCGAGTCCCTACCATCTCTGGATTGGCGTCTTACAACTGACACCACTACTCAACTAGGAGATTCAACTACCACATCCAGCAGGACTATCAATATGTTGCTCTAATAAAAAAAACAAGCAACAACAAACATGAGCCAACAACACATCAGCAGCACCCAATTACTTGGATACTGAGACATCCAATGTATTCCCTTGGTTGAAACGAATAAAATAGGCATTATCAATACACATTCAGCGGCAGAACATAACTCAAGATAAAAATAGAGACTTTAGATAAAGCTCTGTCTGAAAAGCGACTTCTTTCATGTCACAAAGGAATTTTAAATAAAAGAACCACTGAGATGGAAGGCAGTAATAGCACAAACAGACAAAAGCCATTGTCTTTACAGAGACTGTTACAAGATACCAGTTGCAAGTACATTCATACTATGCTACAAGCAACAACTCATCGTTCAACTCAATTGTAGTGCATTGAAAATCGGCGCATCATTCTTTGAGGAAATCATTGTAGTAGCTCAATCCACCAAAACAAGTCAAACAAAATCCTGAAGATTGGGAGACTTCAATATCTACGGATCCCTGGGACTCAGCAAATAATCACCTTATATCTAATTTCCTTTTCTGAAGCAATATTCTAGAGCCCAACAGTGGCACCAGGAATTTGAATCATTAGAGGAACACAAAATCCTTTGTGACCAGAAAATGAGTTTCAGGGAGGTAAGAGTTACTGAATTCACCTTGACAACATCTGGTGAAGTCTGTTTTTATTACTTGATAATTGACACCCAGAAATCATGATCCTCCTTTAAGTTTCAGAGGCACTGGATGCGTTAGAACACAACAATTATCATCTGAAAGGTCAGCAAGGGTCTCTACTGCAGGATCATAACAGTACCATTCGTTCCTATCATACCAGAGTTCGTAATCAGAACAGAAACAGCATCCTTGTCAATAAATCAGACAACCAGCAATGTTCCTCAATGCTACTTTCTAACACCACTATAAACAACCAACTCCCGCCTTTGGCAGGTACTCGCGCTGGAACTGCTCACGGCTAGGCTACAGCTGAGAGACACACGCTTTACAGCAGTTTGGAAACCCCTAGTGCGATACCTTTGTTCTGTACAACATGCACGATACATGCCCCCTAGGCTCCGCACGTTACGCCTCTTTGAGGACGCTTTTGTCCCTGCGGATCCTGCCAGGCTGTGTCCTTGAGTGTTAGGCACACTACGGTGTCCCGCGCTGCAGCGCATGCCCCCCCACTTTGCCCCCTGACGCGCCACCCACAGCCACTATCCCTTCCCCTCTCTCTACTCCCTGACCTAAGATTCTCTTGCTGCGTCTGCTTTCTTTCTTCCTACTTGCCACTCTGGTCTTTGTCTCGCTCCGAGACGGTGGTGCCCTGTTGGGCTGTTTACTACAGTTGGGCTAGTTGCCTGCTACCTGCCTCCCATGCATAGCGGGCGTATGCCTGCGTGTGATGAGCTTTTGTTTACTCCTCCATAAGCCTCGCGGCCGGCTCTCTTGAGAGAGTTGTAGGCATGGCGCTGTGTTAAGGCTTTGAGCCGGCTCCAGTTGATACGCAAGCATAGGAACTATTGCAAACGCGGCCGGCCTCTACAAAAGGTTGTAGGCTAAACGCTGTGTTACAGATAAATAAATGTGGCCTGTATGGGCCTGAACATAAACAACCAACTCCAACAAGGATTTGAAATATTCATAGAAAACACCGAGCAGCAAAGGCAGAAAACTGTCGAAGAGAATCTTGTGCTCAAATTGCATGACATAGATCAGTGATCTCACCTTTCCTCTGTCACGTGGCTTGGTTAGGCACACGAAGAAACACTGCCATTTTACATGCACACGTTTTTTAAAGTTACATTCTTTTCTACATAACAACTTTTGACACACATTTGCTTGAATGACAGTGCAGGATTAGTTTACCTGAAACCACATAGTGTACTTACAAAGTGGAAAGTAAGCAATCAGAACACCTTGAACATTTAGTACAAGGCCTAAACGAGTATTGTGCAAATGTGGTTGTTTGTTATTCGTCTGTGAAGCAACATAGCTATCACAAGAGGATAAACAATGTCAGCCCACCTGAAGCCTCGACATGGAAGCAAGGATAAGGTTATTAAACATTCACACACATTTCCATGTTCAAATGAGAGGAGCACTCTGCTGTCACTGCGAGGTCACATTTGTCGGAGTCGCAGCCCAGCTGATTCATGTTTTCCCTTTGCGTGGAGGGATGTCCAACTTGTGATCAAGACAGGGACTTGAACACATTCACTTACAGGTAATAGGGAGTTAGATCATCCAGTAAGGTATTTTGGGAGATCACTCACCCTAGGCAACTAGGTTAGGGACAGAATAGTAGGAGTACACAATAGACAGTACTTATATGCCAGCATAAATACACTGTTTTAGCATGATGCTGCAACTTTTTATCCTTTTTCACTGTTCTCATATTGCTAATCACTCTTAGCTGCTTCTGTCTATTAATCATTGCAGTGGATATATTTTATACACAATTCACAATGGTTCAATAAATATTGAAAAGCCCCTTTGTGTATTTCTTGTATATCTCTCTGGGTATGTAAAAATGACTGAGCGAAAATATTCTAGATCTGTTACTAGGATTTCTTGGGGAGTCAGGGTTGTCATGTACTAAGGTTGTGCAATACATTTGTTACCTTCCTAGGTTTAGGGGTACCTATGGTGGCAAAACGAGATAGCAGATCTACAGGCCAACATATCCGGAGGGGTTGCATAGAATCAGCCTGGCGGATGAGGATTATGAATCCGAAACAGGTCCCAGGATGCTTGTTTCCGGTCCAGGGTAGACATGGCTTGGCAGTTCGGGCTGGACTGTTCCCATGAGGCACAGGGTCAGACTGATTTGCATATGGCCATGTCTGAACTGGGGTGGCTGAGTGAGCTAAAGAATGGTGATGGATTAAACCCAGATCAGTTGACTGGGGGTGAGTGTTTGATTTGCTTAAACGCTCCGTCCATCATCCCCTTTTGTATCGCTAGAATCAGTCTGGCACCATCCCAATGTTTATGTTGTCCAACAAACTAACAGTTCCTACTGAGAAACCGTATGACACCTCTGGCTCCTAGGCCTTGGAACAAACATCTGTTAAGCAGAGAACTATAAAATGCAAGAGCTGTGCTTCAGTCAAGAGCTCTATGCCCCTGGCATGATTAGAGCAATTACAATGAATACCAATTTCCAAACAAAGATGTTAAGAAAGATCCACTCCTTTAGAAGAAATACTGCCATGACTTTATCAGGTACCAACTGAGTCCTAAAGAGACTCAAGAGGTACACTGGGGCAGAGCCAAGAGCTGCCTATTTCAATCGTAGATGAATTTGAGAGTCTTGCTGGTGACAACGAGCTTTAGGCAGGGAACATTCCAGAGTGAAACATTGAAGCATTCACACCACTGTCCCCAAATTAGTTTGTGCTTAAACAGGCATTTTCTTGCCTAGAACTTTTAACTCCTTCATCCTAAAGCGGTGGTCCATAGCTCTTTGTCAGTCACTTACAGGTGGTGGCAAGGTTCCTTCTCCGTTGCTACACCCCAAAACATCCAGTATGCCTAGTGAAAGCTAAGGGGCAGATTTAACCAGGTCTCGACAGTACTTAACATAGTATTTGTACTGTGATAAAAGAATACTCTGATTCAATATTACAATGTCATACCATCAAGCATTGAATGGTGAGGTAATATTACCCATATAATATAATTGCACTGGAGTAAAGTATGTTTTGTAAGCTGCATTAGTCGCAATGCCCCAGATACTGTAATTTTTATGGGGCCACCCTAGTGTCTCCAAAATCCATTGAATTTAAGGGTTTCACGTTTTCTCCAATTTCAACTTTAGTTCAGTTAAATATTCTGGGATGTTGGCTAACAGAGAGCTATATAACTTATCCCCTGCCCATGTGACTCAGTACCCTTAGCCTCTAATGGGCGGTATTCGGGGGGGCTGGAGTCAAATTTAACCTGCTTGGTGGGCAGTAAGGGCGTGCCTCAGATTCAGGCATTGAAACAAATGTGTTTCATGTAACTCAATCAAGTAGTATCGAGAATGAATTCATGCAGCTTCCCATACATCAGTGTGACTTAACCAGTTCTTGCACCGGAAGGGCCTCCTGTGTTGGTTTTCTGAGCCATTAAATCCGGTGAAGAGATTTATACTAGCATACAATGGATATCTTAGTCATAGATGAGAGGGTATAGGATATAGTGGACAGAGAAGCTCTATTCTATCTTGAACCTAAATGCAGAGTACTCTTTTACAAAATGCCATTTTTTTATGATGACTATCCATAAAAGCCCAGTAGTACAGCCACATATCACCCATCCAATTACACTCTTGTGTTATTGGGTACATGAGTTGAATGCTATTCACAGGTTTTTACTCACTCATAGAAATATACTTCCTGCTCTATGTAGGATGTAAAACCAGTTTTGTGGATTTTCAAACAGAAATTTTGTATGTTTTATAGAAATTCAGCGGCAGGGTATGTATTTTTTATAGAGTCAATTTGCCCAAGATATTTAATGGTAAGTTGCAAAACATCTTCAGTCTCACTGCTAAGGGAGTCACGTTGAGATCGTGGATACGTTTGGGATCCATAACTATGTGTATGCCCAGATATTTGAAGCTATCAGTTTGGTTGAACAGATTGAATTGCAGATTTGTAACATCAGGACCATCCTTTACAGGAATTATGATCGATTTAACCCAATTAACTTTCAGGACTAAGGCCTTCATTTATTTTAATATTATATTATCATTATTATTATTTCGGTAAAGATTGAGCATGTCCGTCAACCTTGGTTCAGTCCAACTGTGGTTTGCCATGAAGAGGTGTATGTTGTATGATAGTGGTGAATCTGGTCTTCAATTCCCAGTTCACAATGGAATTCTCGCACTTGGGAATTGTGTGGATCCACTTTGCTAGGGGGTCCTTGGCCGAGACGCATAGAAGCAGCAACATAAGACACCCAGTCTCATGCCATAATTGAGCTTGAATGGGGTTGAGGCTATAACATTCACATTCACTGGAGCCAGCTGCATAGTATGTGTACACATGGTAGGAAGAAAGGCCAGAGTTAATTTTTGTGTGCCGTTGAAACAAGAATGTCCAATTAGAATGCTGAACACTTTCTCAAAATCAACTAGCACCGTGCCATTTAGACTATTGGAATGCAGTGCATTGCAATTCGGCATGGCACAAAGACGTTTTGGTCTAGTGTATTAGTGTGGGAATACATTAGACATGTCTATTGGCTAGTAAATTGCAAAGATCCATGTTAATGAAGGAGATTAGGTGGTAGGATGTTCAGACATAAGAATACCAGCCTGTTTCCACTATGGGTGCGATTGTAGCTAAATTTAGGTTGGGTGGCAAAGCTTCCATTTCTATGGATTAATTCAAGTAGGTGTGAGGATAAAAGCGTATTGCTTAAATAACTCGAGTAGGAATGCATTGGGGCCTGCCATTTTGCCAGTCTGCATTTACGAGACAGCCTCCACAATTGCCTGCACTATTATAGAATGATGTAGTTGGTCTCCATCTAGGTCAATCGGTATCCCAAGGGTAAATTACTTATTAAGGGATACTTCCTATCCCCGTCTAATTATGTGGGTTCTCTTTAGAGCTTTCTGTAGAAAGTCACAAAAACGCTGCCTCAACCACTCTCTGCCCCCTTGCGTATTGAATTTCAAGTATGATCCTGGATTCGTTTTCTCTAGTGACCAGCCAATATAAGAATTTTCCTGCTTTGTCCCTCGTTTCATAGACACAGCACTAAGAAGCAATTCATATCTGTTTAGCTTCATCTAAGGATAAAAATTTCAACACCAATCTATCTGTTTCTAATTCACACAGTATTTCCCGGTTTCAATGTACTGCTGTTACAAATTACAAGGCCTTGACCTCAGTGTTGAGTATGTTGCTTGCCTTGCCCATTACTTTGTTCTGAAGGTGTTCCTTGCACTCCCCCCAAAGCATTGCCTTCCGAGCTTCCCAGAGTGCGCATGCGGAGACCAAGCCCTCATTCATTTCAAAGACTTTAATTTCAGTCTTCATATATTGCATGGACTCATTGTTCATCTGTCACCATACATTGAGTCACCATATATTGCGCCCAGTCTCTCTATTTCGACCCAGACTTAGCTCTCCTCAGGAATGAAAGGATAAACCTATGGGAAGGAAGCAAACTCATCTTAGCCTCGTTAGATCAGTGGCTGGGAGAAAGCGACATAGTTCGCACAAGAAAGGGTCTGACGTGGTAAGAAGTATGTGTATACTTTACCACTGGGGTTCCATATGGCACACACACTGCAAAGTTCTGAAAGGAGGAGGGCAGATTAACAGTCCGGGAGGGTAGCATCTTGCATGATTCAGCCATACATGTTCTTTGGGTGCCCAGGACCTTGTCCATTACTGCATCGACATCCCCGCCAATCACTGTCATCCCCAGTGGCAACTATGCCCCGGAGCTATCAAAGGACTTTCCTAGTTCGGGGAATACACTAGTAAAGAAAGGGTTTACTTTCAGTCTAAGATGCAGTCCATAGCTAAAGCAGCTGGGCCATTGAAGAGTAAATGGTACGATGCCCTCTCTTGTGTAAGCCATCTAATCATCAAATTGGCACTAGCCAGAGGCAAGATGTCCCACAGAACATCATGAACCTCATAATGCAAGAGACTCAGGACATATGCATGGGAAGGGACCTCTGGGATCAATAAAATAAAGAAAGCCCTATATGCACTGTTCTATTCACTTGGAATGTGAGTGGGCACATAGGAGTCCCGTCACTTGCCAGCCTGGTTCACTGGACAATCTTGCTGTTTACATGCTGGGTGGCGCCAATTGTACTTTACCCCATTCAAGCTTCTATGTAGTCACACCATCTGTGGCTATCATGTTAGTGAAGGAAAGTCGAGACTTACTACCAGAAAGGGAAAATGATTACATGCAGCTGTTTCAGATGAGAGTACCTTATTTATTATTTTATTTATTGCATTTCTATGGTGCAACAGCTACCCCGAGGGTTTCCCGGCGCCTTGGATCGGTTTGCCTGAACTAAGAAATTAAAATATTGTAAATGCTACTGATTAAAAAACCAAGCTTTGACTCCCCTCCGAAATTGGAGATAGTTTGATTCCAAGCGCAGTTTAAGTGGAAGAGAGTTCCATAGGACTGGGGCCAAATAAGAAAACGAGCGTCCACCCAGACGTGCTAGCTTAAATCTGGGGACAACAAATTTGCTTGTGTCATGGACCGAAGAACGCGTGAGGGTAAGTATTTCTGGGCCAATCTGCATAGGTAGGAAGGTGCCTCATTCACATTGACCCTAAACATGTAGCAGAGTGCTTTAAATTTCACTCTGTTGGCGATTTTCAGTCAATGTAATTTCTTCAGATGTTCTGACATGCTTGTGCGCCCTGGAAAATGGAGAAGCAACCTAGCTGCTGCGTTCTGTACAATCTGCAGACGGTTAATAGTGTCTTTGTTAGATCCTGGGAAAAGGATATTTCCATAATCCAATCGAGACCCTATTAAGGCCTGTATTACTGTCCTCTGTGCCCTTTCAGGAAGTTGCCAAGGTATTTTCCTTAGCCATTTAAGGATTGCAAACCAGGTTGAGGCTGTTTTCGCGGTGTGTGCACGCATTGACAGTTTATCATCAATTATTATTCCAAGGTTGCGAGCAGATTGTACCGCAACCGGGGTCGGGCCCATTTCAACCGGTCAATGAGCGGGGCCCCAGAGATCCTTGTGATCACCAAAGATAAGTAGTTCTGTTTTTTCCCTGTTCAGTTTTAATTTATTCAAGTAAAGCCAATCGGCCATTCTCAGGAGTCCAGAGCGGAGAGGATAAATATCAGATTTATTTGTCGATGATAGGGAGAACACTACTTGCGTATCGTCCGCATAGGAATAAATAGTAAGACCCATTTCTCCGCAATTTTGGCTAGTGGGGTAACATAAATATTAAATAAAAGTGGGCTCAAAATAGAGCCCTGAGGTACCCCATACAGAGAATTCAGAATGTCAGAGGAGTTGTTTTTGGAAAAGACCTGAAAGGTCCGGTGTAAAAGAAATTGTTCCAGCCATCTCAAGGCTCTCCCTTTGATTCCTATGTCCTCCAACGTCTGAATCAAGGTATTGTGGGAAATGGTGTCAAAGGCAGCACTCAAATCTAAAAGAATGAGTGCCGCCGTGACCCCTCCATCTAATTCCTTTCGGATGGCTTCAGTGACCCCTAATAGGGTTGACTCCGTGGAGTGTCCCTTTCTAAACCCTGACTGTGAGTAATGCAACAGATTGTTATCATTGACAAAGTCAGATAACTGATTATTTATCTGCTTTTCCAAAATTTTCGAGCAAATAGGTAGTAGTGATATTGGTCGGAAATTAGAAAAGATCTCTGGGTCGCCATCTGCCTTTTTCAGCAAAGGGACTACCATTGCATGCTTCCAGTCATCGGGTATCGCAGCTTCCTCTAACGAAGCGTTTAATAAAGATCTAATTACGCCCAGAATGGAAGAATCCAACTGCTTTAAGATGGACGCAGGGATTGGGTCCTGAAGTGAGCCTGACCTGATGCTGTTAAGTATTTCTACAAAGGTCGTCTTGTCCATAGATTGCCAGCTTGTTAATACATTCTCCCGGGAGATTACCCTACTAACTTTCTCACTAGGGGAGAGGTATTAGCTACAGAAACTGTGGCCACATCATGTTTGCTAAAATGGGAATAGATCATAGTTAATTTCTCATTAAAAAGTTGGCTATGTGGTTGCATTGCGTAGTGGATAAAATCGGTGGTTCTGGTTGATGAGCGGCTCCTGCCAGGTTTTTTAAAACTTTAAAAAGGGTGCCAGAATTGCTCTGTGCGGCTAAAATGGTGTTTAGTATAATTGCCCTTGGCTATTTTGCAGGACAAATGGTAGGCATTGAGCGCTTACTTATAAGTTTCCTTATTCGCTGGGTTATAGTCTCTTCTCCACAGCCTCTCTAATTTTTTGCAGTTACTTTTTTAATCACTGAATTTTTCGGTGAACCATGGGGCAGGGGGATTGCAGGATGTACGTTTACTTAGTGTAAGCAGGGCTATGGTCTGTACAGCGGTAGCTAACAAAGCATTAATCATTTTGTAATCACTAATTCTAAGTTCAGTAGGAACAATGTCAGGGCTAGAATGTATTAACTGTGTATTGAGGTCACTTATACTAAGTTTTTGCCAGTTTCTAAACCAAACTTCTGATCTGACCACATTTTTGGTGCTGGGAGCCCAGATTTTAAAGGTGGTGAGAAAGTGGTCCGACCATAGAATAGGGGACGCAGGTTTGCAGACTATGCGATCGAAGTTTGTAAAAATCGGGTCTAGTAGGTGGCCCGCCGAATGCGTCGGACCATTGTTCCTCAATTGAACATTAAGTGCTTCTAGGTCCGAGAGAAAATTAAGGATCATAGGGCAGCTACGATCCTCCAGGTGCAAATTAAGATCCCCAAGAATGGAGAACATAGAAGCTTCCATTAAAAATGGAGCAATCAACTCAGACAAAGCAGCCGCCCAACCACCAGCCGCCCCAGGTGGCTGATAAATCAGAATACCAGTGAATGTAATTTGGGGAGTTAGGGTAAGTTTAAAGAGCCCAGCTTCACAATTGGCCAAATCAAGATTTACCCATTTGCATTGATATATTTTTTTTAAAACTATTCCTATACTTTTATAATTTGGGGGGAGGGCCGAGGCAATATCTGGCCCTGAGCTAGCATTTAACCATGTGTCAGTTAAAAAGAGTGCATCTGGCTGTACATCGGTTAAAAGATTAAAAATATCCTCTTTATGCTTAGGCAGTGATCTGCAGTTCGTACTGAGGAAATTAAACTGTTTGTCATGAGCTGTGTTCAAATCGGAGATCAAGCTCAAGGTTTTCCCGTTCTACCCTGTTATGCCTAGCTGCATATGGGAGGCGGAGAACTTACAATTCGGGCAACAAGCTGCGAGATTATCTAGTAGTAGTGTCTCACAGTTAGCATGGCATTTAGACATGAGTCAATGTAAGTCATCACAGGAGTAACTATAAGCTGTAGGAATTCGAGCAGGGGGGTGGCCCCTGGCCCCGGCCGGACGCGGACGGGCAGAGACGGGCTTGCCTTTGGCGCGCCCGCTGCGCGACGAACACATGCCCGTATAAGTAGGGCTTCAACCGGGTAGTTCGCGCCCCCGACCTCTGACCCGTGACTCAAGCCCTGTCCCGCCTTCGCTCCCTCCACTTCAAGCAGGAGAACCCGTGGTGGAACGGGGAGCCGGCAGACAGGACAGCGGGCGTCAAAGAGGTGAGGGTAGACTCATCGTGACTTTACAAATTAGTTAAAAGCAAGAGCAGCTTTTAAAAGGTAACAATGCCACAATGATTAAAAAGCAGGAGCAGCATTTAAAAAGTAACAGAGCCACAATAATTAAAAGGTTTCAGTGCAGTCAGAGTGTGCAAATCAGCAAATATCGTATTTCATACCCGCCAGTTCGCCACCTTAACAAACAACAAAACCTTTGCTGGGCTTAATTGGGACAATTTGAACAACGTGATATTAGGTATACATAGGAGTGGAACACAGAACCATGGCTGTTGATTACAGTGTCTGACACAAACATCAGCACCTTCTGTTAAGATTCTGCTAGCTGCAGTGGATCAATTTGAGGAAATTATGATCGCCGTTAAATGTATTTGGAAGTAAACAATGCCAAGCCAATGAAACAGATGAAACAACAGGTGAAAACCCAAACAAGAAACAGCAGAATCTACTTCTGAATGGAGAACAGGAAAAGCGCAGATAAACTGAACATAGCTGAAGAAGATGAAGACCCTCACGAAGGAACAGGAACGGCAGCAGGAAGGAACTCAACAGAAACAGGTTGCGAAATGTAATGTTTCTTAAAAAGAGACTTACACAGTACCTGAGCAGAAAATATGTTAGCATAAATTCTAGAAGGGAAGTGGATGAGCTAAAATGATGCCTCTCGATCAGAGCAAAACAAGAACAGACATGATGGGACATATCTATTGGTTGATAAAGGGCTATAAATTGCTTCACTTCCACTTTTTCTATCGCTCTGTTGAAGACAAATTCATCATGTGACAGTAGCCCTCTTATTTTGTGCCTGTAACACCAATCTCTTGCAACTGCCCCCCCATGCCATCTCCATGACTGCTGAGTTTGTCTAACCACGGCAAAATCTAAATCCAAAGAAATCTACTGCATAGTTAACTCCCTGATCAAACCCCCGCCCCCAGTCACAGATAACAACAACTCACCAACTAAATGCAATGATCTGGCGGAATTCTTCTTCCCAAAAATTAATAAAATCTATCTCTCCTTCCCCAATCCCCCCTCTGACTCCCCTGGCCAGAACCCGCACCTGACTTCAAACTCAACCAAGTGCCTAGAGTCTTTCCCCCTGATAACTTTGGAAACCGCACAGACACTGGCACAAAAAATAAAATCCGGCTCCCCGTGCGACCCTGCCCCCCCAGGCTCACTGAACCTTGCCAGCACTGCTATTTTCCCCACGCTCTTGGAGCTCATGAACTCCTCCATAATCAGTGGGACAGTCCCCCCAACATGGAAGCATGCTATGGTGCGGGCCCTGCTGAAAAAACCTTCTTTAGACCGGCTAATTCTAGTAATTATCGTCCGATCTCGTTACTCCCCTGGGCATCGAAAATTCTGGAGAAACACGTCAATACCACTCTGACAATGTTTTTTGAGGAAAACCATCTCCTCGATTCCTCCCAAACAGGTTTTCGTACCAAACATGGGACTGAGACGGCCTTACTGGCTGTGACTGAGGAGGCAAGACGGCTCCTGGATCGAGGAGGATCAGTGGCAGTGATCCTCCTCGATCTAAGTGCCGTATTTGATACGGTGCATCACAAAATCTTGCTAACTCGTCTTGCCAACTTAGGAGTGACCGGAGATGCCCTGACATGGTTCAATTCTTTTTTGTCCAACAGAACCTTTCAGGTCTTCGATGGCACATCACGCTCATCCATTCGTCCCTTGGGATGTGGAGTGCCCCAGGGCTCCTCCTTAAGTCCTACGCTCTTCAACGCTTACATGAGGCCACTGGCTGAGGTTGTTCGTCCGCATGGTGTAAAGATCATCTCCTATGCGGACGGCACCCAGCTGGTGGTCTCCTTGGCAGAGAAGAGCGGCCTCCAGGCGCCACCAGACCTAGCGGCTTGTCTGGAGGACGTAAAGAAGTGGATGATGAGCTCCTGCCTAAAGTTGAATGACGATAAAACTGAGATGATGATCCTGGGCACAGCCTCCCCCGTCTCCATAGAGCAGATCTGGCCATCAAGCTTGGGAGTGGCCCCACCCCCCAGAGACAACATCAAAAGCTTAGGGGTCTGGCTCGACAAGTCTCTGAGCTTTAACACACAGGCCACCTGTTTTGGCCTCCTCAGAGTGATCAAGAAAGTCCTTCCCCTCCTCTGTTTCGAGGCCAAACAGATAATTATACAGGGCCTTATCCAATCCCGTTTGGACTTTAATAACGCCCTATACCTGGGAGCCCCGGATTACACCCTACAGAAGCTCCAACGCACCCAAAACTGTGCTGCCAGAGCACTGTTGGGCATCCCCCGGAGGACCTCAGGGAGAACCAGCTTGAGGACCCTGCACTGGTTACCTATCAGGGACAGAGTAAGATTCAAATCGCTCTGCATTGCTCACCAGACTTTCTGGGAAACTGGCCCAGACATCAATCGGCCCCTGATTTCTCCCTATAGGCCGAATAAATCCCTCCGCTCTTCCACAGCATTCTTGGCCGAGATCCCCAGAACTCGCAGAGCCAGAGCAGGAGGACGCTCCTTCTCGTATAATGTTTCCAAACTCTGGAACTCACTCCCTTTGCAGCTGAGGAACAACCCCAATCTGACCACTTTTCGTAAACAGCTAAAAACTCTGCTGTTTAATGCCTAGTAAAGTAACCTCAAGAGGGCCTCATCTGTTTTCAGCGCCTGGACGTCTCAGGGCAACTGTAGCACTTTATAAATCACATTTTCATTTCATTCTCCCAAAGCCCCAACAAGCACATCTAAAGAAGTTGTAAGGTAGGTGGAGGACACTTGTCTGCCACAATCTATCCTCGCAGATATGGTCACTGTAGGAAGCTGGCTCTTCATTTGGTTTACCAAAAAGAGGTATACAGTGCAAAGAGTCCAGGAATTCCCTTACTAGTGGGCAGGGGCTTGCTCTAGCAATCCCAAGGTGCTCTTTTAGGCAGGTAGTGTGGTCGAGCAGCCTTAGGCTTATCAGAGAGGAGTCCAAGGCATTTGAAAAAACACACACCAAATAATAAATGACACACACAACTGAAGAAGGAGATCAACACCAATTTATAAAAACAATAAAAAAATACATTTATATATATTTTGGCATTAGAGAAAAATATTCAGGAAAGTATGTTTTTATTTATAAATTCTTTTCACTTTAAAAAATGGACACATCACAATTTCTGAGTTCTGTAATTTCATCCTCTGGAAGGAAGAAAAAGTTCTGCAAACACATACAGTGCATCGACTTACAGGACTAATCTCCAGGAGTTAAGGTGAGTGGTGGGCAAGGTCCAAGCCAGCACTAGCAGTACACCACCAGTGGCATGAGGGTGGCCGGGTTCAGGGTGTAAATAAGCGTTGGGAGTCCAATGCGCTTCAATGGTGATTGGTCACTCTAAAAAGAGGATGCAGGCTCTGGCTAGGAAGCAAGCCGGGATCAACCTGCAAGTGGGCACAGGCCTTACAGTGCTTGGGGTTGGGTGGGGGACACCTTTGGTCCTCTTCTCCAAGGCCCAGGGGGGACGGGTCCAGGGGTGTCCTTAGGCGTCAGACTTTTCCTTATTTTCCTTAACAGAGCAGTCACGGTTGCGGGGGCCTGCGTGCAGAGCCCGCAGGCAACGTTGGGGAGCCCAGGAGGGGTCAAACCACAATGGACTCGAGCTCTGGAGGGCAGGGGAACCTATTTGGCACAGTTGATTCACTTGGGGCGACAGGTGCAGCGGTGGCTTTGGGTGTTAGGTTTCAGCGGTCTTCAATCTTCTCTTTTGGAGATTCCTTAGAACAGGTTCGCTGCTCATGGGAGGTCTTGAGACTTTTTCGAACCAGGCAGTCCTGCCAAGTTCCTGGAGTCTCAGCTTTAGAACAAGTTACCTTTGGCACCATTTTCAACGAGGGATGGAGACAGGCTGCCATGGTTGGAATGAGGTCATCTGCTTCTTCTCATCTCAGCCTTTGCAGCTCTTCGTATCCTCTCTCTTCTTAGGTGGTCCGGATCTGCTTCTCTGGTGCCAGGGGCTTCCGTAAATACTGAATTTAGGGGAATGTAGATTAGTAGCCAATGGGCTACTGACCCTTGGGTTCACTACGCCCCTATATGACCACTTTCTGTGGGAAGTGGGCATAACCCTGTTCCAGAATTCCTATGTATGCCATCACAAAGAAGGCTACTTCTGAAAAATCGAGTCCACCTCTCTGTAGCTTACTTTAGGGGTAACAAATGCAAAAAACAATTGATGGACAGAATGCAGAACAATGTCATAAATTCATTCCAGTACAGAGATCCGGGCCTAAATCCATTGTTTTTTTTGCTCCCCATGCCATTCCAGTTTGAACCCAGCCATAGGGAAATCAGTCTTGATCCTGCGTCCAATGGGAACAGTCCAGTGCAAACTGCCAGGCCAGGTACTCCCTGGATTGGAAACCAGCATCCTAGGACCGGTTTCGGAGTTTCACCTCCTCATCAGCCACAATAGCTTGACTCCAATGGCATGGAGAGCACGGGACCCACTTCTGGGCATACCTGTCCCACTCGGGGTGACAAATGCAAAAAGAACAATTGATGAACAGAATGCAGAACAATGTCATACATTCACCCCAGTAAAGAGATCTGGGCCTAACTCCATAATTTTTGTTATCCCCTTGCCATTCTACTGAAACCCCCAGACCGGGCCTAGAATCCTTGTTTCTGGTCCAGGGAGCACCTGGCTTGGCAGTTCAGGCTGGACTGTTCCCATGAGGCACAGGGTCAAAACTGATTTGCATATGGCCAGGTCTAAACTGGGGTGGCTTGGTGAACAAAAGAATGATGGATTTAACCCAGATCTCTTGACTGGGGGTGAATGTTTTGATTTGTTCTTCATTCCGACCATCAATTGTATGTATTTTGCTTTCTCACCTTAAGGGTGGCACTAGCCTGGAGGTGGCATGCCTACCTGACTAGTTAATTTTTCTGCCTGTCCAGGTGCCATGGGGGTTCTGAACAGGAGGGTGGCTTCCTCTCCTGTGCGTGGAGGCAGATTCACATTCCAAAGGCGGCAGTTTCTTTGGAGTTCGCCAGCACAAAGAGGCCAATCAGCAGGCCATCTTGTGGAAGGGGGTGTTATAGGTCTCCTGAGAGAAAAGACTCTCACCCTAGGAGGTCAGAAATCATCTCAAGGGCAGGCTGGCAGCAATGACACCAGAGGCTGGTAGTTTTTCAGGGGGCACCTCTAAGGTGCCGTCTGGATGCATGTATTGGTAAATCCGTCACTGGTATCAGTGTGGGATTACCAATACGAGATGTTTGATACGAAACATCCCTATTTTCAGTCAAGCCATAATGTAGCTGGGGAACTTGTTTTTACCGGTGTCCAACACATGTTTTAAAATGGCTTCCCAGGTCACTTGTACTGTCACTAATATGACTGACCAGCGCAGGGGCATATCTGCTCATGCAGGTATGCCATCACGTGTGATATGCAGCACCTTGCCTTAGCGCGGGCAGGCCTGCTGTATGGCTGACTTACAAATATTACATGCAGTGGTGGGGTACACACAAGGATGTGTGACATGTCACGTTTTAACTTTTGCCTGCACCAAGACACGCAGCCTACAATGGCAGTCTTGCATGTGCTTGGTGACTGGTCCCTTAGGGTGGCACAATTCATGCTGCAGCCCGTAAGGACCCTCTTTAGTACCCCCGCCCTAGGGATCAGGGTACCATTTACTAGGGACTTACAGAGGGTGCTAATCGCTTTGCCAATTGGGCAGTTTTGGGACAGAGCTCTGGCACTGGGGACTTGGTTAGCAGGAACCCAGTGCACTTTCAGTCAAAATCCCATCATGTACCAGGCAAATAGTGGGGTGTCCAAGTCAAAAAAGAGCACTTTCTTACAACCCTTTCACCGCCACCCCCCCAAAAAAAATTAAAGAGGATGAAACTAACATCTAACCTTTCCCAAGATTCTTCATCTTCTATGTTGAAGAACCTGAAAGGGCCATCTGCACTGGCACGGTCAGTCCCAGGTCTGTGTTCCACTGTAAAGTCCATTCCCTGTAGAGATATGGATCACATCAACAGTTTGGGGGTTTCACCTTTCATTTGCATTAGCCATTTTAGAGGCCTCTGGTCAGTTTGAACAAAGAAGTGAGAACCAAACAAGTACAGCCTCAGCTTCTTCGAGGACCAAATCACAGCAAAGGCTTCCCTCTCAATGGCACTCCAACGCTGCTCTCTGGAGAGTAACCTCCTCCTAATGAGAGCAACATGTTGGTCATGTCCATTATCATTTGTTAGGGATAAGTCACCTCCTATCCCATGTTCAAGGGCATCTGTCTGCACTACGAACTGCTTGGTGTAATCTAGAGCTTTTAGAGTAGGTGGTGAGCACATTGCTTCCTTCAGAGTGGCAAAAGCCTTTTTTGAGTGTTCACTGTCCAGTTAACTTTCTTTGGCATCTTCTAGGAGGTCAATTTTATGTGGGGGGCGACAAATGCCCCATATCCCTTCACAAACCTCCTGTAATACCGAATCAAGCCAAGGAATGCACAGACTTGGGTCTGGGTGGTTGGAGCTACCCAGCCACAATAATCTGGGTCTTGAGTTGTAGGGGTTGAACTTGGCCACCACTGTCAAGGTGGCCCAAGTATACAACTGAACCTTGCCTTGATAGTGAGGCCTTCACTTCTCAGCGCCTCAAGGACCTTGCCAAGGTGGATCAGGTGATCCTACCAGGTGAAGATAAAGACAGCAATATTGTCAAGATAAGCTGCACTAAAGGACTCTAACACAGAAAGTACTTTATTCACAAACCTTTGGAAGGAGGCAGGGGAATTCTTTAGTCAAAAGTGCATAACAGTAAACTGATAATGACCATCTGGGGTCGAGAATGGGTTTTTCTCTTCTGCTCCAGGGTTCAGACCTATCTGCCAGTACCTGATGTCAAAATTACTGAGATATTTGGCTGCCACTAACCTGTCAATTAGTTCATCAGCCCTAGTAATTGGATGTGCATCAGTCTTTGTCACAGCATTGATGCCCCCGTAGTCCACACAAACCTCAACTCTTTCTTTACACCCTGGGTGTCAGGTTTCAGGACTAAGACAACTGGGCTGGCCCCAGGGCCCTCAGAGGGTTCAAGGACTCCCACTTCCAACATCTTCCTTACTTCAGCTTTGATGCACTCTTTGACATGATCAGACTGCCTGTAAATGTTGTTTTTGACAGATAGGCTGTCCCCAGTTTCCACATCATGTGTACACCAGTTGGTCTAACCATGGGTCAAATAGCAGAGCTCAGCATACTGATGTAGGACTTGCTGTTGGGCAATGAGGGTGTCTGAAAAGACTACTCCTTCAACTGACCCATCCTTAGCTTTGTTGGAGAGGAAGTCAGGGAGAGGTTCACTCTGCTTCCGAATCCTCATCTGTGACTATGAGCATGGTCACAGCCCTGTCTTGATAGGATTTAAGTTGGTTAAGATGGGTGACCTTCATGGAGCTCCTTCAACTGCCAGGGTCCACTAGATAGGTGACTTTCCCTTTACTCTCTGTGATTGGGTAGGATCCACTCCATTTGTCCTGGATAGTCCTAGGAGCCACAGTAACTTCCCCCAAAGTTAAGCTTGTCAATTGCAGAAACAGTCTTCATCCTTTTAGTAGACTAAAGCAGGGAAGGATTGGGCTGGTTGGGCCAGAAATGTGAAGTACTGCTGTCGGCACCAGTGGCATCACAAAATAGTACAGGTGACATCCTATTCAGGGGAGCAATCATGTTTCCTGATACAAACGAGCTGAAAGCCAATCAACTAGGTTGCCACCTCAAGTCTAGCCAATAAATAGGGGTGAAGATCATTATAGACCCCAACCAAAGCAAACCGTCATCCATAAACCCACATTTTACAATCAATAGCTACAAAAGTACAGATGTTTCTTCATCATACCCCAGAACACTACATGGATTGGTTTAGCAAAATCAATCTGAAAGAAAGCTATCCTACCTTGCAGTAGAACACAGCACTGGGTAGTGCCTAGTCACCCCCCACAATGGGGGAAACCCTTTGTTTTGGGGCACAAGTCAAGAATCTCACAGCTGTAGCACTGAGAAACATTGAAGGATTTTAATTTGCCTATTGCGCTTTCCAGGGTGGGACATAATTCCTTTTAGTATTCTTAACATTAAACGTTCTGACATCCAGAGGTCGAGACTGAAGTTTGGACAAAGTCAAGTACTAAATTAACCATGTGTGAACCAGTCAATCAGCTCCTCTACTTTGCTGTACTCTACCTACTGCCAGCCCCGTTCTAGAGATTTTCTTTTCCAACCATTATTTGCTGTGGGCAAGACTTTGCTCATCTTGTTCAATAAATGGAGATGACATGGAGATTAAATGGAGAAGTAAGCTTTGCTATACCACACCATATGCTATATACTGGGTACCAAATGACAAATCAGATTTTGCAATGTGTTTTTGTGTATCCGGTTATCATACTGAGATCTTTTCACTGTATTTTCCCCATGCTTTATTTCAAAATTTATCAGGCACTCTGGGCCTGTTCAGGTCCAATTAATTGATGATTGTAATTTTGGAAATTATAAAAGTCATCCCACCTCAAGTTAAAACTCTGGTTTCAAACATTTAAAACACTTCTACATCCAACATCCAAGTAAATGGAAGATTCAAGAAAGTCAGGAAATTTAACGGTAACTTAACTTTAGAGAAAATTTATTATGCACTACTCTGTATGAGGTGCCTTCTAGAATTGACATTTGTGTCACCAAGTGTTTTACCGCAATATGTAGAATGTGTCTTTTTTGATACCACATGAAGTGAAACATCTGCTGATTACTCTACATAAATTAAACTGTATATATATTACCTACTGGCGGTCGCCAGTAGGTATATATAGTTAGGATTTTTTTCCTATGGGATTTCTGAAAATTCTATGTCAAATAACTTTGGCGTTTGTGGACGGAATTGGCTGAAATGTTTAGGAAAATGGCACATTTTGTTTCTGAGCAGCCCCTGAAAATTTGGGGGGGTTTCGTCAAGGGGCGGCCGAGAAAAAAGGGGGGTCCCAAAACGCATTTTTCCCATTCATTTTTCCATAGGGCGGTTGGAATCACTTAGCTTGAACGGCTGAATGGATTTACACGAAACTTGGCAAAATTGTAGATATGGTTTGCCTGACGTGCCTTTGCTATGTCTCAATATATGTGCTCCAGTGGATTTTGAGAAATTAACTTTTTAAAAACAGATATATCTGTGACAGCGCTCCGGTTAGCGCCCCGGTTCGCGTACCTGACGCGTAACGGAACTTCGCGAAGCGAAGCTGATTGGCTCTCCGGTGTCTGTCAACATTCTAAACAGTGCGGAGCGGCCGCCATCTTGTGTCTCGGTAGGATCGAGACACAAGAGGTGGGAAAAACAAAGTGGGAAATGAGCATAAGGGGGCAGAGTACATCCTCCCTGACCCCCTAGGTTTGATGAGGGGGCTTTAAAAGGGCCCCGCGGGGCAAAAAAAATAAAAATTATTATCCTTTTTTTTGCGGGGGGAGCGCCCGGTACGCGCACCGGGAAGCGGTCCGGGGAGCGTAATATACGGGGAAAAAAAAGAATGAAAGAATGCTCAAATATTGTATGTTTATTGATTGTTCTTTTTGGTGTATTTTTAAAAAAATTTTTTTATTTAAGTACCAACATGTAGGTACCAATGCAGAGTCTAAAAATAAATATACACTGTTTTCTTTGTAGAGATCTTGCATGTTGTTTCAGAAGTTATTGTGGTATATGGAATTCATAGCATAGTCTGTGAGGAAAGCAGAAAGAACATGGAGGCAGGAGATGATAAAGAGATGTTAAATACACATTGGAGATAATATAGTGGGAGAAAGGAAGTAACTATTAGCAAACTTACTATGTAACACAAAAAAAGTTGCACAGTATATTTTAAGTCTCAGTTTATATTTTATCTTTTTCGGTACTATTTCATAATTTTCATATTAAAAAGAATAATGTCTCAAACAATTTTAACTTTTAAAATTTAAATTTATTGTTCTGATTTTTCATAATCTAAGAGAATTTGTAGCATTAAATCATCAGGAATGTCCTCCTTTTCATTCCAAGAATCACATTCACATTCTTCAGCACATTTTAATAATTCTTGGTCTACTGATTCATCCATAAAGTCTAGTTCTTCTTTTTCTTGGTTTGGATTGCTTTCAGTCTTAATTTCAAATGAAATTGTATTTTCTTTTGGCTGTGCTTCCATTTTCTTGCTGTAAATTGCATTAAAAAATATATCAGTGGAGATAGGGCACTGTTGGGTTTAAGTTCAGACAGGTGCTTGTGAGTTTTTAACAGTGAAGTAATCTTTGGGCAGTGCATGGTTACAGGCAGGAAGTAAAACTATTAAAAAGTGTCTGTGAGGAAGCCTAAGTAAATTCATAATTATACCACAGAAGCCTAACTCAATCAATAATTTAAATAATTTAGTCTTTCTAAATGACTAACTCTTATAGAGGGACAGTATGTAACTATCTGAAAATGTTTTCCTTATTTAATTTAAAGTGCATAACATAGTTCTCCTTTCAAATTTTTAAAATTATATCTTACCTTTGAAAAAGAAGTTAAAGTTCACAGTCAAAATGCTCTTGAAATGTACTTCAGGAAGTAGTAGTCAAAATGGCTGTGTTTCTCTGTCTTTCTTTATATATATTCAGGTACATAACCAATCAAATGTCATGAAATAATAGTAGAAAACGAAAGTAACATTTTAATTGGTTGTCAATTCTAACACTTCATATGTGTTTCTGTCATGTAATTTACCTCAGGATATTTAGTCAGTCCTACAGCATAATTTTCTCAATGGAATTCCATCAAATTTGGGTAAATGGTAGGGACTGCTATGTAGTAGGGCCTATTCTATATTTGATGAAAGTGTCTCCAGTGGTTTTTCTGTAGATTACTTTCCCACCTTTTTTTAGCGAGCGCTCACCGGTGCGCGCACCGGTACGCGAACCGGCAGCGTTACGGGAGTCCTCCATTTTGTGTATCGGTAGAATTGAGACACAAGATGGAGGGGAAACAATGTTCGGAATGGGTAGAAGGGGGCACGGTAGACACTTTGTGACCCTCTAGGTTTTCTGAGGGGGGCTTAGAACGCTGATATATGCAAAAATAAAAAAATAAAATTTGAAAAATTTCGCAGGGGAGCGCCCGGTACGCGCACCGGTAAGCGAACAGGGGAGCGTACTTCGGTGAAAAATAGTGAAAAAAGTTAGAAAAAGATAAACGTTTACAATGATCAGAGGTAGGGTAGCTCTGAAAAGAGCTATTGGGTTCTGTGGCTGATTTAGGTACCTACAAGTAGGTCCAATGCACAGTTTTAAAATGAGGAGGAATATTCTATTCCCTTCATCTGAGAAGTGCACACCATCTCCTCTGTAGATGTCTTGCATGTTGTAACGCAAGTTATTCTTGTATATTGAACCCATTCTAAAGTCTCATGTAAGCAGAAAGAGATTTATTCACATGTTTCCGTGCTTTCTCAAATTGTGGACAAAATTGGTTGGAACAGTTCCATTTCTTTCTTTGGCATATATTGGAATATACCAAGGCAGTTTGGGGAAAAAGTGTCATCAATTGATGAAAGGTGTCCCTTAAAAGCATTTCCAGTCCAACCCCAGTCATAGTGCCCAAATCATTTCCACCACAGTGCACTATTAAGAGGTCAGGGTTTGGCAGATGCATAAAACAATTATAATAAAAACATATAAAATATATTTTTCATTTAAAAGAAGAATACATTTTACAGCTTTTGATATTTGCTATTAAAAAACCATTGAAATTCACTGAAAAAACCATAGGTTATAGACCATATATAGTTAGGAATTAGCATTTACAAAACCTTGAAAATTCACTGAAAAAACCATAGGTTATAGACCATATATAGTTAGGGATTAGTATTTACAAAACCTTATTTTACTCACACAAAACCATTGAAATTTGCATATATAGTTAGTTGCACTAACTATATATCGCGCACCCGCAATCCACTGCTGACGATGTCACATATTACATCATTCATGACATGGTCAGTGACATCACTGATGACATCACTGATGACATCTCAAATGACATCACTGATGACATCACTGATGACATCTCAAATGACATCACTGATGACATCACTGATGACAACATCCAGTGACTATGTTTCTGTAAAGGTAAAATATGTCTTACATATTGGAGAATGAGTGAATGTATAAGTGTCTGGATGAAGTATTTAGTAGGTGCATGACTGACTGTATGAGTGAGTGATTAAATGTGTCTCACTGAGTGCATGGGTTAGTGACTAAACTGTCTTAATTTGTGCATCTTTATATCTGTTGTTCTGTAAACTGCTGCATGTGTTTATCAGTAGCTATATGAGTAACTATATGGATTATTGATTGGTTGCCCAAGTATTTGTATGGGAGACTGAGTGTGTGTGTGGGTGGCTTGGAGGTGTATGACTCTGTGCATAGATGTGTGAGCAGTTGATTCACTAGATGTATGGGTTCAAAAGTGCATGTGGAAACAGCTGTATGGGCGGTTGACTGTGTGCATGAGTGTATTGGTGATTGAATGGATATCTCAGTGCTACATGTCAAAGTAAGTACATATGTAAAGCACAGTACATGTGAGAGTTGACATATATTAATAACTGTGCATAAGAGCCAGTAAATGTGTGAGTGGCTGTATGGATCATTGTGAACTTGTATCAGGGATTGTATAAGAGAGTAAATATGTGTTAGTATATGTTTGAATAAGTAAGGTGTGTATAACTGTATAGTTGAGGAAATGGAGGTGTGATTGATTCTTTGCATGACTGACTAGGTGTGTGAGTAACTCCATGGATGAGTGACAGTCTGTAAGTGTCTGTTTACACTGATTGTATCTAAGGTTATATTAGAGTCTGAAGAGGTTCATTGTATTATCACATAAATGATATCATCAGTGATGTGATCAGTAATGTCAAATGAAATGTCATCAGTGATGTCATTTGAGATGTCATCAGTGATGTCATCAGTGATGTCACTGACCATGTCATGAATGATGTAATATGTGACATCATCAGCAGTGGATTGCGGGTGCGCGATATATAGTTAGTGCAACTAACTATATATGCGAATTTCAATGGTTTTGTGGGAGTAAAATAAGGTTTTGTAAATGCTAATCCCTAACTATACATTGTCTATAACCTATGGTTTTTTCAGTGAATTTTCAAGGTTTTGTAAATGCTAATTCCTAACTATATATGGTCTATAACCTATGATTTTTTCAGTGAATATATATATATATATCTCCATATGCGTGAGTGTTTTGAAAAGCCCTGTCAAACTACCCTTTTCAAAAGCCCCCACCCATCACTAGCATTAAAGAGAAAGGCCTCTAAATAGTTAGAGAGGAACATGCATCCAGAGGTACTGTTAAAATAAATGACTAACACGAGTTGCAAAGTGCACACCGTCAGAGAGGTTACCTTGGCACTAAGTAAGTAATCAATTATATTTCGTAGTTAAAAAAACACAGCTAGCAAATATTCACTAGATAATTCATAAGACACCATTAGGATAACAATATTAAAAATGTACTCCATAAAATGATATAGTGTTAAATAGCATATAAGCAAGTGTAAACAAGTCCCAAAATGCATGACTAATAAAACACAAAGCAATCAGAAGCATTCTGTGAAGAGGGAAAGAGTTGCCGGCACCTGTTGCGCGCATGAACAGTTTATGCTGCGGGCTCTCATAGCCACGAGAGGTGTTCAGGGCAATCCACCTGGGGTCGACAATGCTGGCACTGGAAGAAAGTAAAAGAACAACACAATAACATAAATAAAAATTATCATCTAAATTGTGATCTCTCGCTCTCACAAACACATACACGAAGAAACATGGCAACAGCAATAAACAATTCAAGGTGTTGTTTTTGCTTTGCCATCCTTTGGCAGACTCATATATTCTATCTTAACTGCCCAGACTCAAATGACATATAAAAGTCAATTATTAAGAATGTGTGCAAAATAGAAAAGGGACATTATTAATACACTTCTCAAGAAGAAAACTATTCCCCAATTGAAATGAAACAATTCTATATTTGCACATACATGGAATTAACTGTATTTTGTTAAGGTAACTATATTTTTCTTGATTAATTGTGTAATGGCGTAAGGTGTAACAACGTAGACAAGCATTAGCTAATAGGTCATTTTTAAATTTCATATTTTGTTTAATTTAATTTTCTGTATAAATTCATTCTTTTGTAAACTACGTAAAATGAAAAACAAAATGAGTGCACAATAAAAAATATACAAAATAAATTAGTAGGCCAGCAGCCCAGGCACACAAGATCTCGCACTCAAGCGAACTACTTATCAGGCAGCTGTGCATATGTGATCAGGAAAATGCCTTCACTCATGGTGCAAGAGAGTCAGTGGATGAAGTGAGCTAACCCACGACCATTATGCATTCTGTGGTGGGCCGTGGCAAAATGTGAATTATATCTAAACAGACCAGTGGATGAAGAGGGGAAACTTAAACTCCTGTATGTATGTGTTTATGTAGGTATTTCTATTAACATTTTTTTCAATGAGGCAGTTAAAATAGCCTACACGTCTGACCTAAACATCACATGTGTTAGCAATCACCTGGCTAGATGCAACACAAGGACTTTAGATTACACTACAATATTGAAATTTCTCGCCAATTCTTTTCAAGTAACTCACTCTTTATAATATTCCTTATAACTCAATTAGAACTCAACTGAAAGGTAAACTGAATAACAGGAAGTGAACAAAATAAAGACAAGGAATGAGGCATTTCAATGCAAACCAGGAAAACGTGCTCCTGATTTATCCCACCCCCTCTCTCGGTTGACAGGACATGCACAAGAAAATTTAACGAAAAGATGGCAAAACAACTAGGTTCATACATCTTCACTGAGAAATTGCCATACTGTTAAAAAGTGCCCTGTAAATATCTGCATTCCGTCCATCAACTGTTTCGCATTTTGTCATCTCGAGTGGGATGGGTATGCTCAGACGTGAGTCCTATGCTCTCCACACCACTGGAGTCAAGCCATCCTGGCTGAAGATGGCTGATAGCCTGAAACCGGTCCTAGGATGCTTAATTCCGGTCCACGAAAGACATGGCTTGGCAGTTCGAGCTGGACTGTTCCCATGAGGCACAGGGTCAAGGCGGATTTGTATATGGCCATGTCTGAACTGGGGTTGCGTGGAGTGCAAAAAACGATGGATTTAGGCCCAGATCTCTGTACTGGGGTGAATGTATGACATTGTTCTGCATTCTGTCCATCAACTGTTGTTTTGCATTCTGTAAGTATCCAAGGCAAAAGGCTACCTCAACCAGAAACTAGGATATTAGTACATCTCAGGCACTTGAAAACCAAAGCCAAATTACAAATTCAAGGGTATGCTCTACCCATAGATTGGGCTTTAATGAACTTGTATGTATGGAAGTTTCCAAAGAGGAACACACTTAGTTTCACATTAATGTATTTGCTACAATTTGCATAAATTAAGTGAACAATTTCATATTTCCAAGTGGGCATACTTGTAGGCAAATAAAGTAGGGAAGCCACAGAAAAACAATTGTTAAGAATTCCGAGGTAACACTTTGTGCACAGACCAAGCATGCATCCAGACTCTCACAAGACTGTGTCTCCATGCTTTCTTTTTCCAAGCACTCCATTGCCATTTCTTTATCTCAACTATTGGACTACATGCCAGTCATACATATCTTAAGTCAGACCTCAATCAATCAATCAATCAATCAAAGTATTTGTATAGCGCGCTACTCACCCGGAGGGTCTCAAGGCGCTTGGGGGAGGGGGGTCCTCTACTGCTCGAACACCCAGGTCTTGAGTTGCTTCCGGAAGGCGAGGTGGTCCTGGGTCAGGCCGAGGTGGATTGGGAGGGAGTTCCACGTCTTGGCAGCCAGGTAGGAGAAGGATCTTCCTCCCGTTGTGGCTCTTCGGATGCGGGGGACGGCGGCGAGGGCGTGGTTGGTCGATCGAAGCTGGCGGGAGGGAGTGTAGAAGGTCAGGCGGTCGTTGAGGTATCTTGGGCCTAGGTTGTGGAGGGCTTTGTGTGCGTGGGTGAGAAGTCGGAATGTGATTCTCTTGCTGACGGGGAGCCAGTGTAGGTTTCTCAGGTGTGCAGAGATGTGGCTGTGTCGGGGGATGTCCAGGATGAGTCGTGCTGAGGCGTTCTGAATGCGCTGGAGTCTTTTCTGGAGTTTTGCAGTGGTTAAGGCGTAGAGGGAGTTGCCGTAGTCCAGTCGGCTGGTGACGAGGGCCTGGGTGACCGTCTTCCTGGTTTCTGTGGGGATCCACCGGAAGATCTTACGTAGCATGCGTAGGATGTTGAAGCATGACGAGGAGACGGCGTTGACTTGTTTGGTCATGGAGAGGGAGGAGTCCAGGATGAAGCCTAGGTTGCGTGCGTGGTCTGTCGGTTTGGGTGCGCTGCCCAGGGCAGGGGGCCACCAGGAGTCGTCCCAGGCTGAGGGCGATGACCCCAGGATGAGGACTTCCGTCTTATCGGAGCTCAGTTTCAGGCGGCTGTTCATCATCCACTCGGCTACGTCTTTCGTCCCTTCTTGTAGGTTGGTTCTGGCGGTGGCGGGGTCGTTGGTGAGGGAGAGGATCAGCTGAGTGTCGTCGGCATAGGAGAGGATGTTGAGGCTGTGTTGGTGTGCAATGGCTGCGAGGGGGCTCATGTAGATGTTGAACAGCGTGGGGCTGAGTGAAGATCCTTGTGGTACTCCGCAGATGACTTCGGTGGCTTCTGATCTGAATGGGGGGAGGCAGACTCTCGGTGTTCTTCCGGTGAGGACGGAGATGATCCATTCCAGGGCCTTCTCCTGGGATTCCGATGTTGTTGAGGCGCTGCACTAGGGTGCGGTGGCAGACCGTGTCGAAAGCCGCGGAGAGGTCCAGGAGGATGAAGGCCACTGTTTCCCTGTTGTCGAGCAGGGTGCGGATGTCGTCGGTGGCTGCGATGAGGGCGGTCTCGGTGCTGTGGTTGGCCCGGAAGCCGGACTGCGAGTGGTCGAGGGATCCATTCGTCTCGAGGAAGGCGGCCAGCTGGCTGTTGACGGTCTTCTCGATGACTTTGGCAGGAAAAGGAAGGAGCGAGATGGGGCGGTAGTTTTTGAGGTCGGTGGGATCTGCTGATGGTTTCTTCAGTAGGGCGCTGAGTTCGGCGTGCTTCCAGCTCTCTGGGAAGGTGGCGGTGTTGAAGGAGGCGTTGATGATGTCCCGTAGATGGGGTGCGATGACGGAGTTGGCCTTGTTGAAGAAGTGGTGCGGGCAGGGGTCAGTTGGTGATCCGGAGTGGATAGAGCTCATCGTGCGGATGGTGTCTTCGGTGTTGATCGGTGTCCAGGCGCGGAGCGTGGTGGGGGGCGTTGGTGCAGTCTTGGGGTGTGTCGGCTGTGTGCTGAAGCTGTTGTGTATGTCTGCAATATTGCTGTGAAAGAATGAGGCAAGAGAGTTGCAGAGGTCTTGCGATGGGGTGATGTCGTTTTTTAAGGTGCTGGGGTTGGAGAGCTCTTTGACAATGTTGAAGAGTTCCTTGCTGTTGTGGGCGTTGTTGTCCAGTCGTTCTTTGAATGCGGTTTTCTTGGTGGCATGGATCAATCGATGGTGTTTTTGGGTTGCGAGCTTGAGGGTGGTCATGTTGTCTGTAGTAGGGTCTCTGCGCCAGGCTTTCTCGAGGGCCCGGCAGTTCTTCTTGGAGCTCTTGAGTTCGTCGGTGAACCAGGAGGCTTTCTTGGTGCCGGGTCTGGCAGGGGGGGTTTTCAGTGTCTGCGCAGTTGCTGATCCACCTCGTGAGGTTGTTGGCGGCTTGGTTGGGGTTCGCTGAGCTGGCGGGAGGGTTCTGGCTCAGGGCTGTGGCGAGCTGGTCGGCTGTGATCTTGTTCCAGCTTCTGCGGGGGACCTGTTGCTGGTGGTGGTGGAGCGTGGTCCTTCTGAAGCTGAAGTGGACACAGCTGTGGTCTGTCCAGTGGAGTCCGGTGGCGTGGCTGAAGGCGATGTCCTTGTTGGAGGAGAAGACGGGGTCAAGCGTGTGGCCGGCGTAGTGGGTTGGGGTGGTCACCAGTTGCTTGAGTCCGAGGTTGGCGAGGTTGTCCAGCAGGGTGTTGGTGTTGCGGTCGTTGTTGTTCTCCAGGTGGAAATTGAGGTCCCCGAGGAGGATGTAGTCAGCGGAGGGGAGAGTATGCGGGCTGATGAAGTCGGCGATGTCTTCGCTGAATTGTGTGCGTGGTCCCGGGGGTCTGTAGATGAGGGTGCCTCGGAGGGTGGTCTTGGGGTCGGTGTCGATCTGGAAGTGCAGGTGTTTGGCGGCTGTGAGGGTGTCGTCGGAGCTGGTCGTGATGCGGATGGTGTTCTTGTGGACGATGGCGATGCCTCCAGGTGATCTTGTATCCGTCCGGGATGGCGATGGTTCATCCATGTTTCCGTGAGGAAGGCGACGTCTGGCGCTGTGGTGTCGAGCAGGTTCCAGAGTTCCACGGCGTGTCTGTGGACGGAGCAGGTGTTGAGCAGGATGCACTTCAGGTGGTTGCTGCTGGTGCTCGTCTTGGCGGGTGCCGTGCAGGTCCGAGTGCAGGAGAACTTGCAGGGTTGGCAGGTGAAGGGTCCGTGGGTGTGTCCTGGTGTGGCTCGGTGGCAGCCGGGGGTCCGGCCGGTGTTGAGAGCGTTGAGGGTGGCGGTGTCGTACGCTCAGCGGGCGGGCTGGCATCTTCGGGGGCCAGGGGTTCTGGCGCGGACGGGCTTGCCTTTGGCGCGCCTTCGGCGCACAATCAGCACGCCCGCTGCGCGTCAACGCTGCGCGTACGCATGCACTCTGCCATAAATGGAGAGTGGGGAGGGGAGGGGCGAGGGAGGAGCAGCTGGGAGGCGGGAGCGGGGTGGCGGGAGGGGGGGGGCAGCGGTGCGGAGATGCTGGAGGAAGCGTTAGTGGGGCCGCGGGGGAGCAGCGGCAGGGAGCGGGGTGGGGCAGGGGACGAGCGGAGACACGGGGCACAATTGGCGACAAAAAGGGTTACAGTACTAAACAGCCAACTCAGGTACAGAACAAACTTCACAATAAAAGCAACACTTCACAATAAATGCAAAAACTTACAGGGCACAAGGACGGCGGAACGAGTAAGCAAAAGCGGCAACAAAAGGGCGGCGATACAAGTACTTAGCACGAGCAGGCACAGAGGGCAGGCAGGGGCCGGAGGCAGGGGCCGAGCTCAGGGCAGCAGGAGGAGGCCGGGCACACTCGGGGCGGGCCACACAGCGGGAGGAGGGAGCGACCGGGTCTGACCAGGTCAGATCAGGTCACAACTCCTCGCCCGTGAGCCGCGCCTTGTCAACCCTAGTGGGAGGGAGGAGCAGCTGGGAGGCGGGAGCGGGGTGGCGGGAGTGGGGGGCAGCGGTGCGGAGATGCTGGAGGGAGCGTGGGTGGGGCCGCGAGGAGCAGCGGCAGGGAGCGGGGTCGGGCAGGGGACGAGCGGAGACACGGGGCACAATTGGCGACAAAAAGGGTTACAGTACTAAACAGCCAACTCAGGTACAGAACAAACTTCACAATAAAAGCAACACTTCACAATAAATACAAAAACTTACAGGGCACAAGGACGGCGGAACGAGTAAGCAAAAGCGGCAACAAAAGGGCGGCGATACAAGTACTTAGCACGAGCAGGCACAGAGGGCAGGCAGGGTCCGGAGGCATGGGCCGAGCTCAGGGCATCAGGAGGAGGCCTGGCACACTCGGGGCGGGCCACGCGGCGGGAGGAGGGAGCGACCGGGTCTGACCAGGTCAGATCAGGTCACAACTCCTCGCCCGTGAGCCGCGCCTTATCAACCCTAGTGGGAGGGAGGAGCAGCTGGGAGGTGGGAGCGGGGTGGCGGGAGGGGGGGGCAGTGGTGCGGAGATGCTGGAGGGAGCGTGGGTGGGGCCGCAGCGGCAGGGACCAGGGTGGGGCAGGGAACGAGCGGAGACACGGGGCACAATTGGCGACAAAAAGGGTTACAGTACTAAACAGCCAACTCAGGTACAGAACAAACTTCATAATAAAAGCAACACTTCACAATAAATGCAAAAACTTGCAGGGCACAAGGACGGCGGAACGAGTAAGCAAAAGCGGCAACAAAAGGGCAGCGATACAAGTACTTAGCACGAGCAGGCACAGAGGGCAGGCAGGGTCCGGAGGCAGGGGCCGAGCTCAGGGCAGCAGGAAGAGGCGGGGCACACTCGGGCGGGCCACGCGGCGGGAGGAGGAGGAGGATGAGAAGGAGGAGGAGGGTCAGGACCTTGATAGATATTGAGGACATAGCTTTGAAGATTTGTCCATATGGAAGCCAAAGTAGCAATGCTTCTTCATTAATTAACAAGTCTGCAATTTACTGTAAAATAATCTGTTTTGTTAGTTGCTCAGAATAACGTGGAAACCAGATCAGTGATTCTCTAGCCACAATGGAATTCCCTGTCGGTTTCATTGATACAGTGATCCTGTGCAGGCCTAGGCCCTACAAGACCATACAGAGCACAGGTTTGCACAGCCTACTTATGATCCAGGACATTACCATCTATAGGTTGCATTAAAAAAATATTCAATCAATCGAAGCTTAAGCCTTCAAGCCCCCAGCTGCAGAAGACAGACCATACACTGTCATAATGCAAAGGGCCTACCACAGCTGCCCTGGATTAGTGTTTTTTCGTGGAGCTTAACTTTGCTATGCCAATGCATGTGCAAACAGCGCTGCTGCCAAGCTCCTGTCCTTAACCACCAGGTCAACATTTCTTTCTTCAATGTTTGAAGGATGGACATCTAAATGAGCTTCAGACAGAGCTGGAGGACACTGAAGTCTGTGTAAGTCAATGCATTAGTGGTGCACTTTCCCAAAAGGGAAATTATATGGCCTGTTTCCCGTAAACATTGCGTCTAATCTGTTTCAGGGCCTTTTGGACATCTTTGGTGGACTCAGGCTTCGTTGGAGGTGTGGGGCGAGATGAAATTAGGAATTTAGTTCACAGTGAAAGAAAAACAGTGAGAGTGAGGAAGAGAAATAGCTTTAAATCAATCATTAAAGAGTGTGGGTGAGGGAGTGTGTGAGTATGAGAGAAAATGGGTAAGAAAGAGGGAGAATAAGAAATAATAAGAGTTAATGAGAGAAAAAGTGAGTAAGGAATAAAAAGTATGAATTAAAATTAAGGATAATCAACTTAATATTACATTTCTAGATATAAACTGCTACTACCACATATTACCTGAAATGAAATCTTTCCCTCAGGATGAACTGTTTATAGAAGGAAACAGTTCTATCACTAGTGAAGTACTAAAACGTTTCTCCTAACAAATAAATAATATCCATAACGTAATATCAGACCTTTGAACTTCATCAGACCATATGCATGGTTTCGACTGCTTTTGTGGACCATCTACCATAAAATCTTGCTTTTCAGACTGCATATCATATGTATTTGAGGTATGAAGTGAAAACGAATTGCCTACTGTTTGATGGATAGCGTTGAGGCAGTTAATTTTCTTCCTTTTCATCATCTTTTGGACTGCTAACATACATTGGTTAACCTTCAAGCCACATGTTCTTTAATGTCTATGTTCTGTCTCTAACAGCAGTAGAGTACCTTTTTTATTTGGATTCTACACTCACACTGGGGATTTGGGTGGTACTGTTAAAGGTTTCAGAAATGCATGGTTATTGTTGCTTTATGTATGAATTAAAATGTTCATACACACTTTGAAAAAATCTGAAATCATGATTCTGTGGCACCCTATGTATGTTGAGGCCTCTACCTTTGGCCTAAGACACTAGACTCATTGGTTGATCTATCTGTATCAAATTCTGGGTTTGGCTTAGAGCAGATTTGCCCCTTGGATGCATACATATGAATTATGGTGAGCATTTGTCTCCTAACTGTAGAAATCTTAGCTATGCTATGGAATCATTATCATCATCAGGATAACCACAAAAGAGCTTCTAATCAAATAAGATGGAACATTACACCAACATACAATCTGGATGCAGAATGAAGATCTCAAAAACAAAATAAACTGTGTGTATAGAACTGGCAAAAAAGGTAGTTACTGCTGATATAATTAGAGGAGTCATGGGAATAAATAAACATTCCTCAATGTGAACTGGAAAGTGGGTTTGTAATATAACCTACTAAGAAAGGATCTCCTTACTATTTTAGGCAGTGTGGTGAAAGAGAAAGATCTTCTCAGTTAAGAGACACAGTGAAACACTATAGACAATGGAGGAGGTTCCCACAACTAAAACTAAAGTACTAGAATACAAAGTCAAAGAGACCAATGCAGCTGCCAAGTTGTGGGATTTGTGAAGAGTTCAAAGCATTGTGTACTGAAAATTTCTTAGAACATATTTTATAAACAGGATTAGAGAAATACAGAGTGGGGATAAACAGCTGGTACCGTTGTGCATTTTAGGCAGAAACCATAAAGCAGAATTGTGAATAGGGTTTGGAGTTGGGAGATTTGGACCAAACCAATGTTGTTCACTCATAAATTGCCCGTTGTGAGATGCATATAAATGTGAAGCAGTGGCATATCAGAGGATCAAATATTAATACTAAGACTAAAAGAACTGGCTTCTTCTTGCTCAGGAGGAGGATGTGGGTAGCATGCTTACAGGAGGCAAGCCTTCTCCCGGTTAACCAGAAAGTGGAGATGGAAGCTCTATTACACCTTATTCAAACTATGTTAAAGTAGTTGTAGTCTGAATCACACAGTGGGTATTAATCAAATCTTGTAAGCAGATTGTGTACAAAGATGGGAATTACATCATTCTAAAATAGGCGTCTTCAAACTGAGGGCCCAAATTGATCTCAGGGGGGTGGAGCGCCAGGCTCTGGCCAGGAGGAGCACCATGCGGAAAATAGTACTTCAGTTTAACTGGGTCTTTGATGATCTCGGGGTGAGGAAGGTAACAACTCTGCAATGAGTGAGAAAAGGGATATATCCTGCCCTCTAAAAACAGATGTGAAAAACAAAACGGGGCTGGCTCTAATCAGCAAGGCTGAGCCTATATCATGAACAACAGAAGGGGGTGCCAGTGCTGATAATAGTGAATGAAAACTGAGATAAATCCTCCACTAACTGAAAATCAAATTCAGAAAAGGGAATGCTTTTTAGTCGCAGCTTTATTATGTATTCAATAATATTTTATAAAATCCGTTTGTACATTTGGAATGAAACATTGAAGGAAAAAACAAGAGTGCAAAGGGGGCACATGAAAAAGCAATCAATTTGGAGCGAACCACCATTCATTCCTACAATCATATCACTTTCACCAAACATTCAACAGCATACAAGCTAATCTCACACATACCATATATACATTATCTACAACAAGAGAAACGAAAACACTGGTACTGCCTTAATATGAACACACTATTTGTACTCTGTAATAAAAATAGAACATTAACAAAGATTTTGCAATTTCAAACAATCTTTAGCAAATCCAACGAAAATTAGATAGTGTCCAACAAATAGCTAATGATCTATGCAAAGTTGTAACTCTTAGATCAGTTGGCAGACCAGTATGAAGATGGGCCTACCCGTTTCGAATCTCCTATAATTCCTTGGAGATTCTCATCAGGGCCTCGGGCAACACCTGATGTTGCTGGCGGTAGTCCGGGACAGGGAAGTATTGAGGGAGGGGACCCAATCCTCGCTCAGGCGAGCGTGAGGTGTCCTAGCGCGGAAAAAAGGGTGGAAACCTGGACTGAAGGGACTGTAGGGCGTCGTGTCTTATGCTGTAGGGATCAGCGCGTCCTTGAGATCAGGAGAGGGGAGCCTGTGTTAATCAGGCATTCTCCGTAGGAGAAAACAGCGTCAGCACAAGCAGGTGAGGGTCCGGTGTGCTGTCAAAACCAAGTTCATAGACGAAGGTACTGAATACCCGCAATCGGTCGGTGTCGTTGCAAGCGCTAATCACTCGGGCATGCGCATTCCCTTTTCTGAATTTGATTTTCAGTTAGTGGAGGATTTATCTCAGTTTTCATTCACTATTATCAGCACTGGCCCCCCCTTCTCTAAAAACAGAGGCAGCTGTACATGCGTATATGAAATTATGGAGAACCTCAAAAGGATGGCATACGAAAAATCCAGTGGACAAACAATCATTCTTTTCGTATGTACGGGTTTCCACTATCATTTATCCCAAAAATTATAGATAAGGAGAGGTACGAAAATATTTGCTGTGAGAGAATCTAAGCCTGACCTACACTGACCACTTTCTGTTGCAGTCGACATACATGGAGAGTAAAAAACTAGCTATGATGCCACTTGGTGACAGAGGATCAAGAGGCTGACAGATGTCACATATTGTGGTAGTTTAAGAGGAGACAAATATTTTAAAGAGAATGATGACTACGTTAGCTAACAGCACCCATTGGTCAAGCACTTTGCATGCACTTCAACACAATGCACTATAAAGCAAGCACTCGTTAGCATACAGATGTGGACAGAGACTACTTGGCACCTCTGAGGATGCTAACAACTGTGGAATGAATGGGCCCTTGTCAATGGTAAATATAGACCACAACAAACTGACAAAGATGATGGAGAAAAAGAATCATCTTAATGCTCTGTTAGTACCTACTGATCAAAGTGGCTTTATACCATTACACAATACTGCACCCAACAGGCTTACCAAAAAAATGAAATTCAATGCCTTAATGCCATTTGCCTATGTGGGTTAGGAATTCACGTTTAAACTTTGTCTTAAAACTAAAAACACGGAAAACATACCACATAACAAACCATGCAGCCCATAAATAGAAGATGTAAATATTCTGAAAGTTGAAATTAGAGAGGGGTACCAGGAAGGAATATCTTATGTCCGTTATCATTTGCTCCAGTACATCATTAAGGTTACGAAATACCTAGTGGATACACGAGCATACAGAGAGCACTGAAAGTATACAAAAGGTCTTTTTATGCAGATGACAAATTGGTGTAGCCGAGTCAACCCAAAATCTTGGTACCAATGATGCTGGAAATTGTATGATAATGTGGCCTATTATTTAGGTCTAATATAAAATCAGAGAAATCTTGCAAATTCCCACTGGAGGGGAAATCAGATACAAAAGGCACTGCTGCCTTGGCTGTCTCTTGCTTGGATACCGAAGACCTTTAAACACCTAAACATCATGACTCATGAGAAGGCCAGAATATGCAAGTAACAGGATATATTAGGTTCTCAAAGTGGGACACCACCGGAACACTAACAAATGCTGAAAATACTTTAGTTATCTGAACATAACCATACCATCTCTACAACAAAATCTCAGTTAACAAAATCAGACTTTGGGATTCGCCATAATAAACAATGTCTCTATGATCCTGGCCTGGTGTTACCCCGAATAATTTGTGCTTTGGTAAAATGGAGACGTGATCCATTGTAGATTATTAGATACTCACAAGCTATAGATTTGGCCTGCATACTTGCCCTTAAAAAACCTCTTATATTACAGTTGCAAGTCAGGAAGGCCATAATTCTGCCTGCCTCCTTTCAAAAGAAAATTCCATCGCTAACCACAGTTGTTCTGGAAATTATATCAATTTACTAAAAATATTTTATCATTATTTCCACAAATAACAAAAAGCAGCAAGACTAATTTTGAATCTAAGGAACTACAAGAAAGTACTTAAAAAAATCACACCTATAATTGATCACAGAATTGCTTTTTTCTATTTAAGGGGAAGTAGGTTGGCTGTATGCTATCAAGTGTAAGGTACATTATTTCAACATCCCTGTTTGCTCAAAACGCAAAAGATGCTGCACATTCATGATAGCCCATACTACTTAACAGGTAAAGTTGCTTTCAATGTTGGCTCACGTTTGCTCCAAAAGTAACTTGCGTCTGAAAGGTAGTTGCCCCTTTGATTAGGTCTTAAAAGTATGATAAATGAAAAACACACTGTAATGGTCTCATGACTGAATGTGCTTAGCATTCTGTAAACCAAGGGAAATTTCACTTGTACAAACTGAAAAACACACACACGTGATATCAACATAGCCAATTACTGGGCGCTATTCCTTATTATAAACAGCTAAAACTCTGGAAATCTTTGCTCCAAAGGAGTGGCTCCTATAAGCTTTTCCTGAGAATTTTTGTCCTAGTGACATCCTGTATTTAAATGAAGTTTGTTGGAGTGTAATCATGACCAGTGATAAGTGGTCTGTCAGAAGACCGTCTTTTGAAACTGAAATGCTGATTTCATATGATTTCCGCTATCTAGTGGTGAAGAAAAAATGTTCTTAATTGAAGGGAACACTTTTACCATTAAGTAGGTCAGTAACCACAAAGATAATGAACACACATTACAAATGGAACTGTAACACACCATTCTAGCTCTCGAAGCATTGTAACACATACTTACACATATGCACACAGAAAACTGTGATAGGCAGTAAGAGGTGGATAGTCGAGCCCCCAGTACTGTAGATTGTTGTCACTTGTGTTGAAGTACCTACAGCATAGTAAAAAATAAGCGATAACATTCTCATTAGAGTGCAGTAGAACCAATAATTAGACTATAATATGTTAAAGATGACAACCTTTACACTCAAAAAAGAATTTAATTTTAAAAGCCCTGTTCTAATCAAGGAGTGTTAGCAATGTTATAGCGGACATTTTGTCTCTTACTAAAAGAGCAACACTTCTAACAACATAGTGAAAATCTGTGAAGTAGCATAAAGATGTGCCACTGGATGCCCTCATCTTTATTCTAAACCACCAAACAGAAAAGCAACATTTCAATCAAATGAACAGAACAGAAGTCATCTACCCAAAATAGTGATGTTGAAGGGCCTTTTTTTCCAGTATATAAAAGGGTACTAAACTTACCTTTTTATTACAAATACCTATACTGGGAGAGCAATCCCTAGATCTCTAAAAGTTATCTTTAAAGAGGCAATACTTAGCTTAGAAGGGGAAGGTGGAGTAGACTAAACAAGAATTATAACAATCCCTGCTTTAATGGTGGAGAGTACTTTCTAAATATAGAAAATTATTTTAGTAAATATGGTAAAGATGCCCTTAAAATCTACATGAGAACCGAAATGGAAAGATCAATGACAAGCAGTAGCAAAGCCAATAGGTTTCGTCTATGTGACTTCTATTGGCTGTGTCAATGTTATTGTAACATGCTGTTCAACATGGCTTTAAGTGAAAAAATAAATATGTTTTGAGAGCGCCAGTTGGAGCAGGAACGCTGTCGCCGGTGGGAGGCACCCCCACCCTGTCGACCGCTCCAGTGGGAGCTCTGGGAAGAGTCGGAGTCCAAGGGGGGCGGAGTGTGTTGTTTCACATGCTGGTGCTCATCATTCCAAGCGAAAACCTCCTCCGGGGTGTCGAAGAAGTAGGATTTGGAGTTGTAAAGTATCTTCATTCGGGCTGGAAACAAAAGAGCATAAGAAAGTTTCAAGTTGCGTAGGCGCCGCTTTGCGGCTACAAAGGACTGTCGCTGTTGCTGAACAATCCGGGTGTAGTCGGGAAAGGCCATGATGGGGTGAGACTCGAAGACCATCTGTTATTTATGCGTCCTGGCGAAGCGTAGTATGGCATCGCGGTCGGCAAAGTTAAGTAGACGGGCTATGACCACGGGCGGGCGGGCGCTCACCAGGCGGCGGCTTTTTAACCAGGGCACGGTGCGCTCTCTCAACCATGAAGCAGGATGAAAGGTCCTCCGCGGGCAGCAACGCCCAAAGCCAGGTGGAAAGTAAACGGCCCATCGAGGGCCCCTCGCAGCCCTCCGGAAAGCCAGCCAGGCGGATATTGTTGCGGCAGGCCCTCCCTTCCGCATCCTCGGCCCGGGGCGCGAGCTCTTTGGAGACCATGGCCACCTTATCCACCTTCTTCTGGAGGGCCGACACAGTATCTTTGACGTGAATACCCTCGTCTCGGCCTCCGTGATGCGGTCCACCGCCTTCCTGAGATCCTGACGGAGAAATGCAACCTCCGACCCCACTGCGCCAATTTGAGCTTCCAGGGAAGTGCGGGATTGCGTGAGGGCCTCCAGGAGCATCGCCTGTCGGAGGAGACACCTCCAGCAGCCCCCTTCCTAGCCGGTGCAGCCATGGCATACTGGTCCTTCTTCGGTTGCTTAGGTGGTGCCGCGCCAGTGGTGGGCTTGTCCATGGCGGCGCGCTGGACAGTCTTCGGGCAGCCAGGGGAGGAGCCGGCGGCGGGGCCAAGGAGGAGGACAGTGGGGCCCACCACAAAGCCAGTCTGAGCGCTCCCTAAGGTATAGCCTGGCACCCCTGTCCCTGCAAGCCCGGCCCAAAAGCAGCGCAGTTCCCTGTGAGGCCCGGCAGCAGAAGTCGGGCCACCGTGACCAACACCCAAGCAATGGCAGCGTCACCACAGTCTGTAAGCAGGCCTGGGCCCCTTCATCAGTATCCTCAAAGGGCCCAGCAGCCACCGTCCCCTTCACTCACCTGCAGTAGGCCTGAGTCCAGCAGCCTGTACGAAGGCCTTCTCAATCCCACGGTCCCAGCAGCAGGGGGGCGCCGCGATGACAGGCCGGGACCGGCCACCTCAAGAGGGCAACGGCGGGCCCACCAGCAATCGGGACTCTGGTCCCCAGCCCCAATGGTCTAGTGCGCAGGGGTGGGGGGGGTGGGGGGGGGGGGGAGAGAGCTTCGCAGCCGCGGCGCACTCCGTGTCAGCAGACGACGGCCCAACACACGCCGTCGCGGCAGGGCCCCCTCTTTAGGCCGCTCGGTCAAGGCCCAGGCAGGCCGCCGCTGCCTGCCCAGAAAGCGGGGGAGGGGCGCCATGGGACCAGGACTGCAGCCGCCTCCCCCGAAACCTGGGCTCTGCCTCGTGACCGGTGGCAGGCGAGCACACAGTAGCAGGGAATGAGGCATCCTGGCACAGCTCATCCAGGGCGCGCGGCCTCCGTCCTGCCGCCGCCGCCCCGCAGTACATCAATGGCGGCCAGCAAACGAGCGCACCGGCAGCCGGAGCGGGCCTCGCGGGACTCCATACGAAAACCGGCCCGCTCCCAGCACAATCGCCGTCTCAGCGACTCACAGCGGCACTGGCAGGGACCAGGATCAATGGCGGATTAAGACTCTGGCGGGAGCAAACAGCGGAACTCTACAGAGACGCTTCCGCCATGTTCGTCTCCCAAGCCATGCCCCATGTGTAGTATTTTAAACTGGATAAAGCACAGACGCCGATTCATTACCTAGGCTGATCGCTTTTTGTTTTAGGATTACTCTAGCAAGTATGTAGATATTTGAAATAGAGATTAGGAACCTGGTATAATTCTAAAAGTCCCAGTAGTAGGGTCATGCCCTCATAACTTAAGGGGTGAATTTAAATACTGATGCCTTGTTGCACAGTTAATTTAAGGTTCAAGTAACATATCAATCCCATCCCAGTTTGTGCAGCAATTCTACTCTGAAAAGATATTTTAATAATTTAGGTTTTAAATACTTTGTGTGATCACATGGTTTGCAAGAACTTGTGTATTTTATTCCCCTGAATCTGAACATTTAATTTCAAATGTTATCCTCATTTGCAGTGATGCCGCACTGAGAATGGAGACAGGCATGAGCGATCTAATTTTAAATCATTGTGTGACTCGAGTGTTTGCTGTTTCAATAATTCACATTAAGCTATTTACTACAAAACTGATTGGTGAAAAGGCAATCATGTTTCACTTTTATACTGATTATTCATCCTAAGCTTTTGAGCAGTTTGTTTTCACAGCTCGACAGCAATATATGTATTCTTAAATAGTCAACTGGTTAATGAGTAATATTATCTCTAAAGACCAGAGGCATTGTTTGATCTTCTAATTGGGTTTGATTTTAGCCAAAGGTATTGTGCAATCTTATAATGAAGATAAGTAATGTGTCAAGTTCACTACATCAATGAAGATATCCGAGACACTCTAAAGTATAGTAATTGGAGGATCATCGTTTTGTAATAAAGTTTGGATCCAAAAAACAGAGTACCATCACTTCTCACTCTCAAAGCAAGTGTTGCCAGTCTAGAGATTAAAGAATGTTATTATTTGTGTGATACAATATTTGGAGCCAACTCTAAAAACAGACTTCCATATCAAACAACCATCATGTCAATTAAAAAGATACATCTTAAGAACTTTTTTAGAATTGAGCTGTAACTAAAACTCCTCCAATTTATGTAGCAAATTATAAATATGAAGTAGAATTTTATGTCAGGACTGGAGGCGAGGATTATGCTCAAACTTTCTTTATTCCTTTTCCAGCAGCTTCAACTTTTACCGACAGAAAACAAACATTCCCATAAAGCATGTAGTAAAGGTCACCGTCATCCACAATCCAATAGGCAATTCACATGGTCTACAAGGGTGTATGCTTCCTGCGTGATTTCCTCTTTCCTCTCCTGCTTCCAGCAGATAAGTACTCTTTACCTCTCGCTTGTTTAGTGCCGGGGAATTTAGGGTATATTTCATGCATAAATGTATTTAGTTTGGGTAGCGATACGTTATTGAGTATTTAAGAGTTTGATTCTCTTTGTTTTAAGCCAGTTGGGGCCGCGGGAGTGGTTTCGTACGCTCCGCTCACGGCTCCCTCAACTGACGAGTCTCAGACAGCAGTGCGATGCACACATCGGAATAGCATGGGGCGGGTGTCTGCGCGTTTCCTTGATCCGAGTCACGCTGGTCGGCAGGATCAAAGAGTGCCAGACACAGTACCCGCAATCGCACACGTTGCCCGAGCGGCCTGGAAGCCCTTACCCTCGCAGCTTCAGGGTCAGTATTCACATTGTCTCAGCCTGACGCCTGCTCAGCGGGTCTATAATTTAAACGCCACAAAGGGGCGAGTGTGTGGTTCCTCAAGGAGGCTGATAGGGGCGTGCCCAGGCATTTAGGACACACAGTACAGTCAAGGGCGAGTCTCCCCTTAGCGGATTAATAAATCAGACTAGCACACTCAGCGTGCACAAAGTTGGTAACGCCAATCAAGCTACTAAAACTACTACTAAAAAACCCTACTAGCGCATAGAACTCTTAGATATACAGTTTGCCTGTTTGCTCTAACTACAGTAGTGCTTGCATTCATCATCATGGAGGACGAATATACAGAGGAGGAGTCTCTGCATGTTCTTCCCCTTGATGATGAGTTTTGCGATGCGGTGAATGCTTCCATCCACTAGGCAGTGGCAGCAGTAATGGGACCTTTTGAGCGCCCCATAATGCAAGTAGCATATGCGTACCAGGCAGATCAACCCCAGCGCCCCCGAAGCGTAAATGCCCCTCAGGCATGGATATGGGGGCTTTTGAGCGCTTGAAGAGGGTTTTCTTAGCCAGACCAGATGCAAGGTCACAGGATACCATACCAGAGGCTACCAGTTTACACGAAGATGGGGAGGACTCCTTGGGAATAGTGTTGCCCTCCTTAGACATACCCAAGGACTCAGAGGAGCTCTCTGACATGTTGGTCCCCGAGGATCTAGTTCTCCCCCGGTCCTTGGAGTGGGCGCCCTCCCCTCAAGGTCTCGGTGTTTGTGGCAGGGCGCTTTCACGAAGATCTTGAGAAGGAAGTATAAGCAAGTCTCAGAGCGGAATGCACCCGCCCTATCGAGCAAGGTGGCGATAACGCCAGAGGTTGACCCAAAAATGGCCACTATCCTGCAGAAATATATACGGGACCCATAATAGGGGATAGACAGATCGTGGAAATCCTGCCACGATATGCTATTAGATATCTCAGACCTCATTACTAAGATCTTGTAATTGGTGGAGGAGGGCAAACTGGTAGGTATCCCCCCCTTTCCCGGGAAGGGTTTCAGAATTTGGCGCAACACGCAATAGTCTTCCTGGGTAACACTAATTGCGCCCTCTTTACCTAGAGACGACAACTACTTTCTCCTGATAGTTGATCTCAAACTGGGAGACTTGGCTTCCTCTGAAGTGGGCACTGTGGCAGAAGGTAGGCTCTGCAGGGACCTAGTTTGTCACCACTTTTACATCTTTGGATAAGGCGCAGGCCTCCATTAAAAAGGTTTTTCACCCTAGAATTGTTGGGCCACCGTGGCAGAAGGCGCTCGGCTGGCCGCTTCTACACCCAAGGGCCTAAAAAAAGCAGCAAGAAAGACCAAGATCCAGGCAGACAAGCGTTCTTCCAATCAAGAAGAGGTTACAGAGGTCACGGTGGCAGAAGAGCAACCAGAGGCCACCCCTGGCCACATCAGGTGAGCCTTTCCCCTTCCCCATTTAAAGGTGGGTGGCAGGTTGGCGGTTTTCAAACACAACTGGAAGTCTATCACCTCCGACGCATGGCTGTTACAGACCATGCAAGGTTTTCAGATAGAATTCTACGGCTCTCCCGTACAGAATTTTCAGCCCCGTCTGCTGGTTTTTGCACAAGATCTGGTCACCCTTGTAGATCAGGAAGTGGAGGATCTGCTGCAAAAATGAGCGATCTCCACCCAAGAGGTTTCATCAGCAATATTTTTCTTGTAGACAAAACAGATTGAGGTCAACGACCGGTGATAAACCTAAGAGAGTTCAACCAATGGTTGGTCTACCGCCACTTCAAAATGGAGGGCATCGATCTTCTGCGGGACCTCCTTCAACCTGACAATTGGATGGCCCGTTTGGATTTGAAGGACGCGTATTTGGTGGTCCATATCTTTCCCAAAACCAACGTTTCTACAGTTTCAGTGGAAGGATCAGGCGTCCAAGTTTACAACCCTCTCTTTTGGTCTTTCTCTGGCCCTTGGTGCTTCACCAAGGTTCTCAAGCCAGTGCTGGAGACACTAAGAGCGAGGGGCTCTCGTCTCATCATTTATCTAGATGAAATTCTGCTCCTCGAGCAATGACCTCTCTGCCTCTCACAACAGGTGAAGGAAACAGTAGACATTCTCCAATACCTGGGGTTTGTGACCCACGTCAAGAAGACGCTTCTGAAGCCAGCCAAACAGGTGACCTTCCTGGGGTTTGTTGTGAACTTGGTGACCTGCACCCCGAGTCTCTCAGCGAGGAAGACGGCCAAGATTCACAGGGAACTCAGGCGAATGCTTGCACGTTCCTCCATCTTGTTAAGGCAGATGCCTCGGTTGATAGGCCTTCTCGCCACGTCAATTCAGGCGATCTTCCCAGGGTCGCTCCACTACAGAGCTTTGCAAAGCCTGAGGGCTTCTCATCTTTGCAGAGGGCTGCAATATTCCGACCAAGTGCCCATTACAGAGTAAGCGTACATAAAGATGAGGTGGTGACTGGATCACATGGAAGCCTGGAATGGCAAAGCCATCTTTGGCTGCGATCCAGACTTAGTGATAGAATGCGATGCCAGCAAATCAGGAAGGAGAGCTTGATTTGGCAACTTTTTTACAGGAGGAAAGTGGTCCGCTGAGGAAAGCCAACTCCACATCAATTGCCTAGAGCTGATGGCGGGTTCCTTCGCAATCCAGTGTTGGAAGAAGGACAAGGTGTCTTGCAATGTCCTCCTGAAGATGGACAATGTTTCGGCGGTCCGTTACATCAACCATCTCGGGGGAACAAAGCCCAAGGTCCTAGCGGACCTGGTCAAGGACATTTTTGTCTCTTGCCACAACATCTCAGTGACAGTGGAATAGCTCCCAGGAATGTGATAGATTGGTGCTCCAGTAGCTGGTCAGACATGAGCCTGTGGCAACTACATCCACCGTCCTTCCAGACACTCCACAACATGTGGGGTCTGTTCTCAATAGATCTCTTTGCATCCTGTCTGGATCACCAACTACCACGATTCTTTGGTTGGAGGCCAGACCCCCTCGCTACTGCGACGGAGGCCTTTCTCTAAGATTGTGCAGGGAGACGAGGTACACTTTTCCCCCGTTTGTGATGATAATGAGACTCACTGCACAGGTCCGCAGACAACAGGCGAAGGTGGTGTTGATTACTTAGTATTGGAGGTCTCAAGTGTAGTTTCCAGTTCTTCTGAAACTTTCCTGGGATTCTCCAATCCTTCTACCCTGAGTTCCGTTTATTCTGAGGGATGCCTAAGGCAATTCCCATCCTCTAGTCCAGCAAGGGCGAATGCCCTTGGTGGCCTTGTGGTTTTCAAGTATGCCTGGAGCGTCTCAGGCCAATCAAACAATGCACAGAGATTACTGGGAGCAGCGTGGGCCGACAACACAAGCAAGCGCTACACATGAGCATGGACCAGATGGGTTGGTTGGTGTGTTTGGGATGACCAAGATCCCATGGGGTGCGAAGTGGTAGCCATTATGAATTTCTTAGCGTCATTAGCGGCCCAAGGCCTAGCCTACCGCACTTTCAACTCTTATAGGTCAGTGAGCTCAGCAGACCATGTGCCCGTTCAAGGGCCCCCAGTTGGGGAACATCAGATGATCTGTAAATTGATGCGAGAAATTCACCTCACGCTTTCTCTGGAGCCCAGGTACTCGTCATTATGAGATGTCAATAAGGTTCTACAACTATTCCAATCGTACCAACCCATTTGTCTCGTAAGGAACTGTTAGCTAAACTGCCCATGCTGAATGTTAGAGCTCTAGACATTTCTGGAAGGGTTTCACCCCGCAAGGGGTCACCTTCCATATTGATCGTAGAACCCAATCAGATTGCAGAATTGTGTCCTATCCAGCATTTGAGAATTCCCCTAAGTTGTGCATAGTCCGCTGCCTCAAAGAATATGAGAGTATGACGGTAGAAACTCGTCCACCAGGGGGAACGCCAGTTAATGATTTCCCTAAGGAAGCCTTTCAAGCCAGTTACGCCACAAACCATAGTCCGTTGGATCAGATGGGTGTTGCAGGAGGCAATTTGGCGTCCATTCATGAGGGGAGCAATGGCTTCAAAAGCTTTCTCCCTGGGGGCCAGGTTAGAGGATATTATAAATGCCGCAGACTGGTCATCAGACTCAATGTTCAAGAGATTCTATTTTAAAGCGGTCATGGACATGGTGTCGTTGGGGGTGGCTAAGCTTTGAACGAACACAATCCTAGCCTCCGGTCCTGACATAGAATGAAAATTGTCCTAGTAATCAGGATGGAAAGTTTTAATTCTATAGATGATGCGGAGGTTAGGATTATTCCCGCCAGAGGCTCAGAGAGACCTGATCCCAGCACGGAATCTTTAGGACATATGACCATCAAGGTGGAGCCCTGTTGTATGGTATAAGTATGTGCTTTTGATGCTGTCTAATCTTCTAGTTTGCGACCCCTGGGGGGAAGGGATAATGCTTTCCATTTTTGTCTCGGAGATCGTGAAGGAGGTGCTGGACACAGGAGGCAGGGTGATGTTAGTCATGTTAGACCTGTCGGCGGCGTTTGACACCGTCCCCCACGAGGATCTCCTCACTAGACTTCATAACATCGGTCTAGGGGGGACGGTGCTCAACTGGTTTCGTTCCTTTCTGGCCAACCGCCGGCAGACGGTCTGGGTCCCACCCGGGTCCGCCGAGATGCCGCCATTGGGAGTCGGAGTGCCTCAGGGCTCTGTACTGAGCCCCACTCTATTTAACATCCTTATGACCCCTCTGGCGACACTGGCGGAGTCCTACGGGGCCCGGATCGTCTCTTATGCTGACGACACCCAGCTTCTATTCACCTGTCGTAAGAGCGAAGAGTTCGATGGAGAAAGGATCTGCGAGTGCCTTGGGGCTGTCTTTAGCTGGTTTTCACACAACAGCCTCAAATGCAACTCGGACAAATCCGAAATACTATTCTTCGGATGCCCATCAGAACCAGATTGGCAGGGATGGTGGCCTGCTGACATGTTCCCTCCCACTCAGTCCTCTAAGTGGGCTAAGAACCTGGGGGTTAAAATTGACAACGAGCTCTCGCTCAAATCCCAGGTTTCCACTCTTACGGGAACATGCTTTGGGATACTCAGAATGTTGCGCAAGTTCTTTCCCCTTCTCTCGGAGGAACATCGGAGGATCACTGTTCAGGCACTCATAGGGTCCAGATTGGACTATGCAAATGTCCTATATCTGGGTCTGCCTGAATACCTCCTCCAGCGTTTGCAGGTTACTCAGAACGCTGCTGCTCGTGCAATTTTTGGCCTGCACCGCCGCACCAGTGCCTCCAATCTCCTCGTATCCCTTCACTGGCTTCCGGTGCGGAAGAGGATACTTTTCAAGGCCATGACTCTCGCCCATAAGGCCTTGCATGGCAATGGTGCCAAATATCTTCAGAGGAGGCTGGACTTCTATCGACCTGTACGATCCCTCAGGTCAGAAGCTTTGGCTTTGGCTCGGGTGCCACGCATCAAAAGGGCTCGGCTAGGCGGCCGGTCCTTTAGCTTTCTTGCTCCGCAGCTATGGAATTCCTTACCGGTGTCCTTGCGAAACACCGCTAACCTGCTTGCCTTCAGAAAAGACTTAAAAACCTGGCTGTTCACTGGATAATCTGCCCCCTCTTTAGGCCCCTGCTCTTTTTACTGTTATGTTTTCCAGCTCTTTCTTTGGTCTGGAGCACAAAAGCGCCGGGACACTCCTTTGGAGTAGCCGTTGCGCTATAAAAGTCCCATTTAACATAACATAACATAACATAACATTCATATTGTGATATGATTGCACCATGTTCTAGTGATGCTTTCCTGAGTTTACCTTGAGATCGGAGTCATTTATTTATTTATTTATAAAGTTTTATATAGCGCAAACTTGATCCCGAAGGATATCAGAGCGCTTTACAGTTTGAGGCAAAGGTAACAAATCAGAACATTAGTCTAACATGGGGAATCTAATGGGCATTGAGATGTTTACTCCTCTCAAAATCTGGGTTTGTTTTCGACTTCTTCCAGGTTCTGAGAGTTCCAAGGCAGACTGACAAGACTCTCGGATAATAAGGTTGTAGTCAAGAAAGAGGAAGTCACGCAGGAAGACCTTGTAGATCATGTACTGCCTATTTGTAGATCGTGGATGACATTTACTACCTGCTTTATGGAAACGTTAGTTTTTGTTGATTAAAGTTGAAGCTGCTGGAATAGGAATAAAGAAAGTTTGAGCATAATCCTCGCCTCCTGATCCTTAATAGAATTGAAACTTCCCGACATGATTACTAGGAAATATTTCATTCACAGGCTAAATTTCCTCCACCACAGGAACATTACTGAGGAGCAAACTAAGCCAGCATAATTTACTTCATAGTTACATTTTCCTTCAGAAGTTGGAAAATGTTCTTTTAACAGGACCTCAAAATCTAACTCTTCAAGGCTTTCTGAACTGAATCATTTTGGGCAGTGCCTAAATCGCTGGTTGTATTGAATGTAGTCGCAAAGAGGCGTGAAGATCAACGTTTGTCCCTTTTCTTAAATTGTGAATTTTGTATAACCAGAAAACACAGGCTGAATTGACAAATAAGATGTATTTCTCTCGGGTACAAAGGAGTATGCTTAGGTAAAAGCTTAAGATTGTAGACAATGGCTCTGAAATATTACACACTTCCTAACGCGCATACAATGGAAGGGACTCTGTTACAGTGTAAGACACGGATTTGAGTTTTCTCAGCCACCTTCATCCATCCACCCCCAGTGGTATTCCTAGATTTTTGGGCTTTACGTGTTAAGGCAGCAGGTGCTGGAATTGACCTGGGAAGCTAAATTAAATATTTGGATACTCATTTTGAGTATTAGGAGAGTGCTACACTTTACACCAAAATAATTTAAGTAGTTACATAGTTCTGAACTCCCTGGAGTGTACTGTTATAACAAGCTGAGAGCCCAACATAAAGTTAAACAAAATAATTTAACTCCAATAGTTCACACATTCACTTTATGCAGCAGGGCAGACCTGGAGTAAATGACACACTTTAGTTATTGCAGCTTTCTAAATACTCCTACTGAACCACAGCTACAATTTGGAATTGAGGCGAAGGGCCTGGTTCCAGGGTGGGTTTCAGATACAGGAGCTGTTGGAAATGTATTGTTACATTTCTCTACTCCTCTATTGGCAGGGGCTAGCAAAGGTGAATTTTCCATCTTTTTAATTCATCTTAGTACAGGAAGATACTATCAATTAAGAGATCACCCAAATCCAAGACAAATGTCAGAGAATACCATGACAAAAAAATGTGAAAGCTACACCAAAGTCAGCAGAATTAAATCTCTGAGGAATGCATACCTGCCAACTAAAAGAATAGAGCATAGAGCCTCAGCAGTCTCTGTGCACAATGTCTTCATGTGGGGTACAGGCCTTGTAAAAGCCCACTTAGATGCTAGGTGACCAGGCAATATCTTTCACTGTTCAGAAATAGTAAAACAATCTTTACTGCAGAATCATAACAATCAATACCTACTTACCCACCAAAGTGAATCATGACATAAGGGTACATGTTCTAGCAAAAAGGCTAATGGAAAGACTAAATTATTAGACTTCGAGACACTTGGAGCCCAGCTATGATACCATTCTTTGATCTATGTCCATGGCATCACAAATTGCAAGCCCCTTGCGAACACTTCATGGGTGCTAGTGGTCCACCAAATCACTTCTGAATTTCATATGAGGTTAGCCATGGAATAGACGAGAATTCCTGCAATGGAAGCTATCCTATATAAAGTCTTCACCGAAAAACCCAGCTACACCTTGTTGGGACAGAAAAGTCTTGTGCATGGTGATGGACGTGTACCCCTGCCCTTGGTGCCCCAATTGCAAGGATTTCTGATCTCGGATGCTGGTTTTTGCCATCAAGGGTAAACGCAATCATGCGCATGCACCACAGATTTGCTTGACTTTTTGGACCAGGAGGGAGGCGCCTAAAGCACTGCCTTCATTGTGGTGAAAGGCTACTGCCTCTGCCAGGAGTTAAGTAGCACGAATGTGGTGTTGGCAGCATACCATGTAATTATCAGTAAAAGTACACAGGTCTTTTTACATGAGTCACTGGAGTGAACACTACAGACTTACTCATGTAAAGTTTTGCTGCTGTGTGCTTAATCACCCTTTGCCTACTTCAAGTTAGTATGTAGTACTGTGCCACGCACATGTTGTATGCATGTCCTAGGTGCTTGTGTGCCTGTGAATACATGAACAATTATGGATTCCATTTTGGGAGAGCCAGGGCTGACGGTAGAAGTATGAGGAGGTAGAGTAATCCCCTGTTAGAACTGGCTATTTCTGGTTGGCTAAGGCTTACGCCAAAGCTAGGCAGAAACCACCATTCTAGTCAGGGCAAGGGAGTCACACGCCAAGATAACCTCTGCTCACCCCCTTGGTAGCATGGCACGAGCAGACAGGCTTATCCCGGAGGCAATGTGTAAAGCATTTGCGCACGCACACAACAGCAACAACATCCTAGGCACACCACAAAAGGAACTCTACACAAGGTTATATAAAAATAACTTTTGCATTGTCAAAACACATCAGATAGCAATCACACAATATACATTGTGCCAACTGGCACAGGCAATATTCACAAGGGATTATTTACAGGACAGGGCCACATGGGCCACTGTCAGACTCAGCACTTAGTAGAAATAGCACTTCTAGAACATAGAATAAGTGTCACACAAAATAACAATTATAGATCACAACCAGTAACCACTGTTAACAGGGAGGTACACACTACGCGATACTAATAACCATAGGCCTAGATCACGCATGGACACATAACCTCTCTAGTATAACTATACCAAGAAACCGCTGGTATACGTGCGCTCTACAAGTAATTTTAAACTCAAACTCAAACTCAAACTAGGACACAACTACCTAAGAATAAAAATACATTCAGGGGTATAGGCAAGAACACATTACACATGATGCATAAAAACATTTAGAGGTGCAAGGAAAACACATGCATAATAGCATAATTCATAACAGCACATAAAGCATATTAGCGCAGAAATCATATCTAGGCCTAACCAGTAAAACTACAGTAGGCAATCTCCTCACTAATCTAAACACACATAGGTAAGCACACAGCAAAAACACATGATGTATAACCAACACATTCAGAGGTGTAAGAACAAGGCACATGACGCATAAAACCACATTCAGAGGTGCAGGAAAACACAATTACACAAAACTTACATAAGCCACCACCTGTGGCAGTCCCTAGGCCAACTGGTCTTGTTGGGGCTAATGTCCCAATGTCAGGAGCCTAAACGTGGCAGCTGCCCACTAATTGCTGGGCAGCTGTAGAACAATGATGGGGGCCAACGTGGGGGCCTCGGGCTCTAACCACATCACTGGTGTCCCCCAAGAGCCTCGCTGGGCTCTCATAACAAAATGGCACTCTGAGCCTCTCTCCGGGCTCTAGAACAAAGGTTGGCTTGGAGCCGCACGGCTCTACAAGAAAGAATGCCCCAGAGCCTCTTGTGGCTCTAAACAAAAAAATGCCCCCTCGAGCCTCTCTGGGCTCGTCAGCACATGGAGCTGTTTGAGCCTCTCAGGCTCTCAATCAGGGATGCAGCCTCACTGGGCGGTGGGGTCCCTCACGGGGGACCCGGGAACACTTGGGCGCCTTGAGCCTCTCTTGGGCTCTCAAGACAGATAGGTGTTTCTGAGCCTCTCGGGACTCTGAGCCTCTCGGGACTCCGGAAACAAACAGGGCAAAGTACTCCCACGAGCCTTCCAGGCTCGTAACTCAGGGGAGGCTGGGTGGAGCCTCTCGGGGCTCGAAATCACTAAGAATGCCCCTGAACCCCTCGTGGGCTTCACAACAACGAGCACAAGATCGCGCTACTTGTGGGAGGGGGGGTGGCGCGGACACCGGCAATGTGTCCCGGCGCCCCACCCCTTCTCCTCTGCCACACTCACCGGGTCTGGCGGCGGCTGGGGACGGAGAGCTCCCGCTCCTTGGGACTCTCTGATGCTGCGGACTCCTCGCTCTTCCTGCAGGCGGCCAGGGCTCTCCCTTCGCTCGGGAGCCTCGGGACGGACAACGCAGGCTGCTTCCTGCTTCTCACTCCTCCCCCGATGACGGGGCGGGAGGCTCGGCCGGCTGGGCCAAGCCCTCTGGTGACCATGACGGCGTCGAATCGGCAGTCCACAGCGGCGTTTAGCACGATGAGGGGCTGAATCCCTCGAGAAGCACGCAACCACAGGAGCAAATGCCGGGTGGGCACCGGCTGGTTTAAATCATAAATCGAGGTGGGCACTCGATATCACTAGCAATCTGGGCAAATGCCGGGTGGGCACCGGCCAAAGCTCCCAAGCGCTATAGGCAATAAAGCGCTCCCCCAGCGCTTCAGGCACAAACCAAGGTCCAAGTAAAAATTAAGCGCTCCCAGGCGCTAAGGGGGCAGAGTCCATCAAGCCCCCAAGGCAAAGACTCCCATAGCAAAGGGGTCCCAGCATCCAGCAAGGGATCCCAGGAAAAGGTATCCAGAGTCCAGGACCTCAGCAGTCCATAAGGTATCCAGGGGCTGGGCAGGGCCCATGGAGGCAAGCCTTCCCCCTGGGCCCAAGCAGCAGCACGCCCCTGGCAGGATTCAAGTCAGAAACAAGAACATTTTGTAAGGGGACACAGCCCCTTTTTATACAGAGAAAGCCTTTGTCTAGCAGGGTCCAGCAGTGTGAGAACCAGCTACAACTGGTTATAGGGAACTCCTTTCACTGGCCAGGCTAGGGACATCAGACGCACCACAGGGGGTGGAGCCAGTATTGTGGAGGGAAAACCCAGCCCCATTCAGGCCCAGGTGCACCCCTCCCCTCACATCAGCACGCTAATCACTCCATTCACCACCGGGGCAGACCCACCCAGACTCTTGGAGCCAGGCTCACCAGCCAGCTCCAGCCAATCACACACCAGACACAAATTATACAAATATGCTAACTTCTAGAAGTGGCACTTCTACACTAGACACATTCATGCAGCATACATAATTGCACAGCATTCAATCTCACGAGTTCGCACATACCAAACTCGACCCTGCACTCCCCACACATCAGGAACTATCATGGTCACACATATTCCCCATGCATTCCTATGGGAGGGCAGGCCACTCTCACCACACCCACACACACAGAGCGCACGCACTTTACACTGGACCACAGTGAAAAAGTGCACAGAGACCTAAAATCACAAACACCAGGTTACAGAAACAGGCTAGGAAAAAACAAAAAGTTTCGGGGTGAACCTGCCAAAAAGGGCCAGGTCCAACATCCCCCCTAGTAGATTTGTGGATTGCTGCATTCCTCTGAGCTGGGTGGAACACACACTGGAGGAAGAACAGCCAGGCTCTTCAGTTCACTTCAAAGTTTGTCAGATGCTTCAGTTCACTTCAAGGGGGAAGATAGAGAGAGTGAGAAAAGAAAGAGAGAGATGCGAGACATATATCCAACGCTAGTCTAACTTCATTAAACTGCGTGTTTCACTCTAATTAGAATTTCATTAGGTCACAACTTCTTAGCCTTCTAAGAAGATATTCTAAATCAAAAGATATAGAATGCAACCATACTTACTTATATTTTAATAATGATTGATGGTTGCTAAGGATTAACAATACTGTAATGTGCTTTCATTTTGAATCTCGACTAAACGTAGCCTGATTAAGACTTTAGCTGAGTATTTTACACTTTACGTTTACTAGTATGCAGTTTCCAGCAGAAGTGAAGCGATGCCGGTCACAGGAGCCTCCTGTACCCGGTGTGATAGGAAGATGCAACTCTCAAGGACATTCAGATGTGTACCTAATTGTGGGAGAGTGGGAATTTGGGGAGTCGATGGATCAAATGCCACCACGGGATTGCTTTTGGATGGGAGAGTGAATTATGAATGTTCCGGACTCTACAGTTGTGCTTTTCATTAGTGTTTCATATTTAGTTACAGTCAGCCTCTACTCTGACTTAGAAGAGAGCATGCCTTTCTGTTGGGTCACTCTCTTCCTCCCTCCACTCCCCACCCCCCCCCCCCAGGAGAAAGCTTAATGCCAGACACTCTTCCGTTTCCTCTGAACATCTACTGGAGTGTACAGAATGCGGACACCTTCTCATTTTATTTATTTTAAAAGTTTTATATAGCGCATACATAAGTCCTGGGGGCATCAGATCGCTTTACAACTGATAAGAAAAGAAGAGGCATGTACATCAAACAGCAAAGTGAGCACGAAAAGGTACAGGCTGTAAGAACTCAAAACAACCGTTCATAACACAGTTGTAAGTAGAGCAATAGTCGAGGGTGAGGGCGACGTGTCACATCGGGCCCAAAGAGTAGAGGTTTTAGGGCGCAAATGTGTTCATCAATAGCATTTTAACTTCATTTCTAATTATGCCACTGAGGGATTCAGTCTGATTTCAGGAGGCAGGTAGTTCCAAATTCTTGGGGTGATACACAAGAAGGCTCAGTGGTAAGTTTTCTTTTTGTAGAATTTCTGCAGTTTCAACAGTAAGGTACTAGAACTCAAAAAGGATCTGCAGCCACCAGAAAGCTCTAGTTTTTGAGCAAGATGAATCAGGGTGTTGAAGTGTAGGGCTTTATGTGTCATGCAGCCAATTTTATTTTGTGAAAATATTTTTATTAAAGAAAGTGACAGACAATTTACTTTTGTGCAAATAATTCCATAGTGCAGGGCACAGTTATTATCACATTGACAATTAAGTTCAATCAGACATATAAATTACATTTTTTGCTCCCTATCCTTATTTCTCCGCAGTTCTAACAGCACCACAGGGGACACACATCTCCTCTGTACAAATTCCATTTGGACCACTTCCTGTCCCATTTCTTTGGGCACCCTCTTGCGGGAGTTGGCCAGTCTCCATATCTGCAGCGTGTGTTGAGTTGGGCCTATAAACTGCTTTCTCAGTGGACAAGAGTAAAGTGCCCCAAGATAGCCAGCCCTATCCATCTGATATCTATCTAAAGCACATGTCGGATCATCCGGTGGGGTGTATCTCCACCTATTTACAGTCAACAATTGAGAGGCCCAGTAGTACAACCGTATGTCAGGTAACGCGATGCCTCCATCATACCATCCCTTCATCGGTTTTTGAAGCGCTATTCTCGGGGCCCTTCCATCCCATAGCAGAGTACGCACCTCCCCTTCTACCGCAGTAAAGTATGCATCTGGAACTCTATGTGGGCAATTTTGTAAAACATATAAAAAACTCTGAAGAGCAAGCATTTTAAAGAGGGCAGCACCGCCTATTAGTGACGATGGCAGGGATCTCCAATGTTGGACATCTGCTCGCAGTCGCATCAACAAGGGCGCTAAATTGCGACCATAAAAGATGGCCAGATCTGGCTTGACAAAGATCCCCAGGTATCTAAAACCTTCCTCCGCAACCATCAGGGCACAGTCTTTTGGAAGACGTGGGGTCTGTTCATAAGTACATATAATACTGACTTGCCCCAATTAACAGCGTATCCTGAATACTTTCCAAAATTGGTAAAAGTGTTAAAGACAATATGAATGGATCTGTAAGGATTCGCAAGATATAACACTAAATCATCTGCGTAGAGTGATATTCTACCTTCACAATCATGGGACCACCGCAGACCCCTGGTCATAACATCCCGCCGTATCCACGCCGCCAAGGGCTCCAACATCAGCGCAAACAACAACGGCGACAGAGGGCAACTCTGTCTGGTGCCTCTGCGAGAGAGAACCGTCTGGACGTGTAGTTGTTCACTCTGACGTGTCCCGATATCTATACGAATATAATAAAGAGCGAGCCCAAACCTTTGAGGCGGGTAATCTCAGGAACCACAGCACCAATCACAACACCCAATACAACGTTGGAAAGGGCAGTTGCAGCAGAAGGACATAGGCTATGCAGAAGCCCACCATATACATTTATACAGTAAAAGAACCGTGCCAGCAAAGTAGTCCCTTGTGGGCGTGTCTGCGTTGTGCTGTGGGCGTGTGCTGGGGGCGTGACAAACGCTGGGGGCGTGTGGTACGTTCCGCTCTTCATGTCATGTCTCATATCGTGTGCTAATCCCACCCTGCTCCCTTTAAATACCCCTGCACCCCATAATCATAACCCACCCTTATTCCTTAAAATACCCGAACACCCTTAAACACTTACCCATGTTAACCCTATAAATATACCCTGTACCCCCAAATCCACACCTACCCCTGAACCCTAAAAATACCCCTGTACCCCAAAACCCAAACCTAGCCCTGAACCCTAAAAATACCACTGTACCCAAAAACCCAAACTTAGCCCTGAACCCTTAAAATACCCCTGTACCCCAAAACCCAAACCTGCCTCTGAACCCTAAAAATAACCCTGTACCCCAAAACCCAAACCTACTCCTGAAACCTAAAATACCCCTGTACCCCCAAACCTAGCCCTGAACCCTAAAAATACCCCTGAACCCCATAACCCAAACCTAGCCCTGAACCCTTAAAATCCCCCGTACCCCCAAACCTACCCCTGAACCCTAAAAATACCCCTATACCCCAAAACCCAAATCTATACCTGAACCCTAAAAATATCCCTGTACCCCAAACCCATACCTATCCCTAAACCCTAAAACTACCCCTGTACCCCATAACCCAAAACTATATCTGAACCCTTAAAATACCCAAACACCCCAAAACATATATCTCAGTACCCCAAAACATATACCCCAATACCCATACTTACCTTATCCAAACATTTTAAAAAAACATGCTTTTACGATTCATGCATTTACAACGAATTTCGTTGTAAATGTAGGCGTGGTAAAAGCATATAGATGTAATGCCATGCGTTATAATGGCATTGCAGAGTCATGGTACTTTTGTAATGAAAGTATGCGGAGTGAAGGTATGCGAAAAGAAAGTTGCGGAATAATGGGTGTTTACCCTCCCCCGGTATGTACATTGGTGGCACGGCGGCCCACATCTCTATATTATACTGGATGTATGACATCACAACGCATGCTTTTACCACGCATGCTTTCACATCGCAAGTTTTACAACACATGCCTTTACAACGCATAGTGTTGAGGGGTGCTGGATAGTGAATAATTTAATTTATTATTCCAACTCCAGGCCACGTGGATAGTAGGGAAGGTGTTGGATAGTAAATTAAATCTATTCCCTATCCTAGAGCGCCCCCAGCGCAATGCGTTGTAATGGTTTGCGTTGTAAAAGTTGTGATGTAAAGGCACTGCGTGGTAAAAGTTGCGTTGTAAAGGATGTTTCCCAATCACTCTCATTGATGGCCAGCACCAACACACACACTTTTAGACACACCTTCCGCCACAAGTTCTAGAATTGCGAACTTTAAAGCTGGGGAGCTACGTTCGAATCTCGGCATCAGCTCAACATCCTGTGATTCCAGGCAAATCGCTTTGTCATCCCGTGGCTACCACAAATGAATGTGTTCTTCTGTAATGTAATTTGTGCTCATGCCATGTTGTCGAGTTCACGCTATATAATATTGCAAGGAAAAATACAGTAGGGGAAAAATATAGTAGGGAAACGAGTTCACACACTACTGAACGAGCACTCTTAAGTGCATCAGCCGTGCACTGTGAATCGGAGCGTTTCACAGGCCTGTCACAGATAAGAAATGCTATCAAAACGAAATCCTACAAAACAATATACTACTGGCCCGCAGCAATTTATGCCCGGACAACATCTGGACGGGCTGCTACTGTCAGTATAAAGTAGCCGCACCCATCGCATGAATTTAGGGCCTAATCCTGCTCTATCCAAGACCCCAAACATATATGACCATTCAATTGAATCAAAAGCCATGGAAGCGTCTAGGGATAGTATGACTGAGTCTTCTTCTAGGTATTTCTGTTGAGCCAGCACGTTGTGAAGTCGACGGATATTAAGAGCTGTATTTTGTCCTGGCATAAAGCCCGACTGATCCGGGTGCACCAGGGAGGATATCACTTTCCCTAATCGTGTAGCAAGCACTTTCGCCAGAACTTTCGCCTCTACATTAATTAGAGAAATCGGTCTATAGGAACGGCAATCTTCCACCGGTTTACCAGCCTTATATATAACGACAATGTGCTTGCCAGCCGCTGATCTGGGGGTAGGGTTCCCTTTTCCCAGCTCTCCTGATACATGCCCCGTACATGGGGGACCACCTGGGAGGCCACTACCTTAAGAAACTCCACCGGGGTACCATTTGGCCCCATCGCCTTACCCGATTTAACTTGGCCAATGGCTCTCCGGATTTCCTCATCAGAGAGATCTGCCTCTAGGGACTCCCTGTCCTCGTCCCAAAGAGTGGGCACTTCACATTCCGCCAAAAGTTGATGCAAATCTTCCGTGGTATATATGGAAAAAGGCGAATATACGTTTTCGAAATAGTCAGCAAACGCTTCTGCTATTTCTTCCGGGCGAGATATAACTTCTCCCTTAGGCGTCTGCAATCTGGGCACCCAACTTGAACCCTGCTCCTTCCTCTCCAGCCAAGCCAGCGTCTTCCCTGCCCTATCTCCCAGCTCATATAACCGATGATGGGTAGCCGCCTGCATAGCTAGCATATGTTCTCCACGCTGAGTGATGGGACATCAGCCAGGGACATCAAAGACAACCTGACCCTGGAGCACCAGTGCCTGTCTGCTTGCCAAGACTAGAGTCCTCTGTAAGGAAGAGGAGAACACTGGAGATAGTGGGATCCAGTGGGGGATTCTGGCAAGTGAATCTATATAGCGCGGTGTGAGGAGACAGCTGCTTCACTGATTGGCATGTTGCGAGTGTGCAGGTTCAAGTCAATGACCCCATAAGGGGGCTGCCGTAAAATTAGCCATGGTCAGCATCACGGTTATGCTGATCGGGCCAACCTTGTATGCCAGATGGGGCTACCATGAATATTACTGCCATGCCGATTGGGCCATAGACCATTTGCAGGATAAGCCCAGTGATTCCATTTGCCAGGTGGTGATGCTGTGGAGATTACTGCTGTGCCTATCGGGCAAAACCTTTATGCAGAGTAACATTAGCGGTCCCATATGCAAGGAGGGCCGTCACAATGTACGGCGTAAGGTCAGTGACCCAATAGATCAGTGGGGGGCCACTGGAAAAGTTGCCAAGTTCAAGCAGTGATCTTGTGAGGAGAGTCCACTTTGGTGATGCATGCGGGGTCCAAGCTCTGACTGAGGACTGGAACTGAAGCAACCTACCCACCTCCCCACCACCTGTGGGAAGGATCAGGGGAAATGACCGTTTCGCAAGAGGATGCATTGTGGATGCCCAGCCTCTGCACCTACTGAGCCATGAATGCTACTCACCAACAGCAATAGCTCCTGCTCTCTGTGGACGCTCCAGTCACACCATCCTCGCAGGAGCAGGTAAAACTGATCACAGAACCAGAAGGCCCTAGGGAAACTTGTTCTGCTACATATCACTTTGGGCGCTGAACACTTTAGACTTATCAGAGCTGGACTCCAGGGACTTGGACTACTAGTGGGGGCCTAACCTGAATGTTGCCTATAGTGAATAGGGAACAACCACTACCGCTAGTGAGAGGGAAGTGGGGCTCTGGGACCTGCTTACTGACCAGTAAAGCCCGGACGTCAGGGGGCTGTGTGAATTGTTTGTGTAGGCCTATTTCACTTTGTGTTTGTGTACAAATAATAATTTTGTCACAAAAGAAAGTATTTGTCTGGAAAATCATTTATTGCGGAGTTGTGAGCCTGTACTCACCTCCTGTATCGACCTCCTTCCGAAATGCCTTGAACTGCTTGACCAGCGACATCACTGAGAGTCAAGTGCGGAAGGGGTCACTGGTCCAGTTGCTCAGAACCCATAGTAGGTCGAGCCCCAGGAAATCAGGAGTAAAAGGTCTCAACTTCCACAGTTGGGCCCAGTAACTCTTGCTTGCCCTGTGGTCCACTAAAAAGTGTTCCGACACACTTTAAAACCCTAATTTTAACATATATTGATAGAACGCTCTTCTCTGCCAAACTATGGAACTCACTGACAACTTGAACAGGATATGTATGCAAGCCTCCTCCTCACCCACCTTTCTGAGACCCAAGTGGAAACAGCCACAGTGACATGTCACAACATGATCTGAGCAACATTCTGACCCTCAAACACCACATGTAATTCTTTCCTTATAAACTACCATTCCCTCATACACATCCCATCTAAATATGCAATTACTGGCTTTCAAAACTATGATACAAGATAGCGGTACAGCGATCGCTGAGCCTTCTCCAAGGCGAGGTCGCCCCCACTCCGCTGCTCCTGCCTGCTGCCTGCCTGAGCCTTGCTCCGCTGCCTCGTTGCTGCCTGCCTGAGCCTTGCTCCGCAGCCTCATTGCTGCCTGCCTGAGCCTTTCTCCGCTGCCTCGTTGTTGCTTGCCTGAGCCTTGCTCCGCTGCCTCGCTGCTGCCTTCTGTATTCTTCCCCCTCCTGCTGCCCCACTGCTACCTACGTCGTTTTCCTTTCCCCTCTGCTGCCACTTTCGTTTTTCCCTTTTCTTTTCCCTTCTAATTTGCCTGCTTGCCCTGTGTACCCCTTCCACCCCTCTGCTGCCCTCCCCCCTTCCTTGTATCTCCTCCCGTCCGCCGGACGACCCAGCCGCCGCTGAGCCGCCCTCTGACCCCCTTCCCGCCACAGACCTCTGCCGACTCCGCCCCCCCCGCCCATTGGCCGCCCCGCTCCCGCAACCCAGCTGACCCGCCCTCCCGGCTCCTCTCTTATGACGCCCCCTGAGCGACCGCGTAGCGGACGCGTGCAGCGGGAGCACTGATTAAGCTCCGAAGGTGCGCCAAAGGTAAGCCCGTCTGCGCCCGTCCGAGGACCCCTGGTTCCCGCAGACCCCAACCCACCCGCCGGACCTACGACGCCACCGAACTCTACGCACTCAACGCCGGCCGAATCCCGGGCTGCTACCGGGCCACCCCGAGACGCACCCACGGACCCTTCTGCTGCCATTCCTGCAAGTTCACCTGCATCCGGACCTGCACTACACCTGCATCGATCAAGACAAGCCACAGCAGCAACCACCTCAAGTGCATCCTGCTCAACACCAGCTCCATCCACAGACACGCCGTCGAGCTCTGGAACCTGCTCGACACCACAGCCCCAGATGTCGCCTTCCTCACGGAAACCTGGATGAACGCCTCCTTAGCGCCCGACATCGCCATCGCCATCCCGGACGGCTACAAGATCATCCGGAGGGACCGCGTCAACCAGACTGGAGGAGGCATCGCCATCATCCACAGGAACACCATCCGCATCACGACCAACTCCGACGACACCCTCGCACCTGTCGAACACCTGCACTTCCAGATCCACATCAACCCCAAGACCACCCTCAGAGGCACCCTCATCTACAGACCCCCGGGACCACGCACACAATTCAGCGAAGACATCGCCGACGTCATCAGCCCGCACGCCCTCCTCTCCGCTGACTACATCCTCCTCGGGGAACTCAACTTCCACCTAGAGAACAACAACGACCGCAACACCACCACCCTGCTGGACAACCTCGCCAACCTCGGTCTCAAGCAGCTGGTGACCACCCCCACCCACTACGCCGGACACACACTCGACGCAGTCTTCTCATCCAGCAAGGACATCGCCTTCAGCCACGCCACCGGACTCCACCGGACGGACCACAGCTGCGTCCACTTCAGCTTCAGAAGGACCACGATCCACCACCACCAGCAACAGGGTGCACGCAGAAGCTGGAACAAGATCACAGCCGACCAGCTCGCGACTTCCCTGAGCATGAACCCTCCCACCAGCACAACGAACCCTAACCAGGCGGCCACCAACCTCGCAAAGTGGATCAGCGACTGCGCAGACGACCTCGCCCCCCTGAAGACCCCGCCTAGCAGACCCGGCTTCCTGGTTCCACTCCAGTCACTGGCTAGTGACTTTGAACATTGTCCCCTCTGCTTTCAGGTCTTCAGCTTCCTGGATCCACCCTTGGATCACACCGGACATCTTCCTCCTGGTCACCTGCAGCATCTTTTCTTTCAGGCTCCATAGACTTCGACGCAGAAACCCAACACGACTTCGCAACTATGCACCCGCAGCCCGTGGGTGAGGTAACAAGAGCATTTCGGTGCTCAAGGGTAGATTGACTCTGCTAGTGTCCAGTTTCACAGTCGTTTTAGTCCTAACTAGTCAGAACTGTCCGTACTTACCTTTTTCGTAAACTGTACTGTCCATTGACTTTGTTACGCATCTCGCGTGTGAGTTCACACTCTGCACACGCGTTAAGTGGGCCTCCTATTACTTACCTAAAGTTAGGATAGTGTAGTCCCAGCGATCCTACAGCTTCTGGACAGCTCCATTCCTTCTATCGACTTCCTTATACCACTTGTTTAGTATATGGTTTGTTTCCCCCCCAAGGGCAACATTGTAACTCGTGCAACTTAACGTATTTTTCTTAAGAGTCTTGTCATGTGCTTAGCCCTCTGACCTCATAAAGAGTTCAGAGGTGTATGTTAGTTAATAAATATCTTGTTTATTTTCATAACTACCTGTGTGGTGTCCTTTCATTTGGTATTCAAGGGGTCATATGTGGTAAAACAGCTGGCTTCACATGCCAAACGAGTTTAGCCTAAGACTGCTTTGTCCATGCTACCATTAGGATAGCTGGTCTATAAGGTTGACTTACAACCAATCACCATAAGGGTTGTTTGGACTGATACAAGGTGATCACTAGAACTAGTGAGCATCATATATCAGGCCAACTTCTCACACCAGAGTTGTATGAAAGGCCTTTCTTCCAATTCTTAACGGTCAAAGGATGAGATAAATCATTGTTCATAACAATGTGGCTATAATTTCTGATTCCAATGGCCTACCCAGGAACTCTGGACAAAGCACCCCAATTTTTTTGTCAGTTGTGCATAAAGCAAGAACTGCCCTGCCACCACCTGAACTCCAGTCAGGCCTTCTCAAATGTTTTAGTCGATAGTCTACATTCAGATATTTCAATGTTGAACAGCCTACAACCATGCTGCCCTATATCGCTCCCTTGTTAGTGACTTCAATTCAGAGTTCTTCCATATGAACATGTTGCCATGGAATGGCCTCCTGTTCATGAGGCTTGTAGTTATCCAGGTCCATATGTCTAATAGGGTTTGTGCTCCACTGGACCATCTCTGGCATCAGCATGAACAGACTCAACTCCTTTTCCCCATGCCACCAGGTCAAAAGTCAGTGTCTCATGGTTAGCAGCCGGATCCAACCAATATACTAGGTGCTGCAACTAGGCAGCAAGATCATTTTTCATGTAAGGAAAGCTAGCTGTCTTGTATGATAATTTCAGTAGCTCTAACTGGCATCTAGGTCTCTTATCTTTTCAAACTAGGAAGGTTCCTGTTCCATAAAGATATTATAGGGTGTAAACATTTCAGCTGTACTATCATGTTTATTACTGCTATCATTCTCATTATTGACAATGGGTGGAGGTCAGAAATCAATTTCTTAATCTATTCTAGCATTCTACCTATGTTACAATTCAATAACTTTCTGGCATCTGGCATCATCTGTATGCCCAGATATATGAAGCAGTCGACTTGCCACTCCATTTCCACATCTAGTAGGCCAATCTTAGGTCTCCAGAATAGACTTCCCTCTTGTAACAGTCGTTATTAGAGGCTTTGATTCATAGCCCAGATATCTTCACAAATACATATAATGGCATCAACATGTGCAAAATAAACACTTTGGGAGACAGCAAGTACACCAGTGTGCTATTCACTTATATAGCGACCATGAGTCTGGTCCATCCCATTTGGATAACCCCACCTTGTTAGGTCTCTCCAGAACAGCAATGCCAGAGGCTTCATACCCAGGTCCAACAGCAATGGACCTAATGGCCACATTTGCTTGGCAACCCTCTGGAAATAAACCCTTTATTATGCAAGTCAAAGCGAAGGTTCAAGTTCAAGAATTTGTATAGCGCACTACTCACCCAGAGGGTCTCAAGGCGCTTGGGGAGGGGGTTAATTATTTATCGAATAGCCAGGTTTTAAGTTCTTTTCTGAAGGAGATGTGGTTCTGTGTAAGGCGGAGGTGAGTGGGGAGTGAGTTCCAGGTCTTGGCCGCCAAGTAGGAGAAGGATCTACCACCCATGGTGGATCTTTGGATACGCGGGACTGCGGCGAGGCCTTGATTGGAGGATCTTAGTTGGCGGGTGAGTGTGTAGAAGGATAGTCGAGTGTTGAGGCATTCGGGTCCTAGTTTGTAGAGGGCCTTGTGTGCGTGGGTGAGGAGACTGAATGTTATTCTCTTGTTGACGGGAAGCCAGTAGAGGTCTTTCAGGTGGCCGGTAATGTGATCTTGGCGAGGGATGTCCAAAATGAGTCTCGCCGATGCGTTTTTGATGCGTTGGAGTTTTTTCTGTAATTTGGCTGTAATTCCGGTGTAGAGGGTGTTTCCGTAGTCTAGTCGACTCGTAACCAGTGCGTGGGTGACAGTCTTTCTTGTCTCGGTGGGGATCCAGTGGAAGATTTTTTTGAGCATACGAAGTACGTTGAAGCAGGAGGATGAGACAGCGTTGACTTGTCTGGTCGTCGAGAGGGAGGAGTCTAGGATGAAGCCTAGGTTACGTGCGTGGTCTGTGGGTATGGGTGCGGAGCCCAGATCCGAAGGCCACCATGAGTCGTCCCAGGCAGAGGGGGATGATCCTAGGATGAGCACTTCCGTTTTGTCTGAGTTAAGTTTAAGGCGGCTGTTTTTCATCCATATGGCCACTTCTTTCATGCCTTCGTGAAGATTGGTTTTGGCGGTGTTGGGGTCTTTGGTGAGGGCAAGGATCAGCTGGTGTCGTCAGCGTAGGAGATGATGTTGAGGTTGTGTTGGCGCGCGATGGAAGCGAGTGGACTCATGTAAACGGTGAAGAGGGTGGGACTGAGTGATGATCCTTGTGGTATACCGCAGATGACTTCGGTGGCCTCTGATTTGAATGGGGGGAGGCGGACTCTCTGGTTTCTTCCGGCGAGGAACGAGATGATCCAGTCCAAGGCTTTGCCTTTTATGCCGATGTTGCTGAGGCGTTGTATGAGGGTGCTGTGACAGACAGTGTCGAAGGCGGCGGAGAGGTCGAGTAGAATGAGGGCCACTGTTTCTCCATTGTCCAGTAGTGTTCGGATGTCGTCTGTTGCTGCGATGAGGGCGGTTTCGGTGCTGTGTTTGGCTCGAAAGCCGGATTGTGAGGGATCGAGGGAGTTGTTGGATTCGAGGAAGGCGGCGAGTTGGCTATTGACGGCTTTCTCAATGACTTTGGCCGGGAATGGGAGGAGGGATATGGGGCTGTAGTTTTTAAGTTCAGAGGGGTCTGCTGTGGGTTTCTTCAGGAGGGCGCTGACTTCGGCATGTTTCCAACTTTCTGGGAAGGTAGCAGAGTTGAAGGAGCAGTTGATGACATCACGGAGATGGGGTGCAATGATGGAGTCTGCTTTGTTGTAGATGTGGTGGGGGACATGGGTCGGTTGGCGAGCCAGAGTGGATGGAATTCATTAGGCGGATGGTGTCTTCAGTGGTGATTGGGTTCCAGGCGCTGAGGTTGTTAGAGGTCGGTTTAGGTTCTGAGGGGGGTGGAGAGGATTGTTCGTTGGAACGGTTTTCGAAGCTGTTATGTATGTCGGCAATTTTGTTGTAGAAGAAGGAGGATAACGAGTCGCAGAGGTCTTGGGAGGGAGTGATGTCGTTGGAGGCTGCGGTGGGGTTGGTGAGTTCTTTGACGATGTTGAATAGTTCCTTGCTGTTATGGGCGTTGTTGTCGAGTCGATTCTTGAATGCTGATTTCTTGGTGGATCGGATCAGCTGGGGGTGTTTGCGGGTGGCTGACTTGAAGGTGGTCTTGTTGTCGGTGGTTGGGTTTTTTCTCCATGTTTTCTCGAGAGTACGGCATAGCTTCTTGGATTTCTTAAGGTCATCGTTGAACCAGGGGGCCTTTTTGTTGTCTTGTTTGGTGTGATGGTTTTTCAAGGGTGCTAATTCGTCAGCGCTGTGAGTGATCCATTGTTTGAATTTGATGGCAGCTTGGTTTGGGTCCAATGAGAGGGCGGGTGGGTTCTGGTTGAGCGATGTGAGGAGTTGGTCGGTGGTGATTTTGTTCCATTTTCTCCGGGGGATAGGTTGTGGGGGGGTTGTGGGTCGAGGTGGTTTTGTAGCTGAAGTGAACACAAAAGTGGTCAGTCCAATGGAGAGCTGTGGTGTGATCGAAGGAGATGTGTTTGCTGGAGGTGAAGATTGGGTCGAGCGTATGTCCGGCTACATGGGTGGGGGTGTCAACAAGTTGTTTGAGGCTGAGATTGGCCAGGTTGTCAAGAAGGGTGGTGGTGTTGCTGTCGTTTTTCTTTTCCAGGTGGAAGTTGAGGTCTCCTAGTAGAATGTAGTTCTCGGAGGCGAGGGCATGTGGACTGATGAAGTCAGTGATGACTTCGCTGAATTGTTTACGGGTTCCTGGAGGCCTGTAGATGAGGGTGCCTCTGAGTGTGGTCCTAGGGTCGGTGTGGATCTGGAAGTGGAGGTGTTCGGCGGTTGTAAGGTTATCGTCGGAGCTGGTCGTGATTTGGATGGTGTTCTTATGGACGATGGCGATGCCTCCTCCTGTTTGGACGGTCCGGTCTTTCCGGATGATCTTGTAATTGTCCGGGATGGCAATGGCGATGTCGGGTGTTGATGATGCGTTTATCCATGTTTCAGTAAGGAAGGCGACGTCCGGTGATGTAGTGTCGAGTAGGTCCCAGAGTTCAGTGGCATGTCTGTGGACCGAGCGGGTGTTCAGCAGGATGCACTTCAGGTGGTTAGAGTCGGAGCTGTGTTTGGGGTTAGTGGATGTGGTATGGGTCTTATCGCTGGTAAATTTGCAGGAGCGGCAGGCGAAGGGACCGTGGGTACGTCCCGGGGCAGCTTCGTAGCATTGTGGTGTGTGTCCGGGGTTAAGGGCGAGGAGAGTTGCGGCATCATACGTGAAGCGAGTGGTCTAGGTAAGGCGGGGACCAGGGGGTCTGGCGCTGGGCGCGGTCCAGGCGCGGACGGGCGTAGACGGGCTTACCTTTGGCGCACCTTCGGCGCGCATGGGGCGCGACCGCTGCACGTGAACGCTGCGCAAAAATGCATCTGTCATATGCGGATAGTGGAGGGGAGGGGCGAGGGAGGAGCAGCTGGGAGGTGGGAGGCGGGGTGGAGAGCCGTGGAGGGAAGGCAAAACAACAACAACAAGCAAACTAAAATGGCAGTCAGCCAAAGGCGATGCAGGGTTGGGGCACAAAGATGGTGAAACGCTGAAAAAAATGATACAGTCAGGCACACAGTGACAATAAAGGCAGCGTAGGTTACAAGAGCGTTGCAGCGCGCTATGGGCGACTCGCGGTGATATGCTAATTAGTAATATGTAACAGAGCAGGTTTAAAGGCGATATAAGGCGATCTGGCGTACGATGCTGGTTATAATATAATTATTGAGTCTACAATGCAGGCGGTGGGCTAGTTATAACGATACCAATCTGGAGTCAGGTCAGGGAGGCAGCGTGATGAGGAAGCGACTGTGTCTGAGGGAATCAGGCAGTTTGTAGTGTGAAAATGTATGTAATGTAGTCAAGTAAAACAAATGAGAAAAGAATGTTCATACAGTATGTGACATCATATGCTATTTAAAGAAAGTAACAAGGGACTTGCAGTAACAAGGTCCCATTTGTGCTTGGTCCCAGCAGGTTGTGTAAGACTAGTATAATAAAGGACTAAAGCTTTGGGAAAGTCGCTTGGATGATACACGTGTTGGCTCAGTCTCTTTTGCAAGAAGCCTTTAACTTGTACTTATGCCTGTGTATTTCCTGTGGGAAGTCTTCAATCTGTACAAATACCTTCTTATTGCATCAATAAAAAAACATCTTGTGACGCTCTCAATGGCATACGGCTACAAGACCACAGTATTGGTCCTGTTCATTTACTTTTTCTAGTGTTATCACAGTTGGATTTCTTACGGACTTTCTAGGATTTTTGCAATGCTTTGTTCATATCGAAACTGGGAAAACAAAGCCAAAACTCTTTTCCAGAGTGGATGATAAATCAACTATTATGGTGTGCTCTGGACCACACTGATATAACTTTTATATAAAAGTGCAGCATCAACAAAGATCTGTAGAGCATGCACACGGTAGGGTTCTTTTGGGGTTTCAAGACCACCACTATCAAAGCTTCTCTCATTTTGTTTGGGAATCTGTCTTTTTCGTATGCTTCTAGGGATAACGCATGTGATTAAGGCCAGTTTCTGTAGTTCAGTAGGGATACAGGCCAGGAGACTTGTACCCAAACATTTATTTAAGCAAGGAGCTTTCCTAACTAGAGAACTTCACACCACAGATGCTGCCTATCGGACGTGTAACACAACTTGTCCAGGGCAATGCAAAGTTCGCTTATGTCAGAGGTCAAACTTCTCTACCATCTGGTCTGACTGCTGTGCCACCGCCAACTCAAAATCAGCTTATAATGGTCCACCTTAGATATACTGCATTTCAGTTTGAGCAGCACCCTGTATGCTTGATCTATTGATACGCCTCCCAATACCTTATTACTTGCATCCCACTGAATTCCACACATCAAGGGGTCAACCCCTCAATGTGCATTAAGTAGTTTATCCCTTACCATTTGTCTAAACCCCAGGTCTTTCACGGTTTCCAGATGTAACCTCCATGGAGGTACCATCGGACAATACTCCTCTAGGAGTATGTAAAGGTCCGCAGGGAATGAATAGATACAACCTTGTCTAAATTCTCAGAATTCATGCATTGGTGTACCATATATCGGTCAGTCTACTATAGGGACTGGTGGAGTTAGAAAAAGGAATAATACAACCTTGCCAGGTGGTGTTACTGTCAAATATTAATTAAGTGAAACTAGGAAATAGTACCTTTCCTATGCTTTGTCATTGTGGAGTCATTTCTTTTTATGTCTGAGGGGTCATATCAAGTGTGTTTCAGATTATACAGCAGGTCTCTGGCCCATATCATAAGCAAGTTTGCATATGAAGATACCAGTTTGTAGAGCTAGGGGAAAAATGTTAAGTCTGGAATTGTTGGTGCATACACACTTAACAGACCTATATCATGGTCATTCAGCAGACCTACAATTAAAACACATTGCTGGTTTTGATTTCCTGACTTTGTAGGGAGACCCAGTTGCGGCCGATAAGTTTTGGAGGGAGGGGGAAGACGGGACACACACAACCAAACATAACACTTACAGCCATGCATACACACATGCACGCACGCACACAGACACATCCATTCACAACACTTGTTACTAAACATTCATACATACATACACGCACACACCAAACATAATTTTTAAAATAAAAACACACACTTACCTGCATCCAGCGCTGCCTCTGAGGTTTCGGAAGGCTTGATACTGCTGCCTTCCCTCATTGGCTGACTGAGGGAAGGCAGCAGTCCCAACATCATCACAGTTTGGGATGGAGTCAGTGAGACTGCTGACCTCACCCTACTCTGTGATGAAGTGTCACTGATTGACACTCGCCCCTGGGTGCTTCAGGGCTTAATACTGAAGCACCCAAGGGCGAGGCAATCAGTGACGCTACACCTCATCACTGATACATACACGCACGCACCAAACTAAGGGGCTCATTAGGATCGCGGGCGGACTTGCGTCCGCCCGCGACCCCAGAGTAGGAGGGAACCTCCGCATGGCCTGCGGAGTTCCCTCCTGTGAAATTAGGATGTGACCCCCACCCTGGCGGTCCCATCCTCTATTTTTACCATTGCGGCGGGTGCGGCTTCAAGCTGCACCCGCAGCAATGGTAAAAATGCATTCATTGCATTTGTATGCAGAAAGCGGCAGGCACCGTGTGGTGCCTGCCGATTTCTGCATACAAATGCAGGGGGGGTACCATAGGTACCCCCCATGTGCACCCCCCACACCCCCTTCACCCAGGGGGCCCGCAACAGGCCCCTGCAGTGAAGTTCCACATGCTTTTCCACGGCGGAAAACCCGCCGCGGAAAAGCATGTTTTAAATCCCATCCTAATATGGATGGCGGTGTCTGAGAGACACCGCCACCATATTAGAGCTTTTCAGCCGCGGTTGTAAGCCAACCGCGGCGGAAAAGCAGCGGACTGAAACCAGGACCCACCAGCCATCCTAATGTGGCGGTGGGTCTTTGGTGGGTTCGCAGCGGATTTTCCGCATCCTCCGGGCCGGCGGTGGCTTCCGCCGGCCCAGAGGATGCGGAAAATCCGCTATCCTAATGAGCCCCATAATTTAAAAAAAAAAAACACACACTTACCTGCATCCAGCGCTGCCTCTGAGGTTTCGGAAGGCTTGATACTGGTGCCTTCCCTCATTGGCTGACTGAGGGAAGGCAGCAGTCCCAACACCATCACAGTTTGGGATGGAGTCAGTGAGACTGCTGACCTCACCCTACTCTGTGATGAAGTGTCACTGATTGGCACTCGCCCCTGGGTGCTTCAGGGCTTAATACTGAAGCACCCAAGTGCGAGGCAATCAGTGACGCTACACCTCATCACTGAGGGGAGGGCATCGGGGACCTTTGCTGAGCTGAGGACATCACACCCACAGGAGCTGGGGCTGCCTCAGCCCAGCAAAGTTCAGCTCAGGCAGCCAGGAGCATGCCTGACCTGAAAATGAACAGTGTCTGTCAGGCTGACCTTTGTGCAGCCTGACAGACACTGTTCGTAAGGGGCAAAAGGTGGAGGGGCGTGGCCCTTCAGATCCAATGACCTCACCCTCTATCCACATAAACACCCCTCTGGATTAGGAGGAGTTGTTCGCAAAAAAATAACTTTCCTCTTTATTTTTACATAGTTTATCAATTTCAAATTGTATTAAATGTGTCTCTTGGAGAAAGTCAACCGTAAAATGTCTGAGCTTAATACATCAAAATACCTTCTTTTAGAATCATTCATTCAGCCACCGGACATTCCTGCTCATCAGCCAACCATTCACCACAACTTCAACACTCATTTTCACTACCAGCGTCGATTGAAACACAACCCTAGTTTCTTTCATGAACTTGGAAGAGCAGACAACAATCCCAACCACTGTTACCAAGCACAAACTCGATGTTCATAATCTAAGAGAGGAATTTGGACAGCCAACTTCTCCCTCTAATGGCTGACACTCCACTCCCCCCAAAAAAGTACAAAAGGTATTATACTGAACCATCGAAGTGTAGAAACAGATGTGGGGGACTGCAACTCACAGCACCTACAGGCTTTGTGAAATGGTATTTCCCAATTTTAGGCTTATTTTCATGGCCCTTAAATCAAAATATAAAGCAGGTATCCCACATTCCTTTGATTCCTCAAATTGTCAGGTAGATAATGCAGATTTAAATGTTTTACATAAGTAAGCAATATCACGCATTTTGCATCTCCCACTGAAAGTAGTTTACTGCTGTAGTGCTTCTTTTGAATTTTTTAATTATTAATACAGTGATATCACAACTAAATCAATTATGGAGAACACCGCCATAAAAACACCTAGGCTGGGGATTGCCTGAAAATAAAACAAGTAGCTGAAAAAAGAAAAAAAAGGACAGGTCCTGGAAGTTAATTTTCTATGTCTACTGTAATTGAACAAAAAAAGAGTGTCAAAGGGTGGGTCGCACAAAAAAACCAGAGGAAAAAGGTAAGTCAACAAAGCAATGTGCAGTATCAGGGTATTTGTGGAGGAGGTAAGGAGCAAAAGGGCACAGGAGCAAGGTGAAGTAAAAAAGAGACTCTGGTGGAGAGTATGAAGATGTGAAGGGAGAACAAAGAAGATGGTATGAGCACTAAACATAGGTGGAAGGGTGCGAGGGTAGAGCATCAAAACATAAGGAAAAGGACAGCAGGAGCAGGGGTTCGGCAAGGGTGAAATTGCGCTGGGTGGATGGTAACTTCCCCTTCCCCAAAACTAAAGTCAGAAAAAAAGCAGGAAAAAGGGGATGCATAGTTACTGCCTGAAAAGACATCCAAAAATAAAACAAGGAAAACAAACCGTCTGAAAGTAAATTTAACCAGGAAGAGCTTTCCAACTGCTTAGTTTTCCATTCCGGTGAACGCCATTCGAAATTGAAAAAAGCATTTATATACCTTGTGCAGTATTAGAGTACAGAGAATATCCTTCGAGAAATGTAGAAAGGCTAGTCAGACAGGATTATGAACTAATCTTGCAACTTTAAAGTAAAACATTTTACCTTCTGAAAAGAACCTTACATACATGAAGGTATCTGAAGTTACTTTTATTGAATTCCTCATAACACGAATGGCAGGGAGGCAGGCTAACTGCAACTGACGCACCCTTTTGAATTTAAACATGCCAATCCACACACTGTGATGCATGCACATTCTAAGACACACATACAATTCCAGTTAAGAAACATCTCCCCCTTTATGCATTCCACATATACAAATATTCATAACTAAAACATTTAGATTAATGCAAATTGATAAAGGCATTCTGAATCACATATTACAAAAATAAAATATGCAAAATAAAACTAACTTCATGGAAACTATATAAGCACAAACCAAATCCTATCTCATACCATTCCGACCTATAAAAAATAAAATATATATATATATATGTATATATATTTTTCTGTCCAAAAGGTTGCCCTTGTAGGATTCGCCACTCCGGCAGAAGTAACTGCACAAAAAGCCACAGGCGGGAAAGAAACAGCATGCCCCCGAGCCTTAATTACAATGCCATACGCGTTTCGAGCTATGTGGTAAGCTCTTGTTCACTGGCTGGTTGAAATGACGGGAACAGGTGATTTTGGAACCAATTATTTATTCAAATATTCTGTCACGGCCGTGCCTGGTCGCGGATTTGCCCCACCGCGGTGCAGCGGGTCCGGATTGCTCGAACATTTGGGCGTTTTCTGGAAGGCAGAGGGCCTAAACTACAGTGGATACTGGGAAGGTCTATGGTGATGCCGCTGGTGCCTTTACCCAACCGGGTTTGTAAATAAAGGATGTTTTTCGGGACAGCGCACTTGCCATCAAGAACCTGATTCATGTCACGGCATTTGCACGGACTACCTTATCCAGAATGCCTGGTGGAAACGCCCACTGGGGCGTGACAGAATATTTGAATAAATAATTGGTTCCAAAATCACCTGTTCCCGTCATTTCAACCAGCCAGTGAACAAGAGCTTACCACATAGCTCGAAACGCGTATGGCATTGTAATTAAGGCTCGGGGGCATGCTGTTTTTCCCGCCTGTGGCTTTTTGTGCAGTTACTTCTGCCGGAGTGGCGAATCCTACAAGGGCAACCTTTTGGACAGAAAAATATATATATATATATATATATATATATATATACACACACACAATGATTTTCATAATTGATAATCCTGTAACTTGACAGGAAGTCATTGCTCTCTGGATGATCTTCTCGAAACATCAGCCAGAATCTGATTCTAGTGAGGGACATCCAACTAGAACCAATTTTTGCTCATTGCCTCTCCATCCTTACACTGACACTTCAAGTTGTCTCCATAAACAACTGATATTCGTTTTTTGTTCCAACACCTTCATCATCCAGCGTCATAGAAACAGTTCCCACTCTTCCAAAACTGGAGAAACAACCCCTTCACTTTATAGACTGTGATTTCCTGACCTTTACGTTATCGCCCACCTCCACTAAAATTAAACTTCTAGGAACCTCCTTGACATATTTATCATGAGCTTCCTTTCTTTTTTCACTCACACCTTGCATGGTCTCTACAGATGGTACCTCCTTATTCATCCAAATTCAGTTCATTTTAGAACCCGGTACTCTTCCTTTCATTATTCCAAAAGGAGAAACCTTGGTTTCTGAATTAGTTGTAGTGTGAATTGCCCATGGAAGATTCGTCTCTTCCAACATCCAATTTCATCCACTCACTAAGGATAACTGAATGCTTTCCTTAATTACCCTGTTACAACATTCAACCAAACCATTGCTTCTGGGATGATACAGAGACGTGGAGATATGTGCTAACTTCAATTTAATTATTTAAATAATGCTTATTAAAAATAGGATGTGCAGAATAATTTATATTTTAAAATGAAGTATGTATAATGCCAACAATTGTAGTAGGCAACCATGATTTAGACCTATAGGCTTGTAATCTGGTAAAGAGGCCTGGATTTCATATTAACTTTACATATGTAAAGATACTATTTTTACGTGATGGCCCATTAACACTAAAATGCATATTTTTCAGTTTAACCGACCGTTGTCCAAGTGTTATTTCTTCTTTTGTTGCTGACGTTGCAGTTTCGGAAGCTGTTGTTTATTAGTTCATGAATGGACATTTGTTGTATTGGACAATTGATAGTGAGGTGGTGATAGTGAGATTAGGATGACAGGCATGATGATTCATGAAAAGAAGATTTCTGAAACAAAAAAGGATCTGCCGCAACATTCGAGGACACATGGTTAAAAGACGATTGTACTCTGGTGTGAACATGGGCAGTAGACCTGTTCCCAGGAGCCTGCTGAAATCTTATTGGTGAACATGAAGAAGAAAGAATGTTCATGCTGCAACATCAAAAAAATGTATATTAGTGTGTGTTCCTAGAGTTAGGCAGCTTCTACCAACCTTTAGTCCAGAGTAGATTGATTCTTCGACCACTGCTGTTCAGAGAGCACATAAGGTGTTCCTTTTTGCTGACTCTCTGAGAGGAGACTGCACTGAATTTCTTGGATCTCTCTTTATGGGAAGTCTTAGTTATTTCTTGGTCGGTTGTTATTTGAGCTGGGAATACTTTCCAACGTATTTTGCTGAAGCTTTAGGATTATGCCCCATTCTCTCATCAAAACCAGTCATAGGAATCGGAGCTGAAATCTTAAATCCCTTTCACATTTATCTTAAATAAGCTTAGGAAAGTTTCTTTATAGAACACCCTAGTTGTATTGATGCTTTGTTTGATTTACTAAATTGACTCACATTCTTACTTAATATTGGTCAATTTAGTTAACCTTTAATGATGAAAATAGGAGACTAATAATTCAACCAAATAATGAATTACAAAAACATTTAAAATAAAACCCTTTAGCTCAACTTAATCCTCTTTATTGACTGAACAAAATTAATGATAATTGCTAATGATTTATGCTGAAATTTAATATTTTTTGGGGGGCTAATCAGAAGGCACGGACCAAAGGCGTGATTTGGCGTGCCTTAAGGTTTATCCTTTTCACTCTCCAAACACTCTAAACAAGAGTTAGGCAGTAACGTTGGGCCTTTGCAAATTAGTACAAGGTTTTATTCTCTTATTGTAATTTCACAGTGGGATCCCTAATGCACTTAAACGGGGCTTTTCTCTTGGCCATATTTTTTTTATCTCTTCTAGGCGTTATCCGAATTGCCTTTTTATCTAATTGATATATTTCTTATTAATGATTTAAGAAATGTATTTAGTGCATTTTTTACATGTATTCAAACTTGAAGATTTATACTGAATGCATTTGCACTTTAATGATTGTAATAAGTTAATGTATTATTTCCATTAACTCCATTTTCCAACTCTGTACTGTACGTACGCACTTGCACTTTTATGGTCGAGAATACCGAACGCACTTGCACTTTTATGGTCGAGAATACCGAAATAAAGTTTGAATGAGTGTGAAAGTACTCCATGTGCATCGGAAAAACAATTACCCTAAGTCCACCAATTGGTAGAATGTGAAAACAGCACCTGTATTTCCTCTATTGCGACTAAAAAGAAGTAGAAAGCTGATCTCTATCAATCCTAAAGCATATCCCGGAAATCAAGTTCATCCAGGGCCAAGGCATGGGTGTGAAAACTATTCAATGCTCAATCTGTTTTCTGACACCACAAATAGATTCACATCACCTGGTTTTTGTGATAAAGCCACTGAACAAAATAAGGATCAGCAACAAACTTTGTAAAACGTGAGCCATATTTGGGTCCATTTAAAATTTGGCAAATTGTACAAATAAGTAATAAATCACACATACCACTGTTTGACCGGTAAATTGTATGTAATTTCTTGCCAATGCCTTTGGGCCTCATAGTCGCCGTACATTGGTGGTTTCCCTGCACCTAGCAAGAAAAAGAAGACAAAAACAGTAGCACCTTAGTTTTAATTTACCCTGTGAGTACGTAGATATGGGATTATTTCTAACATTACTGCTTTACAATAATCATTTATCTATTTATTTCATAAAACAATTTTTGAGGTCTGTTATCATAGCAGCCACAATGCAGTGGCGGTATGTCCAGATTCCAGATTATATTATTATGCTCACTTCTGGAGTTGCATTGCACCAGTTCTGGACACATTTCTGTTAAATCCATTTGCATCCGATTAGTGATTCCACAGCTGTGAGTGCGTCCCACAGCGTAACATTTAAAACGGTCTCTCTCTCGTAGACTAATAAAACCGGACTTTTGGATTTTAACTGCGCTTCTGGCAAGTTATTCTTAATAGTAGCCATATTCAGTTGCAACTATTGGTACATCGTGGGTTTGTGTAATTTCAGCAGCATTATATATGTGATTTTCGTGCATGTCATTGTATTGTTTTGCCTCCGAAGACTCAATTTCTTTACCATTGTGTATTTATTTGTAGGGCCACTGCATGCTTACAGTGCATGTCACAGAGTAGCTTCATACCACGAGGTCTATACATTTGTTTGACCACTAAGTACTTGTCGGACCACCTCGTACTTCACAAAATTCTTTCACATCTGAAGGTTCATTTATTGATCTGATCACTGCGTATTTATTTGCTTGACCACATCGTATTCCACAATGCATGTTTTGTCAATGTTCTGTAGGTCTTGAAATGTATAGTGATTCTCCTGAGATACTGGAGGGTTGAAATGAGATTGTCAATACAGTGTTTATATGTATTTAACCACAGTGTTGATGAATCCTTATTCTGTCCCCTGGTTTGTGGTGTCCCAAAATGCATATGGGTATGGACGGAGTGTCTGGATACTCTTAATAGAAAATATTCAATTACAAACATTTTTATGGTTCTTCGCAGAAGGAAGCGCATAACGAATTATATCGGAGACAAGATTTGCTGAAAGTGAAAATGTGGATTTTCCTAGATTGTGGCAACTCGTACTAGAGCTGTGCACCTTGTGGCACATTCTACAGTATAGAACGCACAGTCCTTATTGAATGTTTGTGACCTCTAGGTGCAAAGGAGTCTGACAGGGTAACACACAATAAAAGAACTACATTCAGCTAATACATTTGATAAACTGAGTGCAATAACGAAACATCAACTAAAACAGGTGTGAAAAGAAGAAAATACTCCACGGTTACAAGGTTTTCAGCATCCCTTCCGCTGGAAAAACGCACATCCAAACAGCTGGAAAGGGCTTGGACAAACTACTATAAATTAGAAGACAAGGAAATGTTTTTTTTAAAAGCGTTAAGGGCTTCCGTACAGATATTAAGAAAGCAAAAGCAGAGTGCTTTACACGAGAAATTGGAATACTGAAAATAATAAAATCTTTTTTTAAATCTAGAAACAGCAAAACAAGTAATTCCTGCATCTTATAGTAGAAACGATCTATTCAAGCTTTCAAGGGTCAACGACACAGCTTCAAACTTTCACTGACATAAAACACTATGGATCCCTGTTGTCATCTTTTAAACAGATATTGCTATAAGAGTCGAAAGAAGGCATTCAAAAATTGCAAGATGTCTGTCCACCTCATATTTTATCTAGAACATTTTCTTTTATAAATGGCTTGGTCAACTCTTTATTTAATTTATCACTCATGAAAAGAAAATATCCAACTATTTAGAAGAAAGCCCTAGTCAGGCCTTTACTGAAAAAGACAAATACAGATCCATTATTCATGAGTAATTACAGACATATTTCATTATTCCCAGAAATGTAGAAAATGCTAGAAGCTATAGTTAATGTCCAGATTAAAAACCAATTAGAAAGAAGCAATATCCTACACAGGTCTCACTCTGGCTTCAGTACTAAAACAGCACTTTTAGAGGTTACAGAATGTATTGTGGGGGGGGGCAAACAAAAAAACACATTGTTGGTCATTCTCCTTGATTTATCAGCGGGCTTCGATACAGCTTCTCAGGATATTTTGCTCTAGAGAGTAAAAAAAATGTAGGCCTTTCAGATATTCCATTACAATGGATTAGTTCTTGCTTGTCAATCAGAAAAAAGCAGTGTTTTTACCACCTTTTACGTCCTGTTTCAGAGATATAAGATGTGGTGTTCCACAGGGGTCAGCGCTCAGCCGTAGCCTGTATTTGTGTATATATATATATATATATATATATATATATATACATACACATATACATACACACACACACCATCCTTGGCTGCAGCTGTGCTGATATTGTATGCAGACAACACCCAGCTAATGTTGGCAGTTCAACAACAGGACGACAGTACTAATGAACATTTTCAGGGAAGTCTGTCAGCAGTTGCAGGCTGGATGCAAAGTAGTTGCCTTCAGTTAAACTCAGGCAATTCTGGAATGTTAATATATGAAAATGTACCACCTCTGGATATTCAAAGGATTTGGGCTTTAGAGTAGGGGATTGCACCAATGCCAACCTCAGTAGCCAAACATTTGGTGATAAAACTAGACCCAGAACTATCTTAACAACCACAGGTGGAAGCTACAGTTACAGTCTGCTTCGCTTTATTAAAGCCCTTAAGATAGATTCAGACATTTCTTTCATTTGAAACCAGAAAATGTATTGTAGACGCCCTAATCACTTCTAGGTTGGTTTATGCAAATGTTCTGTATTTGGGAATATCAATGACACTGTGAAGTAGATTAGAAAGAGTGCATAAGAAAGAGTGCATTATGGGGCTGCTAGACTGGTTTTAAATATCCCTAAATGCCAGTCTGTTTGAAAAGGGTTGAAACAACTTTATTGACTCCCAGTCAAGCAAATAATAATCTTTAAATGCTTAATAATTACGCACAGTGGCATGTATAAAAAGGGTCCCATCTACATTCAGCAAAAAAAGTTTAACAAAAAAATAAATATATATAGGTCGTGGCGGTGGTGTTGTTGGGCTTAACGTAACAAATAATTGCACCATCTATCTGGGTTTGTGGACGAACTTTGGAGATATATATATATATATATATATTCACTGAAAAAACCATAGTTTTCACACCAGTTATAGTTAGCTGGAAATTTTACTAACATAAAACCATTGAAATTCCCACGTTATAGTTAGTTGGACTCACTATAACTTGCGCGCCTGCAATGCACTGCTGATGACGTCACATAATACATCACTCATGACATGGTCAGTGACATCACTCATGACATCACTGATGACACCATCCAGTGAATGTGTGTCTTTCTGAAAAAAAAATATGTTTTATTTATGTATATGTAAAGGTCGATGGAAGAATAAATGGTTTAATAAGTGTCTTAATGGATGTATTTTTTTTTAATTGATTGGTTAACTGGCTTAGTGTGTATATGTGTGTGTTAGTGAGTGAATGACTGTCTCGCTAGTGTCTTTATCAGTAAGTACATATGTTTTAATCTAGTATATGTGAGTATTGATGTATATAAGTGAGTATATGTGAGAGTGAGAGATTGAAAGAGTTCTTGTTTAAATAAGTATGTGTTTCTATAAGTGATTGTTTAAGAGAGTAAGTATGTGTAAGTTTCTGTTGTATTCTCTGCACTTATGTTTTATGTATCCCTTTAAGTCCTACATTCCATTTTCCCTGATGTCATTTTCTCCTTTGTTCTGTCCTGTCAGTTAGCTCCTGCTTTCTGATGGGAACACCAGCTTTTCTCTATGGTGCTTAATAAATAAGTGTTAAGCCTTACATCTGCCTGCTGACTTCATTTACAACACATGGCGACGATGAACAGAAGGAGCTAAACAACCATAGAGGGAGAAGAACTCCACTGGTGAAAAGAACCACGCGAATTTTCGATGAAACAGAGAAAAGAATCTTGAAGAACGACGCAAGTTCAGAAACTAACAAAATTATACTGCTACACATCTCTTGAAACAGACTGAAAGAAAATTGCTATCCTAAGAAACGCTGGGTCTGTAGCCTGCATCAAGATACGTTTTTTTTTTAATTGAGAAGTGAAGCCTGCAAGTTTCCAAACCGACCGGTGAGTTGGAGAGACTGTCGTATGCCTGTTTGTGACTGTCCTAAACGTTAATCTAAAAGACTACGTTCAGCCAAAGAAACGCCACGTTTGGGAAACTGCCCTTTTTAAAAAAAAGGTGAAACTTCTTGGATTTGATGGGGATGTGAACATCATCGCACTGTTTTGTTTTTGTACTGTTTTATTTGGCCACGTCAGACTGTGGGGGCCGAGGTTCAGGCGGCAGAAACAAGTTTCGTTTTTGTGCCCCGGCGTCACACGTTGTGGTCGGAGGCGTCTTTTGAAACTCACCGGCAAGTGTTGACATCGCGCTGCATCTTTCAAAACCGGCGCGCGTAAAGAAACACGAGCCTACTCACCCGCTGAATCCCGTGACTTCTTGCCGAACGGAGCCATTCTTACTGTAACCTACGTCAGGCAGGAAGGAGAATATAGGAGAAGAAAAGAAAACAAACGTCAAGGAGAAGTGACGTAATGACGCAACGTAGCGGCCATTTTGGAAGCCGTATGAAGTAACTAGGCAACCTCACTAAGCAACACGCATCAAACTGCAGAATATTACGGAAACAGACAAAGACACTGAATATATTGCGGAAACTGACAAAGACACTCTCCGCTACGGTTCTTTCTGCAGACGATGAATTAAACAGTGATTCAGAGGTGAGGTGATTCAAACGGTGAGGGAATCATTTATTAACCAAAGTAACCAGAAGATCGACTATAGACTAGCACACATTTGGTAAATGTTAAGTGGTGACATTTCTTTTTATCCAGTTTGACTATCTCTCCATTTTAAAAAAAAAAGAAAAGAGGATACTGTTTTAAAAAAAATGGAGAATTTAAATATTATTGCACCCCCTTTGTTCCTACAAGCCACAGGAGATCCACCCATCGAATGGGATGAATGGATAGACATTTTTGAGAACTACATCAAAGCGCTTGATGGGAAAGATTTTAGTGCAATTAGGAAGAAAGCCCTTTTGTTAAGTGCTTTGGGCAAGGAAGGTCAACATTCTTTTAAATATCTTCCTGTGGCAGTCAACCAAGATGGTAGGGCGATAACTAATGTATACACAGAAGCTAAAGCTCGGATGAAGAAACAATATGCAAAAGAAGTAAATATTGTTATGGCGCGACACAAATTTTACACCCAACCTCAAAGGAATGAAGAGTCTGTGGACCAGTTCGTGGCTAGGCTACGTGAGTTGTCGATAAAATGTTGTTTTGGTGAAATAAGGGATGAAATGATAAGAGACCAGCTAATAGTACAATGTCGAAACAAAAAGATGCAAGAAAAATTGTGGGCAGCAAAAAACCCAACTCTACAAATGGCCATTGATATAGCAAAAGTAGTTGAGGAATCGAATGCATGCATGAAAGAGATGGAAAAGAAAGATAACGCAAAAGGCAATGCTCAAAGCAATGATGTTTCATGTGTTGATCATGATGAAGTTGCTGTTGTGAACAAGAGGAGTGTGGACCTAGGAGGAGGTAGTCAGAAAAGATTTAACAATGCATTTTCAGGTAATGACAGGAACAGATTCCAAGGAAGAATGTGCAGTAGATGTGGGAGTACCTTTCACAACTCGGACTTTAGGAGATGCTTTGCGATAGACAAAATGTGTAGGAAATGTGGGCGGAAAGGACACTTTTCAAAAATGTGTAGAAGTACAAACGTTGACAAGGTTGCTGTTGTTGAAAACAGGGATGAAGTAAGAGACTTCGTTAGTGTTGAGGGTGCAAACAAAATATTGTGTTTAGGTGGAGACGGTGCGATTGAGGGTGAGCCTGGTAGGAGATTCAGACCAAAAGCATTGTTTCTTATTGATGAAATCGAGGTCCAACTAATGGTTGACCCTGGGTCTTTATGGACCATAATTCCCAAGGATATGTTCCTAGCAAATTGGAAGGATGCGCACTTGTCTGCTAGTGACATTAATGCCTGTGGTTTTCAGGGTGAAAGCATAGATGTGATTGGGTTCATGGTGTGTGTAATAACTTTCAAGGATCGTTCAGCTGAAGGGAAGGTGTACGTAGCTAAGTCTGGTCCTGCAATTTTAGGATGGGGGCAACAGTATGACCTTGGGATAATAATAAATCCCAGAGCAGCACAACAAGTGATGGTGGTAGACAGCATAACCACTGATTCGATAGTGGAAGGGATGAATGGTTTGTTTGAGGAACACATAGGAGAGTTAAGGGGCTATGTGCATAAGATCGTGTTGAGGGACGATGCCATACCCATGCAACACAAAGTCAGAAAGGTCCCATTCATCGCACGTGAGGAAGTGAGGAAGATGTTAGAGGAAATGCTAGACCAGGGTGTAATAGAGCAGATCGAAACATCACCTTGGATTTCCCCTGTAGTTATTACAACCAAATCTGACGGAAAATTTCGTTTTTGTGTGGACCTTCGCACCCTGAACCAAAACATTGTGGTGGACAACTTTCCCTTACCGAACATCAATGAGTTAGTTCTATCATTAAAAGGGGGGAAGTACTTTTCCAAGTTAGACCTTCGTAGCGCCTATCATCAAATAAGACTACACCAAGACTCCAAAGCACTTACGGCGTTCATAACAACCGAAGGAATATATCAATTCACACGAATGCCTTTTGGTCTCGCTTCTGCTGCTGGAGTATTCCAAAGGATGATGGGTGTTGTATTAAAAGGTGTGCACAATGTTGTGTATTTTCAGGACGATGTTCTGATATTTGGAGCGACCATTGAAGAGCACAATGTGATCCTGAAAACCGTTTTAGAAAGGATGGAACAGGCAGGTTTGACTCTAAAGAAAGAGAAATGCAAATTTGCAGTGGAGGAGGTTGAATACCTGGGGTATACATTGTCTGTGGATGGAGTAAAACCTAAAAGAGACTTATTAGACTCCATTAGAAATGCACCTTCTCCGTGCGATAAGGATCAGTTGAGGTCTTTTCTCGGCCTCATCGAGTACTATGCTAAGTTTGTAAGGGATTTTGCAGAGAAAACCGAGAAGATCAAAGTGCTGTTAAGGAGTGGATGTAAGTTTGTATGGGGTGTGGAACAAGATGAGTGCTTCAAAAGAATCAAGGTGGAAATTTGCGAGGCGGGCATTTTGACACCGTTTGATACCAACCGTAAGTCAGTCCTGACAGTGGATGCAAGTGCTGTGGGTGTTGGTGCGGTCCTTGCTCAAGTACACGATTCTGGTCTCAAAACTGTAGCGTTTGCCTCAAGGACACTCACTACAGCTGAGAGGAACTACTCTATAATCGAGCGTGAGGCTTTGGCTGCGGCATGGGGTTGCGAGTATTATAGAATGTACCTGTGGGGGTTCAAATTCACATTATTGACAGATCACAAACCTCTGGTTAAAATACTTTCGCCTGGTGGCGCTGGCAAAGGCTCTGCCAGGTTAGCTAGACTTGCTGCCAGGATCCAGGAGTATTTGTACACTGTAGAATACATTCCCGGTTGGAAGAATTGCCAAGCGGATGGACTCTCTAGACTTCCACTACCTTGGGAGAGGGTAGACAAGTTAGGGGTTGAATCTCTCAATTCAGAGGGTTCTGTTGCCGCTGTAGAGGAAGTTGTTGATATGTGTGCTGGGGCAATCAGTAGAAGTTTGTGGAATTCTTCAATGGCTAAAGATGCGGTGTTGTGTGAAGTCAAAGATTTAATAGCGAAGGGACCAAGGAGAGAGAGTTGTCTATCTCCTGCACTTCGTCCTTATTTGAAGGTTCTTGACCAATTGTCTATCTTGGACAATGAGGGATTCATGATTTTAATGGATGACAAATTCATTCCTCCACAAGATGTGCGATTTACTTTGTTTAAGCTGGGTCATGAGGGCCATTTGGGGCAGTCCCTTACCAAGAGGAGAATTAGGGACAATTTTTGGTGGCCCGGGATGGACTCAGAAATCTCACAGTGGGTGGAGAGATGTACAGAGTGTTTGGAAAGTGAAAAAAGACTTAAGGTGGGTAGTCATACTGGTTGTGGCTCAATAGCTGATCCCAAGTGCCCGTGGCACACCATATGTCTCGACTTCATTGGCCCCTTTCACCAGTTGAATCAGGATTTGAGGTTTGGGTTGGTGGTAGTTGACGTCTCTTCCAAGTGGTTAGTAGTCAAATTCATGAGGGAGATCACCACGAGCAGCACTATAGCCGCGTTGGGTGAGATCTTTAGGGAGGAAGGTTTCCCCACAAGGATCATTACTGACAATGGGACACAACTCACCTCCCTGGAGATGGCTAATTTCTTGGGAAAGTGCGGCATTATTCACTCTAGGACCTCACTTTACAACCCCCAGGGAAATGGCATAGTGGAGAGGGCCAACCGAATGGTCAAAGGTGCCATTCAAATGGCAATTTCTTCCCGTATGGATGTGAAGACTTTAGTTAATGACCTGGTGTGGGCCTACAGGACTACAGAAAATGGGGTGACTGGTTTAGTCCCGTTTTCTGTCATGAGGGGACGTCCTGCGGGTACTAAACTTGTGGCTGCTTGGATGAAAGAACTCATGAACGCTGATCCTCCTGCTGGTCATGGTGAGCCTGACACTGTTTGCGAATCTGATGGCGCGTGTAAATTCGCTGTGAATGATTGGGTTAAGGTCAAACCAGGTCGTGTGGGTGTCGGACTGACGAAGTTCAGGGGTCCATTTAAGATCAAGTCTGTACACAAGAGATTTGTTACCTTATTTAATGGGGAGAGTTGGAACTTGAGGCGTGTGGCACTGTATAAGAAAGCCGAGCGAGAACCGGTGGGGTTCAGAGAGCCCAGAGAACAGGCCAATGAGGTTAGCGCAAGTAGAATCCAGAGAGTGAGAAGACCTCCAGTTCATCTACGTGACTTTGTTTGCAAGTAAGGTCTCTCTCTGCAACGAAGGGCATGGTCTTATAATGTTTTTGTTCGACTTACTTTCGTTTTTTTTTATTGATTCTCCATATGAAGGGAAGAGGATATGTTGTATTCTCTGCACATATGTTTTATGTATCCCTTTAAGTCCTACATTCCATTTTCCCTGATGTCATTTTCTCCTTTGTTCTGTCCTGTCAGTTAGCTCCTGCTTTCTGATGGGAACACCAGCTTTTCTCTATGGTGCTTAATAAATAAGTGTTAAGCCTTACATCTGCCTGCTGACTTCATTTACAACAGTTTCCTTAGAAGTAAGGTGGTAGTGTGTGTATAGCTGTATATGCAAATAAATGGATGATCAATAGTTTATTTGCATGTGTGATTATGTGTGTGAGTAACTTTTGGATGACTGTCGGTGTGTAACAGGATGTATAGGTGTTTCACTACATATGATGAGTGAATATATGTATGAGTGACTATATAGAAATGTTGGTGAATGATTGGATGTGTATATAGATGGTGGTATTACTGAATTGGTTGTTGAAACTGGTATGGGTATCTGTATTTTTTTGAAAATTTTAGTTTCTATTTTTGAATATGTGTTTCAAGGGTTACATTACACTGAAAGGAGGTCTGTCACTCTGTCACAAGGATGGTGTCATCAGTGATGTCATGAGTGATGTCACTGACCATGTCATGAGTGATGTAATATGTGACGTCATCAGCAGTGCATTGCAGGCGCGCAAGTTACAGTGAGTCCAACTAACTATAACGTGGGAATTTCAATGGTTTTATGTCAGTAAAATTTCCAGCTAACTATAACTGGTGTGAAACCTATGGTTTTTTCAGTGAATTTCAAAGGTTTTTTAAAAGCCAATTCCTTTCTATATCGAGTTTCCAACCTCCGATTTTTTTTATAAATTTGCTGTTTTGTGTAAGTATTAATTATTATTTTTTATAATATTATTTAAATTATTTTTTTTTTTAAATCATTTTTTCTGGGGCGCTCTGGGTGCGCGCACCGGTAAGCTCTCCGGAAAGCGCACCCAGAGCGCTACTTGCGTTCGTGAAAAAAAAATATGAATGAAAAGTAAACTTATAACGCAAGACATTTAGTACCATACATATAAAAGTAGTTTTTTTGAATAAGGAAATGAAAATGATTTTGTATTTCCGTGAAACTATCAAAACGTCACTTAGGCGCGCCACGGAAGCGCCCCCGGAAGCGCCTTCGTTCGCGCCGCGTATGCGCCCCCGGAAGCGCCTACGTTCGAGCCGCGTTAGCGCCCCCGGAAGCGCTTCGGTGCGTGCAGCGTAAGCGCGTCAAGTCATGTGACCTTAAAATAACACTTTTCATTGGTTGCTAACAGTTTTTTTTACAAAGAATGAAATCCCCACCCATTTCCTTTACTTCTTCTTTCACTTTTGTGACTGAAAGACCTGCCTTTTTGCTCTCGGTCCTTTGTTGTATATCTTGGATTATCATGGCTGCCAGACCATCCAGCAGTGAAGATGACTCCAATGAATTCCTTGATGAAGAGCCTCCTCAGCCGAAGGTGAAAGAACATTTCATCTGGAAGTTTTTTTCCATACCTGATGACCAGAAGAAAGTAAATGCTCCAAAAGTGGAGTGCAGGATCTGTCACACAGTCCTGTCACGGGGTGACCCCACTAAAAAATATTCTTTTGGGAACTCCACAATGATTCGCCATGTGGAGAGGAGGCACCCCCAGAATTTTGCCCGGGAAAGGGTCAGAGCTCTGGCACAAGAGGTTCCCTCTACATCAACCGGAGGACCAACAACATCGGTGAGGGGGAGATCACAAGAGCTGGTTCCGAACATTCAGCCTGCATTTAACAAAGGCGTCCTTAAATGCAGATACTGTGATCAGCTACTTTGCTGCTTTGGGGAGCAAAGTGTTCTGTTCATGGTTTGATCATTGAAGAACCATTGCTGCCTTTCCCAGCCCTAATTTGTTTTTTTTTTTTTTGCTCCTGTTGGTTCGATCATTGAAGAACCATCGCTGCCTTTCCCAGCACTAATTATTTTTTTTTTTTTGCTCCTGTTCAGCAGTTTCCATTCCCTGTTTTTGTTCTAAAAAAAGAAAAAAGAAAAAAGAAAAAAAAAGTTATTTTCAGAACTACCTCCAATTCTCATCAAAGAGCTATATTCTTAAAAAAATGAAAAAGAGTAAGTGAAGTGGAGTGCATTGATAAAGGAAAGGAAAATGAGTAAGAAAGAACAGAAAGGTATTAGAGGAGAAAGGAAGTGAAGTAGGGGGACTGAAAGAAGGTGAGTGTTGGGAAGGAAAGTAAGGAGAAGGAGAGCGAACATGGGGAATGTAGATATTCAAAGAAAATGTAGAAAAGGAACAGGGGAGTGGAAGGGTAAGAAAAGATGCATTGCTGGAGTTGCATCATTTTTGTGACACACTCCAGCAATGCATCACTTTTGCGCTTACAGATACATCTGAAATACTGACGTATCTGTAAGTACTTGCACCATAATACGTCATATATTTAATATGACGCATGAGTAGAACACTGAAGGCCTCATTTATGAGGCCATGCGTCACTTTTACACCACCGGTACGTCACTTTTTGTGACGCACCAGTGCTGTTAAAAATGCACCTTATTGAGTCATATTTACAAAGTGACGCATCTAGGTAGATGCGTCACTTTGTAAACCCCTGTGCCACATTATACCTACGTCAGGTGTAATGTATGCAAAAGGGATGTATTGACGCAAGAAAGGGTCGTAGAGGTGACGGAGTTAAATCTATGAGATATCTCTGCGTCACTTTTATGACGCTGTTGCGTCCAAATCTTGCGCCTGTTTCACATCAGGCGTAAGACTGATGCAGGCCCTTTCACATGGGCCTGGCCCCACGTGAAAGGAAACATTGCTGGAATTGCATCATTTTTGTAACGCACTCTAGCAATGCATCACTTTTGCGATTACAGATGAGAAGAGTGAACATGGGGAATGCAGATATTCAAAGAAAATGTAGAAAAGGAACAGGGATGTGGAAGGGTAAGAAAAGATGCATTGCTGGAGTTGCATAATTTTTTTGACGCACTCCAGCAAAGCATCACTTTTGCGCTTACAGATACATCTGAAATACTGACGTATCTGTAAGTACTTGCGAAATAATACGTCATATATTTAATATGACGCATGAGTAGAAGACTGAAGGCCTCATTTATGAGGCCATGCGTCACTTTTACGCCACTGGTACGTCACTTTTTTGTGACGCACCAGTGCTGTTAAAAATGCACCTTATTGAGTCATATTTACAAAGTGACGCATCTAGGTAGATGCGTCACTTTGTACTTTTACGCCACCGGTACGTCACTTTTTGTGACGCATCAGCAGCGTAAAACATGCACCTTATTGAGTTATATTTACAAAGTGACGCATCTAGGTAGATGCGTCACTTTGTAAACCCCTGCACCACATTATACCTACGTCAGGTGTAATGTATGCAAAAGCGGGGTATTGACGCAAGAAAGGGTCGTAGAGGTGACGCAGTGAATAAACTGGGTTTTCCCCATGCTACGCTTCCCGGTCCGCTCCCCAGTGCGCGTACCGGGCGCTCCCCCCGCGAAAATCGAAAAAAAAATTGTTTTTATTTTTTCTCCCGCGGAGCCCTTTTATAGCCCCCACATCAAACATAGGGGGTCAGGGGGGTCTACTCTGCCCCCTTATGGTCATTTCCCCCTTTGTTTTTGCCACCTCTTGTGTCTCGGTCTTACCGAGACACAAGATGGCGGCCGCTCCGGACTGTTTCGAATGTTTACAGACACCCGAGAGCCAATCAGCTTTTCGCGCGCAAGTTGCGTAGCACGCCCGGTGCGCTCCCCGGGGCGCGGCCATAGATATATATATTTTTTTTAACCTAAATTACTCAAAAACCACTGGAGCACATATCTTGAGACATAGCAAAGGCACATCGGGCTACCAGTCCCTACAATTTTGCCAAGTTTGGTGGAAATCCATTCAGCCGTTCGGGCGAAAAGTGAGGTCGACCGCCCTTAGGAAATTAACATGGGGAAAACACGTTTTGGGACCCCCCTTTTATCTCGGCCCCCGCTTGACGAATCCCCCCCAAACTTTCAGGGAAGGACCGGAGCGCCGCGAGGCAAATTTGAGGAATTATTCAGGCAGATTCCTCCACCGGCGCCAAAGTTATTCCCAATAGAATGTTGAGATTTTGCATTGAAAATAATCCTAACTATAACTACCTACTGGTGACCGCCAGTAGGATAGATTATATATATATATATATATATATATATATATATATATATAGATACACACACACACACACACACACATACACACACACACACTCCTTTGAGGGCCTTGCGTTCAGCAAATCGAAATCTACTTAATATTCCCAGAATACACAAGAGTTGATGGGGGGTAGGTGTTTCCCTTTCCAGGCAGCTAAGCTATGGAACTCATTGCCGGATCAGCTTCACTGTCTTGATTTAGAGCCAATCATCAAGGCTAATCGGAAAATGTGCCTGTTTAATGAAATATAGATAGTTAGAAGGGATAGAGTGCTTTTTTTTAATAGAATCTTTTTATTAAGACAAAGCAGTAAAACAAGCATCGCACCACTATTATGAACAGCATGACAATAAAGTGCAACAATATAGTATTGTTTAATATTGGCCCGCTGGGGTCTAGCGGGTAACTTTTCCACCTTCATCTCGTCTGGGACACCTTTTAGTTGTTGTCTGGATTATTCAGGGGATGTATTGTCCCTCCCATAGGAGCAGTGCACGGATTCCCTCTATTTGCATTCCATTTGTCCCATATTTTCCCCCCATTCCCTTGGGGACCCTCTATATACATAGACTTAGTTTTCTGCCACCATACACCAATCCATGTCTCTCTTCCATTCCTGAAGGGTTGGTGGGGCCTCTGCCCCCAATAACGGGCTATGTTGCGTTTCGCTAACATCAGACCTCGGGTGATCAATGTTTGATCTGCTCGTCTCAGATCTGCATTTTCCCAAACGTTAGGGAGACATCATTTGGCAGAGAGTATCAATTCTGCCACACATATCCCCAGCATACAGGACACTATATGCTGTATCCCAGTAGGAGTACATTTTCAGACAAGACCTCAGGGTGTGGTGAAACAATCCTTCCTCACCACAACTTCTATAACAACGTGGTCCTTTCTGCCCATTTTTAAAATGTTTATTTAGTCTCTTTATTGCATTTAAACAAGAACAAAAGGAGCATCAGATGCGAACGATACACCAGTAAATCAGCACATTACAATTGTAAAGCAATTCAATGACCGTTCATTAAAGAAGAGTGACTGTGGATATAAGATGTGACAGGGTTACACACCAAGCTTGTTATCGGCAACATATGCGACACTCAGAGAATATACATGTAGGCCGAGTTCAATCAAGGAGTTCTTGGGCAAAAAAAAAAAAAAAAGCCCTCTGCAAGTGACAGAGCAGCTGCGGGGAGAGGGAGCTCATGAAGGCTCAGAGGTTTCGACTGAAGTAGCGATAACTCCAGTAGGACACCTGGTATGCGTGTAAGAAGATCAAGTGCTGAACAGTCATGGCGACTAGATTCCGCTAATAATGTTAACTGTAGCAGCGAGCAGTTACATTTCTTCATACAAACTGCCTTAACTGCTTGAACTTTCACTTTGGCTCGTAAAGACTGGCAATTGTGAACAGTGAGCTGCTACATTGTTTTGCCTAAACTGTTTAACTTCCAGAGACCTTTTTTCTGCTGGGTAGTTGAAAAGGGAGATTCTTATCCGGTCAACTATAGCTGCTGCAGGCATGATAACATTTTAAAGGGAGGTTTCCATTTTGATATACCCCACACGGGACGCCCGTTTTTCACTTGCCTGCCTTTGCTCAAACCCAACTTAACTGCTGCGGAGGAGGACGCCCGTGCTTACTTGCCTGCTTTTGCTCAGACCCCACTTGACTGCTCCTGAGGAGGACTCTAACCGGAGGGGAATTTGTTTGATGCCACATCCCTGCCGCCTCGCAATCTCTTCTCCTCCGTAGACGGGGACTGCCAACTACAACATCCAGAAGGCAGCGCGGTCTCGCGAGAGGAGAGGAGGGGCGGAGTCACCGGGGGCTTAAGACAGGAGCGGCAGTCCACGCCCGTCGTAGCCCGGAGGAGGCTGAGCTGGGCCTATTCCCTAACATCGGGCCGAGAATTTGTACATCTTTCATCGCCTCGATTCACCTGGACAAGTAAGCAAATATCGGTGATATTGGGTGGACATCATAATGGTGGCAGGATGAGCAAAAGAAAGGAGAGCCAAGTCGACCCAAAGGGAACTATAGAGACACAAACAGGGGGCCAAACGTCACTGTTATCATATCTCGTGGGGGACATGGGGGCTACTGAAAAACAGATTAATACTGTAAAAGAAACTTTGGTAAAAGGGAAACAAAATCTGGAATTAGAGCCAAGTTCACCCACCCAGATATTGAATGTTCCTATATGTGAGAATCACTTGAGGGGGAATTTACGTGAGTGATGTATGCAACAGCACTTAGATGTAATAGAAGCGAGTTTATCAGAGGAAGAACCGCAACCACCCACAAAACGTCCTAAGAACCCGGACAGTATTGAAGAAGAAAGTAATTCCATCTTAGACCTAAGTATCCCCCACAAACGCTCAAATAAAGAGTGTCCTATGGTAAAAAAAGTCCAAAGGGAAACAACCTTTAAATAAATCATATGCCCGTAGGACTAATAAAAATTCACCTAAAATTAGTTTGCCCACACAATCTGAGCGCAACATAGCAGCCATAGAAAACCTCACAAAGGGAATAGATACACTTGGTTGTACTTTGGTTGAAGCGCTACAGTCCCCATCAAATAGAATGACAAATTTGGAGGCGGTGCTTAATGGGAAAAATACTATGAGTAGAGAGAGTAACTATACGCCTGTACAGTCATGTACTCAGGACACAGTAACTATAAGCTCACATACTACATCTGCTACACCAACACTAATTGTAGAACCCCCACAAGTAAACTTCATGCAAACAGGCCCCAGATCAACAGTATACAAGAATAAGGAACAAGTATATCCCGATACAATTAAATCCTCAACTGAGGTATGCGGCCCCAATAAGAGTAGAAGCTCGGCTATAACCCCAAAAGACAAATCAACCCGACTGAACTCCACGTAGCGTATCGTCTGAGTTACCACCTGCCGCTACCCCGTACATAGTGGTTCTGACTAATGTTCCCGTATTACTGACAGCGAAACACGAAACATGGAGGGAACTTAGGAATAAGTCCCTTCACTGGCTAGGAAACCAAACTGGATTAAACAACAAATTGTTTAAATGTTTTAAGATGGCAAGAAGGGTTGCATGGGTTGGTAGGGAACGCAAGACAACCCCCGGAGACTGTATAGTCCTGACATTTAGCGACCCCAGACTCGAACATGCTATCCTCTCAAGTACTGGACACATCCCGATGGATAGTAATGCCATAAGCGTCCAACCACTGGGGGCTTTTTACCCCCCCCCCCCCCGAGTTCATTTAATCGTAGGCATGACATAAATCATTACGAAAGAACCCAGCGGGTGGGGCATATATCAAGATGGAGTATACCATTGCACAACCAATATAAATTATTATCATCTCTGGATGACCAAGATTGACAGAAAAGCCGCAGGAGGGGGGAGGTACCTTCAAAGTCTACTAATTTACTACTGACACAATCAAATAGGAGTGAATGCCGGGGAGGGGCTGTGGACCATCAGAATGAACAGGGGGATACACAGAAACCACATATAGAGGTCAACAGTGACCAAAAGAAGACACATCTAGAGAAATCAAAGGATTTCCCGAATATAGGATATGCCCCCACAAGAGTAGAACTGATACCCTCCAAGGGAGTAAAGGCTAGAAATAAAGAGACGGTCCCCGGAAAGGGCTTTTCCTAATGGGAACACACTTAAGCAATACTGGTATCAAACCTTTAATACTCCAGCTAGCATTAGTACACAGGGGAGAAATAAAGGGGGGTTATGCACCTACGTGTCAACCTCAGGAGGAGCTACAGTTGCAAAATTTATTACAACAGAGTACTTCCAGATCTTAATAGTCACTTGGGGAGGAGAAAAAAACATAGTCATAATAAACTTCTATAATAATATACCTAGATTACTCTGGGAAAATGTCTTAAAAAAATCTTAATAGTAATCTGCTTAGTCTAGACGAACAAATGGCAAGAGATATGGCTCTATTATGGTCGGGTGATTTTAATTGTTCACTGTGTCCACGCAGTGCCTTGGGTACTTGCGGCCTAGGTGAGAACAAGGAGGATACCCCCACGCATTTTATACATTCAAAATTAGGGGACCTGTTGAATAGTTTGACTTTTCAATTTAATTTGTCCCATGTGACTGAATTATGTTAACCACTGGTACCATTTCAGCCTACCTTTAATGGGAGAGGGTGTAATTCGATAATAGACTTTGCACTCCTAACATCAAGGTATTCGGCAAACAGGTCTTCATGGGAAATAATTGACATCTTGTTGAGCGATCATTACCCTATCTCCTTCCTCTTGAAAAATAAAGGGATGGAGGATAACACGAAAGGAGATGTCTTATATAACCTTCCCATTAATCTTGCGAGTTCAAATGAGTACTCCATTAAATTGGCTAAAGTCGAACCCGAGGTCTTCCTCCAAAACCTAGTCAAACAGACCCATAATAACATTGAAGTATGCCTTTCACAAACTGAGGAAGATCATATCAGTTTCAGTTTATTTAGCTTTATTCGATTTTTATACAAAATCATAAAAGCACAGATATATGATAAAATCATTTGAGCACCAAAATTCACAAAAATGTGATACAAGCACAGAAATAGGCAATATATTATTAATAGCAAACCATACTTAGAAATTAGCTGATCAGGTGGTGCACAGATAAAATGACACCTAATTTAAAACAGAGAAAATCCATTATATTTCTTAAAAACTGTAAATTATTTAGTATAACAAGGATAGAATTACAAAGATCATTGTACAGGCATTGATTTGCTAACACTCTAGGCGGTTCCCATAGGTTACATGGTCTTCCTCAAGGCGATTACAATTCTCAAGTAAGAAGCCACTGCTTTGACCTCCAGGACTGTTTCCACCCGCTTTATTTTAAATTACGCTGCCCAACTTCCTCTTATTCCCCAGTTTATAAAGAAACAATTTCCTGGGTGCCTCAAAGAATTTACAAAAAAGAATCGAATGAATATTCGATTGGTCTGATAGGCAGTAGCAAGGGCATTTCCCCAGATGTTTTGACCAATCATTACGGTAGGGGAATGTTACCAGGCGGTAAAAAGTGTCCGCCCGAAACCTGGTCAGTAACATTCTCGAAAAAGGACTAGGGTCCAGCAGTAAATATGGCAGTATGCCTGTATGAAAGGTAAAATCCAGGCCCATTTTGGCAGTAAATTTATCTTTTACAGTGAGTCATCTTTTGTTTTTTTTTTTATTAAATTTGTACTTTATTACACCTTTAAGTTGCATACACAACCGACATCGCCTACAACCCGGAGGCCGGCGGCATCAAGAGGTCACTCTCCAATCCCTGGGTAAAGGTGAAACACACAGCCGTAAAGACCAACAGCCCGGAGGCCTGGTGGCGTAACTGCAGGTGTAGAAGAAGTGTGCAGTAGCTTCAGTCCATGGGAGCAGCCGATGAGTGATCGCAACATATAGAAAGAAAGCACACCCAGCAGCGTCAGCAATATCAGTTCTAAGCGCAGTTTGGCGTGTCAGGATGGTACGATCAGTGTAGACACCCAGTAAGAATTGCGTGAATACCCAGGGACGGGGATTCTCCATCGGGGAACCCAGTAAAGGTGTAGAAAGGGAATCAAAAACCCCCAGACAAACACAAACCCACCCACCCCAATAAAACTAGCCAGACTACCTGAACCTGCGTCCACCCGCCCGCTCCCACCATTCACCACCACCACAAACCCCTTAATAGGGCCATGGGTGTCAATCACATGTCCACTAGGGCGAAAGAAAGCTCAGGTGGGGGATAGCGCCTATCGACAACTAGGACAGCCGTCCCAGGCAACCCTCCAACACAACACACCACGAAGACCAGGCACGATTCACCACTCACTCACAACGCTAAGGCCCTCAACTATCACACTCCTCATCCACAGCAGCGGCAACCCCATCCTCCTCCAGCACATCCAGCTCCTCCCCCTCAGGATCCGACTCACCATCCTCTTGCGCACTCTGAAACGCCCTGAACAACCCCCAGAAGTTTTTGGGGCGGCTCTTCGGAGGCAGGAGTTCACTATACACCTCTGATTGCGTGCAACAATAAAGTAAGTCTGCCCCCCATCGCTTCTTAGTGGGAACTGGCCCCCGCATCCAACACAAAGCTACCAGACGCTTTGCCGTCAATAATGTCATGTCCACAAGCCGCCTCATTGCCACCGGAAGCGGTTTGGAAAAACCGAGCAATGCGAGCGCCGGATTGGGCAAGATCTCCTCACCAAGAATAGTGCTGAGGTCCACAAAGACCTCCACCCAGTACTTATGAATGGCAGGACAAGTCCAGGCCATGTGAAGAAAGTCTGCCGTGTGAAAGTGGCAGCGCTCACATTCCGCCGAGTCCCTCAGCCCATACCTATGCAGCCTTTCAGGCGTGTAGTAGACACGCTGTAGGAATTTAAAGTGCACCAGGCGGTGTCGACCGTTGAGCGAGATTTTCCTAGTGTTGGTAGCGCAATAACACCACATGTCGTCTGAGATAGGAGATTGGAGGTCAGCTTGCCAGGCCAACCGGGCTTTGGAGGGGGGACACTGCCGATGTCTATCACCCAGTGTCCTGAGAGCTGTGACCAGTTTGCGAGAAGAGGGGGTCTTGATGACATACGTGAGCTCCGGCACTTCCTGCGGTTCAGCCAGTTCCGGGCCCAGCATGGCAAGGGCCGCTCTACGAACCCTATGATATTGGAAGCTATGGAGCAACGTTGCCCCGGGACAGGATTGAAGGACCTGCTGCAACGTCTTCAGGGTGCCATTTGAGAAGAGATCTCCCATGGTAACAATACCCAAGTCACGTAGCGCCTTCAGGACGCCCTTCTCCGTCAGTGGGGCCAACCAGGCTGCCCATTCCACGCGGAGCAAAGGTGAATACAGCAGCACACTCTCTCGGGAGCCAACCAGTGCGTGCCAAGCATGATTCGTGGCCGCTATAGAGTCCAGGTTGCCGACCCTCCGATCAGGCGGATAGCATACTGTTGCCGGGAGCGGGATGGGGTCTGCAAAGAGCCGTTCCAGTTTCACATGAGGGATACCAGGATCCCCATGAATCCATGTATGAAGATGTGCTCCCTGAGCAATTCTATAGTACCGCACCAGGTCTGGAGCCCCAAGGCCCCCCTGTTCATACGGAAGGGTGAGCGTTTGCCACTGCACCCGCGGCTGCTTCCCCCCCCACGCCAGGCGAATGAGCGTCTGGGTAAGTTGCCGGAAAAAGGCTTTGGAAAGGACCACTGGTATATTCGTAAATAGAAAAAGAAACCTGGGGAGCACTACCATCTTCATGAGTGCTATCCTGCCCATGAGAGAAAGCGGGAGTCTGGACCACACTTCGACATCATCCACCAGTTTGGAGTAGGCGACCCCATAATTCTCGCGAATCAGGACCTTCGGGTCAGTATGTATGCGTATCCCCAGGTAGCGGATGGAGTCTGTGGTCCATTGCAATGGGTACTCCGAGTCAAAAGGGAGTGTCACCGGCGTCAGGGGCAACGCCACCGATTTGTTCCAGTTGACGCGAAGGCCCGATAGGGCCCCGAATCTCACCACTTCCCGCAGCACCGCAGAGAGGTTAGTCTCCGGGTCCCGGACATATAGCAGAGTGTCATCCGCGTATGTTGAGATACCAATCTGGTACGTCGGAAAGTTTATCCCTTCGAACCGATGATACTCTCGTATAGCGCAGGCGAGGGGTTCCGCCACCATGGCGTACAGCAATGGAGAGAGGGGGCAACCCTGACGCGTGCCCCTTCCAATCTCGATAGGAGCAGTGACTAGGTTCCCTATCTTCAGCCTCGCTGTGGGCTTGTAATATAGGGCTCCCAACATTTGTCGAAACGGCTCACCGAGTCCAAACTTACGAAGGACCCTCAGCATGAACGACCACTCAACAGAATCAAAGGCCTTCTCCATGTCTAAGAAGATGGCCACAGCTTTGTTTTCGTGTTTGACATGTTGGATCGTGCCCAGTACCGTGCGGATGTTATAAGTGAGATTGCGCGAGGGGACAAACCCAGCCTGCTCTGGGGCAACAAGGTCCGGGACCAGCAACGCCAAACGGGTCGCAAGTACCTTGGCATACAGTTTCGCGTCCACATTAATCAGCGACAGCGGTCGGTAAGAGCCACATTGATTAAGGGGTTTACCTGGCTTCGGGATGGTAATAAGCAGCGCCTCCCTCATGGATTTCGACATGCTGCCCTGCTGACAAATGTCAAACAAGAGCATCAAGTACGGGACAAGCTTGTCCTGAAAGGCTTTGTAGAAAGCCACCGTGAGACCATCCGCTCCAGGAGCACTACCAGACTTCATGCCCTCCAGCGCCTCCGTTATCTCCTCCTTTTGGATTGGGGCCATAAGAAACTCCCTCTGCCAGTCGGCCAAGAAGGGCATTTGGATGTAGCTTAAATAGTCGTCGATTTCCTCCTCAAGGTGTGCATCCCTCGAAGAGTAGAGTGCCGTGTAGTAGGAGTGAAATTCCGCCAGGATATCATGCTCCTCCGCCACCACTTCCCCAGCAGCTGTCACTAACTCCTCAATAACCAATGGGGGCCTACTGTTGCGCATCAGTTTAGCCAGGAGCGCACCAGGCCGCTCCCGTTCCCCATACACACGTGCTGTCGCATATTTGCCCATATGCTTAATTTCCCTATCCGCCTCCTCCTGAAATTCCTCTAGCAGGGACTTAAGCGTGACTGCGTCAGTGGCATCACCCGAGTCCACCGCTTGCCGGTCCAGGTCAGTGAGCCGAGTTTCAAGCAGTTGCAGCCGGCGCCTGATAGCCTTGAGCACCCCAGAGTGCTTTGCTATAGTCATCCCTCTGATGTACACTTTAAACGCATCCCAAAGCACTTGAACGCGGTCTACCGAACCCACATTGGTTGCGAAATAGGCCTCTATGTCTTCGGCCAGTTCCCCTCTGAAAACCTCATCTAGGAGGGAATACGGGGGGAACCTCCAGGTGAACGGGGGAATGCTCCTAGGAGGAGCCACCAGCAATAAGAGTAAGGGCGAGTGATCAGACAGCGTGCGCGGCAACACCGTACACCCCTTCACCGCATCGAGCAGGGAGCGGGAAACAAACCAGTAATCTATGCGCGTATGGATGTTGTGGTAGGCCGAGTAATGAGTGAACCCACCCCGCCCCGAGTGTCTATGACGCCACACATCAAGCAAGTCAAGTTTCACACATTCCGACAATAGAAGCAGCGCCGAAGCAGCATGGGATCTAGGGGGGCCCGCAGATCTGTCCAGTTCTGGGCTCAACACCAAGTTAAAGTCCCCCCCCACAGCATTCTAGAGCCCACAAACTGCCTGCAGCTGTCAGCCAGCGAAGAATAGAAACCTGGGGAATCGTAGTTGGGGCCATACACATTCACCAGCAAGAGATCATGACCCTTCCCAACACAACGTGCCACCACATACCTCCCTTCCGGGTCCACCGCCACCCGTGTCAGCGTCAGTTGGGATTTGGGATTAGCCCAAGTGAGCACCCACCTAGCATGTGTGGTGAACCCCGCAGCAACACAAGCGGAACCAAGACCCCTCTTCTGCAACATAGGACTGGAAAGCGGCAGATGTGTTTCCTGCAGCAGAGCAAGGTCAATTCGGTGGCGCTGCAAGTACGCCAAGACCTTCCTGAGTTTGCGGAAATCGTTAAGCCCTCTTACGTTCCATGATAGCAATCGCAGAGAGCCTAGGGCGCTCTCTGCACCTAGAGACTCAGTGGTCGACATAGCAGGTTAGAGAAAATAGTATGGCAGAGCAGACGAAGCATCAGACACATTGCAGTAGTCGGCAAAAACAGACCCCCCACCCAACAGACCCCGAACCCCATACAACATGTCAGCAACAGCCCAAGAACATAGCCAACAACCACCCACCCACAGCCGACCAACCCCAACCCGGTCAGACAGAGCATGGCACTACCCACCCCGAACCCACCCGAAACAACCCACTACAAACCCAAGACCCCCTAGAGAGTCAAAAAGCCAAAAGCGCAGGGGCAGAGGTACTAGCTAGACTATAATACGCTCTAACAAGGACCAGATACAGTCGTTGCTCCCCGCCCCACCCCCATCGCTTCCAACACCCCACCTAAGCTCCAGCAGGAAAGCAAGTAGAGTGGTGGATAACCAGTCCCATCGTTCCACAGGGAGCACCCCCCCCGAAAACAGAAGTACAACAGAAGAAGTCAGAGCCCCGCTCAGTGGCACCACTCCGGGCTCATCAATCGTGGTTCAAAAAAAATGAAGTCAAAGAAAAGGCACATCGGGTACTGTAAAGCAACAAACACATTCACGAAGACGCAGCCAAACCTAGCTCTGAGGCGAAGGACAGATCAGCCCTGACCCTCCAAAGATACAGCCTCCTCCTCATTTGTACGTTGACCCCTCGGGCTGTTGCGTTGTTCCTTGGCCCATTCCTTAAGTGACTTTTTCAGGTCCGCTGGGTCGGTGAAAAAGTGCGAGTGACCCTGCTTGTTGATCCGGAGTCTCGCCGGGTACAACATGGCGTAGTCCAGCCCCATATCTCTCATCTGTTTCTTATAGGGGGCGAAGCGTTTCCGTTCCTCTTGTACTCTCGCCGTGAAGTCAGGATAGAGGGAAATGTTCATGCCTTCAAACTGTAATTCCCCTTTCTCCCTCGCCAGCCGTAGAGCCAGATCGCGGTCCCTGTAATTCAAAAGTTTTGCAATGATCGGCCTCGGCGGGAGGCCGGGCTGCGGCTTGGGACCCAGAGTGCGATGGGCCCTCTCGACGATAAACATGGGGGAGAAGACGTCCTCCCCCAGCAGCGTGTGAAGCAACTTCTCAACGAACAGTTCCATCTTTCCAGTGTTGGTGGATTCCGCCACCCCTGTAATGCTGACGTTGATGCGCCGTGAACGCGCCTCCAGGTCCTCCGTTTTGTCCTGTATGACCTGGAGGAGACAGCCGAACTGCTTACGGTCCTTATCCCACTCCGTCTGGGCCTCCTCTGCCTCCGTCAGCCTACGTTCCGCCATATCCAACCTCTCCGCATGTTTGTCCACCCTCTCAGACATCCGGTCCATTCTGAATGATAAGGCGTCAATTTTTGTGCCAATCGCGGGCATACTCTCCTGCAGACCCTTCTCCATGGTACTGAGCATTTCGCGAATGTCCGCGCAGAGCGAGCTATCAGCCGTCTGCGACGAAGTTTCCGGAGGAGCCCCTTCCGCGCCCCTTGGTCTCCGTTGTTCGAACGTGAGCTTCGGCTGGTTCCTGTCGCCCTTCCCCATGGCGGTGCTCACAGTGTGTTGACTAAGCAAAGAGCAAGAGGCGGCTCAATGCAGGGGGGGCGCCGGGAAAGCGAACTCCGTGAAGCAGTCCGGTGCGTAGCAAAGAATGGAGGCCAAAAATGGCGGCCGCGGGCCGCGTGGTACAGGCTAGACCAGGGGGACGATCCCAACCTCCAGACGCTCGTCACGCTCCAAGTCTCACCGCTGGTTGCCGAGAAGCACCAGCACACTCCAAAGAGCACGACCCGGTACCAGTGTCCTTCCAGTCCCCAAGCAGGCTAGAGTAGCGGTGTCGTAGGGTGCAGTTTCCCGCCGTCTGGTTCTCGGGCCACTCCGGAGCGCCCCAGGCCTCCGCCGATGAGTCGCGGTAGACACACTCGTAGGGGCAGTGCGACAGTGATCAATGAGTAAAGCACCGGTGCGAACCAGTCCAAAAGAATCACAGGATAGAAGGCAGTCCGGCAGTCCGGGACCACACAGGGGCCCCACGCCGCACGTAGCGTTACGTAGGGCGGGCAGCTTCCAAGGATAGTCCGCGGATTGCGGCCTGGTCCGCCATGCCAAACTCCGCCGGCCTTTTGATCGATGCCACCACCGATTTCGACCCGGGAAGGTGCCCCCAGCAGCTCCAGGGATCGTAGAAGCAAAATCTGCCCCTGCTAGGGCCAGTGAGGCGTCAAAAAGGATATCTTTGACGAATATTAAAGGGGCTCAGGCGAGGAGCTCAGCTCTCACACGTCTTTCATGGACGCCAGCAAGCTCCGCCCCCCCCAGTCATCTTTTGTTATCTAAAAAATCCATATTCAACTTTTTCAGCACCCGTCTCGGGACAAATTCTAAGCACGTAGGGTTCTCAAAATATTCTGTATGACCAATGTCTGTTGCCATGGTTTTTATGTGTTGTAGCCATTTGATGTTTCTCACTCCGTCTAACTCTAAGCAGTCCGAAATAACATCTCTATTAAGCGATGTTTCTTGGGTAACCCAGATCTTGTGCCACAGGAGGAGTGGGGAGGATTTAATTGTGTCCTCTATATATGAAATCCCCAGTTCTCTATGGCAAAAAAACATAGACATGGATTTTGGTGTCGCGAGCAGGTAACGGATGAAATCATTTTCTGTTCGTGTATCTGGTCGGTTTTAACAAAACCCCAGATACCCGCACCATAGATGCCAGTAGGGATACACTTGGCTTTATATATTTGCAAGAGTTCTTTAACTGGACGCCCGCCTAACTTCCTCGAAAAGTTTATCAAGGCTCCCTTTGCTCTACTGATTGCCAGGTTTCTGGCCTGTACTGCTTTAGTCCAGTTGCCCCTGCTATCGAAGTTCACTCCTAAATAAGTGAAGCTAGTAGTGGTTTCAATTTTTTTCTTGTTCAAGAAGATTGCCTTGTTAGATTTTGAAGAAGTGCCACATCTCATGGAGTATGTCTTAGAGACATTGATCTCTAGCCCCAGCGCGCTCATGTAGTCTGAGAATTTGACCACCACCCGTTGCAGTGCAGACCAATGACAGTTTGTGATATAATTGCAGCATCATCTGCATATAGGAGGATAGGGATAGGACTTCTCCCACCACCGGATAATCGCACTGGAAGGACTTAAGGTGTCGTTCTACACTATTAATATAAGGGATTAATAGAAAGGGTGCCAAAATGCACCCTTGCCTTACTCTTCTTTTGATGACAAATTTGTCAGAACATGTGCCATCCCTCCCATACCTTACCCTTGCTCCTGCGTCCCTGTATAGTTCTTTAATGAATGTTATAATCTGCTGCTCCATGCCTATGTCAGCTAGTGTCTCCAATAGCATGGAGTGATCTACACAATCGAACGCGGAGCTTAAATCCACGAACGTTATAAAAAGGGCTTCATTTTTTGCTTGGGTGTATTTTGCTAAATTGAGGCCCTGTTCTATCATCCGCCTTACCTGAGCGGAAGCCGTATTGTAAATTAAAAATAATCTGATTTTCATCCGCCCATTCCTGTAGCCTGTTGAGAACGATCCTGCCTGCTACCTTCATTAGAGCATCCGAAGGGATATTGGTCGGTAGCAGGCAGGATCGTTCCTATCACCCCCCTTAAAAATCGGCACCACTATAGCCTCTGACCAAGTTAGAATAAAGCCTGAGGCATTAACACTATTTAAAACATTTGTTAAAAGAGGTGACCACAACACTAGTTCGGATTTATATATGTCAATTGGGACACCGTCCGGTCCCGGTGCCTTTCCTGGGGCACTTTCTTTGATGGCCCTCGTTACCTCCTTGTGGTCAAAGACAATCCCCAAAGGGAACGACTCTGAACTCTCCTGATTGTCAATGCAATTATTGTTAAGCCTTATGTCAGGGTTTTTGTACAAATTAGAGAACTGATTAACCCAAACATCTCCTGGGACTACTACATCAATAATATCTGTATCTCTTTCTGAAAGAAAGGGAGCGTTTACTGCCCTCCAGAACGCAGTGTTATCATTTTTTAAACAGGCTTCATGGAGGCTCTGCCAAATTTCATGTTTTAATTCTAATTTCCTGTTGGCTAAGGCATCTCGATAAGATTTTCGTGCCTGTCTAACCAGTTCAGATGATCTTGGAGATTCATGTAGGGCGGATATACATTTTTTGTGTGCCTTTGAGCAGTCTTTGTTGAACCAGCCTTTCCCTTTACCAAAACGGTTTTTATGGGTGACGGTAAACAATTTCTTTATCTCGCCCGTAATCTCCCCAAAGGAATCAAGAACTTGTTGATGACTTTCAGTCCTAGACAAACAAATTAATAGATGATCAAGAACTTTAGTCACCAGTTTCTTTAAGAAGATTTTTGGGTCAACTCTCCCCCATTTAATGGAGTAACCATTTGTACTACCTAGGCTTATAGGCATGCGGTAAGTCATCTTATTGGGTTGTGCCTGTGCCTGTGATATCAAGGAGACCACTATTGGGTAATGATCACTATATGTAAGATCTAATGTCTCCCAACATCGCACTAGTAGCCAATGCCTAGGGGACAGAAGAGTAAAATCGATTAAGGAATTCACCCCTCTTCCATTAAAGGTCGGTTTAAAATCCACCATTGAGGTACAATTTTCATTAATAAAACCCATGTCAAACTCATAAATCAAGGTATTTAACAAGTCCCCTATCCCTGAGTGAATGAAATGAGTCAGCGCTTCTTCAGGACATATACCTGTGTTATTACCAGTGCAAATGAAACAATTAAAATCACCCAACCACAGGAGAATCAAATCTCCACCACCTGATTGCTCTAATGTTTTCATGTGCCTTCGCAGGTTAAAAATAATGCCATCCCATAAAGGGAGCATTGGCATTATTATAAAAATGTATGATGGCTAGCTTTTTTAATCCCGGCCAGCTCACTAATAAAATTTGGTAGTACTCTGCTGAAATGAATTTGAAAACGGTTATATGTCAGATGTGTTTAAGATGTAAGTGCACAACCCACCCTTATTTCTACCATTTCTACCATTTTTGCTTGGGATGGCTGGTGTATTAAAGGTTCGATAGCCCCTCAGGTGTAACTCATGGGCCAGCCATGTTTCTTGGAAACACAAAATGTTATATTTAAATATTGTCTCTTGCCATTCAGGATCGTCCATTTTATTCCTTAGTCCCGCGATGTTACAGGAAATGACTAATTGACCTTTATGTGTACTATTTTCAGTGGTATCTGCCCCTCCCATCATACTATTTACAATAATGTGATTATTTTTCTTACTTGATTTCTTATAACCTGAGTTTTGGAGAAGTTCACAATCCCTCACAATCTTATCACTACCAGATGGCAGTCAGTCGACCCCTTCCATCCCCATGAGTAAAGAGAAGCAATTTGAGGTAGCGACGTTAAACAAGGGGGGGCATTTCAATGCAGGTATTTCGATTTCCTGATCTCCGTGGGTTTCCTACCAGAGCTTTTGGGTAGAAGTAACCTAAGTCTCTGGTGGATATACCTCCCTCGTAACCCCCTGGGAACCAGTCTCTAATGTGATTTGTTGCCCTGCGATCCCTAAAATTTATAACGATTATATCCCCCGGTACATCCTTTGGTCTTCTTCCCACCCAATCCAGCCTTCTGACATGTAAAATTTCACCATCTAAATTGGGCGGTAATGGCCTGTTAACTCTTAGCCAGTGCATGACGTTATTCTTAAGAGTCTGGTAACTTTCGAATGATCCTGCTGTCAGCTCTGGTACTCCAGTTAGAGCAATGACAAAAGGTTCAGCCTCCAGTGGGAGATCGATATGCTGAGCAGGCCCTATGATCGGTTTGTCTTTGTGGGTAGGCCTCTGAGTATTACCCTGTACCTCCTGATCTTTCATTTTAACTCGCCTTTTGTCTAATGTTTCCCTAGGATTAGTAGCCTCAGGAGCTGCGTTAATTGTATGTGTGCCAGTAGTGATTTTAACATGAGCTTTAGGCTGCAGCTTGCTATTGGTTATGTTATTAGGGGCCTTAGACACTATCGTCGGCTCTAATACGGTCGGGGTGTGTCTTTTATTTGCCATCTCTTTCAGTAGATTTGAGATGCCGATCCCCATATCTGAGATGGACCCTAATTGCTCGGTCATGCGTTTAACCCTCTCGATTAGAGACAAGAGCAATGATTTAATTGATTGCTCAAGGTTATTCATTAGCACTTGCTCGAAGTGTGTTGTAAAATGACCCTGAATGGCTTCACTTATTTCTGAGCCTTTAGATTTATTGGGAGTCCTGTCAGCTCGGCAAGCTTTAGCTCGGCTTCCCTTTTGCTTTGCCCCACCCCTCTTTCTTTTCATGGGGATGGTTTTTTAATGCTGGTGGATTTTTCTGGAGCCTGGTTACTAGAGATTAATAGTAATGAGTCTTCCGGCGAGGAAAGAGATTTCGAACCAAGACTAATGTCAGTGCTAGAGGGATCCCGTTGAATCGGTAAGGATGCTGGAAGATCCTGTAGCTGAGGGGGGATGCCTATAACGCTGGTTGATTCGGAGCAGGTACTGGCATGCATGGGGGTCTTAACTGACTGAATAGTCCCTAATGATGAGCGTTTTCTCTGCCATTCTAGAGATATACGCCTCTCAGTTAGCATCATTTCTTTCTCTAATACTGAGGTAGCCCTTGTGATAAACGCGTCCAGGGTTCCTTGAACAGAGCCTCCTGTTAACGATCCTCGTCCTAAATTCAGGATATCAGTCATGGTGTATACTTAGGTTTCAACGCAAAAAAACCTTACTTGTGAATCTTAGAGTCTTACTTCATGGACCTGTATGGATGACGAGCCAAAGGGGGTGGCCCAGCCCAGCCTGGCCAGCCCTGGACGGCCACAGACCACAGCCCTTTGCCCGTGCTTCGCCCGGCGCGACCCGCGCGCGATCCTGCGACGCGGGGGCAAGCAGGAAATTTAAGCGCCTCCTGGCACGGGTGAAGGCGGCTTCCGGCCGCATTGGCTGCTGGATCTTGTGGTCCCTATGACCCCCAGGCAGGTCTCCCCTCCACTGCGGCCACACTCATGTGCTGTGGAGCTGCGGCGGCGGGAGGAGATCCCAGGCAGGAATGCAGGCGGTTGCAGCAGGGCGGGCACAACGAACGGGCTCTGGAAAATGCCCAAACAAAGGTCAGCACGCAGTTCCAAACTCAAGGTAAGTCCCCCTCATATCATTTATTATTCCTTCCATAAAATAACAGAGGAGGTAAGAAATCTATTAACAAGGGATCACTGCCACAGCATCAATAAAATTCAGAGATGGTTCGATAAGGATTGCACAAAGGCACACACTAACTTGAAACGTGCCTTACATGAAGAACCCAGATCAAATGAGACAGTGCGGAAAGCTAGAATATCGTACCGTGCAGCCATCGCCAAAAGGAAAAAACTATTAAAAATGGAAGCTTGGAAGATGCTACACAAAGCATGTGTAAGGAACGATAATATATCCTTTTGGAAAGCAGTTAATGCCACTTTACTATCAAATAAGGGCACAGACATAATAGATCTAGCTATTCCTGGAGAAATCTGGGTTAAAGATTTTACGGGCCTTTATGATAAGGCCACAATAGATGGTAGTAACATGGGCAATCCAACTAAAAGAACAGAAGATAATAGCCTATCTAGGACGTTCCCTCTGGATATTGTTTTCGAATGTAATGAGGTTGTTAGAGCCATCAAAGAAAGTGCCTCAGGAAAAGCGCCATTGCCGGACGGCGTCCCGATTGATGTCTATAAATTTGAAATAGATTTATGGGCCCCAATGTTAACTAATGTGTTAAATTGTTTTAACCATTATAAATTCAATTCAACTTGGTGAGAAGCCATTGTGATTCCGATTTTTAAAAAGGGGGACAGAAACGCTCCAAATTGGTACCGTCCCATATTCTTACTAGACGCCTTAATGAAAGTGGCCAGTAGGATCATTTTAAAATGGATCATGTATATAAAAATACAAGATATACAGAATACTTTGAGACACCAATAAGTAAAGTAAATAAATTGATACTTATAGATAATTGAACAACAGAAGATAATAGCCTATCTAGGACGTTCCCTCTGGATATTGTTTTCGAATGTAATGAGTTTGTTAGAGCCATCAAAGAAAGTGCCTCAGAAAAAAAGCGCCAATGCCGGACGCCGTCCCGATTGATGTCTATAAATTTGAAATAGATTTATGGGCCCCAATGTTAACTAATGTGTTAAATTGTTTTAACCATTATAAATTCAACTTGGTCAGAAGCCATTGTGATTCCCATTTTTAAAAAGGGGGACAGAAACGATCCAAATTGCTACCGTCCCATATCCTTACTAGACGCCTTAATGAAAGTGGCCAGTAGGATAATTTTAAGCATGGAATCAGTACCTAGAAATACATAAAAAAGGTGGCCCTGGAATACTTAAAGAATAATAGGTGGTTTTCCGAAAAGGTGAAACATACATTTATGGAAAATCAGCTGATGAACACCTGCGAGGGGATTCAACCTTACTTGTTACTTGAATCAAGCAGTTATTCTCGGATGTTTTTGGCACGCTTTCGCACCAACTCATTCTATAGATTGATAACCTTCCCAGAATGTAATGCTTGGTCAAAGGATTCGCCAAACTGTCCATGTGACGATAGATCCCATCATTCTAACATCCACAGTATTCTGGTTTGTAAATTTTACTTGGTTCCAAGAAAAAGGTTTTTGATCTCTATATTCAAAAGTTGGGGGCTAAATAGGTGCAGGGTTGCATTTTTAAAACTACAACAATTAGAGACTGAAATCGTAATCAAGGCAGTATCTTCCTTTTTAAAGCTAGTTATTAGCTATCGGAATACAATGTGAAGGGTTGCAACCAGCAAATATATATTTATCCACATTTGTCTTGATTATGCATGCCTGATTATGATCCCTCTCATTCGGAATACAACTTGAGTGACTGCACGTAGTGAATATACACTATTTTACATTTGAACTGAACGTGTTAATCCATATATAATGTTCTTCCTTCTTATACTGGTTACAGCCTCATGTAATGCATATCTTGACTACCTAATGAATTTATAATCTGTATTTTAATAATGTGTTTTTAATCTTGTAAAGATCCTTTTAAATGTTTTAATCTGTGCTTTTATAATTTTGTAACATAAAGTCGAATAAAGTATTATTGACTTGACTTGACAGAGCAGCTGTAACACACTCCCCAGTTTGCACTTACAGCACTGTACCAGGGGCGATCCCCAGTGTCTAAACTGTAACACACTAGAAGCAGAAACAAGGCAAAAGATATAAAATTATGTACCTGTTGACGTGTCCCCAGCCCCATTAGTTTTGGTGGCTCTATACGTATTGTACAGTGTCCAGAAGTTCTTGGGTCTATTGCGGGGGGTAGGAGGTCACTGAAATGTTCCATTTGAGTAGAACAATATACTATAACAGTAGCCCAGTGGGACGGCATAGGCAGAGGGCCCCTTAACCAGCAGATGAGTAAGCCCATGTCAACCAACCTGCGCAGCCCCTTAGGTAAGGGTTTCGAAAAGCCCAGAAGCGCTAGGACTGGATCCGGTTGCTGCACCTGCCCATTTATAGCTGTCAATCCCACATACACAAGTCTCCAAAATTCAGCCACCCCAGGGCAGAGCCAAGCTAGATGAGCAAAATCAGCTACTGGCTCGCTACTTTCATCACAGCGCGAGTTCTCATGAAGCCTGTATCTACATAGTCGTTCTGGAGTATAATAGACCCTGTTTAAAAATTTGAAGTGAATTAGACGGTGTCTGCCATTGAGGGAAACTCATTTTATGTTGTGGCAGCAATATAACCACATGCCATTGTCTATATCCGTAGCTAGATCCAGTTGCCAGGCAAGGCGAGATTGGGGGAATGGGGTTTGCTCTGTACGACATAGCTTGCTTGTAAATCTTAGAGACCGTACCCATCGTGGTTTGCGTCTTTATGATAAGGGAGAGAGAAGTTACCTCCAGTGGTTCCGCCAGATCGGTGCCCAGCAGCTGCAATAAACGCATGTTGTGTCCTATGATATTGAAACTTAGCGAGGAGTGGGGGAGCATCAACACCTTCCGCAACTGAGTCCCAGTCTTTCATAATGCCGTCTGTGAACAAGTCGCCTATAGTATTGACCCCAATGGAAGTGAGCGCCCAAACAACACCTCCATCAGTGCACGGCAGCAACCAGTGGCACCAGTCAAGCGGCGCCAAAGGTGAGTACAGTAGAACCCCTGCCTGCAACTTCAGCAGATGATGCCAGGCGTGGTTAGTTTCGTTAATCGAGTCAAGGATACTAGTCCTGCGATCCCTCAGCGAGAAAAGCAGCAAGGGAAGCAGTTTCGGGGCTGCCACCTCCAACTCAATTCGTAGGTGAGGAATATCAAGTAATCCATGTATTCAGAGCTGAGCTTGGGCACATTGTGAGGATCTGTAATAAAGGTTTAAACACGGAGCTCCCAATCCACTCATGTGGTAAGGTAGAGTAAGAATTTGTCATTTGACTCTCGGCTGCTTGCCCGCCCAAGCTAACTTAACCATCAGCGCAGTGAGGGTCTTGAAGAATATACCAGGAAGGACCATAGGAATGTTCGTAAAAAGAAACGGAAATCGGGGGAGAACACCTATTTTCTTTATAGAAATCCTGCTTATCAGAGACAAGGGTAACCGTATCTAACGATCTATATCGTCTTCCACTTTGTTCACCATTACTCCGTAGTTATTCCTAAAGACCACCTCCGAATCGGAGTGCACCTGTATCCCAAGATACCTCTTGAGTCGGTTGTCCATTGGAGTGGGTAATCCAGGTCAAAATTGTGATGTGGTCGGCGTGAGGGGGAATACGAGGGACTTAGTCCAATTGACCTAGAGGCCCGAGACACCTCCATAAAGCACCACCTCACGCAATACGGAGAAGAGATTCCTTTCAGGCACCCGCACATAGAGAAGCGGGTCATCGGCATAAGCCGAAACTATGAGATTATATCCTGGTATGTGAATACCCTTATGTCTTTGGTACTGCCGCAACGCACACGCCAGGGGTTCCGCTACAAGGGAGTAAAGAATCGGCGAGAGCGGACAGCCCTGCAAAATAGTTATCGGTTTTGTTACCAAGTCTCCAATACGTGCCGCAGGCGAGCTTTAGAGCAGTCCCAGCAGCTGCAGAAAGACCGGTCCTAAACTCATACGTGTGAGCACCTGTCGCATGAAGGGCCATTCGACAGAGTCAAACGCCTTCTCCAAATCTAGGAATATCGCGACAGCATGCGACTACGGAATAGTGTGTTTCAGCTCCCCAAATACCGTACGCAAATTGTAGGTAATACTACGGCCTGGGACAAACCCCGCTTGCACCAGCGCTACTAGGATAGGGACCAGGGGAACCAGTCGATTAGCCAGGATCTTAGCATAGTGCTTGGTGTCGACGTTGAGGAGGGAATGGGGACGATAGGACTAAACATTCTTCAGGGGGCTTACCCGGTTTCAAAATGGCAACTTTTATACCTCTCTCATAGAGGGCGGCATTGAGCCAGATACACATATATCATCAAACAGGGCCGCCAGTTGTGGTAGCAAGATGTCCAGGAATGCCTTATAGAAAGCCACCGTTAGACCATCCATTCCAGGGGCACTACTGGTTCTCATAGAAGAAAACGCAAGAAGTATTTCCTCCCGCTCTATTGGCCTCATCAAAAACTCACGATGTGTGTCAGTCAGCCACGGCAGCTTAATATGAGACAAGTAGTCCAATATTTCACCTTCGGATCCAGCGCCACGCGAGGAGTACAATGTCGAATAAAATTGTCTAAACCTCTCTGCTATGGCCTGTTCTGCTGTTAGTGTTTCTTTTCTCCCTCCGCAGAGTTCAGAGCGGCAACCCCAGAGTGATCCCTAGGAGACCTCAGCAACTGTGCAAATACCCTGCCTGGTCTCTCACCCTCACCAAAAAACGCGTGCTGTAGCATATTTTACCAAGATGCTTAATTTCAGCATCAGCTTTCTCCTGAAACTCTACCAGTTGAGTCGCGAATTCAGTCAACACTCCCTCATCAGCACCATGCTGCAGCCGTGTCTCAAGCACCGACAGAGAGGCCTCCAAGTCAGTTAACCTTTTATGCAATGCCTTGAGAACTCCCGAATGTTTAGATATCGTGACCCCACGGACATAGACTTTAAAAAGACTTTAAACGCCTCCCACACTACTTGGAATCTCTCTACCGAGCCCACATTTGTATCGAAATATGTTTCAATGCTTCAACCAGCTCAGCCCTGAAAACCTCATTGGGGAGAGAATAGGGGGGAAACCGCCACGTTTATGGAGGGATGATCCTAGTGGGGGTATCCAAGACGACCAGAATCGAGAGTGGTCCAAAAGTGTGCGTGCAAGCAACTCACAGGTTCGTACCCGATTGTACAGCTGTCTGGAGGCTAGCCAATAATCAATACATGTGTGAAAAATCGTGGAAGACGAATAGTGTGTGAATCCCCCTTTATCAGGAAACAGCTGTCTCCAAACATCTCACAAGTCTGCGCGCACCATGGCAGCGGCGAGAGTACGAACCGAGGCAGTAAATCACATAGGCGGTCCCCCGGAACGGTCTAAATCCGGGTTGAGCACTAAATTGAAGTCCCCACCCCATAGCTGTTGCCTATCCCCGAGATCCTGTACACGACTAAACAAATTTATGTTGGGATTATCATAGTTGGGCCCATACATATTAATTACCACTAGATCCAACCCCATGCCCCTACAGCTGGATACCACAATTCTGCTGTCTACGTCTGTATGTAGGGGCTGCAGTGTGAGAGATGACCTAGGGCACACCCATGTATTCCCCTGTAGACCTAGATGAGCTGGAAAGAGGCAGGTGGGTTTCGTGCAGGAGAGCAAGATCAATTGCATGTCTGTTCAGGTATGCCAAAACGTTCTGCAGCTTCCTGTGGTCATTAAGACCGCGAACATTCCATGTGAGTGCATGCAGTGTGCCCTGTGTATCTATCCTGCGGGGCATGCTATCATCAGCGGGAGCTCTATTAATTCCAACCATAAGGTACCAACATGTACATCATTTCTGTTCAATGTGGATAGTGTTCACTAAGTGTTGCGCATCTTCAAGCGTCCTTTAACCCAACCCCCCACCCACGCCAGGCCTACCCCCACCCAGCATAGACGATGAACTGACCAACTGCCCTCATGCATAGCTACACAGGATAACAACCAATATAGAAGTACCAATAGAACACAAGAAGGACCCAACCCTCCTACCCTCTCAAAACAAAAACCTCCCTAGTGTAAGACACACGTGGGCAGAGGTGGCTCGCTCCCTAAACATAGACTGTAAGACACCACAACTGTTACACTCCCCTCATACCGCCCATAAATTGAAAAAATCCTGAGGCTAAATATACACAATAAAACACCACCCCCACCAATCCCCGGTGCACATTAGAAGACTCATCATGACTGCAATAACATATTCGGGCTAGCACAACCGCATTACATCCCATCACCCCTCATCCTGGAACGTTAAAGTATCAAATATAGAAAGCTTATACAGACAACACTTCAGTAGTTACAGCCCAAATCCCTTATCATCCCCCGCTCCCAACACCAACAGCAATCATCTTATCTGTCTGGATCAAAGATGCCACCTCAGTCCTACTCTTCTAGAGCCCCTTCCGCCGCCTCATCCAGTGGAGTCTAGGGCGAACCGTGGCGGCGATCCTTCGTCCAATCGTTCATGGTCCTCTGAAGGGCCTTCGGTCTGTAAAAATATGCGACTGACCCTGGCGATTAATCCGGAGTCTGGCGGGGTAGAGCATAGCGTAGTCAATATTGTGGTCCTTTAGCTGCTTCTCCAAGGGGGCAAATTGTCGGGGTGCTTCTTGGACCTTAAAAGTAAAGTCTGGGTACAGCGATATAGTGGAGCCCTCATATTGCAGTGGCTGTTTGTCTGTAGCTGCTCGAAGTGCAGAATCTCTGTCTCGTAGTTGAGGAGCTTCGCAATGATGGGTCTCGGGGGTGCCCCAGGCACCGGACGTGGGCCTATCAAGCGGTTTGCTCGCTCGACAACAAACATGGATAAAGAAATCTGGCCAAGAAGTAAGACAAGTAACTTTTCGATTAACTTCCATGTTTCCAGTCGTGGTAGACTCTGAAAGGCCTGTGATCCGAAGATTGCTCCACCTCGAGCGAGCCTCCAAGTCCTCCTTCTTATCTTGGAGGACCTGAAGCACTTTCCCAAGCTGCTTGTGGCCAACATCAAGAGTGGCCTGCGCTTCTTCAACCTCTGTGGTGCGGCGCTCTACCATGTCTAATCACTGGTCTTATTTATCCAATGCTCGGACATCCTATCCATGCGATAGGAGAGAGAGAGTCAATCTTAGAGCCTAGCACTGAGAGGCTACCCTGTAGCCCCTTCTCCATCGCTGCCAGCATAGTGCGGATGTTGCCCGCTGTCTCCTCCTGGGGCAGATCCTGAGCTGTTTCATCCTCCTCCATGATTGCCTCGCGGCCTTTGGATCTCTTCTGGTCAAAGGTGAGCTTTGGCTGTATTATGTCGACCTTACCCATGTTTGGCATCTCACTGCGCTCCGGAGGAAGCAAGGATATCTCTATGCAATTCAGGGTCAGTGTGGCTGGGCAGTGCACTACTCACAGCAGTCTACCAGTGGAGGAGAGGTCGCGCCACACTAGTTCTGAGCCATTTGTGCGCCAGAAGAGAAGGGCGTCAAGTAGGGCAGCAGGTGTGGGCAACAGGCCACCAACTAGGCAGCCACGACACTGACTTTCCCCCTGCACGCCTCAGGAGGGTGACAACAGGCGACCCATCCAGTTACAGCGGCAGTGAGGACCGCAGCCTCCACCTCATCCCTCAGTCAAGTCCAATCGTCCTGCAAAGACAGCCTCACTTAGTTCACCCCAGCAGCAGGGAGCAGCAAGGAGCGAAGTGAGGTGGCAGATAACAAAATGGCGGAGTTTGCACCTCCCCCAGTACAAAGCAGGGACCACACTCAATCAGCAAGCTGCAGATCAGCAGTGCAATCACATGCACAATCCCCTCAGCGCTCACCACAATCCAAGGCAGAGGCAAGTCTCACGGGCCAGACTCCTCACCGGCCCAACAGCAATGGCAGCCCAGAGAAATCGAAGGTATGCGGGCACCTTTAACGTGCCGCGCATGAACTACCTCCCCAGTGTTCAGCAAAGGTGTTCAACTGCGGGCAGGACTTCAAGGGCAGTGACGCAGACCTCGTCCAGCAGGGGGGAGAGCTCTGATTTCACGCCAGCTGCTGGGTGCCACAAAGTGTTGCAGCAGCATGTACAGCAGAGCGGCCTCGGCTGGCACTTTAGCCCTGTGATCCGGGCCCAGGTTCAGGCTTATCAGCAAACCGGATCACGCTCCGCTGTCCGACGTCCCACAGGGACGGGCGGGGCAGCAAATCGACTCTCCAGCCGCTCTGGTCACCAAATCCGGCGGAGTTGGGAATGTTAGCCGCCTCGGGAGGGAAGTAAATTCAGGATAGTGTGGCGGATTTTGGGAGCTGCGCGCTCAAGCGCCCATCACGGTCACGAGCAAGCTCTGCCCCCCCCCCCCCCTTTCTGCCCATTTTTACCATTGTGAAAAAGGAGATGTAAGCTTTATGGAGGATTTTGAGCTGAACTAACCTAAACCAGGATCTAATGGCTACCTCTCTTGGGGATGCCAGGCCTTCTGGCCAGTCGTCTTCCTGTAGGTCTGATGTTTACCCAGGGTTCCGTCAGGGTTGTAAGCATGTCAGGGGAGTTGTTAATGAGTTTCTGATATGCGAGTGAAACTGCCCTGCGGGTTAGGTGTTCTTCAAGAAGTCTATATTCTAATGGTGACGATTCTGGTAGGGTCATCCCACGGGGCACCACTGTCTGTATGGCACCGCATATCTACCTAATCTATCCAACCAAGTCTTTTCAATTATGAGGGGGGGAGCCTGGGGGGGGGGGGGGGGGGGGGGGGGGGGGGGGGAGTCCTTTCTTGAGGAGAATCTCTGTACCCTTCGACCCAGACGTGTAACCTGCATGTACTTTCATTTCATATCCCCATCGGCTTAGGGTATTACACATATTACCCATAAGATGGGTTTCCTTCAATAAAACAATACATGGGGAGTGTCTTTTAATAAAGTGGAGTACTATGCCCCATTTGACTTTATCTCCTAACCCGTTAACATTCCAGGTCCTTAATCTGGAGTTCAGCATGGGATTGTCCGGTCATATGCGGACTAGTGTTAAATCTGCTTTGACCCGGTTTTGCGGCCCTTCAGGATTTTTCGCCCAGCGAGTCACTGTCAAGCAAGAGATATTAGTCATGATACCTGAAACACGGTGATGAACGTCTACTAGTCTCATTGAACATAGAAAAATACAAAACAAACCCATTAAAAGAATCTGGACTCCCTCCCTTCCCTTTTCAGGTCTACCTCCCACCCCACATCCCAGCCTGACATTCCCCCAATTGCCGGCCCCTCAAAATCAGCAGAGTGCCTGTCGGCCGATTCCCAACTTAAAAAACATAGGGAATGTAGGCCCACCGTTTAACTCTCCCCACCTTACTTTTTGGCCCTAAGTTTGATCCCCATATAAAGAATACGTAGGTGGCGCAGCAAAGGTTGAATAAGTATCTCCCCTTCAAGACCAATTTTGGCTTGAGTCCATTGTGAGATTCAAATAAAGTTCAGGCCCCATCTTATTATAGTAAGCTTGGGGCACCACGCGGAGGCCAAAGTCAATCCGTATGGAAGTATTCCAGCGAGTCCGTAAAGAGGCATCCCTCCCGCACCATCAGCGACAGTCAGTATGTTGTTAGTGGACACACCTATGCATCTTCCCCAGGGAGGTATCATCTGGTGGTCAATCTCCAGGCATCATTGTTGTTTTCCTTTGTCTTGACGGCGCTCCTTACCGCCTGGGCCATTCTCTGTCCTCCAACCCTCAAGCCACTGAGTACTTTACCCCTTTATCTCTTAGTGCTTTCTTCACTGCTAAAGCTGCGTCTCAGCCTCTGTGTCTTTAGGGAAAAAGATATTATGTGCATTTTCGAATAGGACCGGTGGAGCATTGCGGACAGTCTGGAGTATCACAAATATCTATAATTAAAAAGACGTACTAGGATAGGTCTTGGTGGGGCCCTGGGGCAGGGCTGACCCCCCGGCACTCGATGCGTCCTTTCCACTGAAAAACATTTTGAGAGTGCCTTTGGCTGGAAATGCTTGAAGACGAGTCCTTCAACTAACAGGTCAGTTGCTGGTCCCTCTGCCTGTTCAGGGACACCAAGAATACGAACGCTATTGCACCTCGACCGAACTTCTTGGTTTTCCAGTGCTTGCATTTCCTTTATTTGAGCCTTAAGAGCTGGGGCGTCTTGGAGTAAGGTCTTAGCTGAGTCCTCTACTTAATGTACTTGTATCCCAATAGTGTGCAGGTCTGCTCATATCAGCAATACCTCCATCATGTCAGAGTCTATCCGGCTCTCCAGAGAGGTTTGTACCCCTTGAAGGGCTGCCATGATACCGTAGTGGGATATTGTACCCTCATTGGGGGTTGACGGAGAGTGGGTGATAGGCGCTTTCGGGGAATCTCTTGGACCTCTGATTCTTTCGGGAAAATGAATCTCTCCAGTTTACTTTGGTGGCTGCTTTTCATGTTACTACCTCCTGTCATCATGGAGTGAGTCCTTAGGTGAGTATGCAGTGTGCAGTACGGGGTAAGTAGGACCCAGGTACAGCTGTTGCCGCCTGCCAGAGTCGCCTAGGCAACCCCTGCGGCCTATGAGGGTTTCCCTGTGTCGCTGGTGCTCCCCCCAAACTTCTTGATGGTCCCTGAGCTGCCAGAGCCCCGGTACCCCAAGGAGCGTCTCGACCAGCGTAGTTTATTCTTTTTTCTTTCCGGCTGCGGGGATGGCAGAGGCCAACAACCACGGGACTGGTCGCTGCTTTTGATTGCATAATGCTCAGAGGCTGCTCACTGGAAGCCAGCTTATGTTCTATTTAAATTTGCTTCACTTGCTGTGATCTTGAGGAGGTGTGATATCAGTAGAATAGTGCTCCTATTTTGTCAGAGGTGCCTTATGGTTTTGGGGTTTGCAGCACTATCACCATTCCTCCCCGAGTTAGCATGTGACATGGGAATCAGCAGCCCAGCGGGCGGCAATCAGCTTAGGTATACCGCAGCATCAGGCATGTACTGTGTCCCATTCAGATCTCTTTTTTTGCTGTCCAGCACTGGTCCGCTCCTGTGGACCGCAACGCCTCCCGCTGCCGATATCACCTCACTTCTGGGAAGGTGAGGAATCGCCACCCCCTACATTCTTTACTCAGCATGAACTACGATCTGGACTAGCTCTTCTCCCCCACCCCGGCAGCGACTTAAGCACACCTCTGGCAGAGAGGCGTCTTTTCTGAAGAGTCTGTCTCTCATTCCAGGCTAGGCGTGGCATCTGGGGAATCCTCCCGGTCGGACTTCCCTGTTTAAGTTGTCCATTTGGAGGAGGAGTAGAGAGGAGAGAGGGGTGAGGTTCCGTGACGATTTGAACCCGTGTTTTCAACATTGTCGTAAACTCATAATCTTGGTACCGTTGAACCGCAAATGATCCATTTAGTATATCCTGGTGTTTTCGCTACGCTACGAGCAAGAGCACTCCTGTTATAAACACATTTCCGATACACCGATGGCATCCATTTTAGATCATGGCATCCATCTTGTTTTCTTGCCCTCACATAGTCAATGAACACGCAGTGACCTCTGATCATTTGATTTCAATTAAGGACACGTAGGCTTTAGCCGACGATTCACCTCTCTTGTGACACGCGCACTTAAGGACAGAAACGCTGTGGCCGCATGACTCGGCAGAAGCTGCCTCCTCTGCCTGAGGCCAGTCCTGCTATACTGGTTCTCGTGTTCGTTGGCCTGATCATGATTAGGTGGCCGAAGCCGGTAGCCTTGCCCATTTACGACCCACAAACATCTCTTATCCTGTTTTTCTATCTTCAGCACCTGGCTCTGCTCCTTTCCTTCTGGGCCTTTATTAGGGGGAGGTAACGAAATTTACGATGAGGCGGTCCGGCTCTTGAATGAAGAGATGACATGAAATTATGATGGAACAGTGGGAACCGCTTGATTGTAATGTTTTGACATCAGATATTGTTGACGATTCTTGTGCAACGCCAAATATTTATTGTTTCGGACATCATGTTTTAGAAGCACACTAGAATGTGGAGAATGTTGCCCCAAGCTAAAAAATCTGTATTTAAGGAGCAACCACTGAATACAATTCGAACAGTCTCTTAGACTCTGCCCGTGTGTAGATTCTGTGATTTCTGTGTCCCTGCAGTAATAAACCTTTGGTCTTTGACGCCACCATCGAGAAGCCCGTGTTTCTGTTTATTTGTGCACCAAGACAGGTAGAACTCAGGGGTCTTCGGGTGTTGTCCCTGACACCACTGGACGGTACCGAAAAGTCCAGAACTCCAATTGGCGCCCAACATGGGGCGACGTCATTTGGTTCCGGTCCAAAAGCCTGAAGAGTTCGAGAAGCTTCGTGTGAAGATTCCGGAGGGAGGCGCCCCACTTCATCGATCCCGGCATATCGCAAAAGTGGCCTGACGTTCTCTTCCACGAGGGTTCCCGTTCGGACGGCTGCAGTGGTCCGTTGCCTAGACCGTCGCCCTGTCTTGGACCCGAGGTGCAGACCTTAGTACAGCGAGACGTGACAGGTTTCTCCTTGGTGATGTCTTCAGTGCCTCAGTTAAGTATTTAGTGGTTGCGAGTTGTTTGGTTACTTCGTAAAGGGTTCAGATAATCCTTTTAGTTCCTTGGTTTGGTTTGGTTCTGTAAGATTATCACTGGTTGTTCTGGTTACGATAATCTTTTAATTTAGTCTGGGTATCGATACATTTTGTTCACTTTGGTAGGCCTAAGTTCGAGTGCGCACTGTTATTTGTGTTTGTTCTGTGTTCCGGTTTCTAAAATGGTAAGTCAGAAAAGTTCTGTGTTTTCATGTTTTGGTTGCAACAGTGATTCCCGGTTGGAGGACTCGTGTCTGGTTCCTCCGATTGGAACTCCTCTTTATGATCTTTATTGCAAATTTGGTGTGGGCCCTATCTCTTATAACGAGGTATGGATCCGCTATACAGAGAAAGATGGTGTCCTTAGTTGGCCACTACATGGTAGTTTCGAACCTGAAATTCTCGATAATCTAGAAAGAAGAGTGTTTAAAAAGAAAGCCCGGCCGGCAATGTTTGATTCTTTCCGTTGTTGGCGAAAAGAATCCAAACAAAGAGAGATTAAAAAGTTGAAGAAAGAACAGAAAGAACAGGAGTTGACTTTCGAACAGTCTGTTAAGCAGCTGCAACTTAATGAATCTGAGGAAGCGATAGAGGTAGCCGATAGAGAGCGTAATTTAGGGATAGGCAAGTGCTACCCTGCTTTGCCATCTAGTACAACTAAGATATTGGAGGATTCTGAAAATGATCCTCTGTTGTCTTATTTGTTGAGGTCTCCTCCACCGTATGCACAGGGTGCTACGGCTCCACCTTTGCCGAATGTTGTGTTACCGGTTGCTGGACAGCCTGGTATACCTGCTCCTGCTCCCTTGAATCAAGCTCCTGTCGTCCCTGTGGTTATCAATGTTCCTCCGGCACCTCCTCTTCCAGGGTTGCCAGCTCCTGCTCCTTTGCCTATACCTGTATCGTTAATACCTGTTACCTCGCAAGCTACTTTGCCTCTTACACCTACTGGTTCTGTTTCTTCTGTCCCGACTACTACTTTACTTCAAACTTCCTCTAGCTACATGACTCCGCTTTCTGTTCGTCGGAGAATCACCGATTCTGTCACTAATATTCTCTCTCCTTTCTACAAAACTTTGATTAAGAGTCCTACCTCTGAATCTGTTCAGAGACGTAGTCAGGTTCCTAGTATCGAAGAACGAGGAATATTAGATTCCACTGCTCTTAGATGGGTTTCGAAAGTGGGAAGATATAGTGTACGAGATGTATTAGATACATTTATGCAATGGAACGAACCGACACAACGCTATGTGTTTGATGTCATGTGTTCTCTGTTGCGTGAGGAATGGGATGAGAATGATTCTGAACAAGTTCCGGACGAATTAATTCATACTCAGCAAAAATTTGCCGCAGGAATGATAGTTGGTAAGGAGATAAAAGAAGCAATGGAACTAATTTTAGATTTTATGGTTGATCCTTCTCTCCGTTCAACAAGGGGTGGTAGTGCAAATAAAAATTGTCAATACCCCATGAGAGAGGTTCCGCCGATATGGCGCGATGCTGTGCAAGCTGATGCAGTGAATGGTATTGTAGCCGCTCCAGCGCAATTCCAGAGAGTGTGGATACACATTCCGTGGAAGCGAGCTGAAGTGTTAGCAGTGAAACAGGCCTTGCCAGATCCGCGTAAAAATCCTGCTGGGTATTACAAGGAATTGGCTCAGACGGTTGAAGCTTGTGTAATGAATCTAGCGGACATTGATATGCTATTTGGTAATGTAGTACCGCAACCAATTTGGGCTAAAATTCGTAGAGAAAATCATCCAGTTGCTCTGGGTGGTGACTGGGCAGCTATTATTGCGGCAGATGGTCAACAAATTGGGGGTTCTAAACCTGAACCTTTAATTGCTAATTTGCCCGGTAGAATAATTGACCTAATGAAAACTCTGATGCCGGCATTGCGTGTTAACTGGGACAAGTTGTCCGCATGCAGGCAGAAGAAAGACGAAAGTGTCTCTGACTTTTTCACCAGATTCGAAGAGACTTTCGTAGATCACAGTGGTCAGGATATGAGCACAGAGGGAGGTCAGAGATTATTTGTTGATAAGTTTGTGCACAATCTGTCGCCAGAACTTAGTAATAAATTAAAAAATTCTGAAAGTGCGTGGGCTGTCTCTACGACTGCGCAGATACTTGCAACTGCCCAGTACTATGAAAATAGGGATAAAGAAGAGAAGGAAAAATCAGATAAAAAGACGAAAGATTTAAAAACTAAGGTCCTTTTGCAACAAGCTTATCCGCCTCGCACGAATCAAACGAATACGCAGCAAGGGTCATATGAGAGGAATGACTATGGTTCACAGAGACCGCAATACCAATGGAATCAATGTGCTTATTGCAAAAAGGAAGGTCATTACAAGAATGAGTGTCCGGTACTGGCACAGAATAATGCTGCAGCAGCTCAGAGTCAAGTCAAGTCAAGTCAAGTCATATAATTTGTATAGCGCACTACATACCCAGAGGGTTTCAAGGCGCTTAGGAGGGGAGGAGGATTACTTGTCAAATATCCACGTTTTGAGTTGCTTTCTGAATGCTAGGTGGTTCTGGGTAAGGCGAAGGTAAGCGGGGAGTGAGTGCCATGTTTTAGCAGCCAGGAATGAAAAGGATCTGCCTCCCATGGTGGTCTTGTTGATGCGAGGTACAGTGGCGAAGGCTTGGCTGGAAGAGCGTAGTTGGCGGGAGGGGGTGTAGAAGGACAGTTGTGAGTTGAGGCATTCTGGACCGATGTCGTAGAGTGATTTGTGTGCGTGGGTAAGCAGTCGGAAGGTGGTCCTCTTATTGACGGGTAGCCAGTGGAGGTCTTTAAGGTGACCAGAGATGTGTTCGTTGCGTGGGATGTCTAATACGAGTCTGGCTGAGGCGTTTTGGATTTGTTGGAGTTTCTTCTGGAGTTTTGCGGTAGTACCTGCGTAGAGGGTGTTTCCGTAGTCCAGTCGGCTTGTGACCAGAGCGTGGGTGACTGTTTTCCTTGTGTCGGAGGGGATCCAGCGAAATGTTTTTCTGAGCATGCGAAGAATGTTGAAGCAGGAAGAGGATACGGCGCTGACTTGTCTGTTCATTGAGAGTGAAGAATCCAGGATGACGCCTAGGTTCCGTGCGTGGTCTGTCGGGATGGGTGCTTTTCCGAGGGCTTCCGGCCACCAGGAGTCGTCCCATGCAGAGGGGGAAGTACCTAAGATGAGGACTTCTGTTTTGTCTGAGTTCAGTTTCAGACGGCTTTGTTTCATCCATTCGGCAACTTCTTTCATTCCTTCGTGTAGGTTAGTTTTGGCGGTGCTGGGGTCATTGGTGAGAGAAAGGATCAGTTGAGTGTCATCCGCGTAAGAGATGATGTTGAGGTTGTGTTGGCGTGCGATGGCCGCGAGGGGGCTCATGTATACGTTGAAGAGGGTGGGGCTGAGTGAGGATCCTTGTGGTACGCCGCAGATGACTTCAGAGGCCTCAGACTTGAATGGTGGAAGGCGGACTCTCTGGGTTCTTCCGGTGAGGAACGAGGTGATCCAATCAAGTGCTTTTCCTTGGATTCCGATGTTATTGAGGCGTTGTAAAAGGGTTTTGTGGCAGACTGTGTCGAATGCTGCAGAGAGGTCAAGGACGATGAGGGCGACTGTGTCTCCATTGTCCAGTAGAGTTCGAATGTCGTCTGTTGCTGCGATGAGGGCGGTCTCAGTGCTGTGTTTTGCTCGGAAGCCAGATTGTGAGGGGTCGAGGGATTTGTTGGCTTCGAGGAAGGTGGCGAGCTGGTTGTTGACAGCTTTCTCGATGACTTTGGCCGGGAATGGAAGAAGCGAGATGGGGCGGTAATTTTTGAGTTCGGTGGGGTCCGCTGTGGGTTTTTTCAAAAGGGCGGTGAGTTCAGCGTGTTTTCAGTCTTCCGGGAAGGTGGCGGAGTTGAATGAGCAGTTGATGACGTCTCGGAGGTGCGGTGCTATGACGGAGTCTGCTTTGTTGAAGATGTGGTGAGGACATGGGTCTGTGGGGGATCCTGAGTGGATGGAATTCATCAGGCGGATGGTGTCCTCAGTGGAGATTGGGTTCCAGTCGTTAAGGGTGTTCACGGGGGGAAGATGATCAGCAAATGGTAGGGTGGGTTGGTTTCCGGGTTGGTTGTCAAAGCTGTTGTGGATGTCTGCAATCTTGTTGTGGAAAAATGAGGCTAGGGAGTCGCAGAGGCTTTGAGAGGGGGTGATGTCGTTGGAGTTGGCCGAGGGATTGGAAAATTCCTTGACGATGTTGAAAAGTTCCTTGCTGTTGTGAGCGTTGTTGTCAAGTCGGTCCTTGAATGCTGTTTTCTTGGCTTTTCGGATTAGTTGGTGGTGAATGCGGGTGGCGTTTTTGAAGGCGTCCTTGGTGCTGGTGGTTGGGTCTTTTTTCCAGGCCTTTTCAAGGGAGCGGCAGAGTTTCTTGGACTTCTTGAGATCATCGTTGAACCATGAGGCCTTCTTGCTGCCAGGTTTGTTTTGACGTTTTTTCAGTGGTGCTAAGGTGTCAGCGGTGTTGGATAACCATAGGGTGAGGTTGGCTGCGGCTTCGTTAGCGTTAGAAGAGAGGGCTGGGGTGTTTTGAAGGAGCGATGCGGAGATTTGGTTTGTGGTGATTTTGTTCCAGTTTCTTTGCAGGGTAGGTTGGAGGTGGATGCTGGGTTTTGGTTTGTTGTAGGTGAAGTGAACGCAGCTGTGGTCAGTCCAGAGGAGGTCAGTGGTGTGGCTGAAGGAGACATGGTTGCTGGATGTGAAGATGGGGTCGAGTGTGTGGCCTGCGATGTGGGTGGGGGAAGTGACCAGTTGTTTAAGTCTGAGGTTGGCGAGGTTGTCCACGAGGATGGCGGTGTTGCGGTCGTTGATCTTTTCGAGGTGAAAGTTGAGGTCTCCCAGAAGGATGTAGTCTTTGGAGGGGAGCGCGTGTGGGGTGATGAAGTCCGTGATGTCTTCACTGAATTTTGAGCGGGGTCCTGGTGGTCTGTAGAGGAGCGTGCCTCTGAGTGTGGTCTTGGGGTCGATGTGGATCTGGAAGTGAAGGTGTTCGGAGTTGGCGAGGTTGGCGTCAGAGCTGGTAGGGATGCGGATTGATTTCTTATGGATGATAGCGATTCCTTCTCCTGTGTGGCTGGTACGGTCTTTGCGAGTGATCTTATAGTCTTCAGGGATGGCAATGGTGATGTCTGGTGCGGAGGAAGCATTCATCCATGTTTCCGTAAGGAAGGCGATGTCCGGCGAAATGGTGTCTAGTAGGTTCCATAGGTCAATGGCGTGCCTGTGGACTGATCGGGTGTTGAGAAGGATGCATTGTAGGTGGTTGGAGCCGGGAATCTGTGGTGTGGTCGTAGCGGAGATGTTGAGGGTGCCGCTGAATTTGCAGGAGAAAGGTCCATGCGTTTGACCAGGGGCGGCTTGGACGCAGTTGGGAGCGCGGCCGGGGTTAAGGGCTAGGAGGGTGGCGGCATCGTAAGTAATGCGGGGGGGCTGGGAGGGACGGGGGCCAGGGGGTCTGGCGCTGGGCGCGGTCCAGGCGCGGACGGGCGTAGACGGGCTTACCTTTGGCGCACCTTCGGCGCGGGTGGGGCGCGGTCGCTGCGCGTGGACGCTGCGCGCGGGAACATCTGTCATATATGGATAGTGAAGGGGGAGGGGCGAGGGCGTCTCAGCTGGGAGGCGGGGCGGGTCACGAAGGAGGACAACAACAGCTAAAATGGCAGCGGAGGGGTCAGCGGAGCGGAGCGCTTGGGGCGAAATGCGCTGGTACAATGAAAATGCTATAAACAATGACAAATGCGCGTTACAAGTGAATTTTAACAAAGCGGCAAGCAGGCGCGTTACAAATGAAATTTTAACAAAGCGGCAAGCAGGCCACACTGCAGGTAGTCAATTAGGGTTACAGCAGACAACGATACCGCAGTTCGCCAGGGAGGCAAGGGAGCGACCACTCTGCTGGGGAGGTCGTGGTGGTTCTATGCAAAATTCTAGAGGTCGAGGACGAGGTGCTATGCCTCCGCAAACGAATGATCGCCCTTCTAATTATTTTGATCAACAAAATAGTCAGTCTACATAGCCAGCTAGATCTCAACAGTATCATGTTGAAGATTATTGTGAAGTTGGTGAGGAATTTCAGCAAAATGAGTACTAGGACAGCCATGGACAAAGAGAGGGAGTAGTGTCAGTTCCAGTAGACCAGAGTGGGCCTTATGTCGCAGTAGCCACATCAGGTGTAGTCGAACCGTTTCTGTTGGATACTGGTGCAGCAAAAAGTTCTATCATACATGCGAAACTCCCTGGCGCACCTTTGTCCGGCTTAACAAATGTTTCTGTAGGTTTTTCAGGCGCCCCTGGTCACAACCCTGTTTCTGGTCCTTTGTCTATTTCTGTTGGGCCTCGTCAATTGAAAGCACCCTTGATTTTGACGACTGGTTGTAATGAAAATCTGCTTGGTTTAGACTTGTTAAAACGCCTATATGCGACATTGTACTGTTCTCCTTCAGGAGTACAGCTTACATTAGGTAAGAGAATCATCTCCCCGATGTATTTGTCAATGGATGCGCTCCCACTGGAGCTGCGTTCTCTCCCTGATACTCTTTGGGCGACTGGTCCTAACGATGTAGGCCTTTTGGAAATCCCGCCATATGTAGTGACTTTGAAAGCAAATGTTACATTTCCACGAATTCCTCAATACAAAATTTCTAGTGAAGGTGAGCGTGCACTCCTATTGATAGTGCAAGATTTGATCAAAAAGGACGTAATAGAGGAAACTAGAGGAAATGTCTGTAATAGTCCTGTACTGCCTATTCTGAAACGAACTGACCCAACAAAACCTCCAGTCTATAGATTTGTAATTGATCTTAGAGAGGTTAATAAAATTGTGATTCCACAGTTTCCTGTGGTTCTGGACATTACTGCATTGTTAACGTTGATCCCTGCTAAAGCCACTTGGTTCTCTGTGATCGACTTGAAAAATGCCTTTTTCAGCATTCCAATAGCCGAGGAAAGCAGAGATATTTTTGGCTTCTCTCTAGGAGGACGAAGCTTCAGGTTTAAACGTGCTCCACAAGGCTATTGTGAAAGCCCATCCATCTACAGTCAGGCATTAAAAAGTCAGTTAGATTCTTTTGTACTTCCTCCTGGTTCTGCCTTAGTACAATATGTCGATGATCTTCTAGTGGCTGCCGATGACAAGGAAACTTGCAAAGCAGCTACAATTTCCTTATTGCATCATTTGTCTGATTTAAATCACAAGGTGTCACCTTCGAAAATGCAATATTGTTGCCAAGAAGTGACCTACCTAGGTCATCTCTTGTCAAAGGAGGGAAGAAGGTTGACCCCAGAGAGAATAAAAGCAATTACGCAGATGAATGTTCCTAGCACACAGAGAGAAGTGCGTGCGTTTTTGGGTATTACTTCCTACTGTAGGCAATGGATCCCAAATTTTTCTCTTTTAGCAAAACCGTTGGTGGCTTTGACTGGGAAAGGTGTTCTGAATCCAGTGCCATGGTCTGACGAATGTCAGCAGAGCTTTTCTGAGTTACGAAATGCACTATGTTCAGCGCCTGTGTTGGGAACACCTGACTACAGTAAGCCGTTTACACTCTATGTCCACGAGAGAGAAGGTTGCGCGTTGAGTGTTCTGACACAGCAATTTGGTGATAAACAACGCCCTTGTGCGTATTTTTCATCAACATTAGATCCGGTAGCCAGAGCGTTGCCTAGCTGCTTGAGAGCTACAGCGGCAGCCGCAGCGTCCATTCGACAATCTGCTGGTTTGGTTATGAACAACATGCTAGTGGTCATGGTTCCACATGCGGTGGATACACTCATGAACCGAACAAAGACGCAGCATCTTACCAGTGCTAGATTATCAGGCTATGAGTTGACACTGTTAGCGAGTCATATTCAGATCAAAAGATGCAATGTATTGAATCCAGCAACATTGTTGCCGACTAGTCAAGAGTCGAGTGATTCCGAACCACATGACTGTTGTTTCAGAACAGAGGAAGAGACAAAAGGACGAATTGATTTAAAAGACACTCCGTTGTCAGATCCAGATGGCACGTTGTATGTTGATGGGTCGTGTTTTAAATTGGAAAATGGTGATGTGACAGCTGCCCATGCAGTAACGACTTTGAGTAAGATTGTGGAGACTGCAAGAGTGAGTCAGAATTCTGCCCAAGCTGCAGAATTGATTGCGTTGACTAGAGCGTGTGTTTTAGCTAAGGGAAAGAGAGTGAATGTGTTCACAGATAGTCAGTACGCATTTGGCGTAGCCCATAGTTTTGGACGATTGTGGAAGGAAAGAGGTTTTATTACGTCCCATGGGACTAAGATACAGCATGGTCAGCTAGTTAATGACTTGTTGGAATCTCTAACCTTACCAATGGAAGTTGCGATTGTGAAGTGCAGTGCTCATCGAGCAATCACGGATGATGTTGGTCGAGGAAATGCATTTGATGATGAAACAGCAAAACAGACAGCTAGGAACCCGATGAGTAGAATGTATGTTGCAACATCTGCAAGATGGGTTACTGATTCGGGAATGTGTGAAGATACAATGGAGAGTGTGAAAACGATTCAAGAAGAAGCGACTGAGGAGGAAAAACTTGCATGGAAAGAAACGGGTAAATTGGACTTGAATGGATGTTGGATAGATTTGACGGAACAACAGCGTTGGATGTTGCCTGATGCGTATGTGCTTGCGGTAGTAACGATGGCGCATGGAGCAGTGCACATCAGTTCTAAAGGGATTTGTAAGACGTTGGCTCCAGTCTGGAAGAATGATGGGATTAGTAAGTGTGCAGAAAGAGTGGTGAGAAACTGTATGATATGCCTGATGCATAATCCTGGCAAGGGAACCCCAACACCTGCTGGCCATTTCGCTCCACCTTCCTGTCCCTTTGAAGTGATTCAGTTAGACTTCATTCACATGGACCGATGTAATAATCTCAAGTACGTACTAGTGGTAGTCTGTGCTTTTTCAAGATGGATTGAAGTTTATCCACTTAAAGACAATACTGCTTTGTTGACTGCCAAAATTCTCCTCAAGGGATATTTCCCTAGGTACGGCATGCCACGGATTGTATGGTCAGATAATGGAAGTGAGTTCGTAGGGAAAGTTATGCAGAGTGTGTGTGCAGGCTTAGGCATAAAGCAAAAGTTCCACAGTGCGAATCATCCCCAGTCAGCAGGTTTAGTTGAAGGGTACGATGGCACCCTCAAACTGAAACTGGCTAAGATACAAGCCTCCACGGGCTTGGCCTGGCCAGACGCCTTACCTTTGGCTCGGTTATCCACAAAAGCGACTGTGCATTCCCGAGTAGGGCTTAGTCCTTATGAGATAGTGTTCGGTCGCCCTGCTAATATTTGGGGAGTACCAGACCTAGGGAGTTTAAGCAGCTGGAATACCCAATGTTAATCGATTATCTTTTTGACTTGACTGCTAAATTGAGTCTCATTCATCAACAGGTTTTCGATGCATTGCCAAAGCCTCCGGAAAGTCCAGGCCATCAGCTGAAACCTGGAGATTTCATCATCGTAAAGAACTTTGGACAAACCAGAAATCTTCAACCAAAATTCGTTGGACCATACCAAGTGCTTTTGGCGACGAGGACTGCTGTACGAGTGGCCTGTAGAAAAAACTGGATCCACGCGACGCACACCAAGCGTGTGCCCTTACCACTCCCGTACGATAACTGGGTGAGGAAAGGAATTGGTGCCTCTGAAACTGAACAAATTCCTAGATACACTCCTTTCAGCGATGCAGAATTAATTACTGATTCACCGAACTCTGACTCCCCATCTGAAACTGCTCCTTTGAACACTGAGCATTTGCCCTCTGCATCAAACGAACACTTGTCATCTGCGAACCTGAACATTGTTACTCCTGCTGAACACAATCTATTTCCGGATCAAACAACACCGGGAAAACTGAGATATAACTTACGTTCTCAATCAAAGGACAAATAAAGCAGGAAACTGCCTTTTTCATTTTGCCCTGATACATTGCCTCCAGCCAGGAAGTTTGCTGAACATTTTTCATTTCACTGTTTATTTCTATTTGTGCTTAATACCTTGCCGTCTGGGTAGCCGTAGGGTCGTGGCTTTGTGCCTAGTTGAATCTGCGGGGGCCAGACACAAGGTCGGTCTTTCTGTCAGTTCTGGGAACTCCCAGGGTTGGTAGAGGCATTTTCAACTACGTACATACCATCAGTGGTCGCGAGCGGTTTGTAGAAGATGGAGCTTCCTGAGCTGCACCGAGAGAATGTAATTTATGTTCGCAGAAATAGACTATACAAGATTCTTCACAACAAATGTTTTATGATACAATGTGCAATTATGTTTCTAATTGTTTTAATAATGTTGGTGGGTGGAATCGTCTTTGGTATCCATTTGGTTTTTGCACCGATTACAACTACAGTACCTCCCCTTGATCCTGTTCCTTCTACTATTGCTTCTTACCATTCCTTTCATCCGTTTCCTGAACACGAACAAGCTCGACGCTCTGAATTCATAAACAACACTTTTGTACAACTCTTGCATCAACACCAACTGGTAGTTAACACAACAGACTGCTGGGTATGTGGTCTGATACCACACACTATGGATAAAGGCATTCCCTATCTGGTTTTGCCTTTTAGCTATAATGGATCATTTCAGGCCTTTCAGACTATTTTTGTCTATGCTCTTGAGACCTATCCTCCGCATCCACCACGTTCCGCTAAGTAGAACTCTGCCAATAAAGCTTTAGTCAAGGGAATCATTGACATGATTAAAGACGTCAATAACACCCCATCTTATCCTAGGGATGAACTACGAGTATATCTGAGTTGGAATTCTACGGAGTATCGCATTAGTTTGGGTGAAAGCAAGCGTAAGAGCTCCACTCCAATTTGGGTCGTACCTCCCCGAGGTCAAGTCTGTTTGCAAGGAAATGGGAGAAATCCAAGAGCTCAGCTAGGGAAGAGTGAGTGCGTTGAGACCTATATGTATCCGTCTAACTCTTCCCCTGCCTTTCTTACTGCTAGGGGTACCTACTTCATTTGTCAGGATAGGGCGTATACATGGTTACCTGCTGACTTTTCAGGTTCATGCTATATTGCTCGACTATTGCCTCCGACATACACTGCCTCTTCAGATTATCACAAGACCAGAGTAGCAAGAGGTGTTTTCAGCAAGGAAGATACCGCTGGTCAGGAAGCCGGGGACTTCTTCAAAGGCTTCCTTCCGTTCTGGGGGCCTATGGCCAATAGTAGAAATATACGTCAGCTAACACAGGTAGTTGAATCTACTATTACAGAAACTGCTGGTGCCCTTAGTAATTTAACAGCTGAGCTTCAGGCGGATCGTCTCATGACGTTGCAGAATCGTATGGTTCTAGACGTAATACTTGCAGATCGAGGTGGGGTATGTAGAATGATCCAATCGAGCTGCTGTGTTTTTATCCCCAATAATGCTCCGATAGTATATGAAGCGATCTCTAAGCTTCATAAAATTTCTGACTCTATCCATGTAGACAAGGGAAACTGGTCCTTAATGGAATGGCTCTGGACTCTACTATCAGCGTGGGGATGGAAGGTTCTGATGGTCGTTGGTATTATCTTAGTATTCCTATTCTCGTGCTGCCTTATTATCCAATGTGGTCCCGCTTTGTGTAGCCTCTGTGCTGCAACCTGTCTCAGAAAACCGCCTGTATTTGGAGACAAGGTACGAGAAAGGATGATGATGCAACAACATGTCACTGACCTAATGAACATCGAGATAGAATCTGACATAGATTGAGTAATTGCCTATGTAAGGGCAAAAGGAGGGTCTGAGGTTCCGTGACGATTTGAACCCGTGTTTTCAACATTGTCGTAAACTCATAATCTTGGTACCGTTGAACCGCAAATGATCCATTTAGTATATCCTGGTGTTTTCGCTACGCTACGAGCAAGAGCACTCCTGTTATAAACACATTTCCGATACACCGATGGCATCCATTTTAGATCATGGCATCCATCTTGTTTTCTTGCCCTCACATAGTCAATGAACACGCAGTGACCTCTGATCATTTGATTTCAATTAAGGACACGTAGGCTTTAGCCGACGATTCACCTCTCTTGTGACAAGTGCACTTTAGGACAGAAACGCTGTGGCCGCATGACTCGGCAGAAGCTGCCTCCTCTGCCTGAGGCCAGTCCTGCTATACTGGTTCTCGTGTTCGTTGGCCTGATCATGATTAGGTGGCCGAAGCCGGTAGCCTTGCCCATTTACGACCCACAAACATCTCTTATCCTGTTTTTCTATCTTCAGCACCTGGCTCTGCTCCTTTCCTTCTGGGCCTTTATTAGGGGGAGGTAACGAAATTTACGATGAGGCGGTCCGGCTCTTGAATGAAGAGATGACATGAAATTATGATGGAACAGTGGGAACCGCTTGATTGTAATGTTTTGACATCAGATATTGTTGACGATTCTTGTGCAACGCCAAATATTTATTGTTTCGGACATCATGTTTTAGAAGCACACTAGAATGTGGAGAATGTTGCCCCAAGCTAAAAAATCTGTATTTAAGGAGCAACCACTGAATACAATTCGAACAGTCTCCTAGACTCTGCCTGTGTGTAGATTCTGTGATTTCTGTGTCCCTGCAGTAATAAACCTTTGGTCTTTGACGCCACCATCGAGAAGCCCGTGTTTCTGTTTATTTGTGCACCAAGACAGGTAGAACTCAGGGGTCTTCGGGTGTTGTCCCTGACACCTCTGGATGGTACCGAAAAGTCCAGAACTCCAGGGGAAACCCTCTGCAGTCCGCAGTCTCTTCTCACTGTCTGCCATGGCTGCTGTCCTGCCCCCCTCACCGCCTCGGGAATGGTCCGGGGAACACTGCACTTCCAAAATTTAGGCCGGGATTCCGCTCCAGACAGCTAGGACCCATGCCGCCAGCCCACCTGGGCAGTCGCCGGACAGCCAGACAGAGTGGTCTGCAGCCAGTCCCATTACGGAGAAGTGTGGCTCAGTGGTTAGAGGCGGCAGACCCGGAGGCTGAGAGCGGCCGTGGACCAGGGTTCGATTCCCGACGCGGCAGGGTCTCGGGCTCAAAATTCCACGGACTCGTTAATTCTCGCGCCGGTGCCTACTCAACTCACGGGGTCACACTCTGCGACTCTGGGCAATAGCTTGCTTAATCTCCACTACGGCCCCTCGCGGCGGGATGCCTGGCTTTCACCTTGTGGATACCCTGCCAGGGGTATCTCACAAGGGAATACCAGGACGGGTTCCCTAAGCAAGCGCCCTGAGACCTTCGGGTGATTTGTGCGCTATATAAGTCAAATTACATTACATTACATTACTTCGTCACCTTCTCCTGATTCATGCAGCGAGCGGTCACCTGATTTATTACATATATTTAGGGGTTTGGGAGATCGAAGTGTGGAGCCACTTTTGGCAGCGGTCATCTTCATTTGGCTGTAAGCCAAGCCCCCAATTAGAGTGCTTTCTTAGTCATTATCAGATATCTGCTTAGCACCATGATGTTTCATTTGGAAGCAGGTGTTTTTTGTGATATAAATACATTTTTCTTCATTCATTCATTCATTAGTGTTCACAAGCTACTAGGACTGTATTCAGACGAGCTTCTTTTTTGGATCCCTCAACTTTGTCATTGTTCTAGTGTTCAGCAGTCTTTGAGACTGAACAAAAGAATGTGGAATTTCTAACACTTACCCAGGACATACTGTTCGGGGTCAAGGGCAACACGTTTCCAGCTTAATTTTGAGTAATGGACTGTAGCAGGGTTTCCGTTCTCCCACAGAACTGTGCATAGAGATCTAGAACCTCAGTGAGTTAGGATGATCCAAAAACTCATCTCAGTGTCAGTAATCTCGTTACCTAGCTAGCTACAGTGTCTCATGGATCATTATGGAATGATACATGTATTAGACAAACCAGAACATGATCTTTAGAATACCTCAGGAGTCGTGGAACACATGAACACTCTTTCGTTATATAATCATTTCAAACCAAAACTGAGAGTCAAAGAACACAAGTGCAAGTTTGAAATATTTATTATTCAATGCAAAGTTCTCAAACGCAGTATCTTGTATAATACCAAAATGCAGATTATAAAAATCAGAGTCAGCAGCATAGTCACTAATCCATAGTAAGCAAAAGGTGCTAGCATGTTATAATGCAATTTCTATAGAAATCTATATCACCTATATTTCGCGCACCCTATCTAGCATATTATATTATATCTAAGAAGGTCTCATGCGGGCTTTAGCAGGGCGACCCCATACCTCTCAATGTCAGTAGGAGCAGTTCACATCAACAGCTACCAGCTCTCTTCATGCGCAGCACCAAGTGTCTACGTTCATTCCGTGTAACTCTATCTTAAACCCGCGTAGAGCCCAAAATGTTGGCATCAACATTATTTGTGTTATGTCTAATGTCTAATGTGGTGCGAGGATCAGACTTCCCAGCAACCTTGTGTTAGGTTAATCTTAGAGTGTGCAGCTCTCAGTGTGCAGACAGTTGTACCAAGTGTACGAGGCAAAGCTGATAGCATAGGAATAACATATTATTCTCAAATAAAACACCTCACCGCTTCTAGGGTGAAAGCTACAACAACAAGTACGTGTCGTGTGCAAAACTGAAGCCGAAGGCAAAGCGGCTGTTTAAACATGTAATACACTCATGCTAACTTAACGCAATATATGTAATGAAGTATCCATATGACACCCCCCCATTGGTCCGAGCACCGCCAATCATAAGGGAAAAGGTAATACTAAATCAGATACAAAAATTGAAAGCAAAATTCAATAATCTTGAGCTAAAATAAGCTAAAAATATGTATGAATGAATATGTATGAATGAATATGTATGAATGCCTACAGTGGCCTCAAATCTAAAAAAAGAACAAAAGTCTTGAACCAAAAGTCTTCCGCCAGGTCCAAAAAATATGAAATGTATGACCAGGTCGCATCCTTTCAAATGTTTGTAAGAGAAAAAACCAAGGCACTTATCCGATATCCAAAGTCATGTGCCACCTAGACGTTATCTCCAGCGACATCACGTGAGTGAACTTTCCATCAGCTGAACATAGTCCATCCCTCCAATTCAGCGAGGGGAAAGTTATATTTCACAACAAAGCATTCCCTCCAGGCATCTCACGATTGGAAAGTATATGCAAAGAAAGTTGCAACAGCCTCCAGTATGAAATCACTGCCATCATCCGAAAATAGTTCAGCCATCCAATTTAGCAATGGGAAAGAACATACGTGCTCCTCCAGCATCGGATCCTCCTGCAACGTCAGAGGACAACTCGGTGGGTTCACCAGATCGCTGTGTGTCAGAAAGGCATTCGCCGCTGCAGAGATCTCCCATTGGCCCAGAACTCCATTTATTGCTGCCAAGGCCATAACTCTCTCGCCAGAACAGATCAGCTCGTGAGCCACAACGGGACGCATTAGCTGATCAAAATCGACGTCAGGAGCAGTCCTCAAGCATAGGCATAAATCAATGGCCCAATCGAACTCGCAGCTCAGGCAGTGAAACACAGGTTGGACACACGTGAAGTCGGTGAACCGAAATGACAATCTATAGGCCGTGCTTAATGCTGCAAGCGGCAATGTTCCATAGTAATTGAGCATACGATTACGACACAGGGTCAGGAGGCGTTGAACGGCGTCTTGCGCAGGATGGGCATCCATGTTTTATGAAGAAAAACACCAACAGAAAGCCTGCTGCTACAGCCAGCAACACAGGTAGTCCACCAAACAAACTCGAAAAAATAGTGTGGAAAAACGTGGGAATGAGACCAAAAACTTTTTCAAACGTAGTCACGAGGCCACTGCTTACTAATTTAAAAAAATGTGCAAGCCCAGTCGTCGAAGAAGCATTAAAAATCTGGTGTACCAGCTCGCAGAAATGAAATGGCAAATCAGTGTTTAAAAGCGCCTGCACCTCTGTGCGGGTGTTAGCTATGTGAAGGACATAAGTTTCCCGGGCCGAACTCAGGGTCACTTGTTTTTGAGACAAAAGAGCCCTTATTCTGCTTAAACCATTGAATTTTGCTTCCAAGGTTGGGATCCGTGGCCAGATGGAGACATCTGAAGAGCCATGCGTGGGTGGGTATAGGACGTTCTTGCAGCACACTACACGCTCTGATACAGTAACTATATAAGCCACACCAATTAATAAACCACAACATAATTCGTTGTTTAAAAGCAAATAACTACCATTAGCCAATAAAGTAAATGTGGGAACTACTGCTGGAACTGGCGTGCCTTTTAAAACACATGCTAAATTTGGGCGGTCCTGATTACAAGAACCGTGTAACTGAATGTGTCTGCATATTAATGAATGGTCAGGTGACTGTGTGCATTCCTCACCATTAAGATTCACTTCTTTTCCATCTTTCAGACATCTGTATGTGTATGGTAATGACCATGCCTCATGTAGGAATGCATTGCCTAATGGCTCATATCGTCCAATAGCAATATACCGCATACAGTTAGTAAATTTATATAAAGGAAATGGTAATGTAATTAAACCATGAATAAGCCACGTGGCAGTGGTGGTTTCAGCAACAGAGAAAGGTAAGGATTCTAGCTTCTCAATATGTAACATAGAAAACGATGCATCACGCATTGAAAGCATGCGCTGTTTATCAGTAAGATTAAAAGGGGCAAAAAGTGATGAAACGTTCAATGAGGTCCAGGGAACTCGACCAGCCTTAATTGTCTGTAGAGTCCAGGCAAACTGCATTACAGAACGTAATTGATTTTGACCATGGTATAACGTGGACACTTCATCATGTACAATATCAACAACAGAAGAAACAATATTATCCAATGTGTAAATTCTGGAAGAAAGCGTGTTAATACTATTATCGACCACTGCAAGCACTTTTTCCAAATTGGCTTGATCAATAGCCCTCAGGCGTTTAGCTGCTTCGACTTTTGAAAATTTCCAAATTTCATTGTAAATAGCATAAATAAAGCGTTTAGACCTACCCATAGTCGGGCCTTTTATAAAATCATTTAACTCTATGTTCTCATTCAACTGGGACAGATGTAGTTTAACTGCAGCTAAAGTGGAATGTTGTAACCAGTTCTGACACAATTTGCCTACTGAATAAGTTGTAACAGTGTGATCTGAGTCAAACCTGGGATCTGGCCTGATGCGTGTAAAACCCTCAGACAAACCCAAAAAACGACTTTGGCAAGAATCAGAGCTTCTTTGCCATAAAAGCCACCCATCCGGATCAAAACTGGAAATATTAAAGGTGGAATTCTGCAAAAGTGCTTGTATCTCACTTATGGACAATGTAGTGAAATTACTCCAACCTGAATATTCTTCCAAATCAGGGATAGTAGGGGTATTTAATTTTTTAGATGTAGCCAATCCAAAACATGTTGTTTGGGAAATAGTCGAATTTAAAAACAACATGTGATTCGGGATGAGACATGCACGATGCAAAGCCTCAGTGCCTTGTACCTGCCAATCTTTGGTACCCCAAACCGATTTAAGGTCAATAGCATCCTTCCATAACTCATAGCCATCCACAGATAACCTTTCTAGAAAGGACTTTGAATACAACAATTTTGTGTCAGTCAGTCTAACTTTTGGCATGGATTTCTGTTTCACCTTGAAGTAAAAAGACTCAGGATTTGATTGATTAAAATCTGTAAAGTAAGAGTATTTTCCCAGAAAAGTACTTGAGCTCCCCTGTAAAGGAGCAGGGCAATGTTCCCACTGAGTGTAATTCACAGGAACCCGCCTGGAACTTGTCTTGTGCAAGAAATGATTTCCATAATGTTGGTAACAAAACAAATCACCATAATTGACAGAATCTAAATACAAATCCTCATCATCAAAGGCCGCATAATATTTCAAATCAGAGAACAATGCTTCTACGGCCTGAAGATCCCAATCATCAGAACGAATATTTTGCTTAATCACATCTCCCATGTTTACTCTAAGCACATTAGGAACATTAATAACTTCTGTGGGGCCATGTATCTGAAACCTAACCGCATCCCACACAATCCCATCAAGGACAGGCCAAGCAGTAATTTGTACTGAATGTAAGTCTCTCTTTAGTCTGTGTGCTGAATGTGAGGAGGAGTGAGGGGCCAATGTTCCATTAAGGTACCGAATTCCTGTTCTTTCTTTCACATAATGGCCATCAATCATGCGGAAAAAATAAAACACAAAACCAATTGACATAAAAAGATAAAATGAAAATAGTATCAGCCAAATGTATGTCCAAGGTGGAACTAAAAAATGTTTTTTAAACAACGTGGCATATTTTGCAATAGTCGATGGTTTCTTTGAAAGTTCCGAATCAGAGTCAAAAGAGAATCTGGACTGGTTAGCCAAACGAGCATGTAAATCGGACATAGATAAATCAGCAGGATCTGCATAGGTCACCTCATCAATGTTAGTAACAGGAATAGTATTTAATAAAGGACTTGATATGGCAGGCATCTCGAGGGACACCTCCTGATCTGCACCAGATGTAATAGCCAGCACAGAGTGCCTCACCATGGAAGGACAGGATACAGCCGGTGTCATGCTATGAAGAATCGGCCACCCTGTGTGTCTTGACATTGTCAATAGAAATAAATCTGTTTTCTTTACGACCTGGAAGTGGTGGTAAAATGACTGTTCTTGTGCCCTTCACTCCAAGGACCCGAACTGGCGCTCGATATGAGGGACCAAACTCCTTTTTGTTTTCGATCTTCTCTCGAACTAGTTCTCCAACTTGGGGTAGCCAGCCAACTACCGGGATCTGCAACGCATCATCCGACGTGGAGGGCAAGTGTTCCTTTGCAAGACTGTCTCTGGTCTTTTGTAGATCCTGTAAAACATTGCAATGTTCATCTACGTCAAAGGCCGCGGCCTGGGCCTCGCAGTCTGCACCATCAAGGTCAGGGACGTACATCTTGATACCAAAGAGCATTTCGTATGGGGTCCGCCCACCCAGAGACCTTCTAGGGAGATTATTAAGCGCACGCTGCACGCCATAGAGGTGGGTCAGCCAGTTTCTACCAGTGCCTATAACTCGGGCTGTCAAAGATTGCTTTAAGTCGCGGTTCATTCTTTCTACCACAGAATTGCCCTCAGGCCTGTAGGGGCTTGAAAACTTCACCTGTACTCCCAACGAAACCATAGCATCCTTATACGCCTTAGAGGCGAAAGCCGGACCCTGGTCCGAATGGAAAGCACCACAAGCAAAGATTCCCACAAAGACACGCAAATCCTTAATGACAGTCCGTGAATCAGCGCTGCGATGCGGCCATAACCACACAAAGCGTGTGCATGAGTCAACTGCTACTAAGATGTATTTATACGCAGTATCAGAAGAGAAAGGACCGCAGTGGTCTAAATAAACACATCCAAGTGGTTTATTAGAGATGTACAACTGTGTCTGAGGCGGACGCGCAGCAGTAGAAGGCTTAATCTGCTGACAAATGTCACACATAAGGACATAATCGCGCGTCTGTTTGTACAGTCCCCGCCACCAGAATCTCTGTTGTAGCTGAGAGACAGTGGCTGAGACGCCCGCATGCGCAGACGCCACACCTTCATGAGCCGCTGTAATCAGAGAAGCTCTGCGATCCGAGTTGGGAACTAGACGCTCTCCAACTTCAGGAATTTTCACATAAGGAACCTTATCGGGACTTAAGTGGTATGTGTACTTCGAAGGGAACCCCGCAGGATATTTACCTCCCTTCGATGTGGCAGCAACAGCCGCCAAGATGTCATCATCTATTTTGCTTTTGGACCTTGTGACTGCTGCAACTAAGTATTTCGATACCGCAGACTTCGCTGCCTCATCAGCAAGCGAATTGCCAACAGCGTGGACTCCCACGCGCTGGTGGCCGAGAGTATGAATCACAAACACGAGTGGCAGTTTCTCTATAAGTTCCGCCACTCGGACCCAGATCATTTTATGTTTTATTGTACTACCTTTGGAATCACGAAAATCATTCTGAATCCAAAAGAACAAGTTCTCATTGTAAGACTGGACACAGTAGTAAGAATCACTTACGATTAGAGTTGTCACACTAGGATCTGCGTACTCCAATGCTAGCATAAGAACACGGTGCTCTGCTAATTGTGCGGTGCAGTCTCCAAGCGTCTGCGTGTGCACGACACTGGACTTGAACTCATCGTTCACCATGGCACCGACCACAATGGCGCAAGCGGAAACGTAGGCATGTTTAGAGCCATGCGCAACCTGCGCCGAACCATCCGTGTAAATGATACAGTGGAAATCCTCCAACGGCCGCATTGCTAAAGGAGCAGGATGAACAAATTCATACTGTAAATACTCCTGCGACCGTAAAGCGGCGTCAAAAATAAACGTGACATCCTGAGATGTCAAGGATGTAGCCCACTGAATCCACCGAGGGTGCAAAGCTTTAGAATTCGGTACACTGGCTTTCGTGACCGCCTCCAATGCAGGACACGGGGTAACAACCAACATGCGCTTTCCCTGCGACAGGGCACGTTCTTTAAGAATTGCCATCTGCACAGCCGTTAACACTTTCTCCACAGTGGAAAAACGCAGTTCAGCCGAAGTGTACAGGTGTGACTTGTAAGCAATAGGTACAGTATCCCCCTCATTAAAAGTCAGGTACGTGAAACCCACCGTCCCAGGGATGATTCTTATCACCAGGTTGGTCTGGTTATCACGGGTCTGTAAGTAGTCAGAAGTGAGCAAATCAGCCTGCAAGGACTGCAGAATGGCTGAATGCTCAGGCAGCCAGCATGATTTGGAAAAAGATGGTTGTACCAAGGCATATAAAGGCTTGATACGCTGGGCATATTCCGGAATGTATGTCCTCCCGAAATTTAAAAAACCCAGTAAAGACTGTAATTTTTTCAGAGTTGTCGGAGAGCGCAACTGCGCGCACTTCTCCAGGAAGTGAGGAGCCAATCCCTTTCCTTCATGGTTAAGTTCATAACCTAGAAACAACACTGTGTACTCCGCAATATGTGACTTCGCAAAGTTAAACTTGTAACCCATGTCTGCAAAGTTACAAATTATGCTGTTTACTCGACACAGATGCACCCAAAGCTCGTCGTCTGTGAGATAAATGTCATCCACATACGAACATGCAACTGGATCGAAACTCTCCAAAAGAGAGACAATGCGGGCGGAAAACACTCCAGGACTATTTTTATATCCCATTGGGAGTCGTTTAAACATTTTTTGTACGCCGCCGCATGTAAAACTGGTCCATTGTGAACTGAGACCATCTAATCTATGTGCATAAAAACCATTGGAAATGTCAAGCGTGGTTTTGAACCGTTTACGCTCAAGACTATTCACTAGGGCAGAGCCGTGAGTATTCTGTACTGCACAGTTACGGCAATGCGAGTTCAAATGCCGGTAATCCAAAACCAGACGATATGAGCCGTCCGGCTTGTTAACAGTAAAAAGGGGATTATCCATTGGTGACACACATGTTTCAATTACACCTTGATATTCCAATTGTTCAAGGATAGCCGCGACCGAAGCTTTAGCTTCACGCCGTATGGGATACTGGGGTTGTGGCTGAGGCTGTGACCGTAAAGGAATCTCATGGCTAGGGGACAATTTATCCCAGCCACACTGATTTCGGTACACAGCCGGCGCAAGCGCCAGAGCCCACTCTTCTGCAAAATGCAGCGCTTCCACTCTCGGTACAGTGTGCGCGAAACTGGGGAGGATTACCTCCTCCCCTTGCGGAGCTGCGAGAACAAAAGGTGGGGGCCAGTCAGCCTCCGAAAGCAAAATGTCATACGTATCCGAAAGATTCTCCCAAAATACCCCTTTTACAGTTCGCTGCATGTCACCTTCAATTAACAGGACAATTTCAAAAAGTCTTTCAGGGGGAGCAACATGCGTATCAGCTGTTTCAATTACAATAAAAGTCTCAGTCGCTGTCACCTTCAACAGTGGACGGAGGGCCTCTCTCACTATGGTAATCTCCGCCGCGCTGTCCAGCAAGGTCAGAGCCCACGTCAGATTCCGAAGCCGCGTTCTCACTATCTGGGGCATATCGATGCGCCGTTAAGGCAGCGACCTTCTTCTTGGCAAACTGCGGTCTCTTAGGCGTAGAGTCGTCCCGCTGATCCCCTTCACTTCGCGTGCGGGGCTGGCCACGTCCTTGCTGACCACCCCTGCCCCTGCCGCCCCCTCCACCACCGGTTGACGGAGCCGATGAGTCCTGAAAGGAACGAGGAGAGCGTTGGTCAGATGCCTGATATCTATCAGGTGTTTTAATCGTAGCGCGATCGCGCAATTCATAAACACGCTCTGACTGCGCAGGTTGTGAAGGCGCCGGACTCGAGACCTGTGTCTGTTGTTGTTGTTGCTTACCCTGATTCTGCTTTTTTGGCCAATTTTGTTTCTTGGACCTGGGCTGTCCACCTGTTTCCGAAGACTGCCCCTGGGGTTGCTTCTTTTCTTTTTCAAGAAAAACCTTCGCACCCTTAGAATTGCGGCCAACCATTTTATAAGCCGCCACAATTATTCTTGCCAGCTGACGGGGTTTCTCGGCATCGGGAATTAACGCCAGACCATTGGCCACTTGAAAGTTCACTGCATCCCCTTTTACATTGGCAAGGATAATACCGCAAACTGTCTCAAATGAACCGTTCAGGCGCATACCCAACTCAACCGCCGACTCAGGTCCGTGATCATCCTGAACACGTTTGAGGATTGCAGACAGGTTCGACACTGACGGTGTGCCAAAGCACCTCGAGTAAACCGCTGCAAAAGTCTTACCCCATGTCTCACAGTCAACAAGTTCCGGGGCCAAATCTTTCGGTAAACTAAGCGTAAGAATCCGGTGTTTTTCACCCGGAGTCGTATTAGGAAACACAGCTTCCAGCTGGTCGAATTTCTCGGCAAGCCAGTAAGGAAAATCATCCTTAATATCTGGCTTTCTGCCCATAACGGAATTCACCAAGACCGGACTTATTTTCAAGCCAGCCTGGTCTGCTCGAAGCTGTGCCCCTGCGGGGGCTGCGCCATGAATATTACGACCAATGTAATGAACAAGCGCTCTAATCACACCTACTGCGACCTCATGAAGACGCCGCAGGTCACCCACATTACAAGTGGCGCGATTAGGATGAGGAGTAAATCCACCCAAAGCGGGCCAATTTGTGCCCGGAATGGATAAGGGACCTAACCTCGGAGCCGTTAAAGAATGGGGTAGGGCGCCACCAAACCAAACTCCGTGCTGCCAAGCGTCTATAGGTACTTCCAGTGCCCTGTACGGAGCATAAGCCGCCGGTACATCCGTGGCAGTGTATGAATGATAGACACCCGAATTAGCGTCTATTTCCGGAAATGTCACCCAGGAATAAAACAATTCGTACGGGTACGCATGTTCCGCACTCACTACTAGAACCACAGCTAAGCCTTCCGCGGGTACATTATATCCCCGCAAGTGGTCGCGAACCGCGACGCGGCTATGCTGCGCTATTTCCACTGCCATGTTAGCACAGGAAGAAGAAAAACTAGACAAAGAACACTTTGTAGCACAACTGGGTAGTGATTCAAAGAAACCTTTTTAGAAGAATTCAAGCTTGAAAAGACCTATTTCAAAAACAGGTAGGTTTTCCGACACCGCCGTTTACCGGAAACGGAAATGAAGGTGTCAAGGTATGAATGATATACTACTCGAGTGTCATGAAATACGGCCAACCAATCCGTTGGGCGCCATGTAGCAGGGTTTCCGTTCTCCCACAGAACTGTGCATAGAGATCTAGAACCTCAGTGAGTTAGGATGATCCAAAAACTCATCTCAGTGTCAGTAATCTCGTTACCTAGCTAGCTACAGTGTCTCATGGATCATTATGGAATGATACATGTATTAGACAAACCAGAACATGATCTTTAGAATACCTCAGGAGTCGTGGAACACATGAACACTCTTTCGTTATATAATCATTTCAAACCAAAACTGAGAGTCAAAGAACACAAGTGCAAGTTTGAAATATTTATTATTCAATGCAAAGTTCTCAAACGCAGTATCTTGTATAATACCAAAATGCAGATTATAAAAATCAGAGTCAGCAGCATAGTCACTAATCCATAGTAAGCAAAAGGTGCTAGCATGTTATAATGCAATTTCTATAGAAATCTATATCACCTATATTTCGCGCACCCTATCTAGCATATTATATTATATCTAAGAAGGTCTCATGCGGGCTTTAGCAGGGCGACCCCATACCTCTCAATGTCAGTAGGAGCAGTTCACATCAACAGCTACCAGCTCTCTTCATGCGCAGCACCAAGTGTCTACGTTCATTCCGTGTAACTCTATCTTAAACCCGCGTAGAGCCCAAAATGTTGGCATCAACATTATTTGTGTTATGTCTAATGTCTAATGTGGTGCGAGGATCAGACTTCCCAGCAACCTTGTGTTAGGTTAATCTTAGAGTGTGCAGCTCTCAGTGTGCAGACAGTTGTACCAAGTGTACGAGGCAAAGCTGATAGCATAGGAATAACATATTATTCTCAAATAAAACACCTCACCGCTTCTAGGGTGAAAGCTACAACAACAAGTACGTGTCGTGTGCAAAACTGAAGCCGAAGGCAAAGCGGCTGTTTAAACATGTAATACACTCATGCTAACTTAACGCAATATATGTAATGAAGTATCCATATGACAGGACAAGAAGGCCAAGCCTCTGTAGTACAATCCCTTGTGTCTGCCAGTTGACAGTACCTACGCAAGGATCTGTGAAAGAGGACTGCCTTCCACTAAGGCATCTGTGTGCTTATGTATACATTTTTCAAACTTGTATAAATGGCTCATTACTGCACAGCCTTTGCAATTAGTTTGAGTGATCTAAAGAAATGCAGTGACATGGAAGCTCAGCTTGCATTACTAACAGTGGTTCCAGTATAAAAACCTATAAACATGTTTAGAAAGTTTAAAACTTTGAGGCTACATATGAAGCTCCCAGAATACTCTATGATGATATGCATAACCTGAAAGCAAGGTTATAGATTTTTGCTTTATAACTTATTGGTAAATTAAAAAAAAAATAGTTTTGCTAAATGATTGTATTCGAATATAGTAAATTGTGTCTGATGTGTGCCAATATTTAAACAGATTAATAATGGCAAATCGGGGGCGTGGCCAACAAAATGGCGGGTAGCCACACTTTCTGAGAGCTCCAGCAGTACAACGGCAATCAAACTAAGGTTCATTTTTATGTTATGTTATGGTATGGTATGTTATGTTAAAATAGATTTATAGAGCGCACAGCTACTCAGAAGAGTATCCCGGTGCTGAGACAGAAAAACAAGAGCGAAAGAAAAACGAAATAAAGAGCCCAGGAAAAAAGACAATTATATTGTTTGTTGGAACAGCCAGGTTTTCAGTTGTTTCCTGAAAGTCAGCAAGTTAGAAACTTGCCTAAGTGGAAGAGGCAACTAATTCCAAAGTCTGGCCACTTGCACTTGAAAAGAGGGGACGCCTTTGCGGGCTCTGAGATACTTTGGGGTGATCATGAGATGTTGATGGGCGGATCTAAGATCTGGCATGTACGTAAAAAGAGACTATTCTGCAGAGGTACTTTGCTCCTTGGCCATGCAGAGCCTTGAAAGACAGGACCAGAGTCTTACAGTGAATTCTGCTGCGAACAGGTAGCCAATGCAGACTCTTAGGATGGTGGGAGGTCCGATCTCTAGGTCCAAGACTCAGAATAGCCCTGGCTGCCGCATTCTGCACCACCTGCATTCCGTTTAGTAGGAACTCCGGGATGCCCAAATACAGGACATTTGCATAGTCCAATCTAGAAATGATAAGAGCCTGAATGACTATTTTTCTATGTGAGGTCTGTAATACAAACAGAAACCTCTGTAGCATTTTTAGGAGGCCGAAGCAGATTCCACCTACTGACTGAACCTGGGATGCCATTGAAAGGGTATCATCCATTTTTACTCCCAGGTTCTTTACAGTCCTGACTGCCGCTTGGGGAGGAGATATGTCTTGGGGCCACCATTGTTTCCAGGCATCCAGCGGTGGAGAGCTGCCAAAAAATATTTTGGACTTGTCTGAGTTACATTTCAGATGGTTATATTTAAACCAGGCAAAAGTTTCTTTCAAGCAATTGTTGATCTTCTCCCCATTGAATTTCTCTCCCTTCCTACAGGTGAATAGCAATTGAGTGTCATCGGCATATGATATTATTGTGACCTCATTCTCTTCGGCCAGGTTAGCCAGGAGGGCCATGTACAGATTGAAAAGTACAGGACTCAAAATAGAGCCCTGTGGCACCCCCACACTCAAGGATGGTATACTGGATGAGAAAGGAGGAGACAAGACCTCCTGATTTCTGCCCACTAAGACAGAGGTGAACCACTTTAACCCCATGCCCTCAAAACAACACTCCCTTAGCCTCTGCAGGAGGAGGCCATGGGGCACGGTGTTGAAAGCCGCAGAGAGGTCAAAGGACCACGACCGCTTTGACACCTGCATCCATGGTCTTTTTGATGGATTCAGATACTACTAGTAGTACAGTCTCTGTACTGAGATTCTGCCTGAAGCCAGACTGGCTAGAATGAAACAGGATGTTCGCCTCTGCGACATTGCTGATCACTGAATGAACATATTTCTCAACTGTTTTTGCAAAAAACGGCTGAAAAGAAATAGGTCTATAATTAGTTAAGACCATGGGATCAGCCATGGGTTTTTTTAATAATGGAATTATTTTCACACTCCTCCAACCAGCTGGGACCTGGCCATTAACAAGGGACGTGATCAAAACGCAGTTTACAGTGGGATTCAAAATCTCTGCCATAGATGCCAAAAACTTGGCCGGGCATGGGTCAACCGGCGAGCGAGATTTCAGACTCTTCATTATTGCCAGTGATGTCGCTAAAGGCATAGGCGCAAAGATGGAAAGGGAAACCCTGCCTTCCAGGCACCGACAGGCGGTCTGTGGAGTGGACGGCACATCCTTCATGGATGATGAGCCAAAGAGCAGCCGCCTCGAATCAACAACTTGTGACTCTGGACCCTGTGAACGGTGAACGCTGACATCAGTGAGATTGCAGGCCAGGAGCCGATCGATGAGGTCCAAGATAGCGCTGGGTTAAGAGTCAGTGACTTCCCTGCCCGACTGTCTGTAATCATGGACACCATCAGGATCAGAGCGGTGAGTGCACCCTCGATTAACAAGGGGGCAGACTGCCCTCTTTTGGTGTCCCTACCCAAAAATGACATGGCTGATTCCCAACAGAGCTTGAAGGCCACGTGGGAGACAGCGGCTGCGCGGTCGAGGAATATCCTTGTACACGTAGGCCCAGGAACATGTGAAGTGCAGCGTTTTTGGGTCCCTGCGGTGCTATTGGCAGAGTGCTTTGAGGGGAAGAACAGCGGCACCACACCACACAGAGCCCAACAGTGACCGAGGCGTCCTCTGCAGACATTGGGTCAGCCTGGCGTCCTTCGGCGCCATACACACTGAATAGACACGGTTGCCCCTTGACGGCGTCATGGACCTGACACTTAGGCCAATTACCAGGGAGCGTGTGAGGCTCCCGGTGTTCTTTTGGCAGAATGGACGGCACAGACCACATATGCAGATCGATAGCGCTGCATCATATGGCCCGGAGACCTGGGGCTGATTGATTCAGCGCCAGGACCACAAAGCCTAAGGCTCTATACAGACACAAGTAAGACCAAGCGACAGGTAGCGTGCTGGGCTGAGGGAGTATGGTGACTGCAAGATAGGGGGGGGGTGTGGCCTGTACCCCCCCCTTCCCAAGCGTGTACCTTTGGTCAATAAACCCCTTCTCTCCCCCCCCACTCATGCCACACAATATCCAGTGACCAGAGGGTGGATATCCGTACAACACTTGCGCATCGGAACAAAGTGAGAGACTTGCTGACAATGGAGGTGGCTGGGGGTTAGAGGGAAAAGACTCATACCTCCCCACCTGCCACTGCTCTGCGATAGAGACCTGGTCCAGCTTTGGTAGAGTCCTGGTGAGGACAGTGATGGGCCCCTCCGAGGCTATGAGATTAAACAAATCCTTCTCCAGGCACAAAACCACCTTGGGTGCTCTCCCCCGACAGCCTGCCAGTGACCATTTAACCATTGTAATTTCCCCTTACCCCCTCTTCTCTTCAGAGACACAGCGGGTGCAGTGGATGTGCACAAAGGGAGTGTTTATTAAGTAGAGGAAACCCCCAATCCTCCGCACTCTGCCCATCCACCCTTAGCATTGCCTACTCCTAACATCAGGGAGACTACTGGGCCTCCAAAGCGATGGCCAAAGATAAAGTTTCTAAACATCCTAGAGAGGGAAAGATGGATCGCTACACCATGGTCGTGGCTCCCTCAATAGGATCCAGAGGGGTACCCCCATACTATGCCCGACAACGCTACCTACTAGGCAATTCAGCCATTCCTTGAGGTGCTTGAGGGGAACTACGATTTTTTGCTTTTTTGTCGTATTGGGCCGCTTGGGCAGCTTGGGCCTGTTCCATGTGGGAGGCAACAATACTACGGATTTGTCCCAGATGTGTTTTTTAGGTTGAGGACATATTCTGGGAGGGGTTTTACTCCTTTAGGGTCTTCTTCCCACTCTTCTTTGAGCATATCCAGCAGGGTGCGAGGCTGGCGGCCGTACAGCAATTCGAAAGGGGAGTACCCTGTACTTTTCTGGGCTTTGCACCTTATGGTAAAAAGGGCCAAAGGTAGCATGTCTTCCCACCTACGAGATTCAAGATTCAACTGTTTTTTTTAAGTGATCTTTAATGTAGCATTGTATCTTTCCACCAACCCATCCGTTTGGGGGTGGTAGGCTGTCGTTCTGGTTTGTTTGATGCTTAACATAACACAGACTTGTTTCAGGAGGCGAGAAATAAATGGAGTCCCTTGATCTGTGATAATTTCTCTGGGGAACCCCACCCTAGAGAATATATTGATCATTGGTTTGGCAATTTGAACTGCGTTGGGTTGACGCAAAGCTACTGCTTCGGGGAAACGTGTGGCGTAATCAACTAACACCAAAACAAACCTACATCCACTGCGGGAGGGAAGTAAGGGTCCTAGTATGTCCAGGCTCTTGAAAGTGGCAAGGGTTTTAACCTCATAGCTGCTATGGAACGTCCAGCTCCAGTGCTGGACGTTCCATTGCACAGGTGAGGTTCAAACGTTCAATGGCCGACGGCAGCACTACGGAGGTAGTGGTGCCGTCGGCCGCCGAACGTGCGCAGCACCTAAGGGGTTAAGGGAACTCTCGGGCGAGAGTCCTACTATTTTTTTGGCATATGGGACATTCCTTACAGTACTGACGCACCTGTCGGTAAATACCTGGCCAGTAGAATTTCTCTAAGATAGTTTTTTCAGTTTTGTCCTCGTCAAAATATCCGCCCAATAGGTGACTATGTGCTAGGAATAACACCTTCTCTCTATACTGTTGGGGAATCAATAACTGATGTGGCATGTTCCTCCCCCCAACCCGATACAGTAATCCCTTTTTGGAAATAAATTGAGGACCTACTTGATTTGGATCTTCCTCTTCTGTGGCTTTGTTCCAAGCCTCTCTTAAGGTGGGATCTTCTCTCTGGGCCGAAAGGAATCCTCGATCATATTACCAAATGGGCGGTTCGGTCTTACGGGTTAAAGCTACTCTGGACCAGTCTTTTTTCTCTTTTCCACTTTTCTTCTGCTTGCTTTCTGGAAACCCCGGTTCTGGCTCTTGTGCAAAGGGAGCAGTGAGTCTCCACTACTCCCCTTCGGTCCATGTCTCTTTCACTAGTTTTGACATATGGAGGTAGTCATTCCCTAGCACTAGGATTTTAGGTATTTTGGGAACAAGACCTACCAGTAGTGGATGGGCATCTATGGCTGGGTCATGCTATATCTGTACCTCAGTGGCGGGATACGTTTGGGTATCACCATGAACACATTGTATGTTAACATGACCCATGGATTGAGGGATGTCTTCGGGGATGGCTTGGGGTTGTATTACACTTTGTAAACAACCAGTGTCTATTAAGGCCTGTCTTCTCTCACCATTAACTAGGACCTCTCTGTGATAGGGAAAACTAGAGCCAGGTGGACTACAATAGTAGGTACGAGTGAGGCCAACCTCCATGGGCTCCTCTTTCTGGGGGCATACTCTAGCTATGTGCCCAAAAGCCCCACAGTTATAACACTGAGGTCCTGGTTGAGGTGCTGCCCTGACAGGTACTGGCATGGGACTAGGTAAAAGGGTAACGGCCCCTGGTTTTTAGGAGGGTTGTTTAGTCGGTCGGATAGGGGTGTTCCCGGGCCATTCCCAATGATGATCATCATGACTTCTTGCGCCCTATAAAAGGCCCTGGCTACTTCAATATCCCTTTCCAGAGTCAGGTCTGTATGCGGACGTACCCATTTCTGTATATGGGGGTATAAAGAACTCAAATACTGTTCCAAATAAGTTTTTTCCATGATCTCTTTTTTGGTAGCTGTTTGGGGTTTTAGCCATCTGTCCGTCATATTCCTAATACAATAAGCCAGGGCCCTGGGGTTTTCTTGTGGGCCCTCCTTGATTTGTCTCAATTTTATACGATACGTGCCCTCATCAATCCCCAGTCTCTCCAGTATATTCTTCTTCACATCTTCATATGGGGTTAGTCCTTGAGGGTTAACTGCCTGGTAGGCCGCCTGCGAATCCCCTGAAAGAAGGGGACCCAGATACTGCCCCCATTTATCTAGGGACCATTCCGCAGCTCTAGCCATTTGTTCAAAATTGGAAAAGAAGAAATCAGGATCTTCTCCCTCGACATATTTCTGCAAAGCAACTGAGGGTAAGCCTGTATATCCTCGAGGTTGACTAAGCGTATAAGCTAACTTTCCTATAACATATTCCTGGGCTTGGCCCTGGGCAGAGAGCGTTTTGTGGAGTTTCTCCAGTTCTTCCTCAGCAACCGCTAGGAATTTCTCCATTATCTTGCCCAGTCTTTCTTGTCCTTCCGCCATTTTTTGAAACGCAGCCTCCATTTTCACAGATCCCACTTCTGACACCAGATGTGAGAGGGACGGGCGGAAAAAGAAGCTAGGAGGTCTTATGCGTGGATCCATTTTGGAGTATTTATTCAGATCACAGTGCACAAACACAACAAAACAACAAAAAAAAAAACACAGGGGTGTCTTCATGGGGGTTGGTTTTCTGGATGGCGCTGAACTTCCTCTGGTTTCTTCGCGAAAGCTGTACCTCTCTGGAGTTACGGCGGCATACAGGCGTCCTCCGGGGGAATCCACCAATCCTCAAACCAGGCCTCGGCTTCACCGGTGGCAACGTCGTCCTCGTCCGCTTCGGCGAAGACGTTGTCCTTGGGTTGGTCTTCATTGCGTCCAGTAGTCTTCTGCGGGGAGGCCAGGTTCCCCTCATCCATGGTCCGTGTGTCGTCCTCTTGGCTACTGGCGTCTTCCGGGTTTCATCCCTCTCCCGCCAGGTCCGCCTTTTTCATTCCCCAGACCTCCTCCCATTGGTCGGCTCTCTTCCCTGGGTGTTCCTGCAGGAAAGAGGAGTTTGGGTTAGTTAACCCTCGCTTGTCTGGTGCGGCGAATGGCCACACGTCTGGAGAGTCCCGGCGGGGGTCTAACACAGGGGTGAAAGCGGGCTCCTCCTCACAGGGGGGGGTTCGCAGGTTCCAGTCCATCAAGGAGGAGGTCTGTCGAAGAGCCAGGTTTTGAGGTTTCTTGCTGTTAGACCTGGCATCTTTGGCGTGGTTTCCCGTCTTTTTGGCCTCTACCTCCTGTATTTTTTGATGCTGTGCTGGATTTTGTTTTTGCTGGTTTAGATGCTTTGGATACTCTGCCACTGCTGATCAGAGTCAGAGTGTAAGTGCTCCCTGTGTAAATTGTTATTGTGATTGGGTATACATGATTGGCATATTTGTATCACCATGAAGTCCCTAGTAAAGTGCATTGGGTGTGCCAGGGCTGGTGATGACAAATGCTACTAGTGGGCCTGCAGCACTGATTGTGCCACCCAAATGAGTAGCCCTAAAAGGGTGTCTCAGGCCTGCCACCGCAGTGCCTGTGTGCAGTCTGTGAACTGCCATGTCCTTCTGGTCAGTGTCCCCACTGACCAGGCCTAACCCTTCCCTTTCTGTGCACATTGGTCACCCCTATGAAAGGCCCAAGGTACCCCCTTGGGCAGGGTGCAGTGTATGTGAAAGGTAGAGCATGTACTTGTGCAGGTGACATGCTCTGGTAGTGAATTACAGCCATTTTCGTTTTTCACTGCTGCAAGGCTATCTTGCTCCATAGGCTATCATGGGGGATGCTGGCTACAGTGGCTACCAGCATATCTTCCCATAGGAGTAAGATAGGACATAAATGTCTGATATCCCTGAACACAGAATTTAATAACACATCTTTTGGGAAAGGTGGTTTTTAACTCCTGTGTTTGAGAATAGCACTTTTACAAAGTTGCTGTTCTCTTGTCTGACCTTTCTGTGTGCCTTGGCCTGTTTGTGGATTGACTGTCTGGTTTGAGAGTGACAGGGGCTGGTAATTCCCCAGGAGGCTGGCTGAGTCAGCCCTAGGCTGAATGACTGCATTTGCAACTTGAGTGGTGGGAGGAGATATCACCTAGGCCTGAATAGGGCTGTGCCTGCCTTCCACAATGCTCTCTCCACCTCCTGCTGGGCGGCTGACGACCCTGCCCCTCACTCTGAAAGGAAAGGAGAAGCCAGGAAAACAAAGTGCTCCAGGAACACCCAGAACTGGTTCAGACCGGGCTCAGCGCCCTCTTGCACAAAGGGAACAAAGACTTTTAGGGGTATAAGTACAGGACCCCTGACAACAGAAAATTAGATCATCCTGGAATCAAGAAGGAACCTCTGCCAAGGAGAAAGCTTAAACTGAAGAAGGAAGACTGTTCTGCTGTTGCTCTGCTGGACTGACCTGCTGTTGCTTTGCTGCCACAGAGAGGGGAAGGACTTTGCTGTTGTGCTGTGTCCCCTATCTTGAAGGAATCGCCAAGGGCCTGAGAAGACCTGTTTTTGAAGTCCCAGGAACAAAAGGACTTCACCCCCAGCTTCCCTGAACTCTGCTGAGAGAGTTGTCCTTCCTAGAGTGCTTGGGCCAGTTGTGGTGCCTCTGGAAATTGTACCTGTGCTGGGAAGCTGGAAACTAAGATTGAGAGACCTTTGCAACTGAAAAGTTATCGCATTGCTCGCTGCGGAGCACATCTCCGACAGTGCGAGGAAATTCTCGCCGCTACGGAGGTCGATATCCTCACAGCGCCTGTTGCTGCTGCCTAAGACGACGCATCCTTAGATTGTGGGAAGATCACCATTGTGCGAGCTTCGTCGCAGAGCCTGTCATCGCTGAGGGAGATCGCCGGACCACATCACGTCGCTGCGAACATAGTCGCAGAGCCATCGCATCAAGGAGCTGCGAGAGAGAGATCGCCGCTGGATCACGATAGTCGCCCCGGAGATGGTTGCAGCCCCTACGAGATTGACGCATCGTGCCTCTGCGAGAACCAACTTCCTACGGAACCTACGCACCGGAATCCATAAAAGTGGCCTTCCTCCCCATACAGACCGGATTCGTCGCAACATGCCCGCTGCTGCAGCGGGGTTGTCGCATTGCCTCCCCAAGGTCTCAGGAGCAACGCATCGCTTGTTTTCCACCGCACCAGCTTCTGCTTTTGGAACTTTGTGGCATCTAAAAGGTACTGTTGGCTAAACGTGACGCAACTGTGAACTTTTCACGCAACTGTGCATTATTTTATCGCAACCTTAAGAACTCTTTTGAAACCATATTCTTGAACTGTGTATGTTGGATTTTTGTCGTTTTGGTCTTGTGTAGTTTAGATTAAATACCTTTATTTTTCTAAACGGTTGTGGAGTCAGTTTGTGGTATTTTCACTGCGTTACTGTGAGTGTTGGTACAAATACTTTACACATTGCCTTCCGATTAGCCTTGGCTGCTTGTGCCAAGCTACCTAGAGGGTGAGCAGGGGTTATCTCAGAGGGTTTCCTCCTTACCCTGACTAGAAGCAAGGGTCCCTATTTGGATAGTGGCACCTACCTCTGCCAACTAGAGACCCCCAGTTCTAACACTTGCGAAGATGGGGAGCGATGTTATCTGTCTGAGCTGGAGCGGAAGGAGAAGGAGCAGCCTCCCGATCTGGTCTTTCTGGTGCGAAGGACCACGGCGTAGGAGAGCTGGGCTGATCGTAGGGTCCTTTGGGGTGAGGGGAATTTGAGTTGGTTGTTCAGGTATGCTGGTTCGGTGTCGTGGAGGGCCTTGTGAGCGTGGGTTAACATCTTGAAGGTGAATCTAGCTTTGATGGGGAGCCAGTGGAGTGTGCGCAGGTGCTGGGAGATGTGGCAGTGGCTTGGCAGGTTGAGGACCAGTCTTGCGGTGGCGTTTTGGATGTTCTGTAGCTTGCAGTGAGGTTTTGTTAATTCCTGCATAGAGTGCGTTGCTGTAGTCGAGCCTGCTGGTGACCAGGGAGTGAGTGGCGGTCTTTCTGTGTTCGAGGGGGATCCATTTGGAGGTCTTACGTAGGAGGTGGATGGTGTGGAAGCAGGAGGACGAGACAGAGTTAATCTGGCGGTCAATTTTGAACTCTTTGTCCAGGATGATTCCCAGGTTGCGTGCATGGTCCGTGGGGGTGGGTGGGCTTCCGAGGGCGGGGGCCACCAGGTGTCGTTCCAGGCGTCTGGGTTTGGCCCATGATGAGTACTTCAGTTTTGTTTGTGTTTAGTTGTAGGCAGCTGTTTTTCCAAATATAGTGAAAGTAAGCATCCACCTACCTTTCCAGTCAACGCTAGTTTGTTCACAAGGGTGCCTTGAGGTCCCTAAAGATCCATATCATCTGCAGACTATCCCAGAGTTCCATATTGTCTCATTATCTTTAACCTCTACAGGAGCCAACCATAGATAACAGCATCAGGATTCACCAATATGCTGATGATAGACAATTCTACTTGGAAGTCTACTTTGTTTCCAACTTCCAACAGACTCAAACACTGCCTGCACATCATCCAGACCTGGATGCCCAGCACCTACTTGAAGCTCATCTCAACCAAGACCGAATTCCTAATTTTTGCTAAGAACAAACAAGAAATCAGACATGACCCTCGATGGCTCTGAACCACAACTTTCACTAAATGCCAAGACACTTGCATTCACCCGGGACACCAACCTTGCCTACAGGAAATTTACTGCCAAAAACTAAAATGACCTAGTACCAGGAAGAGATACAAGGGAGAGTGAAAGAGAAATAAAGAATAAAGAATAGAGGAAAGAAGAAAGAGAGAAAAGAAAGAGGAATTGGAAGAGGGAAAAAAAAAGAGAAAGAGAGACTGAAGGAAAGAAAAAAGAAATTAGGGGGAGTCAAAAGGGGAAGATGAAGATTGACAAAAGAAGGCAAGAGCAAGGCGATATGAAGAACAGGAGGGTAAAGAATGGAGTTAGACATCAGGGAGGGATATAGATAGATGATGATAAAGTTAGAAAGAGAGAGAATGAGAATGTGATTATGAGATCAATGAGCCTAAAGAAGTCCCAGAGAAACTCTGGTATCTATGATGAAAGCAGGACTCAATTCACCAGAAAATGCTTGGCAAGTTTAAACAATAGCAATATTTTAAAACTAAAGAACACAACACAATAAAATTCCGAAACATATTTAGACACACAAAGAAATAGTTACAGGCAAAAAAAACATGAATATATATAAAATCAGATATGGGGACCCTGGGAGATTAATTTTTAAAGTTTTAAAGCAGAAATAGCCTAAAGATGTGATTTCTATTGAAGAACAGCAGTTGGTGATTGAACAACAACAAGGTGCCATTTCAAGTCGACTGTGATGGAGATGGAGCCTGGCACACCAAGTGAGTAATTACTGTGAAAATTAACCTAATCTTTTTTATGGAAGCCAAAATCTTCCAACGGTGGGAAGCGAGGGTCCTGGGAGATGAATTTTTAAAGTTTTAAAGCAGAAATAGCCTAAAGATGTGATTTCTATTGAAGAACAGCAGTTGGTGATTGAACAACAACAAGGTGCCATTTCAAGTCGACTGTGATGGAGATGGAGCCTGGCACACCAAGTGAGTAATTACTGTGAAAATGAACCTAATCTTTTTTATGGAAGCCAAAATCTTCCAACAGTGGGAAGCGAGGGTCCGTCAAAGTCAGAGATGTTGTTGTTGAGCTCCCAATAAAATTGTTAATTTTGGCTCCAAAAGCACAGAGCACAACACAACTGAATGTTATAGTTGCAGAGGTCCCTTTGCTTCTGGTACAGATTTACCATCTTGCCTTGGTCCAATGATTTACCTTCAAACTTAGTCACTTTCTCAGTTCTCAAAATCCTACAGTGGGGCAAGTCTGGAAGCTATCGCCATGTAGGACTTCACAACCCGTTTTCTGCATGGCAAACGTTTTAGAACTGGACAAGCCTGTTATTTTCAGCCTTTGGCACAACCTCCTAAGGAAGCCTCCGCCCCTTGTCTCTGTCCTCTTAAGGTCAAACAGTTTCTAAATCCAATTTTTCTCCAACTGATGGAATGCCTTCTCGCAATTCCTGGAGCCCTCAGGTCATGCTTCATGGCGCTAGGTTTCTCTCTAACCAGAGCTCCTGCAGGGACCAGTCTTCTGTGGTCAACTGGGCCTTGTAGGAGTCAGGAACCCTTTTGCTTTTTCTTAAGTAGAGCAAGCAAATGGGAGGCCAAACCCTTGACCCTTGGACAGCAGTAACAGTCCCTGTGTGACAGCAGGAGTGAAGAGTCATTGAGTCTCCTTCTTCCTGCAGGAATCAGGATTCTTCTTTCTTCCAGCAGGTCATTCTTCTACAGTTGTAGTATTCCCAAGTCCCGGAATGTTATAAGGTGGTGGTGGTTTGGAGGTACTAGGCTCACGCTATGCACTAGCCAGTGATCAAAGACTTTTTCTTCACAGATCCTATTTTCTTTACGACCACCTCCTCTTACAGCACTTCTTTGCTTTATTGTAAAAATTCCCAAGAAATCCAAGATGGCTGAACCTTTCATCCCTATAAAGAGCTCTAGGCTGACACTAGCCACCCCCTATTTAGATGATTTCTCCTCCTTTCTGTCTAAGTGAGAACTGGTTCTCCCTTCTACTGCACTTGGGAGATAATTAATCTAAAAGGGCACTAGGAATGGAATGGAAGGAAGCAGATCCCATCAGTGTCCTTAAATAAGTTAAAAGAAACATTAAGGTTGCCCTTTGCTTTGCCAGGTGCCTGGTAACTCTTACAGATGGCTAATCCCTGCTAAGCGGCCAGTTGGTGACAACACCCCAGCTTTCCTGAGTCGAGAGGCCACAGGCAGGCAGAGCCATCAACTCCAGTTAGGACTATTCATTGGCCTCTGGTGGAATGAGGAGTGGCAAAACTTGTGTTAAGCCAGTTCTGACTCAGGTAGACCAAAGAACAATTTTATAAAGTTACATTTGAGCTACAGCTATCACAAATTCTGATTTCTCATTAAAATCACATTTGTAAAAGTTGAAAATAACTTAGTAAATCCTGTGGTTGGATGTGGACTGAAACTTCTTGATTTATTCTTATAGTATTCAGCAAAGCAAGTGCAACACATGGTTAGATGGCCCTATGTGGGAAAATCACTCATAGCAGGCGCACTCTCTTCTGGAATTATTCATGATGGGACGGGTGGTGGGGCCTGGTGAACTTCCCTATCTGATTAGCAAAATGGCAGAAATATGGCACATCGTAGTTGTTAGACCTCGCATCCTTGGCATGCTTTGACCTGGCTATTTGACTTCTGACCTCCTGTTTTGCTGAATTCATTTTGCTGCATTAGGACTCTACCACTGCTAACCAGTGCTAAAGTGCAAGTGCTCTGTACTTAAAACATGGAAACATCGACTTATCCACAATTGGCATATTTAATTTACTTACAAGTCCCTAGTAAAGTGCCCTACTTGTGCCCAGGGCCTGTAAATCAAATGCTGCTAGCGGGCCTGCAGCACTTATTGTGCCAACCATTTGAGAAGCCCTTTAAACAGGTTTCAGGCTGGCCACTTCAGAGCCTGTGTGTGCAGTTTTAAACTGCCATGTTGACCTGACAAGTTAACCCTCTTGCCAAGCCCAATCCTTCCTTTTTAATAAATAAAAGGCACCCCTAAGGTAGGCCCTGGACAGCCCCAAGAGCAGGGTGCAGTGTATTAAAAAAGTTGGACATGTACTTTTTAGTTTTACATGTCCTGGGAGTGAAAAAGTAGTACCGTATTGTCCGGCGTATAAGACTATTTTTTAACTCATGAAATTTTTCTCGTAAGATGGGGGTCGTCTTATACGCCGGGTGTTGTCTCCTGTAACTTAACGTTTGCTTTTGTAATTTGTTCACTTGTATTGTTCTCCTCATGTATCAGTTCTGTTCCTATTGTGAAGCTCTCTGATACTTTCGGGTAAAGTCCACGCTATATAAAAAAGCATAAAATAAATACCGGTAAATAAATACCTAAATAAATATGCTGGTATACGGTGTGCTGTAACTTCAGGGACAGGCGCCGTAATGAATAGCGCACATCCGCCGCTGCCAGGTTCGCGCGGGCGCATTCTGATAACAGGCCGTGCCGCACTGATGAATGCCTCTCTGATTAAAGGCTTTAAAAAGCTTTTAATAAAAGTTTCCACCTCTGCTGGGTACATTTATCGGCTACTGGGCGGGGATATAAATGAGCCTGCGCAGCTAGGCGCGGGAGATGCAGCACAGATAGTGGCCCATCGACCACCCTCTTTTCCATTGTCAATATCCTCACTAGGGCGTTTGTCTCAGTCTGGGACATTATTACGGATGGAGAAACAAAGTGTACGGGTTTTAATGGTAGGTATCACTTCTGTTCCTATTGTGAAGCGCTCTGACACCTTCGGGTAAAGTCCGCGCTATATAAAAATGCATAAATAAATACAGGTAAATAAATACCTAAATAAATATGTTGGTATACGGTGTGCTATAACTTCAGGGACAGGCGCCCTCAAGCTGAGCCACCGTGCGCTGCCCCCTCTCCCGGCTCTCATGCGTACTACCGCTCGGATCGTCTTGGAGACCGGGAGGGCTGGGCAGACAGGGAGGGAGAGCTGACCCATCCAATCCAAGCAGACTTTGTATGCAGTGTGCACAGGAAATACCAGTACATCGCCTGCTGTGATTGGCTGGTTGTTGTAAACAGGGAAGGCAGTCAACCTGGTGAGCAGATACATGTGGTGGTGAATACAGTACAGTACAGAACCAGTATCTGTACTGGTTCATACAGTACAGCACCAGTACGTACAGTACAGTATACAAATGGCTAACAGTCAAGAACCCATCATGGCTCCACCAGCAAGAAGAAAGAAATATGAAGCCAATTTCAAACTTAAAGATGTAAACTTTGCCATGGAACATAATAACTGTGCTGCTGCAAGACAATACGGAGTAACAGGAAAGATGGTTTGGGACTGGAAAGCAAACGAAAAAGCATTAAAGAGTATGCCAAGGGGTAAGTGTGCATTAAGAAGAGGCACCCCACATTGGCCAGAACTCGAAAAACATGTAGCAGACATGGTGAATGAGCATCACCGAAGCGGTTATGTAGCAACACGAAAAAAATACGTTTGTTTGCACTTCAGTGGGCCAAATCTAACCCAGATCACAGCAACAGATGTAAGGCCACTGTATCCTGGTGTACTAGATTCTTGGAAAGGCATAATCTGGAACTGGGCCAAAAGACAAAAATTGCACAAAAATTACCCGCAGATCTTGATGCCAAAGTACATAGTTTCCATCGGTATGTAATACAACAGAGCAATAAACATGGCTATTCGTTAAGTAGTATCGGAAAATGGATGAAACTCCAATGAATTTTGAGATGGTTGGAAATAAAACTGTCCATCCAAAAGGTGAAAAAACTATTTTAATGAAAACAGGACATGAGAAGTCCAGTTTTACACTGGTACTAGCATGCATAGCTGATGGCGCCAAACTGAGACCAATGACTATTTTTAAACGAAAAACAATGCCGAAACTCAAGTTTCCTGTTGGTTGTTTTGTACATGTGAATGGAAAAGGCTGGATGGATGAAGAAGGCGTAAAGCTATGGCTTGATAATGTATGGAGCAGGCGACCAGGTGGACTTATTCAAAAACGTAGTCTACTGGTGTGGGATATGTTCAGGGCTCATTTAACTCCTAGCACCAAGCAAAGGCTGGCAAGAATAAACACAGATGCGCCAGTTATTCCTGCAGGATTGACATTGTTGGTACAGCCACTGGATGTGTGCCTAAACAAGCTTTAAAGATCGCATTCGAGAACAGTGGAATGAGTGGATGGTTAGCGGCGAAAAGTCATTCACAAAAGGAGGAAACATGCGTGCTCCACAGTTGGATGTTTTGTGCAAGTTTGTCATAAAAGCCTGGTCTTTCAAAAAGTGTGGCATATCAAATTCATTAGATGGTATGGAGGACGACTACTTGTGGCAAGATAAAGAGGAAACCGAAGCCGAGACCACACCATCTTATACGGAATTAGATCCATACGATGACTGCTTTACAAATGTATCACAAGATCTCTGATTTGCTTATGATATCAGATGACGAACAGGAGGATTTTGAAGGCTTTTAAAAAGAAACTGTCACGCCAGCAAATCCTGTAAAATAGCTTGGAGTTAAGATGGGCGTTGCTGACTCGCCAGGTACTTGCCCGGCACTTGCTCTCTCTCTATTGTTTATCTTCCTCCTATCATCATCAGTTCCAGTTTGGTTGACAGCTTAGAAAACAAACAGCATGGCAGCTCCCATGGGTTTATTGTTGTATCCTTCCTTTCAGCTTTAAAGTGAATTAGGAAAAGTTTAATCCACTTGCACGGTTTTATGTTTACATGTTTGATGACAAACAGCCTTTTGTTTACAAGTGACAGTTTCCCTACTAAGTACCTGCATGTCATAAGCATTTGAATTAAAATTACCATATTAAAATTAAATCTGATGTTTTTTAATTTTTATTTGGTGTGCATTGGAAGAGGGGTAGTCTTATACGGAGAGTATAGCCCAAACCCTATATTTTGACAAGAAAAGTAGGGGGGTCGTCTTATACGCCCAGTCGTCTTATACTCCGGACAATACAGTAAATCTGTTTTTCACAACTACAAGACCTATCTGTCCCATAGGTTAATATTGTGGTTACCTTATTACATTTTTTTAATTGTAATTTCCAATTGGGAAAAGATTGACTTTTCAAGTTTAGTGTCTCTGTACTCACAATTTAAAATCACAACTTATTGTAAAGTTGTATTTTAAGTTGTAAGTCTGAAAATGAAACTTTTCAAAAGTTGATATTACCACACACAAAGGAAGCTTAGGTGTGACTGATGGGCCATCAACATCCTGGTGGGCCATACTGGGCAGGATGGGATGGAGGCGTTGATCCCTATACCGGAGGCTGTCCCTGTCTACACATAAAGGGTTGCATACCCCCCTGTAGTGAGCCTGAATCCAGAGCAGAAAGGGCACGGACTCTGTGCACTTCAAAAACCTCTCTTAGAAGTCTCCCACACTTTTAAAGCCCAACTGGGTAAAAGTACTGGACCTCTTACACCACCAACTCAGTACACTTCTGGTCCAGAGGACATTCTGCCAGGAAGAAGGACTGCTGTGCTGCGGAAAGGACTGTCACTCGGTTGGACGCCTGCTCTACTGTGCCTGCCCTGCTGCCCTCCTTGCCTGGGAGAGATAAGGTCTTGACCTGCATCTCTACATCCAAAAAACAAAGTTACTCCAAGGGTTGCTAGCTTACCTTCTGTTCTAAAGTTTCAGGGACATTTAAGACTTCCAACAACCCTGCTACAGCACCTGGACTCTGCCAACTGTGAGTCTTACCCCGCCAAGTGGTGCAAATCCAGTCCTGGGTCCTTGGAAGTGGGTTTTTCTGTGGTGTACCTGCAAAATCCACACATCGCCGTCGTTGCACTGGTCGGAATCGACGCATCTCCAGCCCTGAAGCATCACCAGATTCAAGGGCATCAAATCGCAGGATGCGCAGTTCAACGACAAAGCATCACCTACATCCAGGACTGCTCGACAGCAACGCACCTCCAAGTGCGCTGCTCGACAACGACGCATCGCCTACGAATTCTAAGGATCGGAACCGATGCACCACCACACTGCTCTTTGAATCTCGCCCTAGATGTCGACGTATCCTCCAACCAAGGTACTTTTTCAGTGAGACAAGGTTGGTCCCTGTATCCAACCCTGGCTCTATTGCAGTTCGCCTGAACTTTTGAATTTTACCCGGTCAAGCGCGATCAGTTAGCCCCAGTTGGCTCCTTATGCTTTTAAGCACTATAATTGTAGATATTCTTTAAAAATTCATAACTTCGGTTTCATTAGAATTTTTGTCTTTTTAGTCTTGTTTTGTTTAATAAATAAAGCTCCATTTTATTAACCTGGTCTGAAATATTTTTGGGTGATGTTTTCACGGTTTTAAGCGTAACGCAAATACTTTACACATTGCCTCTCAAGTTAAGCCTGGCTATTCTGTGCCAAGCTACCAGAGGGTGAGCACAGGTTAATTTAGGGTGTGTTTCTGACTTACCCTGACTAGGATTGTGGTCCCTACTTGGACAGGGTGCATACCTCTGCCAACTAGCGACCCAATTTCTAACATTGCTGATCAGCAGTGAGGATTGGACTTTAGTTTGTGCAGTGCCTTACAGTATTTTGGTATACACTACTATTCCTCCATACCTAAGACCAATTTGAATCAATTCTTCTTGACTGACATGATTTTTCCTACCCTTCCTGATTGCCATTTTTTATTTTTCTATTTTCCCTGAGTTATATTGCGGCCCAGGTCAAGAATTTCTGCAAAAGGTTTGAGCTTTCTACTACTAAAGGCTTTAACAGGAAGGTGGAACTGCAAAAGGCGCTTATGGCCGGGATAGAAGCCTGTGATGCAGCACCTGTAATCCCAGAGGATGATGATGGGGAACTGGATGGTGATGATGAGCAGGACAATGATTCACTGGAGAATCAGGGACAGGGGGTAAATATTCTGCCAGGAGTAGTGGTTCCCCCCAGGGCAGTGAGCAGTGTGTCATTTAGAGGCCTTTTCATAGAGGAGCTGTAGGACAGGAGAGAGGAGAGAAAGCTTAATTTGGAGCTAGCCAGGTTAAAACTGGAGAAAGAGAAGGCTGAGAGAGCCTTAGAGGAGAAAAGGGTGCCATTGGAGGAGGAGGGCCCAATTTCTAAAAGTAGTGAGTAAAATAATGAAGAGATCGCCCTTTGTGGTGAACATACCCCTGTGATCATTGCAGCCATTCACAACATGCTAAAAGACAGCGGCGTCACTAGGGGGGTGCGGGGGGTGCGGACCGCACCGGGTGTCACCCCATCTGGGGTGACACCAATCTGGTTAGTTACGCTGGCTGGCTCCGTGGCTCGCTCTGCGGTGCAGCCTGAGCCTTCCTACCTATTCTAAAACCGGGGCCGGGGCCCTCTGCCTAGACTGTTACATGAACGAGGAGAGCTCAGTCAGTTCTGAGAGTGTGTGACATGAGTGCATTGCAAGCCGCAAGCGCACGCCACCAAGGTAAACTAGAGGGGAAACTAGATATCCGAAGCGCCCATATATCACACGAGGCAGGGCCATAGAATCAGCGCTTGGGTGCCACAACGGGTGTTTAGGCGCTGCGAGGCCACAACAGGTTGTCTGGGCGCTGAGTACGAGGAAGGCTTGGAAGCAGGGGGTGCTTCGCTTGCACAGATGGACATGTTTAAAAGAACGAGAATATTCCTATTTATTTGATTTATGCATTTTTATACAGCGCAAACATTTCCTTAACGTGCTAGAGCGCTTTAAAATAAACATAGGTAATTCCATAAGGCCCACACTTTGGTTAGATAAGGTATTTACAGTAAAACATAAGTCGTAACATAAGGGCCCCAATTTACACAATATGCAATCATTACATAAGGTGGTAATGTTTCAAATTTGCAAACCAGCAGATCATGTTAGGCCTAGAATTACAACTGTTTGAGGATGTAGGCAGTGTGAGTTGCGGCAGTGAAATGACTTATACAGTGGTGGTGGAGCAGTGAATACCAGGGCAATTGTCAGAGGCTAAACCATAGCGGCGAGATTACAAGTTCCCACTGGAGAGTTTAGCTAAGTTGTCACTAACTATGGGGCATATTAACAAGGCCAGGCGATAATTATCGCTCAGCGCACTTAGCGCTAGGATAATTATCGCCGGCCAACTCTGCATTTTATCGCGGAGATAGCGTGCTATCGGCAACGCTTATCTCCAAAGTGATGGTGCAGGCAGAGGGTGAGATGGTGCAGGCGGTGGGAGATGGTGCAGGCAGAGGGGAGATGGTGCAGGCAGAGAGAGAGATGGTGCAGGCAGAGAGAGAGATGGTGCAGGCAGAGAGAGAGATGGTGCAGGCGTGGGTGAGATGGTGCAGCGGAGGGGAGATGGTGCAGACAGAGGGAGAGATGGTGCAGGCGGAGGGGAGATGGTGCAGGCAGAGGGGGAGATGGTGCAGGCAGAGGGGGAGATGGTGCAGGCAGAGAGGGAGATGGTGCAGGCAGAGAGGGAGATAGTGTGGAAAAAGGGAGAGATGGTGCAGGCAGAGGGGAGATGGTGCAGGCAGAGGGTGAGATGGTGCAGGCAGAGGCAGAGATGGTGCAGGCAGAGGGGAGATAGTGCGGACAAAGGGAGAGATGGTGCAGGCAGAGGGAGAGATGGGGCAGGCAGAGGGAGAAATGGTGCAGGTGGAGGGGAGATGGTGCAGGCAGAGGGAGAGATGGTGCAGGCGGAGGGGAGATGGTGCAGGCGGAGGGAGAGATGGTGCAGGGAGAGGGAGAGATGATGTAGGCTGAGGGAAAGATGGTGCAGGGAGGGGGTGAAAAGCTGCAGGCGGAGGGGAGATGGTGCGGACAGAGGGAGAGTTGGTGCAGGCAGAGGGGACATGGTGCAGGCAGAGGGTGAGATGCTCCATCCGGTAAGTTGTGAGGGGGTGACACCATGAGTTACCCGCACCGGGTGACACCAACCCTAGTGACGCCACTGCTAAAAGATATGTCCTTTACTAGATGATGGTTGTGACCAAATGGGAGACTTGTTTATAAATAATACATTTACATCATTCACACAAGTGCAGGAGCAGCTTGGAGTGGGGCTGGGACAGTTCATGCGGTATGCAAAGTTAGCTCACATAGTTTGCAGGACTTTCCCTAAGAGCCACTCTGAACATGCTGTACTGCAGGGGATGCTAAACTCAGCTAGGTGTAGAAAATGAATAATACACTTACACACGACACTAGTGACTGACGGGTGGAAAAGACTGATAAGGCAGTGGGAGTGCACATTTCCCAGATAAGTTGATGGAAGGAGACAGGAAAAAAGCTCATGAACAAGTTAATAGTAAATCCTCCAATGCTAGGTTTAAATTGATATCGTTTCATTTGCTGCACATGACATTCCTGATACTGAGGAAACATGCTATGTTCTATCCTGAAAGGCCCGCTGCATGTGGTAGGTGTGGATAAAATTCAGTTGACTTTTAGCAAAAAACATGGGTCTTCCCGTGAATTGTGGGTTTCTGGGGTATGGTGTTAGGCTCCTAGGCACCAGTGGTGACTAAATGGAAGAAACATTTATTGGAATATGTCTTAGCTACTACGCTGCACATGAAAGTGACTTCGAACTGATGACAAGATTACAGAACGTCTGGCTGACAGGGGAGAGGTATAGGATTAGGGACCCTCCAAACAACAGTCCACCTTGAAAGTGAATACGTGGGGGCTGTAAGACCATACCTAATGTATGCGGCTGATGTCTGGGTTGAACAGGTGTGGTTCAGAAGGGGAGACAGCCTGCCTGAAACTGCGGTAATGTATGATTAATTTCTCCTGAGGTGCCGTTTTGGTAGCTGAATGTAGTGATAACTGTTGATTGTGTTTTAAATTCTCAATAAGAAGAATTACAATAAATAAAGAATGAATTAATTATTTTTCTCGCATTTATCCAGGCAAAGACGCTAACTGGTTTTTATCACACTCTAGCCTTTCAATGTAAAATCTAACTGAACGTTCTAGCTGAACGTACAAAGTAATACAGTTTTTAAGCCTTCAGTAACTTTGAGAGCACCTATATCAAATATATAGTCGGGCACTTTTTTTTTTAATCCTATTTGTATGTTATACCTGCACAAGGATGTCGATTGCGAATGGGAGACTTATATATATTGCCTTCGACGTGCAGGTTGTTCCCTACCGGTGCACGACAATGAGTATTTAGTATTCCCTGGCAACATGTGGGGGGCTGCTTTTCACGAACCTCCAAAAAATGTTTCATCTTAATCGTGCCTCTATGTTGTGCTACTGAGCTAAACCCCGAACACTTAACTGGAGGAGCTGCTCACCTGACAAGGAACAGGTTGACAAGCTTTAGCTTGAAACACTTTTTTGATGTGTCAAAGAAAATTGTGCCTAAACCAAAAAAAAAAAACATTTGTTCTGCTCCAGTCAATGTATTTTCTTAGAATGTTGGGACTTGTAGTCCAATTTTATGATAAACCAGGTTACAAGTAGCAAGGCTAAATTAGCACCTGACAATGAACAACTTGAGGTCTCCGCTTGACTTCTCCAGTTGTACCACGTCCAGTGCAAGTAGTTGTTTGAGTCATTACTTGTAGTTATGTTTTCATTATCCGCTTCTAATGTAACAGCAAGGAAAATGTGAGCCATAAATAAAAATTCAATTAGATACAAAATTGCATATTCCCGAATGCAAGCAAACAGAATTACTGGTTCCAATGAAGTGTAGCGCTTGACTCATGAAAACATCACACCACTGGCACAACCGAAACATATGCACACAGAAAACGTGGCACCTATAAAAGAGCGAAAGCAGTGAATTTTGCCCTTATCAGTCCTGCAGCAAATTCTATCTTAGGTGGCAAGCTCACCTATCGCATAAATGCCTCACCCGAGTAAGAGTTTAGAGAGACCGTCCAACGAACGCTCAGACCCGTGAGCACTGCCAGCGCCAACCAGCTCCAGTTGTCCATTCTGCTTACAGCTAAAGTCGCTGGCCGCTAATTAGAAAGACTATCAGTAAATCTACATATAAATCCGTTGTCTGTTATCTCTCTTTTGACAAACATGTGTTTATAATGTGAATACTTCCGGGTCACGTGGCATTGGCTGAATACAATTTTGGTAATGTGTAAAGCGACCTAGGATTGGAGTACTGTCAGCACCTCAACCAATCCTAGTGCGTATTGGCCATGGAGCTCGCACGTGCCACTCAGCATAAACACTGCCCATCTAAGTGTTCTACGATAGTGGCTGGGTGCAACGATGTTTGGAATCGTTTGCATATTGCATTTTTCCGGTGGATGACGTAAGGTGAAGCACTCACTGACGAAGCAGTAATATTTGAGCCGGAGGTGAATAGCTAGCATAAGTAGGCTGTACTGGTACGGAGGCGTTAGCAGCGTGGCAATGCAGCGGATGTTTTTTCAGGGGCGGTTCGAGTTCTGTGGCGGCCCTCAAACATTTTTCAACAGGTGAAAGTTCGCGGCTGAGAATTGAGTCTAGAGCGCGCATACAAAATCTTACTGTTTGGCGAGGATGCTCCAAAAATGACTGTTAGCTGCTTCTCAATACACGACACGCTAGCGAATCCACACAAACAGCAGACCCTAGGGTGACCAACTGGCATTGGTGCAAATTCAGGACGGTGAGTGTAAAAATTCAGGACCAAGGGTCAAAATTCAGGACACAAATTCAGGACAGGAGGTCAAAATTCAGGACAAAACTTTAGGAGAATAGGTACGTTTTACAGACACATCAGAGGTCGTGCAATAGTATATAAGTAAGCCCAGCCATTTCCAAACATATTCAACCATTTGCAAACCTATCCATCATCTATCCTTCCATCTATCATTTCACTCATCCATCCCTTCATCCATCCCCTCATCCATCCTTTCACTCATCCTCCATTATCCATCCATCCATCCACCCTTTCACCCTATCCATCTGTACACTTATCCATCCACTCTTCATCCCATCCATCCATTCAGCCATTTATCCTTTCACCAATCCAGCCATCCTTTCACTTACTAATCCTTCCACCTATCCACTCTTTTAGTCATCCATCCATCCTCCCTTTCTCTCTCCATTGACCCTTTCACTTAGCCTTCCTTCCATCCACCCACCCATCCATCTACTCATCCACTCATGAATCCATCCATTGCCCCTATCACTCATCCATCTATCATTTCAATCCTTCACACATCTATTCATCCTTTTGTCCATCTACCCTCCCTTTCACTCACTCATCCATCCTTACACCCACCCTTTCACTCATATGTCCATTCATTCACCCTTGCACTTATCAATCATCCATCATTTCACTCATCCACCTACCCCCATCATCCACCCACCCACCATCCACCCACCCACTCATCCATCTTTTCACCCACCCACCATCCAATCCACTGATCCATCCTTTCACCCACCCACCCACTCATCCATCAATCCTTTCACCCACCAACTCATCATCCATCCATCCATCCTTTCACCCACTCATCATCCATCCATCCATCCTTTCACCCACCCACTTATCCATCCATCCACCCATTCACCCACTCTCCATCATCCATCCTTTCACCCACCCATCATCCATTCATCCATCCATCCATCTGTCCTTCCCCTCATCATCCATCCATCCATCCATCCCCTCATCATCCATCCATCCTTCCCCTCATCATCCATCCATCCTTTTCCCTCATCATCCATCCATCCTTCCCCTCATCATCCATCCATCCTTTTCCCTCATCATCCATCCATCCATCCATCTGTCCTTCCCCCTCATCATCCATCCATCCTTTTCCCTCATCATCCATCCATCTTTTTCCCTCATCATCCATCCATCCATCCTTTTCCCTCATCATCCATCCATCCATCCTTCCCCTCATCATCCATCCATCCTTCCCCTCATCATCCATCCATTCCCTCATCATCCATCCATCCATCCTTTCACCCACCCCCTCATCATCCATCCATCCACCCTTCCCCTCATCATCCATCCTTTCACCCACCCCCTCATCATCCATCCGTCCATCCATCCATCCCTCCCCTCATCATCCATCCATCCATCCTTCCCCTCATCCATCCTTCCTTTCATCCATCCTTCCCCTCACCCATCCATCCATCCCATCCATTTATCCTGCCCCTCATCCATCCATCCTTACCCTCCATCCATCCATCCTTCTCCTCATCCATCATCCTTCCCCTCACCCATCCATCCATCCCATCCATTTATCCTGTCCCTCATCCATCCATCCTTCCCCTCCATCCATCGTCCTTCCACTCATCCATCCTTCCTTTCATCCATCCTTCCCCTCACCCATCCATCCATCCCATCCATTTATCCTGCCCCTCATCCATCCAGCCTTCCCCTCCATCCATCCATCCATTCTTCCCCTCATCCATTTATCCTTCACCTCATCCATCCACCCTTCCCCTCCATCCATCATCCTTCCCCTCATCCATCTTTCCCCTCATCAATCATCCAGCTACCCTTCCACCGATACATCCAGCTATTTACATTTTCTCTCCATCCTTCCCCTCACTCATCAATCCATCCATCCACTCTCATTAGCCATTTATTCAATCTTTCATTCATCCATTCACCCTTTCACTAATTCATCCAGCCATCCCTTCACTTACTTACTCGCCCACCTTTCCATATTAATTTTGAGCTGAGCCTTTTTGAGAAGAGGCCCATCAAGAACTTCACCCTCGCTGCATGGGCCGTTCCAGTACTGGGACAGAAGCCACCCAGGGCAGAGACAGGATCCACCACAGGGGGGGACAAGAGCCATCACAGGCGTGGGGTGGACTGGAGCCACAACATGGGGGGACAGGAGCCATCCCAGGCGTGGGGTGGGCTGGAGCCACAACATGGGACAGGAGCCATCCCAGGCGTGGGGTGGGCTGGAGCCACAACATGGGGGGACAGGAGCCATCCCAGGCGTGGGGTGGACTGGAGCCACAACATGGGGGGACAAGAGAAGGAGTCATCACAGGAGAGGGAACGTGATCCACCAGGGGGGGGCACAGGGGTGGGCATGCAGTATTCTAGTATCATCTTGGGCTTCTCGCCCCCTCCTGCACAAGACAACGAGAAGACAGGCTCTCTGTCCAAAATGCCATCCCCCACTGTGATATACAGTACTTACAGGAGATACTCTAAGAGAACTGATTGTCCTCCATACTTTGTTAATCAGTGTGGGTGCGATTGTGCCATTTCTTTATTGTATTACATTATGCATGTTTGAAGAACCGAGGTTTGTTTACAAATTAGTGACAGTAATCAAGCTCGGTGAAGAGAAGCAGGTGCTGCCTCGGTGTAATCAGGGGTGTAATCTGGCCGAGTCTAGGGTGTTTGGGGCTCTGGGTAGAAATGGAATGTGTGAGCCCCCCTCTAAATAGCAGATACAAGACGCATTCAGGGCTGTTTGCATGTGAATGGATGCCCCTGCTCCTGAAGCTGCCGCCCCTCCCTCTGTCACCTCCAAGCACCTCTTAACAGCTCATCAAGGGCTGGAGGTGTGAGGGTTGCCATCCCGCTGTGCCTCTACAGTGCTGCTGGGGGTCTGAGCTTTCATACAGCATAGGAGTCAAGAAGGTAGGTGGGGGCAAGCTGTGCCCAGTTAAAATTACGGACAAATGGCGTCCGTTAAAGAATCCTTCACGGACAACGGACAGACAGCCAAAATTACTTACTGTCCGTGAAATTTACGGACGGTTGGTCACCCTAACAGACCCTAGGAGTGATGGCAGCACCTATTTCTGAATTGTACCAGAGCTAGGGTGACCAGAATTTGAAAGCCAAAAACCGGGACATTTCACAAAAAAGGACTACAATTTTACTTCAAGCGATGAGAATGCTCCTCCGCAGAGAATTACAGAACAGGCAGTAAGAACACACATAAAATGCAATTTTTAAACCCAGTAGCTTGCCTGTTAATTAAATTGCTTTCTTGAAACAACTGGTAACTATCCCTGCTTTGTAAAACATAAAAAACACCCCCCACCGTTTTCAGTCGACCCTCTTTAAAAACAGGGACATGAGCTACATTTCTTGAAATTTGCTGGGACAGCTGGTTAAAAACTGGGACCGTACTGGCATAACAGGGATGCCTGTGTTGTGTTCTATTACTTTAAATAATATCTTCCTCGTCTTATAGCACGAGATATGTTTTAGTTATACTGTCTGTGTTATTGTTTAATGGAGCATTTTTTGCTTCAGTTGTTCTCAGTAGACATTCTGCATTCCTGGATGCAGCTGTTCGGAGAGAAGGACTTGAGGAAGGCTGCTCTGTTGATGGGCTCATTACTTCAATAAATACTTGAATCAACTTCATTCTCAGTTCTTGACTTAACAATTTTGGTGACGTTTCTTTCATCAACGGGGAGAACCCACGGAAATATTTTTGGAAGATTTGGAATTCTTTTTAAAAAAAAATAATTTCGTATTTATTTCAAATTGAATTTCAACTTGAGTACTTTGTGATCACTGCGCAGCTCCTCATTTACATACTGCAGTAAGAATTTCTTAAAAGAAATGTGTGGACTGGATATTAAAGAAGTTTTGCCTGACCTGCATTTTTTGAAGAGTCTCCTAGGGCTCAAAGCCTTCGGTGGAACCCTGAAGGTAACTGAACGTTGCTGTGTGTGACCGCTGACGCGTTACGTGTTTGAGCACGGTAGCTGTCAATCATCAGCTGACGTGTGCTCCGCATGCACCCAAAAAAGTTTAAGGTCACGCACAGGTCAGCCTACGTGCCGCCATCTTTGAAAAACGTAAACAGGTGATTTCACATCGGGAAGTCGGAAGAAAGCTTTGTGTTTACACAATTCAAGCTTATTTACTTACCAATCACTTTTCTATCGTTTATACATGAAAAGCCTTCTTCAGCCTTTGGATTTCAGCTAATTTTATTATTAGGTACAGTTTTTTTTCTAATTCGCTTGAGAAAACCATTAATTTAAACTGCATTTCTTGATACCTGCTTGAATTTTTGATTTTATATTGCAATATGGCATCTCAACAAAACTTCATGATTCCGCCCCCACTACCATTTTTGGTCCTCAGCTTCTGAACCTTCTATTAAGTGGTTAGAGTGGAAGAATTATTTTTTAAATTTCATTAAAGTTATTGACTTAGATAAAAAAAATGCCTGCGGATAGAAAGAAAACTCTTTTTCTATATTCAATTGGCCCGCTGGTTTAAAAGCTTATGATCAAATGCAAAAGAGTACTGTCAGTGGAGATGTTGATGAATTCTTGGCCATTCTAAAGGATTTTGATAACTATTTCGCACCTAAAGTGTGTATTGGAATTACATGATATAAACTCTTCCATAGAAAATAAGACATTAATGAGACTATTGATGAGTATGTTTCAGCTCTAAGACTTTTTGCCGAAGACTGCAAGTTTTATCATTTAGAAGGCCAATTCATTAGAGATCAAGTTGTTATGCATGCCAGTGATTCATCTATTCAGGACAGTTTATGGATTAACGGTGATTCTGATTTAAAAGACATTTTAGCATTAGTGAGGAAAGCGGAACTCCCCAGTCGCAGTGCCAAAGCCTTAAGGAATGATGTTAAAAATGATGAAAAGAAATAAACTACTGTAAGCAAAATTAAAGAAAAGTCCTTTGACAAGAATAAGAAATCCAACATTAAAGCTTTGAAGCATTATTCATAAATGAAAACTAAAAATGCTTTCGTTGTGGGAGTAGTTCATATCTGGCTAACAACAAACTGTCCTGCTTTAAAACAAAAGTGTTCAAATTGTAATAATGTTGGACATTTTGCTAAAGTGTCATAGGAAGAAATCTGTGAAAGTGAAATGTGTGGATGAAAATGAGAGTAGCTCAGATGATGATGATGATTTGGTTAAGAAACGTTCTTTTCACATTGTATTAGATGACAATATCACTAATGACAACAACTTGGCTTCTAGACTTTTACTTAGCATTATTGACAAAAATAATAATAATAATCCACATTTGTAAAGCGCATATTCACCCAAAAGGGTCTCTAGGCGCTGGGGGCCGTCGGGAAGATTAAGCAAGCTATTGCCCAGAGTCACCTGGTGCTGACCAACAAAAATAAACCTTTGTGTTTATTATCTTTAGGTGGTGTTAATATCCAAATGTATGCGGATTCAGGATCCCCATACACAATAGTAAACAAAAAGGTTTGGAATAGTAAGTTTGTTAAAAAACTCGGTAATTAGTTATTACCTCCTGATATTCGACCGGAAGGATTTTGGGGTGAAAAGATTGATATGGTTGGCTACAGGTCTCTCTTATTTAGGTTTAAAGGAAGAGAAGCATTTGGGAAATTGTATGTTTCAAAAAAAGGTCCCTGTGTTTTAGGGTGGATGGATCAGGGCAACCTTGGGATAATCCTTAATCCCAAAAGTGACGACCCTGTGATGCTCATTAATGATAATACTGATTTTTGTAAAGAGATTTTAAATTTATATCACAAAGTCTTCAGCAAAGAAATTGGTAAGTTAAATGATTTGAAACATCATATTGTGTTAAAACCAGATGCTTGTCCAAAAATACACAAAGTTAGGAATATTCCCATTGTTTTGAGAAGAGAAGTAGATTTTAAACTTGAAAAACTTGTAAAGGCTGACATCATCGAACCAATTGAATCATCACAATGGATTTCTCCCATTGATGTTGCACGCCGTATAAATGGCAAATTAAGATTGTGCATTGATTTGAGACATTTGAATAATAATATTGTAGTTGACAAATTTCCTTTGCCGAAAATTTCAGAAATGTTGAGTTTAGTTAAGGATGCTAATTGGTTTTCTACTATAGATTTATCTCCTGCATATCATCAGATTCCCCTCACTGATGAGAGCAAACCCTTAACAGCGTTTATTACACCTTCAGGTTGCTTTCAATACAAGCGCTTACCGTTTGGCCTTGCATCAGCTGCTGCAATTCAAAGATTGATGCACCAGCTTTTCAAGAATTCTGACAATGTTAGGTGCTTTCAGGATGATATCCTTATATTTGGGAAGGATAAACAAGTACATGATAATATCTTGAAAGAAGTTTTAAATATCTTAGAACAAAAAGGTTTAACAATAGAACATAATAAATGGAAATTCGATGTGAAATCTATCACTTATCTTGAACATGTCATCAGTGGTGATTGAATTTCTACTAAACCCTCTCTTGTTGATTCTGCGCTGAATGCTCCACACCCAAAAAACAAAGATGAGGTAAGATGATTGTTGGCTTGGTTGAGTTTTACTCGAAATTTGTAAGACATTTTTAGAGTAAAAATTTTGACATTCGACAATTATTAAAAAACAAATCCAAGTTTTTGTGGTCTGTAGAATGCAATGAAGAGTTTAAGAACATTAAGAATTAAATTGCCAAAGCACCTGCTTTAAGTGCATTTGACCCGGACCTTGAAAATGTCATAACTGTGGACCCAAGCAATAAAGGGTTAGGGGGTCTGCTTTCCCAGATTGATCAAGCTGGAAAAGAGTCTATTATTGCTTATGCTTCTCGTTCTTTATCGTTTTTGGGGCTTATGTCTATGTTTGGGTCTTTAAATATGCCCTCAGACCCTCTTTCAAACGTTTGTTTCTGATGTTCTCGTTCTTTATCACCAACTGAAGAAAGATTCTCAGTGATAGAGAAAAAATCATTAGATTGTATTTGGTCACTTGAGCATTTTAGAGCCTATGTATGGGGCAAACCATGTACTCTCAAGACTGATCATAAACCTTTAGTGAGGTTATTGACCACAGAAGGCCTATTTAATGCTTCCCCCAGGATTGCAAGGATGTCTTTGAGGTTACAGGACTATAGTTATAAGGTAGTTTATGTACCAGGAAAGGCGAATGTTGTAGCTGATTTTCTTTCACATATGCCAATCAATTTGTCTGACAGTTCTGAACACGAATGGGAAAACATTCAGGTAGCTTTAGTACATGATTATGGGTTACCAAGAGTTGGAAGAAGTGAGTGGGAAAAGGCTTGTAAAAAAGACCATAACTAGAGAGATTTATTTTGATTCATCACAACCGGATGGCCTTCTAAATGCAATCTGCCAGATGAATTCAAGCATTTTTGGGAAGTTTGCAAAGAACTTTCTACATTAAATGATCATATCATGCGTAATGAAAAAGTCATTCCTCCCACCATTCTTCGTGAAGTCATTGTTAAAATGTGCCATGAAGGTCATAGGGTAATAGTTAAAACTAAGCAACAAATTAAACAGTGGTATTGGTGGCCATGTATGGATTTATTTATCGAAAGAATCATTAGGAATTGTGTATGTGAAGTGAAGGCAAAAGCCTAGCAGACAATTACTTAGAGAAATGTGCAGTACTCCAAGCACCTAAAACGCTGAAGAATTTACAATCAATACTAGGTTTCCTGAATTTCGGAAGAACATGCATTCTAAATTATGCAGAGAGGGTTATACCTCTCTACGAATTAATAAAACCTGATTTCAAACCAAATAATTTGACTCAAAAACACACAGAAATTTTGAGATCATTACAGACAGACATGTTAACTAAAACAAAACTGCAAACACGCGCAAACTAACGCAATCTTGTAATCCGAGTCATCCCAGGAAGATGCGGATTCACATACCTGACCTCCAATGAGGGAGAAACGGTACCAATAGCTTACAAATCACATTTGTACACACAAGCTGAAATGAAATTCAGTTCGACAGAAAAAATTCTGACAGCGGTTCAAACTGCTGTAGCAAAAGAAAGAGCCCTCGCACAGGGTAAACGTATAATAATAGTTACACCTGGACCTGCTTTATAAGCAGTAACAAGAGCAAGCATCCCAAATGCTTAGGCACTACATCCAAGATGGATACAGTGGGTTAATTCTCTTGCTGCACCAGACGTAGTATACGAATTTGATCCTAATTTAAAAACACAAGAATTTCTCCAATATGAATATGAATGTCCTCTCTCGACCGATATCCTGCCTCTAGAACATTACGGCTGTATAATATACACAGACAGATTTGCACAACATTTTGTTGTGGAAAAGCAAATTTACAGCAACGCGTGCGCGATTGTTAAAGGTCGTTGGCGCTAAGGGAAATTCAAACCAATGGTCACTAAAACCAAATCATTCAGAAACTGTACAGCTCAGCGAGCTGAAATAAGATCCCTAAAGATGGCGCTTGAAAATGCTGATCGCGAATTCCCCACACTAATAGAGTGCGATTCACATTACTGCTTCCAGTCTTACAATAAGAGCATGCAGACTTGGATTCAAAATGGTTACAAAGATGACACAGGTGCCACAATAAAGCATAAAAAACTTTGGGGACAAGTAGTTCTTTTTCAGAAAGAACTACAAAAGACTCACGTGATACATACACTGAGTCATCGACGTGAAGGCGTTCACGTTGCAGGGAATTCATTGGCTGATAGAGCCACAGCGGCGGCGGGTCAACCGGCTTCCGTAGCCACTAAAAAGCGTTCAGAAAAACAAATAGATGGAGAAATCATGCTGGCAGTAAAAGCCTCAGTAAAAGGCGACTATGCGGCATTACCTCTCAACTATCCACTCAGCAATACATACATAATTGATGCTAACTCCGTTCCGTTTGCTCGAATCCCTGGAGTGGGGGATAGAGTAATTCCAAACACGAACCGGAGAATCTTTTTGATACAAGAAGCACACATGGGATTGGGTCTGAGGCACCAAGAGATCCTGAAATCTCTGATAGAATTACAATCACAATAATGAGCGTAGAAATTTACAATTTTGCAATGAATTGTGAGGACTGCAACAGAGAACGCAGTTGTGAACCGGACCAGGCACCAGCCCAGACACCACTATTAGACAGCATCAGGCTATCTATGCGCAGACGTCCGACCGGACAAATGCGGTCCCATAATTATTAAGACTAGATTCACTAAGGATGTGGCCCCAGCGCTCGGCTGACGCCCGAACTGTTATAAAAGATTTGCGAGTCTTTATCGACACATACGCAATTGGCATGCTACATTCTGACCAGGGTCCTGCGTTTAGCTCTCAAGCTTACAAAGAGGCCATGAGCAGCATGGGCATTGCATTGCGGTACTCTTCTCCCTTCCATCCTGAGGAAAATGCGGTTGTGGAAAGAGAAAACCGTGACATAAAGCAATCTATAACAGCGAGGGTATTAGGTTCGGGTGATAGGTTCGGGAGACAGCTCTGGTGGCGGTAGTGGAGGCAGTTAGGGGCATTGTTGATGCAGGAGGATGTGCTGCGGTGGTCCTGTTGGACCTCAGCGCAGCCTTCGATACTGTAAACCACTCTCTCTTGCTGCATCGGCTGCGTCTCACAGGGGTCTCAGGAGTGGCCATCAAATGGCTCCATTCTTTTCTATCAGAAAGAAGCTTTTCCGTCTTTGAGGGAGAGGTGTCATCCAGCCAGCTGCAATTGAATCATGGCGTTCCCCAGGGATCTTCCCTCAGCCCCACTCTATTTAATATCTATATGAGACCATTGGCTGAGGTGGTTCTTCCCTGGGGAATCCAACTTGTCACCTACGCCGATGACACGCAGCTGGTTGTATCCCTGGTGAGGAACGATGCCCTAAATCAGGGGATCAATAATCTGACCCCGTGTCTCACCAAAGTTCTGGAATGGATGACCTCCTCCTGTTTGAAGCTAAATGGGACTAAAACTGACATTATGCTTCTGGGCTACAAAGCCCCAATTAATTTGGACCCTTGGTGGCCTCACTGCCTGGGACCCCCTCCAGCACCCAAGACTCACATAAAAAGCCTGGGGATCTGGCTAGATTCCTCCCTTAGTTTTTACTATCAGGCTAAAAAGGTAGCTGCAACCTGCTACGGGCTGTTGAGAGTCTTAAAAAAAGTCCTAGACCTCCTGCCATTCGAAGCCAGACGATTGTTGGTCCAGTCGCTGATCTTGTCGCGGCTGGATTATGCAAACGCCGTCTATATGGGAGCTCCAGTCAGCACCATAAAAGTTCTGCAATCTGTGCAGAACTGTGCCGCTCGGCTGCTTATGAAAGTCCCCAAAAGATGCTCAGCGAAAGCCGCACTTCAACACCTCCACTGGCTGCCCATCAAGGGAAGGATCACCTTCAAAACACTGTGCTTGGCGCATAAGTCCATCTATGGCGCTGGACCGCCGATTCTGGATCCCCTCTTCTGTCGCCATCGATCAGTGAGATCTCTGAGATCCAACCAGCGGAACTTGCTGGTGGTTCCCAGGATAAAGCTGGCGCGGATGGGTGGCCGCAGGCTCTCTGTGCATGCAGCTAAAGAATGGAACGCACTCCCAGATAACATCAGGCTTGAGTCCAATCATCTCGCTTTCAGGAAGCGTTTAAAGACACACTTGTTTCAATAGTGTCTTTCTGCTCCCTTGGTCTTACAGCGCTGGGATGCTCAAGAGTAGCCATGCGCTATAGAAGAGGGTATTCATTCATTCATTCATATGTGGGTCAGACATCTAACAAGTGTCCAACGTAGTCTTAACAATCTGTCAAGAAATTCTCTAAAAGGTTTCACTCCATACGAACTATTGTTCGGCACTAGAATGAGAATCCAGGACTTAGATTGTCATACTTCAGAGGTGGAAGAAAAAACCTTTGATATCAAAGATCGTTTGGCGGTTTTACAGGACTTGAATGAAACAACAAAAAGTCTAAGTAACATAAAGTCTAAGTCAACAACCACTGAAGAACCACCAGTCCCAGCAAGACCTGTCTGGATTCCAAAGATTGGGGATCTGGTCAGAGGAATTTGGGCCTTCTTACAGAAAAGCAGTACCTGTCTTAGCTGTCAGCGGAACAAGATCAGTAGTACTACCGCCACTTGCTGGTAAAAAGGAAAACAGAGTTGTTTCCATCGACCTGGTGAAACCACAATCATGTGGCCAATAATAAGTAGTAGGCCCAGTGGACTCCCAAGAAATAGCAGAAGACCAAATCTTGCTACAATCCAAGAGGTTCAAACTGAAAGATTAATCACTTTCGATAAATCATCAGCGAATAAAAAAGAACTATGCAACAAAGCCATGGAACTTGTGCCTCTTGAAACCCAAATTGCAACAGTTCAAGAAACACCAGTCTACAACGATGTAGCCTCGGACTATACAAATGTAACAAAAGAACATGCAAAGATCAATAGAAATCCGGAAGCAATCCCACCAATTGACAGAACTGCATCTGGCTATTTTATCAACTTTGATGATTTTTCCGATGATCCGAGTGAACATGGGACAAGCCAGCAACAAAAAACTTTCAAAATGAAAATTACAGAACTTTTTCATCAACTCAAAGAAACATATCTGATTTCCCCTTAGATTGAACTATGGATTTTGTTAGGTGTACTTATCCTTCTACTTTGGCTAATCCTAGTTTTAATTGTGGGTACATTTATTGATGGAAAATACAGTACAATGGACACAGCAAGTCAGAACATCAGCTTGGTCCTGAAACCACACAGATCCTCTCACATAGAGAAAAGAGAACTATCATCAGTGAACATCACAGCAAAGCCTATACCTGGTGGTATAGCATGGGTCAGAACTGACTATGAAATCTATGGCCCGGTAGAGCTCCTGAAGTATCCACACCAATTCAAGATTTCATGAAGTGACTTTGTGACACCAAGTTCTTTTTCTGATGATTGGGACTTTGAAAACATTAATAATATGATGTCAGATTTAGAAATGTCAGCAAAATTTACAGAACATGATTATTTACAGGGCTCATCAAATTATGAAGAGATGTCCTGTTATAACCACTATGATCATCATTATCTGCATAAGTCGGCGAATCCTAGAAATGTTTTTACTTATAATCAGTGGGAACATTATCCAACTCCGCCAAAAGGCAGTTCGAAAATGTTTTTGGAAAAATTCCCATACTTTTCAGGGTTTAATCACACTGATCCAGAAATGTTTTATTTCAAGATGTCAAATAAGACAGGAATGAAAAATATGCTGACAAATACTAAATTGATTTATTCTGAAAAGTTTTATGATAAAATGTCAACATTTGGTTTTGAGTTTTGGAAAAACAACCTTGAAACAAAAACCATATGGGGAACAAAAGAATGGCAGGTACAAGGTCTAGAAGCATTGTTCAGATCCTGCATGATCCCAGAACAAATAATGTTTCTGAATGACACAATTCAGCAAACAACCTGTCTTGGCTTAGCTAAGATAAAAGATTTAAATAACCTGTCTATACCAAGACCTATGCCTGATAGAAACACCACTACATATGAGGGGTTAGACGTGTCCTATATTTTAAAACAAAACAGAACAAATCCTGATTGGAAAAAATGGTTGATCTGGCCCATATACACAAATAACTGTCAAAAGAGATTCCTGAACAAAATACAGGGGTTCAAACAGAACAGGCCAGGCCCTAGATATTCCCAGAGACAACATCCAGGGATAGTAACAACATAAAGTGTAGGAAAACTATGCCTTGACTGGCTACAGAAATCCATACTTCCCGAAAAAAACCAACACTTAACTTTACTTAAAGAAGGTGCTGACTTGCGAGATTTCATAATGGGACCTCGCAAACAGCTTCCAAAAACGTTTCATATACGCCGGTATATACGCAGCTTACAATGAAGCTTGGAAATTGAAACAAATTGAAACTGCAGAAAAAATACGGGAAATTGACCATATCAATTTGGAGATATCACTTTCTATACTGGACAACGGGTTAACTACTCTGTCCTCCAGAATCTATTCACTGGGCAGCATCGTATCATCTGCTATTGATATAATAGAGCAGGACATGCTAATGTTACAACATGGCCAGTCCCAATTACGTTCTATTGTACAGCTAGGTTGGACGTTACAAAACCTGCGTTCTGGCTATGTGCCATGGCGTTTAATCAACACAACGTCATTGTTTTTTATCTTTAACCTTACTGATAAACAAATCACTTTGGCACAAAAAGGAGCAGACTATACGATACTGAGCATTGAAAAACTTGAAAGATTACCATTGACAATGTCAGAAAGACCTGCCATTGAATGGATAATACATGGCACCATTACAATCCCGATAACAACTTTTCAGTTTCAATACTGCCAAAGATATATACCAGCAGGCCTGTATGAAAGGTTGGGTAAACGATACATCAAATCATCCTGGAATTTACCTTATACACACAAATGTTACAGTGAAGGGAAAAAGAAGTATTTCTTAGTGGTAATGGTTGTAAAAAATCACTAAACAGTACACTCCTGTGTCAAGGTATTAACTTGCATGGGGCCTGTGAAGGTTCTTCGAACAACCTTTCATGTCATCTTCAGGGCACCCCTACTACACAGAGCCATTTTTCAGACAGCTTTCCAACGGTAGCTACGTTCTAATAACTGATCACAGCTGCTATGGCATGGTGCCAGGAAAACCCTATCTCGTAACTGTGACGGCCAGGGTCATTTGCTGTATGCAGGTATTGTATCCAAACAGCAATCCAGACATGGAGGCGGCAATATGGCCTTATGTGAATATCTCTTCTATTCAAATTGATACTTTAAGCAGAATGAAGTCTATTCTTTTACAGACAACTGTGCCTTTAACCTCGTCCAAAGAGACATATGACCTGCAAGTTGCAAGGACAGCGGCAGAGATACATACCCTATTATCGACAAATTGCCCGGTGCATTTCGTAGAAATGTTACGTCAAATCTTAAACATGTCAGATACCAGTGGCATCGCACATGTATTTAAGACAATTTTTTCGGGACTGCTAACAGCCTTCGAAGCAGTTCTTGGCATCTTCCCGAATTTTGTGCATTCGCTCGTCGGTGGCCTGCCTCTTATTTTGGGACTCGTAGCAGGAATTTTATTTTCGTTCCTTCTGCTCCGATATGGCAAGCCAAGTCACAGACAAAAATCTGGCTACGATGGAAGAAACGATCCTAGCAATACGATATCGAGACCGTATCTCTAAGGTCCTGGCATTGGCCCGGCTAAGAGATCTGAATACTACCTGGTTTCTTTCATTCAGACCAATTTGGCAAAATTGCATCTTACCTGTGCTTCGATGTCTGCTATGCGGAGAAGAATGCGCGTTGGACGTTTGTCTTACACTCCCATCAGCAGTACCAATGGATATCGACGCTTTGCTTTGTCCGGTAACGACTCATGCAATGTGTTGTCCCCAGTAGCTACCTATTCTGATGACGGCATTCGTTGAGACTTCACCATTACGATTAAGTGGCGGTGAGGTACGAGATGAAAGCGGCACCACACAGGTACAACCTTCTGTGAACATTGCTGATCCTGACATCGATGATGGCAATGCATCGCACATATGCACTATTTCCACCTTTTCGGAGTTGGCCCAACTTTCACCTACTGTTGTAGACAAATTTTTTACCGGCCTATCAGAAGTAATGTTCTCCCCTAACAACGAGAATAATATTTGAAAAAAGCAAGCTCACAGCGTTCCCTGAACTCTGAATTCGGTTTTGATAAACAGAACTCCAAAAAGACAGTGAAACTATTTTTTTCTCCATTCCAGAGAACGAAATTATTTTCCCCTAAATTCCAAAATATTTACCGTTTATTTTGGCACATGGAACTCTTCTTTGAGAACAGAAGTTCTATTTTTAGAGACTCTAGAGATAATATTTTGAATCAGCCTCTAGCATATGTACAATGTTATATAACTTTGTGATAGAATGGTCTCGACTTTTTTTCTGTATTAAGAGCCATTTCATAAATTCGCAATTCATTCAGCCAATATTCATATTTGCATTTCCTGAATGATAACTCTGCTTGAAAGCTTACAGTATAATACTCATTTCGTGTATCTGTACCATTTCAAATGCATTTTATTGTATTTTGGGGTGGGTTGGAAAACACATGCATACCTATATGTTTATATATTGGTTATTATTTAGTAATGATGGACATTATACGTGGAGTGGGTGTTGTGAATGTATCTAGGACCCTAATTAAATATTCCTGATTCATGCCCTTATGCAGTTATGATAAATCATGACCTAATGAAGGCATAAGAATCTTACCCATATTCAGTCATAGCCCACACAGCCCAAATACGGCAAGGCTACTTCCTTAGATTCCTAGAGAGCACAACGAGTTCTTTCGACACACCAAACCTTCAGCAACCTGGGAATTCCCCATGTCTTTGTTTTGATTTGTCATTGAACTCCTGCGAGCACTAAAGGAACAGGCAGTTCTTAGTGACATCTTTTATTGACTTCTTATGTCCAACCTTACTTCAAACACGGCACCTTCCAGGTATAAATATACCAACACTTGCCTTAAGCAAACACACGGGGGTGTGGAGCAAAGCGGCTATCTACTTATCCGAAGCCCAGCTGATGCGAGAGCCGAATGAAGCTGACCCTCCCCTTTGACACACTGGAGAAGCTGCCTTTTCTCACGCCGAGAAATCCAGCTCCGGCGTTTCCAGTCATCCTTGCGGGTTACTGGGAAATCGAGTCCTGAGAAATGAGATACAAGACCTCCTTCATTCTATAACCAAGGTACGGAGCTGATTCAAACCTTAGAGAGAATTTTTGATTCAGATTCTTGGCAAAAAAACATAACTTAACTTAAAACTGCAACTTACTTACTCCTTCCCACGTATTAGGCTTAGGTCAGGTACACCGGGGTAGGCGTATTTTAGAAGCACCAGTTGAGTTCGTTAGTCAATGTTTTATGTATGTAAATATTTTATCTGTTTTAAAGTATCATATGGCTAAGAAACCATATCAATGCTTTTACAGTATTATTTTATAATACTCCTTTTACTGTACGCACTCTACTTCATAATAAGTATTGCAATTGTGGCAATTCATTTCTCTTGCATGAGAATGAGACTGCTCAATAAAATACCACCTTTTATTGAAAACGCCCGTCTGTCTATTTCTCTGCTCCCTGGTGAAATTAAGCATGCACGATTGACGGAGTGAAATAGCTGTCTATTGTTTTCACACGACTCTGGAGATACACTCCTTATTCTGGGGGAGCAAAGTTGTCATGTTATATGGTTGTCAGAAGCTAATCCCTTCTTGTCTAAATCAGGGAAGTAAACCCATCCCTATTCATTCGAGAAAGTTTCTAGTGACCTCTGAGCTAGCTGGCAAAGCTAATTAAGTCTAACATAGTCACTAGAGACCTAGAGGACCTCAGTTCTACGTCTACACTGCTGTTTATGTTATTCCAATGCGCAGAGCCTATTGGGAATATAGAAACTACACTACACCGAACCCCATCCACTGGGGCCAAATTCCGTAAAACACAGAGGTAAAGCTGCACTGCCGATCCTCCCCTTGCCTTATTAGACCCTGTGGACCAGGGGCTGAATTTCATAAAAAAGGGGCGGGCCACGTGGTGCCCTCATTGACCCTTATTAGCCCTGGGGACCCTATGTCACTGCGCCAAAACCAATAAAAAGGGGGCGGGAGGCTGCGCAGCCCTCCTTGTGCCTTCTTGAGCCCTGGGGACACCAACCCCTGGGGCTGGATGCCTTGGGGAAAAAAACGGGACAGGGCTGTGCTACACCCCCTGATTCTTTTAAGGCCCAAGAGAACTCATCGTCTGGGGCAAAAACACATGATTAAGGGGAGGGGATGTGCAGACCCATCTCCTAGCCTTGCCAAGCCTCTGGGGAGCACCTCCCTCTGGTCTGCATCTTATTAAAAAGGGAAGGCAGCCCCCTATCCCTAAGCCTTATCTGGCCCATGGACCATATCCCACAGGGCCTCTTCTTAAAGATGGGTGCCCTGATGCAACACGTTGGGGGCCATGAGGGGGGGCTCCAAGGTACTACCCGCCCCAGCAGGTTCCTCAAATGGTCCTTGAGCTGGTAGTGCTCCTGCCCGCACTCACTAATTCAGCTATTCAGACACCACTCACTCACAGTAACTCACACATCCACTCACCCACCCATACAGCCTTTCACTCACCCATAGAGCCACTCATACAGCCGCTCACTCACCAACACAGCCACTCACTCACCCACACAGGTACTCACACATCCACTTATACACTCCCACATGGATAGACACAGAGACACAGCCACTCACATAATATATGTTAGATGTATCACCCAGTAGTGCACCTAGTATACTAATCTAACTTTTGTTCATAAACTCTTAGAAAACACACTCGCTGGGTGATGTCACTGACCATGTCATGAGTGATGTAATATGTGAGGTCATAAGCAGTGCATTGCGGGGGCATAAGTTATAGTTAACTCAGCTAATGATAATTGCTGAATTTCGCTGGTTTTGTACGAGTGATATCTGAGCCTAATTATAATGTCCCTGTAACCTTTATTTATTTCAGTGAATTTCTAAGCTTTTTAATTCTATTTCCTAGCTATAAAGTCCCTGTAACCGTCGCTTTTTTTTGCGAATTTCAGTTTTTTTTAATGTTGTTTTCAGTGGATTTATAAGGTTTTTTTTAGATGTTATTTCCTAAATTTAACCGCTAACCTTTGACAGTGAGTGTGTGAATGAGTGCACGAGTGTCTCAGTATGTCTGTGAGTGGGTGTTAGAGTGTCTGAGTGGGTGTGTGAATGCCCAAATAGGTCTGTGAGTGGGTGTGTGAGTGTCTAAATGGGTTTGTAAGTGTGTATATGAGTTAGTACATGAGTCTGTGAGTGAGTGCATGAGTCTGAGTGGGTCTGTGACTGGATTTGTGAGTGTCCGAGTGGGTCTGTGAGCGGGAGCATGAATGCCTGAGTTAGTTTGTAAGTGCGTGAGTGTCTTTGAAGGTCGGTGAGTGGATAGATGAGTCTTAGTGGGTGCATGTGTCTATGAAATTGTGAATCGGAGTGGGTCTGTGAGTGGATGTCTGAGTTGGTCAGTCAGTTGGTGTGTGACTGGGTGAATGAGTGTCAAAGTAGGTCTGTGTGAGCGTGCAAGAGTGAGTGGGTCTTTGGGTGCATTAGTATCTCAGTGGGTCTGTGAGTGGGTGTATTAGTGGATGCATGAGTGTGTGAATGGGTGTGTGAGTGAGTCTGAGAGGATCTGTGAGTGTGTGTGAGTACCTCGGTGGCTGTGAATGGGTGAGTGAGTGCTTGAATGGATCTGTGAGTGGGTGCATGAGCTTCTGAGTGTGTCTGTCAGTGGGTGTGTCCGTGTGAGTGGGTCTGTGAGTGGTTGCGCAGATAAAAAGTAGGGGCGGCACTCAAGAGCAGGCCCTCGTGCCAGCTCCCCCTGTGACGTTACTCCTACCCAGCTTGCCTGCAGTCCGCTATCCTCTTCTGCCTTCGGTTTTGTGCCACCTCTGCTCGTTTTATTCTTGTTTTTCTACCTCTTCTCTCCTTGCTCCTGCCTTTTATTGTGCCTCTTTCTGCTCATTCTGTATTTTGCCTTTTTCTGCTTGCTCCTGATCTTTATTCTGCCTCCTACTGCTCGTTTCTGACCTCTATGTTGCCTCTTTCTGCCCTCTTGACTGTTATTTTCACTCTTTCTGCTCGTTTCGGCCCTTTATTCTGCCTCCTGCTGCTGGTTTCTGACCTCAATTCTGCCTCGCTCTGCTCCCGTCTACCATTTATTCTTCTTCTTTCTGCTCGTTTTTTACCTTTATTTTGCCTCTTTCTGCTAGTCCCAGCTTTATTCTGCCTCTTTCTGCTCACTTCTCGTCTTTATTCTGTCTCTTTCTGCTTCCTTTATTCTGCCTCTTTCCGCACGTTTATCACCTGCATTTTGGCTTTTTCTGCTAGTTTCTCACCTTTTTATTTATCCTCTTTCTGCTCGTTTCCCACATTTATTTAGCCTCTTGGTGCAGGTTTCTGACCTCTGTTTTGTCTCTTTCTGTAGGTAATTGTGTGTGTGTGTGTAAATAAAGATATATAATATGTGTGTGTGTGTGTGTGTGTATATATATTTTCACTGAAGAAAACAAATTTTACAATGACGTTCTAGCTAGGCTCATGTTTTTCCGACACAAAACCATAGAAATTCGGCAGTTATAGTTATACTCCTAGATATACTGATGTTAAGAAACTAAATTTCGTGGCCTAAAGTTACTTTTGGTATGAATGTTTCATTTGTTCAGCATTCCGTCCATCATTTGTTCTTTTTGCTTTTGTTGCCTAAGTTGGAAGGGTATGCCCAGACGTGGGTCCCGTGCTCACTGTGCGACTGGATTTATGCCAGCCTGGAAATGAGGGGTGATACTCCGACCCCGGTTCGAGAATGATTGTTTCTGGTCCTGTGTGGACCTGGCCTCGCAGTTCAGGCATCACTGTTCCTTTGGGGAGCAAGGTCAAGACTGATTTGCATATGGCTGGATCCAAACTGGAGTGACGTTATGAGCAGAGAAACAGTAGATTAAAACAAGATCTGTGACTGGGAGTGAAAGCTTGATTTGTTCAGCATTTTGTCCATTTTTTTTCATTTCTTTTTCTTTTTTACAACAGTTACTGCACACCACGAGTTGTAGTTTATTTAGATAAATAGAACTGTTAAGTACAACTATAACTGCTAAAGTTCTATGGTTTTGTGTGGGTAAAACGTGAACCTAACTATAATGTCCCTGTAATCTTTTGTTTTTTTCGGTGAGTTTGTGTGGTTTTTTTTAATGTAAAATAATAGATATTTGGATCTGCGGGTATCGACGGAGGATCCACATGCGTAGATATACAAAGTAATATTTCTTCAATAACTCCAAAACTACTGAACAGATTTACCCCCAAATTACAAAAAGGGCTCTTTCTGGACCAAGAGCTAGCTTTCTGCCAAATTTGGTGTAAATCCATTATGCAGCTTGACCTGTAGCCGAGTCTAAAAATGGCAAAATCCCCATGGACAGTACATGGAGAAAATCGTTGTGGGACCCCCCTTTTTCTTGACCCCAGCTTGATAAATCACCCAGAAACTTTCCATGCAGAACTATGCAACACATGCTACATTTTTTGGGATAATTTCATGAAGATTTATCAAATGGTGCCAAAGTTATTAGCAAAACATGAAACGATTGGTCCTAATTATACCTAACTACTGGCTAGAGCTATATAATCTCTCCCCGCACCGGTGGGGGCAGGGCACTCCAAGCAGAACATCTCACATTTTAAACTGGTAAAAAGTTTATTTTCAAACGCTCATCCACAGTGAAAACAACCCAATGTGTTTCGACGTCTTTCATACCTTGATCACTTTTTACAAGTTTAAAGTGTAAGACATGATCTTTCGAGTGCGCTTCCCCTAGCGGTGTGGCAGATTTTGAGGATGTATTGATATATAAATTTATATATAACATTGCAGCCAAGAGTACATAGACCCCTTAATAGAAAGCGCTGGAAATGTGCCAGTAAGAGATTAAAAAAAGAAAGAAATGGGTCAAGTTGTAGTAACTACTGATATGAATACCGATCATACAGTCCTCAATTTGTCACAGATTGAATTAAACCAAGCTGAATTCCAACTATTATCATTGAGCTTGACGTACTGCCCTGAAAGCAATTTCAATTATGCACAAAACTGAATCGATGTATTCAAATACATCAGGAAATTAAACATGGCAAAATTTCATGCAGTGGAAGGTATAAAAAAATGAAAACTACCCAGTGAGCCAAAAAATAAATAAAACATTCAGCATATTGCAATATAATTCAACATTTAAAAAAACAAAATGATGTGGTCATACGCAATGCAGACAAAGGAGGAAACAGTGTTTTATGGCCCATAGAGGAATACCTTGAAGAGGCGTATAATCAACTCAACGATACTGGTTGCTACATGAAAAGAAATTTGGAGACAGTAACAGCCATTGAATTCCAATATCGGAGGCATCTACATGGAAAGATGAGGGTCTGCTAAGCTATCAGGAATCGCAATTTCTAAAAAATTATTTTCCAACGATCCCTCACCTGTATTTACTACTGAAGGCCCATAAAAATAAGTAACATCCCCTGGGCAGACCTATAGCTTCTATGAACCGTACATTTGAAAACTATTTTTAGTCTGTGGTAAAAACTTCCCTTTTGTCAGAATTGTTGTTGTAAATAAGTATGATTTTGTCTTGAACATTGAGATCTAGACATAAATGATATATTGAACTACCAGTTTGGTTAACTGAGGGCGCAGCCACTACTGTTACACTCTTATTCTGAGAGTGTTTCCACTTTTTAGGCACCAGCACTTTATTAGATTTAGACAGTAGCATACTAGGACTACCACTTCAGTGAAAAACTAGGAATTTTAAAGAAATTATGGGTATAATGAGCACATTTGCATTTTTACTTTATTTTCATTGCAAATTTCTAACGCATTTTAAGTACTTATTCTAAATGCATTCTATACTTGCACTTTACTATAACATAGAGTTTATGTCGTGAGATATTTGATCTACATAATATTTTGCTAAAAAAAGTCGACAATGTAATCCTTGCACTTGCACTTTTTTCTTAATGAATTGTTGCATACTATGCTTTGATTTTAGTAATGTACATGTATTTTTGCCTTGTTACTCAAACCCATTTTACTGATATTCATTGTAGTTCCTCTTCATTATAATTAAATATGAGCACTATGCTCACACTATCGCTTTAGACATATTTGTTATTTGAATTGTATAACATGTTAAACTCATTTTTGTTAGCTACTGAACCATCTTATTTCACTTTTGCCTTTCATCCGTTTTTTAAGGCTGTTAGGGCTTTTAATCACTTTAAATGTAACATCTACTCCTGACGTGTCATGTGATCAAGCTCCGCCCGCGGAGCGAAACGCGTCAAGGAGAACACTTGCTCTGTTAATGCTGCACAATAAAATCCTCACTGCAACACGACTAACGGTGTGATGGCGTCTCTTTAAATCTTCTTTTGGAGTAACTTTATGGGAGAGGTGGTCTGCGCCTGCAGTGTCCGCGTTGATAGCGGTCAGGACTGCTTTTATTTATATATATATATATATATATATATATATATATATATATATATATATATATATATATATATATATATATATATATATATATATATATATTCAATGAAAAAACCATTGGTTTTAGGCCATATATAGTTAGGGATTTGCATTTACAAAACCTTATTTTACTCGCATAAAACCATTGAAATTCCATATATAGTTAGATGCGCTAACTATATATCGCGCACCCGCAATCCACTGCTGATGATGTCACATATTACATCATTCATGACATGGTCAGTGACATCACTGATGACATCACTGATGACAACTCAAATGACATCACTGATGACATCTCAAATGACATCACTGATGACATCACTGATGACAACTCAAATGATATCACTGACAACATCACAGATGACATCATTCATGTGTTAATACGATGAACCTCTACAGACTCTGATGTATCCTTAGATACACTCAGTGAAAACAGACACTCACAGATTGTCACTCATCCATGGAGTTACTCATACACCTAGACAGTCATGCAAAGAATCAAACACACCTCCAATTCCTCAACTATACAGTTATACACACCTTACTTATTGAAACATATTCTAACACATATTTACTCTCTTATATAATCCCTAATAAAAGTTCACAATGATCCATACAGCCACTCACACATTCACTGGCTCTAATGCACAGTTATTTATATATGTTAACTCTCACATGTACTGTGTTTTACATATGTACTTACTTTGACATGTAGCACTGAGATATCCATTCACTCACCAATACACTCATGCACACAGTCAACCGCCCATACAGCTGTTTCCACATGCACTTTTGAAACCATACATCTAGTGAATCAACTGCTCACACATCTATGCACAGAGTCACACACCTCCCAGCCACTCACACACATACTCAGTCTCCCATACAAATACTTGAGCAACCAATCAATAACCCATATAGTTATTCATATAGCTACTGATCAACACATGCAGCAGTTTACAGAACAACAGATATAATGATGCACAAATTAATACAGTTTAATCACTAACCCATGCACTCAGTGAGACACATTTAATCACTCCCTCATACAATCAGTTGCACCTACTAAATCCTTCATCCAGACATTTATACATCCACTCATTCTTCAATATGTAAGACATATTTTAACTTTACAGAAACATACAGTCACTGGATGTTGTGATCAGTGATGTCATCAGTGATGTCACTGACCATGTCATGAATGATGTAATATGTGACATCATCAGCAGTGGATTGCGGGTGCGCGATATATAGTTAGCGCATCTAACTATATATGGAATTTCAATGGTTTTATGCGAGTAAAATAAGGTTTTGTAAATGCAAATCCCTAACTATATATGGCCTAAAACCAATGGTTTTTTCATTGAATTTTCAAGGTTTTGTAAATGCAAATTCCTAACTATATATCAACTATAACCTATGGTTTTTTCAGTGAATTTCAATGGTTTTTTAATAGCAAATATGAAAAGCTTTAAAATGTCAAGTACGTGATAGATAAAAACTTTTTCGTGTTTATGCACGCTGATGTGCTTTGAACGCTGCCCCCTCCCCTCTTTTCTCTTAGTAGTACTTTCTCTTTGCAGATAGTGAAGGGTAGTTAACGCAGGCCTTTACCCCCGTTGTAATCCGTCCTGCCTGCTTGTCTCTCCATTTGATTGATTATTATCCAAGCATTTACTGTTTTACAATTGATTCTCTTTGGTTCATTCTCTATTTACAAACAAGCACAAAGTCGCAATACTCTGTTTAGTCTTTGCAGATCGTGAAAAATCGTGTAAAAAAATAAAAGTAATCGAGCAAAATCAGTAGGCCACTAATTGGATCTCTTTTTGACCTCGCTAAAATAGAAATATTATAAACAACCCTTCATGAGAAATACGAAAATAGTGAGATGAACTGAGCTCCACACCATGAGGGCTGCAAGACAGCTCGGCTCCGTCACCCATCCCGCCCAAAATAACGACAAACCCTATGCAAATATTAAAAATATAGACAACACACCAGCAAAGAAACAGGGTAAAACATTTTATTAAATAACTATTTACATAACGTTGGTTTATAAGATGATGTCAGTAGTGGACCGATGTGTGAATAGGTCGGAAGCAGCAAAAGGCGCCAAGATCCGGATGGCAAGTCCTGGATGTTGGGTGCCATAGTTCAGAGTTCTGAGTTTGAGCCTTTTTCAATGCCTGTGCTTTGTTGTTTCCCCTCCATCAAAAACAAAAGAAAAATATAAAACTGTGCAAAAATACCAACAAATCAAAAAATGTTTACAAAAGCAGTGCTTGTAAGACTGTCTGAAGCTTATTTCCACCTACTGCAGCTTCACTATTCTCAAAGTAAGTGAGGGTCGTTTGTGGACCTGACTGCATTTGAAAACAATGTTATATGGTACCTCCCTAAACCGATTGACGGAGGCCCCCGAGGGGCGGTGTGATGGCACGGACTCGGAGAAGACGCTTGGCTCCGACCCCCTCCCCAAGTCTTATAGCACTGGTGTAGCCTGAGATCGCCCCCGACATAGGCGGCCGGCTCCCGGGGTCCGGCGGAACTTTTTGCCTTTTGATGACTCTTCTATTCTGGACTTTGTCCCACAATCCGTTTGACCTGAAGACACGCTGTAGTGGGGCGCCCCTTTACCGTTTTAGTTGCCATTCCGCCCGCTTTTGCTACACTGTGCCTCTTCCGCCATTCAGCTGTTTACCGCCCGCTCTTGCGACTACAGCATCTCGCTCACCATGTAGTTAAGTTGCTCCCGCTCTTGCGGTGCAGCGATAGGCGGCTGCCACAGGACTCTCAAAATGGCGGCCGGCTCTTCGGTTTTGGGCCTGGTCCACTAAAATGGCCCTGGGACACCTTTGAACTCGGACGCTTCCCTGATAGGGCTTGGGTCCCATTCTCGAAAGCGTCCCCTCAGCCGTGAAGATTCTACAAAAGTCTTGGGGGCCCCCGACTCCCGCAGGCTTCTGGTGGGGAGCGGCTGCCATGTCTGCTCGTGGAATGGCCACGACGGAGCTACGAGATGGTAGTGCTCTCATGCTGACGCCAGCTTTAGTCTGAAACATCCAGAAACACTGTAGACTACCAATTCGATCAGTTCCGGTAGCGCCCCAACATGACTCGGAAGAGAAGAACTTGCCCTCCCCTCTTTGACTGATGGTTCTTGTTGCCTGTCACCTCTGTTGTCATTTAACAGAACTTTTTGGACTGCTGAAAGGGGTTGTGTTCCGAACGCTGGTTGGTGGAGACATTTTGACTATATTCTTGACCTACGTTGTCGCGTAATGCGTTATATGACACGCCGCGTTAGCGCACCCGGAAGTGATCCGAGGCGCGGCGCGCAGCGCGTAACGTAAGCATAACAGGTCATGTGACTTGTTAATAAAACTTTTCATTGGTTCATTTTACTTTTGTTATTTTAATGATGAAAAGCTTGGTCATATGACCTAAAAATTACGCTTTTTATTGTTTTCGAACATTATTTTTTTTTAAACATATATGTTATAATATTCCAGGCTAATGTACTTTCCCGGAAAATTTACAACTGTCCTGCAAGTAAAATATATTCCTTTTTCGAGAAAAAGGGCGTTTCTTCGTTCCATGACGGAGCCGTTGAGTAAAAGAGACTCGGCCTGCTGTCTTAGTCGCCGATACGCCTGATTATCAGATTCTTATCGATCACTTTATGTTGCAGGAGTGGAAAACACAACTGCCCTTGACCATTTATCTTTACTGCGTTCCTACATATTATACCTTTTATCCGTCATGTAATTGGACTGCTTTATTTCACTTGCCTTTTACTGATTCGAAAACAGTGACTAAAAATAAAAACTTTACCAATGTAAATACTACTACCGTGTTTTGTTTTAAAAACCTTTATTGTGAAAATGTCAGTATACAAATACGGGCCTATAACCACGTGGGCCGGCCACGGAGCAAACTGAAATCGTATATGATGAGGAGACATTTACACTGTAGAGGAACGTAACGAGCGGGCCATTAGGTTGCAAGAACTAAGGTGTCTAACAGTTGCGGAATCGGTGGACGTACATTTTGTAATTAAAATACGACAGGGCCACTTACAATAAAATTTTCTAGATATACATTTGCGGGCAAGGAGTTACGAGTCCCATTTATACCGGCGCCATTTTGGGCGAGGCCAGGCAGGTCCAAGATATAGTCAAAATGTCTCCACCAACAATCGGCCAGACCAGAACCCCTTTCGGCCCTTTATGCTACAAGATGGTGTCTTCCATTCAGAAAATATTATTGGCAGCATTTTGAAAGGAAAGATAAACAGCAGTTCTCCTAGTGAGTCTCACATTGTTACATTTAGGAAGAATTTTGAAGAGTAGTATGTTGAAAATCTGAAGCCACTGTTTTACAAACTCTCAATCAGCCTTGGATGGAAAAAAAAATCCTGAAGAATGTACAAACTGAAAACCAATTTTTGTCTGTATAACATCAACAGCAGCGCTTGACTCAGCTTTGTGTGAAGCCGCCATTTTGATTCAATCAATAGCGTCCCCCTGCACACATTCAGGGACCTGGTCGTGTCTTCAGGTCAAACGGATTGTGGGACAAGATGCAGAAAGGAAAAGGAAAAAAGTTCCGCCGGACCCCGGGAGCCGGCCGCCTATGTCATGGGCGATCTTTGGCCACACCAGGGCAATAGTGAAGCTGCAGCAGGTGCAAATAAGCTTCAGACAGTGTTACAAACACTGCTCAGAACTCTCAACTATGGCACTCAACATCCAGGACTTGCCATCCGGATCTTGGCGCCTTGTGCTGGTTCCGACCTATTCACACATCGGTCCACTACTGACATCACCTCATAAGCCAACGGGGCACGCCACGCCGACTTTCGGCGCAGCATTGTAGGATGGCCACACCAGTGCGGCAACTTGCTGGACACCACCTCGGTGCCATCCGGATCTCGGCGCGTTCGAGTCACTGTACCGCAAGAGTGACCGGAACTCAGCTGGACACGCCGTCTTTCGGCGCAGCATTGTAGGATGGCCACACCAGTGCGGCAATTTGCTGGACACCACCTCGGTGCCATCCGGATCTCGGCGCGTTCGAGTCACTGTACCGCAAGAGTGACCGGAACTCAGCTGGACACGCCGTCTTTCGGCGCATCATTGTAGGATGGCCACACCAGTGCGGCAACTTGCTGGACACCACCTCGGTGCCATCCAGATCTCGGCGCGCTGTGCTGCCTTCGGCCTACTGTAGCCGCAAGTGCGGACGCAACTCAGTTGGACGGCGAGTGAAACGCTAAGGGGCACCCCACTGCAGCCGAGGAGCCTCCATCTTGGGGGAGACGCACCGCCCCCACCGACCTCACAGGCCAACGGGGCGCCCCACGCCGACTTTCGGCGCAGCATTGTAGGATAGCCACACCAGTGCAGCAACTTGCTGGACACTAACTCGGTGCCATCCGTATCTCGGCGCGTTGTGCTGCCTTCGGCCTATTCGCACATCGGTCCGCTACTGACGCCGCCTCACGTGCCAACGGATTTTCTACGCTTTTTGTAGCCCTATGCCGCATAACAGGTCATGTGGCTTGTTTATAAAACTTTTCATTGGTTCATTTTACTTTTGGTTTCCTAAAGATGGAAGGCTTGGTCATATGACCTAAAAATAACACTTTTCATTGGTTTAGAACATTTTTTTTCCCAAACGATGAAAGCCCCACCTTGTTTCTGGATGATTCAGACTGAAGCTGGCGTCAGCATGAGAGCACCACCATCTCGTGGCTCCGTCGTGGTCATTCCGCGAGCAATCATGGCAGCCGCTCCCCACCGGAAGCCTGCAGGAGTCGAGGGCCCCCAAGACTTTTGTAGAATCTTCACGGCTGAGGGGACGCTTTTCGAGAATGGAGCCCAAGCCCTAGCAGGCAAGCGTCCGAGTTCCAAGGTGTCCCAGGGCCATTTTAGTGGACCAGGCCCAAAACCGAAGAGCCGTCCGCCATTTTAAGAGTCATGTGGCAGCCGCCTATCGCTGCACTGCAAGAGTGGGAGCAACTCAACAACATGGTGAGCGAGACGCTGTAGCCGCAAGAGCGGGCGCAACTCAGCTGGATGGCCGCCACCTGGGGAGGCCCGTTCACGCCGCCTCCCCCACGCCCCCCCAAGAGCCCCCCCCCCCCCCCGGGCCGCCCCACGCCAATTTTCGGAGCAGCATTGTAGGATACCAAAACCAGTGCGGCAGTTTACTGGACATCACCTGGGTGCCATCAACATCTCAGCACGTTCTGCTGCCTTGGGACTATTCGCACAACAGACCGCTACTGACGAGGCCTCCCTCCGCACCACCCTGGACGCCCCACGCTGTTTTTCTTTGCTGCATTGTAGGATCCCAAAAACCAGTGCGGCACCCAGGTGACATCACCTGGGTGCCGTCCAGAACTCAGCACGTTGTGCTGCCTTGGGACTATTCGCACAAAAGACAGCTTCTGACCATTGTTGCTTTTTTTTGTGAAAAATGTTTAAATGTTTTTACAGTTTTTGTTCCGTTCGTTATATTTAAAAGTTAATAAAGTTTTATAATCCTACTTTGTTGGAGTGTTATATATTTTTTTTAAAACGGGTGAATGGGGCCTTGAATCGGGTTATTGTCATGTGTGGGCTTTGCAAGTGTACTGCTACAGGATCGGACATTTCAAACTCAAATGCACGTTCTTTTTCTTAAATTTCCGAAGCATTGAGCGCAATAGCAGGCAGAGAAAGGGTGATGCAACTATTGAACACTGCCTGGCCTGGAAGTTGCTGGCAGTGCCCCCCCCCCCCGCCCGCTCCTGAAAGAGGACACACACACACCGCCGCCCCGAGTACTTCACAGATCTTTAAAAGACCATGCGCTTGTTCATGAGGCTTAAATGGTTTATCACCCCTTCTAGAACCCCTGCATCGACCCTCTGACGTTTCCTGGAAGAATTACCACGTAACACAATACCAAGCCTTGTCAGCTGAAACCCCCGAGGAATCGTGGACATATTATCAAGGGGGTTTATCTCCGCTTTTTTGGCTTTAAAAGCCAAGAAAGCGGAGATAAAATTATCTCCCTATTACCAAGCTGTCGCTAACACCAGTTAGTGACAGCTAAAAGGAGATAGCGACCATCTTGGGCCCCGCTTTGCATGTCAGTGATATTTATCACTAATGACATGCAAAGTGGGCGTGCCAAGATGTTAGCGACTGGAAACAGTCCCTAACATCGCTATCTCCTATTACCAACTTTTGGAGATATTCGCGCTAAGCGCGAATATCTCCAAAAGCTAACACCTGACCTGAGCAGTTCTTAGCCATGTTATCCAATGGGAGGTGGATAACATGGCTAAGAGCATTTGCTCGATAATATATGAATATCGCTGACTTTTCTGCGATAATAGCAAGGTTTATCTGCGATAAAAATCGCCGATGTGCGGCGATAATTTTTGTCTCTAAACAAGTTAGAGACAAAAATTATCGCTAGTTGTTGGTAATATGCCCCCGGGTTTTTGCTTGCAGAAATCGGGAGGCGGGAGACTAGCACTGAAATCAGTAGTCTCACGCCTGAATCGGGAGGGTTGGCATGTCTGGATTCTCTACAGCTGGGGCCATAAACTACATCCGCAGGGGTAGGTGATAGCCTGGGACCAGCCTGGCATCTAAAATGGCTGCCGTGCGCGACAAAATTGTGGCATTAGAAAAAAGGCAAGATGGCGCAGACAATGTTTATCAATAAGGATTCATTTATAACAAAATATTTTATCGCAGTGACAAATTGGCGGTCAACACTTCCTGATTTCCATCGAATCGAACGTTAACAGACGTCACGCAGCAACAAAAAAAAAAAAGCTCACGCACAGCCGCTGGAAGAGATGTATCAACATATATGAGCCTCCTCAGCCACCCTCAGGAAACATAGGGGATTAGGATACGTCTCCCGCACCCCCTTATACCTAGTAATTTAATTAAAACGAAGCACAAAATGGTGAATTCCCGTTTCGCTACCAGTTTGCGGCCCAGTTCGCGGCCCGTGAAGCGCTTCTACCGTGAAAAATCATTTTTTTTTTATTTTCCCCACGGGACCCTTTAATAACCCCAACAACATTCCTAGGGGGTCAAGAGGGGTATACCTTGCCCCCTTTCATTAAATTCCCCCTTCGTTTTTCACCTCTTCTTCTCTCTCGATCCTACCGAGAGATAAGATGGCGGCCGCTCCGGACTGTTTAGAATGTTGACAGACACCGGAGAGCCAATCCGCTTTCTGCACGCAAAGTTCCGTTTCGCGAAAAGTAAGCGAACCGGAGCGCAGCCCGGAGCGCTGTTACAGATATATATCTTGTTTTGAACGTTAATTTCTCAAAAACTACTGGAGCACATATATTGAGACCTAGCAAAGGCACATCGGGCTAACAGTCCCTACAATTTTGCCAAGTTTCGTGCAAATCCATTCAGCCGTTCGAGCTAAAAGTGAGTCCAACCGCCCTATGGAAATTACCATGGGAAAAACGCGTTTTGGGACCCCCCTTTTTTCTCGGCCCTCCCTCGACAAAACCCCCCCAAATTTTCAAGGGCTGCTCAGAAACAAAATGTGCCATTTTCCTGAAAATTTCAGCCGATTCCGTCCACAAACGCCAAAGTTATTAGACATAGAATTTTCAAAAATCCCATAGGGAATAAATCCTAACTATATATACCTACTGGTGATAGCCAGTAGGTAATATATATATATATATATATATATATATATATATATATATATATATATATATATATATATGTTACTATTTTAAAACTAGGAAGCTGTTATGCGATTGAGTAAATGGAATGGAATGGAAAAAGAACTTGATAAAGCGCGCTGCAGCCAAGCGGCTTCCTGGCGCTGAGGTCTTGACCAGACTCACAGAGGGAGACCGGGGAGGCTAACCAGGAAATGCCTGGGAGAACAGGAAAGTTTTAAGAGCTTTTCGAAAGTGAGAGAAGATGGGAATAGAACGAATAGAAAGAGGAAGACTATTCCAGAACCGGGGGGCCAGAACCGAAAATCGGGTGCCCCCTGTTCTGGATTTACAGAAACGGGGGATGTGCAGGAGGGAGAGAGAGGAGGAACGGAGAGTGCGGTTGGGGACGTGAGGAGTGATGAGAGATCCAATAAAGAGAGGGGCTGAGTGAGTGTGAGCCCGAAAAGCCAAGCAGGCCAGTTTGAAGAAGGATCTAAGGTGCACAGGAAGCCAATGAAGGGACTTAAGTGCAGGGGTAATGTGTGCAGATTTATGGAGACGAAGAATGAGGCGGGCTGCCTGATTTTGAATGGCCTGGAGACGGCGGGTTTCACAACCGGGTATGCCCACGAACAAGCCATTCCCATAGTCAAGGCGGGAGGTGATGAGAGCCATGACTATGGTTTTGAGAGCGTCCGTAGAGAAATACCGGGAGATCTTCCGGATGAGGCGGAGGGACAAAAAGCAGGAGGATACACAGAGCTGATTTGGGCATGCATAGACAGGTCGTGACTGACCTTGATGCCCAGGGTTCGGACTGAAAAAACCGGTGAAGGGGGGGACCAAAGGAAGGGGGCCAGTGAACCGTGGACCAAGGGTTAGAGGAACCACCCGTGAGGACAAGCTCCGTCTTGTCTGGATTGAGCTTCAAATGGTTGATGCTCATCCAATCAGATATACAAAACTAGGGTGAAACAGAGCTTTGGGAGAGAAACAGAGGGGGAGGAAAGATCAAAGACGAGCTGGAGGTCATCCGCGTAATTGTACACAGAGACCCCCAGCTCGAGAAGAGAAATGATGAGGGGGTAGATGTAATGATTGAAAAGGAGAGGAGACAGGGAGGAACCTTGGGGGACCCCACAGGTGACCGAGCGAGAGGGAGCAGAGAAACCTGAGAGATGAACCGCTTGGGACCTGCCCTGAAGAAAGGACGCTAGCCAGGAGAGTGCAGCGCCCCGGATGGAGTGGTCCAACGCGTCAAACGCAGCGGACAAATCGAGGAGGACCAAGGCTTGGGGGAGGTTGATGTCAGCTTTCCCCTTGAGTTCGTCCAGGACCGCGATAACCACTGTCTCTGTGGAGTGGCCTGGGCGAAATCCCGCCTGATTGGAGGCTAGGAGGTGGTTCTCCTCGATATAGGTGGACAGGCAAGATGTAACTTGACTTTCAAGGATCTTACCCAAATAAGGAAGAAGAGAGATGGGCCTGAAGTTGGAAGGGAGAGAAGGGTCCAGGCCAGTTTTTTTAAGAATGGGAAAAACTATAGCAGATTTAAAAGACGAGGGAACAGAACCCAGAGCCAAAGAAGCGTTGAGAAGGGCAAGAGGAGGGGCGGGGCAGCTGGTGAATAGAGTTTTGAGGATTCGTGCAGGAGCACAGTCCACCGGAGAACCAGACTTAACTTCAATAAGTAGTTTCAGGAATTGGTCCATAGACATGGGTGGAAAATGATCCAGGAAAGAAGAGGGCGAAGTAGGGGAGCAGGAAAGACCAGGATGGGACACCGTAGGGATATTGGCTTTTATGTTAGTGATCTTATCTATGAAGTGATCATTGAGGGAGGAACAGAGGGTCTGTGATGGAACAAGGTTAGTGCTAGTGCGCTCAGAGGTGGCTAGGTTATGAACCAGGGAGAAGATTTTGCCAGTTTTATTGGCCGAAAGAGCAACTCGCTCGGTGAAATATTTTGTTTAGGCCGCGAGGATTGCTCTTTTGTAGTTGTTAAGGAATAGTTTGTACTTAGCGCGGAGAATAGGGCAATAGTTTCGTCTCCAGTGACATTCCGACCGCCGAAGGACAAGTTTAAGATCTTTGAGTTCACTGGTGAACCATTTGTGCGCATCATAGGGGCGGACAGATTTGACCTTCTTGAGCGGGGCGATGTTATCGCAGGAAGACGTGAGCCAGGAACGAATGGCATCTGCCTGCGAGTCCAGAGGAAGGTCAGTAAGGACACGGGCTGAAGAGGCCAGGGATAGCAAAAGAGAATTGAGGTCAGTTTTGTTCCAGCTGCGGGCAAGAACATTTTTAGGTGGAGGCAGCTTGTCGGCCAAAGCCGAATGAATGGAAAAAGAAATGATGGAATGATCGGACCAAATGCAGGGGAATATCGAAGGGGGAGAAATGCGGCAGCGTAATGACCAGATTTGGTCCAGGATGTGGCCCTGGACATGAGTAGGGATCAGGACATGAGAGGAGAAATTCAAGCACTGGAGGGTAGCAGAAAAATCTTTGGAAGACAGGTTTTCCCTGGGGTCCCCTGGCCAGTAATTAAAATCGCTGAGCAGGATAACTGAAGAGTTATTGACCGCCAGCGTGGCCAGAAGGTCTTGTAAAGCAGCTACAAATGATGGCATAGATTGAGGGGGGCGGTACATAAGGACAACGGTGAGAGGTGCGGAAAGATTTAAAGATCGGGCCACCAAGAAGTCTACATTAGGTATGGGGGGGTAAGCAAGAAGTTGAAATTTTAATGTGGAGCGGATAATCATCGCCACACCGCCCCCAGCCTTGCCGACTGGGCGGTCTGCTCGGAGGGCATAATAGGTGTCGGGAAGGATGGCCAGAAGGTCCGGAAGGGAATCGGCAGAAAACCAGGTTTCTGTGAGAAATAGATAGTCTGGGGAGTCTGTGTTCAGGAGGTTGAAAAGTTCCATCTGATGCTTGACTGTACTGAGAAGTGGTACAGTATGCGGAGAGTTGGGCTGAGGAATAAACCAAAGAATGGACAGAGACGTGGCCCCTGGTCCCGGCCCATCGCGGACGGGCGCAGACGGGCTTGCCTTAGGCGCGCCCGCTGCGCCCGTCTGCTCCGCGTACGTGGGAAGCACATGTTTTATGGAGGAGTTCAGGGCGTGGCCTGGCAAAGGTGGGCGTGGGCTGGGGGAGCCTCGCTGATGGCGGCGAGAGGGAGAGCCTGTCCCGCAGCAGCGTTCAGCTCGGCTGCGCGGGGGTCAGGAAGCAAGATAAAGCCCCAAATAGCAGGTAAGGGTGGGCAGTAGTTAAAAATAAACACACAATACAATGGGTAGGGTGAGAAAACAGATGTGGAAAGGGGGTGCTATACTTAAGCAGATCTCTCTCTGTTTAACTGTTTTTAGCCTCTTTAAAAATACATAATATCTCAAATTACTAAAAACCCATCCTCCCCCTCATATTTTTCACCCACTGGTTTCTTCTCTGCATTAATATCTCAATGGCCATTTATGCCCACCTGCTTCTGGGGAAAAGCTTTAAATTCAACAACTCTTTTACCGACAACGGCATTCAGGAGTGCCTCACTTTAGCCTTCAATAGTAAGTGTCAACACTCTTGTTGTTCATTAGGGATGTGGTTTATTAATGTGATGATGCTGCAGTTTATTACTTTGGAGTTAACTGACAGACTGCTGCTGCTGCTAGTGTTGGCAGTAGATCTTTCCATCTGCATGGCAGATTGTTTCACTGACATGGATGAGAAGGTAATTTGTCAAAGAAAATGTGTACACATTTTAGCTTTCTATCTGACTAACCATAGTTTCGTATGGCAAAAAGCACATGTTTTTGTTCCTTTCCGGAAGTCTCCTCTGTAAGGAATGCATTCAGTTGTACAGCATTGATTCCATCAAGGTGCAATTCAGGTTTGCTACACTTTTGTCATAAATGCAGAATGTTAGTACTCTAGTTGCTCATTAGAACTCTGTGATGCATCTGCACTTGATCATTTAGGACTTAAATTATAGGCTGCTGCTAACCAGAGCATATCTGTACTCCAATGGTCCAGATATACCTAGATTTTACCCCCTCTGCATTGCCAACCCTGAGCCTTCTTTGAACGCCAATTTCCCAAACAGCTGAACAGATTAACACCAAATCACAAAAGGTTTACCTATCTATTTGCCACATTTTATGTAATTCTTTTCAGCTATTTTTCAAAGAGCAAAGGTTCCTAAGTAAAATAACATGGAAATTGTACTTTTGTCACCCACCCTTTTTCTTAGCCCCACTTAACAGATCATGGTGAAACCTTTCATAAAGTAGTCGAGGCCATTAGCTTTTTTTTTTTTGTACCATTTCATGCTGATTTTTCAAAAAGGCATCAAAGTTATTAGTGAAATACTAGAAGTTTTTCCTGACCTAGTTGCATCCACTACTGTGTAACGTATATACACTACAAAATGACTTTGTACATCTTATCTTGCTTTTATAGATACTCTGTTTAGACAAATCTTGGCTCAGTTATTGATATTAAAAAGTTCAACTTTTTTCAGCAATGACATAGATAAAGCTAAATGGACAGTTTTTCTAATGAATGATATATACTGATGTTATCAAAGGTTATTGCCAAGGCAGTAGGCGCAAAGTACATTGTTGTAGATTCCCTTTGCATCATATTCCTTTCCAAATGACACTGCACTAAAGCATTGCGGGAGGCAATGGAGTATTTCTTGAATCCGTTCTGTTCTTCAGCAATACCCATTTCGCACGAAGAGTAAGTGATCCTTTGACAGAACTATTTCCTGAGGGACTAAAGATTGCCAGCAGCTAATAATTGGGCAGTTTAGAAATGTAATTGTGAAAAGAAGAAGAGAGAGGCAGCATGCTGAAGGAACAGTTAAATTGGTCTTTCCTTCTTACTGCCCTCTCGCTTTTACAACAACTCTGGACAGCCATCTTATACTCTCCCTTTAGTCAGGCCAGTTGTCTTTTATCACTCTCTTCTTACCAGCCCAGTGTCAAGCGGGACCCCAATGTTTGAATTCTGATGGTTTATTTCTGTGCAATGGTTTTTTATCAGTATTTCATTGTAAACTATGCCTGTGTTGTGTATGTGTACTTTGCATGATCACCTGTTTTTGATTTATGTTATTATTGCTGTTCTTATTGATCACATATAGGCATTTTTGGAAATCTGAATCAAAATTATAAAAAAGAAAAAGATCTTTCCTGCATGAAATACCTGATTTAGGGCCAGATGTAGGTAGCCCAATACCGGTCCGTAGCGGCCAAAATTACAGAATTTCGGCTGTAACTGACCAGTATTAGGCTTTTGAGATGTAGGTGACTATATTTCAGATTCGGTAATTTACACAATCGGTAATTTAAGGAATCAGTAAATTACCGATTCCTTAAAATACCGAATCGGTAAATTACGGAATCTGAAATGTAGGGAGCACTCAAATGAGTGCATTGCATGGTTAAGGATTCGGTATTTACCACCTAATAAAAGTTGGTGGTAAATATCGAAAACCTTTGAAAAAGCAAATTTGTGCCTTTTTCAAAAGTAGACATACATGCTCTTAGGGGTGCAACAGGGTGTCAATGTGGCACCCTGCCACCCTTGAATGTGTTCCCTCATTACCGAATCGGTAAATACTGATTCGGTAATTCCCATTTATTCATTCATTCCTATGGGCCTCCAGACCCATAGAAATGAATAGGAATTACCGATTCGGTATTTACCGAATATTACCGATTCAGTAAACTTTACCGAATACTTACCTACATACCATTTACCGATTCTAAAATAACAAATCGGTAAAATTCGGTATTTTAGATTCGGTAAATGGAACTTACCTACATCTGGCCCTAAGTATCGAAACTCCTATTGGGTATATGTGTTAATTATTCCTCTTTACCAGCTGCCATAACCTGCAATCAGTAAAGGTTTTTTTTGGTCTGATCAGTTTGACGTCTTCTGTTTTCTTTCAATAAACCGAAATGAACTTGGCGGAAGCATACATTATAAGAAATCATTGGACCCTCTCACAGAGTTCTGATATCATTAAGCCATGCCGTAGAGTTTCTTTCATGTACTTGTCTTAGGTTGGCTTGGGGCTGAAGTTTATGCAACTCACTTCTTTACTTTTTTAATGGCTTTTCTCTCAATATTTCTCAGCATTCTTAACTAGTGTTGCGGTGTTCTCTTCTTTATCATAGAGGACAATACTCTTGGAGGATTGTTACAAAACACTGGCTTTTGATTAGAAGTAGATTGGTAGACACTCTTTGAATTAAGGACATTATGTACTGTTTTTTTCCTGCACGTGTATAGATAACTGAATTATCCTCACACTCTGTTCTCAAATCTGAATATATAAAAATGTTACATCGACTACATTTGAGAAATTAAGGTTCATACCATTTATAGCCAACATCCCCGGATATTGTGTTGGTTTTTATTAATAGACTACTGTAGAAACAAATCATTAATATTCCTTCAAACATTTAGACTACAGTAGAAAGTGGACATTCATATATGACAACTATTTATTAAATTTCTTTTGTCCTGAGACCAAGTACTCTCATAACATCATTAGGTTAGAAGTGCTGTTAAGCAGTTTTGATCACTGACAAATTGATTGCTGACCCATTGTAAATTGAACAGTTGAAATGAAGATGTTCCATAGCTGCAACTGCTGTGATATCACGACAGAAGTGTAATAATTTTTATTTTATTGCAGGTTAGTGAAGTTGCAGTTACATGTGAATGTAGCGGTTAGAGGCAGGATTTATTAAAGCAACAGCAGGCTTCCATATAATCTAATCAACAGAGGAAGACTAGATTTTCAGCTGCTTTTCTTTTTTCTGTCCCTAAAAACAGATGTATTTGTTGTAGATAGAACGTCCACAGGAAACCTGGTTGTAGTTCCAAGATGTAACTTTATTCAAGTTCAAGTTACAGAAGCTTTAAGTTAAAGCCAAGATGGTAAGTAGGACAATATGTACACCCCACCAGGAGTAGCCTCCTAGCTACTCAGCCTGCTGACACCAACAGACTCACACCAGGAACCCAACATTCCATGACCTCATCAACACTACCACATAATTTAATCTATCTGCAACCAAAAAATGTTTCATCAGATTGAGCTAGAGGTGAAGGATTTACCACAATATTCAGATAGAGTGACAGTGCAGCAGTGTATTATACAAAATAAACAATATATAAAAAGCAAATTGCAAGTCATATCAAAGTTCTATGACCTTATGTAGGAACTCTACCTTTTGCATTTTTCCTATGCTCCTCTGAGACCTGCAATATCTATGCAGTGTACAATTGGGGGTTCTTTCTCCCAGATAGTTTAGTCTCTTGGGCAATGGTTTTAGTGATTAAGTATGTAAAAGTTGTAACAAGATTTAATTAAGATAATGAGATCACATACATATGAGGTAGTAAACTATGGGGATTATTTACAAGCCCCTTGTGCCACTGGTACATCACCTTTACCCATGTTAAAAGTGACGCACCAGCAGTGTCGCAAGGGGCTTGTAAATAAGCCCCTAAAAGTTAATCATACTCTCAGAAACCATTTGTGCAAATGTGCTCAGTTTGTATTTGGGAGACCGTTGTGAATGAATAAAAGCAATTAAATACTTAATAATTTGTGTGGTTCTTCATTTGACTGCATTTAGGTCTATGGTGTGCAGCACCTGCCCTAGGAAAGCCCAATCAATTAACTCACCAGTGGCAATTAACGCAATGGATGCAGATAAGGCCTTTGATATGGTCCCCTGGTTTTATCTGCAAGCAACTCTGCATCACTTTCACTAGGTGAAGATTTCATTAAAATGGTGACGGCTCCTGAACGCACGTTTATGAGCTAGGATCCAAATGGAGTGCTATCAGACAGGGGTCACTGAACATGACAAGATTGCCCCCGCTTGCATCTCTTATTTCCGTTGGTTAGCGATCCTGTGCTATATTCCATTAATAGCGATCTAGGAATTACGGGTATTCATTTGAAATCATTTACCCTTTAAACTGCAAAGTACGCTGATGATGTATTGACCATCACCTCTTCAAATCCAACCCTACTTGATCTCATTGGAAAATACTCGCGAGTCCTCAGGCTACTCCCTAATTTAGGATAAAATAAAAGTTCTCCTACTTTACCAGCTTTTTTTCTTGAACTGATAAAAACAGTCTACAATGGCAGTCAAAATGTCTAAAATATCCAAGCATATGGTTCTTCAGTGGCTTGCATGAATCAATCTAGTGAAATTAAAGAGTTACCCCCACCAAAATTAAAGAACTTTCAGATACCTGGTTACCAAAAATATTTTGTGATGGGATAAACTTGGACCTCTAAACATGATGATTAGACCAATAGCCAGCTTTGTGCTGAGCATGTTTGAAATCAGAATTTCACCAAATATTTTGTCTGTCTTTTACAAATTAAATTCTAACTTCTTATGGAATATTACAGAGGCTAGAATCTCATTAAAGAAACTCCTATTTTGACACAGTGCTTGACATAGAAGACTACCAAACTGGTTCAATTATCAGTCTGCCTTCTTTGCATGACACGGCTCACACTGGCTCCAAAATCCTTCTCTTCCCAACCTTCATGGATAGAGATTGAAAGACTTACTTCACACTTATCCTATTCTCACTGTCCCTAAAGAAGCCCAAGCATTGTTTGTCACTTTAAACAAATCTTACTTGATGCACCTAATGCCTTGCTGTTACTGGACTGAAAAAAATAGCATCTCTCAATCCAGTCCTATGACTGTGGCACAAAACATAAACAATAAAATCAACCATAGGCCCTTAAGCGAGGAGAATGTCATCTCCCTGGTGAGGGATATAGAAAATGCCATTGGTACCCTCTCCTTCACAGAACTGCAAACCAACCATGCACTCTACTATCAAATACTAGGCCTCATTAAAGAGCTGACCTATCAGAGCTCCTGAGGAAGTTCTGAGGAGTATGGGCCTCTTACTGAACAAGATATATAATCTCAGCTTTTCAAACTCCAAAGCTCCCTAACCTGTAAAATTCAGATGGGGGAAGGTGCTTTAAAAAGAACTCTCTTTCCTAAAGAGTCTTGGGCTGCTGTAGGTGACCACCGCTGTAAAGACAAGATAATTCCTATCTTATCCCAGTGCAAACGTTTTTCCCTGCACCAAGAATTTTGGATGCCTGCAAAACATTTCTATCTGGGCCGTGTTCCATCAATAAATGTTGGAGTTGTGGTGGGAAAAAGGGTAGCCTTGAACACGTTTTCTTTAGCTGTAAATACACTCTCCCACTATGGGAAAGCATTAATGCAGACATCAGTGATACATTCAAGATATGTTTGACCTAAATTTGACACAGTGATGCTAGACACTCTTTTGACTCCCTCTAAACTTCTCAACTGGTATCTGACCTAAGAATCATAAATCTTAAGCTGGCCCTTGCCACAAAATTAATCTTCACAGAATGTAAATCCTTCAACAAATCTCTTCAACTTTGATGGGTTTTGCACACCTACCTACAAGGAGTTAAAAGTATGCGGTAGTGTCTCCAAGAGAAAATGGGAGGACTGGCCCCACATGGGGCAGTCTTTACAACTACCTGCAGAAGATTGAACTGCCATGATTCTATTATCCAAGAAGCATCACCAGAATGCTAGTCAAACTCACCCACAAACAAGCCACCTTATAATCGCAGATTCCACTAATGGACTAGATACTGTATGTTTTACACAATGTCAGTCTTGCCATTTGATCTTCCCCCTCTGTCTATTCTGTCCTCACCGATTACGCCCAGCTGGGTCTGTATCCCTTGCGTTACTGATTTAAAGACGCCCCAGCAGGTTTCTGTATTGTTCGGCATTGTTCCGCGGTGACGCCTCCGGGCAAAATTGATTGCACTTCTTGGTTGAGTTTGGCGCGCAGGGAGGCAGCTTAGCCCTGTCACTTTCTTCTGAGGTGCAGCCTTATTTGCGGTCCTTGGGGCTGCGCAGTGATTTTTGTAGTTCTCCGGTCTGTCTCTCATCATTCTGGGGTTTCTCAGCTCCAAATTCAGGCTTACTGCACCTGCAGAGTTATCCTGTTTAATCCATTATAACCCATTATGATCGAGTTTTTCTTGTAGTACGGAGCAACATGATGTGTATGAGTAGGAGGAGGTCCAGGAGTACTTTCCATGGGATGATGAATTTTTTGAGGCTTTAGACTCCTCCATTTATAGGGTAGTGCACAAAGTGGTTCGGCCCATGGAACAACGCCTGTCGGACAGGATTGTTCGGCAGTGCTCAAAATTAGCACCGGCCCGCGTTGAGCCTCCTGCTCCTCCTGTTGATCCCGCATCTGGGGAGAGCCCTCCACCGCACATAAAGAGTTATCCTGAGGAAAAACAAGACTTGCCCTGAGGAAAAGCAGTGTTCTTGAGCCGTGGATAAAGACGCGTCTGCATGCCTCAAAAGCGCCTTCCTTGCCAAAGTAACACCTTCCTCCCCTGTGCCCCCTCCCATTAGAGAGCCCCTGGGGACTCCAGACCCGGCTTCTCCGGATCTTGATGAGGATTCGCAAGCTGATTCAGATGATGAGGCGGGTCCCTCACGCCCATGGCGCCCAATAGTTCCTCCCTCCTCCACTCCGGAGGATGACTCGAGCATGATAGATCGGGATGAGATTATCATTGACACAGAGCAGTTTGGGGCTCACTCGACCAGGGGTGCAATGGCTTCTAAAGCTTTTTCCCTGGGGGCCCGTCTAGAGGACTTGATGCGTGCTGCCGGTTGTTCCTCGGATTCCACCTTCAAGAGATTATACTTAAAACCGGTATGGGAGGTCGCTTCGTTGGTGGTAAGTAAACTTTAAACTAGCATAATCTGAGCCTCCGGTCCTGACATAGAATAGAAATTTGCCTAGCATCGTAACAGTATTAAGCACACGGAGGTGAGGATTATCCCACCCAGAGCACGGTCTTGTTTGAACCCACCCGTATGTTCGTAAGTAACAGCTTTTGGTTATTGGCACCAATGTTCTGGGTTATTGTGATTGATATTGTTGATTTTATTGCTGGCATTTGTTGAAATGTGGTTGACTGCTTTAAATGGGGCTTTTTAGGTCTCGCCTGACCAAGTGCATGCGCTGCTCTGGCGAGACATTTAGTAAGCGGGGTTTTGAAAGTGCTAACCCACGCTTTTGATGGCCTAGCGCTTGCATTCACGAGCGCGTGCACATGCGCCCATCTACCAGCTTTCACTGTCTGAGGTGCGATCTGGACCATGATGAGTTTAACTTTCGCGTTCCATTTTCGCGCACTTCCGTTCCACTTTTGCGAGCACACTCCTGTTCACGGCCACACGTCTTTTTTTTAATCTACTTTTGCACATGCACTGAGAGTGTATCAGTGCATATGTCTGCAGTCTCCTTCAGCCCTGCACTCCTCCTGGTCTCCAACTTTGCAATGTTTTGATTCACGCCGATCCTTCTCCTGCTGTCTATTGCATTTTGACCCAAACTCAACAGAGGCCCCCTTCGCCCCCCCTTTCCTCCTCAAAATGTGTCTGTCCTCTGACCTTGATTACTATCTGCTTTCCATTTCATCCGTCTCTCCCCGCTGCCTCACTGATTCCTCCATCCTGCCCTCCCACATTCCTCACTACTCAGTCAGGCTCTGTTCATCCTTGTGCCTCTCTCCCAGCCCTCCTTCTGGATATTGTTGTTGTGATCTTCTTTGGTTAATTTGCTGCTGCAAGACTCCTTTGCTATTTCTTGTTTCTGTCAGATGGCTTCATAACCCTTTTTTTGCTCTCTATGATAATGCTTATTTTCTAGAATTTTTTCCAAGTTGCCACTGACTTTGTTTTCTACTGTTTACTGCAAATATCTGCTTGGTGGCAAGCTTGTTTACAGTTTATTTATAGCGCGAGTCTAGGGCACTGGAACGTTTTACAACAGAACCGGTTTACGTTAACATTATTTCCTGGGCACAAAGAGAATACGTGTTTTGCTCAAAATCACATGTTGCTGAGCTGAAGTCGGGATTCGAACCTTTGTTTGCCAGTGATTCAAGGTCGGCAGCTAAATTTACAGGCCCATACTGGTGTGGGAAGTGTGTCCCCCTTTCTTGAACTATGGCCGCTCTCGTATTTGGGAGGAAAATAAATCCAGACTTCAGTCTCCACAAGTTTTTGAAGGGCAGCATCGTAACAGACAGCGTTTTTTTCTCGGCTGCCCCTTTAGAGTTCCTTGGACGTTTTATGTCCCGTGGTTTGCTGGAGGTGTCTGATACTTGCATCTGCATCTCCTGCAGGTCATAGGGGCACTGTTCAGGCGAGTTTCTCCAGCCCACCCCGAAGGAGGCCAGGCTGCGATAGGCCTTGCAAGCCGACTCAGCAGATGAACGCTGTGGTGAAGGTGGAAGGACAAGGATTAGCAAAGTGAGCAGAAATTAATTTACAGCGAGGCTGGGATTCTAATAACACTGATCACGCACAGAGGATTACGAGGTTTATTAAAAACCTGATTCTGAATTTCAGCTCATTAAGGCTACCTAAGTTTTAATCAGCGATGAAAGAAACGAAAAGCATGGGACCTGTGATACTAGCTGCAAAGGGGACAGTGTTAGATATATGGCTGAAAGCAACAACATTTTCTGTAACTTCTTTTATTAGCCTTTCACCTACAGGTAACTGATATGAAATATAATGCACACATCTTAAATGACCAAGCATTGGCATAGTCAATAGGTCTTGCCTTTGGGACCTTATAAGTGTTTAGCCATGCAACACTGTCATATGGTTACTGCGTTTCTATATATTGTTTTAAGTTAGCATGAGTTTATTAAATGTTTAAACAACATATTTTTCTTCGGCTTGCACACGAAACCTAATTGTTATTGTAGCTTTCAACCTAGACGAAAGATGTGATTTATTTGAGAATAATATGTTATTGCTCTGATATCAGTCGTGCTTGGTACACTTGGTACAAATGTCTGCACACTGAGAACTGCACCCTCTAAGAATAACCTAACACAAGGTTGCTGAAGGCCTTGTCCTCGCACCACATTAGACATAACACAAATAATGTTGCTGCCAACATTGGGCTCTACTCGGGTTTAAGATAGAGTTACAGGGAATGAATCAACACACTTGATGCTTCGCATGCAGAGAGCTGGTAGCTGTTGATGTGATCTGCTCCTACTGACCATTAGAGGTATGGGCCTGCCCTGCTAAAAACCCAAATGAGACCTTCTTAGATATAATATAATATGCTAATTAGGGTGCGCGAAATATAGGTGATACAGATTTCGCATTATAATATGCTATCACCGTTCGCTTACTATGGACTAGTGACTATGCTGTTAACTCTGATTTTTATAATATGTATGTTGATATTATATAAGATACTGCGTTTGAGAACTTTGCAATGAAAAATAAACATTTCAAACTTGAACGTGTGTTCTTTGCCTCCCAGTTTCGGTTTGCAATGATTATATAACGAAAGAGTGTTTATGTGTTCCACGATACCTGAGGTACCCTAAGTTCATGTTCTGGATTGTCTAAGTCATTGGGAAGTTATTACTACCAATGAGACACTGTAGCTAGCTTGGTAAGGGGATTTCTGAAACTAAGGGGAGTTTTGGGTCACCCTAACTCACCTAGGTTCTAGATCTCTGTGCACAGTTCTGTGGGAGAACGGAAACCCTGCTACATGGCGCCCATACGTTGTTGGCCTTATATCATGACACTCGAGTAGTATATCATTCAAACCTTAACCCCTTCATTCCCGTTTCCGGAAAACGGCAGTGTCGGAAAAACCTACCTATTTTTGAAATAGGTCTTTTTCAAGCTTGAATCTATCTAAAAACGGTTTCCTTGAATTACTACCCAGTTGTGCTACAAAGTAATCTTTGTTTTTTCACTTTCCTGTGCTGACATGGCACAAGCCGTGGACATCCCGCAGCATAGTCGCATTGCGGTGCGTGACCATTTGCGGGCTTATAATGTGCCTGTGGAAGGCTTGGCTGTTGTTCTGGTGGTGAGTGCGGAACATGCTTACCCATACGAACTGTTTTATTCGTGGGTGACATTTCCGGCGGTGAACGCTAATTCTGGTGTTTTCCACTCCTACACTGCTACGGCTGTACCGGCTGCGTATGCTCTGTACAGAGCACTGGAGGTTCCTATTGATGCTTGGCAGCATGGAGTTTGGTTTGGTGGCGCCCTACCACACGCTTTAACCGCTCCGAGGTTGGGTCCTTTGTCCATTCCGGGCACACATTGGCCCGCTTTGGCTGGATTCACTCCTCACCCTAATCGCGCCACTTGTGGTGTGGCTGATCTGCGGCAACATCATGAAGTCGCAGTGTCAGTGATTAGAGCGCTTGTTCATTACACTAGCCGTAATATTCAAGACGTAGCCCCTAGGGGTGCGCAGCTTCGTGCAGAACAGGCTGGTTTGAAAATCAATCCTGTCATGGTGAATTCCGTGATGGGCAGAAAGCCCCAGGACAAGGATGATTTTCCGTTCTGGCTTGCAGAGAAATTCGGCCAGTTAGAAGCTGTGTTTCCTAATACGAATCCCGGTGATAAGCACCGGATTCTTACATTAAGTTTACCGAAAGATTTGGCACCTGAACTTGTTGACTGTGAGACCTGGGGTAAGACTTTTGCAGAGGTCTATTCGAGGTGCTATGGCACCCCGTCTGTGACCAATCTGGGTGCGGTCCTTGAACGTGTTCAGGACGAACACGGACCGGAGTCGGCGGTTGAATTGGGTATGCGCCTGTGTGGCACCTTTGATGTAGTTTGCGATCTGATCCTTGCAAATGTCAAGGGAGATGCAGTGAACTTTCAGGTTGCTAACGCTTTAGCGTTAATTCCCGAGGCCGAGAGACCCCGTCAGTTGGCAAGGATTATTGTGGCTGCTTATAAAACGGTTGGCCGCAATGCAAAGGGGCTTAAGGCTTTTCCTGATAAAGAGAAAAAGCAGCCCCAGGGTCAGTCTTCGGAAACTAGTGGTCAACCTAAGTCCAAGAAACAGAATTGGCCTAAAAAGCAGAATCAGGGTAAGCAACAACAACAACAAACACAGGTTTCTGCTCCTGCGTCTCCGTTGCCTGCGCAGTCGGATCGTGTTTATGATTTGCGCGACCGCGCGATGATTAAATCACCTGAACGGTTTCAGGCTTCTGACCAACGCTCTCCTTGTTCCTTTCAGGACTCATCGGCTCCGTCAACCTGTGGTGGAGGGGGCGGCAGGGGACGGGGTGGCCAGCAAGGACGTGGTCAGCCCCGCCCGCGTAACGGTGGAGAGCAGCAGGAAGGCGCTATGCCCAAGAGACCACAGTTTGCCACAAAAAGTCGCCGCCCTGACAGCGCATCGATATGCCCCAGATAGTGAGAACGCGGCTTCGGAATCTGACGTGGGCTCTGACCTTGCTGGACAGCGCGGCAGAGATTACCATAGTGAGAGAGGCCCTCCGTCCACTGTTGAAGGTGACAGCGACTGACACTTATGTTGTAATTGAAACTGCCGATACGCATGTTGCTCCCTCTGAACGTCTTTTTGAAATTGTCCTGTTAATTGAAGGTGACATGCAGCGAACTGTAAAAGGGGTATTTTGGGAAAATCTTTCGTCTACGTATGACATTTTGCTTTCGGAGGCTGACTGGCCCCCACCTTTTGTTCTCGCAGCTCCGCGAGGGGAGGAGGTGATCCTCCCCAGTTTCGCGCACACTGTATCGAGAGTGGAAGCGCTGCATTTTGTAGAAGACTGGGCTCTGGCGCTTGCGCCGGCTGTGTACCGCAATCAGTGTGGCTGGGATAAATTGTCCCCAAGCCACGAGATTCCTTTACGGTCTCAGCCGCAGCCTCAACCTCAATATTCCATATGACGTGAAGCCAAAGCTTCCGTCGCGGCTATCCTTGAACAATTGGAATATCAAGGTGTAATTGAAAAGTGTGTGTCACCGATGAATAACCCCCTTTTTACTGTAAACAAGCCAGACGGCTCATATCGTTTGGTTTTGGATTATAGGCATTTAAACTCGCATTGCCGTAACTGCGCAGTACAGAATACTCATGGCTCTGCTTTAGTGAATAGTCTTGAGCGTAAACGGTTCAAAACCACCCTTGACATTTCCAATGGTTTTTATGCACATAGATTAGATGGTCTAAGTTCCCAATGGACCAGTTTTACATGCGGCGGTGTGCAAAAAAAAGTTCGGCGTCTCCCAATGGGCTATAAGAATAGTCCTGGGGTATTCTCCACCCGCATTGTCTCTCTTCTGGAGGGCATCGACCCAGTTGCTTGTTCGTATGTGGATGACATTTATCTCACAGACGACGATCTTTGGGAGCATCTGTGTCGAGTAAATAGCATAATTTGTAACTTTGCAGACATATGTTACAAGTTTAACTTTGCAAAGTCGCACATTGCAGAGTACACAGTGTTGTTTCTCGGCTACGAGCTTAACAACGAGGGAAAGGGGTTAGTGCCTCACTTCCTGGAGAAATGCGCACAGTTGCGCTCTCCGACAACACTGAAAAAATTACAATCTTTGCTGGGTTTTTTGAATTTCGGGAGGACTTACATTCCGGAATATGCCCAGCGTATCAAGCCTTTGTATGCTTTGATACAACCATCTTTCTCCAAATCATGCTGGCTGCCTGAGCATTCAGCCATTCTGCAGTCTTTGCAGGCTGATTTGCTCGCTTCTGAATACTTACAGACTCGTGATAACCAGACCAACCTGGTGATAGGAACTATCCCTGGGGCGGTGGGTTTCACATACCTGACTTTTAATGAAGGAGATACAGTACCTATTGCTTACAAGTCACACTTGTAAACTTCGGCTGAATTGCGTTTTTCCACTGTGGAGAAAGTTTTAATGGCTGTGCAGATGGCAATTCTTAAGGAACGTGCCCTGTCACAAGGAAAACGCATGTTGGTTGTTACCCCGTGTCCTGCCTTGGAGGCAGTTACGAAAGCCAGTGTACCTAATTCCAAAGCTTTGCACCCTCGGTGGATTCAGTGGGCTGCATCCTTGACATCCCAGGATGTCACGTTTATTTTTGACGCCACTTTACGGTCGCAGGAGTATTTACAGTATGCGTTTGTTCATCCTGCTCCTTTAGCAATGCGGCCGTTGGAGGATTTCCTTTGCATCATTTACACTGATGGTTCGGCGCAGGTTGCGCATGGCTCTAAACATGCCTACGTTTCCGCATGCGCCATTGTGGTCGGTGCCATGGTGAACGATGAGTTCAAGTCCAGTGTCGTGCACACGCAGACGCTTGGGGACTGCACCGCACAATCAGCAGAGCTTCGTGCTCTGATGCTTGCATTAGAGTACGCAGATCCTAGTGTGACGACTTTGATCGTAAGTGACTCTTACTACTGTGTCCAGTCTTACAATGAAAACTTGTTCTTTTGGATTCAGAATGAGTTTCGTGATTCAAAAGGTAGCACAATAAAACATAAAATGTTCTGGGTCTGAGTGGCGGAATTTAAAGAGAATTTGCTTCTCGTGTTTGTGATTCATACTCTCGGTCATCAGTGCGTGGGGGTCCACGCTGTTGGCAATTCGCTTGCTGATGAAGCAGCGAAGTCAGCGGTATCGAAATACTTAGTTGCAGCAGTTACGAGGTCCAAAAGCAAAATAGATGATGACATCTTGGCAGCTGTTGCTGCGACCGAGAAGGGAGGTAAATATCCTGTGGGGTTCCCTTCTAAGTACACATACCACTTAAGTCCCGATAAGGTTCCTTATGTGAAAATTCCTGATGTTGGTGAACGGCTAGTTCCCAACTCGGATCGCAGGGCTGCGTTGATTACAGCGGCTCATGAAGGTGTGGCGTCTGCTCATGCGGGCGACTCAGCCACTGTAACTCAGCTACAACAGAGGTTCTGGTGGCGCGGACTGTACAAACAGACGTGCGATTATGTCCTTCAATGTGACATTTGCCAGCAGATTAAACCTTCGACTGCAGCGCGTCCGCCTCAGACACAGTTGTACATCTCTAATAAACCACTTGGATGCGTTTATTTGGATCACTGCGGTCCATTTTCTTCTGATACTGCATACAAGTACATCTTGATAGCAGTTGATTCATGCACACGCTTTGTGTGGGTATGGCCACATCGGAGCGCTGATTCACGGACTGTCATCAAGGATTTGCGAGTCTTTATAGGGATTTTTGCCTGTGGTACCTTCCATTCAGATCAGGGTCCGGCTTTCGCCTCTAAGGCGTATAAGGATGCTATGGTTTCGTTGGGGGTCCAAGTCAAGTTTTCAAGTCAGTACAGACCCGAGGGTAATAGTGTAGTGGAACGAATGAACCGTGACTTAAAGCAATCTTTGACAGCCCGAGTTATAGGCACTGGCAGAAACTGGTTAGCCCACCTCAATGGCGTGCAGCGTGCGCTTAATAATCTCCCTAGAAGTCTCTGGGTGGGCGGACCCCGTACGAAATGCTCTTTGGTATCAAGATGTACGTCCCTGACCTCGATGGTTTAGACTGCAAGGCCCAGGCCTCGGCCTTTGACGTAGATGAACATTGCAATGTTTTACAGGATCTACAAAAGACCAGAGACAGTCTAGCAAAGGAACATTGCCCTCCACATCGGATGATGCGTTGCAGATCCCGGTAGTTGGCTGGCTACCCCAAGTTGGAGAACTGGTTCGAGAGAAGATCGATAACAAGAAAGAGTTTGGTCCCTCATATCGTGCACCGGTTCGAGTTCTTGGAGTGAAGGGCACAAGAACAGTCATTTTACCACCACTTCCAGGTCGTAAGGAAAAAAAGATTTATTTCTATTGACAATGTCAAGACACACAGGGTGGCCGATTCTTCATAGCATGACACCGGCTGTATCCTGTCCTTCCATGGTGAGGCACTCTGTGCTGGCTATTACATCTGGTGCAGAACAGGAGGTGTCACTCGAGATGCCTGCCATATCCAGTCCTTTATTAAATACTATTCCTGTTACTAACATTGATGAGCTGAACTACACCTATCCTGCCGATTTATCGATGCCTGATTTGCAGACTCGTTTGGCGGACCAGTCCAGATTCTCTTTTGACTCTGTTTCGGAACTTTCAAAGAAACCCTCAACTATTGCGAAATATGCCACGTTGTTTAAAAAACATTTTTTAATTCCCCCTTGGACATACATTTGGTTGATCCTATTTTCATTTTACCTTTTTATGTCAATTGGTTTTGTGTTTTATTTTTTCCGCCTGATTGATGGTCACTACGTTAAAGAAAGAACAGGAATTCGGTACCTTAACGGAACATTGGCCCCTCTTTCCTCTTCACATTCAGCACACAGACTGAAACGAAACTTGAATACAGTCAACATTACTGCTTGGCCTGTTCTTGATGGTATTGTGTGGGATGCGGTTAGATTTCAAATACATGGGCCCACTGAAGTGATTAATGTTCCGAATGTGCTTAGAGTAAACATGGGAGATGTGATTAAACAAAATATAAGTTCTGATGATTGGGATATTCAGGCCGTAGAAGCATTATTTTCTGATTTGAAATACTATGCGGCTTTTGATGCTGAAGACTTATATTTAGATTCTATTAATTATGGTGATTTGTTTTGCTTCCAACATTATGGTAATCATTTTCTCCATACGACGAATTCCAGGAGGGTTGCTGTGAATTACACGCAGTGGGAGCACTACCCAGCTCCTTTAATTGGAAGCTCTGGTACATTTCTGAAAAAATACAGTTATTTTACAGATTTCAGTCAATCAAATCCTGAGTCATTTTATTTCAGGATGACAGAAAAGTCCATGTCCAAAGTTAGACTTACCGATACAAAGTTGCTGTATTCGAAGTCCTTTCTAGACAAACTGGCTTTAGATGGCTACGAGTTCTGGAAGGGAATAATTGACCTTAAATCGGTTTGGGGTACCAAAGATTGGCAGGTACAAGGCACTGAGGCTTTGCACCGTGCATGTCTCATCCCAAATCACATGTTTCTAAATTCTACTATTTCCCAAACAACATGCTTTGGATTGGCTACTTCTAAAAAATACACCAATTATCCCCGAATTAGAAGAATATTCAGGTTGGGGTAATTTTTCTGAATTGTCTATTCATGAGATACAATCTCTAATACACAATTCGTCCTTTAATGTATCCAGCTTGGATCCAAAAGGTTGGCTGTTGTGGCAAAAGAGTTCTGATTCTTGCCAACGTCGATTTCTGGGGTTGGCTGAAGGGTTCACACAAGTGCGACCAGATCCCCGTTTTGAAACTGATTATACTGTCACCACTTACTCTGTAGGGAAATTGTGTCAGAATTGGTTACAACATTCCACGTTAGCTGCAGTTAAACTACATCTGTCTCAGTTAACTGAAAATGTGGATTTGAATGATTTTATAAAAGGCCCAGCTAAGGGTAGATCTAAACGGTGGATTTATGCTGTTTACAATGAAATTTGGAAAGTGTCTCAAATTGAGGCTGCTAAGCGCCTAAGGGCAATTGACCAAGCAAATTTGGAAAAAGTACTTGCAGTGGTTGATAACAGTATTACACATTAAACAATATTGTTTCTTCTGTTGTTGACATTGCGCATGATGAAATGTCCGTATTATATCATGGTCAAAATCAATTGCGTTCTGTTATGCAGTTTGCCTGGACACTACAGACTCTGAAGGCTGGTCGAGTGCCTTGGAGTTATATGAACGTCTCATCACTATTTGCCCCATTTAATTTGACTGACAAGCAGTGCATGCTTTCCATGCGAGATGCATCATTTTCTATGTTACACATTGAGAAGTTAGAATCTTTGCCATTCTCTGTGGCTGAGGCGGCTGCTGCTACATGGCTTATCCATGGTATTATTACTTTACCATTTGCTCTGTATAAATTTACAAATTGTATGAGATATATTGCTGTAGGGCGATATGAACCACTGGGAAGTGCTTTCCTACATGAGACATGGTCTTTACCATATACATACAGATGTCTGAAAGAAGGAAAGGAAGTGAATCTGAATGGTGAAGAATGCACACAGTCGCCTGACCGTTCACTGATATGCAGGCACATCCAATTGCATGGTTCTTGTAATCAGGACAGGCCAAATTTAGCCTGTGTTTTAAAAGGCACACCGGTTCCTGCTATAGTTCCCACATTCACTTTATTGTCTAACGGTAGTTATTTACTTTTGAACAACGAAATGTGTTGTGGGTTAATGGTCGGTATCGCATATGTGGTTACTGTATCAGAACGTGTGGTGTGTTGCAAGAACGTGTTATATCCACCCACGCATGGGAGTTCAGATGTTTCCATTTGGCCGCGAATCCCAACCTTGAGAGCAGAATTCAATGGTTTAAGCTGAATAAGAGCCCTATTGTCTCAAAACGAAGTGGCCCTGAGCTCGGCCCGTGAAACTTATGTCCTTCACATAGCTAACACACGCACAGAGGTGCAGGCACTTTTAAATACTGATTTGCCTTTTCATTTCTGCGAGCTGGTTCATCAAATCTTTAATGCCTCCTCCACGTCTGGCCTAGCACATTTTTTTAAATTGGTTAGCAGTGGTCTCGTGACTACGTTTGAAAAAGTATTTGGTATTATCCCCGCGTTTTTTCATTCTATATTCGCAAGCTTGTTTGGCGGATTCCCTGTTTTGCTGGCTTTGGCTGCAGGTGTTCTGGTGATATTTTGCTTTATAAAACATGGATACCCATCCTGCACAAGAAAACGCTCAGCCCCTACTGATGCTGTTTCGCAACCGGATGCTTGATTACTATGGCTCCTTGCCGCTTGCGACTTTAAGCACGGCTTTTGGATTATCGTTTCGATTTTCATATGTGTCCAGCCTGTGTTTCATTGCCTGAGCTGTGATTTCGACTGGGCCATTGATTTGTGTCTCTGCTTACCGACTTCTCCTGACGTCGATTTTGATCAGCTGATGAGCCCCGTAGTTGCTCACGAGTTGGTTTGTTCTGGCGAAAGGGTTATGGCCGTGGCAGCGATGCATGGACTAATGGGTCAGTGGGACATATCCGCAGCGGCGCATGACTTTCTGGCACATAGCGTTCTCGAGAACCCACTGAGTTGTCCTCTGATGTTGCTAGAGGATTCGGTGCTGGAGGAGCACGTATGTTCTTTCCCATTACTTAATTGGATGGCTGAACTGTTTTCGGATGATGACAGTGATTTCATGTTGGAAGCTGTGGCTACCTATTTTGCATATTCTATCCACCCATGAGTGGCTTTGGAGACTTTCACTATTATGGCACGTGACTTTTTAGTAATTCTGAATGGTGCCTTTTCTATTACGAACATTGGACTTTGATATATTGTGGGCCTATGATTTTATAAATGGCCTCTGGTTCAAGTTTTTTTTTTATTTTTATATTTTTGTGTGGCCACTGTAGGCATTCATACATATTTTGTATTATTGATTTTTATATACATTTACATACATTTAGCTTGGCTCAATACTGTTGAACTCTGCTTTCATGTTTTGCCTTTCTTATAGTATTGGCTTAAAATTTCCCTTTTTTGACCGTCCTCGGATCATTGGGGGGGTGTCATATGGTTACTGCGTTTCTATATATTGTGTTAAGTTAGCATGAGTTTATTAAATGTTTAAACAACATATTTTCCTTCGGCTTCAGTTTGCACACGACACCTAATTGTTATTGTAGCTTTCAACCTAGACGAAAGATGTGATTTATTTGAGAATATTATGTTATTGCTCTGATATCAGTCGTGCTTGGTACACTTGGTACAAATGTCTGCACACTGAGAACTGCACCCTCTAAGAATAACCTAACACAAGGTTGCTGAAGGCCTGATCCTCGCACCACATTAGACATAACACAAATAATGTTGCTGCCAACATTGGGCTCTACTCGGGTTTAAGATAGAGTTACAGGGAATGAATCAACACACTTGATGCTTCGCATGCAGAGAGCTGGTAGCTGTTGATGTGATCTGCTCCTACTGACCATTAGAGGTATGGGCCCGCCCTGCTAAAAACCCAAATGAGACCTTCTTAGATATAATATAATATGCTAATTAGGGTGCGCGAAATATAGGTGATACAGATTTCTATAGATTTTGCATTATAATATGCTATCACCGTTCGCTTACTATGGACTAGTGACTATGCTGTTAACTCTGATTTTTATAATATGTATGTTGATATTATATAAGATACTGCGTTTGAGAACTTTGCATTGAAAAATAAACATTTCAAACTTGCACGTGTGTTCTTTGCCTCCCAGTTTCGGTTTGCAATGATTATATAACGAAAGAGTGTTCATGTGTTCCACGATACCTGAGGTACCCTAAGTTCATGTTCTGGATTGTCTAAGTCATTGGGAAGTTATTACTACCAATGAGACACTGTAGCTAGCTTGGTAAGGGGATTTCTGAAACTAAGGGGAGTTTTGGGTCACCCTAACTCACCTAGGTTCTAGATCTCTGTGCACAGTTCTGTGGGAGAACGGAAACCCTGCTACAACAGTTGATGTTGTTGCACCAAGGATATTGTGGTGGATAACTAAACACTTATAAGGTCCCAAAGGCGAGACCTATTTGCTATGCCAATGCTTGTTGTTCTTAGAAACCCTTATGCTGTCTCTGCTTTTTTTAAGGGAATGACTGTTCGAAACAGGACCAATGAGATGTGGCGTGACTTTTGCGAAGAAAGAGGAGGGACCGTCAAAATGGAAGGACCATGTGCTGGTTATGGACTTATTGTGGAACCTCCCTTGGTGTTATGGGAGTTGAAGTTTTTTATTCATGTTTTTACTCATGATTTTATTCATGTTTTTCTTGCCACAATTCAGAAAAAAGGATAATGTAGTTTTCTGGCTGTTATGTAATTTAAATTTTACATAAAGACGGACAGGGGGCGTGGCCAAGATGTCGGCTTAGGTGGACATGCTTTCCGGAGGCTCCCTGTCCCGGACCTCCATGCCCTACCTAATTTGCGGACCACCCTGCAGCCGGACCTAGGGGTTGGTGGTCGGAGGTGGGGGAAGCACACGGAAGGCGACTGAAGTCGCTGGCAAGCGGACCGGCGAGACAAGAGAGCTGACAAGCGGGTTCGCGCTAGGAAGGGCAAGCGGCGGCCCGTCTCCCGCCTTGTGGAGAGCCCAGAGGGGTCCGTGACGGCTCTACCGGACCTGTAGAGGTCGCCGGAGCTGGCCAAGGCATCTGAGGTGCTCCTCAGGAGGTGTGCTCCGGATCTGCCCCAAAGGGCCGAAAGAGAGGCCCGTGCAAGGCGTCGCCAGGTGGCCCGGCCAGAGTCTGCAGGAAAGGCCCCGGCTGTGGCCTTGCCGTCAGAGGTGAGGGAGATCCGGTCGGCGTGTGCAGCCCGATCCCCGCCCTGAGGAGGAGCCTGGAGGGACTGCGACGCTACTGCGGCCTCGAGAGGAGACGTCGGAGCTGCCCAGGACGATAAGGAGGTCCGGAGTTGACAAGGGCCGGTTCTGCCCCGGGACTTCGGGTGAGCGGCGAGGGGAAGGAGACGCCGGGGGGCCCAGCTGGAGACAACAGGAGAGGCCCCGGCTGCGGCCTAGCCGGCGGGAGAGTGAAGCCCCGGAAGGTAGGAGCCAGTAGGGGCAAGGCCTGCAGGCAGGAGGCACCTCCACCCCAGGCGGAGGGTGAGACAGAGCTCGCAGCGCCAGGGTGACCGGGAGAGGACACGCGGAGGCTTGGGCCTGAGTGGCGGAGGGGCCGGGCAGGTCGAAGAGGAGAAGGACGGGAGGCCATGACGTAGGACTGGCAAGTGAAGGCTACCCGGCCTCGATTACCGGGCACACCGACAGCTTCGGCCCCCCTTGGGAACTCCTTACCACCGAGAAGAGAGGGCATACACCGGGCTGGCAGGGGACACTGGTGGCACCGGGGTCCGGTGTTGAGGTACCAAAGCTTGAGCCGGTCGGTCCGCAGCCATTACACGCTGCAGCTGAGGGGCTAGAGGCCGAGGAGAGCAGGCCCCGGAAAGGAGCGAGAGATCGGGGGGCACAGTCCGGTCCCCCCGACAGTGACTGCGGTCCGCGCCTGAAACGGAGCCTGACTATCACAGGGGGGCCCCCCTGTGGAGCCACAGATCAAGGAATCTGAGCCTGAGGCGACAAGCGCTTATACGACACACTGTGAGTTGTGGTCCCCGATCCCAGGGGCAGAAGGACCACCTGAAGCCGCAGCGGGACTGGTAGCGCCAGGGGGCCTCGAGGGATATCATCGGCTTGGGGGCCTGGGGACAGTGCGCCACTGACGGCTCGCTGCGTGAACTGGCCGTTCTAGGATCCTGGCCCGGGCGCTTGCCCGGACGGATCGACTGGGCCCCCAGCAAGCAGGCGGAGAGGCCGGTGGTGTAGGGGCCAATTAGGAGAGAGAAGATGGCGGCCGCCAATCGCAAGGGGAACCGCAGCGTCACAGACTTGCTGTCGAAGGGGAACTCCAAAGCTGAAAAAAGTCCGGACAAAACAGTTCAAGGGTCCCCCCCTAAGGGGACTGACCGTTAAGGGGGAGAAGCCCCGGTGACCAAGGCCTTCATGGAGGCACTCTTCGCCTCCCTTAAGGAGGACATTCAGTCCCTCCGACAGGACATGGCGGGGGAATATAAAGAGCTTCGCCGAGATGTTGATGAACTTGGGGAACAAGTGGCAGCGAACGAGCTCTCCGGTCAAGCTAGAAGCGAAGAAGTGGAATTCCTAAGACAGGAAATTGTCTGGATTAATGAGCAGTAGACTGACCTCCAGTCTCACACGGAGGACCTAGAAAATCGTTCCAGGCGGAACAACATCCAGGTTCGAAATGTACCCTCCTCTGCAGAGGGGGGAGATGTTGCAAGCTATCTACAAGGACTATTCTGGACCGTGCACGATGAAGGAAATGACTTCGAGATCCGCATTGATAGAGCTCATCAAGTGGGCCCTGACACGTAGATCCCGGGGTCCTCCCCCTGACATTCTGGCCTTTCTGCCCGATTACCCTTTAAAAGAGCGCATCCTGAATGCGGCGCATCTCAAACAGCCCATTCAGTATCAAGGCCAAGCTCTGGAACTTTTCCAAGATCTTTCGGTGATCACGTTACAAAAGAGAAGATCCTTAAAACCAGCAACCACGTTTTTCCGCAACGAAGGGGTCCAGTACTCCTGGGGCCACCCCTTTCGACTGATCTTCCGATGGAATGGAGCCCTCCATCAATTGCGCTCCCTGAGGGACACTTGCTCAGTACTGGGAATTCCATACGAGGAGAACCGACCAGGAGACGACGAATGTGGAGGCTCCTCAGGGTCCCCACCCAAATCCTCTCAAGCAACGAGCGACGGCTGGCAGAAGGTACGACGCGGCCAACCGTCGATGAAACCACTCAAGCCTGACCAAAAGACAATGGAACAGGAAAAAGCAGCAGCAATACAGGAAGTTTCCAAGGACACGGGGGCAGGCTCCTGAGATCTGGTGAGGGGGTCATACACAGATAAGTATGGCACTAGGAATGGGGAATGGGGCGGGGGGTCTCGAGCCGTCGAGCCGCCACTGCCAACTACCTCTTGCAAGTACTCTTTGACTGCAGTTTCGAACTGGTGTTATTGGGACCGGAGTCATGGTCCGAATTCTTAGTTTCGGGTTGGGGAATGTTGTTCCGTTATCCTGTTGGGAGGGGTTACGGGGGGGGGACTATGTGGTGTTGATATGGTGCAACGGTACTCCCGGGGCCTTCTACTGGCTGTGGATCGGGGGGTAGAGGGGGAGCTCCGACAATGGAGCGTTGACGGAGTGGATGGGGGGAACAATCTTGGCACCGAAGCAGGGGGGGTCTGCAATGCGGGCTGGACATGATGGGAGAAGAAGTGCCTGAGAACGGGAGGGCGGGGCATGGGAAGGCAAATATAGAAGGGATGACAGGTTTGACTTAAAATGCCTGTTATGATCGGAACCTGGAATGTTAAGGGACAGAACTCCCCGCAGAAGCGCCAGAAAGTTTGGAGATATGTGATAGATCAACACTTAGATATTGTAGCACTGCAGGAAACACAGCTCCTAAAGGCAGAACACCACCGACTTAAGCACAAAAAATACCCCCTTATATATAAAGCCTCTGCGACCACTAAACAGAAAGGTGTAGCGCTGCTTTTCAGCTCGGCCACACAGTTCCAGCCGATGTGCACACAGGGCAACAAAGAGGGGAGATGGCTGATGGTCAAGGGTCTTTTGAAGGGTAAACTGTGCACTTTTGTATCGGTTTATGCCCCCAATACTGGCCAAAAGAATTTCTTGCTTACACTTCTGGGTAAAGTGACAGACTTTGCAGAGGGTCCTATTTTCCTCTTGGGAGATTTCAACTTGGTCTGGCACCCAACTCTGGATAGTACACACACTAGAAGATCTGACATGGGCACATTCCCGGACACTATCCAGACGCTTATTGGGGACATGGGGCTTCTGGACACTTGACGATTAGCGCACCCAACCACCCGTGACTACTCGTTCTATTCCCATGTACATCAGACCTATTCACGGCTCGATTACATCTTTCTTAGCCAGTCCTTGCAGGGCTACCTACAGGACGCGAAGATCCTCCCCATCTCCGTATCCGACCATGGGATGTACACAATTTTTTTAACCTGGCTTGGTAGTGCCCTGAAACCCGCACGTTGGTACTTCCCAGAAGCATTAATAAGGGATAGGGAATCGTGCACGCAGCTGAGGGAGGCTATTAGGGAGTGCTTCTCCTTTATTGACCCGGAGGAGACCTCGGAGTACAATACCTGGGACACGTTCAAAGCGGTTTTGAGGGGTAAATGCATTGCACTCAACTCAGCTCTTAACAGACAGCGCGCTAAAGAAAGGGAAAGCTTGGAGCAGGAGCTGACGACGGCCGTGCAGACCCACAAGCAGACACCTACCAGGCAGACACTACGCACACTCACGGCCCTTAGAGGCAAACTGCGGGCCATCTATAACAATAGAGCGGAGTTCACCCTCCTCAAGCTGTGCAGTCTATCTTATTCCCAGGGTAACAAGGTGGGGAAACATCTGGCCAGATAATTGAAGGATAAAAGAGAGAGAGAATATATAGGGGGAATACGTGACAGGACGGGGACCCTACTCCACAGAGACGAGGACAAGGCAGACCTCTTCGGGACGTTCTATGCATCTTTATACACAGCGGATACTCCCGACACTGAACATCAACGCGCTTTTCTAAGGGACCTACCCGTCCCACAGGTTTCCCCGGAGTGGAACGAAGTCCTCACAGCCCCCATCACCCTAGAAGAAGTCCAATTGGCTATCAAATCTCTCAAGGCCCACAAGGCGCCTGGAACAGATGGGTACACTGCAGTCTTCTATAAGACCTTTGCGTCTGAAGTTGCGCTTCACCTGGTCCGACTTTTCAACCGTATGGCCACGGATGGCAATTCTGCAGCCTCCATGACGAGGCGGTAATCTCGGTGATCCCCAAGCCGGGCAAGGACCCTTCCCACTGTGCCTCCTACAGGCCCATTGCCCTCCTTAACGTAGACGCAAAACTATACTCCTCCATACTGGCCAAGAGACTGTGCGACCTTATGCCGCTTATCGTCCACCCCGACCAGTCCGGCTTTATCAAGGGGAGGCAAACACATGACAACACTAGGCGCATTGTCCTTTTAATAGAGAAGGCCAACAAATTTAAAATTCCTGCGGTGTTAGTCAGCCTTGACGCCGAAAAAGCGTTTGACCGCGTGGATTGGAGTTTCCTGTGGTCCACCTTGATGAGGTTTGGTTTCTCCCCCAATTTATGACAATGCTCCAGGCCAACTATCGAAACCCAAGCTCTAAAGTCTTGGTCAATGGGGTGCAGTCAGCCTCCTTTAGCCACTCAAGAGGGACTAGACAGGGTTGTCCTCTGTCCCCCCTACTCTTCGCCCTCAGCATAGAACCCCTAGCTATAGCGGTCAGGGCACATCAAGGGATAGAGGGTCTCCCTTTCACCGGAGAAGCCCACAAAATCTCGCTTTTCGCGGATGATGTCCTCCTCTCTCTGTCCAACCCGTTGGGTTCCAGTCCTACATTCTTAACCTAACCCTTTCTCAGGCGGAAGCCTCACAGCTCCGAGCGCTCTCACCGCTGGACTGGGCACCCTCTTCCATACAATACCTAGGGGTCCAGCTGACTCCCAAGGTCGATCAACTATATGCGGCCAATTTCCCCGTAATCCTCACCCGCATCCAAAAAGAACTGGTACGTTGGAAGCCGCTTTTTCTCTCTTGGCTGGGTCGCATACATGCTATCAAAATGACCCTCCTACCTAAACTGCTCTATTTATTCCAGGCACTCCCTATAGAAATGGAGGAGGATTTCTTTGCACACCTAAAGTCAATGATCCTGAAGTTTGTGTGGCAGGGGGGACGGGCTCGTTTCTCATTTTACATGCTAAGATGCCCACAAAGGGAGGGGGGAGCTGGTCTTCCCGATCTTCGCCTATACTATAAAGCGGCCCAACTGCGCATCCTGGTTGAGTGGGCGCAAATGGAATCGGAGAAACACTGGCTCCATATGGACCGCAGCGTAGCGGGCAGGAAGATCTGGGTTTTGATCTGGCGCGACAGAAAGGACAGACCCCGCAATGCGTACATCAGCACCCCGACCCGCACCACCCTAAAAGTGTGGGACTCTGTGGCGGAGAGGGAGGGCTGGACGTCCTTCCCGTCGCCACTCACTCCAATTCACTTCACCTCTTCCTGTCCTCCGGCGCTTCGAGAAGGGCCGTTTGATGCCTGGAGGACGGGCGGATGTCTCGCACTTACGCACCTGTTCCACAACTATGATCCACTTACTTTCAAGAACTGCAAAAGGGACTATGGGGTGGGGGATCAGGAGCGCTATCACAACGCGCAATTACTTCACTGGGCTCTCGGGCCACAAACTAGGGAGGGTGCCACCAGACCTCTTACCGGGTTCAAATTATTACTCCTCAAGGCTAAATCCATGAAGGGGGCAATTTCGGCGCTGTATAAGCTCCTGCTCTCCACGTAGACCGCCCCGCGGCCGCGCTATACGTCCTGGTGGGAGGGCATGGCTAAGCGGGACATTGGGGAGGAGGAGTGGACACACCTGTGGGCAGATATCTTCCGCTTTAACCGCTCCACGACGCTGAGGGAGGCACATTTGAAGGTGATGGCAGACTGGTACCTATACCCATCTAGACTTGCAAAGATCTTTCCAGGTACATCGGATAGGTGTTGGAGGGGGTGTGGCCTTTTGGGAGACTTCCAACACATATGGTGGGATTGCCCCTCTATTAGGCCGTTCTGGGAGGAGATCCTTGCTCAGATAAAATCCATTTTAGGTTACCCGGTCCCGACTACGCTGGCAGAAGCTCTACTTGGCATTTGGGACCCCCTGCTAGAATACCAAACCAGAGCCGATAAAAGAATTATGTGGTTATGCTTGGGGGCTGCTAAATTAGCAGTTGCAAATGCATGGAGGAAGAGAGAGGCGCCCGCGATGTCACTGTGGCACTCCCGCCCATGGCAATTGCTCAGCTTGGAGCGTATGTCTGACATATCCCGAGAAGACTTTAAGAACTTTGAGTACCGCTGGGGACCACTGGTCTTGTTCCTTTCTAAGGGCCTACCATCTGCGGTGTGCCCCTCTACTCTCAGGGCCATGCATCTGTTCCAGATTTAAAGGCCTCATAGGGTTGACACGCTACTGTATGGCAATTCCACCACTGGGGGGGGGGGGGGGAGAGGGAGTGTGGGGGGTGGGGAGAGAGAGTTGAGGGATATGGGTTTGTTACTGTTTGATTCAAGGTAAAAACGTCCACCTTCAGGTATCCTGGTGCTCTGGGGACTCAACACTAGCGGAACGCGCTCGCTGGTATTGATGGGGCTTGAGAATTGGGAGAGCACTTTGTGTTTAAGGATTCTTGAGATGCAGCATTGCCCTTGTAGATTATCCCTTCTAGGCCCAACTGGGACTCAATCCTGACCACTCAAGCACAGAACATTACGGACTTAAGGAGAACAGTCCAGCCGTGAATTGGGTCCTTGAGAAGCATTGACCTCTTAGCTTGGCCATGTTGTACATGTTGTGCTCATTGTCTTGTGGGGCCCCTGCGTGGGCTTGTTGGCGAATGGTGCCCTAAATCTTTAGCTGTGGACAACAATAAAATCTGTTTGAAAAAATAAAATAAAGACGGACAAAGAAAAGCATTTTCCTCGCCTCTGTATCCTTAATAGAATTGAAACTTACTGTTACGATGCTAGCCAAATTTCGATTACCAACTTAAGTATGATTTTGTGTATTTTCTGTTACTTAAAAAAAAATTCAGTGGGCTTTATATGAGTGCTGCTCTTAATTATAGTGGGACTGGTAACTCAGTAAGTCACACCTAAAATTATAACAATTTTCAAAGTATATGTAAATTGGATAAAATAACATAAACATCTCACTAAAATAGGCATTCAAAAAAACTGCAGTGAATGGATAAAACATGCATGTGTTCAGTTTGAAAATATATTGTTTGATAAGGGAAATCTCTCCTATATTGGGAGGTCTTCCTACAGCTCTATATTAATGTGAATATGTATAAAACCAAATACACAAAAAAGATGGGCGGATGCTTGCAGCAAGTCTAACCACTGGAGGTAGCATTCCAACCCATCATTATTTTGCCTACCATGGCACCTCAGATTAAATCTACCATATGCAAACCAGTCTTGACCCTGCCCAAAACTGCTAAGCCAGGTGCTCTCTGAACTGCAACCCAAAACGGGTTTGCCCTGATTGGGCTCTTCAATTAGGTGTAGCTTGGTTCACGTGGCACAGTGAGCAAGGTACCCATACCTGGGCTTACCCTAGGCAACTGAAGGCGGTACATAAAGCACATAACAACTGATGAGAGAATGCTTGCAATAAGTCTAATCACTGTAAATCGCTCAGGGTAGCTTTCTAATCCATCATTATTTTGCCTCCCTGGCCACCTCAGATTATACGTAGCTGTCTGTAAATCAGTCTTGACCCTGTTCCAATAGAAATCGTCCAGCCTGAACTGCCTAGCTAGTTCCACTGAAATGGAACACAAGTACCCCAAGACCAGTTTTGCCCTGATTGGGGCTCTGCAGTCAGTTGTGGCTTGGTTCCTGTGGCACAGTGTTCAAGGGACCCCCTTCTGGTCATCACCCGGGCAAGTTAGGGTTGTGCATCAGACACATAAAAGCTGATGGGAGGAAGCTTGCAATGCATCTAACCACTAACAATTGCTTGGGGTAGCATTCCAACCCATCATTGTTTTGCCCACCCTGCTGCATCAGATTAGATTTAGCCACATGCAAATCAGTTGTCAATCTGCTCCTATTGGGACAGTCCAGTCTGAACTGCCAAGCCAGGGCCTTTCTGAACTGAGTGCTTGCCAGTAGTTAGACCTACTACAAGCATTGTCCCATCACCTTCAAGCATGGTGGTGGTTCAGCACTTCACCTCCTTACCCTCGGACACCCACCATGGTGGCCCCTGAGCTCAATCTTCTACCACCTTACCTACATCACAGCAGGTTCAGTGCTCCATGTTCCTTTTCTACTGGTCTCCCATACTGCGGGTTTCAACCCTCTACCCCCAGGTGACATCACAGAGGCCTTCAGAACCTCAAATGAAGCAGCACGTCATGCAGCAGCTCGAAGATCTACTGGTTCTGAAACCTTCAGTTCAATATTCTTGCCAACCTCAAGTCTGTGGTGAGGTTGCGCCGGGTATGTCTGACAGACATGAAGCACAACAGGGTGGGTACATGCTGTGCAGCAGGCAGGGCAGTGCCAGTGAGCTGCAAGGCAGGGCCAGGTACAAGACCAAATGAGCCAAGATTTGTCAACAGCACACCTCTCCCTCATCCACAGCCCGCCCGCTGAGTGAGGCATGTTGTAATGACACCACCACAACACGGTATCAAGTTGTAGACTTTGTTAATTTGTTGACAAGCATATGGTGGGTTTCTCCCTGCACCAGTCACAGCAACTGATGCTGGTAGAATCCGCAACCACAGCGTTCTTCCCCAGAACCTCAGTATGTCATACTGAGGTTCTACATTACAATACATCCCCTTCCCTTGTACACAAGAGTAGACACAAAAATAAACTAAAATTAAATACATAAAGAAACAAAAAACATTAAAAACATGACATCATCTGTAAGAAAATTGCAACAAAATTACAGAATATTGTTGCCGTACATGAAAGAGCCCGTAAAGCAGAAGACATGAGACACAGCTAAGGCTTAGTAGAGCATAATGTACTCCTCCAAATATTGGGAGGTCTATGAAGTCTAGAAGTGCGGCTTCCTTTAACCCTGCACATGAGGTACGAAACCGGTGTGCATGATCCCTCTGGCATCACCACTTCCACCTCCACACTCAACACGCCCACTCTCTTCTCCTACCTTGTTGCTGACCAACTCCTCATCACTCATTAGCATGAAACCGTTTAAGCCCGCAAGCAGGGGCTCAACAGTAACTTTACATTCTCTCCCATCCCCACGCTGCCCTTTCTGGTACAATGCGACTTTTCGTTTATTGCACTTGTTATCTTTGTCCAACACTACATACCTGTCATACACCTGCTGGATTCTGAACAGGCGCCAAAATTTACTTAAACCCCTGCTTACCTTTCAATGCCTAATCTTGACCCAGTCACCAACACACACCCTCTCTCTTCTTACACCCGTCACATCCCCAATCCCTTTTTGATCAGTACCAATGAGCCTTTTAGTTCCCTGCTTTTTTCCCCAAATTTCTTTAAGGGCAAAACATTGGTCACACAATGAACTGTGGTGCGATGAGCCTATACCATATCACCTACCGTAGCCTTGAAGTCCTTCCCACTTTGGATATCCATAGATATGGTGCCCCTAACCAATCGGTTAGCCCTTTCCACCATGCCATTCGCCTGGGGTTTTTTAAGAACAGTGTGATTATGTTTAATGCAAAAAAATTCCAGAAAACATTACAGGTTCTCAATATTCCCATGGGAAGATTGTACACCTGTCTTAAGTCTCTTCTCACTCTCTCCATACACCTCACAGTTCTGCACCCATGAAGTGATTTAAACATTCATACATGGCCACCAAAGGTTTTCCCTCAGACATTTTCTGGTCATCGTTTGCCCCTCGTGAGCCAGCTTAAAGATCCTATGCTTCAATCATTCTGGTGGCACGAATTTGTCATTTCTCATCAGTACATCCTTGGCACTTGTAAAAGTAAATTCATCCAGAATTTTCACAAACGGTCCAGTAGACGGAGGCACCATGCTCTCTCTATGCCCCCATACAAACCCATTTGCCCCACATTCTGAAGAACAGGATCCAGAAACGTCCACCATTCTTCTGCCGATAATGAATCTCCCACGCATTCTTCCACATCACACAGTGATGCCACAGCTCCTTCCCTTACCCAAGCTGAAGTATTATGATTGTCCACCCTCTGACCACTCCAAAGATAAGCATGAGAAGCTTCTGCGTTCTTCCACCCTGGTATGTGTTCAATTTGGTACTTATACTCTTGAAACCTTGAAGTTACCCTAGCACAGCCTAGCAGACCCCTTGCCAGCCCTACCAGGTCTCAAAACTTTGACCAAAGGTTAATGGACTATACGAATGCAAAAAGTAAGACCACATAAAAAGGTCCTAAAATGCTCTACAAACCAAACAGCAGCTAAAGCCTCATGCTCTATGACAGAATAGTTGCTCTCACAATCTGTCAGAACGCATGACAAAAGCCACAGTCTTCTCTGTACCAACATGTGCCTGAGAAAGAACAGCCCCCAAACCGCACGCACTTGCATCCATAGTTAAAAATGTTTTGAGACGCGCGGCAGAGTGATGGCTGCGATTTGAGTTAACTCCGGACCCGCCAGCCCGAAACCCATCATTCCGCCAAACTCACCCGAGTCCAGAAGTGGCCAAGACTCTGCCGGTCTGCTATTCAGCCCAATCGCGCTCAAACAGATGACAACATCTTGCATCTGCGTCCTCGAGTGCTCTTGGTGTGCCCCCACATCGGAACCGTGACCACGCCGATGTGGGGGCGCACTGCCGATCTACACCGCGGCTCGCGGTCTTGTCTGCGAGGAGTGGGCTGATTTGAAGCGGCTATAGAGGCGATCTATCCTCCACCCTTGTGCCTGCGGTGCCCTGCTTCTGTGACGGTGAGTCCGCCTGCCCTTGGGGCAGACACTGGTCCTGCCTGTGCATCCTTGGGGCTTTGTGGTCCACCCCCACCCAGTTGGCGCCAGCGGTAGGCAGCAGCAGATCCTGAAGGAGCGGGAGTCTGGGACGGCTTGGCAGTGCTGCAGCCTAACTCTTTGGGGCTCTGTGGTGTCGATCTTGCTGCTGATGTGTGACCCACTGCTTGTTTGCATCCTGCGAAGGGGCTGGTGGAGACCTCGACGAGGACAGTGGCGTTTTCTGGCCTAAGTTCCACTGTTGTGGCCACAATGTTAGGGGGAAAGGGCCCCAGGGTGAGGCAACAAAACAAACTGGACAAGTATGCCTACTCAAAGGGCACTGTCCCAGAGTCTGCCTCCTGGGGGGGACCTACCAGTGAGTTGGAGATTAACATCCCTGAACTAACCTTGAAGGACATTATGGAGGCCATCGCAGGAGTGCGCACTTCCATGGAACAACGCACAGACGCCATTACAGTGGAAATGACCCTATTTAGGGCAGACCTCAATAAAACGCACAACAAAGTCAAACAGCTGGAGGTAACCCCAAAGAGCTTAGTAGACGATGTTTCGCAACTAAAAAATGAGGTCCAGAGCCTACACAACTTAAAGAAATTCACGGAAGAGAAGCTGGATGATTACAAGGCGCGCTATCCGTGCAACAACGTTTGCATCCTGGTTGTCCCGGAGAAATCGGAGGGGCATGCTCCAGACCTGTTTGTCGAGGACCTCGTGCTTCAACAGCTCAAGCCGAAGGGCCTCTCGAAGTTCTTTGTGGTGGAGAGGGCCCAAAACCCGGGGCGCTACCTCGTCCAATCATAGCGAGACTTCTGAACTTTAGAGATCGTGATGTAATATTGCAGAGTGCCAGAAGTTCACCGCCTCTCAAATATGAGAACTCTACTGTTACCTTTTTCCCAGATTTTACGCAAGCTATGCAGAAGCAGCGACGGTCGTTCTTGGCCGTTAAAAAAACACTCAGGGACAGGGGGCTGAAATACGCCATGCTCTTTCCCGCCCGGCTGCGGGTCGAAGCAAACTGTAAGGCCTGTTTTTTTTACCATCCGGAGGTGGCGGCTGACTGGCTGGAGGGCTGGAGAGATGCCAGAGAACACTACCCACGCTGATTATTGACCCATCGGTGCCACTTACTGGTTTGGGCCCGCTTGGACTGATCCCACGCGGGGGCCCATGTGTACACTGTCTGCTTAAGCCCCAAGAACCGTTAGCCTCGCGTTTGTGCGGATCTGTGCATGTGGGATCCAATGACTCTGTATTCTTGACTGTTGATCTCTAGCAGTCCCCCCATTGTGGACTGTTGTTTTATTTTTCTGTTTTCTCTTCCCTGGGTTCAGGGGGTGGGTGGAGGGTCGGGGGGGATGGAGCTCGCTTCCCCACACTTAGCTACTGTGGCACGTTGGGGTGACAGGCACTCTGCACATTTCGTTCATTGTGCTGATTCATGCCCGGTGTGCAGGGGGCTGGGAGGGGGGTGTAGGATCTGGGGTTGGGGGTTGTGGGGTGTTCACTGTTGTTTTTTCGGCATCACCGGCCTATTTCACTCTTGCCGTGGCCGGCTAAGGTGATGGAGGCACACGTAAATGCCGCTCTCTCGGAACATCTCCGTCGAGCTGATATACTCGACGCCACGCAGAATGGGTTTAGGGCAGGTCATAGCACGGAGACGGCTCTGCTTTATATGGTGGAGCACCTTCGCTCCGTGCTTGACGCGGGACAAACGGCAGCGCTGGTGCTATTAGATCTAAGCGCTGCCTTTGACACCGTCTCGCACCCTATCCTTCTGCAACGGTTAGAGGAGGCTGGTGTTACCGGCACTGCTCTCGACTGGTTCCGGTCGTTCTTAACCAACCGGGCCTTTAGCGTGACCGTCCCACCTTATCAGTCAAAATTCCATCCGTTGAACCTGGGCGTCCCCCAAGGCTCCTCGCTGAGTCCTACGCTGTTCAATCTGTACGTAAGGCCGCTAGCTGAGGTTGTCAAACAATGGGGTATGACCATGGTGTCATATGCCGATGACACTCAGCTAGCGGTCACGATCAGCGGGGATGCTGAAGTCGACGCTCCCAGGTTTCAACAAGGACTGAGGGCGGTCGCTAGCTGGATGACGCTCAATTGTCTCCAGCTAAACGCTAGTAAGACCGAGGTGATGGTATTTGGTAGACAACCGGAATTGTGGGGAGAGAGATGGTGGCCGGAGGAGTTGGGGTCTGCTCCCATCCCAGTCGCCGAGCTTAAGAACCTCGGGGTCTGGTTGGACCCTTCCCTCACGTTTGCATGCCACACTAAACGCACGGCTGCATGTTGCTTCGGCATCTTGCGTGGGCTCCGTCCTGTGCTAAAGTTCTTCGACGCCCCTACTCGGCAACTCATGATCCAAGCTACCGTCATCTCCAGGCTGGATTATGCGAGCTCTTTGCTGGCCGGGTTGAACGTAGCTGAGATCGGGCGTCTGCAACGGATCCAGAACGCCGCAGCGAGAGCGGTGGTAGGCCTTCCAAGATTCTGTCCTACCTCCAGCACCATACGAGCGCTGCATTGGCTTCCGGTGGCGCAGCGGATTCAGTTTAAGGTCCTCTGCGTCGCCTATAAGATCTTGAAGGGGTCCCCGGCAACGATCCTTACGACCCTCATGGCCAATTATATCCCAGCACGTCCCTTAAGATCGGCAGACCTTGAATTGGCCGTGGTACCACGCTTTAAGCGAAGCAGGGCCGGCGGACGCTCATTTCGAGTGCGGGCCGCTGCTCTGTGGAACTCCTTACCCCCGGCAATTCGCGCTATGAGCGATTTGCTTTCTTTTCGCCGCGCTGTGAAAACATTTTTATTCCCTTAGTCATTTGCTTGTGCTGTTTTATTTAGTTGTGTTGTGTAGCTGCCTTGTCGGGCGCCAGGACGCTCCTTAGCTGGAGCATCTGTGCGCCAAATAAAAAACCACATAACATAACATAACATAACATAACCTATTAATATGGCTTTGGGATACGGGACCACATTTAGCACTCCATTATGGGAACGCACTGTGACAAAAGTTTCACCTTAATTAGTTGGAACGTGAATGGGCTGGGGGATAAGGTAAAGTGCACCATCATCCAGCAGTACATAAAACGGCATTCCCCAGATGTGGTTCTCCTTCAGGAATCGCATATTGTCGGAAATATGTGTAAAGCTCTAAATAGATGAGGATATAGGCTCCTTGCCCACTCGGGTTTCACCACTGGGTCTAGGGGAGTGGGCATCATGGCTAAAAACACCTTCCCATTTGCTGTTCAGTCTTCACACGCTGATGAACGCGGGAGGTATATCGCACTCACTGGCCAATGGAAGGGTAGGTCATTTACTCTGGTGTCGGTTTATGTCCCGCCAGGACTGCAATGTCAAACGTTTACGGATCTGGGTACTCTGCTCCTTTCCCTCCCAGAGGGCCTACTGCTAGTGGGGGGCGATTTTAATGATGTGGCATCTGGTACACTGGACCGCCAACCCCCTCGTGAGATGGGGTTCTCCAATAGTTGGCTCCCCGACTTCCTCAAGGCATTCGGCCTTTCGGACGCTTGGAGGGCATTTCACCACCTTTTTTTCTGGAGCTCACCATAGCTCTTCCGCATTGATTATTTACTCTTGCAGGCCTCTCAACTTCTACACTTACATGAGGTCTGTCACCTTGCACGCGGCATGTCTGACTATTCCCCTGTGTGGACTAGGTTGGTGCTGGGGGACCAACGAATTGACATGGTGGTGCCCATTAGCCCCTGGTACTTGCGAAGCCCCAAGGTTCGCACAGACCTGCAAAAGGTGATTGACTGCTATTTTCAGGAGAACCTTGGCTCAGTGGACTCACCACAGACACTCTGGGAAGCATTCAAGTCAGTTGTTTGAGGGGCAGCCCTCTGTCTCATAGCGGGAGTTAGGAAAGAAAACGCCAAAGAGCTTGAGGTGGTCGAAAGAGAAGTTCTACAACTGGAGGCAGACGTTGGGAGGGAGGCACCCAAGAGGCAGCACATCTCTTGCTATTAAAGATGAATGAGTATAAAGCCATTGCCACTGATTGTGCCAGGTCCTGGGGAGGGAGAGAGATGGTAAGGTGTATGAATGGGGGGACAAGGCGGGGAAACTCATTGCCTGGCTGGACAAGAAGGAAAGAGCCAACCGCTTTGTGCCTGAGCTGACGACCGATTCGGGTGCAAAGATCGTAGACCCAGTTCACATTGCCAACGAGTTCGCCGCGTACTATAACGTATATCGGATGCAGTTGTCCCTCCTCGAGGCAGACTCTGCTGGCCTCCTCAGAGACATCAAACTCCCGGTCCACTCCGAGGACGTTCGGAGCTATTTGGATAGTGACATAATTAATGATGGGGCATAATGGATTGCCCATTGAGCTCTATAAACTGCGTCCAGACAAGCTTGCCCAGCATCTGCTGACTATGTTCGAGGAAAGTGGGGGAGCTACCACCTGACCAGCGGCTGGCATTGATGGTGGTCATCCCCAAGGAAGGAAAACCTAGAGATAGATGTGCCTCCTATCGACCCGTCTCCATGATCAATGCAGAACCAAAAATCCTCGCCAAACTCCTAGCCACCCGCCTATCGCAAGTGATTGGTGCCCTAGTGCACCCGGACCAATCTGACTTTATGCCACATCGCAACACTGCTCTAAATCTGAGACGAGTGCATGGGATGATAGAGCGGGCTGACACCATCCAAGAGGATGCTATAATCTTGTCCTTGGATGCCTCCATAGTATTTGATACTATTGAATGGTCCTACCTCTTTGCAGTGCTTTTCAAATGGGGTTTGGGCCGCAGTTTATATCAAGTGTAATGCTCCTCTATTCCGCTCCTCTCGCACAGGTGGTGGTCAACAATAAACAGTCCGACACCTTTGCTCTCAGTCGAGGTACTAGGCAGGGGTGCCCGTTGTCGCCCCTGCTCTTCGCTTTGTCCTTGGAGCCTCTGGCTGCCTGGATCCGGTGTGATCTGGCCATACGTGGACTGCGGTGGTCAGCGGTGTGGGAGGACCGTATCTTGCTCTACCCAGACGGCATTCTCCTTTACTTGGCCTTCCCCAAGAAATCCCTCCGATGTATTTTAGACATCTTTACATCCTTCGGTAAATTTTCGGGCTACTCCATCAGTTGGAAGAAATCGCTCCTTCAAATCCTGTCTGGTGAGACTCCGTCTCTCCCCAGGGACTGTCCTATACAGGTGGTGTCTGACTGTTTCTGATACTTGGGGATTTTTTGTTACCGCCGAACCCTGGCTCTGTCATGAGAGGAATCTGCTCCCACTCCTACAGTGCCTGCGACGTGATGTTGCCAACTGGAGGGCGCTCCCTCTCTCGCTGCTCGGTCGAGCTGCTCCCTACCCCGCTTCCTTTATGCCCTACAAAACTATCCTGTCCCAGTACCAGCGCAATATTTTAAAGAGATCGAGGACCTACAGCGGCAGTTATTATGGGATGGGAGACCAAGAATAGCACTTCACAAACTAACCCTCAATTTGTATAATGGCGGCATTAGCCTCCCAGACATAAATAAACATTGCTCACCTTGCTGCCATCAACCAGGGTACTTACTGGGGCCCGGTAGAGCCGGGCTGTGCCATGGATAGATGACTGCTGCCGGGTGGGACATACAATAGAGCCCTATATGCCAATTCCAAGAAACTCCCCTTGACTGGGCCCACCTCCCACTCGGTACAAGTATGGCACGCAGTCAACAGAAGTTTAGGGTGGAAACGTAAACTAACGCTTGCTACCCTCTTGTGGGATTCGGAATAACTGGGTAGTCTACACTCCTCCAAAGGTTTCGATAAGTGGGACCTCATTGGTATCTCACGGGTGGGTGACCGCGGGGTGATGGGTAGCATGCTCAGCTTTGGCCAGTTGCAACAACAGTACGAGCTCGCAGATTCTGAGTTCCATCGCTATCTGCAGATCCGACATGCACTGACCACCACCATAGATAGGGACTACCCCCTCCCTGACTCCTCCCCCCTAGAGGATAGGTTGTTGGATGGGCTACTTCTGCAGAAAGCTATTTTGCTAACCTATAAAAAGCTTAACAACACACCAGATCCCCTGGTTAAGTTACACGAATCATGGGAGAGGGATGGCCTCTTACTGGACGGCGAGGAGTGGGGTGAGGTGGTTGCCTTCCCCCAGGAAGGTGGCAATGTCTGTACGTCTCCGTCTGGTACAATTGAAAATTCTCCACAGGACTTACATCACTCAACCGCAACCGGTCCACATGGGGCATGGGGAAAGCACAGACTGCAGACGACAGTGTGGACAGATTGCCACCTTTATGCACATTCTTTGGGAATGTGAGCAGATTCAGAGATATTGGAGGGGGATACACATGGTCATGAGTGAGGTCCTTCATAAAACTTTCCGCCCAGAAGCTAAGAGATGTTTACTCCATGTGTGGGAGCCCACACACTTGGTGGGGGCAGAGAGGCTGTTGGTCACACTGGGTGCCGCCGTTGCTAAAAGAGATATTGCTCAACTATGGGGAGGGCTCACACCCCCTACTATTGTCATGTGGAAGCGTAACCTTGATTGGTGCATGTTTAGAGAGAAAACTGTTTATGTGGCAAGAGGGTGCCCCAAGGAAAAAAAATGTTTTGAGTTGGGTGTCATATGGTGCAAGGATCCCCGCATCACAAAATGCTCATCATCAAATGCTCTTTTTTGGCTCTTGCCACCCACACAATAACGTACACCCCTTCCTTAGCAACTCCCTCAGATCTTCAGTCTTGCTAGCCAAGGGTTTTCACAAATTTAGCATAATATTTAATCAAACCCATGAATGATCATAACAGATCCTTATCATGAGGAACTGGTGCAGACCGAATAGCTTTTAACAAGTTCACCTTGAACAAACCCTTTGACCGGATATAGTATGGCCAAGGTATTCAATCTCCTTCACCAAGAACCTACATTGGCCTCTCCTCGAAGTGAGCTCCACCTCCCTCGGTCTAGCCAACACAGACCTCAAAGAGATGTTATGCTCCAGGAGGAACCCACAAAAGACCAAGATGTCGTCTTGAAAGAATTTCACATTATCCAACCCTTTAAACACCTCAGTCATGATCTGCTGGAACATGATTGCTGCCGAGCATAACCCAAACGGCATTCTGGTAAACCTAAAAGTTCACTCCATGGTGACAAATGCCATCAGATTGCGTGAATAATCCTGCAATCGGTTCAGGTGTTTAGCACTTTTCAAGTCAATCTTTGAAAAGTACTTACCACCTTTGAGCAATATTAACAGCTTGTTTATATTTGGGAGAAGAAAAGTATCTGTCGCCACATGTTGGTTCAAGCTGCATAGATTCACACAGAATCTAAGTTTACCATAGCTCTAATTGGCAATTACAACTGGTCCACCTCACTGAGCATGTCATCTAAACGTTTCTAGACCCTAGCCTTCACTACAACTAACACCCTCCCCAATTTGTGTTTAACAGAAAAAGTACCTTTCTTCAAAACTGTTTTGTGGACATAGTCCCTTATCTCACCCAGCTTTTCATTTAATACATCCTTCATTAGTGCCAACACTTCTTCAGTGGTAACATCAGTGACTACAAACATTTGGTCTGGAGCATGGGGTTAAATTACTATATGCAAATCAAATTGATGCACCCACCCAAAAATAGGTGGCCCATCCTCCGCCACATAGACCTTCCCTTCAACCTGCAGTTATTTAAACACAATCAGAGAAGTAAAATACCCAAGAACGTTTATATGTTCCCCCTGGTAGCCCCTGGATTTAGGTCTTTAGACAGAAGAGACCTTTGCAGCCACTCTTTCTTCCACATCGCCTTCGGTATGATGGTGTACAATAAACCGGAGTTCACCATGAGTTCCACTAGTCTGCCTCAAATACCAAACAAGACTTTAGGTCTGAACTTCCGGTTCCCTTCGTCCACCTCAGGCTGAACCATCAACACTCGATTCTGGTTGTCATCTTCTAAAAATATGTCCTCGGTGACAGCCACACGGGACTTAGATGATTCTTTGTACACATGAGCATAATGACCCAGGTGCCCACACTTCCTGCACTCCTTGTTAGATGTGAAACACCATATTGAATCACTGGTGTGGTAATTACTCCCACAACGTGAACATCCCTTCGATCTGCCCCCTCTCTGGCATCTAGCCGAAACCTTCCTGGAAGATCTTTTAGACGCGCCCTTCTTTTTGCCACGGCTGCAACCAGGCTGCCCATCACCTTCTTTTGCCCAACTCCTTCATGCATCTCTCAGACTCCTCAACAACCTTAGCAATTGCGATGACATCATTCACGGATGGATTTTTCTCTGCCCACAAGCGCTCCAGCATTTTTCTGCTATTGCACTGAACAATCAGTTGATCGCTGATCATCTCATCAGTTATTTGTCCAAATTTACATTTAATTGACAACTCACGCAGACCGGAAACAAAATCATCACTCGATTCATCTGTTTTTTGCGGTCTAGTTTAAAACTTACACCGAGATAAGACCATGTTCTCCTCTTTGGCAAATCTTCTCTCCAATCGCAGGTTTTGCCTCCTTGTACACATCCTCAATGGGTTGATTGTTGCTACCTAACATCTGAGCACTTTAAAAAATATTATGCACCTTTTTACCAATTGTGCCTAATAACAGCACATTCTTCCTTGCAGGAGTAAATTCCAGTCCATCAAGCGTACAATGTAATTGTCAAAAAGGTCAATCCATTCTTCCTGCTGAATGGAAGGTTGACCTTGATAATGAAATCACAAACAGTTGCTGATGCTGAATGCTAAGCCAGGTAAATAGTAGCAGTAGTATTCACAAGAGATAAAGGCTAAGGGTCTTTGCTCTAACCAGCTATGGGTCTTTCCTATAACCAGTCATGTGGTGCAGCAGCCTCCTTCCCACAAACGGAAGACAAAACAAGGACACCTGCACTCTGCAGAAGTCACGTATGTCACCTCCTGCTGCTCTCTGTATGTGCTCCCAGGAGACTACAAGGTAAGCACTGGACAGAATGCCTTTGTCCTAAAGCAGTGCTCTAAAACGACAGTGCGTTCGCCTTAAACATCCTGCAACAAATACTTGCACGAAAGGCATTGGGAGGTCGGTATAATCCTGGAGAAGACATCCAGTACTCCTCAGACTTCAGTCCATTGAAGCGATGGCAGCTTTGCCCAAATTCATGCACAACACACTGCCTCCACCGTCCCCTGCCGCCACACCTTATGCTGAGCAGCAAGCCATCCTGCACCACACTCAGAACAGTTACAGAGGGCTCCTGTAACTGTCCATACTCCTCATGCTGATACCGGTGTCAAAACAGGTGACTGGTGATCGTCGCAAAAATTGTTGTAATGACACCACCACGAAACTGTATCAAGTTGTAGACTTCCTTTATTTGTTGACCAACATATGGTGTGATTCTCCTTCGCCAGCCTTAGAGTAACTGAAGCCGGTAGAACACAAAACCACAACGTTCCTCACAAGAACCTCAGTATGTTGTACTGAGGTTCTACATTACAAAAAGGCACAAGCCACTTCAGCATGTGGACAAGAAGAGAATGTCTCCCTTGTTGCCCCACCCTGAACCTCCCTAAGCTTTTGAATTAACCTATAGAGACTCTTGGTAGACTTCCAGTAACAATGCTGAGTGTAGTTAGGAATCATTGTCACAGTGTAACCACTGATTCCATGACCAAATTGTATTCTTATCACATGCAGTCCCCCAAAGAGGACCATTTTTGCTCCTACTATCTAACGAGTCACTTCAGTGCCTTTCACCCTTGCATCATGCCAACACTCTGGTAGGCCAGGTCAGTAAAACATGTCTTTAGTCAGTATTTTTCCTTTCCTAGGTCCATATGGGCTTTCACCCATGTGGGTGCTGTATCAAAGTTGGGCCTTCATACTTTGTACTCAGGATCAGAGGGAAGGCTCATGGACGAAAGAGTAAACCAGCTGCTCCTTGACTTTATCCTGCGCAGGTTGACAAATGATGTGCCTTTATTTAGGTTATCCCACATTTTATTGCTGATATTGTATGCAGCCATGTTTCTTTCCAGGATAGCCCGTTAACTTTGTTTCTCTACAAGGAAGGGCCTAAATTAACTTAAACCATCTCAGTGTGTATGTTTTGTTCCAGTTGTTTTCAATGATCACAATCAAATCCATTAAAGTTTGAATTCACTTATTTTTCTGAGGAGATAAAAAAGAAATGCTACATCAGGAGGACTTGGGATTGCGCAGGTATTTCGAATTTGGAGTCCCAACCCACTGTCAGTCCCCCTTATATGTTCTACATCATAGCACGACTCACAAAATGTTAAATTCTTTTGATTTGAATTGCTTTTGCAGTGCCAGAGGAAGTGCACAGGCAATTAATGATTTACAAAAAGGGGGGGTGGTGATGAACAGAGTGTCTGAGTTAAACAGACCACTCTTACCCAGTCCAAAGATCAGGGCTTGATCCATCACCGTTATTTATCTCACTGCCCCATCCCAGCTCAGAACCTGGCTATATGCAAATCAGTCTGTCCCTGGCCCAGTGCATCATGGGAACAGGGCAGACTAAACTACCAAGCCAATTCTTCACCCGAAAGGAGACAAGCTACCGGGGACCGGTTTCTGGCATTTCAGCCTTCTTCGGCCCGGCTTGCTTGAATCCTGATGGAGCAGTGAGAAAGGGACTCATGTCTGAGCATACCCTGCCACACCTATAGTGGCCAAAATCGATTTACAAAAGGGGGTGGTGATGAACAGAGTGTCTGAATTGAGCAGACCACTCTTACCCAGTCCAAAGATCAGGGCTTGATCCATCACCGTTATTTATCTCACTGCTCCATCCCAGCTCAGAACATGGCTATATGCAAATCAGTCTGTCCCTGGCCCAGTGCATCATGGGAACAGGGCAGACTAAACTACCAAGCCAATTCTTCACCAGAAAGGAGACAAGCTACCGGGGACCAGTTTCTGGCATTTCAGCCTCTTCGGCCCGGCTTGCTTGAATCCTGATGGAGCAGTGAGAAAGGGACTCATGTCTGAGTATACCCTGCCACACCTATAGTGGCCAAAAACGATTTACAAAAAGGGGGTGGTGATGAACAGAGTGTCTGAGTTAAACAGACCACTCTTACCCAGTCCAAAGATCAGGGCTTGATCCATCACCGTTATTTATCTCACTGCCCCATCCCAGCTCAGAACCTGGCTATATGCAAATCAGTCTGTCCCAGGCAATTAATGGCATACTATGTTAAAAAATCTCTGTAGCCCAATAAAAATTTTGTAAACTTATTTGTTTTTATCTATGTTCTACACTGTTTGTGACATTATTGGCGCCTCTCACACTCCAACATATCACACATAAATCAGTGAAACATTTCACATTATCATAGAGTTTGGCCCATAGAAACTCAGCAACACCTACAAACCATGAGGTCCTCTGATAGATCTTGGTAAGAGGTTATAGGGACTTAGGTAATTTAGAGACAACTGCCACTCCCTCATGAGGACCTGTAATAAAGAAATGCCTATCTAACAACAATAATCAATAATTATAAACTGTCAATAATATAAAGAAAAAAACTTGAAATTCTTATCAAGGTATGTAACTTTTAGAACTGAAATGGTCAAAATGCAAAAATACAATTAAAATCATTTAATACTTAGTTATTCAAAGGTATACAGATAAAACACAGTTCAATAACAGTTTAAGAAAAATACATCATAAATCAAATACCTGGTGAGAGGATGAAGAGAGAGTGAGAAAGAATACACATTGCAAAATATAGTATGCAATTTTAGGAGTCATTGAACTATGATTCGGTTGTAGATAATCAAGACCGAGACGCAAAATAGACTAGAGCACAGCGTGCAATAGCCAGAGTAGTCGACCCTTCAGCTGAAAGGTTTTCGCCTACTCAAGATCACCAACAGATGGAAACGCAGGAGGATATGAGGAAAGTTCATTTCAAGGGAAATCAGAGCTCAAACCGACAGCATGTCGTGTTCAAGAAATTGCAGAAAATAGCCAGCACATGTCTTTTTTTCACGGGGCAATTGTACCTCAACATGTTCTTCGTTCCTGCCCACAATGGAGCGTGTACTTCGTTTGCACGATTTCTATTGGACATGATTTTATTGTGTGATCATAGAATGACCATTCTTCAGTCCAAATCATCCGGAACCCTCACGTAATCAATTGAATTTTGTTTATTTGACCGCTAAGAATATGAAAAAGTATTTCACCTGGGAACTAGGAAGCACATTTGCAACTTATCGCTAGCACTCGTATATTTCCGATTCAGCTTGCTACTAGTTTAGCATTATCTGCACAACAAATGGACATTTCAACTGAAGGAAAGAAAACTTCAGTGATAACATTCGCTGCTAAAATATTCGAGTCAGCCTTTCTAGTGCATTAAGGAAATAATGAAGTACAAAATACAGTGCTTAGGCCTGCAATAGTAAAGTCAGAATGAAAATTGAGGCCTACACAAAAAACCACACAAACCACCAAATTTCTTAGTAAAAGCATATTAACTTTAAATCTATTTACGGAAATGTAAACACATAAGAAGCAAATGCTCCTAAAAGCACTATCTATCTACTTATTCTTATATTTTCATTAATAATCAAAATAACATTCTGCAGTTTCATATTCTATGTGTAAAGCAGAAATATTATAGAAGGAACATTTTCATTAATGCTTTTTCTGAAACGTTACTCACTTTTCCATTATTTATCATAATAAATGTATTCCTTTTTGCCGTTTTTTCTTCTTTCTCTGTTGTGAGTGACTCATTCTCAACCACTTTTACATTTGAAAACGAACCCTTCTGCATGCTTTTACGATGCAGTTTTATGAGACTCTCTCGATGTTGAAAAGGACACAATGTTAGTCATGTTTCTTAAATACTGTTTAGTTATTTTCTTAGCCAGTTAGTGGGATTTGATCAAGCAGAATCCTTTTCGAATAATCATGCTCCATTAGAGTCGTCTGCCATTACTTCCGAGTAATGCTGGTATGTGTTTTTAGCACACTCTGTATCTGTCGTTCATCTAAGCCTCATATAAAGTGTCACAAGCTTGTGATGAACTAAAGTTCCATCATAAAACAGGTGGAGAGCTTTGCTTGTTGGCACCTCTGTATTTTCTCATACCTCCCTAGTGAATGTATCATTTGCATGTGTTTGCATTACTGCCTGAGACTGTTTTCTTAATAATGTAATGTGCACTTGTGCTTATATTCTTGATCTTTTTTTTCTTTTACTTCGGCCTAATTGATCACACAGGATACCGCTCTCTTTCCAACAGCCCAACACAAATTGGGCTATTGCAGTTTTCTGTATATGTTGTTTTAAAACAGTTCAGTGTCGTTGGCTAACGTGGGTTTTAAAAAAACTCCTGTGGCTAGTGTTACACATGACCCCCAGACCGGCATGTACAATAACTGCAGTCTTTGAATTCTCAGGTCGTGTTTGACCTCTAATTACTACTCATGTTTTCAACCACAGCCAGAATGCCATATAATCTAGTGCTGGGCCATGAAACAGGTTAGAACAAGAGCGACGCAGTTCGCGAAAGATGGGTGACCCCTTTTTCTCCCAACAAGTCAGCCTATTATCTCCTTCCCGACCTGCTTGAGAATCCCCTCAGGTCTGTTTCACTCTATCCAGGTAGAAAACACCTAAGTGAGGATGACCTGTTGGTGCGCTGCCAGTTCATGCTAAGCGTCCCTAAGTCAGCCATCTCGGATAAATCCCTCAACCCCCGTTGTAGAGCTGACACCGGGCTGCTCTTATTAAAAAATGCCATGTAGTGGATTGTCCCCATCCACATGCACAACTTCCTAGGCCAACGTCCCTTTCTTGACCTTCTCTATTTGGGACCCTGCCTACTTCAAGGAACAAAGAAAGTAGGAATAACAGGCCTGTAGATCATGAGGGCTGGACCATTATCACCTTGCAAGATCTGTTCACCAGACCATGCTAAATAGCATAAGTCGCCTCCCTATCTCTAAAGTGAAACACTTTGGAAAGTCAGTGATTAAATGTGTAAGTGGTTGCATAAAGTGCCGGTTCTCTCAGGGCTCTTAACCTTCTCCAATGCTGTTCAGTTGGTGAATGCTGCACTTTGTTTTTCACACTGTAGGTGTCAGAATCCACTAAGTGAGGCATTGAAGCAAAAAGCCAGACCTTCCTATTGCATTACAGTATTTGAACCAATGAAAGCAGGGCAGTGATCATTCTGCTAAAGAGGGGTGTGCTTAGTGACCATTAGCACAAAGAGGCCGTATATACTTATCAATGGAGAATCACCCAGAGCAATGCTTCTGGTCAGATCCCCCTCTAGCACGTGCTACCATTATTAACTCATAATTGTAGCCTCCAAAAATGGGAAATCTCCACCAGCTTCCAACAGTTATCACAAATAAAGATGCCCCATCTTCTATTTACCTATGTCTGCAAGTACTAAGGCCTCTCAGGCTAAGTCCATATATTCTTAAGACGCTGGTGCTTCCAATGAATTGTAAGAAGGCACAAACTAAAGGCAACACATGAGTCACTGGGGCTTGGCTTAGAGGAGGCCTCGTGCTGTCACAAATCAGCGTAGAAAGGTAATGAGTGGCTGCAAAGAGAGGAGGGGTGTAAAGGAAACTCTGGGCTGTGAGACTGATTGGTTCAGTTAAAAGGACTCTGGGTATGGGAGATTTTCCCTAAATTGTGTAATTTGTGCTAGTTCTGTTAGTTGCTTAACTCCGCCATTAAAGCTAAGACTGCCCTTCATGTTACTTCTTGATCGGGTTTGTTACTCAGGCTCTATTCAATTCAATTCAAGAGACCTTTATTCGAATTTCATAAAATTCATAAAAGTACATACGATAAAAACAGTCCCATTCTCTATACAGATCTATTTACAGTAATCGTAATCCTAGAATTTCTTTACAGCTCTCGTAAATCTAGTTTTTCAGGGGTTTTCCATCATTTTGCGTACACAGATTATCAGTCTCAAGAAAGTGCTAGTTCGAAAAGTTAATTCATCTGTATCCAAAGAAAGCAACATTAAATAAGACTCCCCTAAAGAAAGGGGTCTACGTTTTCTAAAATATGGAGTTAAAAACCAGTTAATATACTTTAAATACAATTTACAGAAAAATAGAAAGTGCAAATTATTCTGAGTGCTTATCCCATCACATGGACACGGGCTATAATGTGCTGTATGACAATAGCCCAAAGGAAAGCCCAATAAAAATTTCACAGAGCCTGCTCTTAGGCGGAATAACAGTGATCTTTCCCAGTTGGTCATGGGGAGAGTAAGATAGGGTGGGAGCGGTTGCCTACACAGATCATTCCCCATGTATGTCACAACGGTAGGTTTGAGTGATCCCCTTCCCATTATTTCTGAGTTATAAAGTGCATATAGTGCTTGTTTGACCTCAATCTTATCTTTGGGCTCGATCTTGGATGGGTCGGAGAAAAGATCTCCCCTGCCCACGGCACACAGTGTCTTTAAAACTCCCGCAAGCCAGGGGATAGCTAAGCCCTTATCACTTTTAAGACAATCATTTATAATATCCTGTGTTAGGGCAGCTGAGCTATTCCTCCAGATCCTAAGCCAGAATAAAGCTGGCCTTGTCCTGATAAAATCGCATGTATAGGGAAGGTTTAATTCCTTGTGACAAATAAACTCAGAGGATGAGATTGGGGCGCCCAGTATTTTTCTGCAAAATCGATTTTCTTCTTGTTGAATGCTGGGACTTATCCCCAAACCCCAAACCTCTGCCCCATATGTGGCTACTGGTATGCACTGTAACCTACAAACTACAAAATTTTTAACTTGCTCTAGTGGCACCTATTTTCTTTGGGCGTGGCAAGCTCAGGACGGAATTGGTGGCTTTCGAGAACTTGCCCGTGGCGTGGGCCAAATGCCCACTCCACGAGTCGTTCGCAGCGAAAACCAACCCCAAATATGGAAATGTATTTACAGAATCTAATTTCTCTGTCCCTACATGTATGGTATTGAGTTTCTGTTTCCCTGGGCCACATGCCATAATAAAAGATTTTTTTAAATTCACACGCAGGTCTAGAGCCTCCATATATTGAACAAAAGTTTTAATAAATTGGCGGAGAGCATTAGGTGTGCGGCCCATAAGGACCGCATCATCTGCGTATAAAAGAACCGGTAATGGTTGCCCCTGGATTATTGGCACATCTGGAGTCACCTGTTTTAAAGATTTGGCTAAACCATTGATGTAAATAATAAAAAGCAGGGGTGCTAAAACGCACCCCTGTATGACCCCCCTTCCTACTTTAATGGGTCCGGAAACTTCCCTGCCCATCCCAATCCTAACTTGTGCCTTAAGGTCAGTATGGAGGTAGGCCAGAAAGTTAACAAGAACCTCGTCTAGTCCATAGTCAGGAAGAGTGGACCAGAGTTTGGATCTATTGACTAGATCAAAGGCGGATGAAAGATCCATAAATGCAAGATAAATAGGGGACGATCGAGCGATGGTATACTTGTCGATGACCAACTTCAAATTTAGACATTGCTCCACCGTGCCCACCTTGCTCCTAAATCCCATCTGACAGGGGTCCAATAATTCACTGTCTTCCGTCCACTCCAACACTCTATTGTAAATGACTCGCCCCAGAATTTCTAGGGTGTTATCCAAGAGTGAGATCGGTCGGTCGGTAGTTGGCCGGATCTGACCTATTGCCCTTTTTAAAGATTGGGACTATCGTACTAGTGGACCAGGTATTGGGCATAGGCACTGAGGGCAAACTGTTAAAAACGTTAAGAAGAATTGGTGCCCACAAATCCGGACTGAACTTAATAACATCTATAGGGAGTCCATCAGGACCAGGAGCCTTGTTGCCAAGGCTCTGTCTGATGGCTACTTCTACCTCATGGAGACCAATCTGTAAACCACACAGACGACCGGGGACAAAACTTGTTGTCTCCTCGATTGGTGTGGCATATATTTCAGAGAAATGGGCCTCCCAGACACTGCTGGTTATATTACAGCTAATCAGAGTTAATTGTTTGCCCATGTCTCGCATTTTCCTGACGGCCGTCCAGAAGGGGCCACTGCTCTTCTGGCTTGCACTTCCGACCAGTGACTCCCACTGCTCCGACAGTAATGCAGCTTTCTGTTCAGTGATTGCAAATTTATAGTGTTTCCTAGCCACCTGTACCTCTGCTGTGCATCTGGGTTTAGTGGTTAATGCCCTACGCAGTGCCCTGTTTGCTAATGAGCAGGCGGGGTCAAACCACCTTGGATCTTTATCTTTCTTTGGCAGCGGAACTGATAAACAGGTTTTTATAACAAAACATAATTTGCCAAAGTCCGCAATTATCCTAAGGCAATTCCCATCATAGGATTGACAGGAGTTAATCAGGTGGGAATGTTCCTTTTTCACAGTTTCTAATATGGCCCCGCTATCAACTCCCCTCTATTTTAATCGCAAGCCATCTCCCGAGGGTGTGATATCTCTTGCACCATTTAAATTAGCATATACAGGGCTTGGCCCTAAATGTAGGGTAACTGTAAGAGGATTATGGTCTCCAAATGATGTTTCCAGTACTGTAGATTTTGTTATACAGTCTATTAAGTGGGGGGACATAAAAATAAAATCAATGGTTGAGAGACAATCTCTGCCTCTAAATGTGGGGGCATAGTGAACACTAGACATATTACCTGCTTCCAAGGCATTACTAAGGATGTGCTCAGTTAACAAGTTTTCTAGTTCAGTGCCCCTCGTTCTGCTTGATCTAATTGAGTTTTTTCCTTTAACTGATGGTTCTTTATAATTTTAGCATTGAAATCCCCCCCGATGAGAATCCCTGTCTCCTCATCTATATCTGAATTTAATTCTAGGTTACGTAAAATCTTAGAGAGCGCCATGAAGTTCTTATTGGGGACAGAGTTAAAATCATTGTTATAAAAATGTATTCAATAAATCTGGGTGTGTCTCTTGAATTCGAGAACCTGTACATTCGGATTCTCAGTTGGTAAATCTCTAATAGTGCCACCGGCCAATATCTTAATCCCAATGAGTAGTCCACCCGCTGTGCGGCCAAAGTCGGGTTTGGGTGCTGCCACACTGAAGCAATGGTAGCCCTCTATATGTAAGTTTTCTGTGGCCCATGTTTCCTGAAACATAATATTATCTTTACCATCCAATAACTCTACCCATTGCGGGTCTGACAATCTCGGTTCTAACCCAGCAACATTACAACTAAGGATTGTCAAGTTAAAATTACTGGTGGGCCTAGCTAACCTAGTCTTAGCACCTTTGTCTATGCTCGGCTTGGCTTTAATCGTTGTTGGGTTTATATCCCCTTGTATAGGTGTAGGGGAAGGGGTGTGGTCATACACTGTTGTTCCCCTAGCTTTTTTGACTTTTGTGGATACTGGATGTTCCCCTTTATCAATTGCCTCCTGAGTTTTGATGTTACTTTTCTTATTCCCCAGTCAATCTTGATCTTCCAGGTTTGAGAAGGCTTGTTCAAACCGGTTATATGTTGGAATTTTATATATGTGCCTCAACTCATTCCGGGGCACATTTTCATTAAACCTTACGTTAGGTCTCTCTCTTGGATTGTACTGAGGAGGAGTGGGAAAACATGAACTGGGCAATGGGTACATTGGGAATATAGCCTGATGGCACGATGAAGGGTTATTCCTAAAATTGAGATTTAGGTCCTGATAACGCAATGAGGGATTATTCCTAAAATTAAAATTTGGATCCATTAAATGCCTATAAAAATAACCTAGGGGGACCAAAGTTGTGTTAAATTCCCAGGGTGAAGGCAGTGGGGCATTGGCAAGCGTCTTCTGGGCCCATTGGGGAGATCTAAAGTTTATAATTATACAGTCCCCCTCAAACTTTTTTCTCAGCGGGCCCACCCAACCCACTCTTTGTGTTAGAATTATCTCATTCGATTCTTCCATTGGAAAATTACAATTTCCAGATAGCCAATGGAGGGTTCTATTTTTGAGGCTTGCAGGATTTTCCTCTTGGTCCTTCCTCAATTTAGGGACATTGACTAGAACCGCTACGTAGGCCCCACATTCTGGGGGTAAACTAATGCGGGCCGGAACCTGTCTCACATTGGTTACCGAAGTTTGAGCCAACTTATCTGCTGGGAGGTTTTGAGCATCCTTATTAACTTGCCCAGCAGGTGACCTTTTACTTATGTCAGTGGATGGAATCGTACCTTCTGAGCTAATTACCTTTACCGTATTAGGATTGGGCACCCGTTTGGCAGGGGGTTGAGCACTTACCAAGGTTTTACTCGTACTTGGTATTGGGGGAGGAGCTTTGTTATGGACATCTGTTTTTGTGTTAACTACATTATTTTTGACCTTAGTTCCACTGGTTGCCCCTAAATTGGTTTTATTTGTTAAATTAGGCCCTGTGCCCAGTTGTGCTACATGTTCATCTATCGCTTTCAGCCTCTTTTCAATGGTAGTAATTTGTAGGCTGATGGGCCCTAATAAAGTAGAAAACAGGGTCTCCATCCTCCCCGAAAATCCTTCATTCCCCAACACTATACTGGCCTCTGAGGTTTGAGTGTCTATGTCATTGGGTTGGCCCTCCCCTTGTCCCCTTTCTGCCCTACAGAGCCAAGTGCCCACCGTTGTTGCTTACGGCCACCCTTGCCTCTTTGCTTATTTGTTAATGGCTCAATGACTATATGTTTCAATTTACTCTTAGCCTTTTGCCCCCTAGTTCGTACTGGTGTACTGACGCTCTTTTCCTTATCCTTATTTGACATATCAATGATTGGGCACACTTCTATGTCCTCTAGTTGTACCGAGTCATTTATTGAAAGTGGTAAGGAGTCCTGGCTCATATTTATGTTTGATATCAGCATGGTGGGAGTAGATGAAAGTCTGCTTCCCGTATAAAGATGTTCTGATGGTGCCTTGTCCTGAATTATATGGTTCTCCTTAGGGTCAGCTCTGGGGAGCCCTGCATATGATGCGGCAAGTAGAGAGTCAAATGAGTTGTCTTGATGCATAAATAGGGGCATGCTTGGTGGGAGTGAGAGGCGAATTTCAGTGTTCTCTATGGCCATTGCCACAACGCCAATAGTCTTCTGTAACATTTTGTCTATGGCCGTTAGGCTTGGCAATGGGGTAGTAGTAGAGGTTATGGCCATTTTCTGCCTGATCTTTGATCCAGACACTGCCGGTGTTCTTTTCCCTATAATGTGTGTTAATCAGGTTCACTCAAGGTAAATATACAGCAAATGACCCCCGACTCGGGCTCTATTGACAATGCACTCTTATTAATATTGGTACAGTGGCCATCATTCCTAGAGCTGAGCACCATAGCAGGCTGAATGAGATTTAAGTGATTATGCTCCCCTTCAGCTACTCTCTACCTACTTACACTATTCGTGTAGGTGAGCAGCTGTGGAATTTTGCCGCAATTAAATCTTGGTGTTATGACTAATTTTCCTGACCCATCGAAAAAGTCCTTGTAGATTTCAGAATAATGTTTGTACAAGAAGGGCTTGTGTTCCCGTCAGTATACATATAATAATTGTTTGTACTGCGGGGGCTAGTACATCATTTTTGTGTTCCCTTATAAAAAGGTACATAGCAACAGCCCATGGGCGTGGCCCCTTGCAACCCCTGGCCTCAGAGGTAGCAAATACAGTGGCAGAAACACAAAGCTCGTCCTTATGGACATCGGTTGGAACTGCAATCATCTTGTTTGTTGTCAATTTTTATTGCACTAATAATAAATAACCTATTATTCACAAAAGTGTAATAGAAATGGTGTACAAGTAGCTAGAATATGACCCTTTGTAGAAGTTGAGGTAAGTAAGAAAATGCTTTTAAATGTATGTTGTGTGCAGGTGAAATTATGTTTATGTGAGAGCGTGTGTGTGTGTGATTTTGTTTGTATGTGGAAGCATGTGTGTTTGAGCGAATGTAAAGGTCAAATGGCATGTGATGTCACTTCCACTACCACAGGCTTTTTGGTGAATTGACGTTTATTCAAGAGCCTTTCCCTATTGATTACTACATATTGTTCGCCACTGAGTAATGTTCTCTTAAAACGTTTATTGTCTTAGCAGAAGAACCTGTACCTGAAAAGACAGCCCCACCGGAGCTGATGGAGCCTAGAAACAGACTCCAGTTCACAGGAAGGCGCTGCCTATTGTGCCATTGTATCTGGAGGTCAATGAAGTAATAGAAAGAAACATGCCACAAATTGTTCTGGTTCAAAAGAAAGGAAAACTAACTAACTAAAATCTTTATAAAATTGAAAGAAAACTTTAAAAACTCTTAGTGGCAGGAGAAGTTAAATTACGGAAAATATTAAAGTATCCAATATCAAAACATTCCTCAAGCAGCAGGCTCAGCTGAGAGCTAATACTGTAATATTCACTGCACTCTAGAATCTCGCCCCATAATGCTTTGCTGGGCCTTTGGTTTGCATTGTATTTTTGCCCATAACTTTCTTTGGGGTGGTCCTTGGAGGATGGAACTACCAGACAATCGTTCAGCATGATGTGCTCTTTGTGTTCAAGGCATCTGCTTGGTCCTCCCCCTAGGTTAGAATCAAAAAGGGTTCCCTGTTGGAACTGTGAAATACAGCAAAATTCAGATTTTAGTAGCCCCCTCCCGCTTCTGGTGCCACTGCATTTGCTGCACCCTGCTATCCCTTGTCTTCTGCTGGGTGATGGTGAATATTATGAGATATGGCAGCTTGAGTGGTGTAAGTGTAGAGTGAAAACGGTGCCCATGTGAGTGTCAAGTTAGCTGCATGAATGCAATACAATAGGAGGGCTCATGTGAGTGTCAAGTGAGTGGAGTGTGTGCAGAGTGGGATGAATGAGTGCACAGTGGTGTGAACAGATTAGATGAAAGATGAGTTGTGTGCCTGTGAGTGACAAGAGTCACTAGTGAGTGCATAATAAGAGGCGTTAGTGCATTGTGCGTGGTGTGTTCCCGTGAGTTCCGGCACACTATTGTGCCTGTGTGCAGGTACGGTGTACAGAGTGCTTGTATCAGTGCACACTGAAAGGTGTGTCTGTGTGCAGGCAGAGTACGAAGAGGGAGTGCAGGTTGAGTGGTGTGACTCCAGGGTGAGTGATGTGTGTTGCGTGGTGTGAGTACGGGTTGAGGTGTGTGCCCATGAGAGCGAAGGGTTAGCTGTGGGAGTGCTTATGTGAGTGCACAGTGAGTGACATGCCAGTGTGAGAGTAGGATGAGAGGAGTGACTGCAGGTTGTGTGAAGTGAACATATGAGTTTGGGTGCGGGTGAAAGTACAGAGTGGGAGGAATGAATGCATGGTGAGTTATGTGCTTGTTTGAGTGGGATTGCAGGGTGATCAGTGAGAGTGACAAGTGAGTGAAGTGTCACATGAGTGCAGGGTGAGTAGTGTCCTTATGTGACTGCAGAGTGAGGGCAGGGTGAACAGTGTGAGTGCATCGTGAGTGCAGTGTGATCTCTGAGTGCAGGGAGGGCTGTGTACTCATCTGATTGCAGGGTAAGTGGAGGGAGAATGGTGTGATTTCATGGCAAGTGGGAGAATGCAGTGGCAGTGTGGTCGTTGTTAGTGCAGGGGGACCAGTGTGCTCTTGTGAACGTGTGGTAAGAGGAGGATGAATGGTGTGAGTGCAGGGTAACCACATGAGTGCAGTGTGTTTGCTGTGAGAGCGGTGTGAGAATGAGAAGTGAGTTAACTGAATGCAGGATGTATGCCCAGACATTTGGAGTAACTCAGCATGTTATTACTGGTTGGCGAGTAGTGTTTCAGATGTAAGTTACACTATTGCTATTATGGCATCAATCAGGGATGGAGGGTGGAGGAAATAAATAATTTGCTGATCCTGCGACAAATTAAATCTCATGATTAAGATTCCCAGCTGACAGAATTTCTACAGGCACCACTGGTATTTTTATGTCCCGGCTATTACAAAAAGCACCTAAAGCTGGTAATTTTAGCCCCTATCTGTGCATACTTCAAACAGCACATATAAATAGAAAGTGTTCTATAGCTGCATTAATGAGCCATGACTAATAATTAAAGGAAACAAAGACAGAAAAGTCAAATTACAAATTAATTCATACGATTTTATTTACAGCCCTATTTAGAATCACAGTCAGGCCGTTGCAGACTTTAAACAGCAAATGGCCAATATTTTTCTCTTGGACAGATGGCAGCCCTACTCGTGATAAGCCTTTTCATGAAATGTATTCTCCCTCTGGCAGTAAAAGTAAAATTCAAATGTAAGGAATAGGCAGAGTGAGGACCCAGGGGGGAATGGAACCAGTGGAAAAAATCAAGGCCTTGTTAACCAGTTCACAAATACATGTAAATGGTCTTTTAAAGAGCTGTGAAAAGTTTAGTTGTGGTTGAGATAGGTTGCCAGACACTGCTCAGCGGAGCCCACTGCAGCTCCAGAACACCACAACGTTTGGAACGATGACACAGAGAAAGAGGAATTTAACATGTGCATTTTACAATTGGTTTTATGCTGTCCCTAGGAGGGCCCCGGGTGATGTTTGGGTGGGCTGTCCCATCCATCCTCTAGAACCGGGCCTGGCGAGACTACATGTAGCAAAATACCTGTCTACAGCCTTTAACACAATACAATAAACTACAAAGGTAAAAGGCTGACTAGCTTCAACAAATACTTTTTACAATTAATAAGCTAGACTAAATGCCTTTGTCATAATGTTTCATAATAAGCAAACCAAGCCTTTGACATCAGACATAACATTTCCCTTTGCACTAATCAGACCTACAGCTAGTCACCACAACCAATGCAAACCTACAGTATTAAGTGTAAGCTTTTCCACAAGGCAAACATCAGACACACAGTCATAAAATTAGAAAAGTATACCAAATTACAGTTGACTAAGCAAAATACTATCTCTGCTAAGAGGCCCTAACCAGGATTCTCACAGTGCAAACCTGTATGCACACTTTGTAACCAACACCAAAACCATTGCCTACTATGGTAATCTGTGAGATACCCTGCAAGAAAATACCTATCTCTAGGTTTTAATATAGAATAATTCCAATCCACACTAAAATGCCTATTGACTTTAATAAATGGTTTTTGCAATAAATATGTCCGGCCTAGTGCTGGCTATAGTACTCTGTGCACTTTAGCCCTGCTAACCAGTGGTGCGGTGTCTGTGCTCCCCCTTTCAACACGATTAATTTGGCATGCATCTAGTTGGAATATTTAACTTACCTATAAATCTTTAGTATATGGTACAAATGTGTATCAAGCGCCTATAAGTTAAATGTAACCAGTCGGCTGCAGCACCCATTGTGAAATCTACAGCAGTGACAGTGTAGGCATGACTGCAGGCCTACCATTCGTAGCCTTGCTGTGCAGTTTTAAAACTGCAATTTCGACCTGTCCTAATAAACGCTTTTGACAGGCCTAAACCTTCCTTTCTAATATTAATAAGTAACTCTTACATAGACCTTAATTCCCTTAAGGCATTGTGCATGGTATCTTAAAAGTAGTACATATAAATGTTTAAAGTCAAACATACCTTAACTGTGCAAAGGCCCCAAAAGTCAGAGTCCTTGACGAAAGCGAAATCGGGCTGTAAACGACTGGATGTGGAACAAGTGCTTTGTATCCTTGATTGAAAGAGGTGAGACACCCTCCAGTAGCCATATTGCTGCACACATGGAATATATCTCTTAAGAGCTGGTGTCTGCAGGAAGGAATACCATATAGGAGTGTGAAGCCTCAAAGGCGTAAAAAACAAATCAAAGAATCAAGATGAATATTCAAGGATCAAAGTCTGGGGATGAGTTCTAAGACGAATGGCACGCATACAGCTAGGCAAATATAGTTGACAGAGCTGGAGGTACCACCAGCTCAATCTTGGTATGGAAAATTAAAAATAGAGACCAAAATGGTAGACAACAAACAACACTCTTGACTGTTGTGAAGTGTAGCAGCTCTTCATGCTGTATGTACTCTTCAACATGACCAACACAGTAAGAAGAAAGGACGAAAGAGGAATGGGAAATGTGGATTGGGAAAACCTAGTTATTGTGGTTGGCAGTCGACATCTTAGAATGGGATACCACAGAGCGTTCTAGTCTTCAAAAGATAGAGCTTTAAACAGGTATTCTGCACCTGTTTACATTTTCTAAGGGAGACTCCTTGAAGCCACCTCATGTACCTCATACCATGTCATGCAACCAACACCTTGCATTGAACCTGATTACAATGAATCCCTCTCCAATATGGTAAACACAATAACAATTTATGTTTACAGGTAAAACGTACAAAACCCATGTTTTCTTCTTCGCTAATAAGGAATTGTACATTATAACAAATACAAAAACACAATAATCTGGTGTTCAAAATTAGAAACCATCTTCCTCTAAAATTGATAAGTTCTCATAGCCCAAAGTGATTGTTCTGGCTAATATAGACTGGGTGGAAGAGGTATATATTGCTCTCTTCCACACCTGTAGCCCATAGGTAAGACATTACTACATTCTAACTAAAAGGATCGTCAGATATATCGCAAAATGCGAGTGCGTCAGCACTGTTTAACACATGGGAATGAAAAGAGCAAATGTTTGCATGCTGTTAATGACGATGCAAAACAGCAAGAAGTGCATAAGTCTATCCATGCGCCCAAACTACAATCATAAATGCCATTACTCTCTAGCTATAATCAATGGATATGAGTATACCAAGACGACACTTAAGATATATATTGCACCCTGCCTCAGGATAAATCCAGTCAAGCTAGCTCTTACAACCAGTGCATTATTTGTGGGCTGAATAACTTGGTAACTGTGAACCAGGTCAAACTGTACTCCATATTTTAATGCGTTTCATATCCCAGTAATCTCCTTTCTTCAAATATGCTGTATTGAGACTGAGTAGGGCAGGGTTAACTTCTAATTGTTCTCTGTCAACAGTAGTCCGTATGCATTTGACTTGGGTAATTCACTGGTTGTGGGCCATGCTATTAGGTGACATCACTTCTTTACAGAGCTTATGACAACATTGACAAGAGGATTTCTACTTAGCCTCACCCCGTAAAATACTGGTGCCAGAGAAATGGTATCTGAAATAGGCCTTACGCCCATTCTAAACACAAGGCTTTTAATGGAATAGCTGGCCGTATCCGGAGTCAGGATCTTGAAAACTTTTTCTCAACGACTTGGATTTTCCCATTATTTTGACAGCCCCAAACCTCTACGCCATAAATTGCAGTAGCAATAGCTCACTGTATAAACTTGCAGGATAGGTGTAATTGACTAACTCCACTAGCTTGCATTTGCTTCCACTGGCATAGCCAGTGTGTTGTAGGGTCCAGTGCAAGGAAGAAAATGACCCTCCTGGCTTTCCATTGCTGTTTTCCTATATCTTAATGATTGGCTGTTTAAAGCAGGCCTGCCACAGTCTGTTATGGACCACCTGCAGATATGATGGGGCCCAATACTGTTGTGGGTGGTTCTGAGGCTTCTTGACATCCTTGCCTTGTGCTTCTTGCCAACAACACCAGTTGACATATGCAAGCCCTGCTGTGAAACCTGAACTCCCAGTGGATCCAGCATGAAGGCCTCCTTTCCAAACTATCCAGATCTTGAGGGAGATGGCACAGGATCTGCAGAGATAGCTGATCGATCACAATTTGTCCTGTGCTGTCACTGTCCCTCCCTCACCCAGAGCCAACAGTGGTGATGGATGCATTTAGGCCTCTGATCTCCAGTGGAAGGCCAGCACCACATCAGTCTGCTGGAGCCACTGGCCATCCATTTGATGCTGAAGTCTTTTCTGTTGTCAGGCGGGACGGGTGCATGTTCTCACAAACAACCTACTGCCATGTGGTACTGAAACAAGCAGGCAAACTGTGGTCCTGGTCCATGTGCCAGGAGGCACTGCACCACTGGAGGTGGCTGGAACATCAGACCTTCTTCCTGTCAGGGTCCCTGAATGCCAGAGATGAACTGAGCAGACATTGTCTGCCTGATTACACCTGGTGTCTGCATCCAGAGGTGGCGTAGGACATATTCAAATAGTGCAGAGGACTTTGGCTAGATATTTTTGCTTCCATCAATAACGTGCAGTGTCAAGGAGGAGGTGACACTCTATTGTTTAGAACCCAACAAGGCTGTAATCTTTTACATTGCTCGTACCAACGACCATCGAGTGGACAGTCTGCTTTTTTTTTTAGCTTTTCTGAAGCAAAGAAAGGGCAGGTAGTATAGAAGCACACCCTGTTAAGGTGAAAAGTCCTGTGCATCAAGCTCTGCTATGCATTAACCAGGAAGCAGACCCCAAACGTCTGAGAGTCCATTGCACCAGGGCCAAGGCCGCTACCACTGCGTGCAAGGTTAGTCTATTCTTGATATCTGCCAGGCTGCGATGGGCTGAGATGTGGGTATCAGTGCATATATTTACAAAACACTACTGCCTTGACAGTCTGTTCAGGCAGGAATTACACTTTCCCTGCTCGGTTCTGCAGGACATTTTAGTTTAAGTCCATTTCACAGACCCTCGCCCCTGAGAAGGTACTGCCCTGGTATCTATTCTAAGTTGAGGTATCTGGAGTTAAAATTATCCATCAGAAGAACTATTTACTCACCTTTGGTAACCAGAAGGAGTATTACCAAGGATATGTAACTTGTTCTTCAGGTCTTTTCAATGAACCTAAGAGAGTTCAACTGCTCCCATACTATTCCAGACAAGTTTATTGTTCCCATTAAATCCTGCATACCCATCCACAAGGAGTACCATGCAGATCTCTCGCACTCGTGTGGCATCTATTCAGAACTTTTCACCATAGATACCACATTGAAAACACACCACACACTGTACCAGCAATGTTAGAAATGGGGATCTCTAGTTGGCAGCGTCTGGCGCGGAGGTCCAAATAGGGATCCTTCTTCCTAAGTCAGAGTAGGGTGAATCACTTGCAAAAATACTTTAGCTGTTAGGCAGTGTAGGTTTCTAACCTGTCATCCTCAAAGATGAGATCCTCTGAAGCACTGGACGTTGGCCTGCCCATTGTAGACATAACTGGTAATTACAATCAACAATAGAACAAAATCAAACCGTATGTGGTTGCGCCTAGGCCTAAACTCACTAGTAGCACACACCAGTTATTGTGTGTGGATCATAAATGCAAGTCCTGATCCTCACCGCTGACCAGCAATGTTAGAAATGGGGATCTCTAGTTGGCAGCAGCTGGCGCAGAGGTCCAAATAGGGATCCTTCTTCCTAAATCAGAGTAAGGGGGCAACACCCATTGATAACCCCTCCTCTACGCTCTGGTAACGTAGCACAAGCAGACAGGCCTATCTCAGAGGCAGTGTGTGAAGCATTTATGACCATACACAATAACGCAGGAGAGACGCTACAAACGGACACCACAAGCAGTTATAGAAAAATAGTAACCTTTATATAGACTGAACAAAAGGCTTAAGCGCGCTCAAGGAGCCACAATGCACATAATTATAGATTCACTTCAAAAGCAATGAAGGCACTCAAAAAGCGTGTGCAACTAACTTAGTTCGAGGCTGGGGTCCATGCGACCCGGTGGTGCACAATGTACCTGAGATTTAAAGGGGCATGGCACGCAGCCTCACAAGGAAGCCGCGATGATGACAGGCAGACTTGCAGTGGCCACAGCTCCCAGCTGTATGGGTCCGCGGCGTGTACTCACTATAATCCTGGGATGGGGCTTAAAGGCGGGTGCCAAGCAGCACACACAGGTGATAACAAGATCCTCAAAGTGGTGCCTAGTGCGATCATTCTCATAGGTCGGCAAATGTGGGCACTCAGCAGCACAGCTCCTCAGCTGCAGCGGCCCACAATAGCGATAGCAATGATTCTCATAGGACTGCAAATGCGGGCACTCGGCGCCACAGCTCCTCAGCTGCAGCGGCCCACAATAGCGATCGCAATGATTCTCGTAGGACAGCAAATGCAGACTCTCAGCGGCAACAGCTCCTCAGCTGCGGTGGCCCACAATACCGATCAGTATGACTTTGGTAACAAAGGCAAATGCGGGCTCTCAGATGCAACAGCTCCTCAGCTGCACCGGCCCACAATAGCGATAGCGATGATTCTCGTAGGATGGCAAATGCGGGCACTGCAGCAGCCCACAGTAGCAATAACAATGACTTTGGTAACACAGGCAAATGTGGGCTCTCAGCGGCAACAGCTCCTCAACTGCGGCTGCCCACAATAGCGATAACAATGACTTTCAGCCCGCGTTCCCCGCAGTAGAACCAGAGGCTCTGGAATTCTCAACAGAGGCATCACCTGTGAGTAGAATCCCCCTTAAATAGGAATTCGGATGGCTGATGGGTGAAGTCTAATGTCCCTGAGACTGCTGCAGGAGGCAAGCTCAAATCAGGCCCTCGGGTAGTTGCTTCAGCAAGAAGGAGGAAAGTTTCAGAGTCCTTTCCTTCTAGTTAGATGAACAGAGGTTCGTCTTGACATCCAGAAGTAACACCCCGTGTAGGGGTTGTAGCACAGATCTTTATACCCCAAAAGTCTTTGTTCTTAAAATGTCACAAATCACTGAACCCAGCCAGAACCAGTTTGGTGTTGTCCTGGAGCACTTTGTTCACCAGGCTGCATCCTGCCTTTCAGGAAAAGGGGCTCTGCCATCAGAGGCACAGTGGGAGGTGGAGCCATCATTCACCTTGCCAGGCAAAGCCCTGCTCAGATCAAAGGGTCACCCCTCCCCATACTCCACTGCAGATCTCTCTATTCAATCCAGGTCGGGTTCAGCCTGCCTTGACCCTCCAAAATCAGACAGCCAATACACATAACAGCAGAGCACACTGGAAGGATTAGGCAAGAAAATACCTACTTCCTAAACGTGGTATTTTCAATCACAGAATATAAAAATAATTTTCACTAAAAGATGCACTTTAATATTTATTGCTCAGGCAGACTAAATTCGACTTTCCTATCATGTTCCTTGGCTCAATTAGGATTATACCAATTCATCAGTCAACTTACAATAGTGAGCATTCGCGCTGTGGCACTGAACGGCAGTGGGACAGCGCCCGGAGCATCTAACATCAGCAAACACAAAGGAGACAAAAGCGAAAAATGGAAGGGAGACCCACACCAATAGTGCCAGGTCTAACAATCAGAAGAACTATTTACTCACTTTTGGTAACCAGAAGGAGCATTACCGAGGATATGTAACTTGTTCTTCAGGTCATTTCAATGAACCTAGGAGATTTCAACGGCTCCCATACTATTCCAGACAAGTTTATTGTTCCCATTAAATCCTGCATACCCATCCACTAGGAGTATTATGCAAATATCTACCACTTGTGTGGCATCTATTCAGAACTTTTCACCATAAATACCACATTGAAAACACACCACATGGGGGGCGTGGCTTTGGCGCCGAGGAAGATGGCCGCAGTCCCGGTGAGCTCCGTCAGACCGTGATGTGATGGGAGATGCTCCGGGTCTCTTAGGGTGTGTCTGGTTCTCGTTCTCAAGGATTTAGGAGGCGGTAACATCGGCGGCTTCGGGAAATCCTTCTCTGGAGCCGCGGGGTGAGCCACGCACGTTGTGCTGTTTCTTTCTTCATTTTGGCGGATCGCAACTGAGGCGAGTCCGCCATTTTGGAATCCCTAAAGCCTGTTTTCAACTTTTGGCATTTTATTTATGCGTTTTTCATCTTTCTTCGACCTGCTTTTCAAATATGGGCGCATTTCAACATAAGACACTTAACTTGCCTGGCTAACCTGGTGATAGAGATTTTGTGGTGCTGTTGTTACGGAACACATGTATTAAATTCCTGAGGTAAATGCCTATTTTGAATCTCCTCAGCCATGTACCATCGTGTCGCTCTTCCTCATTTTCAACATTGCTTGGCTCTGACAGCTACTGTATGAGAGCAGGTCACATGTAATTTTTTGCTGTCCTCTATCTTCATGCTACTTCCTGTGCCTGCTATATTATGGAATAGCATATTTTTCCATGTGTTGTGGGCAGCTTATTTTCTGTCATAATTTTGAGGTAGGAGGCTTTTCTGCATTTTTGTACCTTTTGTTGTTATTTAGTGTCTAATTGACAAATTATCCTTCTAGAATTTTCCACATATACACAAGTGATGTATTGCTTTACTCTCATCTTTGCATGAAATCTTGATAGTTGGAACTTTTTAACGTATTAGTATCATATTGTTGAGCCTTGTTGAGCTGCCTTCTTCAGTTTACCAATTTGGATTATTTCCTCCTACTTTTCCAAATTCTCTATGGCGATGTCACGCGCCAACCGAAATGTTTCTCAGCAACGGACAGGAGCTAATTTACCTTTGGAAGATGTCAACCCTTTTAGCGTTCTACAAGATACTATGGATGACGCATCAAATGATTTGCCTATTACAAAATGCTCCTCCCCTCTTTCTTCTCGCTCAGCTTCAAAGCCCTCTACTAAAGCACATTTCTCTTCTGTTCCTTCTTCAGGAAAAAGGGTCAAAACGAATCCTCCCTCTCCTACCAACACGTCACCCCCCATCTCTATGGAGTTGTTACTGAAGGAAATTTGCGTGCTTAAGCCTTACATGACTGAAACAAACTCCCGTCACCAGAATCTTGAAGTCAACTGGTCTAACACTGAGCAAAGGGTTCACACTCTTGAAAGACAATTTGCTTCAGCACAAACAGTCATGGATCAAATTCCCTGTGTTCACAGAGAGATTGAAAGTCTTAAACAGCAAGTTGAAAATTTGGAAAATCAAAATAGGCGTAATCATTTACGCGTTTATGGACTTGCGGAAGGCCTTGAGGGATCGAATCCCATCTCTTTTTTTCAGTCCTTTTTTAGCCTACCCTTCTTGGTCTTCCGACATCACCTCCTTTAAGCATTCAACTTGCTCACTGTCTAGGCTCTCTCTCTCGCTCATCTGCTGCATCATCATTCTCTTCAATAAAGCCTAGAGGAGTTATCATGTGCTTTTTGGAATACACGGATCTACTTAAAGTTCTTCATGCTGCCAAGCAAAAGGGGAAAATCACCTGGAATGTCTCTAACCTTTTCTTTGCTCAAGATTACGCTAAAACCACTGCAGACCGCCGCAAGAAGTTTTTGGAGATGAGACCCGCTTTACGTTCCTTGAATGCTCGATTTGGCTTATTATTATTATTATTATTATGCAATTTGTATCGCGCAAACTTAACCCGAAGGTGTCAAGGCGCCTATCAAGAACAGATCAGAAAGTTAGCAGAGCACCACTACAGGTATACACGTACAAAGAGATGAGTCTTTAAAGCAGCTCTAAAAGCTTGGAGAGTGGGGCGGGACCTTACTTCAAGAGGGAGAGCATTCCACCATTTTGGGGCCAGATTGGAAAAGGCTTTGCCCCCCCATCTTGTCTTCCTGACACGAGGCACAGAGAGAAGAAGTTGATGTGAGGAACGAAGATTCCTGCCGGGAATGTACCGAGACAGGATAGATCCAATGCCCATAGGGCTGGTTTTAGCTAAGGCTTTGTACACCATGCACATGGACTTAAAGAGGATACGGTCCACGACGGGAAGCCAGTGAAGCTGTTTCCGGGCATCGGTGGCAGAGGCACGTTTAGGTAAATCGAGAACAAATCTCGCTGCCGCGTTCTGGACCACCTGCAAGCGCTGTAGCTGACTCTTATTCAGTCCAGCATACAGCGCATTGCAATAGTCCAGACGAGAGCCCAGAAGTGCAACGGCCAGTTGTTTTCTTGCCTGAAGGGACAAATAGTGCCTGATTTTTCTTAGTGTATAGATGATCCCCCAACAGGTCGATACAGTCCTGTTGACCTGTTGGCACATACTAAGGGTGGGATCGATCATTACCCCCAGGTTTTTTGCTGAGGAGGTACGATCGGGGCAGGCACCCAGTGAGTTCGGCCACCACTCAGCAGACCAGATCTCTTCCTTTCCCCCAAACACCATCACCTCAGTCTTCTCCCCATTCAGTTTCAATGAATTGTGAATCATCCATTGGCCGACTGCCTCCATACAAGATCTAAAATTGGCGGCAGTCGACGTAACTGACTGGGAGAGAGAGACGAGGATCTGGGTGTCATCCGCATAGGAGACTACCTCCATCCCGAAAGATCTAATAAGTCTGGCAAGGGGGGTCACATAAATGTTGAAAAGGGTAGGACTAAGCGCTGACCCTTGCGGGACCCCACATTGCACAGACAGGGATGGAGATAGGAACGGACCCAGCATCACCCTTTGCTCTCTATGATCGAGAAAAGAGGAAACGAGTCCCAGGGCTGCCCCCCGGGCCCCAATCTCCCTCAGTCGAGATGTTAGCACCGAGGGGGATAGGGTATCGAAGGCAGCCGTGAGATCTAAGAGGATCAGGAGGGAGGTCTGTCCCTCATCAACCCGAGTGCGGATGTTGTCGAGCACTATGGTGAGGGCAGACTCGGTGCTATGTTCCCTCCTGAATCCATGCTGGGAAAGATCCAAACAGCCCGAGCTCTCCACGAATGCAGCAAGATGTTTATTAAGATGGGCTTCAAACATCTTTGCGGGAGCCGGGAGCAGTGAAATGGGGCGAAAGTTTTTTAATACCCCAGGGTCAAGGGAAGGCTTCTTGAGCAGAGGTTTTACCACAGCATTTTTCCACTGCTGGGGAAAAATGACCTCCTTCATCGCCCTGTGCATGATGTCAACCAATGGGGGAAGGAGGGATTCTCTGCACTGCTTAAGGATCTTTAGCGGACAAACATCTAGCGGAGAGCCAGATTTGGTTTTGTTGAGCAGGATCTCAAGATCCTGGCAAGAGAGAGGAGGAAAGGTTTCCAGACCCAGAAGTCGAGATGGTTCTGCACCATTAGGCTCCAAGCCAGCGGGCACCGAAGGCACAGCGGTAGAGGGTCTTTGAGCCTCCAGATCAATATAAATGTCCTCAATTTTCGACTGAAAGAAGGAAGCTATCTTGTTGCAGAGTTCCTGAGAGGCAACCACAGGGTCTGGAGTCTGGAGAGAGGTAAGAGAGTCAACAATCCTGAAGAGCTCTCTAGGAGACGAGAGTGAGGATGTGAGGGCCGTGAAATATTCTTGCTTGGTCTTACTCACTTCCAGTTTGTAATTTTTAAGCAAGACCTTATGAGCTTCTCTATCCTTAGGGGCCCAGCTAGAGTGCCCTAGTCGTTCCTGTCTCCTTACTTCCTGTCTACGGAGCCTTAGTTGTTCTGAGAACCAGGGAGCTGAAGGTCTTTTCCTGGCTGAATAGCAAGACCTAGCTGGAGCCAGTTCATCCAGGGCCTCCGAAATGGTCTTTTCAAATTGTAGGACCGCTGAAGAAGCGTCCGTCTCCTGAGTAATGGACAGGCTAGATATCCACGGATGGAAAGAATCTTCCCTGATGTTTTTGAAATTCCTTCGTACTTCAATAGTACTCGGGACCCTTCTGATAGAGTCCTGGATCAGATGGGTCATATTAAAAGGAACGGCCAGATGGTCCGACCATGAAAGATGGAAGGGGTTGGCGACTGTCAGCCTCTGATCATTAGAAAAAATTCCATCGAGCATGTGCCCTGCTCGGTGGGTGGGACCGTTCACCAGTTGGGTGAGTCCACAGGCTGACATAACTTCCAGTAAGGAAGTGGTGTCATGGGAGTCCAGGAGCTCTAGGTGAAAATTGAAGTCACCTAGAATAGTGAGATTTTGTCGGCCGAAATAGGGTTCCAGGACCTGCATCAATTTCAGCCCAAAGCCAGCTCTAGGGCCAGGGGGACGATAGAGCAAAATCCCATTGAACGCGGGGTTGGAAGAGTCAGACAGGGAAAAGTATAATACTTGGAGCACATCCTTAGGGTCGGAAAGAGGTATAGTGTGACAATGAAACCTGTCTTGGTACAAAATAGCCAGGCCACCACCAACACGGCCTATTCTGTCCTGTCGTGTTAAGCAGTAGCCCTCAGGGACCGCTTCCACAAGATCAGGGCCTGAAGAGTCTTTAGCCCAGGTCTCGGTGATAAAAACCCACGATGGTTTCCTATCTAAAACAAGCTCCTTAAAAACAATATTGTTCTTAATGAGCGAGCATTAAGAAGAAGACAATTTTTGCTCGGCCCACTGAGTGCCGGTAGAGGGCATGACTCCAGAGGAGTGGGAGGGAAGGATATGTTGGGATCCTCCTCGTCTACCTGAAAGCAAGCACCATCCAGGGATATTGGGAAATCCTCAGGGATGAACCAATGGAAGCAGGGGGCTGGTGTGGGTTTGAGCCGTAGTACATCCTGTAGGGAGTATTTAAAAGATTTGGAGCCTACCTTGTCCTGACCAGTAGTCCAGCCGTCCAGCCCGTCCTCAGCGCGGACGGGCGCAGACGGGCTGGACTCTGGCGTAACTCCGGCGTGGCTGCGGCGAACACGCTGCGCGCACACGCTTCGCGTCATCACGGCCAGTTTAAATAGGGCTCTAGCCAGTCCTCCTGACTGCTAGAGCGTGGGAGTGTCCAGCGTTTCCTACCCCACCCAAGATAGTGCTCACCGAATGCTGAGCGCGAGGGACCGGCCCGCCGAAGTGGCAGTGAGGAGCCAATTTACATGCAGGAATGCGGACGGGACTTTAAAAGCCAGGGATAACGGTGAGAAAATAAATAAAATAATAATGCCAAAAACGGGATAATTAAAACCAGGGACGAGCCTAGCTGTTGTGGTGTTAGCAAGAGCAAGGAGAGCCTACCTCCTGTTAGATTTATAAGCACATCCCGTCGTCAGTCTCTAGCCAGTCCTCCTGACTGCTAGAGCGCGGGAGTGTCCAGCGCTTCCTACCCCACCCAAGATGGCGCTCACCGAATGCTGAGCGCGAGGGACCGGCCCGCCGAAGTGGCAGTGAGGAGCCAATTTACATGCAGGAATGCGGACGGGGACTTTAAAAGCCAGGGATAACGGTGAGATAATAAATAAAATAATAATGCCAAAAACGGGATAATTAAAACCAGGGACGAGCCTAGCTGTTGTGGTGTTAGCAGGAGCAAAAAATTCCATCCTTGCCTCTTCAAAGTCACTTATAACAATAGGACTACGAATTATGAAGATCCGGCGTTACTTCAACAATTTTTGGATTTCTGCACACAAGCTTCTATGGACGCTCCTCCTTAGATTTATTGGACGTTACTGTCTATACGTATTAAATGCTGTTCTATTAAGATGACTGTTTTGTTCATCTATTTTCCCTAATGTATTATGTATTTTGTGCTTTGTTTTTTTTGCATCTTTTGTTCTTAATGTTCTCCCCTTTGGAATTCTTTTTAGATGCGGTTTTTGTGAGCCCTGGATTTTATGTATCCTCTTTGTTCAACCCGGAAGTCTGTTCCCCTTCACCACGTTCTCTTGGAGTCCCTGGTCCGGTGTGCTATCTTCCTTATGTGGTTCCACCACCCCCAGTCTTACTGTTGGTTTGTGGTATGTCTTTTAGACCTCTTCTTCTATTATCACTTGTTAGTTTCATTTTGTTTTCTTCTTTTTTGTCTCTCTTTTTTTCAACCATTTCCTCTTCCCTCTCTCCTCCTTCATTTCCTGTCTATCTCTTCTCTTTTTCTGTCTTTCTTTCTTCTCTTTTTCTTTATCTATTTTGTCCTTTTTTCTATATTTCACAGCACCTTTCTTTTTCTTCCCTTTCTCATCTTCTCACTCCTGAATTTCTTACTTAAACGCTTCCTTTATATTTTCCTTTTACTGTATACAAGGTTCCTGAATTATTATAATGTTTATTTAACAATAGTTCACGCTTTACTTTTTAAATGCTTACTTTACTGTTTATATACCATTCGTATATGTTTTGTTTCTAATGATTCAAGTTTAGAGTTGTAACCTGGAACGTTAAAGGAGTTAACAACCCTATAAAAAGACAACGCGTGTTAACTCATTTAGCTAGATTGAATAAAGATATTGCTTTTCTACAAGAAACTCATCTATCGGACACTGAGGCAGCCAAATTGAAAAGAGGTTGGGTTGGTCATGTTTTTTATTCCCCTGCTTTAGGGAAGAAAAATGGCTCCTCCATATTGTGTCATAAGAAGCATCACCTTTCAGTACTACACCAAGAATGCGACCCTGATGGCCGTTGGGTTATTGTTAAATTGCTTATTGATCACATTCCCTTAGTACTATTCAATGTTTATGCACCAGTTAATACTGATAATAAGTTTTGGCCTCAGATTTCTGATAAACTTCTTATGTTTAATGAAGATTATGTTATTTTTGGAGGTGACTGTAATCAGATTTTAGACCCTATTTTAGATAGACATCTAAAATGTTCCAATACCAAGATGCACTCTCAATTCACTTCTACCATACGACGCAAAGCTTTAATCGACATTTGGAGGCTTTGTAACCCAGATCTACAGGAATACACTTTTTATTCTCCCCCTCATAATTCTCAATCCAGAATAGACTATCTTTTTCTCAGTAAACCTTTATCTCAACTTGTCCTACATACTGCGATTGGTTCTATCCTCATATCAGATCATGCCCCAGTTTTTGGCGATTTTGATTTGTTACCATTCACTCCCAATGCTGGTAGATGGCGTTTTAACAATACTTTATTATCTGATGCCAATTTCACAGACCAATTCACCTCTTTTGCTTCTGAATTCTTTTCTAATAATTCTACTCCAGAATCCTCTCCAGTAATAGTTTGGGACTCATTTAAGGCGGCAGCTAGGGGTTTTATCATCAATTTTGTTTCACGTAAGAAGACATTTTTTTGAAGCCAAAAATGCTCAGTTATTAGCAAAAATTAAAAAGCTTGAATATGATTATTTTTGCTCAGCTTCTGAATCCTCTTTAAAAAATCTTATTGAGGCAAAAATGTAATTTAATAAATCCTCTACAGAAGCTGCATCCTCTTATCTTTTAAAAAGCAGTGCCCGTTATTACGGTGGTCAGAATAAGATGGGCAAACTACTTGCCAATTACTTAAAAATTCGTCGGGAGCGAACTAAAATTAATTCTAGTCGCAATAATGCTGGAGATTCGTTCTTTAAAGATAATGATATTTGAAATGAATTTGTTTCTTTCTATAAAAATTTGTATACGCCGGAGCAACAACCATCCTCTATTAAACTCTCCTCTTTCTTTCAATCGATACCTTCTCATACTCATGATATTGATTTTGTCCCACTAGAGTTGGATATTACTCTGTCCGAAATTAAACATGCTATGTCAGTTTTAAAAAGAGGCAAAGCACCAGGACTGGATGGTTTTACCATTGAATTTTATTCTCATTTCGCATTTATACTTCTTCCCCATCTCTTACAACTTTATACCTTTTTTATTTCGGAAGGGTCCTCCTCAGGATCTTTTCAAGATGCCGAAATTTGATTAATTCCCAAAGAGAACAAAGATTCCTCTTTTTGTAGACTATAAGATTTTTGCAAAGATTCTTGCTCTTCATATCGACCCCATTCTACCCAATATTATTGGTCCCGAACAGTCGGGTTTTGTCAAAGGTTGCCTATCTTCAGACAATTCTAGAGTTTTCTTTAATATTTTAAGTAAAGCTTCTTCCCTCGATTATCCACTTGCTGCAATAGCATTGGATGCTGAGAAAGCATTCAACAGGATTGGATGGGATTTTATGATTCAGGCACTTAAATTGATTGGGTTCCCTGCTAAATTGATCTCTCTTATTTCCCTATTGTATTCTGGTCCTAAAGCCTCTATTTTTGTTAATGGGAAAACATCTGATTATTTTCCTCTTTTCAGAGGAGTCCGTCAAGGTTGTCCTTTATCTCCTCTTTTATTTATTATTGCTTTAGAACCTTTTTTAATGCAAATTAGATTGGACAACAGGATTACTGGGTTTAAAATCAATACTACACATGTTAAAATGTCTGTTTACGCTGATGACATTCTTCTATATTGTTCAAATCCCACTATCTCTCTTCCAGCTTTTCTTTCTCAAGTTGATATTTTCTCCCAATTATCTGGATATCGTCTTAATTCGGATAAATGTGAAATTCTTCCTTTAAATGTTCTTTGTTTGAAACAAGATTTTGTCTCTACTGGTTTCTCTTGGAAACCCTTTAAGATTAAATATTTAGGATTATGGTTCTCTCCCACTATTCCAGAAACCTTAAAGGAAAACTTTGTTGTTCTTTCCCAAACCCTCTCTGTCTCTATTGATCGCTGGCAACCCCTTTTCCTCTCCTGGTGGGGTCGCCTAGATTCTATTAAAATGATGCTCTCCCCACTAATTCTTTATCTCCTATCTATGATCCCGGTGAACATTCCTGGATTTTATTTAAAATAAATTGATTCAATATTAAACAAATTTCTTTGGAAGAATAAATTGCCTCGAATAGCTCTTAATGCTCTTAAGGCGGATAAAACTACTGGTGGCCTCAAAAATTTCCTGATTTCAAATCGTATCATTATGCTTTTTCTTTATGACAGTCTTCTAGATGGCTTTCTACAGATCAATGTGCTCATCCTCCTCTTTGGTTGACTTTTGAAAAACACTTTATAGCTCCTTTCCATTTTACTGAAGTTCTTGCTTTTACTAATACTATCTCTTCTTTGCGTCCTTTAGTCATCTCTCATACACGTAAATTACTGATTCCTCTTCTTCCCTCCTCTTATTCTTCTTATATTTCGTTAGATCAACAACCTATCTGGCATAATCACTTATTGCGTGTCAAAGGTCGGACTATCTTTTGAATAACTTGGAGACTTAAGGGTCTAATCTGGATTTCACAACTGGTATCTCATAATACGCCTTTATCCTTCTCAGATCTTCAAATAAATTCTCTTTACCTTCTTCCTGTAAATATCAGTATGACTTGCTCCTCCCTCCTCTTTCTCAATATCTTCTTTCTTTACCACCTGAGCCCAATATTCCTACCAGGTGTTCTACTCTTTCCCCTTTATTATCTGTCATTACATCGGCTTCTTCTTTTTATAGATCTTCGTTCTTCTCCTCTGACAGGGTCAAGGTGAAGTCTTGGCCTGGGAACAGGATCTTTCTGAATGTTGGACTATTCCTCTTTGGGACAAATTGTGGTTAAAAATTCATAAAACATCAAAAGCTGCTAATACTTCTCAGACTCTTTATTTTATTCACAAACGCCTCCTTTTCACCCCAATGAAATTAGCCTCCTTTTCCACTGATTTTCCCCCCACCTGTTGGTCCTGTAAAGCTCCTTCAGCTGATCTAAAACACATGCTTTTTGATTGCCCCTCTCTGTCTTGTTTTTGGCTGTTAGTTTGGTCCCAAATAAATAAACCTTTCCACACCCAAATTCCTTTTTCCATTTCCAACATCTTTTTCGGTTCCCTATCACCTTCTTAGCCACACTCAACTCAGAACTCCTCATTAATTGACTTGCTTCTTGCAACTGTTCTTCATTTATTAATCTCCAATTGGAAACAAGCTGACAAAGTTACTTTCAAAGCTAGGTGGAATGTTGTTTGTTTCCATCATAGATTAGATACAAACAATGTTACTCCTGTATCTTTAGCCATTAAAAGGGATCTTTTATGGCTTCCCTTATCCTCATACCTCACAACTATTGCTCCATCTTTGGCCATTTTACCTTATACCTCAGATGAAGTTCGAAAACCTCCATGAAGTTTTAGTTCTCTTTACACTTCCAGTTTATTTCTTGTTGTTATTCCTTTAATCTTTTTACTTATTGCAATTTTGCAATCTATGCTTTACAGTTTACTTCTACTGTTTCTTGTTGATGTATCAAGATATGTGATTCAGGTAATTTTCTTGCTTGTACTGTTTTATTAAGATACTCCCTCCCTTCCCTTTCCCCTTTTCTTCCCTCTCCCTTTAACAGTAATCCTTTTGTATTTTTGATGCTTAATGTTTATTACTGTTCTTCATATGTATTCTCTACTATTTCTTTCAATACATTTTAAACATAAAAAAACACACCACACACTGTACCATGAAGATTCCAAAGCAAAGTATCTAATTAATCAATCCAGATCCTCATATGTAAGCTTACCTACAATCTAGCACAAATAGGAACACCCTATACCAAATCTTATTTGTAATAAAGTTTGAAGTACAATTTTGCTGACATCACTATAACGAGATGATCAAGGCAAAAAAAGAAACAATACGCAGGGAATCCTAGGAAAAGTTAGAGAATGTGCGTCACCAATGATGTGTCCTTGTTCTGGAAACTGGTCAATTCCTCTTATTTTGAAAGTAGTTACAATGCTAGTACTGATGTGCTTTTACTGTCATCAACATGGGAGACACATTTCACCAAGGCTTTTAAATCCAAACAAGTGGGAAATGTGAATAATTATTCAGTGGAAAGTATATCTATCCCAGAGGAAGGAGATCGTCTTCTAATTTCATTAAAAGAGTTCATATCTGTAGTGAAAATGTGCCCAAGTAACAAAGCTCCCGCCTCGGATGGGGTCCCAATTGATCTTTTGGAAAGTAATCTTGATCTTTGGGCCCCACGTTTAGTAAATGTACTGCGTAGTGCAATTGTATGCTGTCCACCCAAGCCATGGTCCAATGCAGTTATTGTCCCGGTCTTCAAGAAAGGGGACAGTAGAGATCCTGGTTTTTATCATCCCATCTTGCTTATTGATTTAACAGCAAAAGTGATAGGCAGGATCCTGCTAGAACATCTGGAGAATTGGTCACTGAGAAAAGCATTCTAACGGCAGCAGATTACGGGTCAGGGCAGGGTTTAGGAACCACAGATCAGTGCCTGAATCTGCACCTCATGATTAGCAAATACGTGCATATTAAGGGTGGGTGTCCACACCTTGCATTCTTGGACCTCAGTTCAGCATTTGACAATGTTGACAGAGGTAAACTATGGGTGTTAGCAATGGGTGCAAACCCTAAGATTGTGCATCTACTTTTCAAATTACATGAGACTGCGGAGGGATGTGTTAGATATGGGTCCAAAGGAGAATGTACACCCCCTATTAAGATCAGACGGGGTGTTAGACAGGGCGGTATCCTTGCCCCCTTCTTGTTTAGCCTTTACATTAATGATCTTGAGACATTTCTTTTAGGGGTAGAGAAGGATCCTCCAAGGCTGGAACCAAATGTCTCCCAGTCTTTATGTATGCTGATGATTGCGTACCAACGTCCAGGACAGGAGTAGGCCATACAGATTTGTGGAGTTTATGGATGGGCTGGGAGTTGTCAACAAATAAATATGAAACCTTTACTATGCTCTGTGGTTAATCTAAGAGCAAGGTGAGTCCATTTTATGTTAGCGGTACCAAACTGCAGACCATTCCGTCCTTTACATATCTGGGGATCTAATTTGATAATAAGAGTACTTGGAAACATCTGATAAAAATGAGGAACATGCAATTTGAGCAGACCAGGGCATCAATATTGAAGTTTTTTTTAAACTGTTTTTTAAAGAAAAATCAACAGTGCAGAAGCATACAGGTGTGTTAGTGGCCATCAATAATGGGGTGAGCTTGTAATAACATATACAAGTAAATGTAATGTAAATATACATTACATTATGCAAGTAATGCATGAATGGTCTTCATAGTCGAAACAAAGTACAGCATTGTAAGAAGCAAGAGTACAAAGACCAGTAATACAGAAAATGGAATGTCAATGATAGACAATGTGTAGTCCATGAATGCCACAAGATTACCTGAAATGATGAACGTAAACAAAAAAAAATCCAATAAATCCTGCCAGTGCCTCAAGTAGGAAGATACTCATTCTCTAGAGCCCTCCCTTCTAAAGGGACTGTCTGGTGTCGAGTCAACTTTCACGCACAGAGGAGGGAATGTATATAAAGAAGGAGGGAGTGAGGAAGGGGAGTGTGTGGTGGAAGAGGGCGAGCATGATGTGGGATCCCAACAATCAACCACTGCGTGGCAACCTCAAAGGGCTTTTGGAGGGGCATAGAGTGTGTGTCGATCACAGAATAAGTTCCTGAATAGAGGGGGGGAGGACACCAAAATGACGGGACATGTTGTCTGGGACTGATCAACAGCGGACAACAAATAATCTCGCTGGGGTTGCCACATATCTTTGATCTAGAGGTTGAGGGTTGAAGAGAGGCATGTAGTTCACTGGTAGTGTCGCAGTACGTCATGCTAGTAAGCCAGTTAGCTGTAGTAGGTGGCAGACATTGCCACCAGTGTACTGCTATCTCATGTTTGGCTAGGAGCAAGGTCATCGGAGTGAATTGTTTAGTGCTTTTGTGGAGGTCCTGGACGTGCCCCAACCGGGTGATGAGTGGATCCACATCCAGTTTAATATTTAACATTTACGTTACCAGGGAAAAAAAATCTCACCCCAGTAGTGTGTTATCTGTCTGCAAATCCATGTCGTATCGAGAAAGTCTCGTCCTGGGATGTGACATTTAGGGCAATGTGAGGATCGAGATTGATCATATTTATGTTGGTTATTGGGAGGTATGTAAGCATGGTGTAAAAACGTAAAATGAAGACGTTTGTGGCGATTGTTGGGTCTGGATGAGGCATGCCTCCCAAATCTTATTAGTGATAGACCTCCCCAGGTCGCGCTTCCAATATGATATAAGTTTTACTTCATTAGTCTGAAGCAGTGCAATGTTGGCACAGTACAGTTTGGATACTAGCTGACTCCCACTGGAATCATAAATCAGCAAATTCAGGGGAGTGAACTCATCTGGTGCTACTGCATAAGACTCAATGGTGGCTATCAATGCATTACTGATGCGGTGAAGAACAAAACTATCCATGAGTGGAGCTCGTTAAAGTGTTGGTCCATGGACTGTGACCGTGCATGTCCATCAGGGAAAAGATTATCGAAAGTGTGGAGACGTACTGTGACAAAGTGCATTTCACCAGGGTTTTGCAGGTTATAGGAAGCCAATGATTATCCACCAGTATTAAGACAAGAGAATTAAGAAGAGTACCCCCGAGAACTGTTGGATTTTCCTCCACGGCCAGCAGGTGGTGGAAAGTATTTGGATATCTTTGGGGTCTAATGGGATCCCTCCCCCCAGGAAGTATGGAGGTGAGTGGCATAGGCACCGCCAGGTCCACTTCTGGCTTGATGTATAGCAGCCTAGCATCAGGGTGATACAAATAATAAGCGTATTGGCATTGCACCGCCAGGTAATAAAGCTGAAAGTGAGGTACCACAAACCTGCCTCTCTCGTATGGGAGCACCAGAGTGTCCCAGCTCATGCGAGATCTCCGGCCAGCCCATACAAGCTTAAGGAGTAAATTGCATAGAGGAAGAGAAATGTATTTGTAAGTGGTATCGGGATGTTAAGGAACAGGTAAAGGAAGCAGGAGAGGATCACCATTTTTATTATCGCAATCTTGCAACCCATTGAAAGGGAAAGACATACCCTTTGATCGATTTGTGTCGACACTGTGTCAATAGCGTGGCCTCGCCACATGTTTCCTATCGGGGTGAAGGAGGATGTCCACGTATTTATCTGGCCCATCGCACCAGGTCAATGGGAAGGCACACAGGGTGTTTGGTGGCATAGGTAATGGGGAAAAGTTCTGATGTGGACCAATTAATCCGAAGGCCAGAATGGGTCCCAAATTGTGTCAGTTCATGCAAAATGGGCCTTTAAATTGTCCTGTGGATGAAGGATGAAGAGTAAGATATCACCCGCAGAGAGGGATATAAGAAAGGGGCCCATTTGGAATTGGAAACCGTGATGAAGGTGGCATAGATTGAGATGCCGGACAAGTGGGTCCATTGCAATTATGAAAAATAAGGGTGACAATGGGCAACCCTGACCGGTACCCCTCATTATAGGGAAGGAAGCCGTAAGTGATCCATTACTCTGAGTCGGGCTGAGGGTTGTGTGAACAGAAGGTTTATCAGAGAAAAACCAAGTGGGATGCCTAGTTTGTGAAGCACTGCACGGAGAAAAGGCTGCTCCAAGCAGTTGAACGCCTTTTCGGCATTAAAGAGTGCTAGTACAGCGAGGACCTCAGGAGAAATTCTGTGCAGCATGGAGAAGACGGCATGCAGATTCAACGATGTAGAGCAATGGGAAACAAAATTCAACTACAACGGGGGACATGATTTTCTCCATTAGGAGAGAGACAGTTGGCAAGGACTTTTGCAAATAGTTTGTTATCTAAATTTAAGAGCAACAAGGGTCAATAAGAGCTGCAGTGTAAGGGGTCTTAGTGGGGTTCATGGAGGAGGGTGATTACAGCCTCACACATGGAAGGTGACAAAGCTCCCGACTAGAGGGATTCCTCATAGACCGCTAGTAGATATGGTGCCAGTATATGTTTGAAATGTTTGTAAAATTCACCTGTGTAGCCATCAAGGCCAAGAGCCTTGGAGCCGTCAAGGCAGTCTATTGCTTGTATCATTTCCTCATAGGATAAGGGTTCACTAAGGAATCGATGCTGGGGATTAGAGAGCCAGACCATTGCCACCTTATCAAGGTAGGCCATCTGAACAGAGGTATCCTCTGATAGACAGTTAGTGTAAAGGCGGATATAGTACTGTTGTAGGGTATCAAGGATAACATAATTAGAGGTAATCTGTGTGCTCCCATCTCTACTCAGCTCAGAAATGTTGGAATTGCAACTCTGTGGACAAAGGAGGTGAGATAGAGTAGGGCCTGGTCATTCGCCGTCACCGTATCTGCGCACTCTGCCTAGGAAAAGACTTTGCATTCCACCAGGTCTCAGAACTCAGTCAGAAGGGAGGCTCTAGCATGCGCATAAGGCATATCAGCGCCATGCGTCGATTGAAGATCCGGAACGGCCAATTCCCTCTTGAGGTGCTGGAGGCTCACACGAAGGTCCCGTAGGACCCCAGAGTGTTTAGAGATACAAATACCCCTAACATAGGCATTTAACACCTCCCAAAGGTTGGAGTGGGAGGCCACTGAGTCCTCATTCAGGCAGAAATATTCTAGAACTGCTGAACAAAACAGTTTATCTTGCATTGCCAAGGTAGAGAAGTGCTAATGTCTCTTGAGGGTGCCACTAAATAGGACATCAAAGGGGACCAGTACCGGAGAGTGATCTGATAGCGCATGAGAAAGATGTGTGAACAGCAACCATAGACACGGGATGGAGGATATAAGGCAGTAATCAATGTGGGACCAAGTGTTCTGTGGGGCCGAGTAATGAGTGAACTTCAGGTTAGAGGTGCCTTTTAGGTGCCGGGTGTCTCACAATGCATGTGTGTCACAGATATCATTTAATATGAGGAGTGATCTCATCTTGGTGGAAGGTGACAGTGCAGTGGTGTCAGCGGTAGGTTCCATGAGGAAGTTGAAATTTACACCCAAAATATGGTGTTCGAGTTCCATAGGTCCAATATGAGTGGAGAGCAACCAAAAAAACTCCAGGGAGTCTACATTGTGGGTGTAATTATTGGCCAATAGCGTGAAGTGACCTGCTAGGATACTGGCGACTAGAACATATCGGCCAGCATCATCTATGAGTGTTGGTGGGGTGGAATGGCATGTTTTTGTGCACAAGAGTACAAACACCTCTGGAGTAGGAACTGTAATTAGAAAAGAAACGGAACAATGTGAGCCCCAGGTGGATGCATAAGTGTGTAGTCAACCAGGGGGTAGATGTGTTTCCTGAAGGAAATACGACCGTGACAACCTTCCCACCCATGTAAATGTAAATGTGTGGTACTTGTATAGCGCACGAATCACCCATGAGGCATCTCGGCGTTTGTACGAATACCGCTGAGGAACCCTTCCTGGCCTTTCATTGTGGAGTGCCCACTCCTGGGCAACCCCAAGGTGAAGCCAGGCATCCCAGCGTTGTTGGGGCCATTGTGGAGATTAAGCAAGCTATTGCCCAGAGTTGCAGAGTGGGACACATGATTAGAATAGGCACCAAAGCGAGAATGATCAGGTCCGAGGAAGTTGAGTCCAGGACCCGCTGAGGCGGGAATTGAACCCTGGTCCTGGGCTAGACCTCTGCATCAGGGTCTGCCACTCTAACCATTGATCCACACTTCCATGGCAAACTCAAAGAGAAGGTGGACTCAGCACTGAAACCTTTCAGACACTGACCCCAGTCACAGATCTGGGTTGAATCCATCATCATTCTTTAGCTCACTCCGCCACCCCAGTTCAGACATGGCCATATGCAAATCAGTCTGACCCTGTGCCTCATGGGAACAGTCCAGCCCGAACTGCCAAGGCAGGTCTTCCCTGAACCGGAAACAAGCATCCTGGGACCTATTTCTGGGTAACACCCTTCATCAGCCAGGCTAGCTTGAATCCAGTGGCAAAGTGAGCAAGGGACCCACGTCTGCGCATACCCTGCCAACTTAGGGCGAGCAAAGCAAACAGAAAGAGATGAGGGACGAAGCGCTAAAACCTTTCAGACACTCACCCCCAGTCACAGATCTGGGTTGAATCCATCATCATTCTTTAGCTCACTTCGCCTCCTCAGTTCATACCCAGCTATATGCAAATCAGTCTTGACCCTGTGCCGCATGGGAACAGTCCAGCCCGTACTGCCAAGCCAGGTCTTCCCTGAACCAGAAACAAGCATTCTGGGACCGGTTTTATCAGCCAGGCTAGCTTGAATCCAGTGGCAAAGTGAGCAAGAGACCCATGTCTGGGCATAACCTGACAACTTAGGGCGAGCTAAGCAAACACAAAGAGATGATGGATGGAGCGCTGACATTTTTCAGACACTCCCCCCCAGTCACAGATCTGGGTTGAATACATTATCATTCTTTAGCTCACTTCGCTACCTCAGTTCAGAACCCGCTGTATGCAAATCAGTCTTGACCCTGCACCTCATGGGGACAGTCGAGCCCGAACTGCCAAGCCAGGTCTTCCCTGAACCTTCCCACCCACACCAGGCTCAAAAGGGCCCAGGACAGACCAATTCCAATTTAGCAAAACAACAATATAAGAAACCTATTCGTTTGTACCACCAGGGGGTGGCAACACTATTGTTGATACCCATACATATAAAATCAATAAATACATTGTCTAATGAGATCCTGTGAACCTAAAAGTATAATTTGAGACTGCATACGAACGTGTCTACATGAATGTTGAAATAAAGATTGTAGACAGCAAAGTCGGAAAGTAGTAGGATAGGAGGGAAATCCAGCCTTCATCCTGTGGGGAAAAATCAGTGCTGGCACTAGAATTACAGTCCGTTGGGGATCTATCTGGAGTGGAGCGGTGAGATGATGGTCATTTATGTTTGGGCCGCAGTGTGGTGTCAAAGAAATGTGGGTCACCATTGACCTCGAGTCTTAGGGGTGCTGGGTAGATCATACCATAGCTAAGTCCCAGTTTCAGTAGAGTGGGCTTGACGTATGTAAGTTTCCAGCGTGCCTCTTGGACCATAGCTATTAAGTCAGGGAACAAAGAGACGGTCGAGCCATGTTTACAGGCCAGTGTCAAGGCGACATTGCGGCCTCTGAAGTTTAGGAGGCGAGTTATTATCGGCCTTGGGGGGAGGCCAGGATTGGGGAGCAACCTAGTGAGCAATGTGCCTGTTCCACCACTAATGTGGATGTAAAGTTTGTTTGCCCAACTGGTTTGCCAGTAGCCCTTTGACAAACTGATCAAGATGACCAGTGTTGGTGGATTCAGGCACCCCCTAAAATGCATAAGTTGTTCCGCCTGCCTCTCACCTCAGATCCTCATTCTTAATGGCCACAGATTTAAGTTGTTTTTCCATTCTTTCTAAGCGTTTCATAGTGGTGAACGCCCCATCCTCTAGGTCTGACACTCTACCCTCAGTGGCTTCCAGTCGGTTGTCAATGCAGTCAAGGCGTTCGCCCATGGAATCTAGGCTTTTGGCGAAAGTGTCAAAGTGGCTGTCAATGGCCCTGAAACCTGCTTTGAGTTAGGCCCTGTTTGAATCTGTACCAGCCAGCTGCTGCTGCTGCTGGCCAATGTCACAAGGGAGTCCCCCACTGCCATAACTGGTGGTTGCGTGGCTTCTGAGTTTTTTGTTCTCTCAAAGCGGAGACATCGCTGTTTAGGATCCCCCTGTACCATAGCCTATAAAGAGGAGAAGTGGGGAGTCTAAACCCCGAGTCGTGGAGGAAAAACAGATGTACGTGCCACTTGGTAAACATGCAGTGTAGAGCAATTGTAGGGAATTTAGACAAAGTGTGTAATATCCATGGGCTTCAGTACATGAAGGTTCACAGAATCTTGAAACAAAAGCCAAAGCATGTGTTAACAAGCATTGACATAGCCAATAGGTCTCGCTTTTGGGACCAAGATATGCTTGTTTCATATCTTGGATGCATTGGTGAAGATAACCTCTTGCCTTGTTTCCCCCCCTTTTTTTACAGTTCTTGATTCTACTGGTCTGTTGGCTGTGGTTGAGTGAATATGCACCGAACATGGTAAACATATCAGTTGATTTTGAAGGTAGTGTGAGATGATAAGGGGTATCAGTGGATTACCATCATAATGCTGTTATTTATTTTAAGGCAATATATGATATATGCTCCAGTGTATAGGGCACCCATAGGAGAGGCCAGTGTAGAGTCTGGCAGGTCATGGATAAGGGTGGTTCCAGCACCCATTGTGCGAGAGATTTAGGCCTTGAACAAATAAAATTCAGAAGTTGCTTACTAGGAAGAGCAATAGAAGCCGAACCATAGATTAGAGAATCAGAAACAAACACTTCCAGGATCAGCCAGCTCAAATAAACTAGGGGTGCAAATCCGTAAACATGGGTTAAAGCAAAGGTCAAACCACAAAATGGAGCAAGAGGTTGAAACTGACCTGACTTAGGTTAGCTTAGAAAGCCCTCACTCACCGACCTGGTCGGTGACATGCTTCATTATCGGGCCCCACTAAAGAGGCCGAGTGCCTCTTTAGTGTGCTGCGACGCCAGAATTACTGCGGCGCAGGTTAGTTGTGTAAAGGCTTTCAGTGAGAATAAAGATAAAAGTATCTCAAGTGTATCAAAAAAACTTTATTTATAGATCACTAGGACACAGTTAAAAATTAGTTTATGTGTCAGGAATTAAGTCCAAGATTGATTTTATGGTTAATTCATTTACTAATAAGATCAGTCAACATGTTTCTGCCTCTGAAACGGTGTTAGTTTACCAGGCATTCATCAGGACTTTTAATTGTGCTAAACCCTGGCGGTATGAGCACTCTAAGGCTCACTCTTACCTAGGGGCGTGAAAGTGAAAAAAAGTAAAAATGTGAAAGTGCAAAGGGAGAGCAAATGCCCAGTCCCTGCTACTCCTGGTTTAGGAGGCTTACCAAAAACAGGTTACTGCACCTGGAAAGGAAAAAGACACAGACATACATAAAGGACAAAACAAAACGTTAAGTCGCGGGTCTTGTTCACAAACATATAAATGTGGTGCTCCAAAAGTGTGGTAGGGCAGTGGATGGCAGATATTCATTACGGTTATCACCAGCCTCTGTACCCTTTGGAAACTACTACTAGAATTAGGGGGTGTTGTGAGCTACTAGTGAAACTAGATCAAGCCAAGTAGCTGGAAGGTTAAAATCAGAGGAGCGACTGCTCCGGTTTCAGATCAATGGACCAAAGGTCACGATCCGATTGTAAATTTCATTAAAATTGTCTCACTTGTAAAATGATTGCGATCTGCACCAGGGGTCACGGGAGGGGGGTGGAGGCGTAATTGGCACACCCTAAATGCAGGAAAGAAAACAAATTATCAGGTATTTGCCCAAGGGTTACTTATCTTAACAGCGCCGCTGGAAAATGTCAGCCCACTAACGCCCTCGACGCCAGGCACCCTCTTGGAACCTGCGACTCCCTCATACCGGACCCCGACGATAGACTGCGGGGCTGGTGAAGGAGATTAAAAACCAAGCCGCGGGAAGCGGCTTATTTCCGTGGTGGGCGTGGTCACGCGTGCTGATGGGCGTGTTAGGCTTGCTTTTACCAATCCCCGATGTTCGTTTGTTATGACGATGCAAGTGGGCTCGTTTCTGGGCGTGGTGGAGGTTTGCGTGCTAGGGATGCTTGAACCCATTACTCGGCTTTGTTCGGTGTGGCGATATGAGTATGCTAATCGCCAATGTATGTTGAAAGCAGTGATGCTGTAAATCACACGTCTTTGAAAAAACTGTACTCTCTGCTATTTCTGCAATGGAAACGCAGAAAAAATATGTCAACTTTAACACAACAAAAGAACAAACTAAAGCCCTTATTGATGTACGTAATGATCCCACTATTACTATAAAACAAGCCGACAAAGGCGGGGCCATAGTGGTGTGGGACACTACAGATTACAACAATGAAGTCCTAAGGCAATTGAATGATCAGGCATGCTATCGGAAAATCGGTAAAGACCCTACGTCAGAACTACAGAACCAACTCTTCATCATTAGAGATGGTTTTGAACAAGGCTTTGTAGGTCCAAAAGAGCTGGATTATCTACAGAATAAACATCCGAAGGTAGCTTTATTTTATATTCTACCAAAGGTACACAAAGACCAAAACAAACCCCCGGGGATACCAACTGTGGCAGGATGCGACTCCCTGCTTGAACCAGTCGCCAAATATGTCGACGTTTTTCTTAAACAATTCATGATCCTTGTTACATCATACCTGCAGGACACTACAGATTTCATTAATAAACTTGAAACAATAGAGTTTTGTGAAGGCAGTGACATCCTGGTTACCCTGGATGTCACTTCACTTTACACTCAGATCCCCCAGGACGAAGCAGTGGCAGTGCTCACTCACTTCCTGGAACTGAGACCGAGACCGGTACAGGTGCCAACAAAATTCTTGATTGACCTTGCATCTTTTGCTCTTAAAAAGAATTATTTTTGCTTTGGGAAAGACTTTTATTTTCAAGTAAAAGGAGTAGCGATGGGCTGTCCTTTCGCCCCAGAACTGGCAGTCCTATTTATGTCATTATATGAGGACACTTATGTATACAACAACAACCCCTTTAAAGATCACATTGGAGTGTGGCTACGCTTCATAGATGATGTTTTTATGGTGTGGAAAGGCGGGGAGGACGAATTGAGATGCTTTTATGATTGGCTGAATGCACGTACAGCGGACATCAAGTTCAGCATGACACTCTCGAATGAAAAAATATCCTTCTTGGATGTGGAAGTGTTTCCAACTGAGGGCAAACTATCAACTTCCCTTTTTGTAAAGCCAACTGATCGTAATAAAGCCCTCCTATTTTCAAGTAACCACCCGAGGAGTCTACGAGAGAAATTACCACTAGGGCAATTTCTTCGAATACGAAGAAATTGCACAGCTAATGAAGACTATAAGTTTCATGCGACTAATTTGATGACTAAGCTATGCGATCAGGGGTACCCAAAAAAACTGGTATCTAATTGCATGAAAAGGGCACGTTGAACCCCAAGGGAAACTCTCCTGGAACGATGCACCAAACCACAGTTAAAACATCAGGTGTGTGTCACCATATTCTGCCCCAATGCCAACCAGTTAAAAAAAGTAATAAGTCAAAACTGGCACTTAGTCAAAAATCTAGACGAGTGCCTCAATAAGCCTCCACTTTTTGCCTTTAAAAAAGAAAAAAGCATAGCCAATTATGTGGTAAGAGCAGCGACTGCAAAGGAAGCCTCCACTTCTATTCGACAAATGATGGGTTTACACCCCATCACAGGACACCACAAATGTGGGACCTGTCTATGTTGTGAGACAACCATAGAGGGTTCTTTATTTCAACATAAAGGTGTCTTGTGGAAACACGAGACATTCAATTGTAAGTCCAGATATGTTGTCTATGGTGTCCTGTGCCCTTGCGGACTCCTGTATATTGGTAAAACGAATCAGGAGGTTCGGCAAAGAATTTCCCAGCACAAATCCAGACTTAAGAATCGAGTAGAGACAGCACCCCTGGTCAATCATTGGAACAGATTAAACCATCAAATCAAAGATCTAAAATGGACTATCATCTCCAGGGTGGAGCGCGATCCCCGAGGAGGAGACTGGGATGCCAGACTCTCCAAAAGGGAAGCGCTCCTCATTGTCAAGTTTAACACGGCCGTTATAGGTCTAAATGAATTGTCAGAGATTTATAAACTTTAAAGACAGCACCTGTCCTTTGTAGTGCGAGCTTCTCCTTTCACCTTCACTCATTTTTCTTGTTTGTGAAGGCTTTATCTATTTGATTAGACCGACAAGTTTTGTAATATCTAGTTTGTAGACCCTCGGTCGTTTTTTAATCACACACCCTTAAAGGGCATGCGCGGGTGAGTAGCGTTCCACTCGCGCCCACGGCTATTTCTTTAGGCAACCATAGGAAACTGACACCTGTTCTTCGGCGCATGTGCAGAGGATTAGTGCTTTACAGACGCCCACACGGAACGCCGGCCGACAGTTGCGGCGCGAGATTGAGTTCCACTAGGTAAGATTCGATATGCGCTTCAGGAGTTGCTATCCCCCGGTTTCTCCCCTTTTTCAATAATCCTTATGTCCTCTTATTTCTAGGAATAATATTCCCCCTTGACGCCTGTTTAACTTTCTAGTCCACCTCCACGCTCGTCATTCGAGTCAAGCGTCTGCCACCGTGCAGGTATTCAATTAGACTCTTTAACGCTTAATGATCTTAGACTTAATTTAGATCTAGGACTGTTCTTTATTCGCTGTGTATGCCCTGCATTTTTCACAGATACCCGGTTATCCATGTAGCCCTGGAGCAGACTAGCACAGTGCTCCTCGTGACCGCCACGCGATCAATAGTAAACTGTGTAGGCATCTATCAGGTACATTCCCTTCACTCCAGAGTCCGTCCAGCGTGATTCTTTCTATGCGCAGGCGAGTAACACCCACTTTGGTTTTGTAGGATTCTTCCAACTTGGCAACGCGTGGAACTCTCTCCCTTTGACCTCCCTGGATCCGTAGATTTTCAACGGACTTCTAGGCTGACAACCCAGCGCGGTAAGAGACCAGTGACATTCTCTTGTGACTTTATGCCATCTCGTGCCACATTTGGATGGTAATGAGAAAATTGTTACTTTTTCAGTGAGATTACTTCCTCGCACCAGCTAAAGACATCCCCTGCGCCCATCTAAAGATTCAGTCCACACTCGCTGACCTTCCGTTCTTTAATAGACAGGTACAGCAATTTTCCTATCTTCATAGCACTCTCACGCTTTGTTGCCGGTGTGATGATTATAATTACCTTTAAGAAATTATCCTTTTCCCTGCAGAGACTTCTGCTTCACTACACCTTCCAAGTCGCCTTGCAGACCAGTTGGGTAAGCTGTACTAGATGGTGGTGGTTCACTCTTAAGCTTAACATAGGCACTTTAAGAACTTTATTACATTGAGATCATTCTTATGTTTTTCAGATATTCCATTGGCCCTGAGGAGAGTCCCACTTTAACTTCGATTGGGATTCGAAACGCGTAGGCCCTTGTATTAAGTGTTGCTCTAACTTTAAAACCCAAGTGTTGATAAATACTGCACCTGAGTTTATTTGTACACATTGCCATACAAATTTTCCATCAAATAATCTGATTGGTATTCAATTCCAAGTGTACTGTTTTCTAGGTTGATAAGCATTTGTGTATTATACCTTGTATGTTGATTTATCGAGCAACCTTTTCTTTTCTTTCTCTTTTTAAACTTATTTTTCCCACTGACATTTCCGCAATTGAAGGAATTGTCAGATTTTGTATGAATGGACACATGTAATTTGAACGACTGTGATATGTCAGATGAGTATGAATGAGTATCTATATTGCTATAATGGTGTTGTGTTTAATGGTGTAGTGTCTTACTGTATATAACATGTTTAAAATTTTTTTTAAAAATATCTTCTAAAAATTGAATGAATAAATCACTATTAACTAGCAAAATCTCGGGCGGAAATGAGATTTCTTCCTTTTTGAGTTAAATTTACGTTTGACTAGCTGTATCAGTTTAGGCATTTTCCTTTGTTATATATACATAGTAAATCACGCGGAGGCTGGAGTGAAACCCAGGAGGAGAAACACAAAAGGTAAAAGGTAAAAGGGGTGATGTATACAACGCACTGTGAAGCCATTCATGACCATCTCAGGCATTAGATTATTTGTATAAATAGTTACAGAAACTGGTGGTTGTATACGGGTTAATCAAACGAGCAAGTCATTTAAGTACTGAGTACCATGGGATCTCGTCATTTAGCCCAGTAAGGTGGGTCCCCAGCCGGTAGACCCACCGTTGCTCTTTTTCAAAAAGTCGGTTAGTGATGTTATTGCTTCCATCGATTTGTTCTATCACTGTCCACCGGAGGTCATTGGTGGTGTGATTATTGTCTAGGAAGTGTCTACTCATTTTAGTAGTTGTCTTTTTGAACCTAATATTACTCCTGTGCTCGCAGATGCGTTGCTTAATCTTTCGTGTGTTCATCCCAACGTATCGTAAGTTGCAATTTTGTGAATTGCAGTTCGTGTGTACCTTTTGCGTCCATACTTTTCCTTGTTCTAGTGTTAGGGTCTTTGATGGTGTCGTCAGATGACAAATGCTGCAGTCTGAGCATGGGAAGTGTCCAGTTATTTTGGGTAGACCCCAGGAGTCTGTCACTGAGCGCGCTCCCAGTGGTGTCTTCTCTTTGGGGAGTGTATGTACAAGCGCATCTTTCAAACTGCGTCCCTTTTTAAAGGAAAACAAAGGTTTTTCCCATGTCTTTTTGGCACTATTAATGATTTTCCAATGTTTGTTAACAGTTTTCTTCATGAAGTTTGAAAGGCTGTTATATGTGGTCACACAGGTGAGAGGAATTTCTACCGGGGCATTGATTTTATCTTCTAAGAATGCATCACGTGGTTGATTTCGTGCTCTCTTGTAGCCTAGAATGGTTTATGGGTATCCTCTGTTTCGTAATTTTACAGTGAGGTCAGCAGATTGTGTCTTAAATTCCTGTACGTCACTGCAATTGCGCCTGAGCCTCAGGTATTGACCATACGGTAAATTTTCTTTCAGGGGGCGAGGATGAAAACTGGTGAACTCAAGCAGAATGTTTTTGGCTGTAGGCTTGTAGTGCGTTTTAGTTGATAGGCAGGTGCCATTCAAGGTAATGATCACATCAAGGAAGACAATGTCTGTTTTGCGTATGGTGTGTGTGAACTTCAGGTTACGATCCAATGTGTTGATTCAGTTTAGGAAGTTCTCAAGATCTTTATCACTACCCTCCCATAGCAACAGAACATCATCGATGTAACGTTTCCATAACAATATGGATGAATGAAAAGGTCCGTTTGATGGTAGAATATGTTTGGCTTCAAAATCCGCCACATACAACCCTGCTACACTGGGAGCAAAGTTACTACCCATGGAAGTGCCCGTGCATTGGAGGAACAGCTGTCCCTTAAAAGAGAAAAAATTATCTTTTAGAGCAATCGTAGCACATTCCATGATGAATGCCTTGGATGTCTGATAATTCCAGTCTATTGATTCCAAAGCTGCTCCCAAGACTTTGATGGTATCGTCCTGGGGGATACCCTATAAAGACTTTCTACGTTGAGAGTTACTAGTGTCACGGTGTTTTCAGCAAAGGAGATCCCTCTCAGAAGCTGTAGAAGGCTTTTGGTGTCCTTGAGATAGGTAGGTGTATTCTGCACTATGGGCTTAAGATAGTAATCGCAGAACTGTGATAATGGCTCTAAAATAGAACCTATGCCAGAGACGATAGGTCGTACGGGAGGTGGTAGCCTGTTTTTATGCAGTTTCGGCAGTGTGTAGAAATAGGGGATGACACTGTTGTTGGAGTTAAGAAAATCAGCTTCATTTTTAGATAGTTGTCTGTTCTCCTCCTCTCTTCTTACTATGGTGGTGATCCTTGTCTTAAGTTCACTGGTGGGGTCTTGTGTCAAGGGGATGTAATTCTTTCTGTCAGCCAGAAGATCTAAACACATCTTCCCATAATCTGTTGTATTCTGGATTACCATTCCGCCACCTTTGTCCGCTGGTTTGATGGTAATCGTGTGATCGTTTTGGAGATTTTGGAGGGCTTGATATTTAGCAGTTGTAAAATTTCCAAATGTATTAGGTTCTTTGTATGTTTCTAAGACTTGAAATACCGCCTGTTCAAAGGCTATAATAGCTGCTGGTACCGTATCTGGTGGAGGAATGAAAGTAGAGTTTACTCTTAAACCTGTATCTCCTTGGTGTATTGCTTCATTAGGATCGTCTTTATTTTCAAAGAAGGATTTGAGCTTCAATTTACGAAAAAAGCCGACAAGTTCGCAATGAAGTTTGAACTTGTCTGGGCGTGAGGTGGGAACAAAACCTAGTCCTTTTTCGAGGACTATTGTTTCGGTTGTAGTAAAAGTTTTGTTCGATAGGTTTGTTATGAGGCTTGTTGTCCGCTCGTTCCCGGCTGGGGGTTTTTGCTGTGCGTGTGGTTGCCCACTGCATCGTCCTCCTCCCAAGTGACCCGGTTGGCGCCTCTGCTCTTCCCTCTTCCCCTACGACTCCTGTCTAAAAAAGGAGGTTGATATTGGTTCTGGAAGTTAGTTGGTGGCATAAATGCTGGGTTCCAGCCCATGAATGGATAAGGTGGTTGTTGAAAGGGAAATTGATGAGGTCCTCCTCCCATATGTGGGGGCATTGGCCAGCTGTGCTGTTGGTTAAAATAATTGGATCTCCCTCTGTTGCCACGATTTCCACGGTTACCTCTTCTCTTATTTTGTTTGAAGGAACCGTTACTATACCCACTGCTGTTGGATGAATCTTCATCCGAGTGGTCAGGATTCACAGTATTTTTTGAAGGGGGAGTGTAATCAGCAGCAGAGTAAGGATAAACTCTCTCAAATTCAAATCTTTTCAGATCTTTTTGGAATTTTGTGGCTTTTGCTTGCATTAGGTTCTCCTTATATTCATTGAGTTTCTTGTTTATTTCATCAAACTTTTTCTTGTAGCCAGTAATCAAGGTTTTGAAGTGTGATTCTGTTTCTTGTATTTCTATCATTAGGGCTTCAGATAGTCTAAGTGCTGTCTTTATAATGAGCACCAGCCAGTCGCGGGTACAATGCCACGTGATCATGGCCCATTCTTAAAGAAAGGTGGCGTCATTCAAAAAGATGCGTGGGGCGTTAGTCACTAGGAGGCCCCTTGGTGTGGAGTTTGTAAGCAGATTTTGTTTTAGAATGGTGCCATGAAGAATAGTACATATACGGTCACGTTTCTTCTCCGTGAGTTTTTCCCATTCGGAGGTATGGGCTATTGCTTGTGAGATTTGTGGATCGGCAAATAATGAAGAATCTGACATTATGGCTGCTATCTCTGCTTCAGAGTATGTCAAACCCACATTGGCCATGGTGAGTTTGGTAAGTGGAGACAAAGAGATAATAAAAAGGGCAGTGGTATCGGGAAGACCTTTACCACGCTCAGTAAAATCAGCTCTCCCAGCTGTGCGCTGCTAAGTATGTAACAACAAAAAGAAAGATAGGGAGATTTCAGACACACTCTTAATCCCCGGTCAAGGTACTCAAACAAAAGAAGAGGGTCAGTGGAATAAGATTAAAGCACAATATGGAGCAAGAGGTTGAAACTGGCCTGACTTAGGTTAGCTTAGAAAGCCCCCACTCACCGACCTGGTCGGTGACATGCTTCATCATCGGGCCCCACTAAAGAGGCCGAGTGCCTCTTTAGTGTGCTGCGACGCCAGAATTACTGTGGAGCAGGTTAGTTGTGTAAAGGCTTTCAGTGAGAATAAAGATAAAAGTATCTCAAGTGTATCAAAAAAACGTTATTTATAGATCACTAGGACACAGTTAAAAATTAGTTTATGTGTCAGGAATTCAGTTGGACTTAATTCCTGACAGATAAACTAATTTTTTATTTACTGTTTGCTTTTAAACATCTTGGAAGGTGAGGGCCCTGAGCAATTGCACACTTTGCCCATTCCTTAAAACTTATGAGGCAGTGATATTTGCCAGTGGCCATTAATTGGGAAGCCACAGCAGAGAGAAGGCTCATTGGCATACACTGGCTTGGTGGTAGGTGCGAACCAAGGTGCAGGGATCTGGGCACATCCCGGTGATGCAGTTACAGCAGATAATAGTACCCCCATAAAAATACTCCTCATCAGCCTCAGCTGTGGCCAGGAGTCTGCTAGTTGCAGGGAGTGGCGGGTGAAGCTGGGGGGGGGGGGCTGATGGAGAAGACTACTGTGACTGGGAGAGGATCTGCATGGGAGAAACCATGCAAGGTGATACCAGGAAGGAGGGCCCCGGATCTGCAAGAAGAGATCAGTGGTAAGAATAAGTCAGAGAGCAAAAGGATGAAGGAAAGAGCAACAGCAGGAAGAAGGGAGGAGAAAAACAGCAGAAGAACGGCAGGCAGAAGGGAGGAGAGGAGTCCATAAACAGGAGCATGGGAGAGACCAAGTAGAAAGAGGTAAGAGCAGCATCAGGAAGGAGGAAGAGCAAGAGGACAAAAAAGGGAAGAGGGGCAGGAAAAGCAAAAATAAGAAGAGAGCAGGAAGAAGAAAATAGAGCAGCCGCAGGATGAACGGAAGAACAGCTGCCGCAAAAGGAAGAGAAGAAGAAGAAATATAGAAGCAGTCAAAAGAAATGATTAGCAGAAGCAGGAAGAAACGGAGGGAACAGGAACAAGCTTACGTGGCAGCAGGGTGAGGCGCGCGTCTCACTTAGCAGCAGGGGGAGGAGGGGGGCCTGTGCAATTCCCTTGCTGGAGCGATAATTGCTACCATATGGCAGCGCTCGCTCCCGTAAGTGAATCCCCAGACGTGCACGCCTTGCCATTGAAGGCAATGGAACGTGTGCACATTTTTGGCTGAAAAATCTTAGCCATTGCTAAAGGTCTTTTTGCGTATGCAACAGATGCGTGCTGCGTAGGCGAGACCTAAAAATGATCTACTGGCCCTTATAGCTAGAAAATTAGCTGTAGTTGAGCGTGGTAAAAAGATGGTGGAGGTTTATGCGTTATTATCCACGACCTATCGCATGGAGCAATATCTTTACAGCATTCCCTGTGACAAGAGATATTACCTAGTAAGAGTTGGTTTCATATCACTGCGAAAAAGATTTTATTTGTATTTTTCTGCGATCTATACAGGGTGCCAAGGAAAAATATCCTAATCCTTTTGCTTAGAAAGCTTAACATCAGAACTTGTATACCAGCACTTGTAGTCTTTACCGGCTGTAGACAGGTTCCACAAGTGGTTCATAAAGCAGGCGACTGAAGCTTGAGCCATGGTAATAACAATTGAGGTGAGCGGTACCACAGTCTTTTTCTTGAAACGCATTAATTTGACCACTTTTTTTAGGAGCACGGCGAAATCACGTGACTGCCTCCCGATTAAGTGGTGTTGATGCATTCCATGTTTGGAATGTATCTTACATCACTGTGAGGTAGGTAGAATTAAGGGAGTATGGAAGTACCTGACAGGAAACACTACTGCTTTCAAATACGGAAGCGAGGGATCGAACTTTAACATGCAGGGTACTGGGCCACGAGTTAGGTGAGGATGCGCTCGAAGTCCTTTGGTGAAGTAGGTGTAATACGAACCTCTGCAGATCAGAGGCTGTCACCACGGATTGAGCAAGCCTCATTTTCTCATGCTCATTTCTTTGAAGCTTTTTCTTGGCAGAATGTGAGTACAAGAACCGGCCCTCCTGATAATCCTATGTAGCTTTAACAAAACATAGGCCATGTAGTTGAAATTCAGTATTAGCTTTACTCACGATAACAACCAATGCATGTTGTACAGTATATGTTGTACAGTATACGCATGTATTGTCATTCACTGTTCGTCTTTTGTGCCTTTATGAAGGTTTTTAATAGCACATAAACATTTAGATGGAGGGAGTAAACCACTCTTGTGCATGAAGAGCACCGCAATAGCATGTGAGAATAAGCATTGAATATGGAAAATGCATAAATAATTAGAAAATGTTATCCAGTTTCTTTCTCTTTTCAGTATAGACCATAAATAAGGAAACATTCCTAAAACATGGTCTGTATCAGTTGCGTGCATGTTTTTCTTACTGTATGAAAACTTATAATTGAAGGAGCAAGATGCTACCTTGAGATATAGGTATAATGGAAACCACTGATCCTGAAGGAAGCCGACTGACCTAGGGGGCATTTAATACGGCTGAAGCATGTCGACCACAGATGTAGGGAGTCAATATACTCTCATAGCATCGCTCGGTTTTTAACCTTGCCAAAGGACCAGCACATTAAAGAATTTTAATAGGATCTGGCAGGCAATTTTAGACTTCAATCCCTAAACATCTATAGTAAAAGCTCCACTTACAAACCCGTTGAGCCCGTCCATTCACATTAGGTGATTGGGACATGGGTCTGATTATAAAGCAGCTCATGGGTGGTACCTATGGGTGAGGACCCAACAAGATATCCTACAAGGTGTACAGGTCACACTGATTTAGCTGGGTGTAGATCGTACAAGCAGTAGAGATATACACTGAGCCACGCAACAATCTTGCGGACATTAACTTGGTTCGCAAATCAAGGGTAACCTCCTTTATGATATGTATGAGAGGGTTCCAACCCAGTTTGATGCTTCTCACTCCTCCAAGTATTGACATAGACCAGCTGTAGTACACCTACAACTGTTGCAAACAGAAATGGTGTGTCACACTGTATATAGGTTTATCACAGCCACTGTAAGGCTGCGTAAAATGGTGGTCAAAAAATTGTACTGTGACATGAGCACTTTACATTTTTAATTGTTAATATCTTGTTATATCTTCTGTGTTTGGTGTGGGGTGATATAATTATACTGTATAACAGTGTTTGGCCACCTCCATTAATTTTGTATTGTGTCAATTGCAGTTAACTTTTGGATAAGCATTTTAATGTACTTAAAGCTGTCAGTGGATAGGGCTATTTGGGGGATTCTAGATATCTATCTCTGACTATTAACTGAAAATGTGTTTGCTTGGTTTTACTAGTGATTGTTATTGTATTTGGGCTTTGTACCTGGATATTGATGAACTGTTTTTATATGCAGAAATGTCTGATGATGTTCTTAATGGTAGAGATTTGTATGTAATGTGATTTGATATTGCACATAATTAATTGTACTGTGCTCTTTTATGGTATTTTCTATAACTGAATAAAGATTTCTTATTACTTCTACTTGTAATAAAAGCCATTAATCTTTATATCACTCAATGGTTACTTAAAATACAAATAAAATTAAGAGCTTTCTTACATGCTTAAAAATGTGCATTTATATCTTAAAATTCTGGCTAAATCAGGCAAAAAACACAAACCTGCTTTTTCTCCACTCGTATACATTAAAAGTAACTAACTTAAAAGTTGTTTTAGAAAAAAATGTGCATTCAAGTTAAACATTGAACAATTTTCTGTAGAACTAATTCACAAATACAGTTCGTCCGTCATTCCCTAAATTATTGTATGACAATTTTTAGCTGTACAAAAATAACTCGTAAACCCAGTCTAGTCAGAAATGTGACCGCCTTATCACTGTGCACCTCATTAGACAGGAACACATTTCAGTCGAGAGAGGCTAAGATTTTCGTACCTGCACAAAAGTGTGCATACAAACAGCATGTTTTTTATTTCAACACTAATAATATGACACGAGTCATGGTATGTGTGGCTTTCTGGGCCTTTGCAATGAACTATTGATAGAGTACAAACATAATATATGAAAGGTACGGGTAAGATTGTAATTCTTCTTTTTAAGAACAATGGTGAGAATTGCGAGTTTTCTTTCTAGTAATGGATTTTTGAAAATTATTTACTACTCACCAGAATATTGAAGCTTTTTAAGTAAGCAAATTAATAAGAGACTCTCCTCACAACATGGACATGGCACACACTGAAACATATACATTGCTTTGATGCTTAGCTTTCTCTGCTTCTGGTATTTTTTCGTATTTTCTGGATAGAGAAGCTAAAATCAGGACTATTGGCATTTCGGAGAATAACAAGAGGCCTATTGTTTAGGTCCCAAACAGTTGCAGCATTCATTAAATGAGCAACTTATTTGACCACTCAGGGAATTCTTAAGCAGAACAAGCCAGTCCTTGCCAGGCATTCCCATGAAGATATCTTTAGAATACTTTTGTAAAATTAAATAGAAATCGCTCATCTTGTTCTTTCAGTCATGTGTCCTTCATCTTCTAAACACAGGTGTCACCTTGCTACAAGAATAGCATATCAGGGGCCTTAGCTCCGCTGGTTGGGGTCTTAGTTTTCAAAGATTAGTGCTAGCTATAAAATGGAAACCTGTGCAGCCTGTCACTTTTTAGGTCTCGTCTAAGGCATTGCTTTAGCAATGCTTTGACCGAGATATAAAGTAGGGGCTCTCAGAAATGCTCCCAAAGGCGGATTGCCTACAGTGTATGTGTGTGGGTTCGTGCACATCGCACACCATTTGCAGCCTCTGAGCCTCTCTCCGCACTCATGCTGGTTTGCTTGCAGCCAGCATCAGACTTTAAACACTTCAAAGGAATCAGCTCGGGCGCTCCTACTAACATAAATTAACAAGTCGTTGTCACAAAGCTTCATAGGAAAGACCAGCGACGCCATATGGACAGCAGGCAGCCACAACACATCTTCCCCACTACTCTTTTCCTGCCACTTTTTTGTCGCTTTCCAGCCGCTTGACTGGCTTCCAATAAAATCAAGATTCCCAAGTGAACTGCAGTCTTATTTATTATTCTAAAAAAAAAAAAAAAAATAGAAACATATCTTGGGAATTGCAATGGGAATAATTTGAGTTTTAGTAACCTTTGAGCTCATAATACCAAACGATAATTTTACTCTCAATAGTGCTAGAAGTAACACATCCTTTCTTCTCCCATTCGGTTACGCTTCCTGTCCTCTTCTGTTTCATTGTTGCCTTCTCCCCTAACTCTGCCCTCTTTGTTCTCCCGGGTTTTCTATTGAAATTCCTCCACTCATCCTATCTCTTTCTCTTATTCTTCCCATCTACCTATTCATATTACTTCTCTCCTTCTTTTCCCCCCTCCTTATTCTGTTCTCTATCTGCATCTCAATCCATTCTCCATTCTTTGCCCTCTCTTCACTTTCACCCCTTCCGTTTTGTCCTGCCTCTTCATTCTGCCCCAACACATCTATTCTGTACACTGTTCTCCTACAACTACATCCCAGAACTAGGTGCAACCAAACACCAACAAAACCTCACACACAAGGGCATGTCAAGGACTGCCTCGGGGAAGTTTCACCTGATGTGTATGTCTGAGAGCATGTACATATTGTTTCTGTGTGTCTGCGAGCCTTCACGAGTGTATGTGTATTTGAATGTGTGTATGCGTGACACTACTTTAGGACACACACACTGCGCCCTCACACTTCTTTAGGCCATACACACTGCGCCCTCACACTACTTTAGGCCACACACACTGCACCCTCACACTACTTTAGGCCACACACACTGCACCCTCCCACACTGCACCCTCCCACACTGCACCCTCACACCCTCACACACTGCACCCTCACACACTGCACCCTCACACACTCTGCACCCTCACACAATCTGCACCCTCACACACTCTGCACCCTCACACACTCTGCACCCTCACACTCTGCACCCTAACACTCTGCACCCTCACACTCTGCACCCTCACACACTCTGCACCCTCACACACTCCGCACACACAATTACACTCTACTGAATACAACATACACTCCACACAATACCACTCAGTGCCACATAATTATTTGCTACATAATAACACTGCGCTCAACGCAACATACACTCCAAATACCACTCAGTGTCACATAATTACACACCACATAATTACACTCTACTGAATGTAACACACACTCCACACAATACCACTCAGTGCCACATAATTATATGCTACATAATTACAATGCAACATACACTCCAAATAATACCACTCAGTGCCACATAATTACACGCCACATAATTACACTGCACTCCATGCAACAGACTCCAAATGCCACTCAGTGCCACATAGTTACACGCTACATAATTACACTGCACTCAATGCAACATACACTCCAACGGCAACTCAGTGCCACATAATTACATTGCACTCAATGTAACATACACTCCAAATACCACTCAGTGCCACATAATTACATGCCACATAATTACACTCTACTGATTGCAACACACACTCCACACAATACCACTCAGTTCCACATAATTATATGCTACATATTTACACTGCACTCAATGCAACATACACTCCAAACAATACCACTCAGTGCCACATAATAACATGCCGCGTAATTACACTCTACTGAATTCAACATACACTCCACACAATACCTCTCAGTTCCACATAATTATATGCTACATATTTACACTGCACTCAACTCAACCTACTCTCCAAATACCACCCAATGCTTACATGCCACATAATTACACTGCACTCAATGCGATGTAACACTCCAAATACCACTCAGTGCCACATAATTAAACGCCACATAATTACACTCTACTGAATGCAACACAGACTCCAAACAATATAACTCAGTGCCACATAATTACACGCCACACAATTACACTGCACTTAATGCCACATACACTCCAAATACCACTCGTTGCCACATTATTATATGCTACAAAATTACGGTGCGCTCAACGCAACATACACTCCAAATACCACTCAGTGCCACATAATTACACACTACATAATTACACTGCACTCCATGCAACATGCACTCCAAATACAACTCAGTGCCACATAGTTACACGCTACATAATTACACTGCACTCAATGCAACATACACTCCATATACAACTCAGTGCCACATAATTACACGCCACATAATTACACCCTACTGAATGCAACACACACTCCACACAATACCACTCAGTGCCACATAATTATATGCTACATAATTACACTGCACTCTGTGCTACATAATTACACACCACATAATTACACTCTACTGAATACAACATACACTCCAGACAATACCACTCAGTTCCACAAAATTATATGCTACATATTTACACTGCGCTCAATGCAACATACACTCCAAATACCACTCAGTGCCACATAATTACACTGCACTCAGTGCGACATACACTCCAAATACCACTCAGTGCCACATAATTACACTGCACTCAATGCAACATACACTCCAAATACCACTCAGTGCCACATAATTACACTGCATTCAATGCAACATACACTCCAAATACCACTCAGTGCCACATAATTAAACGCCACATAATTACACTCTACTGACTGCAACACAGACTCCAAACAATATAACTCAGTGCCACATAATTACACGCCACACAATTACACTGCACTTAATGCCACATACACTCCAAATACCACTCATTGCCACATTATTATATGCTAGAAAATTACATTGCGCTCAACGCAACATACAGTCCAAATACCACTCAGTGCCACATAATTACCCACTACATAATTACACTGCACTCCATGCAACATACACTCCATATACAACTCAGTGCCACATAATTACACGCCACATAATTACACTCTACTGAATGCAACACACACTCCACACAATACCACTCAGTGCCACATAATTATATGCTACATAATTACACTTTACTCAATGCAACATACACTCCAAACAATACTACTCAGTGCCACATAATTACACGCCACATAATTACACTCTACTGAATACAACATAAACTCCAGATAATACCACTCAGTGCCACATAATTATATGCTACATATTACAATGTACTCAATGCAACATACACTCCAAACAATACCACTCAGCGCCACATACTTATATGCTACATAATTACACTGCTCTCAACGCAACATACACTCCAAATACCACTCAGTGCCACATAGTTACATGCCACATAATTACACTATCTATCTATCGCATCACCACAGCATCACTCAGCACCACCACAGCATCACTCAGGGGCACCACAACATCTCTATGCGCTACCACAGCATCACTGAACGCAACAGCATCACTCGTCGCCACCACAACATCACTCAGCGCCACCACAGCATCAATCTGTGCAACCATTCAACAACAACTGCTTCTAATATGTTCTCTCAATGTTTCAAGCTTTATTACAAATGTCACAAAAGATGTTAATACTTGACTTCTGTTCTTGGATTTTCGTCACAATAAAAAACACTGAACATAATCTTCCCAAAAGTTATTTACAAAAGTTTAAGCTATTGCCATTATACATTACAATAACTTTTATTTAAGTATTACTTATTTAAAAAAATTAAAAGCAATTGTTATTTGTAATATCAATACATCTCAGTCACGTAAATACAACACATATTGCATTACAAATGCTATAGGTGTCACACGTTTCGAAAGTTAAAAGTATTGTCTTTGTAAATGACAAAGCTAATAATTTCGCTATTTTGAAAACCAACACATAAATAAAAAATGTGTCATTTACAATACCAATAGCTCAAACTTTCCTAATGAGAGACCTATTGCATTGCAAGTGCTTGTTGTTTTAGTCCACGTCCAACAATCTGCATCTCAAAAATGTGATCTAGCCAGGCTGCTCTTGAAGACATCTGCTAGAATCCACCCTTGGTTCTGCTATTGATTCATACTTATTTACACCATCGATGGTGTCTGCTCAGGACTCTCTTCTACTCTCCCAACCAGAGCAAGAAGGTGGGGCTGAAGATCACCATGCATGACCTCTTTGGTACATGAAAGGGCATGTTACAAATATCTTAGATAGTTGCTTACATATTTAGGTTACTGGTACAGTTTCAGAATTTGCATTTAGTAGGGTTTACTTTCAGCATGGAGGGGAAGAGATTTGCTGGTTGGTGATTTGTTTGATAAAACAGTCGCTGTGTCCTGTCAGATCTTGAGTGCCCAAGGACACAGTGATGAATTAAACCCTGTGGAGATCCCAAGGCAGTCGAAATTTCGCCCCCCCTCACTCCCCCATAGAATGAGGAGTTGGACCAGTCATATTTTTTAGGTCACCATCATTCTCTCCCTTTCTTTTTATATTACTCACCTCCTTCATTTTTTCTTCTATCCTTGTAGCTTCTTTTCAGCAACATTTTAATAAGCTGAGCAATTTGTAATTCTTTAGCAGGAGTCATTCAGAGTATGCCGTGGGGTTTTAATAGTTCTCCATTTCTTCATTTTGTTTGGCATCCTTTATAAGACCTTTAAATTGTTTGTGTACATCATTCTCATGTCAATTCTGCACGTTGAGTGTTTTTCATTTTTTACATGTTATTTGTTGTCTGAGGTCATGTTGTAATGGTACCTCGCAAGCCTCTTGAATCAGTACAATAATTATAGCACTGTAATCATTGGGATGGTGGCTGGTTACACTGGTTATGCCGCTACAACATGGATATGTTGCCTAATGAGCACAAAAAAGTAAAATAGTTCTAACCTTCCAACTTGAGAAAAGGAGAGAGGATACACATAGATAAGGCATGTGCCAGGACTGATGGAGCTCATCATAGTAATGCACTTTAGCATAAGTGACCTTGTTACTGACCAGCAGCATCCACTTTTGTCCCTTCTTTAACAAATCTTCAGTTTCTGTTTGAATCTATGTTGCATTCCAAAACAATAATTAATGGTGCACTCTGGCCATTGACGCAACATTAACATGTGGAAGCTGTGGTGTTGCCACTGTCTCAGTGACACACTACATGGTACAGTTCCCTAAGGGCTCTATCAGTATCAGTAAGGTTCTATAAGGGCCCTGAGGGCTCTATCGGTAAGGCTCTATAAGGTCCCTGAGGGCTCTATCTGTAAGGTTCTATTGTCATATAGATGTGCTATGCCCCTTCACACTGTGTTAAGTTAGCATTACCTTATTAGAAGTTTAAATGCCATTTTACCTTTCTGCTGCTTCTGCACACAGCACATATTGTTATTAGAGCTTTGAGCCTATAGAATATTTTGCTTCACACAAGAATAATATGTTTTGTTATTGTATCAGCTTTGCTTGGTAAGCTCTGTCTGAACAGTGAGTGCCGAGGCCTTCAAGGTTATTTCAACACAGTGGTTGTTGTGAGGTCTGATCTGCGTGCATTCTAGACATAACACATATGCAGCTGCGGCCAACTCTGGCTTTAGGCGCGTTTTATTAATGCACTGCGCAGAGCATGCACACACACTTGATGAATATTTGCATGCAGAGAGCTGGTGGAAGATGATGTGATCTCTTTCCACTAGGATCAGTGGTATGGGGCCGCCCTTCTAAAACCCAAAGAGACCTTCTTTAGATATAATATAATATACTAGCAAGGGAGGGTAAGACTTAGGTGCCATTTAGCCTTCTTCCCTTTGGCATTTTAGCATGCTTTCACCATTTGTATTTTATGGACTACTAACTATGCTGATAACCTTGTTGCTTATAATATGTTTACTTATATTAGCTAAGATACTGCGCTTGAGAACACTGCATTAGAAATAAAAATTTCAAACCTGCACTTGTCTTCATTCACTCCACATTTTGGACTGGTATGATAGTATAACGAAAGAGTGTTCATGTGTTCCACGTTACCTGAGGTGTTCTAAGTCCATGTTCTGGGTTGTTTAAACATTGAGAGTTTGTAAGAACCAATGAGACACTGATTGCTATCTGGTAGGGGATTTTGGGTACTAAGGTGACTTTAGGCACACCCTAGTTCACTGAGGTTCCAAGTCTCTATGCATAGTTATTTGTGAGAGCAGGATCCCTGCGACATGGCGCCCAAACGTTGGTGGTCTTATTACATGACACTTGAGTAGTGCTTCCTTCAGGCCTTAAGCCCTTCGCTATTGTTTCCGGTTAACAGTGGTGTCGGACAAACCTACCTATAGTTAAATAGGTCTATTCAAGCTTGATTCTTTCTAAACGGTTTCCTTGAATTGCTACCCAGTTGTGCTACATAGTTTTTCTTGTACCACTTTCTTACTGTGTCACTATGGCTAATGCCGTTGATATTCCGCAGCATAGTCGGATTGCGGTTCGCAATCATTAACAGACTTATAATGTCCCCGTGGATGGCATGGCTGTGATCATGGTGGTGAGTGCGGAAGTAGCTTAAACATACAAAAAATTTTACTCATGGGTGACCTTCCCGGCTGTGAATGCAAATACTAATGTGTTCGACACGTACACTCCCACTGCCATGCCACAGGAATATGTTCCCTATAGGACACAGGAAGTTCCGATTAATGCTTGGCAGCACCGAGTTTGGTTTAATGGCGCCCTACCCCACTCTTTGTTAACTCTGAGGTTAGGTCCTTTGTCCATTCCAGGTGCAACTTGGCCTGTTTTGACTGGATTTACAGCGCATCCTCAACAAGGGGCGTGTCCCCTTGCAGATTTAAGACGACTACATCTAGTCGCAATTAGCGTGATTAGGTCATTAGTGCAGCACATTACCCACAATCTCCCGAGCGGAGACGGACAGGGCAGAATGAAGCTCAGTCCTGTGATGGTGAACGCAGTAATGGGCAAGCACCCCCAGAATAAGGATGATTTTCGTTTCTGGCTTGCCAAGAAGTTTGATCAGCTGGAAGCAGTATTTCCTAACACGACTCCTTGTGAAAAACACAGGATTCTGACAATTAGCAAGCCAAAAGACTTGGTCCCGGAAGCTGGTGACTTTGAGTCTTGGGGTAAGATCTTTGCGGCAGTGTACACGAGGTGCTTCGGCACACCGTCAATGACTGTCCTTCCAACGGTCCTTAAGCGAGTTCAAGATGAGCACGGACCTGAGGCAGAGGTTGAATTGGGTATGCGCCTATGCGGCAGTTTTGACATAGTTTCCGATCTCTTACTTGCGAATATCAAGGAGATGCAGTGAACTTTCAGGTGTCTAATGCTTTGCAGGCTGTACCCAATGCCGACAAACCCGACAGTTACCAAGAATTATTGTGGCGGCTTATAAAACCGTAGGCCGTAATAGTTTGGGAGTCAAGCCTTTCTTAACAAAAGAGAAAAAACAACCCCAAGGGTAGAAGTCAGAGACTGACGAACAGCCCAAGGCTAAGAATCAAAATTGGCTGAAAAAACAACAAAAACAGGGTAAGCAACAACAGCAGAAACAGGAGTCTCGTCCTGCATAACCAGTTCCTGCACCTACAGAACGTATTTATGACTTGCGCTATCGTGCGCCGATAAAATCACCTGATCGTTTTCAGGTTTCTGAACAACGCTCTCCTCGTTCTTTTCAGGAATCATCGGCCTCATCGACCGGTGGTGGAGGAGGCGGCAGAGGCTGGGGTGGCCAGCAGGGATGCGACGAGCCCCGCCAGAAAGACAGTAAAGGCAAGCAGGACTATTCCACACAGAAAAGACTCGAGTTTCAGAAAAAGAAAGTTGCCGCTTTAACAGCGAGATATGCCACAGATAGTGAGAACACAGCTTTGGAATTAGACATGGGCTCTGACCTTGCTGGACAGCGCAGCGGAGATTACCATAGTGCGAGAGGCCCTGTGTCCACTACTGAATGTGACAGCGACTGACCGATATGTTGTTGCAGCTGACACTAGAGTAGCTACCCCTGATAGACTTTATGAAATAGTCCTTTTAGTTGAAGGTGACATAAAACATACATAAAAGGTTTTTTCTGGGAAAATCTTACGACTACCTATGACACTCTGTTAGCAGAGGCTGACTGGCCCCCCACCTTTTGTGCTCGCAGCTCCTAGAGGGGAGGAGGTGATCCTCCCTAGTTTCACGCATACTGTCTCGAAGGAGCATGCGCTGAATTTTGCAGAAGAGTAGGCTAAAGCCCTTGTGCCGGCTCTCTACCGTACACACTGTGGTTGGGATACATTTTTCCCACACCACAAGATTCCCTTACGGTCTATGCCACAGCCTCAACCTCAATATCCCATCCGACGCGAAGCTAAGGCTTCCATTGCGTAAATCCTTGAACAATTGGAATATCAAGGTGTAATTGAAACTTGTGTGTCACCGATGAATAACCCTCTTTTTACTGTGACCAAGCCAGACGGCTCGTTCGTTTGGTATTGGATTACCGGCATTATCGTACCTGTGCCATACGGAATACCGACGGCTCTGCTTTAGTGGATGGTCTTGTGTGTAAACGGTTTAAAACTACACTTGACATTTCCAATGGTTTTTTTGCCCACAATTTAGATGGTCTAAGTTCCCAATGGACCAGTTTTACAACTGGCGGCAAACTGCGCCAATACAAACGTTTACCCATGGGCTACAAGAATAGTCCAGATGTGTTTGCTGCCCGCATTGTCTCTCTATTAGAGAGAGTGGACACGGATGCGTGTTCGTATGTGGATAATATATATCTCACTGACGACAAGCTTTGGGCGCTTCTGTGTCGCGTTGACCGCATAATTTGTAAATTTGCGGACTTTGGTTACAAGTTCAACTTTGCAAAGTCTCACATTGCAGAGTACACAGTGTTGTTCCTGGGCTACGAGCTCAATAATGAAGGTCGAGGATTGGCTCCTCATATGCCCAGAGTTTCAAGCCTTTGAATGCTTTGATACAACCTACTTTTACCAAATCGTGCTGGCTGCCAGAACACTCAGCTATTTTGCAATCTTCGCAGGCTGATCTTTTAGAATCTAAATTCTTACTAACTCGTGATAACCACACCAACCTGGTGATAAGAATCATCCCTGGGGCGGTGGGTTTCACTTACCTTACTTTTAACGAAGGAGACACAGTACCTATTGCTTACAAGTCACACTTGACATGCATTTTTCCTCTGTGAAAAAGGTTTTGACTGCAGTGCAGATGGCGATTCTTAAGGAACGTGCACTGTCGCAGGGAAAACGCATGTTGGTTGTTACCCCGTATCCTGCATTAGAGGCAGTGACGAAAGCCAGTGTACCAAATTCTAAAGCTTTGCACCCTCGGTAGATACAATGGGCAGCATCATTGACATCTTCGGATGTCACGTTTATTTGTGATGCCTCCTTACAGTCGCAGGAGTTTTTGCAATATGAATTAGTTAATCCTGCACCTTTGGCTATGCAGCCTTTGGAGGATTTCCATTGCATCATATACACTGATGATTCAGCGCAAGTTGCGCATGGGTCTAAACTCGCATACGTTTCCGCTTGCGCCATTGTGGTAGGTGCCATGGTGAATGATGAGTTCAAGTTCAGAGTGGTGCACACGCAGACTTTAGGGGACTGCACCGCACAATTGGCAGAGCTTCGTGCTCTGATGCTTGCATTGGAATACGCTGATCCTAGTGTGACAACTCTTATTGTGAGTGATTCTTACTACTGTGTCCAGTCTTACAATGAAAACCTGTTCTTTTGGATTCAGAATGATTTTGGTGATTCCAAGGGTAGCACAATAAAACATAAAATGACCTGGGTCCGAGTTGCTGAGCTTAAAGAGCAGTCACCACTCGTGTTTGTAATTCATACTCTAGGTCATCAGCGCTTAGGAGTCCACGCTGTTGGCAATTCTTTGGCCGATGAGGCCGCAAAATCAGCAGTATCGACATATTTGGTTGCAGCAGTTACGCATTCCAAAAGTAAGATTGATGTTGACATCTTGGCAGCTGCTGCGACTGAGAAGGGATGTAAATATCCTAAGGGGTTCCCTTCGAAGTATTCATACCACTTAAGTCCTGATAAAGTTCCAAATGGAAAATACCTGACATTGCTGAACGGTTGGTTCCCAACGCGGACCGCAGGCCAGCGCTGATTACTGCAGCCCATGAAGGTGTTGCGTCTGCGCATGCGGGCATTTCAGCTACTGTATCTCAGCTACAAAAACGTTTCTGGTGTCGGGGACTGTACAAACAGACGCGTGATTATGTCCTTCAATGTGACATTTGCCAGCAGATTAAGCCTTCAACTGCTGCGCGTCCGCCCCAGACACAGTTGTACATATCTAATAAACCACTAGGTTGTGTTTACTTAGATCACTGCAGTCCTTTTTCTTCTGATACTGCATATAAGTACATCTTAGTAGCAGTTGATTCATGCACACGCTTTGTGTGGGTGTGGCCTCACCGCAGCGCTGATTCACAAACTGTCATAAGAGACTTGCGTGTCTTTCTAGGGATTTTTGCCTGTGGTACCTTCCATTCGGATCAGGGTCCGGCTTTCGCCTCTAAGGCGTATAAGGATGGCATGACTTCGTTGGGGGTTCAAGTCAAGTTTTCGTCTCCATACAGACCTGAGGGTAATAGTGTTGTGGAACGGATGAACAGAGATTTAAAGCTGTCTTTGACAGCTAGAGTTATAGGTACTGTCAGGAACTGGCTGGCCCACCTCAATAGCGTGCTGCATGCTCTAAATAATCTCCCTAGAAGTTCTCAGGGTGGGCGGACCCCATGCGAAATGCTCTTTGGTATCAAGATGTTTGTACCGAACCTTGACGGTCTAGACCAGGCGGCTGTTGCTGCCTCCTTTGACGTAGATGAACATTGCAAAGTTTTACAGAATCTACAAAAGACAAGAGACAGTCTCGCAAAGGAACATTTGCCCTCCACCTCGGATGATGCGTTGCAGATCCCGTTAGTTGACTGGAGAACTGGTTCGAGAGAAGATCGAGAACAAGAAAGAATTTAGTCCCTCTTAAAGAGCTCCAGTTGCTGTGCTTGGTGTGAAGGGCACAAGAACAGTCATTTTACCACCACTTCCAGGTCGTAAGGAAATCGGTATATCTCCATTGTCAATGTCAAGATACACAGAGTGACCGATTCTTCTTAGTATGACACCGGCGGTATAATGTCCTTCGATTTTGAGAAATTCTGTTTTGGCCCCGGCTTCAAATCCTGTGCCTGATGTTGCCCTTGAGATGCCTGATAACTCAAGTCATTTATTGTGTACACTGCCTGGTACTCAACTTGATGAAACTGGCTATACTTACTCAACTGACTTATCAATTCCTGATTTACAAACTCGCTTGGCCACAGAATCCAGATTTTCATTTGATACTGTTTCACACACATCAAGAAAGCCTTCAAGGATTACTGTTTATGTAAGACTGTTTAAAAAACATTTTTTTAATTCCCCCTTGGACCTATAATTGGCTGGTGCTTTTTTCGATTTACCTTTTTATGTCAATTGGTTTTGTGTTTTATTTTTTCTGTCTCGTCAATGGACACTATGTCGAGGAGAGAACATGCATTCGACATATCAATGGAACATTGGCACCCCATTCCTCATCACACAGATTGAAGAGAGAGTTGGCTTTTGTTAACATCACTGCTTGGCCTGTCTTAGATGGGATTGTGTGGGATGCTGTTAAATTTCAAATCCATAGCCCCACTGTGGTTATAAATGTCCCTACTGTGCTTAGAGTTAACATGGGGGATGTAGTTAAACAAAATATACGGTCTGATGATTGGGACGTTCAGGCCGTGGAATCATTGTTTTCAGATTTGAAATATTATGCTGCCTTTGATGCTGAAGACTTGTATTTGGAGTCTGCCAATTACGATGATTTGTATTGTTATCAACATTTTGGCAATCACTACCTGCATAAGACAAATACCAGGAGGCTCACTGTCAATTATGCCCAGTGGGAACACTGTCCAGCTCCTATACAAGGTAGTTCTGCTTCCTTTTTGAAAAGGTTCTTATTTTACAGATTTTAATCAATCAAATCCCAATGCATTTTATTTTAAAATGACCGAAAAGTCCACATCCAAAGTTAGACTTAGCGATACTAAATTATTGTACTCGAAATCCTTTCTAGACCAGTTAGCTGTTGGGGGCTACGAGTTGAGGAAGGAAACAGTTGACCTTAAATCGGTTTGGGATTCTAAAAGTTGGCAAGTGCAAGGCACGGAGGCTTTGCACCGTGCATGTCTCACCCCGAATCATATGTTGTTTTTGAATTCTACAATTTCACAGACAACATGCTTTGGATTGGTTACCACTAACAAATTAAATGCTCCTTCTTTCCCTGACTTAGAAGAATATTCAGGTTGGGGTAATACTACAAAATTTTCAATCAGAGAGTTGCAAACTCTGTTGCTAAATTCATCTTTTAACTTATCCAGTTTGGATCCCAATGACTGGTTGCTCTGGCACAGAAGTGCTGACTCATCCCAGCATCGTTTTCTGGGTTTAGCTCAAGGCTTTACACAGGTCAGGGTGAATCCCTGTTTTGAAAGTGACCATTCTGTGACTACCTATTCTGTAGGCAAATTATGTCAGAATTGGCTCAAACATTCTACCTTGACGTCAGTTAAACAGCATTTATCAAAACTGACCGACGATGTTGATCTGAATGATTTCATAAAAGGCCCGGCTAAAGGTAGATCTAAAAGATGGATATATGTTGTTTATAACGAATTCTGGAAAACATCCCTGATTGAGGCGGCTACCCGCTATAGATCAAACTAATTTAGAAAAAGTGCTAGCAGTTGTAGATAATAGCATTAACACGCTTTCTTCCCGTATTTACACGTTGGGTAATATTGTGTCATCTGTTGTTGATATTGTGCAAGATGAAGTGTCTGTATTGTACCATGGTCAAAATCAATTGCGTTAGATTATGGTTTGCTTGGACCCTGCAGACCCTTAAGTCAGGGAAAGTACCATGGCAGAACATGAATACCTCTTCCCTGTTTGCCCCGTTTAATTTGACTGACAAGCAGCATTTACTTTCAATGAAGGATGCTTCTTTTTCCATGTTACACATTGAGAGGTTGGAGCCTTTATCGTTTTCTGTGGCAGAGGCCAATACTGCAACGTGGCTTATCCACTGATTGATAACTCTCCTGTTTCCCATGTTCGAGTTCAAAGGCTGTATGAAGTACTTTGCCATTGGTAGATACGAGCCTCTTGGAAGTTCTTATCTCCATGAAGCCTGGTCGCTTCTTTTACATATAGATGCCTTAGGGAGGGCAAGGAAGTTTATTTGAATGGTGAAGAATGCACTGAAACACTGGATCACTCATTAATGTGTAGACATATTCAATTGCACGGCTCCTGTAATCAGTTTAGCCTGTATTTTGAAAGGTACCCCCGTGCCTGCTATCGTTCCCACATTCACATTACTGGCAAATGGGAGTTATTTACCATTAAACAATGAAGATTGCTGTGGGTTAATAAAAGGAATTGCTTATGTTGTTACTGTCAGTGAGCGTGTGGATTGCTGTAAGAGTGTAATGTATCCACCCCGCATGGGAAACTCGATGTTTCCATCTGGCCCAAGATTCCGACCTTGGAAGCAGAGTTCAATAAGATGACTCGCATAAGAGCTCTATTTTCCCAAAAAGAAGTTGCCCTCACATCTGCTCGTGAAACATTTGTCCTTCACGTGGCTAACACCCGCACAGAGGTGCATGCTTTATTAAATACTGACTTGCCCTGGCATTTCGGTGAATTAGTTCACACAATCTTTAATGCATCTTCCACAACGGGGCTGGCGCACTTTTTTAAAGTGGTTAGCAGTGGCCTTGTGACTTCATTTCAAACTATACTCGGGGTCTTTCCTGCTTTCTTTCATTCGATCTTTTCCAGCCTATTTGGTGGATTTCCCATACTACTGGCTCTGGCTGCAGGCGTTCTTTTGCTGTTTTGTTTAATTCAAAATGGATGCACGTCCTGTGTTTCGAGACGAACTGTCACGTCTGGTTCTTTGCGCAACAGAATGCTTAAGGACTGTGGAGTGCTGCCTCTTGCAACCTTAAGTGCAGCTTATGGATTATCGTTTCGGTTTTCCGAATTTACATGTGTCCAGCCTGTATTTCATTGCCTGAGTTGCGATTTCGACTGGGCCCTGGATTTGTGTCTCTGCAATACGGTGTCTCCCGATGTGGGTTATAGCCAGTTTATGAGCCCCTTAGTTGCTCATGAATTGCTTTGTTCTGACGGAGCGATTATGGCCTTTGCATCGATGCATGGAATACTGGGTCGGAATGTATTCGCAGCAGTGCAAGATTTCTTGGCACACAGCTTCATTGAGTTGTCCTCTGAGGGCGTTAGAGGCTCCAGTAATTGAAGAGCATGTGTGTTCTTTCCCACTGTGAATTGGATGGCTGAACTGTTTTTGGATGAGAACAGTGACTTCCTATTGGAACCTGTTGCTGCATATTTAGCATATTTGATGGTAGGATGAGGTGTGTCATCGCCATTTATTGGACATCGAACATTTTTTTAAAATTATTATTATTTTTTCTAGCATATGAAAACTTTTTCTGCCCCAGGCCTATTGACTTTGCTACGGCCTATGACTAAATTTGCTTGACTATAAGAATTTTGAAAGACACATTAACATTTTTTTTTTCATTTGAACAAATTTGAGCTGACTGTCGTTCTTGAACTCTGCATTCCAAAAATGTGCCTCTTATCTTATTTTATCTTAATCTTAATCTTAATCTTAATCTTAATCCTAATTCTTATCTTATCTTATTTGTGCTCGGATCAAGGGAGGGTGTCATATAGATATGCTTTGCCTTCACACTGTGTTAAGTTAGCATGAGCTTATTGGAAGTTTAAACTCCATTTTACCTTTCTGCTGCTTCTGCACACGGCACATATTGTTATTAGAGCTTTGAGCCTAGTAGAATATTTTGCTTCACACGAGAATAATATGTCTTGCTATTGTATCAGCTTTGTTTGGTAAGCTATGTCTGAACAGTGAGTGCCGAGGCCTTCAAGGTTATTTCAACACAGTGGTTGTTGTGAGGTCTGATCTGCGCACGTTCTAGACATAACACATATGCAGCTGCGGCCAACTCTGGCTTTAGGGGTGTTTTAATAATGCACTGCGCAGAGCATGCACACACACTTAATGAATATTCACATTCAGAGATCTGGTGGAAGATGATGTGATCCCTTTCCACTAGGATCAGAGGTATGGGGCCGCCCTTCTAAAACCCAAAGAGACCTTCTTTAGATATAATATAATATATTAGCAAGGGAGAGTAAGACTTAGGTGCCATTTAGCCTTCTTCCCTTTAGCATTTTAACATGCTTTCTCCCTTTGTATTTTATGGACTGGTGACTATGCTGATAACCTTGTTGCTCATAATATGTTTGCTTGTATTAGCTAAGATACTGCACTTGAGAACACTGCATTAGAAATAAACATTTCAAACCTGCATGTGTCTTCATTCACTCCTCGTTTTGGACTGGTATGATAGTATATTAAAAGAGTGTTCATGTGTTCCACGTTACCTGAGGTGTTCTAAGTCCATGTTCTGGGTTGTTTAAACATTGGGAGTTTGTAAGAACCAATGAGACACTGATTGCTAGTCTGGTAGGAGATTTTGGGTACTAAGGTGAGTTTTGGCACACCCTAATTCACTGAGGTTCCAAGTCTCTATGCACAGTTCTGTGTGAGAGCAGGATCCCTGCGACACTATGAGGTCCCGAAGGGCTCCATCAGTTTCAGTAAGGTTCTATAAGGTCCCTGAGGGCTTTATCGGTAAGGTTCTATGAGGTCCCTAAGAGCTCTATCAGTTAGGTTCTAAAAGGTCCCTGAGGGCTCTATCGGTAAGTCTCTATAAGGTACATAAGGGCTCTACCAGTAAGGTTCTATGAGGTCCCTAAGGGCTCTATCAGTATCAGTAAGGTTCTATAAGGTCCCTAAGGGCTGTATCGGTTAGGCTCTATAAGGTCCCTGATGGCTCTATCAGTAAGGTTCTATGAAGTCGTAAGGGCTCTATCAGTATCAGTAAGGTTCTAAATGGTCCCTGAGGGCTCTATCGGTAAGGCTCTATAAGGTCCCTGAGGGCGCTATCAGTAAGGTTCTATGAGGTTTCTAAGGGCTCTATCAGTATCAGTAAGGTTCTATAAGGTCCCTGAGGGCCCTATCGGTAAGGTTCTATAAGGTCCCTGAGGGCTCTATCGGTAAGGCTCTATAAGGTCCCTAAGGGCTCTATTGGTAAGGTTCTATAAGGTCCGTAAGGCAGGTCCCTAAGGCAGGGCAAGCCTTCCCTGGCGCCCCCTCGGACCTTGCAGACATTATTTGCATTTTCTTTAAAGTGTGTCAGCAGATACTGCAGGTTGCAGCAGCTCAGCCCGACTCTGAGAGACTCTGCTCTGTGGGGGCCGGGCGATTCCAGCGCAGTTATTGTCAGAGTGGAGCTGTAGGGGTGTGAGAAGAGGTGAAATACAACAATGTTTTATTAACATGTTAATGGTCTTTTAAAGACCTGTGAAGTACTTGGGTGCGGCTGTGTGTGTGCGCACTGGGGAAGGGAGGGAGGGAGACCGAGGTAGGGAGACAGACAGAGGTAGGGAGACGGAGGGAGGGAGAGAGTGAGAGGGAGACAGAGGGAGGGAGACAGAGGGAGGGAGGCAGAGAGGGAGGGAGACAGAGGGAGGGAGACAGACAGAGGTAGGGAGACAGAGGGAGGGAGAGGTAGGGAGACAGAGGGAGGGAGACAGAGGGAGGGAGACAGGTGGAGGGAGACAGAGGGAGGGTGACAGGCAGAGGTAGGGAGACGGAGGGAGAGAAAGGGAGACAGAGGGAGGGAGGGAGAGGGAGGGAGATAGAGGGAGGGAGACGGAGGGTGACAGGGAGGTAGAGGAAGGGAGACAGAAAGAGAGAGACAGAGAGAGAGACATAGGGAGACAGAGAGGGAGGCAGAGAGAGGGAGGCAGAGAGGGAGGGAGACAGAGGGGAAGGGGGAGGGAGAGGGAAAGAGGGAGGGAGGGAGAGGGAGGGAGAGGAAGGGAGACAGAGAGAGAGAGATACAGAGAGAGAAACAGAGAGGGAGACAGAGAGAGGGAGACAGAGAGAGAAAGGAGGAGAGGGGGAGAGGGAGACAGGGAGGAAGACGGAGGGAGACAGAGAGAGGGAGACAAATAGAGATGGAGACAGATAGAGAGGGAGGGAGACAGAGAGGGAGACAGAGAGATAGGGAGACAGACAGAGAGGGAGACAGACAGAGAGGGAGACAGAGAGAGAGGGGGAGACAGAGAGAGAGGGAGACAGCGGGAGAGGCAGGGAGACAGAGAGAGGGAGACAGAGAGAGCGAGGGTGGGAGACCGAGGGAGGGAGGGAGGCAGAGGGAGGGAGGGAGACGGAGGGAGGGAGCGACATAGAGAGAGAGAGAGAGAGAGAGATGTGTGTATGCCGGGTCTGGTGGGTCAGTGGACAAAGGCGTCTGCTGCAGGGACCTGTGTTCAGCCTCATGGTCACAGTTTTTTCCCTTCTTTAGCACCGCCCCCTCCCTCTCTGACCCCGCCCCCACCAGTGCAGCCCTCGACTACACACCACACTGTAAATTTGGCCCCCAAGAGAAAGTTTGTGAGTACCCATGCCCTAAGGGCTCTATCAGTAAGGTTCTAAGCAACAACATGTAATAAAAAACAGCATCATTGATGATATGATGAGGGATTTGTTAGATTTTGTCACTGGTAATGTGATTGGTGTTATGTTTTTATTTACAGCAGCATGAAAAATGTAGGAGCTTAGAAGACAAGTGACCTTAACTCCTTTTAAAGTTCATTGCTCATGACATCACAGGTGAAACAGTCAGATGTACCGTCTCTGACAATAATCCTGGCAGCAGATGTATTTCATTGCAGTTATTTATTTGTTCAACCATCTTTTACTCACTAGTTTTCACCACGCTAATAACTAGCATGTGGCATTAAGGGTACATCATCCCTGTCAATAGCATAGATCAAATGATATAGTAACAATGCAGCATGTAGCGATCACAATTAGTGTATGGACAGCAATAATGGCCTCACCTGTGAAACAATTTATGTATGGTAGTTTTGCAGTTCACAATATAACTATAACCAGCTAATGTATGGGGTAAGATGCGACGATCACAGCGATCTCAAGTTGGGTAGAAAAAGAAAAGCAGTAAACTGTTGCCTTTCTTTCTTATCCACATATACAGCTTAGACACTCCTCAACATCAACCAATCTCTTTTCAATGGTGGACAGCTCTTTACCCAGTCTGTGATAGCAAGGTGCCGTTTTGCAAGTAGCGACATCAGTAAGGCGGGATTGTGGATTATCTTCCTCGCTTTTGCTTTGGGGACTATTCCAAGCAAGCAAGCATCCAGTGATCTGACAACATTCATATCAGAATTTGAGTTCATTCTGTCAATGATGATTGCTGAAAAAATCACCACTCTGGAGCACAACTGTACCAGGTGAAAAAAGTACCCAATTCTTTCTTGCATTTAGATCATTTATCATCCCTACTATCAATGACCGAATGTAGAAAAAAACTGTAATCATACGTTTGCTGTAATATTTTAAAATGCATCAATTTAAACTTGGTATTGGAGGTTGCTTTCCAGATCTTGTTTACTGACCATTTTAGCTGCCTGTAGCTGAAAACATCATCTTGTAAAAAAACAGTTCTTCCAGTGAGCTTTGGGTTAGCCCATTGCTTGCCATTGGCTACCATTCTGGTCCCCGTCATTTTCTTGCTTCCTATTCAATCCCATTCCTTTTGTCTTCTTGTATGGAGCATACATTCTTTAGCATTCTTTTAATTGGATTACTTGTACCCTTCCACCACTTGCTTTCAGGGAAGTACTTGTTTTCTTTTGCTTTCAGCACCCCATGTGAGTGTGTGTGTTTTCTTGTTCTCTCCCTGATGTGGTGCTTTCCCTTCACATTCCCAACCACTGCCCTCCGTGTTGCTCTCATTCCCCCCAGATTGCTGCTTCTCTCTCCACTCCATTTCCTCCTTGGGTTTTTCTTCATTTCCGCTGTTGTGGCAATTCAGTTGTGATCTATATATCTAAATTTTGACTGGTCAGCTAAGAAGCAGTTTTGGGGACGTAAACACACCAACAGGTCATCAGTGTACAGCAAAATAGTAGTTTTTAAAATCTATTCTGAATCAGTCACCCTGCATGAGGAGAGCTAGGCATGGCAATAGAGAGATGTTCTTAGGAGAGGGGTGAGAAGGATGGGAATAGTCTGAAGAGATTACTTAGAAGGACGAGTCACACACTATGATTACCACACTTCATATGGAGGATTGTTGTGTTCTATCTAGGACCCCGATCAATATTGTAACCTCATGCCCCTATACGGCTATAATCAATACATATCCCTATAATGGCATAAACGATCAGAGCCATATTTCAGTAACTCGTCTCTGCAGCTCATGACAGTCCATGACACAGCAGAAGCCACTTCCTTAGATTCCTAGATAACACACAGAGTTCTTTTGACATCTCAAACCCCCCAGCAACCTGGGAAAACCCCGCTTGCTTTGTTTTGATTAGTAATAGAACTCCTGCGAGCACTGTAAGAATGACCAGTTCTTAGTGACATCTTTATTGACGTCTTATGCCCAAAAACTTACGTCAAACTCGGCACCTTTCAGGTATAAATATACCAACGTTGCCTTAAGCAAGCACACGGTGGTGGTGAATACTGGAGCAGAACAGCTGTCCCCTTGCAGAGCTCTGGTATACAAGGGGGGGTTTACCCAATGGGATCACGGGGACCTGGGTTCAATAAGTGTTAAGAGGAAGGGGTCCCAGCGAAAGTAGAAAACATATAATACACTTCACAAGAATTGATCTGAAATAATTATTTTGATCCACAAATGTATTATTCAATAAGGGATCCGGTGTAATTCATACACACCGGATCCCTTATTGAATAATAAATTTGTGGATCAAAATAATTGTTTCAGATCAATTCTTGTGAAGTGTATTATATGTTTTCTACTTTCGCTGGGACCCCTTCCTCTTAACACCCTTGCAGAGCTCAGCAGATGCGAGAAGCCCACGGACTCTGCCCCTCCTCCTCGTTGACGCGCTGAGAAAGACGCTGTCTTTTCTCCTGCCGAGAATATCCAGCTCCGGCGTTTCCCGCCTACCCTTGCGGGTAGGAGCTTAGAAGACAAGTGACCTTAACTCCTTTTAAAGTTCATTGCTCATGACATCACAGGTGAAACAGTCAGATGTACCGTCTCTGACAATAATCCTGGCAGCAGATGTATTTCATTGCAGTTATTTATTTGTTCAACCATCTTTTACTCACTAGTTTTCACCACGCTAATAACTAGCATGTGGCATTAAGGGTACATCATCCCTGTCAATAGCATAGATCAAATGATATAGTAACAATGCAGCATGTAGCGATCACAATTAGTGTATGGACAGCAATAATGGCCTCACCTGTGAAACAATTTATGTATGGTAGTTTTGCAGTTCACAATATAACTATAACCAGCTAATGTATGGGGTAAGATGCGATGATCACAGCGATCTCAAGTTGGGTAGAAAAAGAAAAGCAGTAACCTGTTGCCTTTCTTTCTTATCCACATATACAGCTTAGACACTCCTCAACATCAACCAATCTCTTTTCAATGGTGGACAGCTCTTTACCCAGTCTGTGATAGCAAGGTGCCGTTTTGCAAGTAGCGACATCAGTAAGGCGGGATTGTGGATTATCTTCCTCGCTTTTGCTTTGGGGACTATTCCAAGCAAGCAAGCATCCAGTGATCTGACAACATTCATATCAGAATTTGAGTTCATTCTGTCAATGATGATTGCTGAAAAAATCACCACTCTGGAGCACAACTGTACCAGGTGAAAAAAGTACCCAATTCTTTCTTGCATTTAGATCATTTATCATCCCTACTATCAATGACCGAATGTAGAAAAAAACTGTAATCGTACGTTTGCTGTAATATTTTAAAATGCATCAATTTAAACTTGGTATTGGAGGTTGCTTTCCAGATCTTGTTTACTGACCATTTTAGCTGCCTGTAGCTGAAAACATCATCTTGTAAAAAAACAGTTCTTCCAGTGAGCTTTGGGTTAGCCCATTGCTTGCCATTGGCTACCATTCTGGTCCCCGTCATTTTCTTGCTTCCTATTCAATCCCATTCCTTTTGTCTTCTTGTATGGAGCATACATTCTTTAGCATTCTTTTAATTGGATTACTTGTACCCTTCCACCACTTGCTTTCAGGGAAGTACTTGTTTTCTTTTGCTTTCAGCACCCCATGTGAGTGTGTGTGTTTTCTTGTTCTCTCCCTGGTGTGGTGCTTTCCCTTCACATTCCCAACCACTGCCCTCCGTGTTGCTCTCATTCCCCCCAGATTGCTGCTTCTCTCTCCACTCCATTTCCTCCTTGGGTTTTTCTTCATTTCCGCTGTTGTGGCAATTCAGTTGTGATCTATATATCTCAATTTTGACTGGTCAGCTAAGAAGCAGTTTTGGGGACGTAAACACACCAACAGGTCATCAGTGTACAGCAAAATAGTAGTTTTTAAAATCTATTCTGAATCAGTCACCCTGCATGAGGAGAGCTAGGCATGGCAATAGAGAGATGTTCTTAGGAGAGGGGTGAGAAGGATGGGAATAGTCTGAAGAGATTACTTAGAAGGACGAGTCACACACTATGATTACCACACTTCATATGGAGGATTGTTGTGTTCTATCTAGGACCCCGATCAATATTGTAACCTCATGCCCCTATACGGCTATAATCAATACATATCCCTATAATGGCATAAACGATCAGAGCCATATTTCAGTAACTCGTCTCTGCAGCTCATGACAGTCCATGACACAGCAGAAGCCACTTCCTTAGATTCCTAGATAACACACAGAGTTCTTTTGACATCTCAAACCCCCCAGCAACCTGGGAAAACCCCGCTTGCTTTGTTTTGATTAGTAATAGAACTCCTGCGAGCACTGTAAGAATGACCAGTTCTTAGTGACATCTTTATTGACGTCTTATGCCCAAAAACTTACGTCAAACTCGGCACCTTTCAGGTATAAATATACCAACGTTGCCTTAAGCAAGCACACGGTGGTGGTGAATACTGGAGCAGAACAGCTGTCCCCTTGCAGAGCTCTGGTATACAAGGGGGGGTTTACCCAATGGGATCACGGGGACCTGGGTTCAATAAGTGTTAAGAGGAAGGGGTCCCAGCGAAAGTAGAAAACATATAATACACTTCACAAGAATTGATCTGAAACAATTATTTTGATCCACAAATTTATTATTCAATAAGGGATCCGGTGTAATTCATACACACCGGATCCCTTATTGAATAATAAATTTGTGGATCAAAATAATTGTTTCAGATCAATTCTTGTGAAGTGTATTATATGTTTTCTACTTTCGCTGGGACCCCTTCCTCTTAACACCCTTGCAGAGCTCAGCAGATGCGAGAAGCCCACGGACTCTGCCCCTCCTCCTCGTTGACGCGCTGAGAAAGACGCTGTCTTTTCTCCTGCCGAGAATATCCAGCTCCGGCGTTTCCCGCCTACCCTTGCGGGTAACTGGGATATCGGGTGCTGAGAGGAGATACCAAACCTCCTGCATTCAATTCCAGAGGTACGGTGCTGACTAAACCCTTAGAGAGAATTCTTGAAACAAACTCTTGGCAAAACCAAATTGACTTAAACTGCTACTTACTTACTCCGTCCCATGTATTAGGCTTAGGTCAGGTACACCGGGGTAGGCGTAGTTAGAAGCACCAGTTGAGGTCGTTAGCCAATGTATATATGAATGTATATATTTTATTCATTTTAACTATCTTATGGCTAAGAAACCATATCAATGCTTTTACAGTATTATTTCGTAATAATCCTTTTACTGTACGCACTTTTCATAATAACAAGTCTTTTGCAATTGTGGCAATCCATTTCTCTTGCATGAGAAGGAAGACTGCTCAATAAATAATATATTTTTTGAAAACGCCCGTCTCTCTATTCTCTGCATCCTGGTGAAAGTAAAATCTGCACAACTGACTGAGTGAAATAGCTGTCTATTGTTTCACACAACTGTAGAGATTGACTCTTATTCTGAGGAGCAAAGCTGTCATGTTTATGCGATTGTCGGAAGCTGAATCCCTTCTTGTCTGAAGCCTGGGAAGCTGATCACTTCCTATTCAGTCAAGAAAGTTTCCAGTGACCTCTGAGCTAGCTGGCGCAAATCTAAATTTAGTCTAACATAGTCAGTAGAGACCTAGAAGACCGCAGTCCTACGTCTACACTGCTGTTTATGTTATTCCAATGCGCAGGGCCTATAGGGAAAATAGGAACTACACTACAGGATCGGCTCAAGATGCACACACTACAAGGATGAACAAATTCTTTATTTAGGTATCTTAGCTACTTGTACACCTATCTTGTAGCAGAAGGCAATACACTGTTAGTGATCAGGGCCCCAGTAGGTAGTTATAATTAGGACCTAGTGGAAACACATTGTTTTAAATTCATAATAACTGTGGCGCTGTTTGAAAACTAGTCTGCCAGTCACCTGAGCAGCTGTGTGGAAAGTTCAGGGTAATCTGTCAAATGTGTTTTCCCCATGCAATTTCCTAAAGGGATTTTTGGTGGCTGGTGACATTTGAAAGGAGTGCGTTTAAAAGTTCAGGATGAGTGTCACCAATTTTGTATTGTGTCCATGGTTTGAACTGACCACTCTATTGTCCTCTGTACTGGTTGGTAATGCCTAGTCAATAGCAGCCACCCCTAATCCTCATTACTAGCCATGGGAGGCCAAGTACCCACTTAAATCGTTCTCACTAGATACTAGTGTCAGACAAAGCAACTCATGAAAGCAACTCACATGAGTCCTCATATGTACCCACTTCCTAATACACTTCCGATATCACGAATAACGATGTACAAGGCAATGTGGAACAAATCCAAGAACTGCTGGTTAAACAGAAGCAAGAAACTATTTGGAGCACCAAACAAGCCCTTGCAGTCAACGCCTAGCCCTGCCACAGTCCGGTGGGGTGCAGAGACAGTCTCATGTGGATGCCGGGCTCAGTAAATTCCCCTGAAGCACAGAATGCACAGCAGCCAATCCATAAGCAGTGGCACCAAATGTTGAACTTGCAATGTAAAATAAACAAATAGAAGGTGCACACTTATATCACAGAAACCCTTCTCTATCAATAAGCTGGTGTCTGATGCACACTGGAGCAGCTTTACGCTTGCCCGACATCCATGGGCACTTAGACACCCACCTGACTCGCACACACAAAACTCATTATGTTGTTACAAGAATGACTTTTTCCCAAATCCCTTAATAATCACTCATGCGGACACCAGAAACAACTGGAGTGGCAGGAATGCGGGTTTATGCAGGGAAGCACACACAGTGTGATGCTATGCTGCGAGGTCTTAGGCTAGCTAAAGCACTTGCTTTAATCCCAAACTTCATAGCACTCACCCACTCTGCCCAATCAGTAACAAAGACATGTATAAAAGTGCGTTCTCTACTTTACAGTAACAGCAAAGATGCCCCCTACCTTTCTGCTTGTCTGAAAGCTTCATTGTCAGGCATATCTGCCTTTTGTGTGAGTGTTGCACGTCGGTGCCGCATTAACCCTTTGAACAAGGCAGTCAGATGTGGTTAATCAGTGCTGGCTTTTTTATCCAGAATGGTTTTTTTTTCAGACGTCTGCATACACATCAGGCACGTCTGTACAAACGGTATCAAACTTTATTCTCACAGGTTGTGTGAGCAGGAGTACACCATGCGTCATGTAGGGAGAGGAAGGTGCCGACGTGGCAGCTGAAGGCAGGGCCCAGTAAAAGGATACATTAAGAAATACAAACTGAAGTACAACTCGAGCCTTTGCAGTGCCAAGAAGGACAACCAAAGTGCCCTGCAATGTAATTTAAATTAAGGTGCTGAAACAACGGAATACCACAAATTATATTTCAGTGATTCATGTTATTAAAATGCGACGATCTAATATGGCTATGGCTATGCTGTTGTGTGTGATTACGCACTCACAATTCAGTACAGAAAGAACCACCAACTAGCATGTGTGCATTCTGAATGCGTGCACGCCGGTGAACGTGCAAAAGCACTGCTGCAACAACTAACTGCTCCTTGTCGTGTGCTGCTCCCATGTTGGCCCAAACTCACCAATTTGAGAAACTCCACTAAATAGGCACTCCAAACAGCAATTTAAGACAGGCAGGAAATACGCAACCCCAATCCATGTCAATACGATGATGAAGCAAGCAAGATATTCGCTTCCACCACAAAGTACATGGAGTCCAGCGAAGTGTGAGTAGTGGAAGGAGTGAGGGGTTCTTATATCTTGTGAAGACAGCTCACAGACAACTTGTAGTACAAATGCTCCGTAAAAGAAAGCCAAGTTGAAATCCCTTTTATTTAGTTTAATAGTGGAAAGAGGCTCAAACACACATTCCCCGACATGCCGAGAGGTTGTCATAATTTGGTGGTCCAGAGACGACTATATTTTACTATACTAAACACCCCGTACATTTGCGCGCTTTATCATGAGGAACATATTTTTTGATATGTAGCTTCCAAATGAACGACTAAACAGCGCCCATAAATGAGTCCGAAACATCTAGTAGACGGGTAACATTTAAACGTCAATGACATGCAAGGCAAACTTATTTTTGCAACAGATTTAGAAAGAGGGGTGATACTAGCGGCATCACTAGATCAGAGGTGAGCCTAGTCGCGGCCGGGCCGGCATTAAGGGCGGGGGGGTGGAAATGGGGTTATCGCGGCGGAGGGGATGGGGGGGAGGCGCGATAAATAATAAAATAATAAAACTTACCTTGGCTTCCCACTTTTCTTAAGTCCTGAGACTGCAGACTCCCGACTCCCGCCGTCCTGGATTTTGAATTTGTCTGGGCTTGTCGTCAACAGGAAGGCTGCAGGCAGCCTCCCTCCCCTCCACCACAGCGCAGCGCTGTGATTGGTGCGGCCGGCTGCCCCACGAGCGTCATGTTCTCTCTGCAGCATTCAGAGAGAACAGGGAGAGTGGGCGGTGTTACTCGAGGGCAGGGGGGAGTGGCTTGCCCACTGTTCTTAATACTGTCTGTTTGGGCGTCCTCGGGCTGCCCAAACAGACAGTATTAACAACAGTGGGCAAGCCACTCCTCCTGCCCTCAAGTAACACCACCCACTCTCAACCAGGAACTACTGCTTTCTCGCCGTGCAAGAAGGCAGAAACAAATGGTAGTTATTATGGTAATAACTACCATTTGTTTCTGCCTTCTCGCACGGCGAGAAAGCAGGGGGGCGGCGCCCAAACACCCCCATAGAGGAGCCGCTACTGACAGTCTGAACCCCTGAACTAATTACACCAAATTTGGTTGAAAACGAGATCTTGGTCCAGAAAAAGTGCTTTTTGTAATTTTAGTTAAATCTGTTCAGTAGTTTTTGAGTTATTAAAGAAAATAAGATGTATGTATATCTAGAGCCACGGCTCCACCACAATGGATCTGTAGAGCCATGGACCAACAGCAATGCCCTGATTGGCCGGCTGCAACCAGAGTGCAAAGTTGTGACTACCATTTGGTGCATCAGGACTCGGTTCCCAGAGGGGTAAATTCAATTTAAAGTGATAGACTGGGTCAGGGTAGTGGTACCCTGACCCCACGAGACTGATTGAGGGGTCTGTGAGGGACCCCTTATGGACAAGAAATTGTCGAAAACCATGTGTTTGGCCTGTGAGGCTAGACGGGGCCACCTGTGTGCTCCACAGTGGATCCGCGGATGCAGATCCCAATTAGAAAAACATATACACCCACTCACAGGCACATACACATACTCACACATTCACATACCCACTTACACAACCACTCACACACCCACACAGTCACTCACACAACCACTGACAGATCCACACAACCACTCACACACACATTCATAGACACACTTAACCACTCCCACACCCATACAGCCACTCAAACACCTACAAAACCACTCCCACACCCAGTCACAGACCCACCCAGCCACTCACACATCCACTCGCTCACACGTCCACTCACAAACCCACTTACACACCCACACAACCACTCACGCACTCATATAGTCACTTACACACCCTCACACTCCCATACAGCCACTCACACAGCCACTCACACAGCCACTCACACAGCCACTCACACACCCACTTATACACCCACTTACACACTCACACACCCACTCACACACACCCTCTCTGACACCCATACAGCCACTCACACCCGCACTCACACACCCACAAAACAACTCACATACCACACAGCCACTCAAACAACTACTGACACACCCACACAGTCACTCCCGCACTATTTACACACCCATATAGCCCCAAACCCACACAGGTGCTCACACAGCCACCCACCCACAGGCAGTGATACACTTCCAGAAATTGCAATATCATATATTTGTATTGAATGTGTGCATTTGTCTGGGAATGGATCTGCAAATCCATAAAATGAATAGGACAAAAAATACTTGGTGCAATGCATTTATAGAAAGACTACCTTACCTTCATTTTAAAACATTTTAGTTTCAAAATATATAATAAGAATTAATGTGTGGACAAACTGTATTTATAAACTTGTGAAAATGTATATTGGTAAATTGAACTTATGGGTCACATTGTACTACAATTTATATTTTAAAAAGCTGTCAAATTCAATAAAAAAACAAAAGTTACAGGGACATTATAGTTAGGAAATAGATTTTATTTTAAAATGTAGGAATTCACAGAAAATACCAAAGGTTAAGTACGTTATATTTAGGTTTATATTAAAAAAAAAATTAAATAAGAAAAGGAGACAGGTGAGAAACGTACAGCAGAGAGATCACTGTAACCTTATTAACTACTACACTCACTTATCACCCAGGAGAGAGATCTCAGTGGATAGTCCTGTCTCTTCTAAACCACTACTCTAAACATTAATGACCAAAGTAGGATGTCTAACTGTACAGATAGTCTATTGCAAATCACAACACCGTTCGTCAAACTGGAAAGAGATTTTAGTGGAAACATCAGTTTTACACAAACCACTAAAACACATACCCAGTAGAGAGGTCTTAGCGAACAGGCCACTGTGTCACAAACCAGTAGTAAAATTATTCTTCATTATGGAGAAAGGTGTCAGCAGAGAGGTCAGTCTGTTGCAAACCACTTCCACACTGAGCCATCACCTTAGGGAGCGGTCTTAGTGAACAGATACATTTATTGCAAACTACTACTACACTCACTGATCTCAAAAGAGAGGTCTAAGCAAAGTGGTCAGTATGTGGTAAAACACAACTATACTTAGCCATCATCGTGGAGTGAAGTCTCAATGAACAGCTTAGACTGTCACAAAGCTCTACCATACACATATATGAGCAGGGGATGTGTCAGCATAGCAGCTAGTTCACTCATAAATAGTACACCCTCTTTAAAAGCAGGTATATAGTTTAAATAATATATGCTAGAAATACTAACACTCAGTAGTACAGAAAGAATTGTAATTTAACTTATGCAGTAGGTCAGTATATATCTTTCAGCATCAGAAACTTTTACGGAATGCTCGCACTCAACTTGATGATGCAGTCAGTGATGTCATTTGAGATGCCACCAGTGATTTTATCAGTGATGCTGCTGACCAAGTGATGGTGCATTGCAGGTTACGTAAATTATAGTTAGCTCAGGTAATTATAACTGCTGAATTTCTATGATTTTGAGTGTGTAAAGTCTGAACCAAACTATGACGTTCCTTTAACCTTTGTTTTTTCAGTGAATTTCTAAGATTTGTTAAATTTTATTTCCTAACTATAACATCTCTGTAACCTCTGTTTTTTTAAGGGAATTTGTAATCTTTTTAAAGTTGTTTCCCGGTAATCTTTGATTACATATGTTCTCTGAAAAAAACACAGGTTAAGGAGACTTTATAGTTAGTGAAAATGTCTGTTAAAACATGCCATTTTAAACTAACAACACCACTGAAATTCACCAGTTACAGTTATCTCAAGTAACCATAATTTGTGCCCTAAAGTAACTATAACTCGTGCCTCTGCCATGTATGGTGAAGTCTCAGCCAATCAGCACACTCTAATTTTTAAGCAGGGCTCGTGGGACTATTGCAAGAGTCCCTCGATCCAAACTATTCAGATATTCAATTATTTTTTAACCTTAATTTCTACAAAAACTACTCAGTGGATACATTAAATTACACTTTCTAGATCAAGATCTAGCTTCCTGCCAAATTTGGTGTAATTCTGTTCAGCCGTTTTCACGATATTGTGTTCTAAAAAGTGCTATGGAAAATGCATAGGATTTTGTGTTTTTGGGCTGCCCCTTTTTCTCAACCCCTGATTGACGGATCTAGATGAGCGTGTCTCTGTTGTTTTTAATCATATCCACTTAAAAGTCATTGCCTGGCAATGGAAAATTTCTAGTGGTATTGGCTTTGCTGCCTGATTACCAGCTTGTAAGGGGTGCAAGTTCTTCTAGTATTATGTGACCATAGTTCTGATGAGTGCTGACAGTATTGCAAGACCAGTAATATGTAAGGGGTTTGAGAGTATATCCAGTATTGTAACTGTTAGTCTGCAAGGACAGCACAAGTGCTGTCAGTATTAAGGGTGGCATGCTTTTCTATCTCAGGGGTTTTAACAGTAGACCGCATCTTTTTCCTGCGGCTACAGCTGAAAGCTTGCTCTGTACTTAATAATGGACGGGTCTTAGCCTTGAATAACACTGCAGAAATCATTTAGACGCAGAGCCATATTCCTTCACTCTTACGCCTTGATGGTCTACTTTTCCTAATGAGCTGTCCAATGATTGGAGAATATTAATGGCCTAGGCTGTCAAGTTATTTACTTTCAAGAATTCTTGCTTGGTAATAGCTGGGGCGAGGGCGAGGTCGGTGGAGCGGAGCTGGCGGTTGGGGGTGTAGAAGCTGAGTCATCTGTTGAGGTACGTTGGTCCGGTGTTGTGGAGTGCCTTGTGTGCGAGGGTGAGGAGCTTGAAGGTTATCCTCTTGTTGACCGGGAGCCATTGCAGGTCTCTCAGGTGGGGTGTCATGTGGCTGCAGCGAGGGATGTCGAGGATCAGGCGTGCAGAGGCGTTCTGGATGCGTTGGAGCCGTCTCAGAAGTTTGGCCAAGGCTCCTGCGTAGAGGGCGTTTCCGTAGTCCAACCTGCTGCTGACGAGGGCCTGGGTGACCGTTCTTCTCGTTTTGGTGGGGATCCACTTGTAGATCCTGCGGAGCATGCGGAGGGTGTTGAAGCAGGAGGAGGAGACGGCGTTGACCTGTTTAGTCATGGAGAGGGTGGAGTCGAGGATGACCCCTAAGTTGCGTGCGTGGTCGGTGGGTGTTGGAGCGGTTCCCAGTGCTGTCGGCCACCGGGAGTCGTCCCAGGCCGAAGGGGTTGATCCGAGGATGAGGACCTCCGTCTTGTCCGAGTTCAGCTTCAGTCGGCTGTTCCTCATTCATTCAGTGACGGCCTTCATTCCTTCGTGAAGGTTGATTTTGGCGGTGTGGGGGTCCTTGGTGAGGGAGAGGATCAGCTGGGTGTCATCGGCGTAGGAGATGTTGTTGAGGTCTTGGCGACGTGGGCGAGCGGTGCCATGTAGATGGTAAACAGCGTTGGGCTGAGGGATGAGCCCTGGGGTACGCGCAGATGATCTCGGTGGCTTCGGAGCGGAAGCGAGGAAGGCGGACGCTCTGTGTTCTGCCAGAGAGGAAGGAGGTGGTCCAGTCCAGGGCCTTCTCTTGGATCCCGGCGATTTGGAGGCGTGTTCGTATTGTAAGGTGGCAGACCGTGTTGAAGGTGGCTGACAGGTTCAGGAGGATGAGGGCCGCCGTTTCTCCGTTGTCCAGCAGGGACTTGATGCCATCCGTCGTGGCAATGAGGGCAGTCTCGGTGCTGTGGTTGCTGTGGAACCCGGACTGGGAAGGGTCCAGGATGTTGTTCTTCTAGAGGTAGCGGGTCAGTTGTTCGTTGACGGTCTTCTCGATTACCTTTGCCGGGTACGGGAGCAGGGAGATGGGCCGGAAGTTCTTGAGGTCCTTGGGGTCCGCCTTGAGTTTCTTGAGTAAGGCGTTGATCATGGCATGCTTCCAGCTCTCCGGTAAGGTTGCAGATCACAGACACCCTGCCCATAACCATTTGTATTCACTGACCTTATCAAGAACCAATTACTCCTAGATCTCCTAATCCTCACAGATATTCAGCCTCTGTTCCCAGACTGTTGGAACCAGGAACACTGGCCCACTTAGAGTAGCATGGCTCGAGCTGGTAGGCTAATCCTAAAAGGCAATTGTGCTATGCTTGCTTTTCACACACTACATCAACCCAGTGCAAACCCACAAAAAAATAACACCACACCATCTTGGTTTAGTAGAAAAATAGTTATGCTTTATCTCTTTAAAGGAAATTAGATTAGAAATGTTCCAATATGCAATAAAAAAAGACATTAACCTTCTTCTTTTATGGGTTTGTCCAAATAAGTTGCCAGAAACTTCTCTTACTTTGTTATCTAACTTCAAACCTTTTGATTTAACATATATTCACTGAGTCAGACGGCAGTTACGCTAACACACACTGCACATTAGGAGCACCTTTTTCTGGTTCCACGAATTATATCAGCACAATAGAGCTCATTTTCAGATATGACTTCCCCTTACTTTTGTTTACATTAAGGACTAGAATTACAAGTTAGCAGGTTATCACATCAAACTGAGTTCAGCTGTGAAACAATTAAAGACTTCCTTAAAGTAAAGTTGATGCCCCTTTCGCTTTAATCCCAATCGCTGTAACTCCTAAACTCCAGCGTAGGGTTTAAACAAGTGATCCTTCCCCAGAAGAGTCATTTTAAGCTCTGGGACCTGTTTGACGAGGACAGCCACGATGATCTGTTCAAAACGCTTACAAGCTTCTCTCAGCCTCCAGAAGCTATCCGTGGCTCAGCCCGCCCAGTCACCACTTCCTTTAATCCTCCCCTCCTCTCCCACCGCTATGCGGGCCCAGATACCTGTTTATTCATCTGGTGCTCGGGTACTTTGTCCGGGAGCAGTCCGATGGAGCCGCACTACCCCCGCCTCACCGCTCAGATCTTGTTCGCTTCACCTGAGGCGGGCGGGAGCGGCAGCCCAGTTGAGTAGAGAGGGTCCCTGGAGTCTTCATGAAAGACCCGCCTCTCCACGCCACTTCCCATCTCTGGGACAGCAGCCGGCAAAGCAAGTTCAGCTCGCTGGCAGACACGGAGGCTTAGGATGAGGGGTTCCGTTCTCCCCACACGGAACAGTGCGTCACACTGGGTGGGAGTCTCGTTGCCTAGTGACCTCGCCCGGCGTCTCTCTTTTCCTCACGCTTGCCGTGGAAATGTTCGGCTTCTCAGAGAGCTCCGATTAGCGGGATGGTGTCCCCTGACAGACTCAGTACCCCCGAGCTTACAGAGGCCACAAAGCGGGGACAGTAGGAGACGGAGGGGGTTACCAAAGGTGCTGGCAAGTCTCAGTCTTTTGCAGCTCCAGCAAAGTCATCTCCCCTCACTCAGGCCACACGTCTAGGTCAACAGTCTAAGCCCTATGTCTCTTCAGGAAACTGGGCAACAGGGGTCCCTGGATCTACACTGCCCCAAGAAAAGGTCCCCTGGTCACACTCCCTGGAATTAAAACCAAGTCTCTTTCGCTGTCAAAGTTCACAGTTGAGTCCTCCTGAAGAGTGGCTCCGGATTCACTACCCACAGGCAGGGCTAGGTCAATAGGAAGGGAGAGCAGCACCCACAACTTACTTGAAACCCCTTAGAGTAGTCAGATTAGCCTGAGTCACAACCCCCTCCTGACACTATTGCCTCAACTCCAGCCCAACCAGTAGTGCTCCCCCACAAAATGGCTGCCCAATGTCCACCCTTATATAGCCTGTGCCCTGGTCACCAGAACCAGCTGGAAGTTTCTAGAACCCTTTCATGTTATTCAATGGGCCAGAACGAGGGATGTCGAGGATCAGGCGTGCAGAGGCGTTCTGGATGCGTTGGAGCCGTCTCAGGAGTTTGTCCGAGGCTCTCTCTGGCTATCGCAACGCGTTCTTCCCATCCCACATATGGCCTAGTAATGCTTTTGATTAGCCATCGCAGTGCGTTATTCATGTCCGCTAAAGTCCCGCCTTCAACGCTCCTCCTGCTGCTCGTGCAATGGATCTCTTGTTGTCTTTTGTTGCCTCCCTCTTAGAGCATTGACCTAATACGATATCCTTATGCTTTCAGGAGACTATTTTATTTTTTCCTGCTAGACAAAAGGCCAGGTATGCACATCCGTGTGCATTTGTGGTGCGGTTGGATTCCCAGAGACCGGCCGCCATGGTGAAGGACACTCTGTAAATTTCCATATTCTTCCCCTCAATGGTGTACTGTACATTCTCACATTCTGCCCTTCAATGACACACTGTACATCCCCACATACATCCCCACATTCAGCCCCTCAATGACATACCACACATTCTCACATTCTTCCCCTCAATGCCGTACCGTACATTCTCACATTCTGCCCCTCCGCGACGCATTGTACATTGATCATGGGCTAACCTCAACTCTGCTGTGGAATTGTGGCTTGGAACCTATACAGAGCTGGAGTTTTATACAGCAGGGCAACGAGAGGGCAGTTTGCAGTCTCTGCCCTATTGCCCCAGGATCGAAGCACTCTCCCCCCACAGTCCAGTCCACTGCCCCCACTAGAGCCCCCACCCCATCCAGGGGCGGCTCTAGGCACATGGCGGCCCTGGGTGGGGAGCGTAGGTAGGGGGCCCCGGAAAGGGGGGTCCGGGCGGGGCAGAGTGGGAGGCCGGTTAACGAGGGGGGGGGTCAGGGTGTTTGGAAGTGTAACAGAGCCGGAGGCCGCCAAATCCCTGCCAGGGGCAACCACGCAAATATATATCCATCCTCAGAGGATTATTATATTAAGGATATATATTGGCATGGTGGCCCCTGGGGTTTGGTGGCCCTGTGCAGGTGCACAGCTTGCACATGCCTAAGGCCGTCCCTGCCTCTGCCCCATCAGTATGTAAAGGAATGTGTAGTGTGTCCTAGATACAGCGCTCCATGCTAGCAGACTGACTTCTAAACAACCTAAGGGCGGTCTGACACATCAGAAAGCAGTGTCTAGAACCATATGTACCTGCAAAATATTAACACATGACACAGACATGTAAACTTGGAAAAATAGAGGTTCGACCTACAATATGCAAGGTAAAACTAAGAGTGACTACGAGTCGCAGATCCACACCGGGTGAATGTCCTTTGAAGGTTTCGAGTTTAATGATTTGTTGATGCTCACTCACTAGCAGCCCTGCTGGCCTTTCAGAGATACTGGCCTGTGGGACAATTTACACACCTCACCATATGCTCTGGGGAGGTTGGGGTAGAGTCAGTCATATATTGGGTGCCCCTGGCATGAGACTGACTCATTTCCAGCCCAGCTGGACTTTTAGAGGCTCTGGCCTGTAGGACAATCTCCAGACCGCCCATAGGCTATGCGGAGACTCGGGTAGAGTGAGTCACAGGTTGGGCTCCTTTGACAGGAGACTGACTCATTCCCACGCCCGCTGGCCTTTCAGAGTCACTGGCCAGATGGACATTCTCCAGGCCTCCCCACAAGCTCTGTGTGGGAGGGGTGAAAGTAGTCTGTCGTATGTTGACTCCCTTGACAGGAGACTGACTCATTCCCAGCCCCGCTGGCCCTTCAGAGGCAATAGTCTGAGGGGCAATCTCCAGACCTCCGCACAGGATGAAGAACGCATCAGAGCAGCAAGAAAAATTCATGGATAGTCACTGATACTCACCCCAAGCATGTAAGACAGGCAGACCCAAGTCATCCTCTGTCTAGACGGTCCCTTAGGCAGTTTTCCAGGTTACTGAGGTGCCCAAAGTTTAGCTCACAAGGCCACCGCTTGGGCTAACAAATGTCGGGGTGCTGAGTACCAAGGCCAATTAGTATTGATTCCAACTCACGCCTTTTTTATCCACCACAAAACACGGCTGGCAATTTATCTCTGTCTTTCAGTTTCTTTTCATCCTTTCTTTTTTTGTCACAGCTTTTCCTTCTTTCTATGCTTCCTTCTTTCCCCCTTTAGTGTTTTTTTTCTCTCTTGCTCTTTGTCAGCATTACAAACTGTATGTTTAAGGAGCGCTGGATCTTTCTATTCCTAAATAAAAAATGATAGCACTTAGAAGGTAAATGAATACATGTGTGCCGTCAATAAAGTCTATCAGGTACATGCATCAATCTCGGCATTTGCGATTCCTTAATTGCGATTTTTAAGGAATCGCAATTAAGGAATCGCAAATGCCTATGCATCAAGAAATCGCTAAATAAATTGCGATTCCTTAGAATTCCTTATTTGCGATTAGCATTTTGCGAATCGCAATTAAGGAATCCCTTCCCATTCATTCCTATGGGCCTAGATGCCCATAGGAATGAATGGGAAGACAATCTCAATTTGCGATTCGCAATTAGCTAATCGCAAATTGAGATTGCGATTTCAAGGGTGCAGGGGTGTCCAAAGGACACCCTGTTGCACCCCTGAAATCAAACAATGCACATATGTTGTGTACACAAATGCCCTAAGGGCATGTGTGTGCACAACATGAAAGTTAAAAATATGAACAAAAATGCATATTTCTAACTTTTCGCAAAATTACCATGAGGTCCAACCTCATGGTAATTTTTTCTCTCTAATTGCGAAATCGCAATTTTTTTAGGTTTCATGCATTGCTTTTAAGGAATCGCAAAATTGCGATTCCTTAAAAGCAATCGCACTTTAAAAAATCGCTAAAATAGCGATTTCTTCACTTTTAGGTTGATGCATCCCAAATAGTGATTTGGGAATCGCAAACGGCCGAATTTTGCGATTCGCACCGTTTGCGATTCCTAAATCGCTTGATGCATGTGCCTGTATATCTTTTGGAAATTCTGCTAACTGAAAAAAATCAAATTCAGTGTGTTGCATTTCTTGTTGAATACTTGGAAATTAAACATGTTTATGAATATTTAGCAGCCCTGCATCCTAAATCCTAAGAGGAAAACAAGAAAGTGAGCTTTGGGATCACCTCCTGCTGTGGTAACATTCCCCTCAAAGCTTCCTGAGGTTCAAAGGTGAAGGAAGCAAAGTAATCGAATGTGTGTGGGAATGGAAATTGGAAACACGCTTGTGTGTCCCTCTAGACAACAAGCGGTCTAATTCAGTCAACGTCGCACACGCGAGATTGTATTTTTGAAGCGCGACCAAGCAAAAAACATCCGCCAACTCGCGAATTGCGAATTCTTTGACAATTTCGCACGATTCACAGACGGTGAAATTGCCAAAAATTCACAAATTCCGCGAGCGGACGGATTTTTAGCCCATACTTACTAAACTCCTGATTCTTGGCACTATACTACTATAGTAGTTTTTTTAAAAAGGATAAGCCGTAATTAAACCCCTCTTCCTATAGTCTCATTTCTTTAATCTGCGCAGACAGTAAGATATATTCTAAAATAATAGCATTAAGTTTGGGAAGGGTTATTACCCCTATTGTCTCCATACGGCAACATGGTTTTTCCCTGGACGTGACACAGCTGACCATGTCAGGAGGACAAAAGCGCTGCTCGACTGGGCTCAGGCCGAGAGGAAGCCCCTGGGGATGATCCTGTTGGATGCAGAGAAAGCATTCGACGGGGTCCCCTGGGAGTTTCTGTGGCGGAGGTTGAGCATCAAAGGATTCCCGCTGGAATTTGTTACAGCTGTACAAGCTCTATATGTTTCACCTAAGGCCCGTGTTAAGATTTCTGGCCGGGAATCTAATCTATTATCTATCAGCAGAGGAACTTGCCAGGGGTGCCACTGCTCACCATTATTGTTTGCCTTGTATATAGATCCGTTGCTGAGAAAATTGGATGCTGATCAACGGGTCGAAGCCGTCACGGTAAATGGGACCTCGTATAAAACAATGGCTTATGCTGACAATGTAGCTATATTTACGAAAAATATCTGCTTTGCCTGAGGTTTATGATATAGCAAAACAATTTGGCCTCATATCAGGCTATAAATTAAATTCCGATAAAACTCAGGTTACACATTCTGACACTGCCAGACCACAGGAGATCCCAACAGTACCAGTGGCAACTTATTTGGGTATAAAACTCTTGAACGAGGTAGAGCGAATCCCTGATCTGAATATGCTACCTATAATAAAAAGCTCCGATCAAGCATTGTCAAGATTAGATCATCTCCATCTTTCATTGCACGGGCGCTGTAATGTCATAAAGATGTCCATCTTCCCAAAAATGTTATATTTGTTCTGGACAATTCCTCTCGAATTCCCCCCTTCTTTTATGGCGAAAGCTGATGGAATCTGTGTTAGATTCCTGTGGGCTTATCATAAAGCCAGAAGTGCAGCAAAATGGCTAATCCGTCCAAAACCTAGGGGGGCTGTGGACTCCCGTCTCTCCGAGTGTACCACTGGGCGGCTCTGTTGCAGCACATGGGGATATTGGTGGCCAGAAATAAGGTGGTAGTCCCGGAACCATTTAAACCTACAATAAGGAAGCGCAAAACTGCCTGGTCCAAATTATAGAACCAAGCTACTACAAGAAAATTTAAGATAATTCAATCAGCATTTTCAATATGGAGGAAAATGAGGCGACAGGTAGAGATTCTGAATTTAAATGCATATACTCCTTTGCTCGCTTATGGCCTACTGCCGCCAATTTTTCGGGATTCAATAGCTAGGGGGTAGGGTGCCTTGGGAGTTAAGGTTTTGGGAGATTTTTTTTTCTGAGGGTCAAATGATTTCCTTCTCCAAATTGCAGCGGAAATTCGGACTCCCACAAGACTTGTTTTAAGTTTTTACAAATTAGAAGTTTCCTGATGAAAACTATGTCACAGGGAAGGGGCAATTTTGTAAAGGTGCCGTTGTTGGATATCTTAGCTTCCAAATCCAGACGTGGGAAAATCTATCAAACATTACTCTCAACGCTTCCTGACGACTTAGCCACTCAGACTTTTAGATGGGAGAGTAAATTGGGGCAGAGCAGTGCGGATATGGTAGGCTCCATTGCATTAGCTAATCACATTTTAATAACCGGTAGCTTGAGAGCGCAAAATGATATGGCTATCTGTGACCTTTATTACATCCCGGGAGAATCGCTAAATGGTAGGGACGCTGGGTAATTCATGTAGTAGAGTGGCCTGTGAGCAACCGACACAATACACATGGGGCCTCATTTATGAGGCTGTGCGTCACTTTTACGCCACCGGTGCGTCACTTTTTGTGACGCACCAGTGGCGTAAAAAATGCGCCTTGTTGCGCCATATTTACAAAGTGACGCATTTAGGTAGATGCGTCACTTTGTAAACCCCTGCGCCACATTATACCTGCGCCAGGTATAATGCATGCAAGGGAGGCGTTTTGATGCAAATAAGGGTCATGGAAGTGACGCAGTGAAATCTATAAGATTTCACTGCGCCACTTCTAGGACACAAATGCGTCAATTTCTTACGCCTGCCTCACAGCAGGCGTAAGACGGACGCAGGTCCTTTAACATGGGGCTTGCCCCAAGTGAAAGGACACATTGCTGGAGTTGTGCCACTTTTGTGACACACTCCAGCAATGCGTCACTTTTGCGCCATACAGAAACGTCAGAAATACTGACGTATCTGTAACTCCTTGCGCCATGATGCGTCATACTGTAAATATGACGCATCATTGGCGTCGCAAGGAGGGTGCAGTTAAAAGTGACGCATCGCTGTTTTCCCGCAGCAATGCGTCACTTTTCATAAATGAGGCCCCTGTTCTTTAGCTGCCCCAAGCTGTTCGAATTTCTACGAGATATTGAGGCTTTCTTGACACAGTTACTGGGTAAGTCCTTGTCAATTGCAGCTAGTTTAGTGATCTTGGGGATGGATCAAGCTCAAAGTACAATGGGTCTGACTAGGTCAGATACTGGTTTTATATTCGTAGCAATGGCCATTTTAAGAGCCAATAATGCATCTCAATGGATTAGTCCCGATCCCCCATCTTTCATCAACTGGAGCGCAAGACTATTGGCCATATATAGTATGGACCTAGCAGTGTACAGACTTAAAGGGCATAGGAAACAGAAATGGGGTAAGAAGGTGTGGGCGCTTCTGACCAAATGGATTAAAAAATAATTAATTTTTCTCTCTCTCCTTAGCCTCTAAATATACGTTGATCTTGCTTAGCTTTTAGTGGCATAGCTGCTGGTATTTAATCTTTAATTGTTTATTTTTTTCTTCTTTTTTGTTTTTATTCTCTATCATAGGCATTGGTCAATCCTATGGAATAGTATTTGCTGTATAGTATGCTGTAAAATATGTCTTAACTATTGTCATCATGTATGAAAAATAAAAATAAAAAAATATTTAAAAGATTTTAAATATGTAAAGTATGAAATTCTTATTTTTTAGTTATATTTTAAGTGCAGGCTCCTAGGTTTGTAGGAGTATAAGGTGGGAAGTTAATAAATTGATAATTGAATTACAATTATTTGTTAATTGATTATTATTGAATAGTAATTATATAAACTGATTTTTTTATTTTTCTAATACATATTTGTATTTTTATATTAATTAATCATTTTTATATTAAGAGCTTCATTGTTTTCTACATTTATGGTGTTACTCTTACATGTAATGTGTTTGAAGTGAATTATTTTCCCTACTAGGGCCTGATTTACAATGTTGGCAAGCGGGCCGCCATGCCGCTGCCCCGCTCCCACACCGCCAAAGCTCACCTCTGGGTACCTGCCAGATTACAAGGAATTTTGTGGTCTGGCGGGAAATCCTTTGGTGTTCCCACAAGAGGTTCATGCCCACAGAGGAGCACACCATGTGCCCCCCTACATGTATCCCTGAAGGCATAAGCGGGCCCAGTAGCACCCCCTTTGTTTCTTCCTTGTGTCACTTTTCATGGCGGGCTCCCTGCCTTGAAAAGTGCGATGGGGAGAAAACTCGTAATATGCTGGGCGGTGCCGCAGCTGCACTGCCAAGCACATTGTGGCTTCAGGACTGCTGCAACACTGCCGGGGGCAGGGATCCACTGTGACTGCGGTGGTCTCCTCACAGTCTGACTGACGCACTTGATATGCGACGGTCAGACCACTGGTGCTGCAGTCCACTACCGCCATCGCTCCTCCATTACGGGTTTGGCGGACTCGTAATCAGGCCCTTCAACTGCAGTATATATAGTCAAATTAACCTTTCCGAAATCTAATACTTTCCTTACTGCTGCACTGTTTGGAATAGGAATAGTAAATTCCACCCCTTCGAAATTCAACGCTTTCCCTACTATTGCTCAGACTGGAGTGGGAATAGGAAATGTCACCCCTCTGAAGTCCAACACTGTCCATACTGTTGCGCTGTTTGGAGTGGGAATAATAAATGTAACCTATTCAAAGCCCAATGCTCTCCCTACTGTTGTACAGACTGTAGTTGGAAACATAAATTTTACACCTCCGAACGGCAACACTTTCTCTTCTATTGTGCTGTTTGAAGTGGGAATAGTAAATTTAACCCATTCGAAGTCTAAAGCTTTTCCCTACTGTTGCACAGACTGGAGAAAGAATAGTAAGTTTTACCCCTTCAAAGCCCAGCACTTTCCCTACTGTTGCACTGTTTGGAGGGGGAACAGTAAACGCAACCCCTCTAAAATCAAATTCCTTCCCTGCGGTTGGACAGACTGGAGTGGGAATAGTGGATTTTACCCCTCCAAAATCCAACACTTTCCCTACTGGTGTGCTGTTTTGAGTGGGAATAGTACATTTAACCCCATCCAAAGTTGAATGCTTTCCCTACTGGTGTTTAGACTGGAGTTGGAATGGTATGTTTTCACCCCTCTGAAGTCCAACGCTTTCCCTATTGTTGCTTAGACTGGAGTGTGAATTGTAAATGTAATCCCTTTGAAGTCCAATGTTTCACTACTGTTGCACTGATTGGAGTAGGAATAGTAAATTTAACACCTCCGAAGACCAACACTTTCCCTACTATTGCAGTGACTGGAGTAATAATAGAAAATGTAACCCCTCCGAAGTCCAACACTTTCTGCTGCATAAACTAGAGTGGGAATAGTATATTTGATATTCTTAGACGTAATGATTTGAGATCTGGTCTTTATTGGTGATCAACAGCATCTGATTCCCTTATAATGGGGTTCTTTATATGTTCTTGAGGATACGAACACTGTGTGATTTACAAAGATAATGATGTAATTGACCAAGGATGTTGAGTCTGTTTGTCAGTGGTCATTGATGGTTGAAGGACACTATTATTTGCAACTATTTGGAAGGATTCTTCTAAAAGGGTTAGAATTATAATGGTGATCATTCGATTAAGCCTGTATTTGTATCTTATTAGCCCTGAAGAGGCTTTCATATTCTATTTATATTTAATAAATAATATGTGAAGCAAATATTTGTATTAATTGTTTAATATTTATATAAACACAAATATAAATATATATGTGTGTTTATATTTATATATATTATAAAGTATTAGTTGGATTAATGTAATGTACATTATTTTAAATGTATTTATTAAAATATTTAACATTTACTGCTTTAAACTCTATGTAAATGTTTGGGAAATATATTTTTGTATATTTTTGATGAGCTTACTGTCACCAATATTTTTTTGATATTTTGGTACTTACCATTATGAGTATAGGAACACAATAATATGGTAAACAATACTTTTGACAGAATATTTTTGATTTGTTTTACTATGATATTGTGTCAGTTATCCACATCCAGCCTATAGTACTCACAGCAAATGAGATATAGGTCAAACAACTTCTGCAGCCATCGCAATTTACGATCATTCTCAAACATATTTTGGTCTATTTATTTACCGGTTCATATACACAAACTGCATCTAATTTATGTCTCCGTTTGTAAATTGCCAAATTCACTCATTGTGCAGTAGATTGACCTATATTGACAGTGCATATCACCTGTGCTTGCCATTTGCCAATAAGTGATATGCCAACGATGAGGATGAATTTCACACATAATACACACACATAATTTTGAATATTATGGTCCTCCTCACGACGACTAGTGATATTCAGATTTTCTGATTTTCTCAAATGCGTTTAAGATCAGTAGTGTGTAGTGCAGGGGTCTCCAACCTTTTCTGCATTGAGAACTACTTCCGCTCAAGGAAAGTCCTGACGAGGTATTAGCATATGTTATCACTGTAAAATAGTGGCTACATGTGTAAGCATTGCATTATGACCACTCTAAGCAGGATTATGGGTAGTGATCACCCACGCATTCCAGACAAGCTTACCAGCAGGAATAGCAGGATAACATTTCTCAGTATTAAATGCCACCACCTCACAAATGAAGTTACATTCAAATTATCAAATTCTCTGTGGCACAAAGGACAAAACTAGAGCATTTAATTCCAACCCAACTCAGCTTAAGTTATCATTCGGCTATCAACTTTTAATGTGTTTTAGAACTAAAATATTTTGTCTTTGTCAGCATATTAGTTTTTGAAACTACACATATTTTTTCCTATAAAATGCCACTTTCCATTTTTGGCAAACAAACTCAGTTTTCTGAATAAAAACTTTTTCTGAAAAAACATATGTGCTTTTAAAATGTCAGTTTTTATTTTTTTAAACACATTTTTATTGAGTTATAAAAACATAAGCACAGCAAATAACCCATATAGGGCTGCAAATGGACAAACTGCATTCGAAAATAGAACTTGGCAGGATACCAAATTTCAACATTGTCATCAACATCTTGGAAAAGTCCCTCCTGACGGGTAATAATGTGACCTGAAATGGGGTTAACCCATTGTACTCTGCCTTCCGTCCTGTAGTATGAATCAGTGAGATCTACTAGATGGTACCTCTCCAGACATCATCCATAACATGTAACTCTAACGAACCCCCTGCCCCCCAACCTTAACTAACCCCTCCTCCCTGCCCTCCCCCTAGGCATGCCACTGGTTCAATAATGCTTCGCTGTTTGATCGGTGAGCAGGACAGTGAAACTCTGTGTCCTGTATATCCCAGACCTCAATTAAAATATCAGTTTTCATTTTTAAGAAAACACACAATCCCCAAATATCAGTACCATAGACAGATTCCGCTTAAAGTACCCAGGTATCACAATCATAGGTAATGGATAGTTCCCATAGCACCAAGGATGCCTATGTTATGTGAATAATGGCCACCGTTATACCAGAGCCAACGTACCAAGGCTGGACGCCATAACATCCAGAATGCCCAATGTATATCAGTTATGGCCATTATTATACAAGGAACAGTCCTCATTCTGTCAAAAATACCGGTATTAGTCAAGGCAGACCATTGTTATTATACCATGGGCACTTTTATGCCATGAACGGACACAATTGGTCCTTGGCTCTAGGGGTAACTTCTCGGAAACAGCACTGTTTTTAGGGAGGGACAACATTTCAGACAGGCACATAAATGAATGCAGATGAGACTCTTATATTTTCTTTTCTCTGGATTGATATCCTGTTCCTCTCAGTTCTTGGGTTGATCATGCTCCTAACAAATTTCTGTCTAGCTCCTACAGTCCCACACTTTGGTGGGTCAGCACAGATTACTACTGACACTCTTTCATAGTGCATTGTTCACATATGTGCTAAGACTGATAGAGCAGGGTGAATAACATGGCCAATCTCCTTGTGATTTAGAGTTAGAGTGGATACAGACTCGGGCATACTGCTATCCATCGCTACATGATACACTTCTGATTACCGCGTCTGGCTCCATTCGCCCAGGGGCGACACGGGTAGTTAAATGTTACTACCTCCTGATTTTCTAAATTACTCTTTGCTCAGATTTTGTTTGACAAACGCTTTTTACAAATCAACATGTGTATTCCAGCGAGTGTGACATTCTAACTGCGATTCCAAATCTACTTGACGGGAAACCTCGGCTTACATAAGCACGTGGTACTCCACATGATATTTGTGAGGGGGATACCAGATGCGACTGACACCAATCGGAATATCATATTGATACCCTAGAGGGATACTCAACTGCTCTCGCCAGGATTTGATATCCAATTTACAATATCTGGGCTGACCTCGTCCTTGACTCTGAAAATGGGACCTGTCTGCTACAGAAGTCTCTTGCCCTGACGAAGTTCCTATTAAAGGAACAAAACGTGTTGGCTGTTGTCCTGTTGTTTTAACCCAACGAAGAATAAAGATTTTTGAATAGAACATATTGGTTGTTGTGACTGCATCCCTGGTGCTACCTCCACACTTTTTCATTTAGACTCTCTGAGATTGTCTTGGTTTATCTTCAACTCTGAGAGCTACTTTCAGGGTGCTGGCAAGCTACCAGTAGCTCCCAAGCTACTCGTTGGAGACCCCTGGTGTAGTGCTTATCTATGTGAGTGAAAGCCCTATCAGATTTCCAGGAAATATCTTAGAATATAAATTATCCCAATTCACAATTTTGGAATGAAAATTAATTTATTGTGAATATCCTGAAATCTGGCATGAATCTGGCCTTTCTGCACCATTGAAAGACACCCATGTCATACATGTGTCCACCACCATGATATGAGAGTAAAAAATTACAAATGTCACAGCCGCATTGAAAATATACTTGTATGTTTCTTAGAACGAACTTCTTAAACTTGGAGGGAATTCACAGTCCTGAGACATGGGAATAAACAACATGTGAAATTCTTATACAGTGATCCTTAAACCTACGTGTGGCTCAACAGTGTAACTAACCTGTAATCATGTAGGACACCCTACATGCTACTACAATCAGAGCATGATTGTAGGTGACTATGTAAGACCATCACAACATAACCGTAACGAATCATAGAGAATGGTTGCACGGTGCTCACTTTCTAGCTTGCCTCTATAGTTTGTTGAGTAGAAGTATTCACAAATGTATTTAGAAAAGCACCATGATGAATAAATCAGCTTAGCTAGAACACGTCCCCGTTAAAAAAGTTATGAATTTGCATGGAAGTAAATATGTTTGGGCATTTCTTAATTAACAGTGGCCAGTGTGTAGAAGTTTTGGACTTCATGGTAACATATGGGGCTATATTACAATAAGTGCCCCAGGGGCGCAACGGGCGTTTGAGCGCCCCCAGGACACTTTGGTATTAAAGAAGGGGGTGCAGATGCTTGTGCATCCCCTTCAGTAATACCAATAGCGCTGGCACACTTAAAGCGCCAGCACTACCTTCAGGGGCGTTCCCTTATTTGCATAGGGATGTGCCCATGCAAATGAGCGAATTCCTTTGCCTCTGCGCCCGCGCCATATTACAGACACAGGCTTAAAGGTGAAGAAGCTCTCAGGGGGCACACTCACAGTGCGCCACCTAGAAGGTGGCGCACTTTTAGTGCGCCTCCTGAGAGCAGCCCGTGGAGGGGAGAAGGTGTTCTATGGACCCCCCCAAACATCCCCTTGCTGGCTTGTGCAGTCACTGACTGCACCCACCTGCAAGAAGATCTCTAATCCTCTTTACAAGTGCAGGTGGGCAGCCGCCTGCACTGGGAAAACACGGAGCGGTGTTTTCACATGAATACGCTGCCCCCAGGGCATGGCAAGGTAAGGCTGCCCTGGGGGAGCGCATACATCGTAATAGGGCGCATTGTCATTGTTTGCGCCGGGTGCGCCTTTAAAAGGTGGGCCTGGTGCGTAATACTGGCCATGGTTTCCCATCTTGGTGGTGGGCAAGCATTACTGATGTTGACGAAGTCTTAGCGTGCCAACAATGAATTAAACAATGTTCGCTAACTTGCTTAAAAGACAGCAGACAATATCACGCACACTGTTGAGATGTTGGTATTACAATTATTTGATGATATAGCGTGTGTCACGTAATTATGTATTTTTGCAAGAGTAATCTAAGTCCATCAGTGGTAAAAACTGTTTAAAATATTTGTATGTACCAACAGTAAACTTTGTAATATGTGATGTTTGCATCTCGTACCTTATTCTTTCATTGTTGACAGTGTTTTAAGAAATAAGATTTTGCACAATACATTAAAATATCACAAATGTCTTTAACTGCTGAGACATTGAAATACAGTTTGTCAATATACTTGTGGTTTTGTGTAGCGCTGACGAGACCATGGGGTAGCAGAGCGCTTTACCGATTAAAAAGGGTAGCCTAAAATGACAATACATGATAAAAAGGTGATTTTGCTGCACATACCGGTAAATCATGCTGATACACTTAAAGCATAGCCCGTGCACTTGACATCATCTGTGCCAAAAATGTAATATGACACCTACGGAACGGACACATATTATGATTAACCTACGTTTTATTGGGCTTGAACCATTCGGCAACATACTCACATCAACAGAATATATAGACCTCATTACAATATTACCCCCCCAGAACGTCAATGACTGTTCATGTAACAGCTAGAGAGGAACTTAGAATATAAAAAACAGAATATGACTCTCAACTCAACAGTGTGTTTAATCGCACAAAGGCCTTGGAAATGCAATATCTATGCTAATCCTACTTTTTGTAAAATCACAGAGAAATAAGAGGTCACTAAAGATGAGGCGTTCCCTCTCCATCTGACGTGCATCAAGCAAACCAGTTTTTTGATGGCAGTTTGTTGAATTGTCAGTGGTATTATCCATGTCACAAAAAAGAGACTTCTGTCACAGGGAAAAAGGTGACACCAAGCTGTCCCTACCACCAGGCTAGCAGATTCGTCACTCTGTAAGGGGTCACTAGTTTCCCAATCCATATGGATCAATTTTGTCTCGCCAATAGTACTATTTTTTTAGTGAATTTATATCTGTCTATTTCAGTTTTTTGTTCGGGAGCCAATACTTTAACGTTTCTTACTGGCAATTTTTAAAATCTCCGTCGATCTGTATACAACTATGAGAATAGAACTAAAAGGTAAAAGAGTTTTAGTGACTAATACAACCTGATACTCTGCAAAGCCTCTCTGTGATCCGTTACCAGTGACGAGTGTCAGCAGCATCGCAGCCTGTGATTCCTCTTTGGTACCAAGACTCATGTAGAGGGGTAAACATGTTTTCAGACATTTCCTGTAGAATACTGTATTGTCTTCCCCAGCCTGGGTACCAGCCAATGAATACGCCACACACGTAATTTAGGGACTTATTGTGATGTTGGTGGGCCCGCCAACGACAGGCCGTCGGTGGCAGGTCAACCGACATCTACAGGAGCGATTCGACTGCTGGGTTCTTATCTGGTGGTCAGAGTCATTGGGCGGAGAGATTGGCAGCTGCTTTTCTGCAGACGAACAGTAATCCCTACAATAGGGGAGGTGCCTGCTCAGGCCGCTGTAGGGATTACAATGCCTGTTTCCCTATGCCACTTCATGGCGGTCCAACTGCCATGAAATGGCAGATGGAAAAACACTTTCCTAGCAGGCCCCCAGACCCCCCTGGGCCTCTGCTATGGGGCCTGGGGGGCATATGTGGTGCCTGGCACAAGATGCTTGGATGTGTAAAATATGCCTTTTTCAATTGCAGCTTGTGCTGCTGCCCATTTTCAGGCCATAAGTGGTACAAAAGGGGTGGTGATGGACGTACATCACCACACCCTTTTGTACCGCTTTTGGCCACCATAAGTGTGGCAGGGTATGCTCAGACGTGAGTCCCTTGCTCACTTTGCCACTGGATTCAAGCAAGCCGGGCTGAAGACGGCTGGAATGCCAGAAACCGTCCTCGGAAGCTTGTTTCCGGTCCAGGGAAGACATGGCTTGGCAGTTCGGGCTGGACTGTTCCCATGAGGCAAAGGGTCAGACTGATTTGCATATAGCCATGTCTGAACTGGGGTGGCAGAGTGGGCTAAAGAACGGTGATGGATTAAACCCAGATCTTTTGACTGGGTGTGAGTGTTTGATTGATTCAGATGCTCCGTCCATCACCACCCCCTTTTGTGCCGCATTTTCAGGCCATGGCACCAGCTGCAATTGGAATATTTCACACTGCCTTGCTGGCGGTCGCATTGGAATACCGGGTGTGGAACTGCCGACTACTAGTCGGGCAGTTCTGCTTCCACTGCGATGTCGGCGGAATGAGCCCCATAGTTTTACACGTTTTTATTTGACTGCATGTAACTGTGAACTCAACATTCTAAACCAGCCTTCAGTACATTCCACTCTAACACTTATGTCACAGTCCTACAGAGTCAATCGGAAGCTACATGAGTTCCATCTTGACCAACTTGCAAGACACTACATCTCCTACTTTGTTAAATTAAAACTTTCTTTTTTATACAAAGTATGTAGATAGACATGTACAATTGAATCTCTTCAATCAATCTTTTTGGAGCTTTAATTGTTCAACCTGATATTGTACTCGGAAACTGGGAAGTATCATCACCAATGTCCAGGATCTGCATCAGCAGTGCAGAGGTAAAAGAACCCACTGATAGTTCAGACACAGGCTCTCCTTCAACAGTTAGATCTGATGAACGGTTATTTAAAGGCCTAAAGTGCGAAGAAACTCTGGTCATAAGCTTCCCAGGGCGCTGGGCAGTCACAATGTGCCCTTGGTAGACACCACTTGAAAAGGTTCTGCATCGAATGGAGCATCAGATTTTCTTCTCCGTTATGTTATGTGAGCACTCAATCTCCTTTCCCTAAGATAATGTTCGTTGCATGTCGGCTTTGGTCAGCATATGTTTTAATCTTTTGTTTGTTCACCAAGTCTTTCTCTTGCTGTTCATTGCCCCCCTGAAAATCAATGTTGCAGGACGTTCACCTGTGGTAAAGTGGGGTGTTGAACAAAAAGCTCTCAAGGAAGAATTCAACTCTGTTTTCAAATCGAGCTTCTCATGAGTAGCATTTTGCACTACTTTCTTTAGTGTACTCATAAAACGCTAAACATTTCGTTGGCCTGTGGCCACAAAGGTGTTCTCTTCTGATGTTTTATATTCAAATGCTCCAAGAAATCTTAAAGTCTTTACTATTGAAAGGCAGGACATTGTCAGACTTCACTATGGCTCCAACACCCCATGTTGCAAAGATGCCATCTAGTCTTTCAATGACTTGTTCTTGTGTAGTAGATGAAAGCTCTTTTAGCACCTTCGACGCTCATGACGAGCTCAGCTCGTCATGATGTACACCTCTCATACACTCATGCCGAGCTGAGCTCGTCATGGAGCATGGGTTTCTGAATATTTCAACACCCAGCGGGAATTGCTCTAGCAGCCATGGAGCTATTAGTGGAATCGCAGGTGATGTCCATTGTCGAGTGGACCTAAAAGTAAATGGCTATTTCCTCCCATACATGATTTGGGAGTTCTGACATGCTCAAGGTGTGGTGAGTAGTTTTTGTAGAAAGGCAGTTGCATAGATGACATGCCCTAAATTCCTGTTCAATCCTGTCATCAAGAAAAGGAGATCTTGTTTTGTGTCAATTATTCCACAATGTCCTTCATGTGCCATTTCAATTATTTTCTGTTGCACACTCTCCAGAATCAGAATTCTCGGCCCTCATAGGATAACTCCTTACTGATTTATGGAAAGTTCGTCCTTAACATTTTTATATTTTGGATATTCACCAACACTGGTGAGCGATTGAGTGTTTTGGTTCCACGACTGATGTGTAATTATTAGGCCTGGGTGGGAAATTCTGCTCCGCTCACTGAGTTTGCAGAGTTTTTCCAACTCCGCACTCCATGCAGCGTGCAGAGTTTTTTCCTCGCTCATGCTCGCCAATGTTAAGTTGGCGAAAATGAGAGAGGAAAATCTTACTCCAGACCACCTACCAGCAAGAATTTTCAACGTGGGCGGTCTTGGATGGCTGCTTCCCCTCACGTTCGGAAACCTACTGTTTGAGTCAAGGAAGATGCCGCTTGAGTAGAACATCTATTTGAGTGTCAGAAAGAAGCAGCGCCTTCTTGCGCTGCACATGGTGCCATTCGCGCAGAATTTCCAGCATGGGACAAACACTGGATGCTAAAAATCAGTGCGAACGGCGAGACCTAACGCACTCCTCTACTTGCGGAACTCTGCGTAGCGCTGTAGAGTGTTTTGATCACTTTGCGGAGCTCCACATAGCAGAACTCTGTGAACTCCACCCAGGCCTAGTAATTATGTCCTTCAGCTTTAACATGCCACTATAATGACTCTTGGTAGTGATAATCTGGGCTAACTAAAAAGCAGCTGATCTATTTGATTTTACAGTGAAATTGATACAGGCCACAGCCTTCTTGACGTGAGTACCATTACCTTGTATAGGTACTCTGGAAAAGTAGTAGTGTTCCTTTAAAAAGGAATGGAACCGCACGATCAATGAATATTCGGTATTGAGCATTAAGTGTGTGAAAAAGTGTATATTGCTATTCTATATATTTGGGGAGCTATTTCTTCACACACCTACTACCAAAAGGTGCAATCAAAACACAATCCTAAATTGTGTCTACAAACTTTCATAACCACGAAGAAAATGTACAGCACACCCTATAGTCTTTCAAACACATGAAGACAAAGTTTTTGTCACGGTTATAGTCCAGTAGAACAAGTCAATTATCACTCTTGTAACATGAGAACCAACTGTCTCAAATCCTATATTCTTTTACGACGACAGAGTCCACATCAATCAGTGTCTTCAGATGAATAAAGTTTCTTTATTTTTCTTTTTTTTGTTGATATCTCCCAAAGCAAACAAAACAACAGCCAACACGTGTTTCGTCTTCCCTTAGACTTTGTCAAGGCAGGAGCGAAGAAATGTAAAACACAAATTGGGTTCTTCAGGGCAGTCCAATCTAATCGTATACTAGTGTCAAAACAATCTCCATTAGTTTCGTAATGAAATAAACACCCGAAGTTCAATGTACAAAAAAACACTCGTGTTCGGTATGATGATAATAATGTGTTTAGTCCTCTTAATATAGTAGGACCACCAGGGGTACGATGTAGAGTAGAAACTTATATTCGAATGGAAAGTAATCTTATATTTAGTCCCCCTAAAAAGTATTTTTAACGAGCTATAACAAGCACAACAGTGAATAACACTGGACCCTAATAAGTCCTACAGTGAAATCATGATGCGCTTATAACATACATAAAATGAGCAATACACCTGAACCCTAATAAGTCCATGAACGAAGTCCCATTTACTTCACTTCCAAACACATCCTCACCGTCAGGTCTGCAATACATTTACAGGCTCCTCATGTGGGTGGCACAATCAGTGCTGCAGGCCCACTAGTAGCATTTGAGTTACAGGCCCTGGGCACACACAGTGCACTGTACTAGGGACTTATCAGTAAATCAAATAGCTAATCATGAAAACACTAATCCATAAACACATTTTACCCAGAGAACACATGCAGTTTAGCACTGATCAGCAGTGGTAATGTGCACAAAGTCCTATTGCCAACAAAACAGGTCAGGAAAAAATAGGAGGAAGAAGCAAAAAGTTTGGGGCTAACCCTGCAAAAAGGACCATGTCCAACACAACCCTCTTCCAGCCTAAAGCCATGGTAGACCAATCCATACCTCGATGGGCTTCCCTGCTTGGGGAGATAGAATATGAACCTGGTCTGCAACAGGATGGGTGTATTTCCATTCTACTTCTCCCTGAACCCAGTTGGATCCCTCGATCCACATTCTCAGGGGTCACTAAGCTAACCCATGGGGAACCCTTCTCCTCACCTGTGGACCCCATCTGTGCAGCGCCTAAACTTTCTTTGCTCACAGAAGTGTCCCAACAGTCAGACAGTATCCACATGGCCAACAAAGTGGTGTTGCCCAGCCCACCCCCGGAATGTTACTCCTGTCCCTCTCCCAGGGGCAACTCTGTCCACCAGGACAGCAAGCCACAGTGACCACTAACAACTGTCCGTGATGAGAGCCAGGTCTCTCAGGGCTTTCTAACCTCTGTTGTGTCAGAGAGTGGAGGCAGTAGCCCGAGGTGCCTGGCAACCTTTGTCCACTCTCCCTCTGACCAAGCTAGGTATGGCATCCTGACACTGGCCCACCAGCCCAGGGTCTTTACCCTGTGGCTGGACAAGAGACTGTGATGGGCTCTCCCATACCCTGCATTCCTCCCTGGAGCTCTGCACCCTCCCACCAGGAACAGTACCCCCAGACTCCAGTATTGTAAGGGCACCTGTGGCAGGTGTCCCACACAATTCTCCCACCAGTTCAGGGTGCTATCCTGCAACTGGTTCACCAGCCTAGGGTCTGTATTCTTAGGCTGGACAGGGGTCAGGGGTCAGTGGTGGGGCTTTCTTTTCCCTGTCCCCCCTCCTGGGGCTCTGTAGCACTGGTAGGGGTGCTGCTAGCAGTCGCCCCTTTCCCCATGTCAGGGGGGGGCACCATGAACCTGGTCCTCCAGCCCAGGGTCTGTACCCTTAGACTGGACCTGTGCCTGACAACTCAGGACTTCCAGGGGACTACACCAACGACCCCAAGGGAAATACACTTCTCATGAGTTGTACGAGAGTCTGCCTAGTGCAGGTCTCCAGTCTTCAGTCCACATTGCATGAAGACATCCCAGGCCAGAAGTGGCATCATCAGGGTCAGGCATGGGGTGCTGTGACCTCAGAGCTGGCACCACATGACCCACTGATCCTTCCACTGGGGACTGCGTCCCCCTCAACCTTTTCTCTAGAGTCATGCACGCTCCCAACTGAAGAGGTGCTGCCAGATACCAGAGCTGGTTACAGCAGTCTCCCCCAGCTCAACTGACACCTTGGGATCCCCCGCAGGGGACGGTCTCACGGTACAGACTAGACCCCCTCCTGGTGTTTAGTCATGGAGCCAACCCAGCTCCGGGACTTGGTTTTGGACACTTTGGGACTCAGCCCATTCCCACTTCATGTACTCAGTGACAGGACATGGGACCTCACCCATCCCACTACACTGGAACTTATCTGGGTCACTACCAACCTCAGGTACCTCACCTGGTTCGGGAACACCTTAGCCACCCCCTTCAGGATCACTCCCAAAAGCTTCTTCAGACCCTTTGGAATATACCAAAAGGTCTGCCTCCAGCTCCCTGGGCTCAGAGAACTTGCCCTCCCTTTGGAGTTGGTATAGCTCGTGAAAACAAGGACTTAAAATATGCTCTCAAACAGTTGAATCACACAGCCCCACACAAGCGTATGTGTAGAAATGAAAATCCACATCTAAAACACAACCTCTTTTTACTAGCAGACATCACTTTTTGCCCTGCAGTCTTTTATTTTGGCTTACTGTTCACACTCATGACAGATTGGTTCTGTGCACCTCCGGTGTCTATGTCAACAGCTTGTCTATCAGCACACTCTTCAGCTCTGGCAGCCATCAACACTCGCTCCTAACTAAAGGCATGATTTAGAGCTTGACGGTAGTACCGCTGTCCCGCCATGGAGGTGGTCCCTAGTACTCTGTCAAGCTGCTGGCGGACCGTCAGTGGGATTTAGCATGTATGCAGGCTGACTCACAGCCGCCTTCAAAGGAGTGGTTCTCGTCACGGCAACAACTCACCTCAGCGGACGGGCAGACTCCAATTTGGCAAATAGTACTCTATTGCTTCAGGGTGGCGGTGTTTCACCAATCCTATTTAGATAATACAGTTCACCTGGTAGTCTCATAGTGGCGGTCTGCGGACGAAGCGGCTCCGTTGTGGGATGTATTGAACATTTCACTGCTTCTGTGGCTGTAGTGGATCACACACCCGATGTCATTTGCTCAATTGTGTACACCTGGCTACTACACTATAAAAACACCCCATTTCAAACCATGATCTTTTGCCATTCCACAGCACCACAACACTGAAGCTGATTCCCATAAGCCAAACATTTTTTGTTGTTGCTCTCCCTGTTTTTTCATCATCTTTTCTAAATATAATGTGTTCCCTTGTGTTCATTTAATATCATTTAAGTACATAATTTTCTACATAATTTCTGGCCCCAAAATCCCCATTTTACAGAGGTAGAATTATCTGTCATGGTGGACGAACTCCTAAAAATAGAGCCACAAATGTTTGGAGCACAAGTGCAAAATACACCCCTGTCTCAGAAAAGGATAATGTGGACCAGAATAGTTGATAGCATGAATGCTGTAGCTAACAATCTACGCACACTGGATGAAATTAGGAAGCGGTGGAACGACCTGCGGGAGAAAGTGCGTTCCTTGGTCTCCCAGGACTGGTGGTGGTTCTACCAGCCTCCCATTACATCTCCTGCCCTGGGAGGAGAAGGTCTTATCCATCCTACATCCTGAAGGCTTGACAGGAATTCATTAACGATAATGTTATGGTGCTTATAAGTGTTTATACTCCAAATAATATATATATATATATATATATATATATATATATATATATATATATATATATATATATATATATAAGTTACCCCACGAGGTCCTGGTCAAGCGTACTTCTTTTTGTCGATAGGAGGTTTGTTTGGTTATAAATTGAGGTTGCCCGCACCCAGCGCTGTGACCGCCCTGGAAAGAGGTCCCTTACTCCCTGTGGGCCCAAAGAGGTGGAATATATATATATATATATATATATATATATATATATAACACAAAAGGGTGCCTGTAAGGAAGGGCTCACAGCAGGTGAGTAGAGCTGGATATCTTTATTGAGAGTTGCCCTATCACAGGGAAGTGGCTGTCACTCAATTTGCCCCACAGTACGACGCGTTTCATGCTCCTCGCATTTCTTCAGGAACTTAGGCTTTTGACTGCAAAGAAGCACACCGTTGATTAAAGCAACTGTGTTAAGTTCGAGACACCGCCTCAGTGGGCGTGGCTACAACTGTAGAATTCTGGAACTAGTAGTGCTGCTATGTTTCCCCAGTGGGTCGTGTGCCTTTTGCAGCAGTTTAAATCCGCGGCTCAGGCAGACCGTCAACATCTGAACACAAAAGGGTGCCTGTAAGGAAGGGCCCACAGCAGGTGAGTAGTGCTGGATATCTTTATTGAGAGTTGCCGTATTACAGGGAAGTGGCTGTCACTCAGTTTGCCCCACAGTCCGACGCGTTTCATGCTCCTCGCATTTCTTCAGGAACTTACAGGTAAATGCATCATTGGTGCCGTTTGCGATTCCTTAATTGCGAAAATTAAGGAATCGCAATTAAGGAATCGCAAACGGCAATGTATCAAAAAATCACAATATTTTTAGCGATTCCTTATTTTTCCTTAATTGCTATTCACAATTTGCGAATCGCAATTAAGGAATCCCTTCCCATTGATTCCTATGGGCCAAAAGGCCCATAGGAATGAATGGGAAGACAATCTCAATTTGCGATTCGCAATTAGCTAATCGCAAATTGAGATTGCGATTTCAAGGGTGCAGGGGTGTCTGTTGCACCCCTGAAATCAATCTATGCACATATGTTGTGCACATACATGCCCTAAGGGCATGTGTGTGCACAACATGACAGTTAAAAAAATGCTAAAAATTGCATTTTTTAGATAATTCGCAAATTACCATGAGGTCCAACCTCATGGTAATTTTTCCCCCCAAATTGCGATTTCGCAATTCTTTTTGGGTGTCATGCATTGCATTTAAGGAATCGCAAATTGCGATTCCTTAAATGCAATCGCATTTTCTGAAATCGCATATAATAGCGATTTCTTGGAGTTTTGGATTGATGCATCCCAAATAGTGATTTGGGAATCGCAAACGGCCGAATTTTGCGATTCCCACCATTTGCGATTCCTAAATCTCTTGATGCATGTGGCTGTTAGGCTTGTGACTGTAAAGAAGCACACCGGATTAAAGCACCTGTGTTAAGTTCGAGACACCGCCTCAGTGGGCGTGGCTACAACTGTAGCATTCTGGAACTAGTAGTGCTGCTAACTTTAAACTGCTGCAAAAGGCACACGACCCACTGGGGAAACATAGCAGCACTACTAGTTCTAGTCAAAAGCCTAAGTTCCTGAAGAAATGCGAGGAGCATGAAACGCATTGGACTGTGGGGCAAATTGAGTGACACCCTTTTGTGTTCATATATATATATATATATATATATGTTCGAAAGGGCTGCCAGCAAGCATCCACGCCGGAACCACACAAAGAGACTCGCACTCCAGGGTCTGTGTTTCAAGAAGTTTTAATGGCGACGCGTTTCGACCAAACGGTCTTCTTCAAAAGCCTATATATATATATATATTAACTGAAAAAAACATTGAAATCCCCCTGTTATAGTTAGTTCAGCTAACTATAAATCGCGCGCCCGCAATCCACTGCTGATGACGTCACATATTACATCACCCATGACATGGACAGTGACATCACTCATGAAATCACTGATGACATCTCAAATGACATCACTGATGACATCACTGGTGACATCATCCAGTGAATGTGTGTCTTTCTGAAAAATAAATATTTTTTATATATTTATATCTAAAGGTCAATGGAAGAATAAATGGGTAAATAAGTGTCTAAATGGATGTTTTTTTTGTAACATTGATTGTATAACTGACTTATTAAGTGTATCTTAGTGAATACGTGTATTAGTGAGTAATGTATAAATATTTAAATATCTCTATCAGTGTTTCACTTTGTGTATAACTGGCTATGGGTTGGTGAGTAGGTACATGAGTGTGTATATGGGTTATTAGTTGTTTTTTTGAGTATCAGTATGACTGTCTGTATGGTTCGCTGTGGGATATTACTGCATAGATGCATGAATAAGTGACTCACTGTTTGTATGTGTTCTGAAGACAGCATGTGTGCAGGACTGTATGGGTAGATGAGTGTGTGTGTGGGTGTGTTAGTGAGTGAATGACTGTCTCAATAGTGTCTTTATGAGTAAGTACATATGTTTTTAGCTAGTATATGTGAGCATTGATGTATATAAGTGAGTATGTATGAGAGTGAAAGATTGGAAAAGTTGCTGTGTAAATAAGTATGTGTTTCTATAAGTGATTGTTTAAGAGAGTAAGTATGTGTAGGTTTCTGTAGAAGCAAGTGTAGTGGTGTATGTATAGTTGTATATGCAAGTAAATGGATGTTTGATAGTTTTTTTGCATGTGTGAGTATGTGTGTGAGTATTCCTATGGATGACTATTGGAAAGGGGCGACCACTCTGTCCCCCCGAACGTATGGTGGAGTACCCCGATCCTCCCGGGAGGCCATCTTGGGCGGGAGGCGAGTCTCGGCTGGTATGCCCAAAGCGGCGTAGCCGGGGCGCGCCTTTTCCCGCCCTGGAGTGGGTTGTCCTAGATGCTGACGCCGCCGGCCACGCCCCCGGGGGGCAGGCGGAGGCGGGTTTACGCCCGCCCGAAGACGGATAAAAGGAGCAACAAGCCAAGAAAGCATCCTCTTGTTCCTGTGCTCTGAAGCTGCACCTCCCCGCTGCACGTGAGCTCGAGACGGAACGAAGAGCCAATTTTGAGCGTTGTAATTTTGTTCTTGTTTTACAGATATCTGCATAGGAGAATGCCGGGCAAGAAGGTCGGAAAGCGGGTCGGTACCGATCAGATGCTCCGCATGCTCATTAAGGAGGTTGCCGATTTAAAGAAACAGATGGCGGAGAAGAACGGGGAGGGAGGCCCGAAGCGAATCGTCGGACCGGCTTTGCCGGGAGTAGTCCCTAGCGGGAGAGGCAAGAGGTCCAAGAGGGGGGCACCTGTGGGGGAGACCCCGGTTCCCGATACACCGATAGAGGAGCCGATCCTGGTTCCGAAGGAGGGGCATCCGATTCCCGTGGTAGTCACCCCCGTGAACGGAGAAGATATGCCTCCTGAGTTGGCTGCACAACTGGCAGCGTGGTTGGGAAAGGATAGCGAGGGCGTGATGAGGCAATTGCAGGAATCTAGACAGGCTGCGAAGGCACCATCTCTTGTTTCCCCGCAGGCTCCGATGGCTGAGATCGCGGCAGGCGCAAGTTCGGCAGCAAGTACAGCACCTAGTTCAGGTAAGCGGCTACTGCCGATTGCGGGGGAGGGGTCTGTACCCTCGCGAAGGGAGAAAGTGGCCCAGCATGTTCCACTTGAAATTAAGGAAAAGATTTGGGCTAATAAGTATGTGAACATGTTTTCTTTGCTTACTGACCATTACGAGATCGAGCATGTGAAGGCCCAAAAAGAGCTTATGCATCCGAGTGTTTGGCGCGCAAAAATGGCCGCCTTTAAAGTCGAGGAGAACATAGGTACTTGGGGCAGAGCATTTGGCATTTTCACCTCCATTATGGGTGAGCGAAGGCCTGAGTTGTTGACAGAACTGCCTATTTATCAGACACGTATTATGGAGTTTTCTCAGGCTTATGGGGGCAATCATTGGTTTTGTTATGACAATGTTTTTAGGAAGGCTAAGGAGCACGATCCTGCTCTAACCTGGGATTGTTATGACTCCATTTCCTGGCAAAAAATGGAGAACTCGGGCATGTTAAAGGTACCATTGTTGAGGGGTAGCGGGGGGGAGTCTTCCCGCCAAACCTCTGGGACACCCTTTCGGACGGGTGCAGGTAACGAGCACCACTCGAAGTCGAGTGGCAACGCAGGGAAAAAGGGGATTTGTTGGAGTTTTAACAGGGGAAAATGTACAAGGCCTCAGGGGTCATGCAAATTTAGACACGAGTGTGGGAGTTGTGGACAGTCCTCTCACCCTGAGACCATGTGCAGAGCCAAAACGGGTGATAACGGAGGTAGGGGAAGCGCCAAACAGGTCTGAAATAGTCCGAGGGGCGCCTTTACCTACCCCGGTTGATACCATGGCAATGATTCCTTGACTCAATGAATACCCGGATCATGTTTCCGCAGGGGTGTTGCGAGACGGGTTCTCGTATGGTTTCCGCATTCCAGTGGGGGACTTTCAGGGTAAAACAAGTTGTAAGAACCAACTGTCGGTCCTGCAGCATACGGCGGTGGTACAGGTAAAGATTGGGAAAGAGGTGACTCGAGGGCGGGTTGCCGGTCCATTCGATCTACCGCCGGTTGCTAACTTTGTTTGTTCCCCCTTAGGGGTGGTCCCCAAGAAGGACCCGGGGGAGTTTAGGTTAATACATAATTTGTCAGCTCCACGAGGTCTTTCCGTGAATGATGCGATAGACCCGGAAGTGTGTTCGGTGCGGTACGCATCCTTCGATGAAGCCGTCGCCATGTTGAATCGCCTGGGGCCCGGAGCGCTGATGGCCAAATCAGACATCGAGTCAGCGTTCCGGTTGCTCCCGGTACACCCAGACGATCAGCGTCTCCTTGGTTTCACGTTTCAGGGTCGCTATTACATGGATAAATGCATGCCAATGGGTTGCTCCATATCTTGTGCTTATTTTGAAATGTTCAGTTGTTTTCTGCAATGGGTATTCACAAGAAAGACGGGTTTTCAGCATGTGATGCATTATCTCGATGACTTTCTGTTCCTGGGGGCAGCCGGGGATCCAGAATGTGGGCAGGCTTTATCAGAGTTTTGTGTCTTAATGAATCACTTCGGGGTGCCATTGGCACCAGGTAAGACTGTGGGTCCCTCTACTTCACTCGAGTTTCTGGGGATCGAGCTCGACTCGGAGGAAGGCTGTTTTCGGTTGCCCAAAGAGAAGGTGTTGAAATTCAGGGCATCCCTTGAAACATGTATTCGAGAGACTAAGGTGAACCTGCATCAATTGCAACAAACGGGCCAATTGAATTTTGCCCTTAGAGTAATCCCAATGGCCCGCCCCTTTTCCCGCTCGATTGCACAAGCCATGGTCGGCCTTAAAGAGGGACATCACCGCACGAGGCTCTCGGCAGAGATTCGCCAGGACATGCGCATTTGGTTGGCATTCCTGGCGGATTTCAATGGTCGGATTGTCTGGAACAAGCCGGCGGTGTCCTCCGAGGAGCTGGGGCTGTGGACAGATTCGGCGGGGAGTATAGGTTTTGGCGCCATATTCGGTACGCAATGGTCGGCTCAAAGATGGCCGTCATGGTGGCACGAGTGCGGGCTGACGTGTAACATAGCTTTTCTCGAACTCTTCCCCATTTTGGTGGCCCTGAAAACATGGCCTGAGGGGTTCCGGGATCACTCTGTGGTGTTCTGGTCTGATAACATGACCGTGGTTGAGTGTATCAACAGTCAGGCAGCACGTTGCAAATGGATTCTGAGACTGCTCAAAGAAATTGTGTTATTGTGTATGCAGTTGAATGTGATCTTTAGGGCGCGACATGTCCCAGGGGTCCTGAACCAAGCGGCTGATGCGCTTTCTCGTTTCCGTATGCAGGCCTTCTGGGGTTTTCTGCCCACAGCGGACCCAGTGGCGGCACCCTTTCCCGAAGCTCTCTGGTCTCTCGGTGCCCCGAACTACAAAACCTCGTGGGAGAGAGTTTAGCACCCAGGACAAGGAAGGCATATCAAGGGGCGTTCCGTTCCTATTGGTCCTTTTTGGGTTCTGCCAGGGGGGAGCTTTGGGGCCAGGAAGAGCTTGTCGTAAAATTTTTGCTGTCTTTACATCAGGCAGGCAAGTCAGTAGCTACGGCTCAGAGGCATCGGGCCGCCATTTCCTTTATGGCAAGGGCTCATGGGATCCAGGACCCGACAGCGTCTTTCGTGGTCCAGAAAGCGCTACGTGGGTGGCAACGCCTTGAGGGACGCAGAGTAGATGAGAGGCACCCGATAGGTCTGGATAGATTGGCCCTGTTATTTTCCGTACTCCCTGCGACATGCTCATCCCAGTATGAAACAGTGTTATTCCGGGCCGCCTTTGCGTTAGCATTCCATGGGGCAATGCGGGTGAGCGAACTAGTGGCGAAGGACAAGCAGGATACGGTGGGGGGACTGTGCCGAGAGCACATTCAGGTAAAGGGGGAGACGATGACTGTCTCGTTTGTCAGGTCCAAGGCCGATCAGGGTTCGGTTGGGGACTGCGTAGTAATACATAGGATGCCCGGATCTCCCATGTGCCCTGTTGTTTGCGTAGAGGAATATTTAGCGCAGAGGGTGGCATTATGGGAGGGGACCATGTTGAGACACGCTGACGCCACCCCACTGACGAGGTTTCAGTTCCAGCGGGTGCTTACAATGGCAATTTCGGCCGCGGGCTTGAACCCCGGCGAGTTTGGGACCCATTCCTTTCGGATAGGGGCTGCTACTGAGGCTACAGCCAGGGGTCTGAGTGTAGAAAAAGTGAAACGTTTGGGGCGTTGGTCCTCGAATTGTTACAAAAGGTATGTGCGGTTGCACATGTTGTGAAGCGGCTATCATGTACTCACGCTTCTTGTTTTTGTTTGGTTTACAGTTTCGCAAGCTTACGAGGCTGGGCGGACTGAGCAGTCGACCCGACACCTGGGAACCAGCGGTCAAACATCACCGGCTGCGGAAAAAGTGGTGTGGGTCGTGGGCCACTCATACGTGAGGCGTGCCGCGGACGTATTCAAAGCAGGTGACATGATTCACATAGCTGGGGAATACGGGTACAGGGTGACCTTCTACGGAAGGGGCGGGCTCAGTATTGACCAGTTTCAATCCTTTTTCGAGGGTTTGTTAGGGCGGACAAGGTCACCGCCGTCTATAATCATAGTCCATCTTGGGGGTAATGATTTGGTGACCACTGGTAGACGACTGCTTCTCGAGGCAATGCTTTCCACTGTAAGTTGGTTGGCGAGAAGAGTTCCAGGGTGCACAATTGCATGGTCCCATATGATTCCACGAAAAGTGTGGCGGGGGGCGATTTCGGTTTCTGCTCTGAATCACTCAGTGAAGAAGGTAAATAACAAGTTGGGTAGATTGTTTCGTTCAAGTACACTGCATTCTATTCCGCATGGTTGCATCAAGGGGGACAGTATGTATTTGGGAGATGGGGTCCATTTGTCCCGGGTGGGGAATGAGTTACTCATAGGAGACCTCATAGCTTGGCTAAAGAGTTTGAAACATGACCTTTAGGCAGGAGTTGTTGTGGGGGGTCCGGATAGCCGGTCAACTATCCGGCCTGTGGTGGTAAGGTCATGATCGGTGAGCAGTAATTGGAAGATCCCTATGGGGGGGCGTCACCCATTACGGATGGGAGCGCCCGGGGGAGGTGGCCATTGGCCCCTCAACGGGGAGGCGGTCCCTTCTAAGGATGGGCCGCCGAAAGTAAAGGAAAGGCGGTCAAGGCCCCTTCCTTGATAGGAGGGGCTACGGGCCCCTCCTGGGGAATTTCCCGGGGCCAGGACACCTGCGACGGCAGATGTGGTAAGTTGTGTGGGGTGGGGAGGGGGTTTACGCTACCTTCTAGACACCTCACACGAGTCCTTGGACGACCTTTAAATGGCGTCGAGTTCATTGGGGCCCCCGTCAAGTCAAGGGAAATTGGTAGATGCATGTGAGGTACAGCCTCTGTGCGGTCGCCCCTCCCAAGTGGGGGGGGTAATTCTGGTTTAGGGATCTGACACCGGTTACGACCTTGCCGTTGGCCCTTAACGTTAGGATGTACAATTTCAAGTTAAATGTTTTGTAGGATGTTAGTTCGGCAAGGAGAACCTTTGTATTAGATGTATGTTAAGGTTAGCCAAACATCGTAATGTGGAAATGAAATTGTACATAATATGAAACTGTTATTTTAATGTTTTGATTTTGTTTCATATTTTTAATAAATACGGCCGGGAGGGCCACTCCCTCCCGCCTTCCAAAAGTTCAGAACCGTTTCCGTTTTCCCATCCTTGGGGAGTGCGTCGAGAGGGGGTGGCGGGTATCTCAGCCATATAGTGTGTAACAGGATGTATAGGTGTATGAGCACATATGATGAGTGACTACATGTACGAGTGACTACATAGAATTGTTGGTGAATGAGTGGATATGTATGTAGATTTTGGAATTACTGAATAGGTTCTTCTAACTGGTATAGGTATCTCCATTGTTTTGAAAATTTTAGTTTCTATTTTTCAATCTGTTTATCAAAGGTTATATTAGGGTGAGAGGAGGTCTGCCACTCTTTCACAAGGATGATGTCATCAGTGATGTCATTTAGGATGTCATGAGTGATGTCACTGAGCATGTCATGAGTGATGTAATATGTGACGTCATCAGCAGTAGATTGCGGGCTCGCGAGTTATAGTTAGCTGAACTAACTATAGCGGGGGAATTTCAATGGTTATGTATGAGTGAAATGTCCAGCTAACTATAACATGTGTGAAACCTATGTTTTTTTCAGTGAATTTCTAAGGTTTTTTAAATGCTAATTCCTAACTATAACGTGGCTAAAACCTATTTTTTTTAGTGAATTTGCAAGGTTTTTAAATGCTAATTCTTAACTATAACGTGCCTAAAACCTATGTTTTTTTCAGTGACTATATATAGCAAGGACGTGATGTCCGAAATGTTTCTGATGGCTTGCACCACAAAAGAATTAATTATTTTTGAAATCGAAGACTGGCTTTGGCGTTACTTGATGTCTGCAAACCCGTTAGTGCAACTAAGCACTATCACGACGAGTTGGAGAATCATATATATATATATATATATATATATATATATATATATATATATATATATATATATATATATATATATATATATATATATATATATATATATATATATATATATATATATATTCTCACTGCTCGCTGTTCCTTGCGGATGTCGACTTCCAACAACAAACGAGAGCTGACCCTTCAGTAAGTGTTCCAGCGCTATATATATATATAAATATGTATATATATATATATATATATATATTTTTATATTTATATATATATATCAAAGCTCCAAGGTTCCCACCAGTTGGAGACGCACTCTGACATCCATTGCAGCAACCTTCATGAGGTAAATGCCGGACCGGCGAGCGGATCCAGTTTACAGCATGCCTGTCGATTCACACCGGACGCGTTTCGTGCTCATTGCACTCTTCAGCGGCGCAACAGTCATTTTGGCATACAACACCCACAAGTCAATAAGTTCAACAGAGCAGCCCATCGAAGGGTGAAATCTTTCCTTGTGTGTTTATGGGTCAGAACAGCATGAAAGACTGTCGAAGACTCTGATGAAGTGCGGCAGCACAGAAACACGTCAGGCATGCATAACAACACAAAAGCTGTTATTTGCATCGGCATGCCGGTTCCGTTCTTACCCTTTAAAAGCTTGGTGCTAGCGGATGTCTGAGTGCGTCTTTGTTCCGGTGGGGAACTCTGGCGCTTTCATTTTTTACTCGGCGTCCCCGGCCGCGAAAGACGCACCACCCTTCTAAGGTTTGGGGCCACGGTCTCTGTAGTCCACAGAGCCAATGTGTTGGGCATCTGCTTGGGATATTGAACGGCACCCACATGCGGAGGCCCATCCGTGGGCTAGGAACTTTTTGGCAACAGCAATATTTACGTGCACCCATTAGGGTAGAGTTCGCTGATCCAGACTACAACACCCACAAGTCAATACGCTCAACAGAGCTGCCCATCGAAGGGTGACATTTTTCCTTGTGTGTGTATGGGTCAGAACAGCACGAAAGACTGTCGAAGCCTCTGATGAAGTGCGCAGCACAGAAACGCGTCAGGCATGCATAACTTGACACGAAAGCTGTTATTTGCATCGGCATACCGGTTCCGTTCTTACCCTTTAAAAGCCTGGTGCTAGCGGATGTCTCAGTGCGTCTTTGTTCCGGTGGGGAACTTTGGAGCTTTCATTGTTTACGCGGCGTCCCCGGCCGTGAAAGATGCACCACCCTACTAAGGTTGGGGGCCACGGGCTCTGTAGTTCACAGAGCCACTATGTCGGACATCTGCTTGGGATATTGAACGGCACCCACATGCGGAGGCCCATCTGTGGGCTCTGACATTTTTGGCAACAGCAATATTTACGTGCACCCATTAGGGTAGATTTCGCTGATCCAGACTGCAACACCCACAATTCAATACGCTCTACACAGCAGCCCATCGAAGGGTGAGATTTTTCCAGAACAGCACAAAAGACTGTCGAAGCCTCTGATGAAGTGCTGCAGCACAAAAACGCGTCATGCATGCATAACTCAACACGAAAGCTGTTATTTGCATCGGCATGCCGGATCCGTTCTTTCCCTTTAAAAGCCTGGTGCTAGCGATGTCTGAGTGCGTCTTTGTTCTGGTGGGGAACTTTGGAGCTTTCATTGTTTATGCGGTGTCCCCGGCCGCAAAAGACGGACCACCCTACTAAAGTTGGGGGCCACGGGCTCTGTAGTTCACAAAGCCACTATGTGGGAGATCTGCTTAGGATATTGAACGGCACCCACATGCGGAGGCCCATCTGTGGGCTCTGAACTTTTTGGCAACAGCAATATTTACGTACACCCATTAGGGCAGAGTTCACTGATCCACACTACAACACCCACAAGTCAATACGCTCAACAGAACAGCCCATCGAAGGGTGACATTTTTCCTTGTGTGTGTATGGGTCAGAACAGCACGAAAGACCTGTTGAAGCGTCTGATGAAGTGCGCAGCACAGAAACGCATCAGGCATGCATAACTCGACACGAAAGCTGTTATTTGCATCGGCATACCGGTTCCGTTCTTACCCTTTAAAAGACTGGTGCTAGCGGATGTCTCAGTGCGTCTTTGTTCCGGTGGGGAACTTTGGAGCTTTCATTGTTTACGCGGCGTCCCCGGCCGTGAAAGACGCACCACCCTACTAAGGTTGGGGGCCACAGGCTCTGTAGTTCACAGAGCCACTATGTCGGACATCTGCTTGGGATATTGAACGGCACCCACATGCGGAGGCCCATCTGTGGGCTCTGAAATTTTTGGCAACAGCAATATTTACGTGCACCCATTAGGGTAGATTTCGCTGATCCAGACTGCAACACCCACAATTCAATACGCTCAACACAGCAGCCCATCGAAGGATGAGATTTTTCCAGAACAGCACAAAAGACTGTCGAAGCCTCTGATGAAGTGCTGCAGCACAGAAACGCGTCATGCATGCATAACTCAACACGAAAGCTGTTATTTGCATCGGCATACCGGTTCCGTTCTTACCCTTTAAAAGCCTGGTGCTAGCGGATGTCTGAGTGCGTCTTTGTTCTGGTGGGGAACTTTGGAGCTTTCATTGTTTATGCGGTGTCCCCGGCCGCGAAAGACGGACCACCCTACTAAAGTTGGGGGCCACGGGCTCTGTAGTTCACAAAGCCACTATGTGGGAGATCTGCTTAGGATATTGAACGGCACCCACATGCGGAGGCCCATCTGTGGGCTCTGAACTTTTTGGCAACAGCAATATTTACGTACACCCATTAGGGCAGAGTTCACTGATCCAGACTACAACACCCACAAGTCAATACGCTCAACAGAGCAGCCCATCGAAGGGTGACATTTTTCCTTGTGTGTGTATGGGTCAGAACAGCACGAAAGACCTGTTGAAGCGTCTGATGAAGTGCGCAGCACAGAAACGCATCAGGCATGCATAACTCGACACGAAAGCTGTTATTTGCATCGGCATGCTGGTTCCATTCTTACCCTTTAAAAACCTGGTGCTAGCGGATGTCTGAGTGCGTCTTTGTTCCGGTGGGGAACTTTGTAGCTTTCATTGTTTACTCGGCGTCCACGGCCGCGAAAGACGCACCACCCTACTAAGGTTGGGGGCCACGGGCTCTGTAGTTCACAGAGCCACTATGTGGGACATCTGCTTGGGAAATTGAACGGCACCCACATCGGGAGGCCCATCTGTGGGCTTGGAACTTTTTGGCAACAGCAATATTTACGGTCACCGATTAGGGTAGAGTTCGCTGATCCAGACTACAACACCCACAAGTCAATACGCTCAAAAGAGCAGCCCATTGAAGGGTGACATTTTTCCTTGTGTGTGTATGGGTCAGAATAGCACGAAAGACTGTCGAAGCCACTTATGAAGTGCGGCAGCACAGAAACGTGGCAGGCATGCATAACTCGATATGAAAGCTGTTATTTGCATCGGCATGCCGGTTCCGTTCTTACCCTTTAAAAGCCTGACACTAGCAGATGTCTGAGTGCGTCTTTGTTCCGGTGGGGAACTTTGGAGCTTTACGTTTTTTAAGCAGCGTCCCCGGCCACGAAAGACGCACCACCCTACTAAGGTTTGGGCCAAAGGCTCTGTAGTTCACAGAGCCACTATGTGGGACATATGCTTTGGATATTGAACGGCACCCACATGCGGAGGCCCATCTGTGGGCTCAAAACATTTTGGCAACAGCAATATTTACGTTCATCTATTAGGGTAGAGTTCGCTGATCAAGACTACAACACCCACAAGTCAATACGCTAAACCGAGCAGCCCATCGAAGGGTGAAATTTTTCCTTGTGTGTATGGGTCAGAACAGCACCAAAGACTGTCGAAGCCTCTGATGAAGTGCAGTAGCACAGAAATGCGTCTGGCATGCATAACTCGACAAGAAATCTGTTATTTGCATCGGCATGCCCGTTCCGTTCTTACCCTTTAAAAGCCAGGATGCTAGTGGATGTCTGCGTGCGTCTTTGTTCCGGTGGGCAACTTTGGAGCTTTCATTGTTTACGCGGCGTCCCCAGCCACGAAATACGCACCACCCTACTAAGGTTGGGGGCCAAGGGCTCTGTAGTTCCCAGAGCCACTATGTGGGACACATGCTTGGGATGTTGAACGGCACCCACATGCCGAGGCCCATGTGTGGGCTCCGAACTTTTTGTAATTTCAACAGTGGTTCTGTCGGGTATTAACACAATCGCTTTAAATTCTGAACATATCTTCAACAGTAATCGCAACATAACATTATTATTCATTATGCCACAGTGATCAAATCATTAAAGTGCAAATCCAAACCAAGGAAAGGGTCAGTAAATGTTTTTAATTACTTTTTCATTCATGATTTGTTTTCTTCTTTTCTACTGACACCTTGATAACTGCATAACAATTATTTACAAAATACGGCGCATCAATTCAAATCAGTGAATAATGTGACACAACGTGAAATAGTGACTCAGTGATATGACAACTGGTGATCTATATACATGTGAATGGGGAAATTTGAGGGGAAGGAAGTTAGAAAGCCAATTCCTAATTTTAACAGTACTCAGATCCAACACGCTCTGTTAGTTAGCTAGGGTGTGTTGGACGCGGTTAACTGGTCCTTGTGATATTCTGTCGATGTTTCGACCCTGTAGACGCCTTATTTATGGGTCTCTGGCGGGTCTTCTTCAGGACGGGGGAAGGGAATATTGCGCCAGATATCTTCATAAGTCAGACACCTCGAGACTCTACTGGTCAGGGTCTCCTTTCCTATATCGATGAATCTATTTTAAGTAGATTTGACCTGTGGTAATTGCCTTGATTTAGTCATGGCGATATTCTTTCATTTTATGAAGATCGTTTATCAAGTATTTCCAACGATCATGAAATGAATGTTTCAACAATGCCTCCGTTGGTTCAATGATTTCAACAACGCCTCCGATGATGTAAGGCAAAATTCAGTGACCTAGTCACTCTACCAGGGTGTTCGGCAATGTTAGCACGGAATTTCTCATTCTCCGCCCGGGATTCTTTATGGTCCCTCAGGCTGAGTGGTCGCTCCCCAGTGTCCCCTCGTGACACTCGGTATCGTTGTGCTGCTTTCGCCCTTGATTTCTGCCTAATTGCATTTGCCTGCTGTGTGCCTGCCTGCCGAGTTGTTCTTTTTGTTATTTAATTAATTATACGTGCCGCTTTCACTGTACTCGGTACCGTTGTACCGCTTTTGCCCTTGATTTCTGCCTAATTGCATTTGCCTGCTGTGTGCCTGCCTGCCGAGTTGTTCTTTTTGTTATTTAATTAATTATTCGTGCCGCTTTCACTGTACTCGGTACCGTTGTACCGCTTTTGCCCTTGATTTCTGCCTAATTGCATTTGCCTGCTGTGTGCCTGCCTGCCGAGTTGTTCTTTTTGTTATTTAATTAATTATACGTGCCGCTTTGACTATATTTGCGCGTTCTGACTAGCGCGACGCTGTGCTCCCCCCTCCGCCTCCATTTTGTTGTTGTTGTGATCCCTGAAGCCCGCCCCGCCTCCCAGCTGAGCCGCCCTCCCACTGACCTGATCAGCGCTGCAGAACCTTAGAGCGCCGTGACTCGCTCCTGTCCCTCAGGCTGAGTGGTCGCTCCCCAGTGTCCCCTCGTGACACTCGGTATCGTTGTGCTGCTTTCGCCCTTGATTTCTGCCTAATTGCATTTGCCTGCTGTGTGCCTGCCTGCCGAGTTGTTCTTTTTGTTATTTAATTAATTATACGTGCCGCTTTCACTGTACTCGGTACCGTTGTACCGCTTTTGCCCTTGATTTCTGCCTAATTGCATTTGCCTGCTGTGTGCCTGCCTGCCGAGTTGTTCTTTTTGTTATTTAATTAATTATACGTGCCGCTTTCACTGTACTCGGTACCGTTGTACCGCTTTTGCCCTTGATTTCTGCCTAATTGCATTTGCCTGCTGTGTGCCTGCCTGCCGAGTTGTTCTTTTTGTTATTTAATTAATTATACGTGCCGCTTTGACTATATTTGCGCGTTCTGACTAGTGCGACGCTGTGCTCCCCCCTCCGCCTCCATTTTGTTGTTGTTGTGATCCCTAGAGCCCGCCCCGCCTCCCAGCTGAGCCGCCCTCCCACTGACCTGATCAGCGCTGCAGAACCTTAGAGCGCCGTGACTCGCTCCTGTCCCTCAGGCTGAGTGGTCGCTCCCCAGTGTCCCCTCGTGACACTCGGTATCGTTGTGCTGCTTTCGCCCTTGATTTCTGCCTAATTGCATTTGCCTGCTGTGTGCCTGCCTGCCGAGTTGCTCTTTTTGTTATTTAATTAATTATACGTGCCGCTTTCACTGTACTCGGTACCGTTGTACCGCTTTTGCCCTTGATTTCTGCCTAATTGCATTTGCCTGCTGTGTGCCTGCCTGCTGAGTTGTTCTTTTTGTTATTTAATTAATTATAAGTGCCGCTTTGACTATATTTGCGCGTTCTGACTAGCGTGACGCTGTGCTCCCCCCTCCGCCTCCATTTTGTTGTTGTTGTGATCCCTGGAGCCCGCCCCGCCTCCCAGCTGAGCCGCCCTCGCCCCTCCCCCTCCACTATCCATATTTGACAGTAGTTCCCGCGCGCAGCGTCCACGCGCAGCGACCGCGCCCAACCCGCGCCGAAGGTGCGCCAAAGGTAAGCCCGTCTACGCCCGTCCGCGCCTGGACCGCGCCCAGTGCCAGACCCCCTGCCCCTCGCGCTGCCCAGCCCCCCCGCGTTACCTACGATGCCGCCACCCTCCTAGCCCTTAACCCCGGTCGCGCCCCCAACTGCGTCCAAGCCGCTCCAGGACACACCCATGGACCTTTCTCCTGCTACTCCTGCAAATTCAGCGGCACCGACAACATCTCCGCTATGACTACACCACAGATTCCCGACCCCAACCACCTACAATGCATCCTTCTCAACACCCGATCGGTGCACAGGCACGCCATTGACCTATGGAACCTACTAGACACCTTCTCTCCAGACGTCGCCTTCCTGACGGAAACATGGATGAATGCTTCCTCCGCACCAGACATCACCATTGCCATCCCTGAAGACTATGAGATCACTCGCAAAGACCGTACCAGCCACACAGGAGGAGGAATCGCTATCGTCCATAAGAAATCTATCCGCATCTCAACCAGCTCTGACACCAACCTCGCCAACTCCGAACACCTTCACTTCCAGATCCACATCGACCCCAAAACCACACTCAGAGGCACTCTCCTCTACAGACCACCAGGACCCCGCGCAAAATTCAGTGAAGACATCACGGACTTCATCTCTCCACACGCGCTCCCCTCCAAAGACTATATTCTTCTGGGAGACCTCAACTTTCACCTTGAAAAGATAAATGACCACAACACCGCCACCCTCGTGGACAACCTCGCCAACCTCGGACTTAAACAACTAGTCACTTCCCCCACCCACATCGCCGGTCACACACTCGACCCCATCTTCACTTCCAGCAATCATGTCTCCTTCAGCCACACTACGGATCTCCTATGGACCGACCACAGCTGCGTTCACTTCACCTACAACAAGCCGAAACCCATCAACCACTCCCAACCTACCCTGCAAAGAAACTGGAACAAAATCACCACGGACCAAATCTCCGCATCGCTCCTTCGAAACTCCCCAGCCCTCTCTTCTAACGCCAATGAAGCCGCCGCCAACCTCACCCTATGGTTATCCAACACCGCCGACACCTTAGCACCACTGAAAAAACGTCAAAGCAAACCTGGCAGCAAGAAGGCCTCATGGTTCAACGATGATCTTAAGAAATCCAAGAAACTCTGCCGCTCCCTTGAAAAGGCCTGGAAAAAAGACCCATCCACCAGCACCAAGGACGCCTTCAAAAGCGCCACCCGCACTCACCACCAACTGATCCGAAAAGCCAAGAAAACAGCATTCAAGGATCGACTTGACAACAACGCCCACAACAGCAAGGAACTTTTCAACATCGTCAAGAAATTTTCCAACCCCTCGGCCAACTCCAACGACATCACCCCCTCTCAAACCCTCTGCGACTCCCTAGCCTCCTTTTTCCACAACAAGATTGCAGACATCCACAACAGCTTTGACAACCAACCCGGAAACCAACCCACCCTACCATCTGCTGACCATCTTCCCCCCGTAAACACCATTAACGCCTGGAACCCAATCTCCACTGAGGAAACCATCCGCCTGATGAATTCCATCCACTCTGGATCCCCCACAGACCCATGCCCTCACCACATCTTCAACAAAGCAGACTCCGTCATAGCACCGCACCTCCGAGACGTCATCAACTGCTCCTTCAACTCCGCTACCTTCCCAGAAGACTGGAAACACGCTGAACTCACCGCCCTTCTGAAAAAACCAACAGCGGACCCCACCGAACTCAAAAATTACCGCCCCATCTCGCTTCTTCCATTCCCGGCCAAAGTCATCGAGAAAGCCGTCAACAACCAGCTCGCCGCCTTCCTCGAAGCCAACAAATCCCTCGACCCCTCACAATCTGGCTTCCGAGCAAAACACAGCACTGAGACCGCCCTCATCGCAGCAACAGACGACATTCGAACTCTACTGGACAATGGAGACACAGTCGCCCTCATCCTCCTCGACCTCTCTGCAGCATTCGACACAGTCTGCCACAGCACCCTTCTACAACGCCTCAATAACATCGGAATCCAAGGAAAAGCACTTGAATGGATCACCTCGTTCCTCACCGGAAGAACCCAGAGAGTCCGCCTTCCTCCATTCAAGTCCGAGGCCTCTGAAGTCATCTGTGGCGTACCTCAAGGATCCTCACTCAGTCCCACCCTCTTCAACGTATACATGAGCCCCCTCGCGGCCATCGCCCGCCAACACAACCTCAACATCATCTCTTACGCGGATGACACTCAACTGATCCTTTCTCTCACCAAGGACCCCAGCACCGCCAAAACTAACCTACACGAAGGAATGAAAGAAGTCGCCGAATGGATGAAACAAAGCCGTCTGAAACTGAACTCAGACAAAACAGAAGTCCTCATCTTAGGTACATCCCCCTCTGCTTGGGACGACTCCTGGTGGCCGGAAGCCCTCGGAAAAGCACCCATCCCGACAGACCACGCACGGAACCTTGGCGTCATCCTGGATTCTTCACTCTCAATGAACAGACAAGTCAGCGCCGTATCCTCTTCCTGCTTCAACATTCTTCGCATGTTCAGAAAAACATTTCGCTGGATCCCCTCCAAAACAAGGAAAACAGTCACCCACGCTCTGGTCACGAGCCGACTGGACTACGGAAACACCCTCTACGCAGGTACCACCGCTAAACTCCAGAAGAAACTCCAACGAATCCAAAACGCCTCAGCCAGGCTCATATTAGACATCCCACGCAACGAACACATCTCTGGTCACCTTAAAGTCCTCCACTGGCTACCCGTCAATAAGAGGATCACTTTCCGACTGCTTACCCACGCACACAAATCACTCTACGACATCGGACCAGATTGCCTCAACTCTCGACTGTCCTTCTACACCCCCTCCCGCCAACTACGTTCTTCCAGCCAAGCCTTCGCCACTGTACCTCGCATCAACAAGACCACCATGGGAGGCAGATCCTTTTCATATCTGGCTGCTAAAACATGGAACTCACTCCCCGCTTACCTTCGCCTCACCCAGAACCACCTAGCGTTCAGAAAGCAGCTTAAAACGTGGATATTTGACAAATAATCCTCCTCCCCTTCCTAAGCGCCTTGAAACCCTCTGGGTATGTAGTGCGCTATACAAATTTTATGACTTGATTTATGACTTGACCGTCCGTTCCGTTCTGGTGATCCTTCTTTTTTTTGGCAACAGCAATATTTACGTGCACCCATTAGGGTAGAGTTCACTGATCCAGACTGCAACACCCACAAGTCAATACGCTCAATACGCTCAACAGAGCAGCCCATCGAAGGGTGAAATTTTTCCTTGTGTGCGTGTGGGTCAGAACAGCACGAAAGACTGTCAAAGCCTCTGAGGAAGTGCGGCAGCACAGAAACGCGTCAGGCATACATAACTCGACACAAAAGCTGATAACAGCTTTTGTGTCGAGTTATGTATGCCTGACGTGTTTCTGTGCTGCCGCACTTCCTCAGAGGCTTTGACAGTCTTATATATATATATATATATATATATATATATATATATATATATATATATATATATATATATATATATATATATATTAAACACCCACTACCCTTAAAAAGAAATGGGAAGTTTGCATCTCTGTAGCCTCTCTTATTTTTCACCTTATTCATCTTCCGCTCAATCAACACATCATCCACAAATACACACACCTACTTGCTGCCTTTCTTGGCTGGGCTTATCAATTATTCTGCTTTAATTCAAATTCAAAGTGCAGGCCCTTTATTCAGCCTTCTTGGTAATTACTACCCGTGAATAGCAGTGGGTAATTTGCACACTTCCATCCTTTCTTGCGTCCTTTCTACCGCACACTGTGTGTACTGTATGCACTAGCTTGCTTCCTTAGATGTGATACTCGTTTCTCTTGCTCCAACTGCGGAATCCAACACCCTATCTGTGTAATGAGCTGGATATCCAAAGATCCACTACACTGACAAGGCAGTGGATAGTTTGCGTGTCTCCAGCCTTTCTTATTTTTCACTTTTTTCATCTTCCACTCAATCAACACATCATCCACACATACACACAACTACTTGCTGCATTCCTTGGCTGTGATTATCAACTATTCTTCTATTTCATATTCCTATTCAAAGTGCAGGCCTTTATCGAGCCTTTTTATTGTAACAACTACCCCGGCCGAAGGCACAGTAAATTTGCACACTTGCTCCCTTTCTTGGCCGGGGTTATCAATTATTCTTCAATTTCATATTCTGATTGAAACTCAAGGCCCTTTATCGAGCCTTTTTGTTGTAACTACTGTTGCAGGAATTCTGCTCCTACACAGAATTTTGCATAAAGACTTAGGACCTCAGTGAATTTCGGTGTACCAAAACCCAGCTTAGTACTCAAACCCCCTACCAGACTACCAATCAGTGTACTTTATGCACTAGCTTGCTTCCTTAGATGTGATACTCGTTTCTCTTGCTCCAACTGCGGAATCCAACACCCTATCTGTGTAATGAGCTGGATATCCAAAGATCCACTACACTGACAAGGCAGTGGATAGTTTGCGTGTCTCCAGCCTTTCTTATTTTTCACTTTTTTCATCTTCCACTCAATCAACACATCATCCACACATACACACAACTACTTGCTGCATTCCTTGGCTGTGATTATCAACTATTCTTCTATTTCATATTCCTATTCAAAGTGCAGGCCTTTATCGAGCCTTTTTATTGTAACAACTACCCCGGCTGAAGGCACAGTAAATTTGCACACTTGCTCCCTTTCTTGGCCCGGGTTATCAATTATTCTTCAATTTCATATTCTGATTGAAACTCAAGGCCCTTTATCGAGCCTTTTTGTTGTAACTACTGTTGCAGGAATTCTGCTCCTACACAGAATTTTGCATAAAGACTTAGGACCTCAGTGAATTTCGGTGTACCAAAACCCAGCTTAGTACTCAAACCCCCTACCAGACTACCAATCAGTGACTCATTGGTTCTTCCTCCTCTAGCAAAAACACCAATGACTAGTCAACCCAGAACATGTGACTTAAATTACCTCAAGTAAGGTGGATAAAAAGATCACTCTTTCATTATAGTCTTTCACCAGTCCAAAACAAGGAGTAAATAAACAGGCGTGCAAGTTTGAGATGTTTATTTCTAACGCCATAATCTCATGCGAAGTACCTTAGATAATACAACCAAACATATTATCAGAAACAAGGTTGTCAGCATTGTTAATATTCCATAAAATACAAAGGGAGAAAGCATCCTATAATGCTAAAGGGAAACAGATTTAAAATAAATCTACATTTCACCCTCCCTCCCTACCAGGTTAGTTTATTACTACAGAAGGTCTCATAGAATTACATGGGCGGACCCGTATCTCTAGTACTCAGCAGTAGTGGATCACATTGAGTTCTGCACAAACTGTCAGGCTAAAAATGTTCTCCAACTGTGTGCAATTATTAAACGCGCCAGTATCAGAGGTGGCCACAGCAGCATATGTGTTATGGGTTGAACGTGCTAGGATCATTCCGAATAACAGACACAGTATCCAAGATAACCTTGATGTTCCATGCTCTCCCTATACACACTAAACTAGCGAGGCAGTCCAGAAATGTTGCATAACAAATTATTCTCATGTGAAGCAAAATACTCAGCCTTCACAATATTACAAGTGCGTGTCATGTGCAAAGCAGAGCAGGAAAGCAAAAATGGCGTTTAAGCTTCTAATAAACCCATGCTAACTTAACACTGTGTGAGTGCAAGGCTCAGCCCAAACACCCTCCCTCGATCGAAACACGTGATGTAAACGTGGGCGAATTTGGAACGCAGAGTCCAAGTCTGAAAAGCAGGGTCAAGTTCAAATTTGCAAAAAAAATTATTTGCTGTTTGATACAAAAAAGTAACTAAATAATAAAGAATAGGTAGAAAAATCAAAGAGTCTGAATCCAACAGCGTATAAGCACAGTATGTAGCAACAGCCTCCAAAAGGAAGTCATTGTTCTCATCTGAAAACATTTCAGCCATCCAATTCAATAGTGAGAACGCACATACATGTTCCTCAACGACCGGAGCCTCTATCACCATCGGAGGAAAACTCGGGTCATCTTCAATGTAACTGCGTGCCAAGAAGTCATGCGCCGCTGCAAAAACATTCCAACGTCCCAATATTCCATGTATCGCTGCTAAGGCCATAATACCGCTGCTAGAACAGAGCAAGTCATGAACCACTAAGGGGCTCATCAGCTGGTCATAATCCGCATTGGGAGACACCGAACAACAGAGACACAAATCCAGGGCCCAGTCAAAATCGCAGCTCAGGCAATGGAAGACAGGTTGAACGCATGTGAAAAAGGAGAATCAAAACGATAATACATAAGCTGCACTCAATGTAGCCAGAGGCAGCGCTCCGTAATAACTAAGCATTCAGTTGCGGACCAGCAACAGCCGCGTCTTATTCTTGTGTGCTGCAGGATGTCCATCCATATTTAAGTAAACAAATTAATAGAAGCACACCGGTAACTAATGTGAGTATTAAGGGGAATCCACCAAAGATGCTGGAAAACATCGAATGAAAAAATGGCGAGAAGACACCAAATATAGTTTGAAAGGAAGTCATAAGGCCACTGCTTCTAACTTTAAAAAAGTAATGTAACTCCGTAGTCAAGGACGCATTAAAGATACTCTGAATTAACTCCCCAAAATGCAGGGGCACGTCTGTATTTAATAAATCATGCACTTCTGTGCGGGTGTTTGCTACATGAAGGACAAATGTTTCTCTAGCAGATGTAAGATCGACCTCTTTTTGAGACAATAGCACTCTTATACGGCTCATTTGGTTGACTCTTCTTTCAAGGTTGGAATCAACGGCCAGATGGAAACATCCAGCTTCCCATGCAGAGGAGTAAACACAATTTTTTCATAGCAAACCACACGCTCAGTTACGGTAATCATGTAAGCGATGCCTGCTAACATTGCACAACCATCTGCATTATTTCAAATGAAATAACTCACGTTTCCAGTAAACTGAACTTTGGTATGATAGCAAGTTTCGGAGTGCCTTTCAAAACTCAGACCAAATTAGGTGCATCTTGATTACAAGAGCCATGCAATTGTATGTGTCTACAAATTAAGGAGTGATCTGGTGCTATAGTGCAATCCTCGCCATTCAGATAGATTTATTTTCCCTCCCTCAGGAACCTATATGTAAATGATAATAACCAAGCTTCATGGAGATAAGCGCTGCCTAAAGATCCATATCTGCCTATAGCATAGTATTTCATGCAAACCTCAAACTTATACAGGCTAAAAAGTAATGTTATGATACCGTGGATAAGCCACACAGCTGAATCGGATCTCCAATGAGTGACCACTTCTAACCATTCTCATAGCGCGCCCTGTGCTCTGATTTGACAGTGAGAGAGTGATCGCACCATAGTTTGTACTGCTAATCATTCTCAGCATATGGTACGAATACGCTTTCAAGTTACACGTCGCATCAAAGTTTCCATGTGACGTCATATACGGCGCCCGGTACGCAAAGATGCAAATGTTTTTAATTGTTTAAAAACATATATTTATGTATTTAATGAACATACTAACAGAAGACATTATCTAGGATAATTATGAAAACTTTTTTTAAAGTTTCAATAATCCTATATTACTTTTAAAAGCAATCACACAAATCTCAGTGGAACGTCATGCGTACTCGCATCGTAAGAGTACCGTAATCACAGCGTAAGCGTATGCAAAGCCATGTGACTTTAAAAGAAGAGATTTGATTGGTTCATAACACTTCCTATTACAACTGTTGAAACATCCGTCCCATTTTAATAATTCTACTTTGACTTCCTAAGAAGAAGCATCTCTTCTGAGAATCTTGTCAAATAGAACGAAGTTTACCATAATAACAGCAATGGACTCATCTTCCAGCCATTCTTCAGAGGAATATTTAATTCCTGAAGAACCTCCAAAGAAGAGGAAAGAAGCTCTAATTTGGCAGTTTTTTACTTTTCCAGAAGGGCAAAAAAAGGTTAATGGTCCAAAAGTAACCTGTAAAATTTTCCAAACTCTTTCAAGGGGTGATCCATCTCAAAAATACTCCTTTGGCACAGCAAATATGGAGCAACACGTGAAGAACTTACAACCCATCAACTTTGCTCGAGCTGCAACACAGAGGTTGAAGGACAACCCACCTGCTGCTGCACCAAGCACATCAACTGCTGCACCAGCATTTTCAGCAAGCAGTCCACACCCACAAATTGATCCTGATTTTGCTAAAGTTAAAATTATATGCATTTATTGCAATAAACTTTTGTGTTATGGGAAACAGTCTATTAACCGATAAAACGCAGGTAGCACGAGCATCGCTGTCCTCGACATTAGTTTTTTTTTCATTCTTTTGTTCCTGTTGGACACTTCCAAGCCCCCATTAGAGAAAAAAATTGCCCTGGGATTTGGCCACCCCGGTAGCTAATTAACAATAAAACGGACTTCTAGTTTTTTTTTCCTTTTCCAATGCGTACGAGTACCATACGTGTACCCCGCGTTTTTTTATTTGTAAAAATAAATAAATTTTTGCGCCTAAAGATCCATGTGGGACCCCCTGAGCAGGCCTAGAGGGTCAACATGTTTCTACCCTGCCCCCTTTCCTTATTTTTCAACTTTGTTTTACTGTTTTCTTGTGACTCGGTGCTACCGAGACACAATATGGCTGCCAACACTTCCTGGTTTGGAGTGTTGACAGACAGTTGACATCCAATCAGCATGCAGCTCGTGCTCGTAATTGTACGGATTTCGGTACGCGTGCCGTACTTCTTCTCTAGATATCACTATGATTTTACTTTTGATTTTCTCAGGAACTACTGAACGAATTTACACTATTTAACAAAAAGCACAATCTGCGATCCGAAGTCGACCCCTCTGCCAAATTTGGTGTAATTCCGTTCAGCCGTTCGGGCTGTAGCCCTGACTAAAGGTCCCTATGGAAAATTGCATGGGGAAAACACGTTTTGGGACTCCCCTTTTTTTCTCCGCCCCCACTTGACGAATCAACCCCAAACTTTCAGGGAAAGAGCGTAGCGCAGCAGGCCATTTTCTGGGAGAAATTCGTGAAGATTCGTCCACCAGCGCCAAAGTTATTCCAAATAGAATGTTGTGGATTTCCTATGGAAAGTAGGTCCTAACTATAACTACCTATTGGCGACCGCCAGTTGGTAATATATATATGTATATATATATATTTCTGTTCTATTACTACTGCATATTTCCACAAGGTATTTTCAAGTTACAATTTTGCAAGTGTTGTGAATGTTGACTTGAAAAAACTGCAACTACTATGATGCTTTGTTTCTGTATAAGGAAAACATATTGCCACTTAATTTAGCTCATTCTCTCCTGTTTTCAACAAATGTTCCCATATGCTAAAGTTTAATTCATTCATCAATCTCAGTTTAATGCTCTGTTTTGAAAATAGTTTGTGGTATTTTTAGGATCATGTCATATTCTTATCTTATAAGTGAATTAAGGTAATTAACACCACAAAACATTTGTTGGCCTTAAAAATGTATACCATCTAACGTTTTATGTGGAATACAAGTGGCATATCTTAAAACTGAACTATGCACTGTTCATATGAGGAATAATGTTAAACATCTCTCTTAGTTGTGCAAATATTGCCCACACAATGTCATGTCTGATTGTAGTTATCAACAATCCAGGTTTTCTCAGGTCCAAGTTAGGACATATTCTGGGGCATGCTGCTGTTCCACAGTACAAAGGAGTTGTGGGCATATCCGAGGAAATGGGCACCGACACTTGAGATGTACAAATCAGGTAAGTAGACAACTTTCACATTGATTGAATGGAAGTGATTCAGATTGTGGTATACTTGTTCCCTGGTGCTTAGAGGTACTAAGGCATTATGTGTGCCATCAATTTCTCCAACCACATGTGGCAGGTGAACCAAAGCGTAAAAGTCCCCCATCAAATTTTCCAAATCCTCACGTTGTAAGAACTGGATGAAGCTCTTGATGTGTCTCATCACTGATGCAAGAACTTCATGTAGCACACCACTGAATGTTGGTTTTTACATCCCTCCAGATAGTGGCACAGTGTATTTGAAATATCTTGTGGCCACAAAATGTAGTACTGCCATGACTTTGACAATTGGTGTAATAGCTGTGGTAGTTCTGTTGCATGGCAGAAGATCGGGCGCCAACTGATGACTTAAATCCATTATAGTTCGCCTATTCAATCTGTACTTTTTTTATAATATCCCATTCCTCCATGGTGGCCAGGTCTGGAAATGGGATGTAGACTTGAGGCTGTCATCTCCTAACTCACCCAGGGTTTAAATGTCTGCAATTGAAAAAAGTACTGTCATTTTCAGAAAATTTTTCACATATACATTTATGCTAATTCATACAAAACTCATGGTAAGCACAAAACATATATACTTTCACAACACACTTTTTAAACATAAAAATTATGTTTGTCCTTTAACATCTGAATGTCTTTTTTTGTCTTTGAAAATTAATTAAAAATGGGATTTTGAAAATAATACATTTGTAATATATAATTCAGACATCTTTTTTTGCCTAAAATAGCTTCAATGGAGGTGTTAACACAGCGCTACTCTCGCATGTCACAACACTAACGCACTACACATAAATGTCTTGTACATGTATGCGGCAGTTTGGAAAAAGTTCACTTGACTTCTATTACTGTAGCCATCAAGACCTCCTCAAATGTTGCTGCTGTTTCTGGCCACTGGTGGCTATGTTGGCATGAGTTTCTGGGTAAAGGGACCCTGCCTTCACGCTTGAGGAGCTGGAGAAACTGGCAGGGCAGGTCCTTTTCCTGAATGGCAAAATCTATGACCCACAAGAGGAACAGGTACATGTTTGGAATGTGTTTGTAGATCAGTCTAACTTTTTAATTTTTCCTGAAGCACAGGCTGCAATGTTCCTTTCAGTCCCTGAATGAAGTGTACTGAATTATGTGAAGTGGCATATAGTTAGTTCCTCACATAGGACAAGGATCTTGGGAATTTGTAAGCACTTTCCCATATAAATCAAAAGGCCCCATTAAGTATTATGTGCCAGTGGCGTCACTAGGGTTGGTGTCACCCGGTGCGGGTAACTCATGGTGTCACCCCCTCACAACTTACCGGATGGACCAACTCACCCTCTGCCTGCACCATGTCCCCTCTACCTGCACCATCTCTCCCTCTGTCCGCACCATCTCCCCTCTGCCTGCACCATCTAACCCCCTGCCCGCACCATCTCTCCCTCAGCCTGCACCATCTCACCCTCTGCCTGCACCATCTCCCCTCTGCCTGCACCATCTCCCCTCTGCCTGCACCATCTCTCCCTTCATCCACAGCATCTCCCCTCCGCCTGCACCATCTCACCCCCTGCCTGCACCATCTCACCCCCTGCCTGCACCATTTCTCCCTCAGCCTGCACCATCTCACCCTCTGCCTGCACCATCTCCCCTCTGCCTGCACAATCTCTCCCTTTGTCCACACCATCTCCCCTCCGCCTGCAACATCTCTCCCTCTGCCTGCACCATCTCCCCTCCGCCTGCACCATCTCCCCCTCTGCCTGCACCATCTCACCCTTTGCCTGCACCATCTCCCTCTCTGCCTGCACCATTCCTCCCCTTCCGCCTGCACCCCTCTACCCGCCTGCTGCTCTTTTAACCCTTTCCTCGTTGCCTTCCCCATCCCCCCATAGTTTCTCCCACACAGTTTTCGCCTTTTCTCAAAGTGACTGAAATAAACTCATGAAATGTGCTTTCAATTTGTGTGCCTGACACTGAGGATAAGTTTAAATAGACACAGAAGACACACTTGCCCTCACCTTCGAGCGCAGCAGGGATGGGGTGGGGGGGGGCTGGCCAGCAGGATGGGGTTGCAGAAAACATCTAAAATGAGGGTTTTACAGAGAAAATGTGACCAAATAACGTAGTGCGCCTTGCAGTGGATATAAACACAGGAGAAGCCTATTAATCAAAAGTCAAACTTAGTTCGCATTATAATTCCGAGTAAGGTGTTTGCATTTCTGCTCACTCGGCTCTCACCTCAGGAACGACAAGCTTGCTCTGGGCCGAGATTAGCTGTCTGTCGAGCATGCTAGAGCGGCTCAGAGTCCAGGGTGGGCAGGAAGCATGGGGCTCACATGACGAAATGCACTCGTGAAATGTTACAAAAGTAAAGCGGCCTTCTGAGACCTAGTCGAGCAACTTCCTTTGACCCTGACCTGTGACAGTGCGTACAGCGCGCTGGTGGCTGCAGGAACTGACTGCTGCTGCGCTAATCTATTGATCCGATCCCTGCTCAGCGTGAGCCCATCAAAATCAAATAACCAGCAGAGGGCAGAGGGGCGTGGCTGATACTCACTGATGACGTCAAGGAGCCTGGGAGAGCAGCCTCTGCGCTTGTCAGAGAGGCACAACGCTTCATTAGGCTCAGGGTTCCTCCTGATGATAAAGCAAGGCAGAGCAGAGGCGAGGCTGTAGAGCTGTGTTACATACACAGCGTAACCAGATGGTGTCACCCCATGTGAGGGTGTCACCCAGTGCGGTCCGAACCCCCCTCCCCACTTCCCCCCCCCCTGCAATCCCCTAGTGAAGCCACTGTTATGTATTGTGTGTTCAAAGCCCAAGTACAATGTTTGGCTGTACATGTAGAGATATATCTGTGTATACTTCAAAATACATGTGAAATGCATACATGTTGCATCATGTACATCTAGAAATACATTCTAATGTAATTTCAACTTGCCATGTAAACGTTTTCTGTAGCTGCCAAATTAACTTGATGTTTGCTATGTGTATAGTGCCACAAGACCCTCAGCCTTTTGAGATCAGGGTCTCAAAACACCAGGTTAGGAGCTACCAGTCTTGACGTAAATTATTACATGGTGAGTTTTCCAGACAAAAGTATAGTGAAGGCTGTGTTCATGTGACATCATTATCAGCATGCTGCAGAAACCAGCCTCTGACAATGAGCAGTGCTCAGTCAGAACCATGGACCTTGCTGGGGTTGTCACAAACTCAAAGCACTGAAGCACTGAGGTATTGGTGTCATTAAAATGGGTTCCTTAACAGCAGAAGTTTGGAGGTGTGTCCCAAAAAATGCCCCTGTATGATATGAAGGACAATTGAAATGGAGAATTACCTCACTTCTTGAGGAAACAATTCATTTCAGTTAGACTCCCATTCAGAAATGTTTCCTTTACAAACTACAGGCCCCTTACTCAGAGTGGCTAGTATTCACTGTGCCAAACATGCTAATGCAAGACACATCCCTGTGTTAGATATGATATTTTTGAAGTGCAGAGACGTGTTCTGCCAAACATATTTTTCTTCACTTTCAAACATGTTACATCTCAAAAGGGGCTGTGTCTTGCATTAGTACTGATGGCACAGTGAAGGCAGGCCACTGGAAGGAAGTGTGATACAGTCAGACATTGCAGACAGTGAGTCTGGGTGGTACAATCTTGTGGAAAAGGACACATATTTTCCCATATTTGGTACTGGTATATGATTGACACAAACTAGCAATTGTATGTCCATTTGATTTGGGAAATTTATGGTGCAGAGGAAATTATATAAAATATTTCTTAACCTGGAACCATTATCTGCACCTTCACTTTGCCCCAAAACGAATAGACATACAAATGTTTGTTTGTGTCATGACTATATTTAGTTTTGCAATGGAGATGTTTTTTTAAGTGACATGTTGGAGAATTCATAGGCCTGGATCCATAGCGGTAAGCGTAGCTTTTTATTTAAATCACAGAGAAATTGTGATAGTAACTTTGAGGTAAAACTCATGAACTTATGAAAAACACAGGTCTTTTATATTTATATTTTTTCTACTCTTCTGTGAAGTTTACTACCGAAATCCAAGTAAATTCCATAGGTCACTGATCAACGCCTCTGCTACAGTGTTATTTACAGGTATGTGCATAGTGGTGCGTTTTTAGTGTAGTGATAGCGGCAGTTCTCCTTTACTGTATCTCACAGTTGGTTAATTTCTCGCAGAATCAAATTTTGAAGGGCGTTGGTCACAATATTTTAAAAAGTAGGTGCCGCGATTAGCAACTTCTCAGTGTTGTAAGTACTTGTGTGTTGCGACACACACTTTTCTTGTGAGTTTGCCACTTTTTAGTATGGAATAATTTATATGCCATTGTTAAGGGTAACACGGAATTTAAGGGAACTTCACAGTCATGGTATTACAGAACAAGAGCTGGTGCATGTCGTTCTTATTCTTCAGTTTTAGGCAATCTTAGATACATCTTTATGTTTATATGCATGAGGTTCATGCTTCTCCGCATCAATCACTAAAAGAAATGCACACATTCGAATTCAAAATATTGATTTGTGATATTGCCTTCTTCCTTATCATTGTTTATGTTATTTTTTACTGTGGCCCCTGAAGAAGGAAGCTTCATCCCGAAATGCACCGGGCAACAAACATATGATTGGAAATGAAATATCCAAATGTTAATTTGTTAAATAGGCCATCTTATTCGTTTTTTAGATCATGTTCAAATTTAATTATGTTATCATGTGATATCATATAATTGTATCAATATCAGTAATACAATGAGAATGACAAATTGAGATATTACAAATGAAATTTGATGAAAATTGTAATTAGTTCTTGTAGCATTGTGTAAACTTGGGGTTAAAAATCGTTGATAGAATCAATTGCTGGCGGCCAGGCCATAAGTGATCACTTGAAATATACATGAAATATAAACATCCATGTAACAGTACCACATATGGGAAAACTGCATCCCTTGTCACAAGATTTTACCACAGACTGTCACCCGAACAATGTTAGCCCATCCATAGGGGAAACAACTGTTACAACGCATGCATTACAACGCATGCTTTTTCCCTGCATGCAATTACAATGAAAATGGTTTGCTGTAGGGTGTATAAGGTGTTGGATTTAACACCAACACCCTCCCTACTGTTGCACAGACTGGAGTTGGAATAGTAAATGATACTATTCCAAACTCCAGCGCACCCCGACAGCAATTCGGGGTAAACAATTGCATTGTAACGGAATGCGGGGTAAAGGCATGCGTTGTAATGTCATACAACCACCACAGGTACACATGTTCATACATCCCCAAAGAGCACACTCTCACTGACACTCATGGCAGACATTTCATAGTGCAAGCTGCTTGCCTGTGAGTAGCTCACAATGTTTTGCAGCTTACATCACTGAAAAATGTAGATGACTCCAGCCTTCATGCTGTCACTGTGCTGGATTTGTGAGTGTAGAAAGTGACAAGGGATAGAGCAGTCTACAGGTCACTTCAAAAGTGGGCATTTAGATAATTGTTTTGGTCAGCATTGACAAATAAAAACTGTTATGTTATGTTATGTTATGTTATGTTAGTGGTGGTCTTATAAAGTGCTCGGCTACTCGGGCAGAGTGTCCCGGCGCTGTACAGACCTGTAGAAGCTAGGCCAAAAACAGGCAAACTACTGTCCAAACAACCAGGTCTTGAGCCCCTTCCTAAAGGAAAGCAAGTTGTCTAGTTTCCTGAGGGAAAGGGGCAATTTGTTCCATAGTTTAGGAGCCAGCAATCTGTATGAACGTCCTCCAATGCGTCCTCGTTTGGTTGCAGGAACAATGGCCTGCGCTTGAGAGGCGGATCGTAAAGATCTAGAAGGAAAATAGAACCGCACTCTTCTCCTTAGATATACAGCACCGGTGCCATGAAGAGATTTAAAAGCAGTGATGAGAGTCTTAAAGTAAAAGCGTTTACGCACCGGCACCCAGAGGAGCGAATTCAGAAGAGCAGAGGTGTGAGACCTTCGGCTAAGGCCAAAAATGGCCCTTGCCGCCGAATTCCGAACAGATTGGAGACGGGTAAGGGGATATTCCGGGATGCCTAGATAGAGTATGTTGGCGTAGTCCAGCCTAGAGCCGATCAGAGCCTGTACCGTAATCCTCCTGTGGGAATGAGACAAAAAGGTAAGAAATTTCCTAAGAGTTCTTAGAAGGCCAAAGCATTGGCCAACTACACTAAGAATCTGGGGTTTGAGGGTCAGGCCATTATCAATTTTCACGCCCAAATTTTTTGCCACAGAAGTAGCAGACAATGGAGGGTACATGTCGGTGGGCCACCATGATTTCCAGTTGGCATCAGGGGAGCAGCCGAAAAAAAGGACCTCTGACTTATCAGAGTTGCATCTAAGCTGGTTCAGTTGGAACCACGAAAAAACAGCCTTGAGTTAGCTCATAATGGTATCTCCGGCGAAATCTGTGTTCTTATCGCAGGTGAAAAGAAGCTGCGTATCGTCGGCGTAGGAAATAATCCGGGCTCCATGAGATTCAACTAAATCAGCCAAGGGAGACATGTAAATATTAAAAAGAGTGGGGCTCAAAATCGAACCCTGTGGGACTCCCACCTCCAGCGGAGGAACTGGGGCAGAGAAAGGAGGGGCCCAAATCGATTGTTGGCGACCAGATAAAAAGACTCAAACCAATTGAATACCGACCCTCTCAAACCAATCTCCTGGAGTCTTAAAAGGAGACGGCTGTGAGGGACGGTATCAAAGGCCGCCGGAAGATCGAGCAGAACCAACATCGCCTTCCCACCACTGTCCAGAACCTCTTTTATAGACTCTGTAACCTTCAGCAGCGCAGTCTCCTTGCTTAGGTTCAAGCGAAACCCGGATTGAGTATGATGGAGACTATCACGGGTTTCGAGGAAGTTCGAGAGTGTGAAGTGAACATGTTTTTCCACAATTTTAGCGAAGGCAGGGAGAAATGAAATCGGTCTATAATTAGAGTGTACGAAGGGGTTCAAATTAGGTTTCTTCAGTAGCGGAAGGATATGAGCCATTTTCCATGTACTGTGAACAATACCGGTTGTGAGAGAGGAGTTAAGAACCGGATTAATAATAGGATTGATAATATGTGCCATCTTGGGCCAGGAACTTCGCGGGGCATGGATCTGACGGAGAACCGGACTTTAATTTAGATAATAGGTCCAGTGACGTTTGTGGGGAAATGGGAGAAAAAAGCGAGAGCGTATGGCTCTCATGGAGAGAATGAAGTGCGGGGGGATTTGAACCAGAGTCACTTATAAAGCCAGCTGGCACGAAAGAAGCCTGAATACTTATGATTTTATTGGTGAAATAACTAGCCAGTTGTTTGATCCAAAGCTCTGTAGGAGAAAATTTGGAAATTAAGGAAGCGGGAGAGGTAAATTCCTTAACTATTGTAAAGATTTCTTTACTAATATTAGCTGCAGATTCGATTCTTTTAGAGAAATGAGATTTTTTCTCTATGACTATATCCTTATGAAACCTTTTGATGAGTTCCTTATATATCTCTTTTGATGAGACATCATAGTTTTTGCGCCACGCTCTTTCGGCTTTTTTGCAAAGCCTTCTGCTCTCATTAAGCGCGGGGGTGAACCAAGGTGCAGAAGCACGCAAGTTTTTTTGGGACCGGATAGAGAGGGGTGCCTTCTTGTCAAGACGCTGCGTGAGCCATGACTGGAAGAGAACTAAGTCATTGGCCAGCTCACCTGTGAGCTGGCACGAGTGCATAGCAAAAGATTGCTCCAGCATGTCAGCCGAGACACGATGATAAGAGCGAGTGGCCGTAGGCTGCGAGCCAGATCTAACACTGACCGCTTTAGAAATGCGCAAAATGTAAAAATTCAATAAATAATGATTGGACCAAGTCAGAGTTAGAGGGGGGGAAGAAGTGATGGGAATTGATGAAAAAATGTGATCGAGGAAATGACCTTTATTAGGAGTAGCTGAGGAGATATAAGGAGACAAACCAAATGGACTATTCACGTCCTGAAGTTTCATGGTATCAACTGCGTCTGCAACATCCATGTGGATGTTGAAATCTCCCAGAAGCAGACAGTGCTTAAATTTCATAATTATTGGGGAAATGGCAGTATGAAGTTCGTCGTGAAAGGAGCCAGCATGGCCAGGTGGTCTGTAAAGCAACAATCCTGCACACTAATGATGAGGAGAAAATGACAAACAAAATCCAAGTGACTCCACCCCAGGGATATCCTCCGTAGTGACCACTGAACAGGAGTAGCGGCTGTCCACCAAAATTGCAACTGCTCCCCCCTTACCCACCGCTCGGTCTTTCCTTACTATATGATCATTTTGAGGGAGAGCATTAGATATATCAACACCTGAAGAATTACGAGCTAGGTTTCTGTCAGAAAGAGGCACGCAGGGTTAAACTCGGTTAATAGGTTAAAAAGATCGAGGGCATGTTTACCCAGGGACCGCGTGTTGAGAAGCATGCAGGAGTAGTTTTTTTGATGGTTTCCACATAACATCACAAAATCAGAGGGGTCTGATGAGCACTCGGTGTCCTTACTAGATGTTAGCCGCAACTCTCACAGCGTGAAACGCCCTTGGGGTTCATAGGGAGCACAGGACAGCAGCATCCCATATCTCCCCGTAAACTTTTTAAATAACTCGAATCATATCTATGCATGATACCAGGAGTAATGGCTAGGGATCCATCTGCCAGGCCGGCCCCCGGCGCCTCCGGGACGCTGACGGACGCAGACGGGCTTATCTTTGGTGCACCTTCCTCGCGCATTAGGCGCCCCCCCTGCACTCATCCGCTGCACGTCCTCGGAGGCATTCAGCATTCAGCATTCAGCTGAAGAAAATTAAGAAAATTGCTCGTTTCTTCTCTCTGGAAGCGCTCACACAGATTGTCATCTCCCTGGTTCTGTCTAGACTGGATTTCTCTAATAGTCTTTACCTTGGGCTCCAGGTCGGCGAGTTAAAACGCCTCCAGCTGATTCAGAATCAGGCAGCCAGACTCATTCTGAATCTACCTAGGAGGCAGTCTGTCAGACTGGGCCTAAAACAACTACACTGGCTGCCTGTTGAGCAACGGGTGGCTTTCAAGACTGGTTGTATTTTATTTAAGTCCTTACACCAATCTGGCCCCATATTCATCAGAGATCTGTTCAAAAAATATGACCCCTCCAGGAATCTTCGCTCTATGCATAAATATCTTCTGACTGTTCCTACTTACAAAAGGAAGCGTCTTGGAGGTTGTTGCTTTGACCATCTTGCGGCGGCCTTCTGGAACTCCCTCCCTTTTCACCTTAAAACGTGTGGAAACATTCTCAGTTTCAGACACTCTCTCAAAACATGGCTCTTCTCCCAAGCGTTCTGATGAGCTCCTTTTTGCTTCTTCTGACTGATGCGTTGTGTCCCTGTCTATAGCGCCATGAAGCCCCCGGGCGAACGAGCGCTCTACAAATACATTTCAATATCAATATCAATATCAATTCAGATTAAATAGGGGAGAGGAGATGAGTCAGAGGGCGCTAAAGACTAGCGTGCTGACCCTAGTTACACCCAAGATGGCGGCTGCGCTGCAAGCAGCGTGTTAACCAGAGTGTAGAGTCAGGTAGGGCTACAAAACACTCGCTTTAGTGTCAGCGCACCAAGTAATGCAGACAGTAGCCTTTTAGTTACACACTGTCCCACAAATAAAATTTCAACAGTAGTTTCCACATCACACTGTCAAAGAACAAATTAAAAGCAATCACAGCTCGCAAGAATTTTAAACAAATTGGCGTGCGCGTTCACGGCTGAGCCTCAGGAACAGGTCTGAAAGCGGCGCTTAAAACCGGGTGTTTTATGGTCAGAGGGAGCTAAAGACTAGCGTGCTGACCCTAGTTACACCCAAGATGGCGGCCGCGCTGCAAGCAGCGTGTTAACCAGAGTGCAGAGTCAGGTAGGGCTACAAAACACTCGCTTAAGTGTCAGCGCACCAAGTAATTCAGACAGTAGCCTTTTAGTTACACACTGTCCCACAAATTAAAATTTCTACAGTAGTTTCCACATCACACTGTCAAAGAACAAATTAAAAGCAATCACAGCTCGTAAGAGTTTTAAACAAATTGGCGCGCACGTCCCCGGCTGAGCCTCAGGAACAGGTCAGCTCACAAAGCCATTCTTTTTACTTTTTTTCATGTATTTATACAGGTCAATTGCAGTCAGAAGTGGGACACCTGGAAGGACATCGCTAGGAAGGTGCGGACCCTAGGGGTCTACAAGTGGTACAGCATTCACTGCAGGAAAAGGTGGAAGGACCTACGACGCTGGACCTGAAAGTCAGTGCCCCCTCACACAGATCCCCATAGTGACCCACATTCTTGCAGTGGCCTATCTGTGCCTGATGGGCAGTTGAGAGCCCAACAGTAGCAACAAGGGGGTAAGTTGTAGTGTGAGTTGAAAATGTTAACTAAGTATTTTTCTTCACAGTACCTATTTTTGACATTTACATGAAGGTTGACAAATGTCCAAAGCAGAAGTGTTTTTGAAGGTTTTAGTTTGGCACAAGGTGTATGATAAAGTGTTTAGTACATGAACTTGTGGAAAAGGATACCACCTGCTTTACATTCACTAACGACAGACTGGTTTCAGCAGATACATGCCTACCTAAACAACAGTTACTCGTGAGTGTTTGTTTGGATGTAGGAGGAACACTTGTACAGGCCACAGGTTCTTTGTGTGTCTGGTGTCATGATCCCTTCCTATAGTGAATGATGTAGGTTAGCCCTAATAGAGGTGACATAGCATACAGTTCAATCATGATACAGTGGATGTTTCAGATGTCCCCTTGGTGAGTTGGTTTCATACCCACACAAGACTGAGCAAGTGAGCCAGATTGTCTAATACCATCAGATTTAGTTGCTAGATTTTAGGTTCTTTACATATCCAAAATGTGCTAAGAAAAACACACACAGAAATGTGTACACATTGATGGCACAGTAACAGATAAACAAAGCCATTGACCATTGTTCTTTCTTGTATCTAGAAGTAAATCTATGATTGAGTCAAAGGGAATACTTACAAGGCCTGTGGATGTATGTAATGATTTCCCATCTTGGAAACACAAAATCAGGCCCAAGCTAAGACTCATTAGTCAAAAGTAGAAAACTTTCAAGGTGTAATATGCTGCATATTGTGATTTACCTTTGTATCTTACAAGTGATCATGATAAATGTATCAGTGTCTGTACTATTGACTGTGATACTGTACGAATTTCCACCTAAAGTGCAAACCACCAATGTTTTATGCCCACCGTTTTTCCATTAGTACAAGTTTTTTCCACTCATGACTAGAGAGATTAATGAGTAAAATGTGAAAATGTTTATGTTATGTACTGGAGTATATTAGCAGTGTATCAATGCCTATGTATTTATTCTGTGGAGGTTAAAGGACAATCCAACCTACAGAGTGTTACAAATAAATATTTAACAGCATAGGTAGCGACATAGTGTTTCAGACATTGATTAGCTGTTTCACTACAGGATGCATATACTCTGTTAGACATTTGACATAGACTTGGAGTAAGTACTAGCATTGTGAAAGGTCCACACAAAGCAAACATGCTTGTCAATGCACTGTTCAAAGGTATTTTAGGTTGATATCCATAAGATGAACAAAGTTCATTATTCTATGTAACAAAGGCAAAGCATTCAGAGATGTTAGACGGTTCCTGTAGAAATGTAATGGATAGGTGAGAGACAAGATCATCCATGATATAGTAGCTCTCATGTGTAATGACCAACCTGTGACCAAATAGTTTCCGGAAATGTTGCCTACATGCAATGGATTATGATGTCTGAGAAAGTTGGGGAGCCCAAAGCAGATGTAATGTGAAAATGTAAAGGTATTTTTATCTAAGTTCATGATCTGTTCCATTTACACAGATACAAGAATCTGTTGTATCTGTATTCACAGCATCTTTAGCAGAAGGCAAAGGAGAGCATGGCCAACAAAGTGGGGAAGCAGCAAGCTCCTGAGGTTCCGGTGCTGCCAGCACCAGCGACAGAGAGGGACCCTGTCTCAGGGAGGGTGAGGGCTGTGGAGGTCTTCCGCTCCAGTAGATCTTGTTCAGAGGCTTTCACCAGTGAGCATTCATGGTGGCAGACCTGCCAGGAAGTGTTATACCTGCATCGTTGCCTGCTACCCCAAGTCACATCTCCACCGTCTATGCTGATCCCCCCATCTGGCCACCCCAGCAGTCCTAAAAAGAGTGCTGTCTCCTTTGCCCCAGGCACCTTACCTGCTGCCCCTGCCGCCTTGACTGGGCTCAGGGAGGAGGCTGTTGGCCTCCTATGCATGATCGCTGGAGGGCAAACTGCCCTGCTGAATGCCATCTAGAGGCTTGGCTTAGCTTCCAGATGCAGCACATCTGGAAGACATTCACAGTGGTATGTCTGACCTACAGTGGTCATTTCAGGCTCTAACCTCTGCTCTGACTGCAGCCTTGCAACCTGCCCAACCTCCGGCCCCACCTCCCATCCTTGCTCCATCCTCTTTCCTCATGCCCAGTCTTGACCAATGCACACACAGACATTTGCATCCAGACACCTCAACAGACCCAAACAGCACACATGCACACACACAGGAAAAAACTAAAGAAAAAGAGGCACACTGACAAACATGCATCCGCCATACACACCACCACAGACACATTCACCACCCCTACACTGACACACCCACTGACAGCACCCACATCACCACCGGCACACTCACTGACCCCTCTACTGACACACCCACTGACAGTGCACACACCACCACAGATACATCCCTCACAGCCACCATCACACTGACAGACACCACAACAAAACAATACACACACATGCACCACCCCCTCTGCATGCACCACACCAACACCTTTCACCTCTACACCACACACACATTTGGAAGCACACCTTAGGAACACAAATGCCAACACTCACCCACGCAGCACATGCCTAGCAAACGACAGACCACAAAACTAAACATACACTAGACCCACAGGCACCTGCATCCACAACACATACAGCAGACATATGCACCACTCCCTCTCCCTCCCAAACCTCAACCCCTCCCGAACCTCCCACCCAGTTTCCCCGAGAGGATGTCCTGTTTGCCCATGCCCTAATGCCCGCCATATTAAAAAAAACTCCCATATCAAACAAAATACCTCCCCCTCTCAGGAATACCCCCAAAAAACAGAAACTCTGCCCTCAAGACCAAATCCCCCCTTCCCCTCCCAAACCCAAATGTTTAGATAAAAAAAAGACAAAAAGCTCCCCTGCCAAAACCCAACCCACTTCCCCTCCCAAGCCCAACCCCACTCAACCGACCCCACACAACCCCCTACCATCTAAGTTCTAGAGGTACCTACTGTGCCACATACGTGCCCATTCCTGAGGAAGTTCCCATGGCAGTCCATTACGAGGCAAGTTGTTGTGCCAGTGTATAGGAGTGCAAGAGACACTATGCGTACAATGTTCTGAAACAAGATTACAACTCTTCAGTTCCATGGAAATTGAAAAGTTAACAGTTATTGCTTACGATTGATTCCGTCCATGACAGACTTGATTTCCTTTGTCCTTGATCAGCAGGATCATGGGCATCAACTGTTAGATTGGGTTCAACCACAAAGGGAAAAATATAAGGGTGAAACATTTTTGCTAATCAAAACAATCTGCAGAAACATTGGCAGCAATTTCCAAGACTGACAATTACGTGTACATATTTGTATCAAGACTCTAAATGTTGCTAATGTGCACATTTGTAATATGCCGTCTATTGATCCTGCAGACAATGGTGACTACTTTGATTGTTTTAGTGGGTTTGGGAATATCATCTTTTGCATGATATTCCCCCCACATGTTTGCCTTCTTACCCTCTTTTTGCAGAACTCTTTTTTGTTGGCATTAAGACTCTGCTCCCTTGACCCCTACTAACCAGTGGTAAAGTGCTTATGCTCCCCTTTTAAACATGCTAACGTTGGTATACACTTAATTGGCCCGTTTAATTTACTTACAAGTCCCTCGTAAATACTTTAAGTTTACTGCAGCTCTCATTGTGTCACCCATTAAAGAGGCACCTTAAACCAAGTCTCAGTCCCTCCATTAAAGCTTGTGGTGCAGTTTTATGCTGTCTTTTTGACCTGGCAGAATAAACCTTTTGCCAGGCCTAAGCCTTCTCTTATAATATGTATACGTCACCCCTAAGGTAGGCCCTAAGAGCTCATCGGGTTTGGGCTTGGTAATTAAAAGGTATAACATGTGTACTTAAGAGTTACCTGTCCTAGCAGTGAAAACACCCCAAAATCATATTTCACTGCAGAAAGGCTCGCTAGCCCACAAACTAACACTGGGTTACTTCATTACATTCAATAAGTGATAACGCTAGTTTAGGTACAGTTAGAGAAATACTTCTTGAACTCATTTGAATTGTAATCTTAATTCTCTTTACTGGTAACGTACAATTTTAAATTACTAGTTTGAAAAATCAGGCATTTCTCTTCCCAAACCAAATGTGCCTTTCTGCCAGTGTCCAGCGTCACATGACTAATAATGGCTCTCTCTGTGGTGTGATGTGTATTTCTTCACAGGTGACATAAGAGCCTAGGGTGTGGGGAACGGTGTTCCTCTCCTGAGCAGTCTAGCTTGGGATGTTGTATCCAGCCCTCCCTGAGCTTCAAAGTGTAGCCTGGTTGTCTGAGCTGAATTCTGCCGGGCTAAAGACGTCACAGATCTTGTGGGCATGAAAACTTCAGCCTGTCAAAGCACCTCAAGTCCCTCCCCTACAGTGCTTAATTTGTAAAATATGAAGTGTGGATGCTCAAATGTTTGCAGGTGGCCACACCTACTTTTCTCTGGCTCCACCCGTTTCCTCCACTGGCTCCACCCACTTTATTATCTCCCCACATCCTCAAAAGTCAGATGTAATACGAGGTACAAACACCTGTTAGTAACAATTCAGGGAAAGGGTGGAAACAGTAACATGACTATTGCACCCACGAGAAGGTAAAAAGAATAACTTGTGTGCACTAGAGAAAGTAGTGATGCCGAGGCACATACATGCTTTAAGTAGAGGGGCGGGGCTGCTGTCAGGGGTGGCTGGTGACATTTGAAAGTGTTGGGACTTAAAATCATTGTCATACTGCACCACAGCGAGCGTAGCGAGCGAGCCAAAACAACCTATGGTGGGATCGGGGAGGGGGTTCTACCCTCTCGAATCTTTTTTTTTTTAAGAGTGGACAAATGGTGCATTTGCAAGCAAATTTGAGAAAGCAGGAAGGTTAATAAAGCCATTGTGAAAGTGCTGTTATTACATTAATAAAGATATGTTACTAACTCCCAATATGGTAAAAAATACTAGTTCTACTATATGAGGGGCCTAAAGAAACCTTTGTCAGTAGCAAATAGACCACCAGAGACTCAAGCAAACAGCAGTCAGGAACACAGTGAATTCTGGTGTTCTTTCACAACTTTTTTAGGGGAGACAGACCTACAACTCTTTTGTACTTTATCACTAGACAACACAATATTAATGTTTCATGCAGTTGTATACAAAAACCGTGCCAGGATTATCGGCACAGCAAGCCAAGATGCATTTTGTCCTTGGCACCTCCCTACCAGCAAAATAGTCACATTTACAGCTCCCATATGCAACGCAGTACCCTTTTGCTATCTGTTAGCACTGTAAGGCACCTGTCTTATCTCATCTTAAGGACGGTCTTTAAGTAAGGCAGGGCCTGCCATTAAGCTGCAATGGTGGCATTCCGCTCTAACACAATCTAATCTATTGCTTTGTCTCCCCATTATATGACTTGAATGAATTTCAATGACTGTAAACAAATGTCAATTTCCAGTTACAACATATAAAACATATAAAAGGGCATTCATTACGAAAAGTATTTTTTTGCGTGCGTTAAAAAAATGAAAATAATGCTTACTTGACAGCTGCTTTTTATTCATTGCACAGAAACAAAATTCTAGGCCGTATAGCATAAGCAGGGCTCAAGTCCTAAAAAAAGAAGTGGGGGACTCTCCAATTTAGGTGGCGTCACAGGAATTGACATCACGGCAGGAAGTGACACCACGGCAGGAAGTGACATCACTGCAGGAAGTGACATCACGGCAGGAAGTGACATCACATGTGAGGCAGATCTATCATTTGCACTTATTGCAAGATTTAACAGTTGAAGCTGCTTAGTACTTAAGCCGGTGATTTAAGGTCCCTCTGTGGGGGAATTAACAACCCAAAGTTTGGGCATGTAAAACTTAAGAGTACATTTCATATCTTTTAAGAACAACTCTGCCCATGGCTGTCCAGGGCTTAGGGGTGACCTATATGTCATAAAAGGGAAGGTTTGGTCCTGGCAAGTAGGTAAAATTACCAGGTCAAAATGGCAGTTTAAAACTGCACACACGGGCTCTGCAGTGGCAGGCCTGAGGCATAGTTAAAAGGCTACTTAGGTGGGTGGCACAATAGTAGCATTTGATTTATAGGCCCTGGGCACAGGTAGTGCACTTTAGTAGGGACCTATAAGTAAACCAAATATGCCAATCATGGATGCCAATTGTCATCACATTTGAGATACAGAGCACATGCACTTTAGCACTGGTCAGCAGTGGTAAAGTGCTAAAGTCAGCAAAAACTAAGTCAAAAACTGGAGGTTAGAAAGCAAAAAGTCAGGGTAAACCACGCCAAACGATACCAGGTCTAACACTTACAACAATAGGATAATCCTTATGTGCTACACATATCATAACACATTGACTGTATTGTGCCAAGCCCTACAAGACAGATTCAAGGGTGCCATAAAAAATGACACTATTTTACCCTAAAATTGACCAAATGTGTACCCCATTGCTCGGGAGTATCAGAAAGTCACTTCACCTAGGGCACCAGAAAACCATGCATCTCTCATGCATAATGCATGCACACAATGTCACATAGGTGCAAAGATACTGAGAATTAATTGGAACAAACAGGTGCATATAAGCTATTTTGTGGAGTTGACTGCAGACAATTGAGCTAATTCCGAGTGGCCCAGTGGGCGGCTCCGCACCAGGGATCACTGGGTGTGGGAACATCGGACCCAGCTTTAACAGGTGCACCTGGTAACACCTTGGGTTAAGGTGGGGCAGGAGCTAATGGTGCAAGTTCAAACTGCCCGTAACTCCCACCTCTAGACAATGCTTCACCAAGGGAGACTACAGGTTTTCTTTGTCCAGGACACCTTACCCGACCAACAATCCCAGATCTGCACCCGCTTACCACTAATATTGACAACTTTCTCAAGTTATTCCACATCCTCAAGTTATTTCTCTTTCCCAGGACAAAAACAGCTTGTGAAACTTTAGGAAAATTAGCCATCTAAAACTTTCATTATGAGTTGGTTAGATTTAGCTGCAGGGATACCGACCAGAAACCGATATTCTGAGAACCCGATATCTCTGCACCTACATCCCACCACCTCATCTTCAGGATTCAGTTGGCTCACTTCTCAGGTAGCTTAAACTCTAGCACTAAGATGTATTGAAAAATTTGAAGAAGGCATGAAGTGATTCCATAAAGCGCTAGTGCAATAGGATATAATACGCTTCTAGTAAGGTGGACAGAATATTCATCAAGTGTGTGAAGGAGTACTAGTCCGCTAAGCTCAGGCCCATAATCCTATAGAAAAACTTTCTAAAATATATGCAAAAATACTTAAAACAACTTGCTACATTAAAATTATTTTGAGCAGGGGCTCCTATATCAACATAATCTTAGATTACGAGTCTAACAGAGGGCAGAAAGGCACAAAAAAACAAGGGAAAAATGAGTCTAACAGAGGGCAGGAAGGCACAAAAAACAAGGGAAAAACGAGTCTAACAGAGGGCAGAAAGGCACAAAAAACGAGTCGAACGGAGGGCACAAATTCTCAGTGTTTTTCACAGTCATGTTAAGGACGTGAATATAGTACCCGACACTGATAGGGACCCGTTTCAATGTTCGTTCTAAAATGCTGCCGGGTCTGAGACCCGAAGGGACCCGGCCCACTCAATGCCCGGCAGTGTTACTCACCAGAAAACGTTAAAATAGAATATGCTGAAGCAAGGCACCGTGATGTGTTATCGATACAGCAGTGAAGGTCATTGTGCGAACTTTGCCATACACTGTCATTTGCATTGAAATCTGAAGCATACCATGTAGTTTTATTACATTCCTCGCCACTAGAATTTTGCAACTTTGTGCCCACAGCGATTTTCGCATAATTATAGATTTGCCACAAGCACATAGAAATGTGTTTCTAGCTCAAATGGTTCAAAAGTTACAAACAATACAGAAACACGTGTTGCCGCGCCGGGTAAAGGTGCTTTGCCTGCGGCTCTGAAAGTGGCAATATGTAAGAGAAGGGATGGCAAGTACTATGTGAGCTCAAACACACTGCCTTACGAACAAGCACTTCCATGATGAAAGTGCCTCCGTAAAGGCAGCATGTGTCATCAGGGCTGAAATGTTATGCGCAAGTTTGTAAAACACACAAATGTACAATAACTCTCTGAAAGGGTGTCCGGTTTGCTGCTGCGTGTATTTAAAGTAAGCGCTTTAAATAAGTGCGCAGTTTGCTGTCGTGCATATTCAAAGCAGGCGCTTTAAATCTTTGGGTTCATTTACATGTGTTTTTTTACGAACCAGCAAAGACCCGGACAGATGTGCGCCCTGGAGGCCTGTGTCACAGGGCGCGGTCACGGTGCCTCAAGGTGGTCACCACAATTTGCCCCACCACCAGTGTGTGGTAAACATATGCCCCGTTGCCCAGCAGGGGTCGAACGTAGAAATACTCCGCATTGCTGGGGCAGGTCTGTTTATGTCCACAGCTGGGTCTGCGTTTACTTCCCCTGGACCACACACAGGGGCGTGGCATGGTCAACGAGATTAAGGGGGAGGGGGTACGTCTGAAATATATGTCCCAACAAGCAATAGAGCATACCCCACAAACAGACATAAAGGCCCTGATAAGGGAGGCGGTGGCACTGAGGGCTACTTGTACAGCTACAGGGAGTTAGCGCCCAGGGCAGGATACGGTGTCAAGAGAGGAGTGATAGGTGGGTAGGAAGCAGGCCCGGCTCCAGGAATTTTTATTTGGGTGGGCCAAGAGTGCATTTGGGTGGGCAACTGCGGGCTCGATTTGTTGCATATATGGCTAGGCAGGCCTGCTTGAGGTCCCTCCTTTATGCCTTACAAGGCCCAGTAAAACTCACTCTTTTCAAAATCTCTTTCTAAATATTATCACTCTCAAAAAGTGTTTTTTCCATGTAATGTTCCTTTGATGGGAAGAGGAGGTTTCTGAGGTGGGAGAATCAGGCAAGTGACACTTCTAGGGCTCTGTGGGAGCCTTCAGGGAGAATCCCTCTTCATTACTACCTCCACCTGACCCCGGACTCTGCAACGCACTCCCATTATACACTACAACATTAGTAAAATCACCTTCAAACTTAAAATATTGAATATAGTAGTAAATATAATTAGCAGGCAGTTTAAAGTATGTTCCACATTAGCCCTTATGACCCGACTGCTAATTAAATAAACAAAAACAGAAAGGCCATGACAGGGTCGGCTACAGCGCTGATGCGAAAGTCTTTATTGGTGTTGCACCAATAACCTCTTTATCCGTAAATACCTTTATTATCACCTTCCAACAGTGCCCCTCCTTCCTCTATGGTCAGTGGAGAAGTGTGGCTCAGGGGTGGAGAAGTGTGGCTCAGGGGTGGAGAAGTGTGGCTCAGGGGTGGAGAAGTGTGGCTCAGGGGTTAGAGGCGGCAGACCTGGAGCTTGAGTTCGGCCCGGGACCAGGGTTCAATTCCCCGCCTCGGCGGGTCTTGGGCTCAAAAATTCCACGGACTCGATCATTCTCGCTCCGGTGCCTTCTCGACTCACGGGTTCACACTCTGCGACTCTGGGTAATAGCTTGCTTAATCTCCACAACGGCCCCTCGCGGTGGGATGCCTGGCTTTCACCTTGTGGATACCCTGCCAGGGTTATCTCACAGGGGAATACCAGGACGGGTTCCCTAAGCAAGCGCGGAGATGCCCCAGGGTAAGTCGTGCGCTATATAAGTTTCATTCATTTCATTTCCCCCCTATTGACCTCCTCCTCGGATTCCCTCACTGCCACCCTCCACCAGTGCCCCTCCCCTTCATGACCTCCTACTCAGACTCCCTCACTACCACCCTCCACCAGTGCCCCTCATCTCTCCCTAGCTCCGCCCTCCACCCCATGACCTCTTCCTCAGATTCCGTCACTGTCACCCTCCACAATTGCCCCTCATCTCCCCATAGCCCCTCCCCTTATGACCTCCTCCTCGAATTCCCTCACTGCCATTCTCCACCAGTGCCCCTTATCTCTCTGTAGCCTCTCCACCTCATAACCTCCTCCTCAGACTCCCTCACTACCACCCTCCACCAGTGCCCCTAATCTCTCTGTAGCCCCTCCTCCTCATGACCTCTTCCTCGGATCCCCTCACTGCCACCCTCCACCAGTGCCCCTCCTCGCTCCATAGCCCCTCCCAGTACCTCCTCCACGGATTCCCTCACTGCTACCCTCCACCAGTGCTCCTCATCGTTCCCTAGCGCCTCCCACTACCTCCTCCTCGGATTCCCTCACTGCCACCCTCCACCAGTGCCCCTCATCTCTCTGTAGCCCCTCCTCCTCATGACTTCTTCCTCGGATTCCCTCACTGCCACCCTCCACCAGCGCCCCTCATTGCTCCATAGCCCCTCCCACTACCTCCTCCTCGGATTCCCTCACTGCCACCCTCCACCAGTGCCCCTCATCGCTCCTTAGCCCCTCCCACTACCTCCTCCTCGGATTCCCTCACTGGCACCCTCACCAGTGCCCCTCATCGCTCCATAGCCCCTCCCACTTCCTCCTCCTCGGATTCCCTCACTGCCACCCTCCACCAGTGCCCCTCATCGCTCCATAGCCCCTCCCACTACCTCCTCCTCAGACTCCCTCACTACCACCCTCCACCAGTGCCCCTAATCTCTCTGTAGTCCCTCCTCCTCATGACCTCTTCCTCGGATTCCCTCACTGCCACCCTCCACCAGTGCCCCTCCTCGCTCCATAGCCCCTCCCAGTACCTCCTTCCCAGACTCCCTCACTGCTACCCTCCACCAGTGACCCTCATCGCTTCATAGCCCCTCCCAGTACCTCCTCCTCTGATTCCCTCACTGCCACCCTCCACCAGTGCCCCTCCTCGCTCCATAGCCCCTCCCAGTACCTCCTCCACGGATTCCCTCACTGCTACCCTCCACCAGTGCTCCTCATCGTTCCCTAGCGCCTCCCACTACCTCCTCCTCGGATTCCCTCACTGCCACCCTCCACCAGTGCCCCTCATCTCTCTGTAGCCCCTCCTCCTCATTACTTCTTCCTCGGATTCCCTCACTGCCCCTCATTGCTCCATAGCCCCTCCCACTACCTCCTCCTCGGATTCCCTCACTGCCACCCTCCACCAGTGCCCCTCATCGCTCCTTAGCCCCTCCCACTACCTCCTCCTCGGATTCCCTCACTGGCACCCTCACCAGTGCCCCTCATCGCTCCATAGCCCCTCCCACTTCCTCCTCCTCGGATTCCCTCACTGCCACCCTCCACCAGTGCCCCTCATCGCTCCATAGCCCCTCCCACTATCTCCTCCTCAGACTCCCTCACTACCACCCTCCACCAGTGCCCCTAATCTCTCTGTAGTCCCTCCTCCTCATGACCTCTTCCTCGGATTCCCTCACTGCCACCCTCCACCAGTGCCCCTCCTCGCTCCATAGCCCCTCCCAGTACCTCCTTCCCAGACTCCCTCACTGCTACCCTCCACCAGTGACCCTCATCGCTTCATAGCCCCTCCCAGTACCTCCTCCTCTGATTCCCTCACTGCCACCCTCCACCAGTGCCCCTCATCTCTCGGTAGCCCCTCCTCCCCATGACCTCTTCCTCAGATTCCCTCACTGCCACCCTACACCAGTGCCCCTCATCTCTCTGTAGCCACTCCTCCTCATGACCTCGTCCTCGGATTCCCTCACTGCCACTCTCCACCATGCCCCTCCTCGCTTTATAGCCCCTCCCAGCACCTCCTCTCCGAATTCCCTCACTACTACCCTCCACCAGTGCCCCTCATCGCTCCATAGCCCCTCCCGCTACCTCCTCCTCGGATTCTCCCACTGCCACCCTCCACCAGTGCCCCTCATCTCTCTGTAGCCCCTCCTCCTCATGACCTCTTCCTCAGATTCCCTCACTGCCACCCTCCACCAGTGCCCCTCATCGCTCCTTAGCCCCTCCCACTACCTCCTCCTCAGATTCCCTCACTGCCACCCTCCACCAAGACCCCTCATCTCTCTGTAGCCCCTCCCACTACCTCCTCCTCTGATTCCCTCACTGCCACCCTCCACCAGTGCCCCTCATCTCTCCATAGCCCCTCTCACTACCTCCTCCTCAGACTCCCTCACTACCACCCTCCACCAGTGCCCCTAATCTCTCTGTAGTCCCTCCTCCTCATGACCTCTTCCTCGGATTCCCTCACTGCCACCCTCCACCAGAGCCCCTCCTCGCTCCATAGCCCCTCCCACTACCTCCTCCTCGGATTCCCTCACTGCCACCCTCCACCAGTGCCCCTCATCTCTCTGTAGCCCCTCCTCCCCATGACCTCTTCCTCAGATCCCCTCACTGTCACCCTCCACAAGTTCCCCTCATCTCCCCATAGCCCCTCCCCTTATGACCTCCTCCTCAAATTCCCTCACTGCCACCCTACACCAGTGCCCCTCATCTCTCTGTAGCCCCTCCCTCTCGTGAACTCCTCCTCAGACTCCCTCACTACCACCCCCCACCAGTGCCCCTAATCTCTCTGTAGCCCAACCTCCTCATGACCTCTTCCTCAGATTCCCTCACTGCCACCCTCCACCAGTGCCCCTCCTCGCTCCTTAGCCCCTCCCAGTACCTCCTCCCCAAATTCCAACACTGCTACCCTCCACCAGTGCCCCTCATCGCTCCATAGCCCCTCCCACTACCTCCTCCTCGGATTTCCCTCACTGCCACCCTCCACCAGTGCCCCTCATCTCTCTGTAGCCCCTCCTCCTCATGATCTCTTCCTCGGATTCTCTCACTGCCACCCTCCACCAGTGCCCCTCCTCGCTCCTTAGCCCCTCCCACTACCTCCTCCTCGGATTCCCTCACTGCCACCCTCCACCAGTGCCTCTCATCTCTCTGTAGCCTCTCCTCCTCATGACCTCTGCCTCTGATTCCCTCACTGCCACCCTCCACCAGTGCCCCTCATCTTTCTGTAGCCCCTCCCACTTCCTCCTCCTCAGATTCCCTCACTTCCACCCTCCAACAGTGCCCCTCATCTTTACGTAGCACCTCTCTCATATACATTTCATTTGTTGTATAGCGCTACTCGTAGTGTAGGGTGTCACAGCACTTCACATCACGCACACATTATACAGAGACAATAAATCATACAATTATGTAAATCAGTCTACAGGAAATGTCACGTAAGCCAATGAGGACTACCAGGTGTAGTAATCACATATCATCCATACTGGAGGGCAGTATGTTTTAACCCGTCGTCGCGAGCACTACCTCGATAGTGCTGCGCACGTCCGTTGGCTGACGCTGCCCCGCCCACTCAATGGAATGCCCCGCACCGCGGCGGAATTGCCGCCGCAGTAAAGGGGTTAAGAGGGTTAGGCCTGGAGAAGCACAACCTTAGGATTTAAAGAGTATTCCATGGGGGTCAGCTTTACTGATAAAAATGTATATCTGCCCAAACAAACTCCTTTTAGCAACATTAGAATAATGAAAGACTGGGAAAGTTCTAACTATATCATAAAACAAAAAAGCGAAGTTCTAACTATACCATTCATGTATGTATGCAGCTCTTTGATGACAGTTCATTGGTCACTGTCCTATGTTAGGATTGTAACTTCTGAACTGCAAGTAACACATGGATCTCTGTCACAAACCCATTGAGCTATCCACATAAAATACAGTTCATCTGCATTTAAAAACTACTAACAGACAAATGATTGCTTTCCAGCAGGATCATTACCAGCGTTATCTGGGCATTTTGTATTGTCTTATTGTTGCCCTGCATCAGCCATGATAATGATAAAAACTGTTTAAATGAAACACACGAAGTATGTGTCCTGCTGGGCCTGTGCAGATTTTAAAAAGAAAAAAAACGTAACACATTCTTTTACCTACTCCATTAGTCAAACTTTGTGTCACAGCTTGATGTGATAAGCCGCTGCAGGGGTCTGAAAAGGTGAATAGTAATAAACAACCGTCTTTTTTCCTGCTGCTCAGAAAATTGCAGACAGGCAGTTACCATGAAATTATTACGACATGGCCTTCCGGCAACAGGCAGAGATGTTACCTTCGTGGTTGTGGCACACAAAGCATTCAGAACAGAGGTATTCTATTTGTGGGTTAAATTCTGACCTGCAGACGCACACACATGGTTATTTCATGAAAACATTCAAGATGAACCACCTGATGAGTATTTTCCATATGTGGACTTAGAAGTCCCATGACCTTACCAAGAGCACATGAATTGGTTTAAAGGCCCCTAGCCCATACATCAGAACGTGTGAGACTCGGTCCGGTCAGTAGAGAAGGACCGACATGGCCAGTCTTAGCATCATACATGCTGCATCCAGAGGTTGCTGCCCTAACATTAGCAGGAATGGGCAAATTTACAGAGATGTACTAAATATTTACAGGAATCTAACACAATACGTAATGAGAACATTAACAGTCCAACCTGTGGAGACCTCTCAGGGTACACAACCACACCTGGTTACATTCAGTATAAGTGCAAACCCTAAATGCGATTATGGGAAAGGTCCCCACCAGCCAGGAGCAAATTGTGTTCTGAATAGCACAAAAAAACAGCACAGCTTGAAGCAGTCTTTCCCCATATGGGCCCACAGGCGAAAAACAGAATACTGTCAATTTACTCCCCAGTTAGAAAATTGCGCTACTTGAGGTACAGTCTTCGCTGCCGTAGATCTGGGAATGAAAGTGATGGTCAATTTTGCCTAGGGATCTACCATTATGTTGAGTAATATAAAAGGGGCGGCAGCAGCGGTGGTTATATGCCAGCACCTGAGGGAATTCACTCCCGCACAGCAGTAGAGCGAATTACCTAAAACGATCGAAGATACATATGCCTCTCTAGGCAGAGATAATCTGGGAGCCAAACCTGGGAAAGCAATAGTTAAGAGTAGCTCTGAAAGAGATAACACCAAGCAAGCACCCGATTCTTCAAAGATGAAATGGGATAATAAACAAAAAAAATAAGCAAATCAAAACACAGTCATAGGGGTGCTCCTCCACAGGATCATACCAAATGAAAATATAATCTGAGAAACCATGACAATATTAAAAAAACAGATAGGCATCAGGATACTGATACAAGTTCCTCTTGTTCCTTTCAGGATCAGTCTGAAAAATGGTCGGAGAAAGAGACAAACTATCAGAGCACAGATCAGAAGAGCGAGTCAAGCCAGAAAGGGAGACACATCATACTTCAGATTACATCATTAAATAGGAAGACAAACAAAAGACTTCAAATCCCCAATTTATAAAAGGATTTAAACTCAGAAATGCCCCAGCTACTGGGGACTCTGCTTCTGAACGGGGAATGGGCAGTGACAATGCTGGATAGTGCTGCAGAAGTTATCATAGCTCGCCAGAACCTAATGGACTTTCTGGGGATAGTAGCGCTGAAAGAGCATATCACTGTGGAAATACCTGATACAAGGGTAAGCGCCCCACATTGTTTATATGAAATAACGCTCCAAATGGAGGGGGACATACCCATGAAAGTAAGGGGTCTCTTTTGGGAGAACCTTACCTATTATTACAACATTCTCTTGGCCGAAAATAATTGGCAACCTGAATGCGTAACGGATTGCCCAATAGAAGAAGTCTTTTTACCCTCTACCTCCAGAATCAGTTAAAAATTCATACATGCAGGAGTGGACGTTTGCTCCTACACTTTACTGCAATCATGTTGGGTGGGATTATGAGTCACCTCATCATGAAATCCCATTAAAATCAATTCCTCAACCACAGAGACAATACCTTATTAAACATGAGTCAAAGAAACCAGTCAGGGAGAACTTAGATCAACTTGAGTATCAGTGTGTGATTTAGAATTGCACCTCCCCTATGAATAATCCCTTGTTTCCCGTAATGAAACCCAGTAATTCACATAGTCTAGATTTAGATTATAGACATTTAAATGCATACACATGCACATTTGCATTACAGAATGTGCACAGTGCCACACTAATGAATAACATTGTGAGGAAGAAATACAAAACTACACTAGACATCTCAAATGGATTTATCTGCCAAAGCATAGCACCTGGAAGCAGGTTTTTGACTGCATTTTCAGCGCTGGGCTCTCAATGCCATATTTGTCACTAGCCCTAGGGGTATAAGAACAATCCAGGGTTGTTTTCAGCCGGAGTAACAGAGTTACTTCAAAATTTTGATGAAGAGGCATTGTCCTATGTAGATGATTTCTATCTGACGGACGATAAATTAATGGAACACTTGGTCAGAGTGAACCACATAATTCATGGGTTAGCTCATCTGGGTTCCAAATTCAATTAAAAAAAACCTAAAATTGCCCACCTAAGTGTTTCTATTTTTAGGGTACAAGTTGTCATGTGACGGCAAAAGCCTGGTGACACATTTTATAGTAGAATGTGCACTACTCCAACCTCAAACAACTCTGAAAACACTACCATCCATTTTACGATTTTTTAATTTTGGCAGGATTTACATTTTGAATTATGCAGAAAGGGTAAATCCTTTGAACAACTTAATTAGACCTGATTTTTCAGTGCACCCTTGGACACAGGAACATACTGATATTTTCCTTTCCGTACAAGCTGACATGCTAGCTTCAAGGCATTTACACACCTCACCTGGTGATCCGCGTGGTCGCTGGACCAAACAGGTACACCTACATTACTTTTAATGAAGGTGATACAGTACCTATTGCATACAATTCACATTTGTACACAAAAGCTTAAATGCGTTTTGCACCAACAGAAAAAATACTCACAGCAGTACAGACTGCTGTAGTGAGAGAGAGCACTAGCACAGGGGAAACGCATAATTATTGTAACCCTGGTACCGACCTTGGAGGCGTTATGAAGGCTTGTATTCCAAATGCTAAAGCAATGCATTCCTGATGGATTCAATGGCTAACTCTCTCACTCCAACAGATGCATATTATAGATTTGATTTTACATTACAAACACAAGCATTCCTCTACCGAATGAAGTAATGCCTCTAGATCGATATGAATGTATCATTCATACCGATGGATCTTCCCAGTTGGCCGTAGGAATGAAGCAGCAATATTCCGCGGCATGTACAATTGTAAAAGGGAGCATGCAGAATGGAAAGTTTCTTCCTGGAAAAACACACTCACAGTCGCTATGAGACTGTACGGCACAGCTGGTGGAACTAAAAGCCCTGATACTGGCACTACAAAATACGGATCACGAATTCCCCACACTCATAGTGTGTGATTTCTTTTACTGTGTCCAGTCCTATAATGAATATTTACATTATTGTGTCCAGAATGGATTTAGGGATGCCAAAGGTTGCACAGTAAAGCACAAGATGGTCTGGGAACAAGTGGTGAAGAGGAAAGAAGGCCTGCCACTGGCTCATGTTATTCAAACATTGAGCCATCAACGTGTTGGTGTTCACGTTGAATGGAATTCTAAGGCAGATGAGGCCGCCGGGCAATAGTGCATACTGCTGCCGTTGCTGCAATAACACGCTCTAGCACTAGGATAAACGGAGCAACTATAATAGCTGTCAATGCCACGTGCAACAGCTCAGCCCGGCCATAATGCTTTCCACTCAAGTATTCCTACAAATTAGATGTGCCAAACATTCTGTATACTCAAATTCCAGGAGTGGGGATAGAGAAATATCAAACACTGATCGCAGATTGGGATTGATACTAGCTGCACGTGAGGGGATCACTGCTACAGTTTCACTACTAAAGCAGTGCTATTGGTGGCCAGGCCGTAGGAAGCAGACCAAGGACTTTGTCTTCAAATGCAGCATCTGCCAGCAGATGAAAGGCTCTACTGTAGCACGTCCACCACAAACACCTTTATTGATCTCAGACAAACATCTCGCATGTGTCTACTTGGATCACTGCTGCCCCTTACACTCTGACAGGACTTACAAGTACATCTTGGTGGCAGTGAATTCTTGTTCTAGATTCCTGTGGGTTTGGCCCCAGCACTTGGCCGATGCTTGAAATTTTATAAAGGATTTGTGAGTCTTTATCAGAACACACGCAATTGGCACACTACATTCTGACCAGGGCCTGGTGTTTAGCTCCCGGGCTTACAAAGAAGCCATGGGAAGTTTGGGTGTGGCCTTGTGGTACTCCTTCCCCTAATATCCTGAGTGAAATTCGGTAGTCAAGAGGAAAACTCATGACTTAAAGCAGTTTTTACTGCAAGGGTATTAGGCTTGGGTGGTAGTTGGGTCAATCACATATATGGTGTCAAGAGGGCACTTAACAACATGACAAGAAAATCCCTGGGGGTGGGTTTACACCTTCTCCTGTAAACTCCTGTTCAGGGTAAGAATGTGGATATCCAACCTCAATAGTATTAGCACAGTGGCGGCTGAAACACTGTTTTACCTCAATGATCGTTTGGATGTTTTACAGGACCTAAAAGAATACAGAGCTTTACAGAGCAGCGTACAAGTAAAACGCACCACCACTGGGGTAGTGAAAATGGTAACAGCAAGTCCTGCCTCGTTCCCGTAGATTGGGGACCTAGTCAGAGATAAAATAGTGGACAAGAAAGAATTGTGGCCGTCTTACAGAGTGCCTGTGCCTGTCCTAGCTTCGAAGGAACCAGAACTGTACTTCTTCAGCCTCTTGCTGGCCGTCAAGACAAAATGTTTGTCTCAACTGATCTGATTAAACCACACTTTGTGGCCGATTCTCAACAGTAGGTCACTTGGGCTCCTGCATAGCCCCCGCACTCCTCTCACTACCGTACAGGAAGTTCAGATGGAAGCTTTAATAATGACTAAAGACTCCACTTTCCAAAGAGAAGCTGTCAACGAAAATGAGATGATGATTCTCCCTGTTGAAACAACTAGAACTATACAGTCAAGAAGTACAGAAATTTTAATTCGAAAAATTGACAACATCTGTCAACATGCCACAAATTGAGTCATCTCCCAGTTCTACAAAACCTGATGAGAATAGACTGGACGGCGTCTGGCTACTTTGTGCATAATGATGATTTTTTTTCAGATCCAAGTGAACCTGAGCTGCCGACACCGCTTCTTTCTTTCAAGCTTCGAGTTTATGATTTCTATCTTTGGCTGAAAAAGACTTACTTCGTTGTACCTTTGATACATCTATGGATTACAATTGGCTTACTTTTCCTGGTATTATGGATTGGTTTGATAACTGTCTTTTTTCTACTTCTGAATGGACACTTTCTCCCAGAATGCTCTGCAGTCAAACACGTGAACTTGGTTCTAAAACCACATGCATCAGACTTGTCCCTGGTGAACATTACAACTGTTCCATTTCCTGAAGGTTTGTATGGGACATGGTATCGTATGATGTGTATGGTCCTACTGAACATTTGCAAATTCCATATTTGTTCAAAATTTCTTTAAATGATATCATCACCTCTAGCACTTTCTCTGATGATTGGAACATTGAATCTGTGCATATTTTGCTTTCAGATTTAGAGCTGCATTTTCTAATAATGAATTGCATCACGCCACATCCAACTTTGGCGACTTGTTCTGCTAGCAACATTATGGTCATCATTGTTTCCATAAAGATAGTATCCCATTTGCTGTTTATAATTACAGCCAATGGGAACACTGCACAACACCACCAAAAGGTAGTTCAAAAACATTTGCACAAAAGTACGCACATTTTTCTGGTTTTGACACATCAGACCCTGCCTCTTATTTCTATAGGCATATACCTACACCTGTGAAGAAGAATATGCAAACAAATAATAAGCTGATTTACTCTGCTTCCTTCATTTTTCCCCTGTCAAAACAGGGTTTTGACTTTTGGAAAGACACAATAGACACAAAGTCTATATGGGGAACAAGCGATTGGCAGGCTCAGGGACAAGACGCCTTATTCAGAGCATGCCTTATACATCATGAAATGATTTTCCTGAATGAAGCAGTGCAACAGGCTTCCTGTGTTGCTTTAGCTAAGGATAACGTTTTGAACACACCTGGTATTCCCACATTTGCACGTTTTGAACATTGGCAACAAGACACAAAACACAGTGAGGAAAAGCTAGAAGCCATGCTCCGTAATGGATCATACAATACATTAGACCCTGATCCTCAATGGATCATATAATACATCAGACCCCGATCAGCAGGGTTGGTTGCTTTGGCCTCTAGAGACAAATAAATGTCAATCTAGATTCCTGGGTAATACAGGAGGGTTCAAGATCAACAGGCCATGACATCATATAGTGTTGGGAAGTTTTGCGTAGATTGGCTAAAGACCTCAAAACTTTCCCAGGTGAGACAACACTTGTCCCTTCTTTCTGATGACCTGGATCTCAGGGATTTTTTACTAGGTCCCAGAAACCCATGTCAAAAGCGCATCTTGTATGGTACAGGGATGTGGAATTCCTATAGCCCGACTCCCAGGACATATTGTTTGCGGTCAAGGCCAACAAGTTTTCATGTGTATTTTGTCCTTGGGACAAGTAGACCCAACCCTCTGCAGCACAAACCCTTTGGGTGCCAGGTTGCAGTACCACAGTATGGATCGGGGAAGGGCACTGTCTGGAGTTAAGTTAATATTTTTGTTCATATGTTAATGCTGTTAAAACTTGTATTTATTTTTCATTGATTGAAAGCCTTTATTAGGGTGAGCAATTAAGTAAATGTTGTAAGCTCTGACTGCACTACTGCCAGTGGTTCCACTATAAGAATGTGTACACACATTTTCAAAGTTTAGCAGCATGAGTCTATGTATAATGCTCCCAAAATGCTCTCTGATTTGATGCAAATATTTGCAGCAGCTTCAAAGCAAGATTGATGATTCTTTGCTTTTAAAATAAAATGTTCATAAAAAAATGAAAGTAGGAAAGAAAACCTTTTGCTAAACTACTGTAAAATTTCAGGTACCATTTCTTTTGTAGCATCATTTAGTAACATGTGTTGATGCATGCTAGTATTCCCCAAAAATATTCATAATGGAAGATTCAGATTTTCCATAGCTAGGGTAAGTAGAAAATCATGATTTTATTAAAGACACGGACGCTGATATTATGCACGCATAGCTCTTTAATTGCCAACTCACAGCAGCAACTACACAACAATGTAAAAAACTTAGAATAGGAATCTATTAGTGTTCTAAAGGCTACTTACTTCCCTATGCGGCAGCCATCTTCCTTCTTTTTGATGTAAACAACTTCGATATTTCAAATACTTAGAAAAACCAAAATCCAACAAAGCATTTTGTAGAAAGACAAATTCAGAGAATTATTCCTCTTCCTTCTCCCTCAATTACTTTTTATAGTCTCCTCCTGAAAAGAAAACATAGACAAATTTTAGGGTAGAAAATCAGGGAGGGATAATATCAGCCTCCGTGTCTTTAATAAAATCCTGATTGTCTACCCACCCTAGGTGTGGAAATTCAAAATTGTTTGGCAAGGCACAGAGGCCAATATTTTGCATGTTCAAAGCCAAACCATAATATTCCTTACTGAAGAATCCACAGGTTTAAAATAAACAAAATTAAATGCTGCATTTCATGACCAATCTGCTGCGGCCAAACTCCCATTTAACCCCTTCCATGCTGATGACGTACCCCAGCCGTCATGCACTACGGTGCTCGTGTGCTCATGACGGCTGGGGTTCATCACGGCCCGCCCCTGTTCGTGTTGTTTACAGCACACCAGGGGAATTGCGGCCGCATGGAAGGGGTTAACCCACCCCCTAGAAGAACTGCTTTTGAAGCCATCGCTCTTCTGTGGAAGGAGCCCCAAGTTTATTCAAATCTATACCTGCCTTCCCCATAACTTCTTTGACCCAGCGGATTAAAGTAGGGGTGGACACAGCCGTATGTGGGCTACTAAAGGAAATTAACAATTGAGGTTTTGAGCTGCTTCTCAGATTCTCAGTCCTTCTCTCATACTCATGTAAGCATCTCACAACACATAGCTTCCTACATTCATCTAAATTAGGGTAAAATATTGTTCTAGACTTGGTTTTGGTTCTCCTTGTGATGTAAAAGCACACCCCCTCTGGTACAGACCTACGTCCGGAAAAATTAAGAGCCCTAACGTCTGATACTCTTCTAAAGGATACAAGACACAACAGCATAACCAACTTCAAAAACAATTTCCTAAGGTTCAAGAATTAATTCTCAGTCCAACTAACTAGTTCTCTAAGAACAAGATCCACATCCCACAAGGAAGAATATCTAGGACCCGGGGGTACTTTAATCCTTATACTTGTCAATAGTCTTTTCACAACATCATGTTGAGCCACAGGTAAGCTATCAATCAATTCGTGCCCTGCTGAAATTGCCGATCTACCAACATTAACTGTACTATAAGACCTACTCTCGAGGAAGATTTCTGTCAAAAATCTCACTACCTCTACCAGAGGAGCTGATATGGGATCCAAACTCCTCGAGGTACTCCACCGAAACCATCTCCCCCAGGCCAGATTGTACTCCTTTGATGTTTGTGGAGAACATGACTCCCTAATGAGTTTTGAAGCCTCCGGTGATAATCCTGACACCTGCCAGACTCTCCAAAATTAACCACGCCATCAGCCTTAATTGGGCCAGCAGAACTAACTTGTGATTTTTGCCTGAAGCATCGAATAATAAGGCTAGGATGTTCGGAAGAAGAAGTTGGTCGGCAATCATCATTTCCATTGCCTCCGGATACCAAACTTGGGATGTCCAAAATGGGCTTAGAAATACAATTGATGCTGATTCCCTTCTTACTTTCAGAAGAACCCTCTGAATTAACGAAAAAGGCAGGAAGGCATAACCCCTTAAATTCCCCCAGTGTTGCAAAAATGCATCCACTGCCTCCGCCTCTGGGTCTAATCTCCAACTGAAGAATTTGGGAAGTTGAGCATTTACCCTATTTGCAAACAGATCTATCCCAAATGGACCACAATAGGAACTTATTGATGAGAACACCTCCCTGTTCAACCTCCAGTCGCTGAAATCCCTCAACTGTCTGGAATTCCAGTCCGCCACAGTGTTGTTTACTCCCAGCAAGTATAGTGCCTGAATCATAATGTTTCTTCCTAGACAGAAATGCCAAAACTCCTTTGCCAAGTCCGCTAGGGCCTTTGAACGTGGATCCCCAGTTTGTTTACACATCTTACAGCTGAAATGTTGTCCATCCTCAAAAGGACACAACACCTTACATGATCCTTGATAAAACTCTTCACTGCAAAGGAGCCAGCCAACAGCTCCAGGTATTTGATGTGCATCTCCCTTTCCTGACTTGTCCATTTCCCCATGTTGTCACGGAACCGCACCCTGCTCCCCAACCTTGAAAGCTGGCGTGACTAAGTCCGGTGTCTGTCCGAAAATTGTCCTTCTTTTCCATGCCTCTAGATTCTCCTGTCACCACCCTAATTCTTCCCTCGTTTCTGAGTGTGTCTGAACTTAGTTTGAGTATCTCAACCCTCTGTTTAAATATATAATCTTTAATCTCTGTAATACACGATAATGTAGAGGAGCTGGGAAAACTGCTTGGAATGGAAGCAGAGAGGAGGCCAAAGATCCTCGCTATCTGTCTCAGTGTTAACCACTCGCTTTCTAAGTCCCTCCGGAGGTACTGGATTTTTCGGAACCGATACTATTACAATAACCGAGCGGTGTCAGGGCAACACCCAAAGACCCCGGATTCCCCTGTCTTGGCAAACAGAGACACGGGATACTTCTTGATGACGTCAAAGACCAAAGTTTATTGGTTGCAACCAGGGACAGAGGTCTACGAAGTACACACGGGTATTTCAACAGAGACTGCACCACTTCAATGAATGAAACTCGGTCTTTTATGCCGAAAATTACGCCTCTGGCAACATCACAGTTTACATTTGGTGCATACAAACTGACCAATGAACAAGTAGCATTTCAAAAAGTAACGAATGACGACAGTCAAAGTTAATCTCACTTTCCGTTGTCCAGCCCACCAAAATGATCGCACACATGCTTAGTTTCCTGTTCGATCAGGCCGGACAAACCCATCATAAAACCTTCAACCCAGATCGATGAACATGTCGTAAAGGAAAGGCAGAAACAGATGGAAAGGAGATAGAGGAGTGGGAACGGTGTGCCATAAAGTCGGGCACGTCCTGCTCTTTGATCTTTATCAGACCAGCTGCTGAACAAGGAACTGGCTCAGCGGGATTCGCCCCAGGCGAGGAGTCAGTTCGGCCAGGTCAACCAGAAGTCAGCTAAGGCGTACTTGTCAAGGACTCGTTCGGCCACAGTCATCGGGCCTATGTTAGGGCAACCACACAAGATGGCTGCCACATACAAAATGGAACCCAAGGGTTCAGACTAAATCCTCAAATGCAGAGTGTTCTCCTATATCGATTCATAGGAAAACACTCAGAAACGCTACACTCGCCATTTGCGGTCTGTCGAGACCAAAATCGTCCATTTCTGACGATCTTTATAAATCGGGTTTCGGAATTATCGAACCCAATTCGGGACCACGGAACCACAGAACCTCCTTTTGCCCTATCATAGGCAATAAACCCAGACCCATTTTAATCTGAATCCGGATCTATGTTCATCAGGTCATCGATATGCTGCTGTAGCATCATCTTATTACTATGCATCTCTCTCCGGACAGGTTTCCGTACGCACAAAGTAGCACAAAGGCCACAAATAGCCGGAGCACACTGTACACAGAGACAGAACATGAACAGAATCGCTAAGACCATCCCAATGACCATCAGAATCTTCCAACCCCAAGTGGATATCAATCCCCATAACCATCGCATCAAAGACCAATCTCCTTTGTCCAGATGGACAGAATCGGAGATTTTGTGCAATTTGCAAATGGCCTGGAGGACAGACGGAGCGTTGTCTGGAATAAAAACACAGCAGCTTGATTGAATCAATCTACAAACTCCACCTCGATCTGCTAGAATAACGTCTAGGGCAACTCTATTCTGAAGTGTCATAAGTCTATCCGACTGGAGCTCAGCAGTCAGGTTACCAAGGGCACCAGCAGTCTCCACTATGGTGGACTCGACCACTCTCGTAAGCTGATGAATATTCCTACTGTTAGCTATAGGTCCCCAAAACGGCAGAAAACCCTTAACGAAATCTCCCAATTCCTGACCTGCAGTGTCTTCTTGGCTAAAGACACCTCTCGCAATTCTCGTCTTGTGGTAATCTGCTGCAGCTGTAAAAGTGGGGGGTAACAGAAAGGAAACAAAACATGTGCCCGAGAAGTCGGAGGGCAACCATGTATACGCTTTGTCATAGCAAACAAAGTAGGTACCCTTAGCAGCTAAGAACGCTGGGGAAGACTGAGACGGAAACACGTAAGTCTCAGCGCAAACGCTCTTCCCTAACTGAGCCTTCGGATTCTTACCGTTGCCCTGCAGACAATAGTAGCCTTTATGGGGCACTATCCAGATCGGTAGAGGACTTTTCGCTCGCTGGTTAATACTCAGACTAACTCCATATCCAGTAACGTTCCAACCACTATATGGTTGCCTCTCATCTTTCGGAATAGTCTCTACTGCATTAGTCCCTTTAATCATATCGACTATGCCTCTAGCTATAGGACTATTCTTCGGTGAACGTAAGGGGTCAACACTGTGGGCATATATGAACATGGTTCTGTAAGCTCGGATCGAACCATTCAAACTAAAGGGCAAGACCAAATAAGGAATACCTTTATCGGTTGTATGAGGCATCAAACCACAAATCCAGCAGTTTGTTGTATTGATCACTAACTGATGCTGGTGCAAAAGCTGTATGAAAGAATTATTAGAAAATTCCTTACGTCTGACTACCTCATATTCAGGCAAAGGGTGGAAAGAATGAGAAGAAATAGTAGGTGAAGGTGTAGGTTGCACAGTGGAATTAGACGTCATTTTAAAAACAAATGCTACATAACCAACTTTGAAAATTACGAAACTCAATAGCAAAAATATGCATGGTATCAAAAAACATTTCTTCAACATTATTTTGCATATACGTTTTCTAAAAGTCAGTGTCTGCACAGGTCTCTCCAACTCAAAGAAATCCATCCTAAACTAAGGGTGCTGCCCGCGGTGGTTGGTTGATTCTGCTTGAGAGTGCCTCTGCTGCACCCAGGAAGACTGCCTCGGACCAACAGAACCCTAGACCTAGTGTCTCAGGCTTACACTCCCAAGACTGGTAGCAACCGCGACCCTAGCAGCAAGAACCGGATGGCAGTTCAGAAAAACAAAAATACGTAGATCCTTGGTGGAGAGTTAACCTGCAAACAGTAAAAAAATCAACTTTATTAATCTTTATTAGTCCTTAATTCTCGATCTCCAATTGTATCGATTTCTCCCAGGTAGTTCTTGATCGGCAAACAAAAGATGAGGCTCGGTAGTGTCCAATCGCTCTGCAGGAGATATTGATGCTTGCAAAAGTCGATCACTTTCCTGTTCTGAGTTAGTTCCAATCAAGCGAGCATCACTGAACGGTACAAACTTCGGGATTGTCTCGGTCTCAGAATCTGCGAGACCATCCTGGACCCATTGGTCATAAGGCAAAGGCAAGGGTGCTTTCTTCGTGTGGGAGCCGTGAATCCAATGGCGCTTCCCACGCACCCGTACAGCAGATCTCGTGGATAGTAGGACTTGGAAGGGTCCCGTGCAGCGGGGCTGCTCGTTCTTCGTACGCTGGAAATTTCTGATAAACACCCAGGCACCAGGTTCAATTGCGTGGCCTGGATCTTCTGTAGCTTGTGGAAGAGTGTCATATACCTGTTGGCGTAAAACACTCATTTTAGTTGTCAATTCACGCAAATAGTCAAGCAAAACAGGGTATTCGAGGTCACTAAACCTCGTCGGTCTTGGTACGCCCCAAACATTTGCCGGGTGACCAAACACTACTTCATATGGACTAAAACCCATTCTCGAGTGTACAGTCATTCGGGTGGACAAAAGTGCTAATGGTAAAGCATCTGGCCATTGTAAACCAGTGCTCTCTTGAATTTTGGCCAACTTAAGCTTAAGTGTGCCATTATAGCACTCAACTAAACCAGCTGATTGGGGATGATTTGCAGAGTGGAATTTCTGCCTAATCCCGAGACCATCACACACTCTCTTCATCACTTGACCCACAAACTCACTTCCGTTATCACTCCAAATGATTCTCGGCAAACCAAACCTCGGGAAAAACTCTTTTATCAAAACTTTTGCTGTGGACAAAGCAGTGTTGTCCTTAAGGGGGTAAGCTTCTACCCATCTAGAAAAAAGGCAAACAACCACTAACACATACTTTAAGTTGTTGCATCTTTCCATATGGATAAAATCTAGCTGCAAAGCCTCGAACGGATACGTAGGAGGAGCAAAATGACCAGCTGGTGTTGGAGTTCCCTTACCAGGATTATGCATCAAACACACCATACAGTTCTTGACTAAATTCTCTGCACATCTGGGAATCCCTACATTCTGCCAAACCGGAGCCAACAACTTGCAAATCCCTTTCACACTAATGTGTGCTAATCCATGTGCCATTGTAACAACTGGAAGCACATACGCGTTAGGCAACAACCATCTCTGATGTTCGGACAAATCAGTCCAACAACCATTCGAATCCAACCTACCCTTACTCTCTCTCCATTCATCCAACTCTTTCTCTGTAGCCTCACTCTGAATAGCTTTCACGCTCTCAATAGTGTCTTCGCACATACTCTTCTCTGGAACCCATCTCGCTGGACCCACAACATACATTCGACTCGTCACATTCCTAGCAGTTTCTTTCGCAACTTCATCCGCAAACGCATTACCACGACCAACATCATCCGTAACCTTTCTATGGGCACTGCATTTCACGATCGCTATTTGCAAAGGTAGCGTAAGAGATTCAAGAAGTTCATTCACCAATTGTCCAAGCTTGATTTTTCGTCCCATGCGATGTCAGAAATCCACGTTCACGCCACAATCGTCCAAAACTATGAGCCACACCAAACGCATACTGACTATCTGTATACACATTCACTCGTTTCCCTTTCGCCAACACACATGCTCTCGTAAGTGCAATCAGTTCAGCCGCTTGTGCGGAATTGTGTGGGATACGTGCAGCTTCGACAACTGTATATAAAGTCGTCACAGCATATGCTGCAGTGGTATCGCCATTTGGTAATTTAAAACACGAACCATCAACCCACAAGGCATCATCACAGACAGGAAGAGGAGTATCCCTTAAATCTATTCTCCCTTTCGTCTCTTCTTCAGTTCTCAGAAAACAATCGTGTTGCTCTTCGCTAGCATCGTCTGTCTCAAGCGAAATCGGCAACAATGTAGCCGGGTTTAGAGTATTGCACCTCTTGATGTGCACATAGCTCGCTAACAACGTAAGCTCATACCCTGACAACCGAGCACTAGTCAAGTGTTGTGTCTTCGTACGATTCAACAAGGTATCCACTGCATGTGGAACCATGACCACTAACGTATTATCCATAACTAAACCAGCAGACTGTCGAATCGAAACAGCCCCTGCTGCTGTTGCTCTCAAACAACTCGGCAGCGCTCTAGCTACAGGGTCTAAAGTCGACTAAAAGTACGCACATGGGCGTTGCTTTCCGCCAAATTGTTGAGTCTGGACCGATAATGCACATCCCTCTCTCTCATGGACATACAATGTGAAAGGCTTGCTGTAGTCGGGAGTACCCAACACAGGAGCTGAACACAACGCATTTCGTAATTCAGAGAAACTCTTTTGGCATTCCTCAGTCCAAGGAATAGGATTTGGAGTATCCTTAACTGTAAGAGCTATCAAAGGCTTCGCTAGAAGAGAAAAATTTGGGATCCACTGTCTACAGTACGACGTAATACCCCAAAACGCACGTACTTCTCTCTGTGTCGTAGGGGCACTCATTCTCGCAATAGTCTGGATTCTTTCTGGTGTCAGTTTCCGTCCCTCCTTCGATAAGAGGTGACTTAAATAGGTTACTTCTTGGCGACAGAATTGTAATTTAGAGAGAGAACTTTGTGATGGCAATCAGACAAATGAGACAACAAGGACACAGTGGCATCCTTACATATGTCTTCAGTATCGGCAGCGACCAACAAATCGTCAACATACTGGATAAGGGCTGCACCTTCAGGTAAAGCTAACAAGTCAAGTTGCGTCTTCAGAGCTTGACTGTAAATCGATGGACTCTCGCAATAGCCTTGAGGAGCGCCCTTAAAGCGGAAACTTCGTCCTCCTAAAGAGAATCCAAAAATATCTCTACTCTCTATGGCAATCGGGATGCTGAAGAAAGCAGTCTTCAAATCGATCACCGAAAACCAAGTAGCAGAAGCTGGAATCAATGTCAATAATGCAGTAATGTCGGGTACAACAGGGAATTGTGGAACAACAATTTTGTTCACTTCACAAAGGTCGATAACAAACCTATATACAGGAGGCTGTGAAGAATCAGTTCTCTTCAGAACAGGCAAAACCGGACTATTACACACATTACCTCGAGTCTCTTCAATGACACCTTTGTCAATCAGATCATAAATGATCGCCAAAAGTGCTCGTTCACCATCACTCGAAATACGATATTGTGGAATGCGCGGTAACTGTGCATTCGCCTTCAACGTCACAACATATGAGGGAATGTCTAACAGGCCCACATCATTTGGACCCGTAGCCCATAACGAATCTGGTAACGAAGACAATTCAGGTGGGAGGCAATCTTTTGAAACATATATTGGAGAAATCACATTCTCACCCAAAGTAAGATGTACTCCTGACGGAGAACAGTACAAAGTCGCATATAATCTCTTCAACAAGTCAAGGCCTAGTAAGTTCTCATTACAACCTGTTGTCAAAAGAAGGGGTGCTTCAAACCTACGAGGACCAACAGAAAGAGGCAATGGAACAGAAATCGGATTCGTAACGGGGGCGCCAGAAAAACCTATAGAAACATTATTAAAGCCAGACAAAGGTGCGCCAGGGAGCTTAGAATGCATAATAGAACTCTTCGTAGCACCAGTGTCTAGCAGAAAACGTTCTGACACACCTGATGCAATCACTTCAACGTAAGGTCCACTCTGATCTACCGGAACTGAAACAACTCCCTCTCTTTGTCTATGGCTGTCCTAACAATCATTACCTTGCTCTCCATTGCCTTCAACATAGTAATCATCTACGTAGTACTGTGTAGATCTACCGGACGAATTCTGCTGTTGGTCAAAACTGTTCATTGAATTCTGCGGAGGCAAAGGGCGTGCGTTTTGTCCGCGAACTCTACCTCTAGGCGCTTGTTGAGCACCTCTACCTCTAACACCAGGAGCACTATTTGCACGTTGCAATAGAACCGGACAACTGTTCTTATAATGGCCTTCTTCTCTACAATATGCACACTGATTAGGCCCATACTGAATACGCTGTTGAGGAGTCTCGTCTCTCTGCGAGTTCCTCGAATACTGTTGAGGCTGCTGATAATCACGCTGATTATTAACACGGGGTGGATAAGCTTGTTGTAGAAGAACTTTAGTCTTCAATTCCTTAGTCTTCTTATCCGCTCTCTCTAACTCATCCTTACGCCTATTCTCGTAATACTGAGCCATAGCAAGAATTTGCGCCGAAGTGGAAACAGGCCAAGCACTCTCGGTAGCCATATCCTGACCACTATGGTCAACGAACGTTTCCTCGAAACGCGAGAAAAAGTCCGAAACAGACTCATCTTTCTTCTGCTTACAAGCAGACAATTTGTCCCAATTAACACGGACCTCAGGCATCAAAGTTTTCATGAAAGTGATAATTCTACCAGGAAGTTCAGCAATAACAGGCTTAGCACCTCCAACTTGTCTATTGTTTGCCGCAACCAGATTCACCCACGATTCACCCAATTCATTATCATGATCTGTATGTCGAATGACATTCCAGATGGGCTGTGGAACAACATTCCCAAATAGCATGTCTATGTCCGCCAAATTCATAACACACGAACTCACAGTTTGCGTAAGTTCTTTATAATATCCTGCCGGATTCTTCCGCGGATCTGGCAAAGTCTGCTTAAGCGCTAGAACTTCTGCACGTTTCCATGGTACATGTACCCATACACGCTGAAAGTGCACTTGAACAGGTGGATGAGCATTTGCATCAGCAGGTCTCCATACCGGAGGAACCTCTCGCATCGGATATTGACGCGCATGTCTCCTAACTGACGAATCTGTCTCAAACAGCCGTTCAGTAGGAACATCGCTATGCAGCGACAATAATGGCGATACCGCTTTCTCGACATCATGTAGACTCACAATCGTTCCTTTAGCAAATTCAGAACGTAAGCGGGACAATTCTACAGGAACTCTACCCAATTCGTCCATCCATTGTTCATGGAGGAACGCACACATAAGCTCAAAAACATAACGCTGCTTTGGTGCTTCCCATTGTCGGAAAACATCCATAATACCTTCTAGATCATACTGGGACTTATACGTCACCCATCTACGTGCCATATGGTCCAAAACCACTCGCTCATCTGTATAGGGCAATTGGCTACGCAACTGTCTACGCTCATTCACAGGAGACATACCCATTTGTCCCAACCAAGGAGTTAGAAAATTAGAAAAGGCAGCGGTCATCCGCTGTCTAGGAGAAGGAGTAGTCGGAAGGACAAGAGGAGACGAAGCAGTAGTAGTAGGATCCATAGTCTGAACAGGCATAGCGACAGTAGTAGCAGGAAGAGGCAAAGTTGGCAACCCTTGAGAAGGTTGCCCATAAGGAACAACAGCCAACGAAGGAGCTGGCTGTGGAGGAAGAACAGGAGGCAAAGCAATAGGTGCTTGCGCGGCCACAACCGGTGGTGGTGGTGCCGTAGCATTCTGCACATAAGGTGGAGGTGAATTTAGCAAATGCGACATTAAAGGGTCTTTCACAAGATCCTTCTCGTCTTTCTGCTCTTTAGACGGCAAGACTGGGTAGCATCTGTCTACCGCTAACTTCCTCACTCTAAGCATCTGCTCACTTTCTTTCTCTACTTCATCATCTCTGTATGCAATGGCAGCTTGCACCATTGACATACCCTTCCTATTTTTCTTCGCTAACTTAATCTCTTTCTGTTTGGCTTCTTTGCGCCATATGCGGAAAGAGTCAAACATCGCCGGTCGGGCTTTCCTCTTAAACAATTTCACTTCGAGGTTATCTAAGACTTCTGTCTCGAAACTACCATAACGGGGCCACTGTAGGACACCGTCATTCTTCGTATATTTTACCCAAATCTCATTATAGCTAATAGGACCCACACCATGTTTCACGTATAGGTCGTATGTAGGAGTTCCGATCGGAGGAACCGGACACGAATCCTCTAACCGGGAATCCCTCAAAGTACCACAACTGAACAAATTCCTAAGACTGCTAAAACCAGGCATCTTGCTCACTAGTCTAGCTTCAAACAACAAGGGCAATCTAAAATCGATAAGCTCGTGAATACACGAATCCCTTGGCTTTGGGGCCTGCAGGTACCAAATCAAAGCTATCCACTAAGGATACAAAACAAACTAAGGACTAGGAGACGCTCCATTTATACTTAACTGAGTTGTCGATGGCGTCACCAGAAGACCCGTCAATCGTCTCGCTCTACAAACGTCTAAGGCTCCAAAACAGGGCGACAGTCAGGGCAGCAGTCCTTCGTAGCCGTCGGGACGCGGGAAACCTCGCAGCAAAGACCTTCGGAACCACGTCGACATACAGGGGTCGCTGAAGTGGCTGGCTGTCCTCTGGAATTTTCACACGAAGCTCCTCACGAACCTCTGGCTTGGACCGGTACCGCTGAAGTCGCCCCACTTTGGGCGCCAATTGAGGTACTGTGTTTTTCGGAACCGATACTATTACAATAACCCAGCGCTGTCAGGGCAACACCCAAAGACCCCGGATTCCCCTGTCTTGGCAAACAGAGACACGGGATACTTCTTGATGATGTCAAAGACCAAAGTTTATTGGTTGCAACCAGGGACAGAGGTCTATGAAGTACACACGGGTAGTTCGACAGAGACTGCACCACTTCAATGAACGAAACTCGGTCTTTTATGACGAAAATTACGCCTCTGGCAACATCACAATTTACATTTGGTGCATACAAACTGACCAATGAACAAGTAGCATTTCAAAAGGTAACGAATGATGACAGTCAAAGTTAATCCCACTTTCCGTTGTCCAGCCCACCAAAACGATCGCACACATGCTTAGTTTCCTGTTCGATCAGGCCGGACAAACCCATCATAAAACCTTCAACCCAGATCGATGAACATGTCATAATGGAAAGGCAGAAACAGATGGAAAGGAGATAGAGGAGTGGGAACGGTGTGCCATAAAGTCGGGCACGTCCTGCTCTTTGATCTTTATCAGACCAGCTGCTGAACAAGGAACTGGCTCAGCGGGATTCGCCCCAGGCGAGGAGTCAGTTCGGCCAGGTCAACCAGAAGTCAGCTAAGGCGTACGTGTCAAGGACTCGTTCGGCCACAGTCATCGGGCCTATGTTAGGGCAACCACACAAGATGGCTGCCACATACAAAATGGAACCCAAGGGTTCAGACTAAATCCTCAAATGCAGAGTGTTCTCCTATATCGATTCATACGAAAACACTCAGACACGCTACACTCGCCATTTGCGGTCTGTAGAGACCAAAATCGTCCATTTCCGACGATCTTTATAAATCGGGTTTCGGAACTATCGAACCCAATTCGGGACCACGGAACCACACTCCACACCTCTCTGTTGATCTTCCTCACACGTTCTCCATGGGCATCTTCAATACACAGTTGAAGGTATAAAACCGAAAACCTAAAAACACAGTGTCCTGTCTTGGTTCTAAGCAAGACTTCTTCCTGTTCACCACAAAGCCTAAGTCTTCTATTACTCGAACAGCCAGAGTTGTTTGGTCGTGAGCTGGATCCCTGCTTTATGACATAATAGTAATGTTGTCTAAATAGATTATCAGCCTCACCCCTCTTGTGCGTAACCAAGCTACTACCGGTCTCGTCACCTTTGTAAAGCACCAGGGAGCTGAGGTTAAACCGAAGGGAAGGCTTTTGAATCTCCACATGCTTCCTTTCCATTGGAACTTCAAGAGATCCCTCTGACTCAGACAAACAGGAACCATCAGGTAAGCGTCATAAATCCAAATGGGTGTGGAGAAGCGTGGCTCAGTGGTTAGAGGCGGCAGACCCGGAAGCTGAGATCGACCGTGGACCAGGGTTCGATTCCCCGCCTCGGCGGGTCTCGGGCTCAAAATTCCACGGAAAAGACAATTCTCGCTCTGGTGCCTACTCAACTCACGGGGTCACACTCTGCGACTCTGGGCAATAGCTTGCTTAATCTCCACTACGGCCCCTCGCGGCGGGATGCCTGGCTTTCACCTTGTGGACACCCTGCCGTGGTTTCTCACAGGGGAATACCAGGACGGGTTCCCTAAGCAAGCGCCGGGACGCTTACGGGCAGCTGTGCGCTTTACAAGTCCAGCACATTTACATTTACATTTACATTTAACCAATCTCCTTTTCTTAGTCGGTCCCTCAGCATGTGTATTCTTTCCATCTTGAAATGATTGTATTCTACCCATTCGATTAATTCTTTGAGATTTATCACAGGTCTCATGCCATTGTCTTTCTTTTCTTCTAGAAACAGATTGCTTACAAACCCTGTAGATCAGAGGTCTTCAAACATTTGTAGGTTGAGCCCCCCAGCTGAATTTTTTTAGATGTTGGGCCCCTCCACCAACAGACAGAAATTTCTGGAATCTGGTACACTACATAATCTTTGATGGGGCACGACATGCCCATACTTGCGTACAGTGGCGCAACTAGACCCGAACTTCGGGGGGCTAACACTCCCATCCAGGGCTGGCCCTAGCACTGGACGCACATAGTGCAACGGTCTGTTTTGGCCCCCATTTTCTCCTTCTCCCTGAATTTCCTCACTACCACTCACCAACAATGCACCCCATCTCTCTATAGCACCTTTCTGGCAAACATTTCATTTTTTTTATAGCGCTACTCAGTTTACCCACACTCAGTTCTTTGATCTGCATGGTACACATTCTTTATAGCAGGCGCATTAACCCTCTGCACTTTTTGGGTGGTAGGAGTGCCCATGTGGTTGCACGGTGAGTTATGCGACAGTGTGAGAGAAGGGTAAGAGGAGTGAATGCAGGGTGAGTGAGGTGACCATATGTATTTAGGTGCGGATGTCAGTGCAGAGTGGGACAAATGAATGTATGGTTAGTGATGGTCTTATTTGAGTGAGTATGCATATTGAGCAGAAAGGGAGACATGTGAGTGAAGTGTTTCATGAGTGCAGGGTGAGTAGTGTGCTTGTGTGACTGCAGGGTGTGGTACAGGGTGAACAGCACAAGTGCATTGTGGGTGAGCGGGTGATCAGTGTGAGTGCCTGGTGATCAGTATGAGTGCATTGTGATCGCTGTGAGTGCAGGGTGAGTGGGTGATCAGTGTGAGTGACTGGTGATCAGTGTGAGTGCATTGTGATCGCTGTGAGTGCGGGGTGAGAGGGTGAATGGTGTTAGCGCATGGTGATCAGTGTGAGTGCATTGTGATCGCAATGAGTGCAGGGTGAATGGTGTGAGTGCAGGGTGAATGGTGTGAGTGCAGGGTGAATGGTGGGAGTGCAAGGTGAATAGTGTGAGTGCAGGGTGAATGGTGTGAGTGCATGGTGATCAGTGCAAGTGCATTGTGATCGATGTGAGTGCAGGGTGATCAGTGTGAGTGCATTGTGATCGCTGAGAGTGCAGGGTGATCAGTGTGAGTGCATTGTGATCGCTGTGAGTGCAGGGTGAGAGGGTGAATGGTGTGAGTGCAGGGTGATCAGTGTGAGTGCAGGGTGATCAGTGTGAGTGCAGAGTTATCAGTGTGAGTGCAGGGTGATCGCTGTGAGTGCAGGGTGATCGCTGTGAGTGCAGGGTGATCAGTGTGAGTGCATTGTGATCGCTGAGAGTGCAGGGTGATCAGTGTGAGTGCAGTGTGATCAGTGTGAGTGCAGTGTGATCAGTGTGAGTGCAGGGTGATCAGTGTGAGTGCAGGGTGATCAGTGTGAGTGCAGGGTGATCAGTGTGAGTACAGGATGATCAGTGTGAGTGAAGGGTGATCAGTGTGAGTGCAGGGTGATCAGTGTGAGTGCAGGGTGATCGCTGTGAGTGCAGGGTGATCAGTGTGAGTGCAGGGTGATCAGTGTGAGTGCAGGGTGATCAGTGTGAGTGCAGGGTGATCAGTGTGAGTGCAGGGTGATCAGTGTGAGTGCAGGGTGATCGGTGTGATTGCAGGGTGATCGGTGTGAGTGCAGGGTGAATGGTGTGAGTGCAGGGTGAATGGTGTGAGTGCAGGGTGAATGGTGTTATTGCAGGGTGATTGGTGTGAGTGAATGGTGATCAGTGTGAGTGCATTGTGATCGCTGTGAGTGCAGGGTGATCAGTGTGAGTGCATTGTGATCGCTGAGAGTGCAGGGTGATCAGTGTGATCAGTGTGAGTGCATTGTGATTGCTGTGAGTGCAGGGTGAGAGGGTGAATGGTGTGAGTGCAGGGTGAATGGTGTGAGTGCAGGGTGAATGGTGTGAGTGCATGGTGATCAGTGTGAGTGCATGGAGATCACTGTGCGTGCAGGGTGAGCATGAGAGTGAAGGGCTAGAATGAGAGCGAGTTGTCTGAATGCAGGGTGCATTCCCAGACACTTGAACTAACTCAGCAGGTTATTGACGGCAGCATAGGGTTTCAGATAAGTTTAACTATTGCTATTATGGCATTAACCAGGGATCAGGGTGGATGAAATAAATGTGCTGATCTTCCAACAAACTTCCAGTTTTATGGTTAGGGTTGCCAGCTCATTATTTTGATGGCCCAGTTGGTACAAAATAACAGTCACCTGAAGCTGTATTGTCAGCACTTGTCTGTGCATACTTTGAGCAGCAAATGTAAATAGTAGCACTTTTAATTGTGTTCTATAGCTGCCTGAATGGTGCATGACTGATAATAAAATGGAACAAAGTCAGAAACATCACATTACAAATGTTTATTTATAAGCATACTTGGTATCCAGACAAGCAGGCTGTTTAAAAAACACATGGCTCATTTTTCTGTTGGTAACTTGAAGCCTTTGGGTGTTGCAGCGCCTGCCTGTGTAAATGTAAAAGAAACTTTGTCCCCTTTCTACTAAGAGCTTCCTCCCTGGACGGGGTTAAACTGGTAAAGCTGAAATGCTTCAGCAGTTTTGGGAGGCAGGATGTCTGCTTTGCTAAAACTGAAAGCAAGTAAAGACCGTCCTGCGTCCTTTCAGCTGCAGTGGGAGGCAAGGAGTCTCCTCTGCTTTGAAATCAAACGCAAAGGAACAGGACTGTCTGTTCGTTTTTTTAGCAGAGGAGACCCTGCCACCCACTGCAGCTGAAGCATCCAAGCTCTACCAATTAGCCCCCTCCTGGGAAGGTTAACTGTTAGCTCTTAACGTGACAAAAGCACATGGCCTACCTTATCTATTTCCCCTCCCTCCCCCCTCCAGCCCTCAGTTACGGGAGAATTCCCATTTGAACTTGTGACACCTTCTTCGTGTGGAGTACGCGCCCCCCCTGAGATGGTGTTGCGGCCCCCTTGGGGGGCGCGCCTCATAGTTTGAAGAACTCTGCTGTAGATGAATTGTCTGATTTCTCTATTGCTCCCTTCTCTTCTAAGTCTTGAACCTCCTTTTCTTTTATTTCCTCTTCCTTTTTTGAGAATATCAAAGGGGTTGGCCTTCTCATCTGTACTAGAGTATCCACAAAATCTATCTTGTACCCAATTACTGTTTGTACTACCCAAGGATCGGAGGTTATCTCTCTCCACCTGTCAAAAATATGCCACCCAAGTTTCCCTGAATAGACGGAAGGTTGCTTCCCAAGTATACCTTGTCTTGGTCTTCTATCTCCTCTGAAATTTCCTCTTCCTCTTTGTCTCTGAGGGTAGAAGCTAGGTGAGAAGCTCCCTGAAGATTAGAAACCTCTGGGTCTATAACAATGCGGGAAGGAATTTCGCGTAACTGCAAAGCATCGGCCGGGCAATCAACGCTGCATTCTCCTGGCCATTCCAAAAATCTTCTTTATATCTTTCTGAACCTTTTATAGTAAATTAAGGGCCCCTGCATATCGGGCCATTTCTTACACAAATTCTTCCGCATAAAGGAAGCCCAGGTTTATAAAGAAAATCTTTTGCTAAACTTCTGTAAAATGTCAGGTACCATTTCTGTGCAGCATCATTTAGTAACATGTGTTGATGCATGCTAGTATTTCCCAAAAATATTAATAATAGAAAATCAGTCTAACCGGTTTCGTTAAGAATTTGGGAAACGAAAATAAACAAGTATTGGCAAAGCCATTAGGTCTGAAATTGGTGGTCATCTTTTAAGTTATGTTTATAGTTGAGGCGTAAATCTCTGATGTGCTCCTTATTGCGAGGTTTAGTTCCTATTGCTATCTTCTGGTTATGTAGAGCCCGGGTGCAGCTCTTGTTGAACCATCCTGTGTGTGTCTGTTTCCTGGCTTTATGCTTCTTTGTAAGGAGTCCTTCTATGAATATATTAATCTTAAGGAAGTTGGAGATCAGGGAAAATTGAATCCGCCTCCTCGCTTAAACAGTGATCTATTTCCTGTTTACAATGCGTGATAACTTCCTTTTGTATTTTATTTGGATCAACAGCTGCCGACTTTAACCTCGTACCGTTTGATTTTATGGGGACAATATCAGTAATACAATTTGATGTATTTAATTGTCTATTCCCCCAGCATAACAGGGCTAAAGAAATGCTGTTATGGTCACTGACCACCTGTTCCGTAATCCATAATTTTTTATAATCGCTATTACATAATAACAGAACATGGTCTATAGTTGTAGATACGCCCCTACCAGTGAAAGTTGGACATATAATATTATTCTTATTCTTATTCCTGGTGCAGGTTAAAAGTTCAAGATCATATTTAGATAACATGGAGTTTAATGCTGTACCATATTCACCATGGGGGGAAGTGCAAAAAATGTACATTTTCATCTGGGGTATAGCCCTTTTTGAAGCCACAGGCTTTTGTGTGGGCAAGTGGACACATTTGAACATTGAAATCTCCCAACCAGGGGATAGTCAATTGTCTATTTGGCACTGACAATGCCCTATCTATTTCCTTTTCTACATCATAAATAGCACCCCCTCTATTATTGCTAAAATTATTATTATAAAAGTTAATAAGGGGCAAATCTTTTCCCCTGTTAAATCTAAGTCTCACTAACTGGCAGTTAGGGTTATAGTTATACAACTAATGATTTTACATTCGACTAATTTATTGGAAACAAGTATCAAAAGACCGCCCTTTGCCCTGCCTGAGGTAGAGTCAACCGCTTGGATCCAGTTTGTGGTATAACCCTCAACAAAGACTGGGTCTTTATGCCAGGTCTCCTGTGAACAAATTACATCATATTTTGATGCAATAAGATCTTTCCAAAATGGTGTGTTTAATTTGCTGGTAAGACCTGCTATGTTCCATGTCAGGAATGTGTAACCTTCATGGGCATTAACTGTATGGCCTTCATGATGGTTAACTGTATTAAACATGTCAATTGGGTGTACATTAGCCGAGCCCTCATTGTATGTAGATACTGATATTGAAATCTAATTTTCTACTGACCCCCCTGTATTTAATGATGGTAAGATATTTCCAGAGGTTGCAACAAAGTTAGGTTTGAATACGTTGCGATCTTTTGGGACCCCTAGAAGAAATCTATTTCAGGCTATCCTTTCCTACTCCTTCATAGCCTATTGTGGGCCTACTACCAGTTGGATCTAATGTTAATAGTGTTCCCTCCTTCGACATGAGTCAGTCATTGTCCTCCATGGAACTTAATAGCTGAAATCTGTTAAAAATAGGAATACTTGGGTGTAAAAATGGCGCTGGTGAGAGGAGTGTCTGGTACTTAGTTTTAGGGTTGCAGATGGTACCACCTTGGTCATACTTCATCATGAGGTGTCTATAAAAATATCCTTGTGGCAAGAGGGTTGTATTATATTCCCATTGGGATGGTGGAGGAGCATTTGCTAAGGTGTCCTTGCCCAGATTGGAGATTTAAAATTGATAATAATGCAGTCTCCCTCAAATTTTTTCTTGAGGGGACCAATCCATCGCACCCGTTGTGTTAGTAATATCTGATTTGCACCCGTCAACGGGAAGCCACATTTCTCAGACAAACAATGTATTGTTTTATTTTTGAGTGCTGCGTGATTTTCCCGATGTTCTTTCCCTAATTTAGGCACATTCACCAAGACCGCCACATAAGGCCCACACTCAGGTGGTAGATTAGTGAATGGAGGTACTATATTAATGTTAGCTGGAGTGGTGTTTGTGTTACCCAATTCGTGTAAAACTGGTACAGGGGGATTTCCATTCTCTACCTCTATTACTTCCCTCTGATCCTTTTCACATTGATATACAACAGCGTGCTTATCCTGTACCTGTTGGGGATTTTCTCTGGGTTCTTTCATGTGAGTTTGGTTCCCATTATGTAACCTCCCATTGTGTTGTTTATTTGTACTAATTGTGGGTATGTTATCACCGCTGTCGATGTTCAATATGGGACCCTCTCCGTTTTCACACTCACCCAAATTGCCTTTCTCTATTTTGGCATAAATTTTCTCAAGACACCCACTAAGTTTGTGCACCTCTTTGGCTATATTCAAATTTAAATTCAAATTCAAAACAAGCTTTATTCGATTTTCAAGTTAAAATCATAAAAGCATGGTATAACATTAAATACATTTTATCTTTTTTTTAAAAAAGGACAAGATACAATCCATAATATTCAGAACAAGCTTGATCAAACATTTCTTATAAAAGAACATCATGATTTAACGCATAAAAACTTATGTAAAAAGGAAGTCATTAATAGTTGGTACTTTAGGGTAGGATAAAAAGACTTTACATGATGTTCCTGAATTTAATGACAAGCTTTCTCTAACTGTTGTAATTTCACATATGCTGATCTACAAGTTCGAATCCCCCATGCTTTGAGGACAGGTATCAAAAAGGCCCTTCGTGGTCCCGGGTAAAATTTGCAGAACAGCACGCAATGTATGTTTGATTGCTTTGAGGTGTCGTTGCAAGGGCAAGTTAGACTTTCCGTAGACCAATCATTACAGGTAGGGAAGGTAACTAAACGGAAAAAAGTGCCTAATCTAAGGTGGGTCAGCAACGTGCGGGCATTGGGGCTTAAGGCTAGGGTGAGATAATGTTGTAGGCCCTCGCGGTGAGTAATTTCCTGGTATCTGAGAACGGTGTATTTCTTTTTCTCAAGATTCCATCTGACTCTTACTAGATGGGCAGAAACCATCTTTTTCAAAGAGCCTCTCGATATCCCCTCCAAACTAGATGGCTTTTCAAAGAACTCTGGGTGACCTATCTCCGTGAGGGTGTTTCTCACATAAGATAACCATCTAATGTTGGCTACCCCGTCCAATGCGAGACAATCAGTTATTAAGTCACTATTGAAAGTAGTCTCCTTAGTAACCCAGACCTTGTGCCACAACAATATGGGGGCGATCCTGATGGTGTCACAAATATATGGGATTCCTGCTTCAATGTGTGTCATGTAAGTTGATGTAAATTTAGAAACGCCCAGTAGGTGGCAAATAAACTGGTTCTCACCACATTGTACGGTCTGAGCGTTTTCTACCCCCTATAACCGTGCACCATATGTGGCTGTAGATACACATTTAGCATTGTAAATGTGTATCAATTCCTTGACTGGTTTCCCGACTATTTTAGCGGAGAAATTTCTCAAGGCACCGATGATCTGTATGAAAGCTAATTTTCTGGCAGCTACTGCTGCGTGCCAGCTGCCCCTCCTATCGAAGGTTACGCCCAGATAGCAAAACCTATCTGTTGTTTCAATTTTGTGGCCTTCTAGGAATATTGGGCAAGACACCCTCTTTAACCCTGGACCACAGGACATTGTGTAAGTTTTAGAAATATTCACTTTTAAACCTCTGTCCCTCATAAAGGTAGTAAATTTGACCACAGCCCTCTGTAGTCCTAGCATAGTCTGTGACATTATCGCTGCGTCGTCGGCATATAGTAATAATGGCACAGATGTCCCATTTATGGAGGGGTAATCATATTGTGAATCTTTTAAATATTGTCCGATGGAATTGACATATATGGTAAACAACAGGGGTGCTAATATGCACCCCTGCCTGACCCCCCTCAAAATGGGAAATTTATCTGAGCACTCCCCCTGGCGTCCAAACCTCACTCTAGCTCCTGCAACCTTATATAATTCTTTAATAAAGGTTACGATTTGACCGTCTATGCCCAAGTCAGAAAGGGTTTTCCATAATAGCTCATAATCCACGCAGTCAAAAGCGGAAGATAAATCAACAAAGGTGATGTAAAGTTTTCCGCTCTTGGCCTGGGTGTATTTGGAGATGAGTAGGGCCAAGTTCAGGCACTGTTCCACAGTCCCTTTCCCTGATCTGAAACCATACTGCAAGTTAGAGATAGCCTGATTTTCTTCCTCCCAGATTTGAATCCTATTTAGGATGATTCTGCCGGCCACCTTCATCAGTGCATCTTGGAGCAATATTGGCCTATAGCAGGTGGGGTCATTTCTATTGCCTTTTTTAAAGATTGGCACAACGATGGCGTCAGGCCAAGATTAAATGAACCCGCACTGGTTGGCCTTGTTTAACACGTTCGTGAGCAAAGGGGCCCAGAGATCTATCGCTGCCTTCTAGGCGTAGATCGGAACGCCATCGGGGCCAGGTGCCTTGCCATATGAACTTTCTTTAATGGCTTTAGTGACCTTGTGGCAGCTAAAAGTTATGTCTAGGGGGAATGTGATTGGATGGTTAAGATCACTGGGACTGGGTGTAATAAGATCACTGGAATTCGGTGTAATGTTGTTAGGAGTGTTCATACTATGTCCGCTGATCGGTCTATTGTAAAGGTGTTTGAAATGGGTCACCCAGGTGTCTCCTGTTATTGCTACATCTACAAGGTCCTCAACTCTGCTTTGCAGATATGGGGCGTTTACCACTTTCCAGAAGGCCGTGTTATCTCTCAGTTGAGAGGCCTCACGTAAGGACGCCCAGGCCTCCTTCTTTAAAGTGGCTTTCCTGGTCTTAATAGTCATTTTATATGTCCTTCTGGCTTTGCGGATTAGATCAGGATTTTTAGGTGTACTCTGCAAGACCTTCTTTAAAAGTTTTAGTGCCTTAGTGCACTTACTATCGAACCACCCATGTGCTTTATTTGCGACACGTTTATGTTCTCTAAACAATAGATTTTTTACCGCTAATTGGATTTTTGAGAAAGAAGCCATTACTTTAACTGGTTACTCATCGTGTGCCAGACATACCCAAATATCATCCAGGGATGACGATATTCATTTTTTCAGGAACCCAGCAGGCTTAACCTTCTCCCATTTAATGACATAACCGTTTTTAGCGGCCAGTTTGATCTTTGGGGTATAAAGGAAATTACCCTTTGTTATTCGTGTCTCCCCCCAAATTTTTACTGTGAAAGAAATGGGGTAGTGGTCACTAAGTAGGACCGAACCTGTTTCCCATGTACTCACAAATCCTGCGTGATCTGAGGACATTAAAGTAAAATCAATTACGGAATTTCTCCCTCATCCGTTATAGGTCGGTTGGAAAGGGACGTTCAGGATGCATAGCTCGTTTACGAAGGACAAATTAAGGTGGAAGGAGATATCATTAATGATGTTAACTAATTTTGTGTGAACAAAGTGAGTAGGGCTATCTTCCCTATGGTCGGCGAGGCCACAGTGGCCAGTTGCATGTTGGGGGCAGACAGTGCAATTAAAATCACTGACCCAGATTATCACCTTCTCTCTTGTTGTCTGGTCTCTTAAGGATGTTAAGCTAGTCATGAACTTATGAATAGTGGACTCTGTCATGTTAGGAGGCACATTGTTATAGAAATGTACTAAAATAATGTTATGTGAATGGCCCCATCTAAACATCAATACCTGATAAAACGCAGTGCTCAAAAACGTATGGACTTTTATGTCTCCTGTCGTTGCGACATAAATGCAGAGGCCTCCTTTGTTTCTGCCCTGTACACTAACCAAGGCTGGTGTGTGAAAGGTTTGGAAACCTATAATGTGGAGTTCCTCTATCGTCCATGTTTCCTGCAAACATACGATGCTGTGCTCCGTGACAACATCTAGCCATGACTGCTGGGAAACCTTAGTTGACAGACCCGCTACGTTCCAAGAAAGGAGGCTATAAAAAGGATTACTCCACTTAGCGCATGTATTCTTAAAAGGGGGACTTTCTCTAGTTCTAATTTCCTTTGATGGAACACGGTCAGTAGGAGCCAGGGGGACAGTTAAGAGAGGGCTATCAACCCCAAGGGGTTGATATGTATCTGCTACTTCTTCGGCTTTTCCACCACTATGTCACTGCTTAAAACAGTTGCATTTGGAACATGTTGATCCTCTATGATACCGAGGGTGTCCTCCCTCATATTCTGATATGACACTATAGTTAACGGTGTTGTTGATGTTGCTACATGTTCCCCCGGGGAGTTCCTGGCTATATTATATATTCTATTGTGCAGTGGCCTAAGCAAGAGTACCAACTTATCAAAAATGGCTTCTATGTTCATGGTTTTGAAAACAACATTAGAATCCAGGTCTTTGTTTGTAGCTGCTATGCTGCCACGAGTAGGGTATATTTTATCTCTCTTTGCCTTGGTAGTTCCCTGGCCAATTAGTTTTTTCTTAGTACCTATGGCCTTTGGCGGCGGGGTGGGAGATATAATGGGTAAGGTAGCCGATATAGATAATGTGGGTGTTTTTGAGATACGCAAATGATCTTCTTTAATATCATTTACATCATCAGCTTGACTAATTACATTTTCCACTATAAGGGGTGACCCTATATTGGTAGCATCTTCTATGTTTACCAAATTGAAATCTTCCCTAGATTTGTCTCCAAACACTACATTTGAGCCCATAGATAATCGTCTCTCTGTCCGATCAATTTCCTCTGACAAAACACTTACTGCTTTAACTAAATATGTGTCCAAGGTATTACATGTGTTATCCATCAAGTTCTTGTTTCCCCGTTTTCTTGCCATTTTTAGATATCACCAGTTAATATACCACAGATCAGGCCAAAAGTTACAAGGGGTATCTCATACAAAATAAATGTTCAGGTATTGAGGAAAATGTACCTCCAAGTAGTTCAAGACAATACCTTCCAGCAGTTGTATCAGCCCATTAGAAACATTAGAGGGGTGGCCCAGCCCAGCCCCCTTCAGCCCCTGACGGCCACAGACAGCCCGCCCTTTATCTGGGCTTAGCCTTGCGCCCGCCTGTGCGCGTCCCGCGGGAGGTATTCCGCATTCTTGTAGCGCCTCCAGGCGCGGCTGGAGCGTCAGATGTGCGCCGGTCCCCGGGTCAGCTGGGAGATGTAGTCCCCGGCGGGAAAGATGGAGTTTAGCGCGGCCGTTGCCCTCACAGCAGGGGTGTCGCTGGGGGAGACGCTGTGAGTGCGGCCGTTGCCCTCACGGCCTCCTTGTCACTGCCGCCCGTTCTGCCTCTGCCCACGGAGCACGCTCGGCGCTCCGTGGTCTTGTAGCGCCTCCAGGCGCGGCGGGAGCGTCAGAGGTGCGCCGGTTCCCGGGGCAGCTGGGAGATGTAGTCCCCCGGCGGGAAAGATGGAGTTTAGCGCTGCCGTTGCCCTCACGGCGGGGTGTCGCTGGGGTAGACGCTGTGAGTGCGGCCATTGCCCTCACGGCCTCCTTGTCACTCAGTTGAGTCAAGTACAAAGTACAAAGTAGTTTATTGTGTTGAATATTTAAAATCTTACAATATTACACATCTAAAAGAAAAACCGTAAAAGCTATGTTCATGTATAAAAACACTTAAAATATCAGTGCATTGGCTTTGTAGTCAGTTAAATATTTAAATAATTTCAGCTCCTAGTTTCCTTTTAACTATCATTAGGAACTTTACAAACATAGCATTTAAAATGATATCATTCGAGTGCAGGCACTTAATCAGGGCCTGCCTGCATGTCCTTATGCCTTGTGCCTTGAAAGGAAACTTAAGCAATGTTTTTCTCTCCTGCAAGAGTTCAGGGCAAGTACACAGAAGATGAAGAATATCCTCCTCACCACTATTGCACAGTCTACATTGCGTTTGGGTTACCGATCTCTTCCACGGTGGAAGGTGACACAGGCCGGGCATTATTCCAAATCTGGCTTTAAAGAGCAACTGTTTGTTTTTTTCCGTCCAGGGTGTTACCAGATATTGTTGAATTTTCTTCTTTTTATAACCGTTAATTATCGCCCAAGCTTGTTTTCTCTTAGTAAGGATCGCTTTATCGTTTAGAATCAATAGGTGGTTTGCAGTTTTATTAATTATTTTCTTAAACGATGTCTTGATTATATTATTTTCCCATATCGACGTGACCGTAAAATCCTTTATTGCTTCTCTAAGATAGAGCACTGCAGTGGAGTTAGTGTTGTTATTTAGTTCTCTCCATAATAGGTGCGATATTTCATTTTGGTGGTCAGTTTTTATTTGTTTCCAAACTTTTATAAAATGGCCTTGCCTTGCATAGTGTTGATTAGTTAGTCCAAACTCCAACCTTACTTGGGCTGGGGAGGCGTTCCCGGGAAGATGAAATAGGGCTCGGTATGCTCTGGTTATGATTTGTTTAGAGTTTCAGTATCCTTACCCATTACCGCTTCACTACCATATGTGATAGTTGGTAGGAGTCTTGCACCAATAATACTCAAAAGAGGGCCGTAGGTTAGACCGGAAAGTGACTTCTGGACAATTCTGAAAGCTGCAGTTAATGCGTTCACTTTTCTTTGGATATCCCTTTTTTTAAGTTGGAAGTTGCACTTTGCATCAAATAACACACCCAGGTATTTATATACCTCTACTTGCTCTAGCTCCGTCTTGTCCATGAACCATTGACTCTTGAGTTTTATCATATTATTTTTGGTAACTACCATGATCTTAGTCTTGATCTCGTTTATAACCATCCCATTATCCTTCGAGTACATGTGAGTCCGCCTAATTAGACGCTGTAGTCCCACTTTAGTGTGGCTCAAAAGTATGACATCGTCCATAATTGAGTCAGTTGTAGAGCGTCTGTCATGGACATGACTCTCTTATTGTAACATTCCTGGAGGCAGAATAAATCTCTTCAGACAAAACTCTGTTTTGCTTGAAGACTAGACCCTGTAGCGCTCTCTCTGTCTGGGATTTGATTGTATTTACAATGTATTTATGTGCCTGTTACAACACCAAAGAACCTGGGTACAGGGTGGCAAAACGATACAAAGACCATGGCATAGAAAGAACAATCGACAGCAGTAAATTCTCAATAATAAAAAATAGGAACATCTGGCGCATTGTGCTTCAGTGTCGGGAATATCGGATACTCTAGGTGGGCAAAGATAACTAAATTCCTTTTAGGATGAGTATGCGACAGAAAAGGGTGTGCGGTGCTGTCCCTCTGGGAAGATCCCTCCCTGCGTGTCAATGATCGTCTGCAGTCCCGATGGAATGAACGGTGTTTGCGCCTATATTTCACTCATTGGTGGGAAGTTTCCTCTTCTGGGGTTTTATGCGTCCGTTGTTCAATGAGGAGCTGGGATTACCGCACGTTTTACCTCATTCACCCCACATGTTATCGCGTTTACCGTACATTATCTTGTCCCTTGTACAATTTATATTCACCGCACATTTTATATGTTGTATCGCACATTTTATTTTATCGCGGTTTTGTCGCTAATAGTTCACTTGAAAATGAGACAAAGGGAAGAGGGACGTATCGTGCTGAGCACATTTCGCGAACGCAGACATTTTAAAATATCATTTTCGCGGATGTGCTGTATCGAATTCATAAGAGTCTTCTACGGGGGCGCCTTTTTTCACTTTACAAAGAAACGATTTCTGGAGTGGGCACCCTGTGCAGCAGTCGAGAAGGGCTTCTCGTTTGGAGCTGGCGTTTTCAAGGCGCTATTCTGGTCTCCTCGCGGGCTGTGTGATATCGGAGGCCGCCTGGCAGCAGGCAGAGTGGAGGACACATTAGACGCTGGCACGGGCCTGCCCTACACCAACTGTCCGAGGACAGCCGACGGTCATCGCACCCGTGTTAGGGATCCGGTTACCTTTAATACGTCCCCCGGAGCGCAGCCTCGGACTAATGGGTGTCTGTCACCAGCGGGCTCCCGTTAGCCCATGTGTGGCAGAGAGCGCTTCGAAGCGCTGAACTCCGGGCTCCGGTGAGCTAAGGCACGTGCGACACTCAAATTGGGAGTTCTATGACGCATCCAAAACAATGACGCATCCGGATACTTTAGATTATTTCGGGTTTGCGGAGGTTGGCAATTTCATGTTTTTTTGTTGTTGTTTTTTTAGTCATCAGTGATCTCCCGATCGGATTCTTCAGGATTTTTGATTTCGGGAGTTAGATGGCACCAGTGTCACTTCTCAAAAAAATAAACACAAACATGATGACATCTCAGTAGATGCTGGCGCATTTATGTGGCGAATAACACGGATACAGAAGCAGGCGGGGCAAATGACTTCAAAGGGGAATTACGCTGTTTTGTGGAATTTCTGCTCTTAGATCGTGCGTTTTCCCGGTTTTTCTAAACTCCCTTCCACCTCCACACCTGGTCACCTGCCACACCCGTGTTGTACAGTCATAAGATCAATGGTGTTTCGTACCTGTGAAACCACGTCACCTTCACCCAACGGAAACGAAATTGTGGTGTTAATTGGGGCCCCTGCCGCACACTCATGCACACGTGTTAGCGTGTTTTGCATAACCCGCTCAGTTATGCAGCCACCTTCGCCCGTGCTCTGCTTTGCGGTTAAGGTGTATAGGAACCACTGTCAGTACCACTGATTTAATACGCGCATTCAGTGGGTAGCTTTTAGGTGCAAATATTTCGCTTTAGAGATGCGTTATGGTTTATATATGGAGGAAGGCCCAACATAAACGGGAGAAGATAAAAACGAGAATGAGTTATTACGCAAATCTTTCTGAAAGCTTTGTCCGCTATTTTATTCGATTATTGGCATTTCGAAACCGGTCTCCGATAAGAGTGTCCGGTATCCTGGCCGGCTCAGGAGACTATGAGTGTGTGTGTTTGGGTGTCTGTGTGCTTATCTGTGGCCCCTTCTGGGTATGAGTGTGGGTCTGTGTGGGTTTCTGAGTACACTTCAAAAGACTATAGATATTTATGACTGCACCTCAGTGGGCTCCCCTGTGATTGTGTGTGTGGAGCTAGTTTTTGTTTAGGTTTTTGTATGTTTTGCTGTGTGTCAGAGAGAGTGTGTTCGGGCCTGCGTGGGCCTACTTGTGTGTGGCAATACCTACAATGACTGCCCCCGGGCCTGATAGGTCAACCTCGGCTGCGTCGTCCTATTGAAAACCGATGCTGCTGCAGCAGGTCACATGTCGCGTCGGCTCCCTTGGGGGTCTACGGACATCCTCCCGTCTGTCCCGTGCCTTCACTGACATACTTCAGGCTGAGCCCAGCACTGCCAGACCAGGCCTCCTGAGTGTCATCTGCTTTGGAATGTTCTCCTAGCAGAGTTAAAGAGCGTAAAGAAGTATGGGAAATATGATGGGTTTCAAGGGGGAGAGGTCAGCGAATTCGGGGTCAAGGCAGCAAGAACTAAGGGCATTTAGTGTAAAATTAAATCAGATTGGGCACGCCGTTCCCAATAGATCCCACCGACTTCAACTAGTGACTGCCAGGCGGGATTCGCGGATCTATCCACCTCTGGTTTCGGAAAGAGGGTGAACTAAATTTCTCACTTTTCACTGACAGTGTCTGTTAGAATTTTTTTTGTTCACAAATAGGTTTATTAAAAGGATAACCAGCCTTCGCTCAGGTGGGTCCGGTTCTTTGAAATGTGGCGAAGGTTCTTTTTTAACCGTAGCATCACATTCCTCTAAATCAGGATGTGTCATAAAAGTAAACAAAAGGACTGACTTCTGAAAGAAAGTGTTAAAATGAAACCTGTATGGATTGGCTTCTAATCCCTTTATCCGTCCCCGCGACCCCCTGCAGGCCGCGTGCGGTATTACAAGTTGATCCGCCGGAAGGAAGCAGGGTTCACCTGTTCCCGAGGTCAAGTAAACGTCCCCAAATAACATAGGTTTTTACATTTGGTGGTATTTTATTTAAAATACACCCACTAGAATTGGCATGAAACCTCGCAGCACCAAATATCATATTCATCTATTTTTTAAATGCCGACTTGACTTTTTGAAGAGAGTGGACACACACCTCGATTTGATGCAAAGCAGCAGACAAGTGCACAGACCGGGTACCACGGGGCCCAGGGAAGGCCTTTCCTTCAAAAACTTCGAATCACACGATTCGACCTGAAACCAGGGACCCCGGATTACGGCCGGAAATACAGAATAAAAATACCGGGGACCGCCAGGGCTTGGGAAGTTGCCAACGGACACACAAAAATGTGTTTATATTCTGGACTAAAAAAACACGTGAACCGCGTACTTAGGAATGCAGTGACGGGGGAACCAAAATTGGGAATGTTGCAGCAAAAATGTCAGCAAAACAAATTGTGCATTTCCTATGGTCTAACCCATTTATTCATCACAATAACATTACAACGATGTATGCACGTGCACAGGTAAACCCATAATCATAGACATACAGAAAAATAAATAAATGCCTATCTGTGTCCATACACACCTTCACTCACATATGAATATACATCTAAGCAATGGCAGTGAACACAAACATGGCTCAATAACACGGTGTTTAGCCACTGTACTAACAAACACATGTTTATCAATGATATTACCCCGGTGCAAATTCCTTGGTATTACTATAGCACGGTGAAAATGGAACCACAAAACCACCGCTTACAGCCTCATAGGTCGTGGTACAATTACTTTACCAAGAAAACAACTCCTCAAATATTCACAAGGACTCTTTCAGGCGATTTTACCTTATTGCCCAAATGTATCTCTTGTTTTTGGTTTAATATTTTTCACGCGCCACTTCCTTTACACGTGCCATGGCATAAAGCATATATGAAAGGGTTCAGCCTATAATAATCTATTTATTACCTTTTTTGCGTGAGGAGGGAATTGCACTGACCCATTCGCTTCCAGTTGAATAAAGGCCCTTTCCGCCCTCCATAATGTTAATAAATAGCATATTACATTCTGCACATCTGCATATGTAACTATTATTTATATACTCAGACATACCATACAGTCACTCATCTATTTTCCAATATATATATTTATAGGATTAAAGGCAGATGGGGTTTACAAATGTCAATTTTAGTGTATACATTTGGCAATCCGCGCACACTTTTGGACTGTTTCTATGTTTTATCTGAGATCTAATAATATTCTATTATAAGTGATGTATCCTCTTGATAAAATAGCTGCTTTACGGAAATGTTCAAATATTTTGAATTGGTTGTGTTGAAATTAGAGATGTTATAATGTATATTGTAGTTTAAAAGGCACTGTTAATATTCGCATTTAATAGTATTGATCTGGGCGCGGGAATACAATGAACGCAGGGTTTGACGTCCTAAACGGATTACACAGTAAAGACCACAGGCTCGAACAAAGTCATGGCCTGACGTGATGCCAACTTGCAGTAGTCTGGGTGGGCGCGTGCGGACTTGTGATGCTCGGCCCTGGCAGTGCCCATGTGGACTAGGTGGCATGTGTGCGCCACCACCGTGTGGTGGGTGAATGGACACCCCGTTCGGTCCCAGAGCCCGCACCTCCGGGGCTCTATCTATGTTTGCGTCGGTCCTGAGCAGAGATGCGTAGTTTTACACTACAGACGGGGGTGCGGGGAAACTGTCCAGTGCGCCGGTCCTCTGTCCAGTAAATCGGTATTTTTCACCGGCTTTGGTTCAAATGTATTTTCATCGTCAGTACTAGACAGCAGTAGTATCGGTCGGTATCACTGACAGCGGTAGGGGCGAGTTGCCCGCGCCGCCTTGCGCCCCTGTGTCCCCCGCATCTTAAAAGGGTTATTTTGCGCCAGTCGCGGTGCGCTTGCATTTTTACCGCCAGTACTAGACAGAAATCGTATTGTTTATGCTATTGACAGGAGCCGATGAGTTCCCTGCACGGCCTTGGTGATAACACCCCTTCATTAGACGTAGGGACACGTCTCCTGAAGGCGCATTTTCCGCCGGGGCGCGCGCGTGTATTTTTACCGCCGGCCGCCGGCACCGTCCGCGTGGTGTCCGCGGCCGCAGCTTGAAGAGCCGGCGGTATGTCAGCCGCGCACGCAGCTATGCACGAGTAATTTTATAAGTAACAAAGGCTCAGGCCTGGAATGGGGCCCTGTTATCCAATGTCACCCAGAAGCCCTGCCTCAGCAGCTCCGCCGGCCTGAAAGCCAACCCAAGGAGCGGCCTTTCCCTTTCCCAGGGCTCTCGGCTAAAGATAGCCGCCTCCGCCGCGCACAAGTCACCGCCATTTGCTGTTTGTGTAAAACCGATTACCAGACACAACTGTGAAGGAACTTGTTACTTTTATAGCCGCCGCACACAAACACATTTAGCCGCGTTTAGTTTTCCTTGTAAAAGGAGATTAGAGGTGCCCATTTAGGGGCTTGCCCGGGAGCCGTTGCTACATAATATGCCCCCGGTGGACGGGTCGGCGTTTGCTTTCAGTGTCAGATGATTTGAAGAGCCTTATTTATAAAGTTCACGCGACCCTCCTTCCTCCCCCTAGACAGCTTGTTTTATTTCCGTGTGGGCACGCAGAGGTGCACATGTTTACTTAGAAATGATATCTGCACTTCCAGAAACGTACTGAGCAATTAAAAAAAAAACTGTTCTTAGAAACCATATCTGCTGCTTAGGAAAATTAGTAGGCCTGCAATAAAAAAAAAACACTAACACATTTTTTTAAATTACTTTCTGTTTAAAGGGACATGTTATCCAGCCTTAAGCACTTCTCACACATGACAGACTAATTCCTGTTTTTAAAATGTGCTGGATAAGTGATGTGCCCTTTGACCTGCACGTGTTTGGACACAGGTTGAGGAAAGGAAAGTTTCTATAAGTGGAACAACAATTGCAAATTCATCACAGGGCAGTCATACGTTGGAAACAGCCGCAATTCCTGTAAATGTATTTTGGATAAGATTCGAGGTGCTTTTTATAGTGTGGGGATTGTTAGTGTAGTAAGAGCGTGTAATAAGAAAGTATTATCGGACACCTGCTGTTTCCTGGTGATTATGTACTGGTTTGATTTATCCTTGGTTAAGCAGAAACTAGTAAATGCGTGCAAAATGCAAATACCGTACTGGTGAATGAATATCCAACTGCCATCCCTGTAAAAAACAAATGGATAAGAATCAGATTTGAAAATAATAATTCTAAACGCATTTAACAAGTATTTTGTGAGATTGTATTGCCTTGTTCTTTTTTAATGCGGCCACACCAGTCTTTTCTTATTCTAGGAAGTTGATCAAAGGGCACTAGTACCATATGCCACATTTTGCGCATCTCGAGAAATTTTCCATGAAACTGTGTGCTTTTTAAGTTGATCGTGCCCTGTAATTATGGACACCTACAGCTAAGCTAAGTGTTGTTTTATTTTAATTCATTTGGTTGATTTTTCCGTTTTCAGGCTATTATTATTTTGTGCAATATTGTTTCAAATTTCTTTTGCTATTTTATGTTATCTTTTATTTTTTTATTTGCTATCCGGGTTAGCTTGTTAATAATCTGGTAACGTTCTTTCATGAGTGTTTTGAAGGGAAACTCGTTTGAATTACAGTGTCAGCATACATTTTTATGCAGCGAATGAATGCATTTGTTTCGATAATGTTTATTATATGAAGGCACAGTTGAATTTCCAAGCACGGTCTTCGATGAATTCTATTTGGTCTCAAATTAAGCTAAACCAATTTCATTTTCTTAAGCAGACAAAAATTGCAGAAGACTCCAATTTTTTATATAGGAAAGAATTAACCCCCGTTCATCCGAAGGGAAATTTGACATACGTCTGTTTAACACATGCTTTCCTTTACTGTCGATATTTTCCTATTTTTACTTTGAAATGTAGCCAATAACAGACGAAAAATTCAATTTTATAAAATTTATTTACAATATTTTGGACTGCACAGTAGAATAACATTTAGAATACATATATATATATATTTATAATTTTTCATTCATATACAAACATTACAGAATTATAGCCTTTTAAAATGTTTTTGAAAATGTACTATTTAAATTTTCTGGATAAGCTGCTTTGAGAGTGAACCTTCAGAAAACGAAAGCTCGGAGCTCTCTGCGAATCTACTGTCTTTCCTTTTTTTAAAAAAAATAAAAAGCCCAGAAAGCAAAGTCAATACTTTTCGTACAAATATTTACAAATGTTTTACCTGTACATAAAGCATTCCATTTTTTGTACAAGTTTATGTTACAGTTTAGTTTTTGCAGTTCAGAGTTCAATGGGTAGGTATGAGTTCAGGGGACAGAGGTGATCTTGGCACTGTCTCTGACCCTTAAGATGAACTCGAACATGTAAGTGCCGAGATGTCCCCCACACTCCATTGCCTTGGAGAGGACAGCGAGGTTGGGGTAGAGTCAGTCACCTGTCAAGTGTAGACATACGCGTGGTTCTGCTACAACTCTGTACTTTTAGAGGCACTGGCTTGTACGGAGATCACCCCACATCTGAATAGCCCCATCAGTTTTGGGCGCCAGCACTATTGCGACTGCCACTTGGCGGCGGCGGCCGCCGCAGACACGGCGGGCAGGAACTGTCCGGAGAGCAGGCTGGTGGGCACGCTCAGGATGGGCGCGATGGCCGCTGTGGTCCTGGCCAGTGACAGCTGCTGGTGGCTCATGAGCGCCGACTGCACGGTGACCGGCGGCCGCAGGAAGGTCTGCGCCGCCGAGCTGGCCGACACCCCGATGATGTTCTCGATGCTAAATGAGGGCCGGCTGCTGGGCTCGGCCTTGATGACTGAGCCGGCGGTGCCCAGGTGCAGCTGCAGACCGGGGCTGGCGAAGGCCTTGCGGCTGAGCTCCCCGGAGGGCAGCAGGGGCACGGCAGGCGGCAGCAGCGGTGGCATGTAGGGGTACTGCAGCGCCGCGGCGTGCGCGCTGTAGGCGGACGGGTGCAGCCCGTAGGGGCGGCCGTAGGGCCCGCCCAGGCCGTAGGCTCCGAAGCTCTGCATCATGAGCGCAGTCTGGTCGCGCAGGTGCTCCTGGTGGTGGCGCTTGAAGCGCTTGCGCCGGCGCAGGAAGCTGCCGTTGTCGAACATGTCCTCGGACTGCGGGTCGAGCGTCCAGTAGTTGCCCTTGCCCGGGTTGCCCGGCTCCCGTGGGATCTTGACGAAGCAGTCGTTGAGGGACAGGTTGTGGCGGATGGAGTTCTGCCAGGCCGGGAACTTCTCCCGGTAGTAGGGGAAGCGCTGCGAGATGAACTCGCAGATGCCGCTCAGGGTGAGCTTCTTGTGCGGGCTCTGCAGGATGGCCATGGTGATGAGCGCGATGTACGAGTAGGGCGGCTTCACCAGGGCGCTCTTGGGCTTGCTCTGCAGCAGCAGCGCCGCCGCCTCGCCAGACTTGGCCTCCGCCTCTCCGGGGGGCTCCGGGGCGCCCCCGTCCTCCCCTGCGGGGCTGTCCCGGGGATCCGGGCTGCCGCACTCGCTCAGCTCCTTCTCCGGACACTCGTCCCCTTCGCCCACCACGTCGATGTCCACGTCGTCGCTGGTCAGGGCGGGCTGGCCAGGCATGGCGCTGCTGCTGCTGCCGGACAGGGTCATCGCAGCGCTCGGGGTCTGCTGCTGCCGAGGGTCACACGGTGCGTCCGCCCCAGCGCTCTGTCAAGCTCCTTGCGATCTGCCGGAGGGACCCTCACCTCGCTTCCCTTCTCATCGGGATCTGTCGAGGGACTGGAGCCCGGGCGAGTCACCAACTCTTTGGAAACCCCTCTCCAAAAGACTGCCTGATAGATTACTTGCCACTTGGAGATATACTGGCCATGCGGGTCACGTGGGGCGTGACGTCAGCTCCCCCCCCTGTGAAGCCATGCAAAACTCAAGTTGTTTCACGGGAGTGTCAACAAAGAGACAAGAGTGGCGAATACTTATCGTCACCCTGGCCACTGGCACACACGGGTCCATCAATCTCCAGCCGGGAGGAGGGGGGTGAGGGTCGCACCTTTCTGCTGCCCCAGAGCCGTGCCAGGTCGGCTGTCTTACCGGCCCTCTACCTGGTGCGAGAGCCCCACCTGCGGGCTTCTCTGGCCAATCTAGAGGGGCAATTTAGAGCTCATTCAAGAATAAATAGTTATACTGAAGGAAATGATTTGTTGTATCTTAATAAATATGGGAAATCGAGAGAGGGACGTTTTATTCAAGAAACGAGGAGACGTTTTCACGATTTCATTTTGGAGTGAGGCATTTTAGGAAGAAAAAAGTTAAGGAAAAGTTCAGAGGAATGACCGTGTTTGTTTTCTAAAGAGGAACTCTCCTCTTGACTAAGAGGTGCTAGGGGTGGGGGCGATCGCTGTAACGCTGCCTGCTTTCGACACCCCCTGTCGCCACTAACAGCGCGCATTAGCAGCAGTGCAAACATTGCACGGGGTGGGGTAAAGGAAGGCAGCAGTTTGCGTCTGAACTCACTTTCCTGTGTGTTGTGTGCAGCCCCAGCTGGGAGCCGAAGATCACAAAATGGCTATTGATTAATCTATCGGAGGAGTGCTGGGATAAACGAAAGAGGTACAATAACAGAGGGGAAGCGCCGATAAAGGAGCCTTAAGTGGTCTCGTCCAGGCGCTAACAGCTTCATCAGCGCCGCCTTAGCATATGAACGAGTCGGAAATGGCGCTGGCGGTGACACCGCCTGATGAGAATACCGCGCGGCCATTGTGGGGCCAGGTGAGCCCGGCCCGAGGAGGCCAGGGGCTCAGCCCAGGAGAAAGGGCGTCCAGGGGGGCAATGTGCTCCAGGGGCAGCAGGGTGGGAAGAAAGTAAAGAGGCCCTCATCTGGGCCGAAGAAACCAGGGAGGGGGTGCTGACTAGCAGCGGTGCCTCGGGACTCCGTGTAATTGGAAACAGGGAGAGTGTAGACACAAATGCGTAGGTGCCGTGAGCGGGTTATTTCTTCTCGTAGTCAAAATAAGTAAATGAACACGAAGGCAAAAAATGCCAGCAGTGGTCCGCCCGCGAAATTCCGCGCTGGTCCTGGGACAATATTTAAAATTGAATAAAGACTTCTCTTCTCCCAGCGCGGGCTCAACAACCCCACGAATGGGGTATGCGCAGCCTGTGCCCCCTCTCCCTTTCCAGGAATGTGTACGAGCAAAGCAACCCCCACCCCATTAATGTCACTGCCCCTCCTACCGACATTTGCCCCTTCCGTGAAGCGCCCCTCACAGGTTTTTATAGAGGGGTTCACCAGCCAAGAGGAGGCGAACACGATGGGCAGGCGGTCAGAGAGGTGGTACCTGTGCCCACTAGACACCGTCAATGCCCCCAGCGAGATGGGGCCCGGGGCCCCAGAAGGACACGCGCGGGCCATTGGAGCCATCAGCAGCTGGAGGGAAGGCGTGTGGTGCTCTGTTCACAACACACGTGTAGAAAGAAAGTCCTTGACCACTGTGTGTCTGGGACGTGTCCTAGGGAGTGCAGGGCTCACGTGTGAGCTCGGAGACTCCAGGCTCTCGAAGTCACCAGAGCGAAAATAAGACAGGCCACATTTATATTCACTAGTACAATCTGAGATATATATATATATATATATATATATATACATATATATATATATATATATATATATATATATATATATATATATATATATATATATATATATATATATATATATATAATATGTATCATACGTAAATGGAGAGCGTGAGCCCTAATATTTGTACACTGATAGAGATAGATATATACATAGATAGCTAATGCATCTATTATGTATCTGCGATATCTGTCTCTTCCTAATACATATCTGTATCTAGAAAGATAGATAGATTTCTGTAGACAGAGATGGTTGTATAGACAGACAGACACTCCCACACACACACAGACGGCTAGCTAGCTAGATGGATGGATGGGTGGGTAGCCGGGCGGCTGGACCACGGACCGACGGACAGGCAGGGATGCGCAGTTCAGGTGCCAGGGCTGCCCCGGTGCCGCCCCCGCCCTCGGAGCCGGGTGGGCCGCCGCATGGTGATGCTCCCGGTCCCTCCTCCGCGCTCTGATATTCCCCGATTCCAGGAGGCGCCGCGGCTCCACCTGCCGCACATGATAGACGGACTCGTTAGTTATGGTGACAGTGGACACTGCCAGGGCCGGAGTTACTAAATAAACGCATACTTAAAAGCAGCGCACGTTTCTTTCCTACGACCCGGAAGCTGGGCTGAGACTGTGAGAGGATGACACGGTTTCCACCACACCGGGATGACTTAAAGTGAACCCCACCCGGACTCCAGGCGCCAGATCCGGGCCAGACCTTAAAATAATCGTTTCAGTTGATCAATCGATGTTCGTGTTTTATCCAAATAATCCTAATTTCCGAGCTGCCATCTGTACTGAAGCCCCACCCCCGGCCGTGCTCGCAGTGGGACTGGCCTGAGAGCGGCTCTGCCGGGTCCCTCGAGGGGGCCATGATGAACTGGAGGGGCCGATTCCGGGCCTTGCGCTTTTTTCGCAGTAGCACAATAAACGTCAAATGAATTGATTCGGGTCATTAATTACGGTGTTTAGCGTGAAAAGGCGCGTTTCCCCATTAGAGACCTTTTGTGCTAATCTCGTGTCGGCCTCCGTGCCATCTGATGCGGGCGCGCCCTGGCACAGATCTCCGGGCCTCTCTTTATCCGAGAGACATTAGGAGCTGTCTGTCTCCGGGCCGCCTCTCAGCTGTACCGGCGGGGCAATGAAACGGCCGGCTTCGATGTGGATTGTAGCAGTTGTATAGCGCCTTGTGCCCCCGACGAGCCTTCTAAGCACCCCTGAGTGGTCAGGGGTACCTTATGTTGTGGTCGATTTATACAGTGTATTGAATCGCAGCTCTTTTATAGTGCCTCATGCTCTATGGAGGCTTCAAGGCACTTATGGTAACGTGGTTTGCTTTATTTTTTTCTCGGTTTGTATTTTATTTAAGAATTAGTTTAGCACATCCCAACACTTCTCGGTTACCAAGGGTTACTTTCATTCTCCGGTTGACTTGTAATGTAGCTTTTCGATAGCGCTTAACACGCTAGAGTGGATCGAAACGCTTTTGAGTAATACATGATTACCGGTTGTTATACAGTGTGTGTGTGTATATATATATATATATATATATATATATATATATATATATATATACACACACACATATATGTGTGTGTGTATAAACATACGCACACATAAATGTGTTGTGTGTTCACATAAGCACACATATACATATGTGTGTTATTTATATGCATACACATATACACTCACACACACATATATATATGTGTATATATATATATATATATATATATATATATATATATATATATATATATATATATATATATATATATATATATATATATATATATATATATATATATATATATTACAATTTCTATACCGTATCTGTCACAGGCCAATGGCCTCATAATCCCTTTCTTCTAATCCACAGTTTCCTTATTTCAGAAGTCGATTAGCGAGTGCTTTGTATTGTACATTTATTCTAGCACCACGTGTCCATCACGAGGCATCTAGGCGCTTCTCGGAAACGCGCTTCTCTCGTATTTCTATACAGCTGTCCTTCAGTTATACTCAGATATTGTATTTTAATTTCAGTTTGTGAGAAGAGGGCGCGGCAGTTTGTCCGCCGTTAACTTCCCCATCTATTGGGGTTCAGGGGGCAGCGGGTGTGATGCTGGCGTGTAGTGTAGGGACGGAACGGAGGGCCGGGGGCGGATAGCATTCTCGTTGGCTGTGATCAAGTAAATCCGATGTTAATCCTAATTGCAACTCGCTGTTAAACCGACAAGACTTCAATCACTATTCCCGGCTTACCCTGGAAAAACCCTTTCTCAATATTAAGCAGCGGCCGGGATCAGACGGGACTCCCTCCCCCAAATATACTCACACGCCAAAGGGCGGGGCCCAGGAAATAATGGGGTTCAATAACGAATAATTAGGGAAATTGAAGTGCTACACAACACAGGGGTTAAAAAAACACACTTGTTGAGGTGCTTAAGGAGGTAGCTGCCACCTGAGCGCCAGGCGGCATGGCGTGTACACTCCTGACGAAGGTGACAGCCACCCACGTATCACGTGACATACATGTACACACCTGACGGACACCGTACCTGCAGCTGGAGCCTGTATCAGTGACCCGTCAAACACCACTCCGGGCTCGCGATGTGTGCACGCGAGGGGGAGGGGCCATGCTACAACTCATCGAGGTGGTTCCAATGCGGCCCTCTACACTTTCCCCTTTGTAGGGTTGGGCGCTTCTACCGTCTTCGTTTGTGTGCGTGTGAATGTGGGGTTGTTGCTATAGGGAAGGGAGTTTACCATGCCTCACTGTGGGGTTTTTATACCATGCCAAATCGTATATGTGTGTGTGCACAGGAGTATGTTGTGTCATCTGAGAGGGTGTTGTTCGGAGGCACTCCAAATGGAGGGTCTTATATGTGCCCACACGCAAGCCTTGAGAAGGTGCCCGTCCGAAGGCGGGTCTTAAGTTTGTAACTTCTGAGAGGGCGCCCTGTTTAGACAGAGTGCCCCCCCTGTGAGATGTGTGTCTGGTGTACTTTGTGCACTCTGCGTGGATGCTGTTCTGTGCCGCTCAGAAGGGCGTGAGGGGGTATAGTGTGTTTGTGTGTGCATTCGTATGTGTGTGTGCCTATGCGTGTGAATTTGTATGTGTGTGTGTCCCTGTGTGTTTTTAAATGTGTGTGTTACACTGTGTCTCATTGGGTGCACCTTCTGCCACTCTGATGGGTATGTGCTGAGTTTGAAGAGCCCCATACCGTGGGGTGTTGTGTGCGTGTATGTTGTGCTCCTCTGAGGAGTGTGTCGTTATGTCCCTATGAGGTGTGCGAGGTTGTTCTACTTTCAGTGGGTGTATGTCGCGACTATCTGGGATTGGCGGATATACTCTGCCCTGATTATGTTAAACTGAGCCCACGTGAGTTTGTGTGTGTGGGGGGGGTGGGGGGGTGGGGGAGGGGGAGGTAGTATATGATATTCCCCTGTGTCGTTGTGTGTGCAGGAGAGTTATGATCTGCCACCCCCCCCAAGCCATGCGACATCATATATCGTCCCGTGGGGTGTGAATGGGTGTGGAGGGCCGGGGTATTGTGTGCAGTGTGATTCTTTGATGCAGTGTGCAGTGTGATCCTTCGGTGCTGGGTGAGTTCTGGCATCGCGCCCATCAGTGTAGTGTACACATTGCTGCTCTGAGGGTGGTGTGTGTTTGGGGGGGGGGGGGGGAGTTAGAGAGATAGGTACACGCTGGGACTCCTTAAAGCTGAGTGTGTACCATCGGGTGACTCATAGCACACCGTTCTGAGTTGTGTGTGTTCTACCCCTCAGAGGCCTCGTGATATCGCTTCATGTGTGCTGTGTGCGGGTATGTTGTATGCTCCTCTGGGCAGTGCACAGCATCGCCCTGCCAGAGGTGTGTAATAACATTATATAGTGCCTCTCAGGGCGGGCTTGTATTAAAATCTGCTCGCTGAGTTGCGGAGTGTGCTCTATTGTGCCCCGTGAGCCCGGTAGTAGTGCCCCCTCCCGGATGTGGGACATGTGTCACATTTTACCCCTCCCCCCGCCCACTTCAGATGTCCGGAGTGGGTTATCTTGTGCCCCCAGAGGTGGGGGTGTTGTTGCATTGCGCCCCTTTGGCTTGGATTGTGTTATGTTGTCCCTTCTGAGTTTGGAGGCTGTGTTGTGCCCAGAGTGAAGCTTAGGAACGTGGGGGTAACGTAGGTGGGGTACATCACCCCCTCCCCCCTGCAGGTCGAGAGCGTTCTGTTGTCCCCTCTGAGTTTGGATCTCGTGTTGTGCCCACAATGAAGCTCAGCCGTGTGTAATATTGTGGCCCCAGAGAGGTGTCATTCCGTGTCCAGTGGGAGGGGGCCTCGCCCGCCCCACCCGGCTTTACAGGAATAAGCAATGGAAGGTATCCTCTTTCGCCCCTAAGCCTGCTACTTTCACTAATGACTTACATAAACCGGGGACCGGGCCGGATTATCCGGGCATTTGTCCTGCCTTGTAAATGTTGTCAGATTCGTGTAAGCACAACACTGGACATGTGCTCTGGGACCCCTCCCACCCTCCCCCGCACTCCACAATCCCTCTCGCACAGACATCGGCCCTCTGTTGTGGTGGACCCGCGCCACCTGCTCACAAAGCAGTAATGTCATGATGGACAGAAAGCGCTTCCAAGTAGACCCGAGGAGCTTTAAGTAAATTTTTTGGACATTTTATAAAGCTCTTCCTTTCGCCTTCGGGATACTTCAAAGAGGTACTGCAAGGAAGCAATGCCTATGAATGTCACTTCCATCGACGTTTACTCCTAAACTGCGAGAGGCACTAGGAGTAGGAAAGCGCTACCGGCCCATATAAATGCTATCAAGCTCTACACAAGTGGATATAAAATAATCTGTTCATATTTGCAATCTAAAGATGGTGGGTGTACTATTTGCGCCTAAACGAAATGTTGGCAATTACATCAGTAGACTTTTATTGTGCTCTAATTAAATAATGTATATGTATTATTATTATTGTGGGCAACAACAAAAAGCACTTTTGTATTTTGTAATTGATGGAGGAACTGTACGCCTTCCATAGTTCGGCCAAACAGCGCGTTTAAATATAAACACAAAACGAGGAGGATGCAAAGTGTATTAAATATATCCGTTATTATCTGTTTCTGTGTTGTTGAAAATACGGCGTTTCTTTGGTCCGAAGGTGCTCCCGCGCAGGTCACTAAAGGCCCCCCGGGGTCGTGAGTGCGGCAGCCGCACAGACAGCGCCTGTTCCGGCTTCCAGAAACGGCGCGGGATTTATTTGTGCTGGAAATGCACAAACATCCATTCCGTGAAAGGCAACACGTTTAATTAACGATGAGAGAGCAGTTAGGGGCAGAAAGCTAGTAAAATTGTGTGATAAATTTATGGCATTGTTAGCGTGCTTTTAATTATGGCTATTATGTTAATTATTCCACATTAGCATGGAGTTATCAGCATGTCAGATTTAATCAAAACGAGCCTTTCTCTAGAAAATTGTTCTTCTCATTGGCGGCGAGGAAAGGTCCCGCGTCCGCGCCGGTAGAAAAATGACGAGGCGCTGGGGGGAGAGTGTGTGAGGGGAGCCGGGGACCCTCCGGGCGAGAGCTGCCCGGGGTTTAGGAATTCACCGTCTTCACCCCCTTCCGAGAAGCCGCTTTATCATCCCGGAATGTTCTGTCAAACTCCATGAGGGCGCTCGTTTTTATCTGTCCCGCTCTACAAAACCCCTTTCAGGAGCTGAGAGGGAGCCGGGAGGCAGGGGCGATTGAGGGACAGAGGAGAGAGGACGGCCGGGGAGGGCTGAGAGCGAGCCGAGCGGCAGGGGGTGTTGGGACTATAGACGAAGGCATCGTAGGGTGGGGAGGCGCGAGCCCTAGGGCAGGTGAGAGACTGGAGGGAGAGGGAGCCGGGAGTGAGAGGAGGCCGTGGAGACCGAGGAGAAGAGGATAGAGTGCTGAGGAGGGAGGGAGCTAGGAGGCAAAAAAGACTGGAGACAGAGCAAGGAAGGTAAGATGCTGAGGAGGTGTATCGAAGAGTATTCCTTCATTTATTAGTAAAGATTAATGCAGAGGTGAAACGAAGGGTTTGAATAAAGAACGTTGTTTATTCTTCTTCAAGTAAACAGTATTTCTACTGGAGCACGACTGTATCCTGTGATGTCCAACCACTGAATGCCCCATTCAGCAGTTGGAAGGCACAGGGAAACATGTACCACGAGCGATGCACCTTTGAAGGGAAATATTCTTCACAGATGCGCGCTGTGGAATGTAAGCAACGCTTCCCCAATAGACATTAAAGAAATACAAATAGCAAGCAATGAAAAACGTATACATTAAATCATAACATGTACTTCACAGGAGGGACAGCGCTTGGAGGCAGAGGAGACTGGAGACAGAGCAAGGATGGTAAGATGCTGAGGAGGGAGGGAGCTAGGAGGCAGAGGAGACTGGAGGCAGAGCAACGACGATAAGAGGCTGAGAAGGGAGGGAGCTAGGAGGGAGAAGAGACTGGAGACAGACCAAGGAAGGTAAGATGCTGAGGAGAGAGGGAGCTAGGAGGCTGAAGAGACTGGAGACAGAGCAAGGAAGGTAAGATGCTGAGGAGAGAGGGAGCTAGGAGGCTGAAGAGACTGGAAACAGAGCAACGAAGATAAGAGGCTGAGGAGGGAGGGAGCTAGGAGGGAGAAGAGACTGGAGGCAGAGCAAGGAAGGTAAGATGCTGAGGAGAGAGGGAGCTAGGAGGCTGAAGAGACTGGAGACAGAGCAACGAAGATAAGAGGCTGAGGAGAGAGGGAGCTAGGAGGCAGAAGAGACTGGAGACAGAGCAAGGAAGGTAAGATGCTGAGGAGGGAGGGAGCTAGGAGGCAGAGGAGACTGGAGACAGAGCAAGGAAGGTAAGATGCTGAGGAGCGAGGGAGCTAGGAGGCAGAGGAGACTGTGGAGACAGAGCAAGGAAGGTAAGATGCCGATGAAAGAGGCAGCTAGGAGGCAGAAGAGACTGTGGACCATATGAACCATATGTTGATTTGACACATTTTCTTTGACTATGTTTTTATCATGACAAGCTAGGCATGACTTATCGGTAGTAGTTAAGTCCTTGATCCAAGATGGACATATGTTCCCATTGGGATTTCTTTTTTTTAAAAAATAATCTGAAGGGAGAGATACCTGTTGTGGAATGAGGGGTACCAAATATGACCATATTTTTTTTCAGAGAAAATGTTCAACATCCACATTACAAGAAATAGCGGTTTGTATGCCTTGTTTGAGAAACCTATTCATCCTTTCAACTAAACCATTAGATGAAGGTGAATAAAGTGCCACTCTGAGATGTTTGACATCATGTAACTTCAGAAATTCTTGTACAATCGAAGAACAAAAATGAGATGCATTGTCACTTACAATCTCCTTAGGAGAACCCACAGAAAGAAAAACTTTAAAAAAACTAACAACTGAAGATGCATTAGGACTTTCACAAAATTCAAACTCAAACCATTTTGAGTGATAATCTATAAGTGATATGATACAGCGTTTATCATGAGGTAAGATTTCAAACGGTCCTGCAAAATCAATGGCCAGTTTATCCCAAGCTTCTTCTGGAAAAGTAACACTATGTAAAGGTAGATGAGAAGTTTTCCAGTGTTTATCTGACACTAAACAAGGGTCACAAGAATTTATCCACTGTGTAACATCTTTGTCAAGAGCTGGCCACCAAAAGTTTTCTTTCAATTTCCTTGATGTGCCACCAACCCCCAAGTGACTTTGATGAGCTGCTTGAAACAGCTTTTTCTGAAAATTCAAAGGAGGAATACACTGGTCACCTCTGTCAATTACATCATTTATGATGGAAAGCTCGTCAGAGATTTGTGCATAAGATTTCAGGGTTGCGGGGAGACAACGTTCCTTTGGCCAACCTGAAATAATCATGTTTTTGATGGCCATTAAAATTGAATCATCAGAATAACTTTTAAACCAATCAGATTCTGAAATGGAAAAAGGTGAAAGAACCAACTCCTCTATAGAAGCAGAAACACATTCTATATCATCAACATTTTCATTATTACCATTTTCTAAGGGCAACCTTGAAAGAGCATCAGCCCGTACATTATTACCTCCTGTGATGTGTTGTATTGTAAAGTTGTATTCGTGGAGTCTAGAAAGGATTCTTACAAGTCTAGCATATGTCTTCCCTGTACCATTCCCGTTAAGAAGATGTAGTAAGGGTTTATGATCACTTAAAAGTGTGAAATGAGAGCCCCACATGTAAGTTTAAAATTTTGCAACAGCCCAAGAGCAGGCGAGGGCTTCTCTCTCAATGGTGCTATAATTGGATTCTGCACCACTGAGAGATCTTGATGTAAAGCCAATGGTGTTTTCTTTAGCACCATTCCAGTGGCAAAGCACAGCTTCCAAACCTTTCTGGCTGGCGTCAACAGAAATGGTACATTTTAATCCTGGAGTGTAAGAAGATAAGGATGGTACCTCCACAATAACCTTTTTTACAATATTAAAAGCTAAATAAGATTCTTGAGACCACAAAAACTTTACATCTTTTTTTTAAAAGGACCCGAAGAGGTTGTACAAGTTGAGAATAATTTTGAATGAATCTGGAATAGTATTCCATCAGACGTAAAAAAGATTTCAAGGAATCTTTATCTTTAGGAATGGGAACATTTGAAATGGCTTGGGTAAGTGAATGCTTGGGTTTAATCCCCTCAGCGGAAATTGAATGTCCAAGGTAATCCAATTCCTTTACTAAAAATTTACATTTCTTTTCTCCTAAAGTTATTCCAACATCACTGAAGCGTGATAAGACTTTCCTTAGAATTTGGAAATGTTCATGTTTGGTTTTAGAATGTATTAATACATCGTCCTGGTATGCCTGGACGCATTCAATGTCATGTAAAATGGTATCCATACATTTCTGGAAGACACTTGCCGCAGATGCCAACCCGAAGGGGAGCCTTAAATATTTGAATGCTCCAAAAGGAGTAATGAATGTGGTAAGTTCTGATGAACACTTGGTTAGAGGAATTTGATGATAGGCACTTTTGAGGTCAAGAAGTGTAAAAAATCTTGACTCAGAAATGCCAGTAAGTAAGTCCTGGATTTTTGGTAAAGGGTGGCAGTCAATTAATATATTTTGATTTAAAGAGCGAAGATCCCCACATAGGCAAATACTGGAGCCTTTCTTTTTAACTACTACAATTGGACTGACCCAAAGTGATGAATCAGTTGAGTCAATAATCGCTTCAGACACCATTTTTTCTAAAACCTTTTTTAAATCATCTCTAACATTAAGAGGAATATTCCTTAACTTATGGATGACTGGAATGGCATTGGGCTTGAGCCTAATAAGGTGTTCAAAATTTCTGATTTTCCCAACAGAGTCCTTAAAGATTTCAGGAAAATCAGAAATTATGTCACGAATCACCGTTTTCTCAACATTATGTACAGTAGAGATGGAAACATCATTTATTTGGACAGGAGAATCCGAACCCGGAACAAATTTGAGTCCCATCCTAGCAAGTTCCTGTCAACCAACTATACTTTTCCCATCAATGGCTACATAAACTTTTGTATATGTACATCTACCCAAGCATTACATTTTTGTTAAAAAATAGCCTAACATATCTATATCCTTACCACCATATAATAATAATAATAATAATAATAATACGGCATTTTATAGAGCGCGAACAGCTACCTCGCTAGGAGGTGTCCCGGCGCTAAAGAACAGGTTTGACCACGAGGACTGGCGTAATAACGCCTAGCGCGGTTGGGTGAAAAGCCAGGTCTTTATCATCCGCTTGAAGCAGAGCTCGGAGGGGGCTTGCTGAATCGCTGGGGGCAGGGTGTTCCAGAGTGTCACAACATTAGCCGAGAAAGTACGTCCTCCCAGCCGAGCCCTTTTTACTCGTGGGACGGCAAGCTGAACGCGGCAGTTGGATCGGAGAGAGCGGGCCTGGGTATATCTCGGGAGCCGAGTTTTCAGGTAATTAGGACAGGTGCCAAACAGAGTACTAAAGGCCAACGTGAGTGCCTTGAATTTGATTCTGCTGGCTACTGGTAACCAGTGAAGTGACAGAAGATACGGAGAGACCGAATGCTTAAAAGGGATCCGCATTAGCAGTCTCGCAGCCGCATTTTGGACCAGTTGTAGTCTTTGAATTAGGTATTTTGGTAAGCCCAGAAAAAGGCCGTTAGCGTAATCCAGCCTAGATGTCACTGTGGCGTGGATTACTGTTTTTCGGCAGCCCTCTGGTAGAAGTCGCAGAATCTTACGGAGATTCCTCAGCTTACTCAAACAGCAGCCAACTACTTGCTGGATGTGTGAGGTAAAGGACAAACTGTCATCCCACCGCACTCCCAGATTTTTTGCCGTTTGGTAGGTGAAGGGGCTTGTCCCATCTCCGCTGGCCACCAAAGCTCTGAGGGTGGAGGGAGGCCTTTACCAAAAAAGATCACTTCCGTTTTGTTTGCGTTGAGTTTTAATTTGTTTGTATTCATCCAGCATGCAACATCTTGGAGACAGCCCTTGAAACTCGAAAAGGCCGCCTCCGACACCTCTGAATATGGAAATACCAATTGGGTGTCGTCGGCATATGAAATTGCCTTAATGCCCCAGTTGGCAATCAACGTAAAAAATGGAGCTAGGTAGATATTGAATAAAAGGGGGCTGAATGCCGACCCCTGAGGGACGCCACAGCTGAGGACTTTGGGTGCTGAAGGGACGGTCTCCAGCGCCACCTTCTGTGTTCTCTGAGTCCGATACGATTGTATCCACCCCAGTGCCTGGTCTTGGATTCCTATCTCAGCCAGTCGCATCAAGAGTCTAGCGTGGTCAACCGTATCGAAAGCGGCCGACAGATCCAGGAGCACCAGCATTGCTGAGCTTCCTGAACCCATCAACCACCTCACTGACTCTGCCACCTCAATTAGTGCTGTCTAGCGCCTGATTGCGTCTCATGCAGTATCTTATTATCTTCAATGAATTTGCTCAGCTGGCGCTGGATTATTTTCTCAAACATTTTGCCCGGAACTGCTAGCAAAGAGATTGGACGAAGATTGCTGAGGTCCTTAGGATCCCCATTTGTTTTTTTCTTGAGCGGGAGGAGAGTGGCATGTTTCCATATGTTCGGGAACACCCCGGAGGAGATGGACATATTCCAAATCTGCTTTAATGTGGGGGCCACAAATTCAGCTATGGTGCTCCAGAGTTTAGGTGGACAGGGGTCGTCCAGTGACCCTGACTTGCAGTGACTTAGTTCTTGTATGACCACACTCAGGGATATCGGCTGGAATTGTGCTAAGGTTTCACCAACCACCCCTTTGATAGCCAGATCCGTTTTCACCGTTTTCTTCTCCGGCCCAAATGACTCATAGACTTGTTTAATTTTATGGTAAAAAAACTCTGAGATGTTTTCGCACAGAGTGGTTGACGGGGAAACCTCCCTCTCAACACACCTAGGTTTGAAAAAGGACTGTACCACCTTAAAGATTTCTTTGCTCGAGTGTTCTGCCTGCTGAATTGATTCTGCATAGAACTGTTTTTTTGCCTTTCTAGTAGCCTTCTGTAATTTTTTGGATGCTTCCTCATATCGAGCTTTTTCTAAGGGCCCGTAGTTTACCCTCCAAAGTCTCTCCAGCCTCTTGCAAGCTGCTTTATCTACTCTAAGGTCCTGAGAGAACTAGGGAGCGGAGGGGGAATCCCGTTTAGATATTGCAAGTGTAGCCGGTGCAATGGAAGACACCATATTCACGACCCAATCACTAAGTAGCTGTGCGTCTATGTTGACATTCGAGGTAAGAGAGGGAATATTCTGAGCCAAAACAGGGCCCATGTTAGCAGAGACTAGCTTCTTCCATTGTCTCTACATAAAAGAGCATTTGCTTGTAGCAGGTCTGTCAGCCGATATATTTAGTTTAAATGGGATCAGTGAATGGTCTGACCAGACTAATGGTAGTGGTGCCTCTGCCTTCACATAGTTAATATTGGAAAAAATTAAATCAAGCGTGTGGCCCGCTCTGCGCGTGGAGCCCTCGTTAATAAGTCTCAGCTTGGCTGCATTTAATGTGGACCTCAATAACTCTGCAGGGGCGCAGTCCTCCTTATCCATATGGATGTCAAAATCCCCGACCACGAGGAATTGAGGATAGAGTAGGGAGCTCTGAACAATCGTCTCCAGCAGAGTTGTCAGGTTGGGATCCTCCCCGCCAGGCGGGCGGTATATCACTAATCCCGCTAAGGATAGCTGAGGGCCCACCTGAAAGCAAAAGTGTAGCCCCTCCATTCCGTGAATCAGGGTAGGGGCGGAAGATGTTAGTGTACGCTGCTCTTTGAATATGACAGGCACACCTCCACCTCTTTTAACACCAGTACGGTTAGAATAACATATTTTATACCCCGAGGGTACTGCCAGCGCGATGGCGGTCATATTGTCCTCATTGAGACAAGTTTCTGTTAGGAACAGAGCATCCCACTCATGCTCTTCCAGTAGCAACCAGATATCATCTGTATGCTTAACTAGAGATCTACAATTCACGAGGCCAGCTCTAAGACCTCTACTAATCGGTGGCTTGGGTTTAGAAAACCTCGCTGCGTCCATTGGTACCAATGATATCCCACAGACCCCACATGTCTGGGGGAGGGCGGTAGTCTGAAGATCTGTCCCATGAGCACAGCAATCAGACGTGGTATTGAGATCCCAAAGGTCTTCCCTTGACCACACGATCCTACCCTTATAAGCACACTCACCGGCAGCATGCCTGGCCCCGGCCGCGGTCTGGTCGCGGAGGGGCGCAGACGGGCTTGCCTTAGGCGCGCCTTCGGCGCACAAATGGCGCGCCCGCTGCGCTCGTCCGCTTCGCGTCCGGTAGATGCACATGTTAAATAGTAAGTGGGGATGGGGGCATGGCCTGAATGGTGGTGGGCGTGGCCTGTACGTCCCAGGGAGTGGCGGCAACACGAGGAAGTATCCCGCGGCAGCATTCCAAACCGCTGCACGGGTGTGCCCAGGGGAGAGTAAGGTAAATCTTGTATTAAAATCACAACAATTACACTCAAAAGTTTTAAAATTCTCAATGCGTCTCTCCTGGCTTCCGCCTCAGGAGGTCAAAGGTGTTCAGACTCGCGCTTTTACTCAGCGCGCTTTAAATACCCAGCGAAAGGGGCGTGGCCTGAATGGTGGTGGGCGAGGCCTGTGTGTCCCAGGGAGTGGCGGCAACACGAGGAAGTATCCCGCGGCAGCGTTCCAAACCGCTGCGCGGGTTTGCCCATGGGAGAGTAAGGTAAATCTTGTATTAAAATCACAACAATTACACTCAAAAGTTTTAAAATTCTCAATGCGTCCCTCCCGGCTTCCGCCTCAGGAGGTCAAAGGTGTTCAGACTCGCGCTTTTACTCAGCGCGCTTTAAATACCCAGCGAAAGGGGCGAGGCCTGAATGGTGGTGGGCGTGGCCTGTGTGTCCCAGGGAGTGGCGGCAACACAAGGAAGTATCCCGCGGCAGCGTTCCAAACCGCTGCACGGGTGTGCCCAGGGGAGAGTAAGGTAAATCTTGTATTAAAATCACAACAATTACACTCAAAAGTTTTAAAATTCTCAATGCGTCTCTCCCGGCTTCCGCCTCAGGAGGTCAAAGGTGTTCAGCTTTGGGAATGATGTCTAAGGGTTGTAAATGCACATTTGAGGACCAGTGGGTATTGAACAGAACATCAGATATGCTTTACAAAATAAAGAGATACTTGTTATTGACTTGGTTGAAACATCACCTCACATTAGTCATGTAAAAGATCCTACTTGTGAAGTACTAAGTGATCATCTTCTTTTAGACATGATGGCAGATTCTGGGGCACCTGTCACTATCATATCTGATGTTTAGCGCTGCGGCGGAATAGCCGCCGCAGCGAAAGGGTTAAAGAAATACACATAGCAAACAATGAAAAACTTATAAATTAAATCATAACATGTGCTTCACAGGAGGGAGAGGCGACAGAGCAAGGAAGGTAAGATGCTGAAGAGAGAGGGAGCTAGGAGGCAGAGGAGACTGGAGACAGAGCAACGAAGATAAGAGGCTGAGGAGGGAGGGAGCTAGGTGGGAGAAGAGACTGGAGACAGAGCAAGGAAGGTAAGATGCCGAGGAGGGAGGGAGCTAGGAGGCAGAGGAGACTGGAGACAGAGCAAGGAAGGTAAGATGCTGAGGAGAGAGGGAGGTAGGAGGCAGAGGAGACTGTGGAGACAGAGCAAGGAAGGTAAAATGCTGAGGAGAGAGGGAGCTAGGAGGTTGAGGAGACTGTGGAGACCGAGCAAGGAAGGTAAGATGCTGAGGAGAGAAGGAGCTAGGAGGCAGAGGAAACTGTGGAGACAAAACAAGGAAGGGAAGATGCTGAGGAAGGAGGGAGCTAGGAGGCAGTAGAGACTGCAGAGAGAGGAGAGACGAGTATGATAAGCCAGGGAGAGAGGGAGCCAGGAGGCAGAAGAGACTGGAGACAGATCAAGGAAGGTAAGATGCTGAGGAGAGAGGGAGCTAGGAGGCAGAGGAGGATGCGGAGACAGTGGAGAGGAAGATATGGTAGGCTGAAGAGAGAACTCCGAGGCTGAGGAGGTTGTGGAGACAGAGGAGAGTAAGATAAGCCAGGGAGTGAGAGAGCTAGGAGGCAGAGGAGGTTGTGGAGACAGAGGAGAGTAAGATAAGCCAGGGAGAGAGGGAGTTAGGAGGCAGAAGAGTATGTGGAGACAGAGCAAGGAAGGTAAGATGCTGAGGAGAGAGGGAGCTAGGAGGCAGAAGAGACTGTGGAGACCGAGCAAGGAAGATAAGATGCTGAGGAGAGAGGGAGCTAGGAGGTAGAGGAGACTGTGGGGACAGAGCAAGGAAGGTAAGATGCTGAGGAGAGAGGGAGCTAGGAGGCAGAGGAAACTGTGGAGACAAAGCAAGGAAGGGAAGATGCTGAGGAAGGAGGGAGTCAGGAGGCAGAAGAGATTGGAGACAGATCAAGGAAGGTAAGATGCTGAGGAGAGAGGGAGCTGGGAGGCAGAGGAGGATGCGAAGACAGTGGAGAGGAAGATATGATAGGCTGAGGAGGGGGAGAGCTTGGAGGTTGAGGAGGTTGTGGCGACTGAGGAGAGTAAGATAAGCCAGGGATAGAAGGAGCTAGGAGGGAGAGGTGGTAGTGGAGACAGAGGAGAGTAAGATAAGCCAGGGAGAGAGGGAGCTAGGAGGTAGAGGAGGATTCGGAGACAGAGAAGAGTAAGATAAGCCAGAGAGACATGGAACTAGGAGGCAGAGGAGGATGTAGAGACAGAGGGGAGGAGAGTAAGATAAGCCAGGGAGTGTGGGAGCTAGGAGGCAGAGGAGGATGTGAAGAGAGAGGAGAGGAGAGTAAGGTACGCTTGGGAGAGAGGGAGCTAGTAGGAAGAGGAGTATGTGGAGACAGAGAAGAGTAAGCTAAGCCAGGGAGTGAGGGAGATAGGAGGCAGAGGAGAATTTGGAGACAGAGAAGAGTAAGATAAGCCAGGGAGAGAGGGAGATAGGAGGTAGTGGAGGCTGTGGAGACAGAGGAGAGGAGAGTACAATAAGCCAGGGTGTGAAGGAGCTAGGAGGCAGAGGAGGACTTGGAGACAGAAAAGAGGAAGATAAGCCAGAGAGAGAGGGAGCTAGGAGGCAGAGGAGGATGTAGAGACAGAGGAGAGGAGAGTAAGATAAGCCAGGGGGTGTGGGAGCTAGGAGGCAGAGGAGGATGTGAAGAGAGAGGAGAGGAGAGTAAGGTATGTTTGGGCGAGAGGGACCTAGGAGGCAGAGGAGTATGTGGACACAGAGAAGAGTAAGCTAAGCCAGGGAGTGAGGGAGCTAGGAGGCAGAGGAGGATGTGGAGACAGAGAAGAGTAAGATAAGCCAGGGAGAGAGGGAGTTAGGAGGCAGATGAGGCTGTGGAGCCAGTAGAAAGGAAGATAAGATAGTCTAGGGCAGGGGTCTTCAAACTGTGGGGCCCGACCCCCAGGGGGGTCGTGGAGTGATAGAAAGTGGGTGCCACCTTGGAGGTCACACTTCTGTCTATTATTATTATTTCCAAAAATGTGTCCTGGGGCTAATAACCATCTGCTGGCTAAAATGGCAAATACGAAACACACAGAGGGGAAAGGAGAACCAGCCAAACGGGGTAACCCACAGGGTATAGGGCCAGGTTTTTATAGCTTCCTAAAGGATAATAGATCAATGGTCGAGTGAAGCAAAGGTGGGTGAAAGTTCCACAACTGTGCGGCGGATGTATGACGTTAAAACGCATACTTTTACCACGCATACCATTACAACGCAATATTTACAACGCAGGACCCTTTACAACGCATACCTTTACAACGCATGACATTACATCGCAGATACTATAACAACGCATGCCATTACAACGTAAGTATAGGTAAGTATATTATTTTTAAATATTATTATAATATATTTTTTAAATGTAATTAAAAAATATTTAATTATTTTTAATTATAAAATAAATTTTTTATTAATGTCATTGTAATTTTGAAATTATATATATATATATATATATATATATACTTTTTTAAATAAATATTAAAATTACTAAAAATAAATTTATTCAATTTAAGTATTTTTATACAACTGAACCCTTAAAATACCCCTGTACCCCAAAACCCAAACCCAGCCTGAACCCTAAAAATACCCCTGTACCCCAAACCCAAACCCAGCCCTGAACCCTAAAAATACCCCTGTACCCCATAACCCAAACCCAGCCCTGAACCCTAAAAATACCCCTGTACCCCATTACCCAAACCCAGCCCTGAACCCTAAAAATACCCCTGTACCCCCAAACCAGCCCTGAACCCTAAAAATACCCCTGTACCCCTAAACCCAAACCCAGCCCCTGAACCCTAAAAATACCCCTGTACCCCAAAACCCAAACCCAGCCCTGAACCCTAAAAATACCCCTGTACCCCATAACCCAAACCCAGCCCTGAACCCTAAAAATACCCCTGTACCCCATAACCCAAACCCAGCCCTGAACCCTAAAAATACCCCTGTACCCCAAAACCCAAACCCAGCCCTGAAACCTAAAAATACCCCTGTACCCCAAAACCCAAACCCAGCCCTGAACCCTAAAAATACCCCTGTACCCCAAAACCCAAACTATATATAAAGTTACTTTAATTAATTTAATTTATTTTTAATATTTTGGTTATTAAAAAAAGGTAAAATAAAATGATATACTTACGTTGTAATGGCATGCGTTGCAATAGTATCTGCGATGTAATGTCATGCGTTGTAAAGGTATGAGTTGTAAAGGATCCTGCGTTGTAATGGTATGCGTGGTAACAGTATGCGTGGTAAAAGTTGCGTTGTAACAGTTACCTACCCTGTGCGGCCCGCACCAAAACAGTGAGGCCGACTATTCATGTTTTTTTGCAGTAGGGAACAATAGGAAGATTGTCAAAGGCCGAGAGGAGCATACGTGTATGCCCAGTGAGGACAGATAAAAGGGTGAGAATAGATGGGATGAGAGAGGACAGCATGGGAGCGAGAGAATTAGATTGAAGAGGTCAGGGATGAGGAGAAATGTGAAGTGCTGAAGTAGTGCAGAAACGCAAGAGGAGAAGTGAGTGTGAGCGAAAGGTGAGGGCACAGAGGAGGGATACTGTTAAACTGTGAGAGAAGATAGCTGAGTGATGATCTGTGACATAAAAGGAATTTGGTACAATGTGGGTGAGGGACAACAGCGATGAGGGAAGAGAGGGAGTACTGAGGTGGGTGTTTAGGTAATAGGGGAGAGGGACATTGGTTCAAGAAGGTGTGGAAGAACAAAGGGGAGATGTGAAAGATGAATGGTGGACTGGAGAGGTGTAAAATACAAATAGACAGAAGTTTGAAGGAAGAGACTTGAGGTGAATGAGAGGTGCTGAGGGGAGAGAGAGGTGATGTGTCCAGGGAGGCCATTAGATACATTCGAGAGAGGAGGGCAGTGAAAAGACAGAATGGCAAGAGGTGATTAAACATGAAGTGAGAGGTTGAATGGGGAGAGTTCAGAAGTTGTAAAAATGGCTTGCAAAGTAAGAGAGGGATCCAGGGTTGGAAGAGTAGAGAGGGATGGAAGGGAGGGGGTGAGAGGAAAGTGGCATGGGTAAACTGCTTAACTCTGCATAAGGCTGCCAGGGATTTAAGGGTCCCTTGCTGCTCCCGGCCAGTGCCAGGTGAGCTTCTAATGTGGCAGCACTTATTCCTGCGGAGTGGCAGGCCCTTCACAAAGGTTAACTAGAAATCTTTCTGTTGTTTATTGCTGTATTTTCATAATAAACTGGTGAAATCTTTTTTCCTCAGTGTTACTGTGCGTAAAAATGTCAAAGTAATGAAGCAATACTATCCCAAAATATGCTGCATCACATAGTATTACTTATTTTTTCTTACCATACAATTTAGTCGAGCCTGCCGCATAATTTGGTCCTCACCTGCCTCATAATTCCAGTAGCTCTGTCTATAGGTTTAGAATTGTTTGTCAGGAGGGGGTCCTTACGCCTGAAAATTTTGACTGGGGGGGGGTCTCGGCTACCAAACGTTTGAAGACCTCTGGTCTAGAGAGGGAGAGCTAGTAGGCAGATGAGGTTGTGGAGACATGGGAGAGTAAGTTAGGCTAGGGAGAGAGGAAGAGAGGGAGCTAGGAGGCAGTGGAGGCTTTGGAGACACAGGATAGGAATATAAGCCAGGGATAGAAGGAGCTAGGAGGCTGAGGAGGTTGTGGAGACAGAGGAGAGTTAAATAGGCTAGGGAGAGAGGGAGATAAGAGGCAGAGGAGGTTGTGTAGACAAAGGAGAGTAAAGTAAGATAGGCTTGGGAGAGTGGGAGCTAGGCGTCCGAGGAGGTTGTGGAAGCAGAGGAGAGCAGAGTCGATAGACTAGGAAAATATTGAGCTCGGAAGCAGGGGAATTTATGGATGCAGAGGAGAGGAAAGCAAGACATGCTGATGAAAGGGAATCCAGGAGGTAGGGGAGACTGTGGATACAGAGGAGAGGAGGATAGGATGCTGAAGAGAGAGGAATACAGGAGCCAGAGGAGGCTTTGGATACAAATGAGAGGAAGGTAAGATGCTGAGGAGAGAGAAAGCTTGGAGGCTGTGGAGACTGAGGAGATGAAGGTCAAATAGGCTTGGGAGAGAAGGAGCTCGGAGACAGAGGAGGATGTGGAGAGAGAGGTGAGGAAAGTAAGATATGCTGAGGATAAGGGACCTAGGAAGCTGTGGAGACAGTGGAGAGGAGGGTAAGTTGCTGAGAAGAGACAAATCAAGGAGTCAGATGAGGCTGTGGAGACATAGGAGACTATGGTAAGGGAAACTGTGGAGAGTGGCAGCCGAAAGGTAAAGGGCGTCGAGGTGGTAGAGGCAAGGTTTGGAGGATAGTGTAAAGTTGGAATAGCTGAATAAATTTAACCAGGCAGAAGGTTTACTTTGAAGCCGGTTTATTGTCCAACAAGCAGAACCCCTGGGAGTGCATCCTACTTCAGTGAAGATCCCACTGCAACTGCCTGGCAGAAGCATTCTGATCCCACAGGATGAGCGCACCGACACGGGCCCCACTTTTGATAGTAAACATGTTGATGAAAGTGGGTGAGGTTCCAGAGTACAAACAATTCTTTAATGTAAGCATTTGACATTAGTAGCAATGAAAGAAATACCTAACTATGCATTTGTACACTACATCTTCTCCCTATTTACACAAATAAAGCTAATATACATAAACATCTTTAAACCTTGTTTAAAGATGATTGAGACCATGGCGAGGTGGAGGCAGCCACAGCAGGTAAGTGCCTTTTTTAAACTATTATTAAATTAGGGAGGGTGGAGGGGCCGGCTAACTTCACTCCGCCATGGAGTCGTAGTTTTGCCTGAACTCCTGGTTCTCAATGGAGCACGGAGTAGGCAAAACTCTGTAAACTCTGCTGGCTGAGGGGCGTTACCAGCCCAGGCTTACTTATAAGCTCCAAAGGGAGTAACAAAAGTTGTGAGGCCTATATATTCAGGTGTTATTGGAATTTGATGGTAAGCAGACCTTACATCTAAGACAGTAAAACAAGTAGAACCACAAATACTAGCCAAAAAGTCTTGAATTTTGGGTAGTGGATGGCATTCTACTAATATGTTCTTATTTAGTGTGCACAAGTCCGCACATAGACAAATGTCCCCATTTCTCTTACACACTTCAACGATGGGGTTGACCCATTCTGTAGAGTCAGTGGTATGAATGACACCCTCACACATCAGTTTATTCAATAATTTTTTTATGTAATCTCTCACACTAAGGTATGGCTCTTGCTTTATGAGCATCAGGAATGGCATTGACTTTTAACTTAATCATGTATTGAAACTTAGTTATATTCCCAATTAAGGGAGTCATTAGGATGGCGGACGGACCTGCGTCCGTCCGCCACCCCCGAGGAAGAGGGACCGTCCGCATGGGCAGCGGCGGTCCCTCCATGCAAATTAGGATGTGACCGCCACCCTGGCTGTCATATCCTGTTCCTTTAACCTTGCGACTGGTGCTGCTTGAAGCAGCACCAGCTGCAAGGTTAAAAATGCATGTTTAACATTTACATGCACAAAGCGGCAGGCACCATGCGGTGCGTGCCACTTTGTGCATGTAAATGCTGGGGGGTACCATAGGTACCCCCCATGTGCACCCCCCCACCCCCGACACCCTGGGGGCCCACAATGGGCCCCCAAACACCAAAGACCACATGCTTTTCCACGGCGGAAAACCCGCCATGGAAAAGCATGTTTCCGCATGAATCCTAATATGGCTGGCGGTGTCTGATAGACACGCCACCATATTAGAGCTTTTCCGCCCCAGGACCGCGGCGGAAAAGCGTCGGACGGTCTTCACGTCCGCAGATGACCCCCCTGCCATCCTAATATGGCGGGGGGTCTTTGCAATCACCGCAGCGGTGAATCCGAATACTCCGGGCCGGCGGTGGCTTCCGCCGGCCCGAAGGATGCAGATTCACTGCAAACCTAATCGGCCCCTAAGTTATGAACTACCACAGGAAATGCCTTTAATATTTTTTGCAAATCTTTTTCATCTCCAGAATTGGTCACCAATGTCACACTTACATAATTTAATTGTACTGGATTATCAGCACCAGGAACCCGTTTAAGCCCCATCTTGGCTAATTCCTGCTATCAACAATGTTTTTGCCCTTGATGGCCACATACACTTTTGTATAAACACATCTGCCCAAGCAAGTCACATTTTCAAGAAAATAACCCAACATGTTAATCTCCTTGTCACCATAGGCTCTAGGAATGATATCTGTTTTCTGAAGCATAACAGTTGAAGACCAATGTTTGAAGTAAAGTTGATCAGATATTTTTGGATCTGTAGCTCCAGAATCATCCATCATATCAATATACAGATTATCTAAAGTAACTTGACAAAACAAACCCTTGACTTTCCGACCCTGAATGCCAGTTATCCCAGAGTAACAATTAAGACCAACTTTTGAAATTCACCATGTATGCACAATCTCCTACTCATTACTGTCATGTGTCTGAACATTGCTAACCCGAATAACACTTTAACACATGCACACTGACTAAAAATGACAAATTTGTGACATTTGACAAATGTTTGGTCTAAAGAGGACAAGAGGAACTGTTCCCTAAGTGATCATGTGAACCACATCTAAAACACATCGTAGAAGGTTTCTTTGAATCACCTTGTATCCTTTGTTTTTAACTGACAAAGCATTAATTGACCCATCATCATGAAGTGCATTAATAGGTGAAGTAATAGAACTGTCATAAGAAATACATTTAGAAGACACAATGGCTTGTTCTATACTTTTGGCTGTGTCAATCACTTCTATAAGTGACGGATCTCTCTAACTTAAAATATGCTCCTGTATTGTCTTTGGGTTAAAGCTGTAAACAAATTTGTCTCTGATGTACACATCTAATGCAGCTCCAAAATTTCAGTTAGCTGCTTGATTCCTTAGAGCAGTAATGTATTCCTCCACTGACTTATCATGATCTTGTTTCCTTTTCATGAAATTACATTTCTCAAGCATGACATTGGCTGTTCTAAAAAATTCTTGTTTAACTTTTGAACACCTTCTGTATAGACATTCCATCCATCACCATGTCCCGTAGGTGGAATTAAAACTGGTAGATTGTCATACATCTGTTCCCCTTCGCTGCCTAAATAACTAAAGAGGAGAGCTAACTTGCTTATTGGCAAATAATTTTTAGCGTCAATGGCTACCACAAAATTTTCAAAGGAGCAAAACCAAACCCTCCAGGCTGTTTTGGTTTTCCAGGTGTTGGTAAGAATATAGCCAAATGAACCACTTATTGGGAATGAGCCATAGTAAAAAAAAATGTCCAAATATCCTGTTATGCACTCACGATAGTAAATGAGGGTTCAGGAGCACTTTAACAGAAGCGATCTTAATTGAGGAATTCCAGCTCCTCCGATCGTTAGAAATGCTCCCCGCGTTGAACACTGTGCAAATATATCAAAAACGAATAAAATTGGCACATCTAAGATGCCACTGACATATGAAGAGCGCATTGATGTCATTTCCTCCCATCTTTAGAAATATCTGTTGTGAGTACGAACACAATGTAATCCAATTAATGGACTTAATTTGCCCAATTCAAGATGGCTGCTGAGACGTGTAGAACACAATGACGTCACTCAATCACGCGACAATAGAGCTTGAGGGAGCTTCTCTTCACACGCATTGATGTAGTGGGTTTGTATTGTATTGAATTGTCTTAATGCTATGTTCTATTTTGCCCCGTGCTTGGAGTGTGCGCTGCTGGGGGTTCGATCGGCTAATGTCAGTTGCAGATTGAACTTCTGATGGTGTGCTGCTTATTGTCGTGGCTGAAGCTGTATTCGAATAAACATACCTTCTTTGAAAGAAGAACAACTTCTCTGTGGTATTACTTTACTTACCACATTTGGCTACGATTGGGAACTGCTTCAGCCACCCGAAGAACTCTACGCAGTGGGGTCAACTCGTCGATGGCAGTTTGCTGGCTACCAGGATTTTCTCACTAGCAACTGGAACTTGGTTGTTGCCCCAGGTGTCAGTCGGGGACTGGTAGGATGTTTTTTTTCTTCATTTTTGTTAGTTTACTGAAGATTTTGTGTGCTTGGCCGTTGGTGGCTCGCGCTGGATTCGCGCGCTGATCTGGAGGTTCTGTGAATGACGCGCACATGGAAGGTGTTGCTTAGTGCGTAAGAGATCTTCGGTCACACTGCCTAACGTGCTCACACTATGTCAGGATGTACGGTGGCCATCTTGCCTCTGGTTTCACCCCATGTGAATGCTTGTCTTGCAGCAGATTGCAGTCAGCTAATTGTGCATCACGGTGATGCGCACACCTTGATTTCTTCGTTAATTTCTTTAACAAGTGTGTCAGCGGATAGCGCGCATCTCAGTGGTGCGCGCACCTCTTAATCAACGTCATTTTCAACAAACACCATACCATTGGGCCACACACAATGGTGATGCGCACACCTATCTGATTCTTATTTAATACAACCAAGCAGTGTGTCCAGTGACACACACACCTTTTTCATTTCCTTGGAGACACATATCTTCAAAGAAGCTTCAACTTTGGCCTTCAAACCTTGCTTTATTTCTTTTATTTTTGTGTGTGGGGTGGTGATCTAAAAGTAAATTAAAGTACTCTTTTGAACTTTAGGTTCAGCCATGGCTACCCCTCAGCAAATTACACAGCCTCTTCCATTTCTTGGGAAACTGGGTAAGCCATCCATGTTGTGTTCGGAGTGGTTTTGCTTATTTGAGAATCACCTGGTGGCTTTTGATGCCACAGAGTTCTAACCTGCTCACAAATTGACATTACTTTTTGGCAGTTTTGGTCAAGCAGTGCAACACATTTTTGACAGTTTGCCTCCAATTCCTCCTCCTCAGGGTCAATCTGGTGACAGGCACTGGAACACTTATTTAGAGGCAATTGCTAGACTTAAGGAACAGTTTTCGGAAGCGCCTAATATAATGCTAGAAAGAAACAATTTTTACAAATGCAAGCAGGACGAAACGGAAAAAGCGGAAGAATACAGCTCAGCTTTAAGGATCCTGGCTACGACTTGTGGGTTTGGGCCTTTATTGGACAATTTAATCAGGTACCAATTCACTTTTAATTGTGCTTTTCACAAAATTCAAGAAAAGATTCTAAGCTGTAAAATTCCTCCCCTCTCTGAAGTTATAGATTTAACCTTGAGCATTGAGTGGGCTCCTCATTTAAAGTTAACCTGGCTTCCGACTAAGAGAAGTCCTCTGAGGAAGGTTTACTCCTCTGAGGAAGGTTTACTTAATGTTGGGGTAAAAGATAAGCTTCAAAATTTGTTCCAAAGAAATGCCAAACTTTTTGTTACAGATGTGGTTCGAAATTCCATATTGGTAACTTCCCTGGTTGTCCTGCTGTGGTTAAGAGCTGTTCTATTTGTAAAAAGATGGGACATTTTAAAAAAGTTTGCAAGAGTCAGAGAACACCTGTTCAAGTGGGCAGCGTGAATGTTGAAATGGGCCGGTGTGCAGAGACCTTTAACAATATACATTTGACTTTGGATTATAACGAAGATCAATTGGAGGTTAAAGGCCCCGTACATGATGCTTTAATTGACATGGAAACCAAGGTTTTTTTTGTTTTTGTTAATTTTCAAAAACCTTTATTAAAGGCATGCATTTTTGAACACGGCATGATGCCTGCAACCTCCTTTAGGCCGGCAGCGTAAGAATCATACCAAAGAAAGGATTTTTGTCAGTGTAGAAACACTTAGCAAGCCGCCTACAACCACTCCGGCAGCTGGTAGTCTAAGTTGTGTTGCAGTGGTGGCATACAGTAAACCAGCAAGTGATGCAAACATTGGCCGTCTCAATCACATTAACAATGTAACTAAACCCCCCCGTCCTTCTCAGTACTCCCCCCCCTACTGAGCCCATCCAGTCAAAGGAACTCTTCACACTATCTCAAACAGGGGTGACCTCCCGTTCCTCCTCCCGCCTGGGGGATGTGGTCCTCTCGTGACTAACTGAAGAGGACACTGAGTGGAATCCGGGGCACTCCTCCCAGTCTCGTTGATCATTAACCCCCATGCCTGTAATACCTCCAGGAGTTTGGCATCCCTCCTTGTGCTGCATATGTGTCCCTCCTCTGCACATGGAAACCAAGGTTATGGCAGATTCTGGATCACAAATAACAGTCCTTCGAGATTCTTATTTCTACGAGAACTGGGGCAAAAAGGGTGCTTTATCACATACAGATGTAAATCCAAAGGCCTTTGGAGAGAAAGATATTGACATGTTGGTTTTTTTTATGAGTAACATAAAAATTTGGGGTTGTAATAGTTTTGCAAAAGTGTACATAGCTGTCAAAGGAAAGAACATTGTGGGCTGGAAGGATCTTGCTCGGATGGGTTTGTATTTAGTGCCAGGTGAAGACAATCTAGTTAGGGTCAGGGAAATCTCTGTGTGTTGTGTGAGTGAGTCAGGGATTGACCTTATGGGACTGTTGGCTGAATTTAAACCTGTATTCAATGACCATGTCGGTTGTGTAAAAGGAATGGAACACAAAATGTGATTGTTACCTAATGCCCAGCCAGTGATCCACAAGGTTAGACCTGTACCCTTGAGTGCTAGAGAGTAGTTAAGATCTCTGTTTGAGGCGTTGTGTTCTCAAGGTATTACTCAATCCACTGAGTCCTTGCAATGGGTGGCCCCCATCGTAGTTGCCTGAAAAAAGACTGGTGAGATTCGGCTCTGCGCGGACTTGAGGGGTCTAAATAAGAACATCATGATTGATTGCCATCCGTTCCCCATAATTCATGAGTTTTACCAAATTTGGGTGCACCCATATTGATCTCGTTAATCGATCAAAGGTCAGCTTACCATCAGATTCCATTGGCTAGGGAGTCTCAGGAATTGACCACATTTGTTACACCTTTCGGTGCTTATAACTTCCTGAGGCTTCTCTTTGGTCTGGCATCAGCTGCTAGCATTTTTCAGATGGTGATGGACACTCTTTTTAAGGGCATGAAAGGAGTTCAAGCCTATTTGGATGATATCCTGATCTTTTCAAAAAGTTCTAATGAGCATTATGATTTATTGATGAAGGTGTTACCGGCCCTTGGCGAGCATGGCATGACTGTGAGGGCGGATAAATGCAAGATTGGGGTGGAAGAGCTGGAATATCTGGGTCATACTGTGTCTAGAGAAGGTATCAAACCAACATTGTCTGTTATCAGGGCTCTCAAAGAAGCTAGACCCCCTTGTGAGAAGGACACACTCCATCCTTTCCTGGGGCTCGCTGGGTATTATGCTAGATTCGTTGCCAACAATGCTCAAATTATTGAGTCTCTACGGGTCTGTCTTAAGAATGGTCAGAAATTTGTGTGGTCACAAGAACTGGATGGAGTGTTTGCAAGAGTGAAAGACTTAATTTTTTCTGCTCAAGCACTTCATGCTTTTCGGGATGATTGTGCTTCTTTGATTACGGTAGATGCAAGCATAAATGGTCTGGGAGTGGTTATCAGTCAAAGGGTGACTGGCAAGGAACAAACTGTGGCATTCGCATCGAGATCGCTCAAACATTTTGAGCGAAATTACAGCACCAATGAACGTGAGGCGCTGGCTGGTGTTTGGGCGGCTCAAAAATGTAAAATGTATATTTGTGGTCACAGATTTGAAATCTTTACGGATCACAAGCCTCCGACTTTTATTTTCAGCAAAGTTACGAATAGTAACATGTCTGCCAGGTTGACTAGATTACTTTCAAAATGATCAGTGTACAACTTTGAAATGAAACACATTCAAGGTGGTATACATTTTCAGGCTGATTGTTTGTCAACAATGTTGTTGGAGAATGATGATGAGGAGGATTTGGAGGAGGATGAGATGGAATGTGTTGCTGTGCTGGATGCAGTTGAGAATTGTAGTGCAATTATTTCTGAAGTGGAATGGAAGGTTGCTTGCACGATCAATGCTATTCTGTCCAAGGTGTTGGAATACTCTACAAGTAATTGGCTGGAGGTGGGAAGTTTAACTGGGGAGTGTAGGAATTTTGCTTTAGGTGCAGATGAACTTTCTGTGAAAGATGGATATGTCTTCAGAGGGGATACATTTGTATCTCCGGTTAGTCTAAGAAGTTCCATTATTAGGATTCCGCATGAAGGACATTTGGGAGTGACATAAACTTCCATGAAAATTAAACAACATTACTGGTGGCCTGCTTTAGATGCTCATGTTAGGAGCTTAGTGGATGGTTGTGAAGACTGTTTACTTTCTGACAAGCACTGGAAACTTAGGCGGTTACCTTTGCATCCAAATGAATTTCCTGGGAAACCTTGCGAAAAGGTTGGTTTGGATTTTTTCTGGGCCGTATAATGTTTTAGCGAATGATACAAGGTATCTAATTTTGGCTATGAGCTACTATTCGAAGTGGATGTATTCCAAATTTGTGGATTCACTGGATACAGATAGCACAATTGGTTTTCTAAAAAAATTGTTTTTGTTAGAGGGGGCTCCTAGGTCTTTGGTGACAGATAATGGGACACACTTTGTGTCTGAACAGATGTGTAAATGGTTGGAGACACAAGATATTAAGCATTTTAAGGTGGCTCTGTATTCACCTGCTTCCAATGGACTGGTGGAACAGGGTAATAACGTTCTTAAAGAAGGAATCTAAACAGCTCTGGCTTCTGGCCTTTACGTAGTAAGGTTTTTGGAGGAAACAGTGTGGAATTACAATACTTCGCCACACTGTGCCACTGAAGCTATTCGACTTACTGAGGGGTAGAAGAGCAAATACTACTTTGTTTCCTTCCTGCCCGAATAGTAGAAAATCTGTTGTTGATTGCTCTAGTTTTAGGGGTGTGGCAAGGAGAAACAGTTGGACATGAAGAAAAGGTTTGACAGAAGGGCCATTTATGTGATTTGGGGATTTCTGTTGGGGATTGGGTTTTGTTTAAAAAACCCTACTAGGTGAAAAAAGGGGAGTCTGTGTTCTCTGATACTGTTTAAGCCTGTAACGTAAGTAAGGGTGCAGTGTTTTTGACTGGTAAGGGTTGGTGGAACAAGAGGGAGTTGGTGAAGGTGATGCAGGATCAAGCTGAGTTAATTAGAGGCACGAAGGTTTCATTGATGGAGCATGATCAGGAGTGGATGCATTGGTTGCATGACCGTGAAAGGTCCAGGAGCAAGAATGTGAGTCCGTCAGTTGGTGGGCCTGCTGGTAATTCCTTGGATGGGAGTTTAGATGGTTCTGATCATGGGAGTCTCATTAGGAGACCTCCTTCCAAGTTCAAGGATTTTGTTAGATATTCATTTTTAGGGGTTCTTTCGGATCTATCTTGTTTTGTGTAAAGGGGGAGGTGATGTAGTGGGTTTGTATTGTGTAGAATTGTCTTTATGCTCTGTTCTAATTTTCCCCGTGCTTGGAGTGTGCGCGGTTGGGGGTTCGATCGGCAGCTGTCAGTTGCAGATCGAACTTCTGATGGTGTGCTGCTCCTTGTCGGGGCTGAAGCTGTATTAGAATTAACGTACCTTCCTTGAAAGAAGAACGACTTCTCTGTGGTATTACTTTACTTACCACAATTAATTAAGGCTGAATCTACGCATGAAGCCCAGGATGGCAAATTTCACAAATTAAGCGTCTTTTAGGAGCTCCTGTAGAGGGTGAAACACAGAAAGTTTGATCAGGTGGAATTTTCAGGCTGGAACAACAAACCACGAAATCTGTAAATTTTAGGAAAAGCACAAACTGGTTGAGTTGCTGCCCTGCTCGTCACCAGATGTAAAGTTGGAATAGATGAATAATTGTAACTAGGCAGCATGTTTATTTTTAAGCCAGTTTATTGTCCATCTAGCAGAACCCACAGGAGTGCGTCCTTGAGTGAAGATCCAACTGCAACTGCCTGGCAAAGCATTCCGATCTCACCGAACAAGTGCACCGCCTTGGGCCATACATCTAATAGTAAACATGTTGATGAAAGCGGGTGAGGCCCTCGAGTGTAAACAATTCTGGAATGTAAGCATGCAGTATTATTAGTAATGAAAGAAATACCTAACTATGCATTTGTACACTACAGCTAGGGAGGCCGAGAGCCATGAGACAGATACGTTTGGGAGAGAGGGAACCAGAAGCCAGAGGAGTTTGTGGAGACAGACTTGTGGAGACAGAGTAAATGAAGGTAAGATATGAGGGGGAGAAAGGGAGCCATAGGACAGAGTAGAGGAGGAGCCAAAGGAGGGAGTGGAGACAGTGGGGAGGAAAATAAGAAAGGCAGAGGAGATATGAATCCAGGAGGCAGAGGAGGTTGGGAGCAGATGAGAGGACAGTTGGGCGACTATGGCAACAGGTAGTTAGAGGCAGAGGAGGTCAGGAGGAGGTCTGAGAAGGTTATTGGAGGCTTGGGATACAAGGCGAAATAAGGCAGATATGATTGGGAGAGAGGGAACCAGGAGTCAGAGGAAGTTGTAGAGACAAAGGAGAGCACAGTGGAGAAACTGTGGCAAGAGGCAGCCGAGAGGTAGATGAGGTCAGGGTGTCAGAGGAGGCTTTTGGAGGATAAGCATATGGAGAGTCGTGAGGCACATACAATGGGGAACAGAGGGAGCCAGGAGGTAGAGGAGAGGAAGATAGGACATGCTGGGGGCTAAGAGGTAGAGGAAGCTTGGGGAGAGAAGAGAGGAAAGTAGAGGAGATTGTTCGAGAAGCAAGGAGGCCATGGGGGTGGCTGAGGGGAAGAGGGGAGGGTACTGGAGGCTGGGGAGATAGGAAGCTGTGAGGCAGATAAGATTTTCCAGGGTTGGTGGGAGGGAGCCTGGGGAGGTTTTGGAGTCAGAGGAGAAAAAGTAAGATCAGTTGGGAGAGAGGAATCTAGGGGGGCAGAGCAGGTTGGGAGACAGAGAAGAGGACAGTAGGATACTGGAGGATGGGATGATAAGGAGCTGTGAGGCAGATAAGAATCAGAAGAGAGAGAACCAGCAGTGAGAGGAGGCTATGGTTATGCATGGAGAATTGAGGAAAAATGGGCATGGGTGGGGAGGTCGGGGGACAGAGGATACTGGAGGATGGAACAATAAGGAGCAGTGGGGCAGATAAGAATGGGAAGAGAGAGAACCAGCAGTGAGAGGAAGCTATGGCTGTGCATGGAGAAGAGAGGGTAAATGGGCGTGGGTCGGAGAAATGTCCGGGATAGAGTATGAGTATTTTGATGAGGAAGGATTAGGGAACATAGGGGGTGTGGTGACAGAGGACTGGCTGGCTACATGGCGGGATGTACCGGAGCCTAGGTACAGCTCAGATCCCACTACAGCTCTGGGTTAGAGTCTTCTTTAATGATGGGGCTTGTGGTCTCTGCAGAGGCAGTTTGTGTCTCCTACCTGGCAGGGAGCACCCTGGGGCAGAGGGTCTGCTGGGGGAAGGTGTGACATGATGAGCCACTAATCTGTGATTGAGGAAACAAATGACAAGATGCTGCCACTTCAAGCATTTTTTTGGAAGCCAAAAGAGTAATCAAAAGCAAACCCTGTGTTCCTGTGTCCGAAGAAGGGCCCTTGGTGAAACTGAAATATCATACACACATGTGCATGCAAACGCACCCCTCCTCCATCTTTAATACATGTTGGTCCAGGAGCAGGTATCAGGCCTTAATGAAATCCACTTTCTCCTGTTCTTGTACACACATCATATGATCGTCTCTGGTCCGGCTCCACCAGGGAGAGAGTAGTCGCGTTGCAGATGGGTTCACAGCGGCGTTCCAAGCAATGCACTCGCTAGAACCAAACCAATATGTGGCAGGATCAGACTGGAAGTGCTAACTGCATAGAATTGATCTAACAGGCCCAGGATGTCCTCTTCTCCAGAATTACTTTGCCATGACTTAGAGTGAGGACCAGAGGCAGAAGGACAGTTGCTTCTAAAAATCATCTTCTTTCTCACTGAATTCCACCTACCAGAGAACAATGGAAGAATATCTCCAAGGGTTTTCGGTGACTCCTGGTAAATGTCAGAGGGGTATTTCATAGATGGCGGTGGGGCCAGGTGACATGATAAGACCTACAGTTCTGAGGGCCCCCATTTCTCACATGTCACAAATGATTGGATGACACTTCGAGAGCGGCTTGGCGTGCATAACTTAGAGTCTTATTATGCTAGGTGGTGGTTGGACAGCCGCCTGCTATCACGTTAGTCAGGAAACTGACCGACAAGCAGATTGTGTTCCATCCACCCAATAATGCTGCGACTGCTTAGCTGGCAGATAGAAAAGTGATCTTTAACATGGTGGCTTGTGCTGCTGGCCCTCAATAAGGGCAGCAGCACAAGCCACAGTGTAAAAGAGCAATTTATGCACATCCATGTACTATGTGCCATGCATGGTACACAGTGCATGGAAGTGAGTGGGGGCACTACATGGCCCCCCTGGACCATTTTGCAGTGGCCCACAAGGGACAAAGACCCTGTCTGGGGCCCCCAAAGTCCCTTTCTGACAACCTTTTCATGTAGGTGGGGCTACCATGAAAAGGCTGTTGGAAAGGGACATCGTAATCCAGATGGCGGTGTTTGCCTCGGCACCAAAGCCATTAGGTATTGCGATTCTGACTGCTGCCCCGTCAGGATCAGTAGATCTTGTCAGAGGTGGTGGTCTGTCCCCGCCCAACAGGGGTCTGACCTCCTGCATCATAATGCAGTGGTCAGAGCGAAGGGCTGTTCGTGATGGGACCGCCACGATGTCCTGCCCGTGGCGGTCCCACTGCCTTCAGAATGAGGTCCATAGTTGGGTCTAGGGCTTAATTCAGAAGGGAGAGTGGTTGCTGAGTGACCAGTGCACTGGGTGGGGAGGCTTTACTTGTGGTTGGGGTACAACCACTATGCTGCACTGCCATTGTGGCCATAAAATACAGAAGTAGTGCTTGCTTCTGGTGTAAGCAGATTGGTTTAGAAACTCATTTGTGAGTATTTGAGGTAGATTTTATAATCCTTTTGTGAAGGCCCGGTGGTCAAGTTGGAGGAATGGTCCATTCCAGAAGAGGGAAAAAGTGATAGAGACAGATCTGTGCCTGGCTAAAGGAGAAGAGGGGTGGACAATAGTAGAGGATAAGGGAAATCAGTTTTCAACTGGGAATGCAGTGATGGAGTTTTCTCATGTGACATTTTAATCCCAGAAAATGGAAAATGCTGTGGGTGATGCAGAGCACTTTGTTTTCCCATATCTTGGCTACTGCAGAAGAGATGTGGTGTCAGAATTGAAGATGGAGTAGAAGTCTGCCTGCTATACTTTATATGTACTGAGTGTAAATCACAGCAAAACCGAAGTCCCAGGCCTCGATTGAAAGTTCTAGATAATGAAATATAAATAATTAAGTGCACGTTCAAAGGCACCTTTGGCCAAGTTCCAAAACATTTGTAAAAGTCTAACAATGTGTAATTTCCTCTGATGTAAGCGGTGCACTCATTCGGTGAAAAAATAGAAAAAAGTATGAAAGACTGGTTGTGATCAAATTTAATAATCTGTGTGACTCTGATTGACAAACAAACATGTATAAAATAATGCTGACCATAATAATTACCAACATGTTTCTCAAAATGAAGAAGGTTTGGCCACAGTAAAGCAAATACATTAATACAATAATCTGAAATACAGCCATATCCACCCTTAATTCATGTAATGAAATGCATTTCACAAAGCAAAAGAATTAAAGCCTCCATTCTATGGCACTGGTGGTGATTGCAGAAAGGATAATTAATTAAAATCATTTTTTTCATAGAAATTTTTTATTTTTCATACCATAAAGGGAACAGGCTCATATCGATTGTAAATAGATCTATAACATGGATAACTAATCAGCAAGAAAAACAATTACAAATATGGGCCCGATTAAGATGGCGGGTAGATCGCCACCGACAGTTTGTTGATGGTGGTCTCCCTGCCATCGTAAACAACTTTACCGCGCGCCCGTCATATTATGATGGTTGGCGAACATGTGGCGGTCATAAAGACTGACATCCATGCATCCCCCGGGCTCCTTGAGCCCGCCGGCGCAGCAATGGGCCTCGTAGTCCCTACAATGGTGGTGGTGACTCCCAGGCACCGCTGTAGGGATTACAATGTCCATTTCCACCTGCCTGTCCATGGCGTTTAACCCGCCATGAACAGGCAGGCGGAAAGGGACTATGGGGGTACATAGCGGACTCCCCTTACCTCCTGCCCCCAGACACGGGACCTGGGGAGCACCTATGGTGCCCCATACATATCCCTATACCATATGGCAGGCACCTCTTGGTGCCTACCACATAGTGAAGGGATATGTAAATTGGCCCTTTTTTGCATTGCGATGTGTTCTGCAGCCAGCAGTACCCCGCCACATTGCAAAACATGGGCAATGTGACCCCTTCAGTGGCTGTTACGTTGTAATTTGTTCTGTGGGATGGCCACCTTGTAGGCGGGCGGTCCCAAATATGAAACGATGGCGGATGGACTAAAGTCTGTCCGCCATCGTAATCAGCCCCTATATTCTCAAGCTAAGATGCAAGCTTTTCCATATTTACACCAAAGAACTGCAGTTACCTTCAAAATAGATATATCTTTTTCCTCTCTTACAGTGAAGAACATATCACATGAAGAAATAAAACGCAGTTCATATGGATTACAGGCCAGTTCTGACTGGGATGACCAGCAGTTTTAATTCCAACCGGCTGTTTTGTAATTATCAGGTCGAAATTGAAACCTCCAACCCTAGGTCAGAAGCTTTACGACCAATATCGTAATAGCCCCCTTATTGTTTAAGTGGAAGCTCAATGGATTGAGTTACTAAAAGCAATGAGTCCATAGGAACCTAATGAAGACATAGGGCCTTATTAACAGTTTGGCGGTCCAACCGCCGTAGGACCATGGCTGCCCTTGCTAGCGGCCCACTGTGCTGGTGGTCCAAAGACGGTCATATTATGCGTAGACCATAGGGCCGGTGAAGTGGAGGCTGGGATCTTGCATTGGTGGTGAGTACTATTACCAAATATAACGTTGCCTGTGTGTGCATTTTGACTGCATATGTGTCAGATGTACACATATGCATGATATATGTGGAAAAATACCATAAACCCCATTACTGGGGTTAGGCCCATATGTGGGCAGCACTAACAATGGGTATAGGGTACAAAAAAGATTCACCGGTAGATCGCCACACACAAGGTTGTAATCCTAGGGGTGAAGATCCTGCTGTGAAGGGGGGACCTGGAGAAAGTGATCCACATTGGAATCTGCCTAGGAGAAGAAGAAAGGGGTGAGTACACACCCCAAATCCTTCATCACGCCACCTTGAAGCAGGCGGTCGGACTGCTGTGGTCCACTCGTGGAACAGGCAACTTGTAATATGCATGGTGGTGAAGCTCCACTGTGCAGCCCTATGGTGGCTACCTTTACCTGATGGCAACACGGCGGTTAGCGGTCTGCTGGCAGTCTGGGTGGTCCAGCGGTGGTCTTCGCAAAGCTGATCCGCCCAACTCGTAATACGGCAATTGGACCACCCAACTCACTCTGCTCGGACTGCCACCTCCAATACGCTGTCCACGGCACCACCAAACTCGTAATAAGTCCCATATTCTTGGTAAATTAATTTTACACTTTGAATAGTTTTTGCAACTGTTTTTCTTTTTTATTGCAATTTGTGTGCCTTATGTTGTATTTATTTGTTTTGTATTGTTGCTTTATATGCACCTAGAAGATCTAATTCTTTGGGCAGTATATGCAGAAATATGTGTATACTATAAAGAAAAAGTCTTATATTTTTTTAAATTTTTAAATCTGTATCTTTAATTGCATTAAGTAGTAGTCTATTTTAATTCTTTATTCTTTATTATTTTACAATATTTTCTATGCTTATATTCAAGTTTTAGTCCTCTTTTTACTATTTTGAAATAGAAATTGGACAGTATATTGTAAACAAGGAATGTGCATAGTAAACGTCCCTCTTTTTCCTCATGACTGCCAAAGAAAGGGCACCTCTTCCCAGTAGCATGGATGGTGTCACATGTCTCCTTCAGAGGGTACAAACTGGGAGAAAAACCCACAAAGATGCAGAGAATTTGTCAACCTGGATAGTTCTTGAAGATGAAGCGCTGTACAAGAGTTGGGAAATGGGGCACCAAAAATACCTTGAGACTGAATAGAAAACATTATCACCCAGGCTGAAGAAGCCAATGAGGAGAAAGAGTAGCAGACGAAATGGACAAAAAGCTGGGGCAAAAGTAAATAATGTGGGCAATGAATGTGGCAAAAAAGGAAATCAAAAGCATTGCAATTTATACTTTTGATATCCTAGCTCATTTATCATATGAGTAGAACAGGAAACGACAGCACAAGAAAATGATAGAACACCATCTTAGACAGGGAATCTCTGCAAGCACAGACTCAGATGACCACAAACTTGGTTATGGATGAATATAGAACTAACCACATCAACTGTTACAGGAATAAGGTCCTGTCCTTGTCTGGCAGGTACAAGAAAAAAGATCAAATGCCCAATATTTCGCCCATGAGCCACCTGGTATCTCTGATGTTCTGTAGCACTATGCTCCTCCCTATGATCTCTCAGCTGGACATCCTGGACTACGGGTAGAGCAGCCCCCTGCCAGCGAAAATCTTTCAAGTCCACCTGTCTGTGAGCAATCCAATGCTGCCTGCGTACCAACCATGCCACTTGCCTCCTGTGAGTAATGTCTCCAGATCTAACAATTGCCTTCTATGTGTTTATTGGAATAGTAGTAGCTGGGCTAACTTTTTTGTAGAGAGTGGTTTAGAGAAACACAAGAGAAACATCTCAATTTAAAATGTGATTGCACCTTGTAAATATATTTACATTTTTCCTCTATCTTTAAATTTTGATGCATATTAGACTTGAAAATAATATACAGAGTAGAAGGACTGGTGAGGATCAAAGACTTTGTTTTGCATCGAGATGTAATGAAAGGACAGAATAAGACTTCCCTGAGTTAGATAGCAACTAAAGTAGGACATGTGCATTTTATGTTTGGAAGGCACTCTACCAGGCCAACAGTTTTGTGAGACTTCACAGTGAATGTTGAGTCCCGTACGAAGTACAAGTTGATTTTTTCAGGAATGAGGGTAGAATGAACATGCTCTTTTTATCTTATTCTTTATGGAAGTATACAAGTGAGTACTTAAATGTCATTATGTGTAGCATCAAGCAGAGAGGAATGTAATATAAACTTCTCTCACACTGGTATTGCACCCTGGACAGGAAAGCGTCATGGGATAAAGTAAGAGTAAGGCATTTTCATGGGGTTGTGGACTAGTGGCAATGCACATGTATTTACTCTGGAGCTGTTGACATCTTAGTAGATATTGAAAAGGTGTTTGGACAAAAAATTGAATAAAAAATATCATGATACAAAAATATTGTGTCAAGAATATTGGATGGTAAAAATATCACCAATGAGAATATTGAAGGTCAGAATATCGTATTAAGTTCTGTTTTGAATATTTTTGTAAAAAAAATGGATTTTGAAAATATCGTTGCATATAATATCATTTCCAAGTGTTAATTTGTATGCATTTTATATTATTAATGTGTTTGATTTTAAGTGTTTACTATTTTTTTTATTTGTGTGTTCAGTAAGATAATATATTAATTCTGTTTTTTTTATTTGCATTGTTTGTTGTATCAATGTGACAAAAATATTGTATATTCATTTTTTAGGTAGCGGGATGTTGGTTATTTAGGGGATAAGGGTGGGGAGATTTAAAAAAGTTAATATTTTAATTTAAATGTAATGTTAATCATTTTAATGGTATGCAAATTAAATTCTTAATTTTTTTAAATTAATTTTGTTCAATCGTTAATTTCTTTAAATATTATTTCATAATTATTTCAAAAGTATTGATAGATTATAGTAAATTAAAAAGTAATTTTGTTGTAAATATTAATATGTTAACTATAGAATTGTGGGTACAGCATTTTATTTATGAAATTTATATTTAACAATATAATTTTCTTGTAGATTTAGTTTTACCAAAAAAAATAGATTTAATATCTGTTTTAATGTAATTGTTTTTGAAATTTTAAAATATTCTATGAATCTATTTAAATGTTGAAATTATAATGTAATTGGTAAAAAAAAGTTTGAAATATGTTTTTCCTATATTTTTACTCTATTTAAAAAACCGAAATGTGTAATTAAATCATGAAAAAAGAATAAATATGCATTATATAGGATGTATACATTTAGACCAGAGGTCTTCAAACTTTAAGATGCCGAGACCCCCCTGTCAACATTTTCAAGCGTAAGGACCCCCCCCTGACAAAAATGTCTAAACCTCTAGGTTATGAGGAAGGTGAGGACCAAATTATGCGACAGGCTTGACTAAATTGTGCGAGTAGAAAATGTAAATAATGTTCTGTGATGCTGCGCATTTTGGGGTAGCATTGCTTTATTATTTAGAATTTTTTTAAACACAGTAATACTGAGGAAAGATTTCACCCCATCAGTACCAGTTTATAACCAAAATACAGCAATTAACATCAGAAAGATGTCTAGTCAATCTCTGTGAAGGGCCTCCCAATCCGCAGGAATACGCGCTGCCACATTAGAAGCTCACCTGGCCATGGTCGGGAGCAGCAAGGGTGAGTGCATGGTGATTGGTGTGAGTGCATGGTGATTGGTGTGAGTGCATGGTGATTGGTGTGAGTGCATGGTGATCGGTGTGAGTGCATGGTGATCAGTGTGAGTGCATGGTGATCACTGGGAGTGCATGGTGATCACTGGGAGTGCATGGTGATCGCTGGGAGTGCATGGTGATCGCTGGGAGTGCATGGTGATCGCTGGGAGTGCATGGTGATCGCTGGGAGAGTGCATGGTGATCGCTGGGAGAGTGCATGGTGATCGCTGGGAGTGCATGGTGATCGCTGGGAGTGCATGGTGATCGCTGGGAGTGCATGGTGATCGCTGGGAGTGCAGGGTGAACGTGAAAGTGAAGGTGAGAATGAGAAGTGAGTAGTCTGAAAGCAGGGTGCATTCCCAAAAACGTGAAGCGTAGGGTTTCAGATATAAGTTAAATTATTGCTATAATGGCATTAATCAGGGTTCGAGGGTGGAGGAAATAAATAATGTGCTGATCCTGCAACAAACTCCCAGTCTAATGATTAGGGTTAACAGCTCATTATTTTGATGGCGCAGAAATAAGCAGTCACCTACAGCTGTATTTTGTGCACTTATCTGTGAATACTTAGAACAGCAAATATAAATAGAAAGCACTTTTAATTGTGTTCTAGGGGTGCCTTAATGATCCAGGACTAATAATTAAAGAGAATAAAGACAAAAAAGTCACATACCTAATTAATACATACTTTTTTATTTATAACTCAATTTAGTGTCAAGAGTAGGCCTCTGCAGGATCTTGAAAACAACACATAGCAGGCATGTTTCTTTTGGCAACCCAACTTAATATTTATTTTCATTAAATGCATTCTCACACTAAAGCAGTAAGTGTAAAAATGCAAATGTAAGAAATAGGCAGAGTGGGTGCCCAGGGGGTACTGGAACCATAAATAATCGAATCTTAGGTAATCGGTTAACAAAGGCATGTAAATATGCTAATGGTAATTAAAGACCTGTGAAAACTCGGGCCGGAGATAAGACTCCAGACACTGCCCAGCCGAGGCCCCAGGAGCGCGAGCTGCACTGCAGCAGCCCGGCTGAGACACAGGATGGGGGAGGAGGGGGGCTGAAGCCCTGGAGGCAGAAGTGACACTGTGAAGGCGCGACCCCCTTTGCATCGTTCCACGGCCCACCTGGGGGTCGCGCCCCACAGTTTGAAGACCCCTGATTTAGACTGTTGTATATTTATATGTTTATTTACAGTTTATTAAACAAAATGTAAATAATTACATTTATTATTCTTATCACTGGAATAAATTCTGTTGAATATATATTTTAAAACGTATTATTTAAATGTAATAAAAAGGTTGAATTGATAGTTTTATATATATATTCTTAATTTTGTTACTTTAAATTTTTGATTATGATTTTTTGTTGTAATGTTTCACAGTTTAGGAATAAAAATAAATATTGATAAAATAAATACAATTTCAAAAGTGATTAACATATTATTTTATTATGTTATTGTTTAATTGTAAATATGAAGGTTTTTGTTGGGGTTATTTTATTCTTCTAGGTAATTTCTAATTTATTATATACATCAAAAATTGCATGTGAGAATTTATTGTGTATATCATGGTTTTAGTGTCCAATACCTTACATAATACGCTTTAGATTGTAGTGAACATTGTAAATGTCACCCCTTTAGTTTCCAATGCCTTCTCCCAATTGGTTTATATTTGAGTGGGAATAGTAAATGTAACTCCTTTAGTGCCCATCATCTTCCCCAAATTGGTTTAGATTGGAGTGGGAATAGAAAATGTCACCCTTTAGTGTCCAACACCTCCCCAAATTGGTTTAGATTGGAGTGGGGACAGTAAGTGTCACCCCTTTATTGTACAACACCCTCTCCAAATTGGTTAGGTTCTAGTGGGAACAGTACAGTCATCCCATTTAATGTAGTGTAAAAATTAAATTTAACTATTTGTGTGTGAAATTCTTTTGTTAAATTCAATTTCATTTGATAAATTGAATTTCTAGGTTGTAGGAGTAGTGTGTGTATTTAATTAGTACTGGTGTAGAAAGCTAATATAATGTATTTAGGTGTATATTTGTAATAATAACAATATTACTGACTTATTTCCCTAGAATAAAGGTATTAACCATTTTCTTTTTTTTTGTTATTTTTGCACAGGTTATTTAATGTATATGTTAACCTTTTTAAACATATATTTGTAGCTAAAACATATATATGTATATATATATATATATTCACTGAAAAAACCATAGGTTTCACACCAGTTATAGTTAGGAATTGGCATTTAAAAAACCTATTAAATTCACTGAAAAAAACATAGGTTTTACACCAGTTATAGTTACCTGGAAATTTTACTGACATAAAGCCATTGAAATTCCCACGTTATAGTTAGTTGGACTCACTATAACTTGCGCGCCTGCAATGCACTGCTGATGACGTCACATATTACATCACTCATGACATGGTCAGTGATATCACTCATGACATCCCTGATGACACCATCCTGTTAATGTGTGTCTTTCTGAAAAATAAATATGTTTTATGTATGTATATGTAAAGGTCGATGGAAGAATAAATGTTTTAATAAGTGTGTACATGGATGTTTTGAAAAAAAAGTTGATTGGTTAACTGGCTTATTAAATGTATCTTAGTGAATACATATATTAGCGAATACTTTTTAAATATTGAAATATATTTATCAGTGTTTCACTTTGTGTATAAGTGGCTGCATGGGTTGGTGAGTAGCTACATGTGTGTGTATAGGGGTTATTAGATGTTTTTTTTAGTATCAGTATGAGTGTCTGTATGGTTTGGTGGGGGTATTACTTAGCACATAGATGCATCAATGACTGACTCACTGTTTGTATGTGTTTTGAAGACAGCATATGTGCAGGACTCTATGGGTGGATGAGTGTGTATATGTGTGTGTTAGTGATTGAATGACTGTGTCACTAGTGTCTTTATCAGTAACGACATATGTTTTAATCTAGTATATGTGAGTATTGATGTATATAAGTGAGTATATGTGAGAGTGAGAGATTGTAAGAGTTCCTGTTTAATTAAGTATGTGTTTCTATAAGTGATTGTTTAAGAGAGTAAGTATGTGTAAGTTCCCTTAGAAGTAAAGTGGTAGTGTGTGTATAGTTGTATATGCAAATAAATGGATGTTCAATAGTTTATTTGCATGTGTGAGTATGTGTGTGAGTAACTTTTGGATGACTGTCGGTGTGTAACAGGATGTATAGGTGTATCACTAAATATGACGAGTGAGTATATGTATGAGTGACTATATAGAACTGTTTGTGAATGAGTGGATGTGTATATAGATGGTGGAATTACTGAATTGTTTGTTGTAACTGGTATGGGTATCTCCACTTTTTTGAAAATGTTAAATACTATTTTTAAATATGTGTTTCAAGGCTTATATTACACTGAAAGGAGGTCTGTCACTCTGTCACAAGGATGGTGTCATCAGTGATGTCATGAGTGATGTCACTGACCATGTCATGAGTGATGTAATATGTGACGTCATCAGCAGTGCATTGCAGGCGCGCAAGTTATAGTGAGTCCAACTAACTATAACGTGGGAATTTCAATGGCTTTATGTCAGTAAAATTTCCAGGTAACTATAACTGGTGTAAAACCTATGGTTTTTTCAGTGAATTTAATAGGTTTTTTAAATGCTAATTCCTAACTATAACTGGTGTGAAACCTATGTTTTTTTCAGTGAATTTCAAAGGTTTTTTAAATGCTAATTCCTTTCTATATCGAGTTTCTAACCTTTTTTTTTTTTACAATATGCTGTTTCGTGTAAGTATTCATTTTTGATTTTTTTTATATAATTTTTTTCTTTTGCGCTCTGGGTGCGCGCTCCGGTAAGCTCTCCGGTAAGCTCTCCGGTAAGCTTTCCGGTAAGCTCACCGGTAAGCTCACCAGAAAGCGCACCCAGAGCGCTACTTTCGTTCGTGAAAAAAGATATGAATGAAAAGTTAATAATAATGCAAAACATTTCGTACCATACAAATAAAATGATTTTTTTTTAATAAGGAAAATGATTATGCATTTCCGTAAAAGTTTGATGACGTCACTTCGGCGCGCAACGTAAGCGCCCTCGGAAGCGCCTACGTTCGCGCCGCGTAAACGCACCCGGAAGCACCTACGTTCGCGCCACGTATGCGCCCCGGAAGCGCCTACGTTCGCGCCGCGTATGCGCACCCGGAAGCGCTCCGGAGCGCGTAGCGTAAGCGCGTCGGGTCATGTGACCTTAAAATAACACTTTTCATTGGTTGCTAACAGTTTTTTTTACAAAGAATGAAATCCTCACCCATTTCCTTCACTTCTTCTTTCACTTTTGTGACTGCAAGACCTGCCTTTTTGCTCCTGGATATTTCTTGGTTTTACAATGGCTGCCAGACAATCCAGCAGTGAGGATGACCCAGAATTCATCAATGAAGAGCCTCCTCAACGAAAAGTTAAGGAACATTTCATTTGGAAATTTTTTAAAATCCCACCTGGACAAAAAAAGGTAAATGCTCCAAAAGTGCAGTGCAGGATCTGCAAAGAAGAGCTGTCACGAGGTAACCCTTTGAAAAAGTACTCTTTTGGGAACTTCACAATGATCCGGCATATGGAGAGGAAGCACCCCCAGAATTTTGCCCGGGAAAGTGTCCGGGCTCTGGCACAAGAGGTTCCCAGTGATGGGGCCTCTACATCCACCGGAGGAGCAACTTCTTCTTGGAGGGGGCAATCACAGGAGCAGGTGCCAAACATTCAACCTGCATTTAACCATGGTGTCCTCAGATGCAGATACTGCAATCAACTCCTCACCTATGGGGAGCAAAGTGTCCAGCTCATGGTTCGAGTATTGGAGAACCATCGCTGCCCTTCCCACCCCTAATTTTTTAGGTTTTTTTTGCTCCTGTTGAGCAGTTTCCATTCCCTGTTTTTGTTCCTGTTTAGAAAAATGAAGAAAACCAAAAGTTCTTTTCAGAACTACCTCCAATTCTCATCAAAGAGCTATATTCTTAAAAAAATGAAAAAGAGTAAGTGAAATAGAGTGCATTGCTAATGGAAAGGAGAATGAGTAAGAAAGAACAGAAAGGTATGAGAGGAAAAAGGAAGTGAAGTAGGAGGACTGAAAGAAGGTGAGTGTTAGGAAAGAAAGTTATGAGAAGAAGAGTGAATATGGGGAATGTTGATATTCAATGAAAATGTTGAAAAGGAACAGGAGTGTTGAAGGATAAGAAAAGATGCATTGCTGGAGTTGAAGGTAGAAGGCCTCATTTATGAAGCCATGCGTCACTTTAACGCCACCAAAGCATCATTTTTTGTGACACAACAGTCCAATAAAAAATGCACCTTATTTATTCATATTTACAAAGTGGCGTTTCTAGGTAAATACATCACTTTGTAAACCCCTGTGCCACATTATTCCTACGTCAGGTGTAATGTATGCAAAAGGGATGTATTGACTCAAGAAAGGGTCGTAGAGGTGACACACTGAATAAACTGGAGGCCTCATTTCTGAAAAGTGACGCATCGCTAGGTGAAAACAGCGATGCGTCACTTTTCTGTGCGCACTCCTTACGACATTCCAGATGTGTCATATTTAATGTATGACGAATCATGTCGCAAGGAGTTACAGATACGTCAGTATTTCTGACGTATCTGTAAACACAAAAGTGACGCATTGCTGGTGTGCGTCACAAAAGTGACGCAACTCCAGTAATGCATTCTTTCACATGGGGGAAAGCACCATGTGAAAGGTCTTGCGTCAGTCTTACCCCTGCTGTGAGGCAGGCGCAAGATTTTGACGCAACAGCATCCTAAATGTGACGCAGTGAAATCTCATAGATTTCACTGCGTCGCTATTACCAAGCTTTTTGCGGGGGAACGCCCCCCTCTGCATACATTATACCTGACGCAGATATAATGTGGCGTAGGGTTTTAAAAAGTGACCCATCTACCTAGATGCGTCACTTTTTAAATATAGCGCAACGAGGCGCATTTTTTTACACCGCTGGTGCGATGCGTCACTTTTCTGTGCGCACTCCTTACGACAGTCCAGATGTGTCATATTTAATGTATGACGAATCATGTCGCAAGGAGTTACAGATACGTCAGTATTTCTGACGTATCTGTAAACACAAAAATGACGCATTGCTGGAGTGCGTCACAAAAGTGACGCAACTCCAGTAATGCGTCCTTTCACATGGGGAAAGCACCATGTGAAAGGTCTTGCGTCAGTCTTACACCTGCTGTGAGGCAGGCGCAAGATTTTGACGCAACAGCATCCTAAAAGTGACGCAGTGAAATCTCATAGATTTCACTGCGTCGCTATTACCAAGCTTTTTGCAGGGGAACGCCCCCTCTGCATACATTATACCTGACGCAGGTATAATGTGGAGCAGGGTTTTAAAAAGTGACCCATCTACCTAGATGCGTCACTTTTTAAATATAGCGCAACGAGGCGCATTTTTTTACACCGCTGGTGCGATGCGTCACTTTTCTGTGCGCACTCCTTACGACATTCCAGATGTGTCATATTTAATGTATGACGAATCATGTCGCAAGGAGTTACAGATACATCAGTATTTCTGACGTATCTGTAAACACAAAAGTGACGCATTGCTGGAGTGCGTCACAAAAGTGACGCAACTCCAGTAATGCGTCCTTTCACATGGGGAAAGCACCATGTGAAAGGTCTTGCGTCAGTCTTACACCTGCTGTGAGGCAGGCGCAAGATTTTGACGCAACAGCATCCTAAAAGTGACGCAGTGAAATCTCATAGATTTCACTGCGTCGCTATTAACAAGCTTTTTGCGGGGGAACGCCCCCTCTGCATACATTATACCTGACGCAGGTATAATGTGGCGCAGGGTTTTAAAAAGTGACCCATCTACCTAGATGCGTCACATTTTAAATATAGCGTAACAAGACACATTTTTTTACACCGCTGGTGCGTCACAAAAAGTGACGCACAGGTGGCGCAAAACTGGCAGCGAAAGGCCTTCATAAATATGGTCCTGGATTTTCCCCTTACTTCGCTCCCCGGTGCGCTTCCCGGTGCGCGTACCGGGCGCTCCCCCCGCGCAAATAATTTTTTTTTTTTTTAAATGCCCCGCGGGACCCTATTTTAGCCCCCACATTAAACCTAGGGGGTCAGGAGGGGGTCTACCCTGCCCCCTTATGGTCAATTCCCCCCTTTGTTTTTGCCACCTCTTGTGTCTCGATTTTACCGAGACACAAGATGGCGGCCGCTCCAGACTGTTTAGAATGTTTACAGACACCCAAGAGCCAATCAGCTTTCTGCGCGCAAGTCGCGTGGCGCGCCCGGTGCGCTCCCCGGTGCGCGTACCGGGGCGCGCCTATAGATATATATATTTTTTTGAACCTAAATTACTCAAAATCCACTGGAGCACATATCTTCAGACATAGCAAAGGTACATCAGGCTACTAGTCCCTACAATTTTGCCAAGTTTGGTGTAAATCCATTCAGCCGTTCGAGCTAAAAGTGAAATCGACCGCCCTATGGAAATTAACATGGGGAAAACGCGTTTTGGGACCCCCCTTTTATCTCGGCCCCCGCTTGACGAATCCCTCCCAAACTTTCAGGGAAAGACCGGAACTCAACGAGGCCATTTTGAGGAAATTTTCAAGCAGATTCGTCAACCGGTGCCAAAGGTATTCCAAATAGAATTTTGAGATTTAACATTGAAAAAAATCCTAACTATAAATACCTACTGGCGACCGCCAGTAGGTAATATATATATATATATATATATATATATATATATATATATATATATATATACACCAGCAAACTCTTGACACCACTTCTCCCTCGCAGGATACGAAAACAGAGCACGGACCACAAGCTTAAAAAATGCCTCCGTTTATTTTCAGGTTCAGCTTACAGTCAACCGAAGGCAGCCATGACGCATTTCATCTCTACAAGGGGTACTTGATCATATATATATATTATGGAACAACTTTTAAGGATTTTTAATATTAAATAAACAATGTAAATCATTTTTAAATAGTACTCTTTGTTGTACATTTACCAGTTTGTTTTACTATTGTTTTAACATTTATTAAATTGTTTCATATACATAGTCTTAACATCATTTTTACCTAAGTTTTTCCAATATATCTTAAATAATTATATATTTTTTATATTATTATTTAATTTATACTTGACACTTTTATTAAAACATTTTACAACATATTTGACATGTTTTAACAGGTTCTTAATGTTTGACTTTTTTTTTAAACATTTATTTTTAATTTATTTTCCCTTTCTTTTTCTAAGAGGAGATAGTCTTTATTTTATTTTCATTTAGCAGCCATTGTTTTACAGCTACTGTCTATTTTGTAGTCTATTTGTCTCATTTATATTATATTTTTTCCAGGATCGAGGTAGTGATAAGGTGTTACTGTTCGTCGGAATAAGTAAGTACTTTTTAAGTTTTTGGGGGGTGGTTTGGTTGGAGGAAAGCTTGGCGGAGGTCTATAGGGTAGTTATAGTGTTATTTCTGTTTTTTTCATGCATTTAGTTGTATTAATTGTAGTGTTTTTCAATAAAGTGTTGGTTTAGGTTTTCGTACATTGATGATTTAGGGCCTGATTGTGTATGGACCGCCAAACTCGTGGTGGCGGTTTGACCATCGCCGCACAGCAGGACTGTCCGCAGTATTGCGACTGCAGCAGTTGGATTGCCAGAGGACTGCTGTGACTACCGTGGATCAAGGATCCCACAGCGTTTATTCAGGGTGGGATTGAGGCATCTAAGGGGCCCTAATAGGGCCCTCTGCTGCCTCAGGGCCCAGGGGATGCATGGAAAAGCACCTGTAGTGCCCCTTTGTATTTGCATTCCCACTTCCTGTATGGAGTGACATGTATGCCATACCATTGCAAGAAGGTGCAGTTGGCAGTCTGACTTTCATGGTCTGCATTATAGGCTCTTCAATGAGCCTTGCAGACCACTGCAGTCAGACTATCCCAACTCCGCCCACCAGACCAGGATTTAACTCTTGATCTCACGGGAGGTCACACCACTGGTTTTGCGGTTCTACAGTGGACAGTGGAGGGCTGCCGCCGCTGTAGGACCGCCAAACTCATAATCAGGCCGGCCCTAAGTGTAATGTACAGGTACTTTTCAGAATCTAATGTTTTTTGCGAATGGGTTTTCTATTTATTTTGCAGGTTTTTCTCTACAAAAGTTTTCCTGTTTTTGTTGGATTATATATTTTAACTACGTGGATACAGAGAATGATCTGCAGCTACAGAACAGTAAGCCATATTTTGGGTGGGAAAAGTTATATTTTATTATTTATGTAAGTGTTATGTGATTATTATTTGGAATCGTGTATTTTATGTGTTGTAATTATTTTATGAAATGGATTGAGTTTGTCCTTTCAGCTTTTTACTTGGTGAAGTTTAGATTTTACAAAGAAATCAGTTTGATTTAAAATTAGATTTTTATTTAACATTTTGTCTAATGTAGTAGAACATTATGTTTATTAAAGTTACATAAAATTCATTTATCCTCATCCTCCTAGACCTCTCCGCAGCATTCGACACGGTCTGCCACCGCACCCTAGTACGGCGCCTCAGCAACGTCGGAATCCAGGACAAGGCGCTGGAGTGGATCACCTCCTTCCTTGACGGGAGAACACAGAGAGTCCGCCTACCACCGTACAAGTCAGAGGCCACCGAAGTCATCTGCGGCGTCCCCCAAGGATCATCTCTGAGCCCCACCCTCTTCAACGTCTACATGAGCCCCCTCGCGGCCATTGTACGCAAACACAACCTCAGCATAATCTCCTACGCCGACGACACCCAGCTGATCCTCTCCCTGACCAACGACCCCGCCGCCGCCAGAGCCAACCTGCACGAAGGGATGAAAGAGGTAGCCGAGTGGATGACGACCAGCCGCCTGAAACTGAACTCGGACAAGACGGAGGTCCTCATCCTGGGCTCCTCTCCCTCCGCCTGGGACGACTCCTGGTGGCCTCCCGCCCTGGGCACCGCACCCAAACCGACAGACCATGCACGCAACCTGGGCTTCATCCTGGACTCCTCCCTCTCCATGACCAGGCAAGTCAACAACGTCTCCTCGGCATGCTTCAACATCCTACGCATGCTACGGAAGATCTTCTGGTGGATCCCCACCGAGACCAGGAAGACCGTCACCCAGGCCCTCGTCACCAGCCGACTGGACTACGGCAACGCCCTCTACGCCGGGACCACCGCCAAGCTCCAGAAGAGACTCCAGCGGATCCAGAACGCCTCAGCCAGACTCATCCTCGACATCCCACGAACCAGCCACATCTCCGGACATCTGCGAGACCTTCACTGGCTCCCCGTCAACAAAAGAATCACCTTCCGCCTCCTCACCCACGCACACAAAGCCCTACACGACCAAGGCCCGAGCTACCTCAACAGCCGAGTCAACTTCTACGCTCCCAAACGCCACCTCCGATCAGCCAACCACGCCCTCGCCGCCGTCCCCCGCATCCGAAGAGCGACTACAGGAGGAAGGCCCTTCTCCCACCTGGCCGCCAAGACCTGGAACTCCCTCCCGACCGACCTGCGCCTGACCCAAGACCACCTCTCCTTCAGGAAGAAGCTGAAGACCTGGCTGTTCGAGCAGTAGCGGCTCCCCCCCCCCAGCGCCTTGAGACCCCACGGGTATGTAGCGCGCTTTATAAGTGTCACTGATTGATTGATTGATTGATTGATTTGTAATGTTGGTTAAGATTATGTTATATTTGAGAGTTTTGTGGGTTAGTATTTATTTTACAATATGCTTTTAGCAAAGTAATCTACTCCTTTGTTGTTTATGAAAAATTTTAGTTTAAATTGTAGCATGTCATGCATTCTTTTAATTTATTTGCTAAGTTTTGGTCCAATCTGGGTTACACATGGCTCCATTCATAGTTGTTGGTAGCTTTGCTATTTTTGTAATGCTTCTATAAATTTATAGAGAGTATGCTTGGTTAAGCCCAATGTGGATTGGAAGGAATTGTACCAACCTTCTATTTTGTTGTTTTGGCTTCTTGTGCCAAGGTGCTATCATAGGCATTCCACCACGGTATTTGGAATTTGGGATGGTGTCTGTGTACAGAGCGATGTAGTCTGCCAACCCAAGTATCTTCACCATAGCCAATAAGGGGGCTTAGGGCCATATGTACCAAAAAAGAGTTTTGCAATGTTCAAATTGCGATTCTTAGCGAATCGCAATTAGAGAATCGCAAAATGCAATGTATGTAGGATTTGCTAAAAATTTTGCGAATCCTACATATTCCTTATTTTCAAATCGCAAATTGAGATTCACAATTAAGGAATACCTTCTTATTCATTCCTATGGGCTAAGAGGCCAATAGGAATGAATGGGAAGACATTCTCAATTTGCGATTACCAATTAGAGAATCGCAAATTGAGAATGCAATTTCAAGGTTGCAAGGGTGCCAAAAGGACATCCTGTTGCACAACTGAAATATGAATGTGTGCACACTTTCCGCAAATACATGCCCTAAGGTTCTGTATGTGCGACATATGGCACTTTTAAAAAATCAAAAAAGTGCTTTTTTAAAGAAAATCGCAAATTACCATCAACTTGAAGTTGGTGGTAATTTGCAATTTTTTAAGGCCAAATAGCAAATTTCTGGTGCTTTCAGAATTAATTGCATTCACAAAATAGAGGATCACAAATTTAGCAATTCCCTATTTTGCGATGGCCTTTTGGAATGATACATCTCAAAAGTCTTTTGCAAATGGGCAGATTCTGAGAATTTGCCCGTTTGCAAACGGGTAATAGGCTTCATACATATGGCCCTTAGTTTGTGTTCACTTTATTGGTAGAAAAGGCTTTCTATTAGTAAATTGTAGTGGTTAGCCTTCTCTGTGACAGGGAAATAGGATAGTGTTATGATTTTCTGTAGTTGAAATGCAAGTTGACTGTTTGTAGCATATGCCACACTTAGGGGCCAATTTCGAGTTTGACGGTCTGACCGCAGGATCACTATTGCGGCGGGCAGGAGAATGCCGCCAAGCCGGCAGCTTCCCGACCGCTGTATTATGACAACACAATTGGGCTGGTAATGTTGTGCTGGTGGTGCAATGGCGGTGGCATGCATTAACTCATAGAGAGCCGGAAGAATATCCTGTTGTCATGGCAGCATCGCTTGCTTGTCAGTGCACTGTGTGCCATGCACCATATTGTGCATGGCACACAGTGCACACACGACAGGGAAAGCAGAGGGGAGCACAACATGTGCCCCCATGCACATACCACATGTGCTAAAACAACGTAGGGCCCTGTTTGGGGCCCTTTTCCCTGCCTTCCTGCTGACCTGTTCATGATGGGGTCCCTGCCATGAGCAGACCACCGCTTCCCCCACTACCATCCTGTCGGCATTCAGGATCCTGTTGGTGGTGGCGGTCTTGTGTCGGCCGGTGGTGGTCCGAACCAAACTGCCAAACTCGTAAACGAGCGGTCTGACCACCGAGGTTGTGGCGGTCTGCCTTCCAATGCAGGTACGGCAGTCTTGGGACCGTCATACTCATAATCAGACCCTTTGGGCAGATTGTTGGAGCTGTCTCAATATACTTTGATTGAAATGGTAGAAACAGGCTTGTATGGCTGTGTGTGGGTAAACTTTTATAACGGTTTGAATCATGGTGTGTTCAAAGGGTATGATTATTTTTTGTGGGTAGTAATTAATTGTTGTTTGTTTAATGATGTTTAAGAGTTTATAGAAAGTGCTACTTTGTTTATTTGGTTGTAGGTTATCCTTAACATGCACATTTGTGTTTTGATATTCACAATGGTTGGTGTATATCTGTGTGAATGGTTTGGGGCATTACCTAAGGAACTAGGCATTTTGAAGGTCCCATCCAACATCCATGTTTGACAATGGCTTAGTTTTAGTAAGTTATCTGCTGTAGAAAATATTTGGATTTGTCTATCATTGTTTAGGTTGTCAAATAACAAGAAGAGATCCTCATTTTGTGCCTTTTTTAGTGTCCAGGTATTTCGATATCTTGGTATTTTCTAGAGTAGAAGGGGGATCACTGGTGGCTTTTTTAGTTTGTGTATTTAAACTTTTTAAAGGGTGTACAGGTGGTAGTTGACCTATGATGTGTTCATGACTCATTGTAGCTTGTGTTTTTCTTACAACAGTTTGTTGTTGACACACTACACAGTGATGGCACAGATTCTCAGCAATAAAATGGAATCTGGGATTTGAACCACACCTGTAAAAGGGGCGGTCTTTGAGTAATGACCGGAGGTACCGACGGCGACCATCATGCGTGTCTTTATCCCAGGCGGTGGGGTCCTGCGAACAGGGTCTAACCTATTGCCTGCAAGCCAGCTGTTAGAATAAAGCAACTGCGCATGTCAGAAACAAAAGTGTTCCGAATAGGCGCATAGTAGTAGAAAATGCACCCGCGCTTGTGCGATACTGGAATGCTAATCTCGGTCAAAACAATATTGAAGTGTAACACCGAGGTGCTGGCACAGTCAATTCAAGTCTACTTTCTCTGCATGACAAAATGCAGAAGACAGACATTGTGCCATAATAACCAAGTGCGCTGTGTGTTAACTTAGTATGAAGCTAAAAACGTCATAAAAAACGAGCATCCATACAATTATAAATAACGATGGTCGCACTGTAGACACACAAGAAGCAATCATAGTGCCATATTGACAAATCACATTGGTTGTTAGTAAATATGGAGCACCTTAAGTGTTAGTAAAAGTGTCCATAGAAAACCATTAATGGAAAGGTGACGTTCTGACAAGTACAATATCAAGTAAGCACAGGCTTAGCACGTGGGACCTCCATGGGCAGTGTTTTTGCTCCTTCGTTAGCAAATCTCTATGTCCACCAGTTTGAGCAAACTGAAGTGTTACTCGAGAGGAATCCATATGTGAGTCACATCGTGACTTGGAAACGCTATATAGATGACGTTTTCGTGGTCTGGAGGGGATCATCAACGTCCATTGATGAATTTCATTTGTGGCTCAATCAACGCAATGCTTTCCTCAAGTTCACATGGGAATACTCCAAGACTAGTTTGCCATTTCTAGATTTGAGGATATATCCACACCAAGGATATCTCAACACTGAACTTTACAAGAAACCTATGGCAAGAAATTCATTGCTACATTTCCAAAGTTACCATCCCCAAGCTCTACGAGAGAATTTGCCCTTCGGGCAATTCTTAAGAATTCGTCGCAATTGCTCAGAAGTCTCAGGATTCAAGGAACATTCCAACCTTTTGTCAGCTCAACTCTGAGATCGACAGTATCCAAGGAAGTCAGTGAAAGCCTCCATGAAGAGGGCCTATAACAATCATAGGGATGCCCTACTTGAACCTAGAGTCACGCCTACATCAGATCCCTCCACCCAAAGAATCACATGTGTCAACACCTTCTGTAGCTACTCCAATGCCTTAAAGAAAAGCATCTTGAAGAACTGGAAAGTACTTAAGATTGATGGCAAGGCATTACCTCCACCACTGTTTGCTTTCAAACGTAGTAATAACTTGAAGGACCAGTTGGTGCACACTCGCCCCTGAGATAAGAAATCCACCACTGAATTGAGCCTCTGGGGTCTCCCACCAGTGAAGGGACATTTCCCTTGTGGAAATGGCTCTGTCTGTCCCCTGACTAGCCACCAGACTGAGGTTGATATAGGTACCTCCATCCCCTGGGTACTCAATAAACACACCAATTGTAATTCTGACCGTGTTATCTATTTGATAACATGCCCATATCACAAGATATACGTGGGCATGACTTCACGTAGAATTAAAGTTAGAATCTCTGAGCATAGGAGCACCATACAGTGCAAAAAGAGTGCGAGCAAGCTCACGAATCACTACATAGCAGCAGGACATTCCGACACCGATCTCCACTGGGTGGGTCTGGAGAAACCTTACATTCCAAAACATGTCACAGACATCCAACACTTTCGCTTGCGTAGGGAGAAGAGATGGGTGTATAGACTGAAAAGTGATCGCTTTGGGCTCAATGACGAGATACCTTGGTTATCTCTGTAAATACCTGCTCATCGGTACTGTGTAAAAGATCCTGTAGTCGCCTTTGGGCTATCTGTGAATGATTTGATGTCTCTAATGGCTTTATCACGTGCTAAGCCTGACTTACTTGACATTGTACTTGTCAGAACGTCACCCTTCCATTAATGGTTTTCTATGGACACTTTTACTAACACTTAAAGTGCTCTATATTTACTAACAACCAATGTGATTTGTCAATATGGCACTATGATTGCTTCTTGTTGTGTCTACAGTGCGACCATCATTATTTATAATTGTATGGATGCTCGTTTTTTATGACGTTTTTAGCTTCATACTATGTTAACACACAGCGCGCTTAGTTATTATGGCGCAATGTCTGTCTTCTGCATTTTGTCATGTAGAGAACGTAGACTTGAATTGACTGTGCCAGCACCTCGATGTTACACTTCAATAAAGTTTTGACCGAGATTAGCATTCCAGTATCGCACAAGCGCGGGTGCATTTTCTACTACTATGCGCCTATTCGGAACACTTTCGTTTCTGACATGCGCAGTTGCTTTATTCTGACAGCTGGCTTGCAGGCAATATGTTAGACCCTGTTCGCAGGACCTCCGCCTGGGATAAAGACACGCATGATGGCCACCGTCGGTACCTCCGGTCATTACTCAAACACCGCCCCGGGGTACCGACGGATAGGTAAGGTCACTGCGCTTTCCTCTCGTGACCCTCACTAAGAAGTGTCTTATGTCGTAGCAGAGACATTATTACAATTGAGGCCACATTGTTTTGCTGCCTTTCGCGATCGCTATGAACGCCTGCATGCACTTCTTACTTTGATTGTTTTCTTTTGTATTGGAGACATGCTTATAACCGAGGCATTCCTTTGTATACTTAGCCGTTGGTTGTACGTCCTAGTTGACCTCATTTTCAGACACGTAACATATTTGACAGCATGTAGCGCTTGGTATCTGTTTACTTGTGCAAGCATTACATCATTCGACATGACAGTTTGAGGGACTCTCCCCTGCCTGCATAAACACAATGAGAGTAAAGATAGAGGCGTTTCTACTGACCTATTAAATGACAAAAAACGACTTATTGAAAAGTGACATTAAACAGTGACTCCATCTGCTGGCACATTGTGCAGCTGTTTTATCTATGCGACTTTCATACAGTTAATTTTAACCAAGGGAGCGGGGGTCTGGATTGAGAGTGCTCTCTTATGGTGTAGGAGGTTATCATCGAGAATCATGTGATAGAAAAGTATGCCATGAGTAAGTGTATCATGGACCTTGCATTTTTTATTACAGAGCGGGCCCCCTTCCCTGAGTAGTTACCAGGTAGAGGTGAGGGTGACACCCAACTGGTGTGGGTGAGTGTATGTACTGTATGCACTATATGGATACCTTTGAAACCACTTGGGGTTTCACTTCAGCCTTGCTTTTCGAAGAGAGGCCTTGTGTGTGGTGAATTTTGAGTGTTGGGGCTAGCATTGCTTTAATATATGCATATTGTTTTTGCAGGTACCCGATAATTGGTTCCACTGCTGCCAAGTTGGATATTATCGGTGGAGTATATGAACTGTTTAATTTGATATTTATCACTTTTTGGTTTTTCACTCTTTGACATTTAGCAGAAGCTTTATATATTTCTTGCTCTTTTGGTCCTGAGGAATGCCCCGATACTGTTAGATCCTTGTGAGGGCAGAAACATGTCGTTCTAATCCATCGCTTAACACTTGACCTTTTCAATTGTTAGCACACTGCTTTTTAACTATGACAGGGGTACTCTGAGAATAAAATTGTTATGGAGCTCCCTTAGTCATTTTTAACACACTTTATTCGTATTATTTAGCGCTGCACTTTTCATTCCTTGTTTAGAAACCCTCTTCACTCAGCAAGAATATATGCCTATGGGTTTCATGGTGTACTCTGTGGAGACATTAGCCATCCTCTAGTTTGGAAAGCAGCTTAGGGTATCTTAGTCAATTTCTTAGACTGAGTACCCGAGCGAGAGGAGGCCAGACCAAAATGATGATACCTCACAATCTGTGAATGATGGGTTTTGGCAACGAAGTTTTCTCCTCTCTGAATGAGGTGGCTGTCATCCTAACCTGTTGACATATTTTCGTCCCAGCTGGTCCCTTCCTTTGCTAATTTTTCACCTCTTTTTCTAGACCCAAGGTGTTGTGCGGTATTTGATTGTTATATAGGGGAAACACACCTTGCAGGTCTTTAAAATTGTCCCTGAGACCATCCTCAATGTTGTGTGTTCCGCATCCAGCTTACACCCAACGTTGCTGTTCAGCTTCTGTCACATCTTCTTGCAATCTCCTAACCTCTTACCATGTGCCTATAGCAGTCAACAACAGGTTGCAATTTGACGTTTGATTAACTGAACCCCTATTAAATGTATGGGCAGTTAATGCACAGTATTTGGCAATCTCGTAGGCATATCTATTGTCACATAGTCAGTGCCTTGTGTAAGAGCTATGCACTTAACTACTGCAATTTAGGCAGGCCATTGTACCGACCGCAAAAGGTTCCTCACACTTTCTCCATTTTGTATAGGAGATCTGGAAGAAGTAATTAACCCACGCTGTGACTACAATTGCCCAAAGTCATGTATGACGCCAAAGCTGTACTGACTACCAGTAAAAATTGTCACTGAATGCACTCCTTCTGACCATGATGCTTCCATAACACTTGCAACTGTATAAATGGCATAATCAGCTTTCAGATTTCCTAATTGTCTCGCAAACAGGAACATCAACAAACAACACATGATCAGATTCAGGCAAATGTTTATCCTGCATATCAGGTTGGGGCTTTGTGCATAACTCAGTCACATCCAAGCAATCACGTTCAACTTCCTCAGTCACGTTTCATTTCCAGGCAGTGGAAACAGTGTGGATGGATTCAGAATAGTGCATTTTTTAGGGGGTTATATTCTCTGCGCCCAGAAGTATTTAATCATACTTCGTCAATTGACTATTAATCAGATACTGTGTCCGAGTATGAGTCAACAGTATTTCCAATGAGTGGGGCACAAACACAGCCTGTGTATATATCCCATGACTATGCTTTTATACTCTTCAAGACTCCCACATGCAGTTGCAATCACTTTCAAACATCCAGGCAAAGCTGCGGTGATAGGATCCAGAGTTGCAGTAAAATAGGCAACAGGCCTGCGATTAGTTAACATGTGTTTGTGTCAGTACTTAAGAGCGCAGCCTCCCTTTCTCTACAGAACAACACAAAGCACTTGTTATAATCAGGCATTCTCAAAGCCGGTACCCTACAAAGGCATTCTCGCAGCTCAGTGAACGCAGTCATACAACTGTCATCCCAAGTTACCAGATCAGACATCTCTTTGTGTGTCAAACTCCAGAGATGTTTTGCTGATAAGGAAAAGTTTGGGATCCATTGTTGAATGTAGCCCACCATTCCCAAAAACCTGTGGACTTCCTTTTGGGTAGTTGGCGGACTCATGTTAAGAATCATAGAGATTATTTCTTGTGACCATTTCCTTGCTCCTTTTTCAATGTACTGTTCTAAATACAGACTCCAAATTGGCAAAACTGTATCTTAGTCGGGGATACTTTATGTCCATTTTCAGTCAGATGATTTAAGAGGGCAACAGTATCAGTTTCGCAAGCTTCCTTAGTATTTGATGCCACCAGCAGGTAGTCAATATACAGTACTGGCACGGAGTGATTGGGCATTACCAGAGACTCCAGATTCCTTTTTGAGAATCTGGTTGAACAATGAGGGACGTTTCCAATACCCTTGGTGCCCCTGCACCCCATGCCTGCCTCCATGAATTCTCTCACTACCACCGGGCAAAAGTACCCCTCATCTCTCCAATCATAAGCTATTGCTAAACACAGCACGCCCTGCTGAGGTTGGCACCCCCTCCACAGGTCAATGCCTAGTGCGGCTGCACCAGTCGCACTGCCTTAAGGCCGGCCCTGGACATGACTTCCATTTACCTCTCAGTCTACATATATACCACCCTGGGTTACCTCTCAGGATGCACCAAGTATGCAGTCCTCCTCCCTCCTCAAGCAGCATAAGGCTGACGGGTCCTGATTGTAACTGTATGTTTGAATCAAATATTGTGATGATGCATTGTGTTTTGGGAAAGAGTTTCTGTTTGAATGCTGACTCCGATTCATATTGTACCTTTGTACCTGAGCATTCTGTTGTGGCATCAGAGCTTGTGGTATCTGTATTGATTGGGATGTATTAGGGTTTTTAACTCTCTATCTTTATGTCTGTTGAGTCTGGAACCTGAGACTGTGCATCGCCTCCATTCTATATCTGATTTCCAAGATTGTTCACATTAAGCCTACTCTCACGTTTCCAATGCCCAAATTTTCCGCACTTGTGACATGGATTCATTTTCTTCAACACTGACACATCAACTCCCTCTACCCTGTGTCTGGAAAGTCTGTTGCTGTTGGAAACCATTAACACTCTGAATTACAGGAGCTGAATTAAATTCTTCCTGTTATGGAACTGTGTTGTCAAAACTCAAAGGATTCTGACCTCTTTGTACTGCTTTCGTCTGTGCTCCCATTAATTTTTCCTTCAATGTGTTATGTTTCTCCTCTAATTCATCTCTGCAGTGCTTTGATTAATATAAAATTCCATCAGTCGGTCTGTTCTACCAACATAGTAAATGCTGATGAATCATGGAAGAAATTTCAGTTCTCCAGCCATTCACAAATCTGTAAACAAGATGTGTCATATCCTTTTCTGCCACATTTTCCATTTCACTATACTGTAGAAAAACCTGAATCAGTCTCTCATAATAGGCATGAACAGTTTCTTTTCATTCTTGTGTTGTTATGTCAATTTCTAGCCTATCAATTTCTAGAAGAGAAATCTTGGTTTTCAGGAAAGTAATCACTTGGTGATATTTCTTCAACACCACTGGAGGTAGGGCACCCATTCTTGGACCCCTCCCTAGTTCTGTTTCAGGCCAATCTACAAAAAGTTAACAGTCGGTCCACAAGTCTCCAGGAACCACAATGTCGAACTGGGTTTTAAAATCTATCCACAGAACTTTCAAAATGTCACAAATCTTTTAATCTGTGTGTACCATTCCACTGGATTATCTCTTAATGATGGCAATTCATTTGTGAATGACACAATATCAGCCCTTGTCCAAGGCACATGCACATACCCTCCACTTGGGACTTCCCTAAAAGGAAGCATAGTAAGCATTGTATTTCTGCATCTCCTCTGTTGATTACAATTGGAGGTGTCTGCATCCTAACTCTCTGTGTTTTTTCTTTTTCAACCACCTACCATCCCATTTGTCTCTCTCGCTCTATTTTTTAATCTTTGGCATTAGCTCCTTGTACAAAACCGTTGATCTTTAAACATCGATTTCATATTTCTGACCCAATTCAACAAGATTCTCATGTGTCTGCCTAGCTCCTTAGGTAATGTCTTTACAGAAAAACAATAGTTTCTCCTCCTGGTAGGTATCTTATCTCTCATGAGAGAAAGAATTGTAATCTCTTTTGGTATTCGAAGCATAACAGGGGCATTTGGAATTTCAACTGTACCTCCATTTGTCAAACTGACCCTCTGAGATTCATTTTATGGTGGTGGACGAGTCATTCAAAAGATCGTCATCTATGTCACCACTTTCTCCTTCTGCTTCAACATCACTCTTTTCTGTCTCAATATGTTTAAACTTCTCCTTTCGTTTTCCCCTAACGTCTCCTTCATCTGGTATCAAAGGGTGCATTCTTGTTCCCTAAATACCATCTGCTCTCCATACTTTCTGTTGAGCATCCAATTTAGCCCCTGCATAATCTATGGTTAGTCTATATTTTTCTATCTCTTTTTGAGGAGCTAGGTGTTCCCAAGCATTTCATGCCTAAAATTGAGCAGGTATATGCAGTGGTCTCATTTCGTATAATTTCCTCCTTATATTCTCAGTGATTCTCAGATGAAATATCCCATAACGAAGAAACTGAAGGACCTCATCTTTCTCTGCAATTTTGTGCCATTATTCAAGCAAAATACATGGATGTAATCCCTCATCCATCAATATGGTGTATCCTGGTGTGCCCTCAGGTGGTACGTCTTCTACAACTCTAATAGGTCTAGTCACATCTCCTTGTATTCATTTTCATAAAGCTTTAAAAAATGTCATTTTTATTCAAATCTGTACTCCACAAATGTGTTCCGCAAAACCAGCTAATGAAAATCTTCCACAATTCTCTAGTTTGTAAATCACAACCAATAACAGCACAACTTTCTATGACGTAGTCAATCAAACTCAGCACAGCTTTACACCAACCGACGAACCACACTGCGACACACTGTGACGCCAATCTCGCTCCTTGCTGCAGCTCACCTTCCTTTACAATTTTCTTTGGCGCTATATCTAAGCAAATACACAATACAATATGCAAGTGATTTCAACAATTAAATATGTCTGCCCTACTAAAGAAAACTCGATTATCACTCTTACAAGATAATTAAAACTATTTTTCTATATTCTAAATAATCAGCCACTTCAAATGAAATCTCAACCAACGGAATTTCACTCTAATTGATACAATTATTCACTGTGCACCTGAGATCAACAACATCAACTGCTTACCACTAACAAAATCAATCAAATAAACTTTATTCAATTTTTTTACATTAAAAATCATAAAAGTCTCTTGTTAAAAAAAAACTTACAGAAGAAAATGTAAAAAGAAATATACACACAATAGTTACATATTTAGGTACCACTTGAATCTTACAGTCTCCTCTTCAGTTAATTCTTTGATTTTTATGACAAGAGTTCTATACATTAGTCAGCCTCATGGTGGGTTTCCCATATTATACTTTTCCTTTTTTTCAGTATGGACTTCAGGAATCCAGTCATAACACCCACACAATAAACATTTTCCAATTTTTGTAAATATAGAAAGGCAGGACGGCATTGCCTCCAGCCCCCTCTCTTCAACATTGGCAAAATCCATCTAGATCTTTCTAATCTATAAAATTTACAAAATAAAATCACATGTATTGTCGTATGGAGAGACATTTCATCGCAAGGACACTGACAAAGGTCTCTGGTCCAATCATTTAATGTAGTGAAGCTGACTAATCAATGGAAACTATCAAATCTGAATCTTGTAAGAACATACCTGCCAAATCCTCCTATACACCAGTCCAAGTATGGTTGAATAGTGGGGATACAAGAGATAACTGGTGTGGGATTATGGTACTTTTCTTCATTTCTGAAGCCGCTTTTAGGGACTCTAAGTGTGACTGACAAAAAGCTTTAAAATCCTTCCTAGAAATTGTACTCAATGTTTCAGAGTTACGATAAAAGTCAGGTTTACCCACGTCTATTAAAAATCTTCAGATCTAATTCAGCCAAATGATCTTGTTTGCATGGGATAAACTGATGTCGTCGCCAATAATATGTCTGTTTAACTCTGTACTATTAGACGTATTTTCCTCTTTTTGTATTATGGCTACATCCTGGTATCCCCAGACCCCTGCCCCGTACATTGCTATAGCTAAACAAAAACAGTGGTTCTGTCGGGAATAGAACAATTTCTTTGCTTCACCGTACTTAATACAGGGGGGGGGGGGTGTTGGACAGCCTGAAAGCACATGATTAAGGGTATGTGCCGCCATAGCAATCACCTCACAATGTTTGTCAGAGACGTCAACGTCCGTCTCAGTGCGGCAGGTGAAGAAGGTGTTCATTTACTGGACAAGATTTGCCTACCCCAAGAAAACCATACAAGGGTGTCGTCTGACACCCCCGTGAAGGGAACTCCTGAAGCCATTAATCTATCTTCCCACGTGTTTTCAGACTGCCCAACACACCCCCTGTCCTGATGAAGACCGACACAGATGCATTTAAGTCTGCACTACTACATAGGGTCGAAACATCGATGTTGTTTATGTCAATCCGTCCATGCAAAGTCACAACGCAAATAAGGAAAAACTTCATTCTGTTGTGACTATTGGTTTCAAAAGTGGATACACAAGAACTTATGTTTTGTTTACATGTATGAATATATGTCACCTTTTTCATCCTTGTACAGCGCAGTCATCACCACCCAATACCAGTCACTAAGCATTTCACGGTTTAAGTGTTCTTTATGTTATTTTGTTTCGGACAGCCAGGTATCCATTGATTAATACAGGCAAGGTATATGCTAAAAAATTACCTTTTGTACTAAATTCAGTGTTGTGTGTCTTTGTGTACCATACATCCAATGTTGGTACATAATATGTATTAAGTACAGTGAAGCAAAGAAATTGTTCTATTTCCGACAGAACCACTGTTTTTGTTTAGCTTCATGAACCAGGTTCTGAGGGTCACTGGGTTACCCCATTATAACTAATGGCCGTACATAGCTATACTCAAGCATTTTTGCTTGGTAAATTTTAAGAAGTATCCCTGGGGGTCTTATGCCCAATTTATTAGAAAAATTAATCAATGCCCCGATAGACCTTTTGAAGAGAAGAGTTCTGCTCTTAACCGCCGGTTCCATGAACCAGAATGATCAAGGAGAACACCCAGATAGGAGAAAGTGTTAGTTGCATCTATCCTATCATTCCCTATGGGCAAACATTTACATTTATTTCTCCCCTTCCCACATGTCATCACATAGGTCTTCTTGACATTAAGTTTTAGGCCCTGACTATCCGTAAAATCAATGTATGTTCTAAGGGCACTCTGAAGGCCCAGCTGGGCCATGGCCATAAGCACTGAGTCGTCCGCATAGAGAAGCGACACTATAGGCTTATAGTTGTAATAAGGAGGGTCTTTTGTCCTGGCCGTTAGCTCCTCTTTTAAAGCGTTGGTATATAAAGAGAAGAGAAACTGAGCCAGGACACACCCCTACCTCACACCTTTCTCCACAGCGAACAATGCAGTGCATTCACCCCCCACTCCATATCTCACCTTTGCTTAGGCCCAGCATACAATTGCCTCAAAAACTGGACTAAAATTGGGTCAACTTTTAGTTCCCGCAAAATATCCCAAAGGCTATAATGGCTAACGCAATCAAAAGCAGCCGTAAGGTCCACAAATGCTACGTACAGTGTCCCTTATTTAGCTTGGGTATATTTCCCTGTTAACATTATAAAATTCAACACCTGCTCAATTGTCCCTAGCCCTTGTCTAAAACCATACTGTACTTTACATAGAATTTTATTATCCTCGGCCCATGTTTGTAATCTGTTCAGAACTATTCTACCCACTACCTTAACCAAAGAATCCGAAAGAGAAATTGGTCGGTAACACGCAGAGTTATCCCGTTCCCCCTTTTTAAAAAATGGAATGATCACAGATTCAGACCACGTCTTGATAAATCCCTTCTCACATCAGGCCTTCAACACCTGAGTCAGCAAAGGGGACCAGAGTGCAGGAATGGTCTTAAATAAGTCCATTGGCACGCCGTCTGGCCCGGGAGCTTTACCACCTTTGCTTGCATTAATTGCTGCCGTAACTTCATCTAAAGTTACATTCAGCCCTATAGGCACAAAGCTTTCCGCCCCTCCTTGTTCCCGAGAATCAATCTCAGTTGGAAGTTTTTTTAGCCCCCCTAGCGCTATATACGCTTGAAAAGAATTGAATCCAAGAATCTTCATCTATAGCAACTTCAATCTTGGCTAAATGATTGCTTGAGAAAAATGGGGCATTTACTGCCAGCCAGAATAAAGTGCAATCCCTTTTTTGTGAGACCTCATAGAGTAAATCCCAAGCCTGATCTTTTAGATCTTTTTTCTAGTTTTTCTAACCAGGTTGTAATTCTTCCTACATGATCTAATTTCTTCCTCGTTTCTCTCAGTCTTATGGCGGGCAGCCTTCAGTTGGGTATACGCTTTCGTACATTTAGCGTCAAACCATCCAATAATCCTGACTGGGGATACCTTGTTAGGGGCTTTTAACGAGTTTTGAATCTCAATTGTAATAGCGGAAAAGGCCCTCAAGATTCCATTATAGTCTACACTATCTTGTAGACACACTGCTATTTGTTCGTATGCATTAACAATGATTCGTTTAGTCAGCTCTTCGGTATTTATCTTGCCCCAATGTAAGGAGTAGCCATTCTGGCATACTAAGGTAATATTTTGTGACAACGCTAGATAACTATTATTCAGTTCTTCAACTAGTTTAGGGATGATTAAGTCAATGCGCAGAGGCAAATGATCGCTCAGGGTATTAGAATGGGTTTTAAAATGATCAAACCATGTTGCATATCTATTGGGGACGATTATAACATTTATCAGTGAAACTAGGCCTCTGCCAATAAACTTGTGGGTAAAATCAACAGGGGGAGTACACAGAAAATTTACAAAACCCAAATCATGCCCTACCATAAAAACATCTCCCCCTTGCAGTATGGGTAAAATGTGGGATATGTACATTTACCACTAACACATAACAGAAAGCCACACACACCACGCACATAAGACAACTTACTCCAGTCTTCTACACTTAGACCACCACGTAGGTGTGTATCTCGAGATCTTAGGCCACAAAAGAACCAGTTAACAACTTCAACTTCTTTGTATTAAGTGATATGGTGTACAACCTTTTTCAACTTCGCACAACATCAAACAGCCATTTTAAAACCCCACAATCTAAGCCAAGGCATGAATTCTACTCCCAAGCACACGTTAAAGTTATAGCAAGGTTTCCCTATTATTGTCAAGCATATAGAGTAATGTAACAACAGAATATACACAATTTCTTTTTTTTCTTTGTTCAAGCTTTATTCTGTTGTCTTCAGCTACAGCCAACACGTGTTTTGTAGCAATTGGGGTGTGATCCCGCAACTTCCTCAAGGCTGTACAAACATAAGCATACAGAATTCCACTTTATTTATTAATACCACATCATTAAATGTCAACATAGCTAATCTTGTACATATAGTAGCCAGTCATAGTCAACATAAAGTGAAGTCCAGCATTCTCAAAAAAAGTATAAATGAGCTCCAAGGTAAATAAAACAATGTAAGATAAAGTATACGATGGAGAGAGCGGAGAACCATTCTGGAAAACAAACAAACTGAACGTGCCACCTTATTGCCCAAACATATTGATGAGACAGGTGCCAAGGAAAAACACAACGAAAGCATATCCACCAGTGCATATAGAAGTAACTGGACTAGCGTAACCAGTTCATTGTTTCAAATATCAGGTCAATGTTTAACAACGTGGTGTTCACCAATCCCATTTATATCCCATGCTGTATATGTGTCAAGGAATACTTAAGCAAATACCTATATTGTCCAAGTTTCAGACTCTGTAATTAAAATGAAGAAAAGTGCGAATAAGTCAAAGTCTTCCTATCCACTAGCCTATTGCAGACAAATCACCATCATATTTCAATCTGATTTCATTGAAAATTAACCTACTGTCAATGTGGTGTTATTTCTGACCCACAAAGGGGTTCTAAGGAGTATCTCGATCATTCAGAAATGCAGTTACTTTCACTTTCCAATCCAAGTTTTCACCATATAATTTCTCGTTGTCTGTAATCCAAGATAGAACATCAGGTCCCATTTCCATATGCCTTCGTTATAAACTAAACGTCAGCACACGTAAAGTGTCCCCTCAATTCCAAGTAAATTATCCCAAAGTGAACATCTATCATGATATTTTAAAACTAGAAGAGTTCTTGTGGTAAACCTGAGCCATGTCGTGTTCCGCATTGATCTAAATATCAGAGACAATATTCAATCCAACGTTTAATTTTAAAAAATAACCCACTGAGAAATATTGTGTTCAGCATTGAACCGTAAATCACTTCATGTTGACTATGACTGGCTACTATATGTACCAGATTAGCTATGTTGACATTTAATGCTGTGGTATTATTAAATACAGCGGAATTCTGTATGCTTATGTTTGTACAGCCTTGAGGAAGTCGATGGATCACACCCCAACTGCGACGAAACACGTGTTGGCTGTAGCTGAAGGCAACAGAATAAAGCTTGAACAAAGAAAATCAAAAGAAATTGTGTATATTCTGTTGTTACATTACTGTATATGCTTGTCAATGATAGGGAAACCTTGCTATAACTTTAACGTGTGCTTGGGAGTAGAATTCATGTTTTGAGAGCTTGGCTCTTGCTTAGTGGAGGTTAGTGGTTCCCCACAACTCTGAGCACCATTAACTTAATTCCTGAAACAATAGACAATTAGTGCGAATCAACCTTGAGGCTCCAAAATCCCTATACACATAACCACATTCCTTGGATTTCTGAATCTGAGCCAAAGCAATTGCAATGTGCATCCCTATTACAACTCACACTCCTTTGCTGCTACAAGTCTTCAGAATCCCGTCAGTACTCCATCAATCCTTCTACCGAACCAGGGGATGTTGGACTTTTGGACCAGAAAGAGGGAATCTATTTTGGGCAACCTAAATTCTTCAAGTCACTAGACAAAACCATTACTCTGCTACCAAGTTTTGTTGCAGCAGACGTTCTTTTCGGTTTTCAATTACTGGACATATACAGTTGTTACACTAACTTAGTCACTTGACTTAGATTCTATACTTCACCCACAGAGGCATTGGTCTTCAGATGGACCTTTCTTCATCGCAGTGAGAAGTGAGAAATCAGGGCGTTGAACTGTTGGCCACTCAAAGAGGGCCAATAATAGTTAGCCAACTCAAAAATTAGAGATCATTACACTACTCTCAGAGTATTGCAACTTGTAGATCCAACCTTTTAAAGAAGTTCAATCCAACAAGAATTATACATACCAGAAGCTATGCGGTCAACCACAGAACAAGAGCAAGATAACCTGGTAGTCTGAAAATAGTCTATGACTCTCTCTATCATGCATTAGAAATCTGATAGTTGTAAGCACAGTTTCTGCAGAAAAAACATTGAGACACAATAAAAAACTAAGACAAATATAAATAATTTGGTGAGTTTATTAAATATCCAAAATCAATGCTTATAAGTAGCATTTTAAGCAGTTCAGTCCTGAGTCCAATAGATTATAGTATACAACAGCACATTTAATCAAAGTAAATCTATTGTTAAATGAAAAAATCCCTTGAGAGGATGATTAGGTTAGAGATTCCAACTCCAACAAAGGCAGAAGGATGATACAAAAGAGTTCTCTTAGCCTGGGCAAAATGATCAATTTAGAGTTCACTAAGGAAAAGTCCACGAGCATTGGTCAGGGAGGTGGAGCAGTAATCAGGAAGATCATGTCTGGTCTCTCACCAGACAACTCCAAATAGTCCAGCAGATAAGTTGATAGCAGGCAGTCAAGAAGGATTCCAATCAATATGCCCCTTACTCCTTGGCAAGTCACTTTTTATACTCCAAATCGTCGATTTGTGAAATCAGTTGTCACCAAATGATGGTCTGGCTATCATGTGACTATTCCTCCATTCCCCAGGTACAAAATTGATACTCCAATATATTTTCTTATGTTGCTCATGAGAAACGACTGTCCATTCCGTCCTCATAGACTAGTTGACAAAGAGCTTATTTACTTTATTGCTCTTCATGAATTGAGTCAAGAGGTCAAGTTCCCACCAATTCACACACAATGAAGTACTGGGAAAGTGTCTTGTTGATTAAAGAATGCTGCATAAACAGAACAGATAAAGCAACATTTGAGGAAATGTAATGAAAGTCCTTTACATCAGGCTATGAAATGATGCAGCCTATGGAAAAAGGAAATTCAATACATTTTAAAGTTAGCATTTCTTATTTAGTAAAATAAACTGACAATTAAGTACAAGGATTACAAAAAAACAAGCATATCATATATGGAAATAGTTGTAATGTTGTTCGCACTTCGCAAATTGCGAGTAGAACAGTACAAAAACTGTGCTTAATCACATAGCGTAGCAGCTAAATCAACAACATCCTCAGATGCAAATAACCAATTCACAAAAGTTAACTTTTTCAATGAAAACATTAGGCAATGAGAGAGCTGATGATTTTGGGGTCCACCCTAACCTAGGGGGAGGACCAAGCAGATGCCTTGAACACAAAGAGCATAAACAAAAAGCACATTTTGTTGAACTTCAGTGGTGGTCCCATCCTCTTAGGACCACCCCAAGCACAGTTATTGGCAAAAATACAATTCTCAACCAAAGGCCCTGCAAAGCATTATGGGACGAGATTAGCAGTGGGCAGTGAATATTGTAGTATCCAATATCAAAATAATTCTACAAAGAGCTGCATTTCACCTAGTCGTTACTAGATGTCCCTCACGAGTCAAATGCAAAGCATTGAAATTATTCTTACATCAAGCTGCAGTTCCACTCGTTGTTACTAGATGTCCCTCACGAGTCAAATGCAAAACCTTTCAAACCCTTTCATCAAGCATTTGCATTTGACTCGTGAGGGAAATCTAATAACCACCAGTTGAACTGCAGCTCTTTGTAGAATTATTTTGATATTGGATACTATATAATATTCACTGCCCACTGTTAATCTCATCCCATAATGCTTTGCAGGGCCTTTGGTTGGGAATGTTTTTTTGCCAATAACTGTGCTTGGGGTTTTCCTAAGAGGATGGGATCACCGCCAAATCGTTCAATAAGATGTGCTTTTTTGTTTTCAAGGCATCTGTTTGGTACTCCCTCTAGGTTAGGGAGGATCCTAAAATCATCACCTCTCTCACTGCTTGCTAATTCTTTAGTTTCACTTTTGTGAAAGTACTATATGCTCTTTAGCATATAAAGATAGAGATACTTATTGTTTCATACATACCTGGCTCTGTGCAGGATGCTATTTGCAATGTTTTCACAGTGCAGATAGGTACCCAGTGTCATCAGCTTCACTACGCAGACTATGTGTACTACATGAAATTCAAACTATACTACGTGAAGCTACGTGTAGTGCTACTACGCAAACTACGACCAGGGTTACTAATAATGTCTAGCACCTATACTGAAAGTTTCAGTTATATATCACATTGCATAAATCTTTTGTACCATTTTTCATTTTGTTACAGTGCATTATAATGAAGTGACAAAAAGTTTTGTGTACCCCTTGTGAAGTTGATTTCTCATAACTATAACTTATATTAATCGAGTGGAATATTATACTAACCAACAAAAATAAAAAGAAAAACACACAGAAAAGTACACATGGGATACTAATTTGCTTGTGTTGCAAATCGTAATACCTTAATCATGTGAAATCTTAATATGAATATAGTGCAATGATGCTTTTAAGTAAGTAGAGCTATGCATGTATGCTTATTATAAGTATTTTTGTGGCAAAATGAAGAAAATTGGTAAGTAAACTGTGCATTTTTGTAGCATGTTGCTAGGTAACACCTAACAGGGTAAAGGTTAGAATGGTGGGGGGTAAACAGAAGGGCTTTACCAGAAATAAGTGACATGATAAAGCACCACATGATGTGTTGGCAATCCAGCTCTATGGATGAGGTTTTAAGATATGTAAAATATTGTAGTGATGAACTTGATGCCAAACAAAGACGGCTTAAAGAAAAAGCGATGTGGGCACAAGTGAAAGTGGCCGGACAACAAGGACCTCAATTTAGTAATCAAAGTAATGACAGAAGTCAAGTAAAAACGAAAGGTAATCAAAATAAGGGAAAGGGACAATTAAATTTAGATGAGTCAAAGAAGAAGTGGCCATGTCACAACTGCGGCAAGTTAGGGCATTTGAACAATAAGTGTAAGTTACCTCAAAAGGTTAATCCTGAAAATACATCATTAAATCCACAGGTGCAGAATGAGGTAAATCACCAGTCATCACCACTGCAACAGGTATTTAACCAGCAGAGTCAGGTGCCACAACCACCACTCCCACAAATCTGCTGAAATACAGTGCAGAGACAGGATTCTACGGAGGAGAACAGGTAACAAGACCACCATATGTGAATGCAATCCCGCAGTATTGGTTGAGGCCGGATGGAAATGAGTCAGACGAGAGTTGTTGGCGGTGCCTAGGAGTGGAAGTGGAGTGGCTACTTGGCACAACTCTGGAGGTAGATCAATCTGGTCCTTTTGTGAATGGAAAGGTGAATAGTGTAAATATTACCTTCCTAGTGGATACAGGTGCTACCCGTTCTACTACCGTTAGATCAGTAGAAATTCAAAACCTTCCTCTCTCAGGTGAGTATATCCAAGTTGTAGGAGTAGCGAATAGGCAGATTAAAACACCTCTTACTGAACCAGTTGAAGTAGAAATAGGTAATTTTAGAGCGATGTATCGATTTGTGGTCTGTGACAGTAGTCCTATTAATCTGCTTGGGAGGGACATTCTTTGTAAGATGAACTGTGCCATTTATTGTTCACCAGATGGCATTGAATTCCAAACTGCAGATGAAGACAGATTGTATAAAATGACCATGTCAATGATAGATTCAGAACAAAATGGATTGTTTCCTATGTTTGACAGAGAGAAGATACCTAGTGAACTAAAAGAAACGGTCAGAGAAGAAATATGGGATTTTTCAGGAGAAGAAATAGGACTAATGAGAGATGTGAATCCTGTAAAAAGTTCTGTAAAAGAAGGAGCTATTTATCCAAATATTCCTCAGTATAAATTGACACAAGAAATAATTGAAGGAATAACCCCTGTTATTGACAAAAGGAATTCTGAGAGAAATAATGAATAGTCCATGTAATTCATCTATAATGGGACGGAAAAAGTCAAATGGAACTTTCAGAATAGTGCAGATTTGAGAAAAATAAACAAAATTGTTGTTCCATGTTGTCCCATTGTACCAAACCCAGCAGTAATAATATATCAAATTACACATAATGCAGAATGGTATACAATTATTGACTTATGTAATGGGTTCTTCATAGTTCCTTTACACCCTGACAGCCAACCAATATTTGCATTTCGGTTTGGAGAGCGTATTTTGGCATGGTGCCGAATTCCTCAAGGGTACACTGAAAGTCCTTTTATTTTTCATCAGTTGCTATAGAAGTCACTAGAAAGTCTAGATATGCCAGGAAAATCTGTGTTGGTTCAATATATTGATGACCTACTGGTTGCATTGAGAACCAAAGATGCATGTGTTTCTGACACAATTGCATTGCTGAATCATTTGGTAGGAGGACACAAGGTGTCTCTATAAAAATTTAAATTTTGCCAGAAAGAAGAGCAGTATCTAGGTCACAAGATTGGAAAAGGAACAAGATAAGTTACCATAGAAAGAATCAAAATGATTCAAGGAATGAATCCCCCGAGGATGTAGAAACAAGTGAGAATGTTCCTAGGAATGGTGGGGTACTGTCGACAATGGATAAGTGAGTTTTCATTGATTGCAAAGCCTTTACAGAGACTGACTAGAGGAGATGTGAAAGACTCCATAGTGTTGATCGAGACAGAAATGGCAGCATTTAAACAGCTAAAGACCAGTCTGTGTGAAGCACCAGCTCTAGGTATGCCTGACTATGAGAAAGAATTCAAACTATATTGCAGTGAGCGAGAGGAATGTGCATCATCAGTTCTAATTCAGAGACATTGAAAAATGAGAAGAACCATTGCCTATTTTTCAGCAGTGTTGGATCCAGTTGCTAAGGCATTGCCAGGATGTCTGAAACCAGTTGTTGCTACAAGTGTAAGCTTGGAGCAGAGTGAAGGTATAGTGATGGGATACCCAGTGATGGTATATGTACCACACTCAGTTGAAATTCTCCTCACTAGAACTAAAACTCAGTTCCTAACAAACAACAGATTGACCAGATATGAGAAGGTAATTTTGGGAGCGGACAATGTGACAGTGGCAAGATGTGTAAATGGGAATCCTTCTACATTGTTACCTGACACCTTGGATGTGTAATTGAAAGACAAAATTGATCACAAGTGTTTGGATGTGCTTGAGTACTGTACCAGACCGAGACCTGACATTAAGGATGAGCCATTGGAGGAGATTGACTATGTGATGTTTGTGAATGGTTCATGTTTGAGAACTGATGATGGTGTTTTGAGTGCTGCATATGCTGTATGTACAGTGGCAGATGTTCTAGAAGCATCTTGTTTGAAAGGAATTTGTTCTGCTGAAGTAGCGGAATTGATTGCTTTGATTCGAGCATGTGAACTTGGAAAAGAAATTCGAGTAACCATAGTGACAGACAGTCAATATGGCATTGGGATTGTCCATGATTATGGACAATTGTGGTCCCAAAGAGGATATTTAACCTCTGCAGGATCCCCCGTTAGAAATGCAGAATTTGTGAAAATGCTGATTGATGCGATTCAATTGCCTGAGAAAATTGCTGTTGTAAAGTGTGAAGCTCACAAGAATGGAGATGACTACATCACTGGAGGCAACCGTTTTGTTGACTCCATGGCTAAATATTGTGCTAAAAATGCTGCTTCTATCATTCGGGACAGGGAGGAAGAACATGTTTCAAGTACTTTGATACTAACAACTGTGGTTGAGACTTGGCAGGAAATAATTGCAGGAAGAAGCCAGTGAAGAAGAAAAAGACATATGGTTAAAGGCAGGTTGTAGACAAAGAGAAGCGGATGAAATTTGGGTTAACAAAGATGAAAGACCAGTAATGCCTGATAGCATGATCTCTAACATGGCCCGAATGTAACATGTTCAAGCCCATGTAGGTAGAGATGCGATTATACGTTTACTCAGACAGACTTGGTACAATCCCAGGTTCAGGATGATCGCTGAGAGCCTTTGTCAGCGATGCTTGGTATGTCAACAACTGAACCCAAGAAGAAAAACTGTTGTAAGTTTGGGAACCATAGGACAGGAGGGAGGTCCTTTTACTAGAATGCAGTTAGACTTCATCAAATTGCCACCATGTAATCGACTCCGATATGTACTTGTGATCATCTGTTTGTTTTCACGGTGGGTCGAAGCCTTCCCTACCAGACGCAATGATGGAGTGACCGTTGCAAAGCTCTTATTAAGAGATATCATTACACGTTAAGAACAGAATTGCAAAAATGTGTCTGGCCACTGGACTAAAATGGCCTGTTGCTTTGCCACTTGTTCTTATGAGTCTAAGAAGTACACCTAATAGAAAGACAGGATTGAGTCCTCATGAAATATTAATGGGAAGAGTAATGAGACAAACATTTGTACCAGTTGATAAACTGTTGGCTATAAATGATGATATCATACTGGATTACTGCAAGAACCTGTCTGATGTGGTGACTTCTGTATTCCTTCAGGTTGGAATTGATACAAGCACACAAGAGAAACATCCAGCTCATGATCTAGTCCCTGGAGGTTGGGTTCGGATAAAGGTGCACAGGAGAAAAAACTGTCTAGTTCCTTGCTGGGAGAAGCCGAGGCAAGTTATCCTAGTATGCACCACTGCAGTCAAATGTGCTGGAGTAGAGAGATGGGTTCATGAGAGTCACACAATTCGCGTGCCTGATCCCGAAAAACAACAATCAGAAGAGACAGAAAGCAGTACTGACTCTGATTCTGAAGGTGAACCAGACCAAGATCCAGATCTTGAAGCTCTACCTGTTCGTCGACATCTGGAAATATCAGATCCTAGTTCAGCATCAGAAGGAGAAAGTGAAATACTTGAAGTACCAGATTCTGAAGATCGACCTGTAAGTCGACATCTGGTAAGCCGAAGTAATAGTTTGGACACTGATCAAAGCAATAAGAAAACTGGTAACAAGATCAAGGAGTCAGGAGAAGGATGAGCTTCCAAGTACCATCTATGGATGTGTTCCTAACAGAGTAACTGAACTGGCAAGTGACAATACAGATTCAGTGGCTGAAACAGACATCATAAAATTCAAAATAAGAGGAAGTGATGAAAAATCTGAAACTGAGTCTGACGATTGTGATGATGTAACAGAGTTAAGGAGAAGCTCAAGGAAAAGAGCTTGGAGAGTTGAACGTGGAAATATAGACCCTGAAAATAAGAAACCACGTAAAAGAGACAATTGGCCTAAAGGAAATGATGGACTAAAGTTCAGACTGATTAATAAAACCAAAAATAAAGAAGTACAAGTAAATGAGATAACAAGTCAAAAGGAGTTGTTGAAAGAAAGAAAAGAGATTTTGCAGAGGCCAAAATCCAAAGTATAAGTCACCTGAATGGACATATGTTGCATTGCCCTCAATAGAGGAAGTCAACAATAGTCAAGAAAACTTGTGTTATCAAAGTGAGTAAAAGATTGATAAATGACAAAGAATTGTGTAAAACTGGGAACAAAAAGGGAAGATAAAAGAAAGAAATAAAGAACGAGTTTGAACATTGATGTTAAAGACACTATCTTAAGTGAAAAAAGAGTTGAAAGGACTCTATAACAGTGATAAAGACTGTGAATAGATTAGGGTAAAAAAAATGCCTTCTAATGATGTAGAAAAATCAAAATGTGCTATTTTTTGAAAATGGTGTAGAATGTGTCTAATATGTACAGGGTTATTAATGGTAGTATGGCTAATATTCGCAATTGTGATTCCTTTCAGACCTGAATTTGAGCATGCAAAGACCAATGAAAGTATAAGCTTATGAGTCAAAGAGTGACGTGAGACATGTATATAATCCTGATTTGCATAGAGATAATTCCATTAGTGATTTTTCAAAAAACACTTTTTCTAGACTTCTCTGTGGATATGTTAAAACTATGGACGCAAGTGACTGCTATGTTTGTATGAAGTTGCCTGCATCTGTTTCAAAGGGTGTGACTTACCATCATCTCCCTTTAACGTATTGGGTTACTTGTAGTGTGCTATCTAGTTTGTTTTACTATTAGTAGTACTATTGTAGTACTATTATTCTAATTCTGATGACACTTTTGCAAAGTTGAAAATGTTACCTGATCTGAACAAAATGAAATCAGCCAAAGTTTTCGGTGAATATTTTTTAGAGACACAAGAATTGAATTTTGATTATGCTTTTAAGCACAATTTGTCATGTAAAATGCGGAATGAGGAAAAAGCTTTTTGGACATGGTAGAGGAAAGGAGATCCAATATAAAAGAAAATCAACTGCAAATAAATCAAAATCAACGATGTGGACTTTTGAGGATGAAAATATTGAGGGAAATAATGTGAATGTGGCAATTAGCATAGATACACCACAAATAGGGAAATTATGTATTCGAAGAGATAACACATTGTATGATAATTATTTTGTGGGTGCAAGTCAATGTGAAGATACATATATTATAAAAGGGGCATAGGGATTTAACGGTGGAAATGATCCTGTTTTTCCTGGAATTTACTTTTTATGTGGTAACAAGGCTTATTATAGACTACCGGACCACTGGTATGGAACATGTTATGTAGGTTTGGTCTTTCCTAAAATATTTCATGTAGATAGAGGAACTAATGGAATTCATGAAATTGGTAAACCATTAACGCGTAGGAGAAGGGAAAGTGTATTAGAAATAATAGGTGATGTTTTTGGAACATTGATACCAGCAGTGGGCATATCCTTTAATGCAAATAAAATTCAAAAGTTGTCAACGATAGTAGATCGTTTATCAATAGATACGGCTGGAGGATTTTTAATGGTAAATACTGAAATGATTGCTATGAGAGCTATGGTGATGCAAAATCGACTTGCTCTTGATATGATATTGGCAAAAGAAGAAGGAGTCTGTGGAATTTTGAAAGTACAGCACTGTTGTACTTATATCACAGACAAAAGTCAAAATATTCAAAGGTATATTACAAATATTACAGAACTGCATAAAGAAGTAGCTCCATATTTTTGTACCTAGATTTTTAATGGTTCAGGCCAAGATGCAGGTCACACCACATATAACGTCAGATCATGGCCCTGTAGTTATGGATCTCCCGCGTTTTAATTTGGTACGGACACAACGGTCATTCACTTTCTCTAAAAAATTGGTAATAGAGGAGGATTATATATGTCATATTCAATTATGGGCCAAACAATTTCTGGAATATAATAGGGGCACTTCTTCTCTAGCAATGGTCTGGGACTGCTTCAAGGCTGGCATAAGGGGGGAAACGCTCAGCTATAGCTGGGCTCAACAGCGCAAAAAGAAAGAAGGAAGGCGACCGGGGCGGAAAAGCGGCGGACTGTCTTTCCGTCTGCCGATTGTCCCCGCCAGGCTGGCGTGGGCAATCCGCCCGACATCATAAGGGGCCCCTAACTGTCCAGATATACAAACGTATTTTTCCTTTAATATCTCAAAAACTACTGAATGGATTTACACCAAAGAACAAAAAGGGCTCTTTCTGGACCAAGAGCTACCTTTCTGCCAAATTTAGTGTAATTTTGTTCAGTGGTTCGGGCTGAAGTTATGTTGAAAAGGCCTATGGGAATTAACCTGTGAAACACATTTATTCTGACCCCCCTTTTTCCTGGCCCCCCTATTTAGATCACTCCCAAACTTTCCCGGCACAATAAGAACCACTGGGACACTATGTTTGGAAAATTTCATGAAGGTTTGCCAACTCTCGCCAAAGATAAAGGTAAGTCAAAAACGCTTTTCCTATGGAAACTAGGTCCTAAAAAAATGTGAGTCATGGTAGATGAAATCATAGAAGTAGAGTGACAATTGTTTGGAGGCCAAGTCTAAAATAAGCCTCATCTCTGAAAAGGCAAATGTGGGCCGGAATAGTTGATACAGTGAATGCTGTAGCTAAAAACCAGCGTATTCAGGAGGACATTAGGAAGAGGTGGAACAACCTGCATGAGAGGGTGCGTTCCCTGGCCTCCAAGAGTCACTTGGAGGCCCAGAGGACTGTTGGTTCCCCCAGGTCTCCCTTACAACTCATTTCCTGGGAGGAGAAGGTCTTGCAGATCCTATATCCTGAAGGGTTGACAGGAATACCTTATGGAGTGGAGTTACACTTCACAGAGTCTCACTAAATCTCAATGTCCTGTTTTGTTCTCATCTAAGCTGTTGCCAATGTGTTCTGCACATATTCCCATTACATAGGAACATTAAACTATCAGTATCAGATCAGTATCAGATCATTTGGATTGTTTGTGTGAATTTATCTAAGATTACAGGGGTCAATCTCCGTTACCTGTCACATGATAGTATGGTGCCCGCAAATGTTAGAACACCAAGTGACCCATTACTCATTTGTGTGTCATATTGTCAGTGTCTGTCCCATTTCAACTGCATAATTTCCACAGGCATGTTCCACTAACCATTTTGCATGGTGTTGGAAGTTGTTTTTGAAATGAGTACAACTGCCATGATGCTCTGTTTCTGGTTTGTCAAAAGAATATTGCTGTGCCATATTGCTCATTCTGTCTTGTCAAATAGATTTAAACATATGATAAAGTGTCATGGAGTGATTAATCCCTATCCAATGCTCTCTTCTGAAAATGGTTTGTGTGGTTTTCTAAATGCTGTCCTGTTCTTTCAACCAACGGAATTGATGTTATCAGTTTCACCAAACAAATTGCGTTGACCCCAAAATTGGAAGGTATAAAAATACTATGCTGAATATAAGTGCTAATTGCAAGATTAACTCTTCATTGTTCATTTGATGAGTGATGGCAAACATCCTTCCAAGTTGTATAATTGTCTTTTGAAGTCAGTTAGGCCTTGGAATTGTCAATTACACATTTCACCTCCCCACTGTGTGTGTTTGGTTGAATGGTTGGGAGATATCAGGTATACTTCCTAATCACTTCATTAACATTTCAGGATATCTCATTACCTGCTCATTTAAAGTTGTACTGTTTGAAATTGCTACAAGTTAGGGTAATATGTTCAATGAATGAATGAATGAATGAAAGAAAATTTATAGCGCGCAAACTAAGCCCCAAAGGGCATCAAGGCGCCTAGCTCAATATTGATAGAATATCTGTCCCGGGAGCTGATTACTGGTAGGCTTTCTTAAAACACCATGTTTTCAGGGCCTTTTTGAAGAGGGAAAGTGAAGATAGAGATTTAAGTTCCAGAGGGAGTGCATTCCAAAGACGGGGGGCGACTGTAGAAAAGGCTCTACCTCCCCATCTGGTCTTCTTGGTCCTAGGGATAGCCAGCAGATTTTGTTGCCGTGAGCGCAGACATCTGCTGGGGACATAGCTGGATAAAAGTGCACCTAGCCCAACTGATGATTCAGTTTTAAGAGCGCTGTGTACCAGACAAATGATTTTGAAAGAAATACGATGCTCTATAGGAAGCCAGTGTAAATTCTTTCTGGCTAGTGTTGCCGAGGAGGATCGGGGAGTGTCCAGGACAAATCTTGCAGCCGCATTTTGAACAGTTTGTAGTCGCTGTATTAGTCCCTTGTTAATCCCTGCATACAGTGAGTTGCAGTAGTCCAATCTTGAACCAACAAGTGCAACCACTGTCTGTTTTCTGGCTTGCGGGGAGAGATAATGTACTATTCTGCGGAGAATTTTAAGAATTCCCCAACACGTAGCCACTGTTCTATTAACCTGAAGGGTCATTGCCAGCGAGGTGTCGAACATAACCCCAAGGTTCCCAGCTGAATGGAGGGGACCGGGCAGGTTCCCAGGGATTGCGGCCACCAATCATTTGACCACACATCCTGGTCCTTTCCAAAGATCAGCACCTCAGTTTTATCGCCATTCAGCTTCAGGGAGTTGACTATCATCCAGTCAGAGACTGTTTGCATGCAACTCCTGAAGCTGGAGGCGGAAGTACTGACCGGTTGGGCTAGTGACACCATAATCTGAGTGTCGTCTGCGTATGACGTTACTTCCATACCCTGGGCTTTTACCAATCTCGCTAGGGGGGCCACATAAATGTTAAATAGGGTCGGGCTTAGAGCCGACCCTTGTGGTACCCCACAATACTACTGAAAGCTATCATCATAATAATCTCTACTTTTTTACTTCTAGGTATCTACATTGTTTATCTCAAAAGATTTAGATTTATAACATATACGTTTACTAATACAACTGTTCTCAATTTCTCAAATGGTCCAACTGCCAGACCAAATGGTCAGGTATCTGCCACTGAAGAGACCTCCATTCTAACCCAGGATCAAGCCTTCAGTGAGGACAACACTCCTGGTAATCTGGATGAAGAAGAGAAACCTGGTCCATCTGGTACGCATGGTCAGACGCTCCAGTGAGTCTCACTGGGCCAATACCTCCCACCCTAGCTGTAACACCCCAGCTAACTGAAGCCTCCACTTTCTAGGGTTCCTACCATAGTAGCACTGATTGTTTGCCCCAGTCCAGGGTCATGTTAAGACCACAACACTACCAGCTCCAGCTCTCCCAGGATCCTGTCTGATGGGGCACACTGGGCCAAGGGCACAGGGTAGTGGGGATAAGGGTTATGGGTCAGCATAGTGAGGCTACTGGGGTCATTCTCACCCAGACCACAATAGACCAAGTTTAGGGAGCCTATCATCGGTCTCAATACATGATGGGCCAGGTACTCACCAAGCCCCGGGAGATGAAGCAGTTGCAGAGGTAGCTCAATGATTAGATGGAGGCTCACAACTCCAATATGGGCTCCCTGACTACAGTGCAGCAGGACACTTACACCCATATGCACAGGGCTTTCACAGCACCATCTATCACTTCCTGTTGTCCTACAACATCTGGATCATCAACATCTGCTACAAGAAGGGAGGCCCTGCCACTTGAAGAACCATCTGCAGCCACCCCAGGCCCTGCAACTGTGGATCCCTTTTCAACTATGGTTTCATTCACCATGGCTGACTTTTACCCTGTTTAATTTCTTCAAGTTTACTTCAATAAATTCACAATTCAAAAACAAATAGACTGCTGTTGCATATCTCAAGTCTATCAATGCATTTGCTCCCTCCATCATACATTTACAATGAGAAAAATCTAAGTATTGTACAAACACAGAGAATTAGCAAGTAGGTAATGTTTTCTCAAGTGCCTAACCATGACTTCCAAAACAATATACCTTTAAATAATCTGCTACTATGTATATTTAATTTGACCAATAATTGCCTGGCAATGTTTTCACTAACAGAACAATCCATACATGACACTAATACTCAGTGCCAGTTTTCACATTTCCAGTTCCAGACCTTGCCAACATGGAAAAAGGTGGTATATCCAAAACAATCAGATCAAATAGGCAAATTATCATTGACTCATGTCATCAGCTGGAGCCAGATCTTCTGGCTCACATTAAGGATCCCACATCAATAACACAGATAGACAAAAAACATAGGTGTAGTACATCTTGTAGACACAGGATCATTCCAATCTGCTATATAACTATCTAGTGGAATGTCACAACCAAGTTTCACTGGTGTACTACAAGAAGTATCTCCTAAAATTATGATACACATTAACAGCTATACACACACTTGACACACAATGAGGATTTTGCCAGTGTGAAAGGAGATTAGCATGATTTGGCTCTGATTGAGCTAATGATTGCATTCATATTGCTTTAGTGCCGACACATAAGAGAACAAGTCCAATGTAATCTTCAAATCCTCCATTCAATCACAGTGCAAGTTGCCTTGGTACAAGACTTGTACATCCCTGAATGCATTTAAATGGATGATAGTTGAAAGGGAGAGTTACCTAACTCTTTGAGCTAACACTTCATTTCATTTTACTCTCATTTCAAAGTGTGGCATGCTCAAATTGCAGGCGCTTTACTCACAGTGGCCACTATTTATTGTGCCATAAGTATTTATGTTTAGCTTTCAATAGTTCACAATCTTTTGCACTGATCAGAAGTAGTCACGTCACAGAATATGTAGGTGCCCACTGGGCTAGATGATGCCATAGGCCTGGATTGGTTAGTTTAGAACATGCCATGGGCTGAGGGAAGTCAACAGATCACTCCAAAAGTGTGTATTAAGAAACTGATTTTGGTCAGCATGTAAAAATACACATATTGTATGTTAACTTATGAGTCATGCCAGTGATGGATGTAGAAATGTTTTACAGGTCAACGTACATCAGAAGCGGGAACTTTGGAAGGCCATCTCCAGGAATGTACGGACCCTGGGGGTCTACACGCAGCACAGTGTCCATTGCCTCAACAGGTGTGGAGGACCTACGACACTGCATCAGAAATCAACTGGAGTCCAGCTCGATCAGTCCTGCCAACGTGAGAAGTACGTGCGCCGTACCCTGAACCCCCTAAAGGCCTGTGTTCTTGTGGTGGCCTATCTGGAGCACAACGGGCAGTTGAGGGTCAAACAGCAGAAATAAGAGGGATGAAAAATCGCTATTAGCGAAAAAGCCAAAAATCGCATTTTGCGAGGCGCAATTTAAGGAGAACCTAAAGCAGGTGGTAACCATCAAACCCATTGGAAAAAAATGTTTGAAAAACCGTTGGCCAATCAGTAACTGGTAGGCATGGGCGGAAAATCCGTTCCGCTCGCGGATTTTGCGGATTTTCGGGAAATCCGCAATCCGCGAGATTTGCGAATCTCCCGCAAAATCCGCAAATCCGCGAGCAGCAGATTTTGCTCGCACTGCTCGCACTGTTCGCGTGAGTTCGCGTGAGTTCGCGCCCCGCGAATAAGTGCGAAATTGCAGAAATACGATTTTAGCAAAACTGAAAGTAACTACTTACCAGGTTCAAAAGTTCAGGCTCATCATTAGTAGCCATTTCCTGTAGTGCTTCCTGAGGGGCCCCTCCAGAGTTCAGTTGCCAGTTGAAACTATTATGTGACCCTGCTCTGAACCTCAGAATAGTTACACATATGCCACAAAGGTCCTGAATTACAGCTAAGGGAGACAAGCAGGAGCCAGGCTGGAAGTTAAAATCCATTAATCAGCCCCTAATTCATTATTGTCAGTTGGGGCAGGGCAGGTGTTGTAACTAATTTTGCAACAATGAAAGCACTTAGCAAGTGCAAAAGATCACTAATCAGGGCGCATTAAGGAAGCAGGTGCCAGCTAAAAAAATATTCTGTGACACATTAATCAGCCCCAAATTAATTCAGGTCACTTGAGGCAGGGAAGGTGTGCTTTGCTTTGCCGAAAATAATGTACACTGGGCAACCAGAGGGTGTGGTGATGAAACAGAGGGTGGCATGGGTGGGCCAGAGGGTGGCATGAGTAGTCAGAGAGTGGCAGTGGTGACAGAGAGTGGCAGTGATGAAGAAGAGTGTCCCAAACAGGCTGGACACGTAGAAACAACAAGTTCGCGAAACATGCGACCCGACAGGTAAGTTCGCAATTTGCGAAAGTGTACAAAACCCTCGCGAACTGGCAGAAACACGGGCGAACACAAAAAAAAAAAATCCGCTAATTCGCGGGAATTCGCGGATTTTGCGGATTGCGAATCCGCAAATCCGCAAAATTCGCGAACGCGAGATCCGCAAAATTCGCTCATGCTTAGTAACTGGTGCAGGCCTGACCAAACACACTTAAGGGGAAGCAGCAACAGCAGAAGGAGTCTCACAATGCCAGGAATGTACATGGTGGTCAGGCGGCGAAGGCTACAGCGAGCAGCAAGGAGGAGACGCAGAATCCAGGAGAGGATATTCCGCCAGCGGGCCACCCTGCTGGGCCAGACCAGAAAGCAAATATACGCAAAGTACCGGCTGAATGGGGCTATGATCATCAAGCTTATACAGGACCTTGACCCCCTGATGCAGCACCCAACAAGGCGGACCAATGCCATCCCAACACATGTCCAGGTATTGTGTAGCCTGCACCTCCTGGCCTCTGGGAGCTTCCAGGGGATAGTTGCGGTAGCTGGGGGGATATCCCAGCCCACCATGTCCCGCTGCCTACGTAGTTTCCTTGACGCAATGCTGACCCAGCTACACCAGCACATCAAATTTCCCACCAGCCAACAGGAATCTGATGAGACCAAGCTACAAATCTACAATGTTGCCCGTTTCCCACACGTGATAGGATGCATTGACTGTACCCACGTCCACATTTGCCCACCTGCTGGAACGGAGTACATGTACCGCAATCACAAGTCCTACCACTCCTTCAACATCCAGATGGTCTGCAATGCAAAGACATACATCACCGACATAGTGGCACAGTACCCGGGGAGTACACATGACTCATTCATATTCCACCACAGCGGCCTCCACACACGACTGGTCAGGGGAGACTTCGGGGAAGGACACCTACTTGGTGAGTACACTTTGCCCACAATGTCACATTGCGAATGACTAGCTGTACTGCACAGGCACTCACCCTGTGCTCCTCTCATTCAGGTGACAGTGGCTACGCCCTGCGTGAATACCCCCTCACCCCAAACCTCAACCCTGCTACACCACAGCAACGGCGTTACAACGTATCACACATACGCACAAGGAATTGCATAGAGAGAATATTTGGGCTACTGAAGAGCAGATTCCGCATACTTCACAAGACAGGTGGGGCCATGTACTACAGTCCTGAAGTGTGCTGCCGCATTGTGGCTGTGTGTGCTATCCTACACAACATTGCTACCAAGCGCCGGATACCTGTCGACATCTCTGGCAGTGAATCGGAAGGGGACGACCTGCCACCTGCACATGCGCGCCATGCACACGGGGAGAACCCAGCTGAAGGCCACAGACGCCGCAACCACATCACAATGAACAGTTTCTAGTGCACCCTCTACCCTCACCCCACAAATCACAAATGCATGCAAAATGTAATAATGACACAACGCCAATGTGTGCTGCAAAATAAATTATTATTGTTTCATTCACAATAATGCAACCACTATAAATGTTGTCATTGGTAACAGTATTTCGGCATACTGCTGTGTGAAAGGACAGGGCAGGCTTATACTCAGCCTGTGCCAGAAATAGTCATATGAAGTCAATTGCGCCTCCTGCGTGTACCACCCAAGCGCCTCTGAGGCTCATCCTCTTCCAAGGCACGTGTACCTGCCGTGGGCCTGGTGCTGCACCTGAGTGCCCCTACTTGTGAGGCAGAGTGGCTGCTCATGCTCGATGTCCCCTCACTGACATCATCACCCCCAACAGTGGCAGGTAGAGCAGGAGGGTGTAGTGCTGTCACGGCAGAGGTCAGGTGCTCAAGGACCCTGGTCACATCCTCGCAGCACTGGATGAGCTGCTGCTGCTGCGCAAGGGACCGCCACGATAACTGTGATGTTGCATTGCCTACAACATAATTGGACCTGGTGTAGGCCGTCAGCCGGGTCAATAGCTGACGGTGGCGCCGGCGTGCTGCCTTGCGCTGAGATGCTATAGCTGCAGTGTTGGCCTCCATGGCTGCAGTCATGCGGGCCATTCCCTCCCCCACACCTGCCATGGCCGCCGTCATGCGGTCCATGCGGTCCCCCACTCCGGCCACTTTGCGCCCAATGTTGTACAGCTGTAGCTGTATGGCACCTTGCTGGCGTGCCTGCAGCTGATGTATACGCAGCATGCGTCTTTCCACGCTCATTCGTGCCAGCCGCTGTCCATTCCCCCTCCTGCTGATTGCTGCATTGGTCTGCTGGCGAGACCTGCCACGCCTGCTCTGCTGGCCTGACACAGTGGCTGGCCGCTGTGTTGCCGCTGTCGCGGGCCCTGATGTAGAAGCACCAGCTGCTGGTGGTGTCACAGCAGGCGTTGCTGGTGCGGCAGGGACTGGAGGCACACTGGTAGTGGGCCGGGCTGCGGCTGTAGTTGTTGCGGCTGAGGCAGGGGGGCACGCTAGTTGTGGGCCTGGCTGCGGCTGTAGTTGTTGCGGCTGAGGCTGGGGGCACGCTAGTTGTGGGCCTGGCTGCGGCAGTGGTTGCTGCGCCAGACGCAGGAGGCACACTGCTGGTGGACATGGCTGCTGGTGTTGTTGCTGCGGCAGGGGCTGGTGCCTGTGTATGTGGCGGCACCTCCTCCTCATCCTGGGCCTCCTCATCTATTAGCAGCCTCTCGCTGTCGCTGCTGTCTGCGCCACCTGTGAGGGTAAGTGGACGTTCATTAGTTGCATGTATCTGTCACACGTGCAATTGCTACATGCATGCTGGGTGACATTCCCTGACTGGCTATGGCTTTGCGTACTTTGGAACCTGTCTGGCTGCATTGTGGTACTACTACATTGCGGCCACACTACATGTCCCACAATGCTTCAGGGCATTACCTGATGTGCAACAATGGCATGACTATGGAACATTATGGGAGGCTATATGGTCATGGACATTCATAGGGGACAGGGTCGCAGTCGCATGCCACTTACCTTGGATGTCTTGGGTGGGGCGGGATGAGTCCAGACGCGTAACTCCAATGCATGCCTCCCTCTCAAGCGTGTCTTCAACTTGGTCCTCCAAGGCTGTGTTTGAAGGGACTGTAGGTCCTCCCCCTCCAGTGCCCGATGCCTCTCCAAGGCGCTCAGCCACCTTCTCTTTGGCACGATCTCGGAGGTCGTACCAGCGTTTTTTTAGTTCGTCCAGTGACCTATCAGCCACACCCACAGAGTTCACTGTGGACGCTATTCCCTGCCAGATCCTCCTTTTTTCCTGCTCCAGCACCCTCATAAGTGCTCCAAAGGTTCCCATGATCTTTCTTCTGGGCCGAATCCCTTCCAATCTAAAAGGTAGAAAAGTTTTCCTCTGACTCTCTTAGAATCTAGGATTGATTTAACCTCGAATTCTGGATGACCCTCAGTTTCAATTGAGGGAGGTGATTGGATCAGGCGGGTATTGGACAGAAATGGTTTGACCAAAGAAACATGAAATACCGGGTGTATCAAGTATTTTTCGGGAAGATCTAGTTTTACACAAACTGGATTGATTACCTTCAGAATTGGAAAGGGACCTATGAATCTAGGGTTACATTTCTTATTTCCCTTTAATTTTAAATTCTTGGTACTTAACCATACTTTGTCTCCAATCTTATACTCAGGCTGTTTGGTTCTATGTTTATCGGTCGCTCCCTTTTGTGTTTCTTTTGCCTTAGCTAAATTATATCTAGCTTCTTCTTGAATTGTAAACAGTTTAGAAACATAATCAGAAACTGCTGGTACTGACTCTACCTTGTCTGTTGGCTTAGGGATACATTTAGGGTGAAAACCGTAGTTGCAAAAGAATGGAGACATTTTGATTGAGGAATGTTCAAGATTGTTGTAGGCGAATTCTAAAGGACTTAACAGATCTGACCACACTTCCGAAACCTCAGTCAGCATGCAACGAAGGAATTGTTCAATGGTCTGGTTGGTCCGTTCTGTTAAACCATCAGTCTGAGGGTGGTAACTAGAAGACAATTTGACTTCCATATGAAGCAGAGAACTCAAATTGTGCCAAACTCGGGATATAAATTGAGATCCTCTATCCGAAATGACTATAGATGGGATGCCATGTAAGCGAATGATATGTATCATAATTAAGTGGGCAAGTTCCATTGCAGACGGAAGTTTCTTTAAGGGAATAAAGTGGGCCATACGAGAGAATTGGTCAACTACTGTTAAGATAGTTGTAAATCCCTTCTTGGTTTCAGGCAATTCTACAATGAAGTCTAAAGATATTGAATGCCACGGCTGAGGTGGTATAGGAAGTGGCATCAATAATCCACTAGGAGCTTGATGAGACACTTTGTTCTGAATACAAATGCTACAAGTCTCTACAAATTGTTGGATGTCGTGGAACATTGAAGGCCACCAGAAATCTCTCTTGATGAGCTCATAAGTTTTCATTATGCTGGGATGAGCTGTTAAAGGAGTATCATGATGAAGATGAATTATGTCCTTTTTCAGTGATTCAGTAGGTACAAAAATAAGATCATGAACCAATAACAATTTGTCTCTTTCCTGAAGAAAAGGATGATCTTTTTTCCAGAGATCAAAACTCTTTTCTTCCAAGGCCTTTTTAATCTCAGTAATGATATCACAATGGGTTAGACTTGCCTGAAAACAAGAAGTTGGGATAACAGGAAGAATTTTTTCTGGTTGATCTGGTCCTTTATCCCCAATTCGGGATAGGGCGTCAGCTTTTAAATTCTCTTTCCCTGGTCGATAGGTGATCACGAAATTATAATCGTTGAAAAACAATGACCATCGTAACTGTCTAGCTGAAAGGGCTTTCACTGATTTTAAGGCCTGAAGGTTTCTGTGATCTGTGTAAATAGTTACCGGATGGCGAGCTCCAAGCAAATAGTGACGCCATTCTCCAAATACTGCCTTTATTGCCAATAGCTCTTTATCTGCAATTGCATAATTTTGTTCGGCTTCGGACAATTTCCTAGAATAATAGGCTATTGGATGCATTTGTCCTGTGTCCAGATCTCTTTGAGACAATATGCCTCCCAAAGCAAATTGTGAAGCGTCAGCTTCTACTATGAAAGGTTGACTAGGATCTGGATGGGACAAAACGGGAGCTGATGTAAACCTCTTCTTTAGCTCTTGAAATGCTTCTTCTGCAGGGGCTGACCAAAGGAACTTTACGCCTTTTCGTAATAACTTGGTAATGGGAGTAATTATTTGTGAAAAATCTTGTATAAATCGGCGATAAAAATTCGCAAATCCTAAAAAACTTTGGATCTGCTTCACAGTAGTGGGACTTGGCCAAGAACTGACTGCATTTACCTTGTTAGGATCCATCTCAATTCCCATGGGACTGATGACATACCCAAGGAAATCCACTTTTGAGACGTGAAACAGACTCTTTTCAAGTTTTACGTAAAGGGAATTTGAAAGCAGTTTTTGGAGAATAGCGCGGACTTGCTGTACATGCTCTTGCTCAGAATTAGAATAGATGAGAATATCATCTATGTAAACTACACAGCATACATCAATGAATTCATGCAAAACCTCGTTTATAAAGAATTGAAAGGCTGCGGGAGCGTTGCAGAGTCCGAAAGGCATTACTTGATATTCAAAGAGGCCAAACTTGGTGCGAAAGGCCGTCTTCCACTCGTCACCCTTTCGTACTCGTACAAGGTGGTATGCTCCTCGCAGATCCAATTTTGTATAAATGGTTGCTTTCTTTATTTGGTCCAAAAGTGTGGGAATCAAAGGCAGAGGATACCTATTTTTAATGGTTACATTATTCAGGGCTCTAAAATCGATGCACGTGCGCAATTCTCCTCCCTTCTTCGGAATGAAAAAAAGAGAAGAAGACACAGGTGATTTGGAATGTCGTATAAAGCCGTTTGCAAGGTACTCATCAAGATATTCTCTAAGGTGTATGTTCTCTTTTTCAGTCAGAGCATAAATCCTACTACAGGGCAAGGTGGCACCAGGTACAAGATCTATCCTACAGTCGAAGTCCCTGTGTGGAGGTAAAGTATTAGCTTTTGTTTTGTCAAAAACATTTAGAAGATCTGAGTAATCAGTGGGTACTCCATCTAAGGCCAAAATCTTAGGAGCTGTTTCTGTTCTGAAATCAAACCCCTGAATTACGTCTTCCATCTTGTCTAGCAAAAAACAATGTTGTGAACAATGAGAGGATTTGAAGGTCACAGTTTTCGAAACCCAGTCTATTAGGGGATTGTGTTGGATCAACCAAGGAATTCCTAAAATCAACTTAAATTGGGGAGCATCAATGATGTCAAAATGAATTTTCTCCCTATGAATCTTTGAACTATCCATTTCTAATAGTTCTGTTTGTTTACATATTGGGCCAGATGATAATTCCTTGCCATCCACTGCTCTAACGATTTCTGGATGTTCTTTTAATATAGAATTAAATCCTAGTTTCTGAAAAAAGTGTGAATCTATGAAATTGCCAGTAGCTCCCGAATCAATTATTGCTTCTACCTTTCTAAGATTAGAGGTTGAAGTGGTACTTCTCAATTCCACAAAAATACTGAAATGCTTAAACCCTAAAGGGGGAAGAGTTGAGGCCAAACTGGGATCTTTACTCGATAAACTGGCCTCCAACCTTACCGAGCACTCTCGTTTCCCGAAGATTCCTGGGTTATGGCTATATCGGAAGTCTTAGTTTTAAGCTTATTAGGCCTAACCGGGCATTCCTTAACGAAATGTCCCGTCTTTCCAGAGTAAAGGCATTGATTCAGTTTACGTCTCTTTTCTTTTTCCTCTTTAGAAATAGGACCTCGTATGGTGCCTATTTGCATTGGTTCAGTCGGGTCTACTCTAGGATTCACCTCTCTGGACGTCTTTTCTTTTAAGAACACTAATTTGTGTTCGGACTTTCCCCTTTCTCCTCTTCTTTCTGACAAACGATGGTTTAGCTTAACTACTAGATCTATGAACTCACTGATATCATCTGGAGGTTCTAAGATCTGAGTTATCATGTCCTTCAGTTCGTCTTTCAAACCCCTATAAAAAATTGAAACTCTCTTGTCATAAGGCCAATCTGCTTCTAACACCAAGCGATTGAACAAAGAGATGTAATGTAGCAGATCGGAGGACCCTTGCTTTAAACTAAGAAGTTCGTTATCAGCGGATTGAACAAAGACATGTTTAGCGAACATCTTTTTTAATGCTCGTTCAAAATCCTTAAAATTATACAAAATCCGGTCATCATTTTCTACCAGAGGGACTGACCAGAGAGCTGCGTCACCTCCTAAATATGATAACATAAAAGCTACCTTGGATGAATCATCAGGAAATGCAGAAGTCTTAGCTATGAAATGCAAATGACACTGTTGCAGAAATACTGAGAACTTGTTACTGTCCCCATAAAACCTCTCTGGCTGAGCTAAAGGAGTAGGAACCGGGGTAACTACTTGAATCCGAGTCTGGGATCCGGAATCAGATGAGGTATTCTGAAAGGTAGCTGAAGATTGGAGCGCCTCTTGGAGGGAGGACATATCCCTACGTAAGGCTACATTTTCCTGTCTTATATCTTCCAGGACGGTTGCTAAACCCTGTAACGTGACTTGATCCATTGCGTCTGGGCAAAATAATTCTCGTGGGCTTTGCCTTCTGTCAAGACCTGCTACGTCGTCCCTTACCTTGCCTTGAAGCTGAAGTCTCGTGGATGACGTAGAGGATTTTGCAGAGACGCAAGGGACCAACTTCCCTGACCACTAAGTTAAACCTTACTGAAATACTATTCACAGCAAGACTAAACTAGAAATTAGGGAAGAGGGCCGGTACTGGACGATGGCGTAGGTTGTTGCCTGGTTCTTGCTGTCGACCTGCGGAACAATAAGTACTTTTGCCTAAAATCACAATGTCCCAATACTGAATTAAAGTTCCTAAAAGAAATAAGCCTTTCGTCTTGTTTTCAGAGAAAGTCTTTAGTCCTGAAATGATCTCTTGACCTTTCTTGCGATGGGCGCCTTGGTTAAAGAATTCTAAAAATAGTACTTAGCTTCTTCGTGTAGAAAGGGAAAGCCTCCGAAGACGTTTCCTGCGCTGTTCTTTCCGTTGTTTCCAGGAGAGGTTCCGAGCGCGATCCTTCCTTGGAGCCGGGCGGAAGGCAAAGCATCTTCTGGAGGGTTGGGTGCGGTTTAAATAGTGAACCGCACCCAGCCGCGCCCTTCTGCGCACAGACAGCGTGCGTGCGAGCAGCGCATCCAACCGCGCCCTTCAGCGCACCGACAGCTTGCGTGCGTGTAGCGCTGAATCTGCACACAAGGCCCTTACCTGCAAAGAGGCCGGTGTCCAGCACTTCGGCAAATGTGTAGGCAAAGGCTCACTTGACTAATCCGAATTCGGATTCATTCTTAATACAAAAGATGAGAGAAAAAATCGAGCAACAACAATAATACAGGGTCAAATGGAACAGTTTAAATGTTTAGTCACATAAGCAAAATGGAAAGTCACGACTTTCACAGTACACAATCACACTGACTATCTGTTGCGTGCTGGGTGCACGGGAAAGGGGTGGGTTTTTTAGAAGGGGTATCTACCTCATGACAGTAATACTCCTAGGTGATTCCATATAGGGGAGGGAGTAAACCAGCTTCACATCGCTCCTGCTGTATCCGGCTGACAAGGTTAGTTATAACCTCATTTGTGACACCAACACACTCATAAATAAACTATTTATAAGCATTGCTGGCGAAAAAACACACATGCAATAAAAACATTATAGGGCTCATCACGATGTCGGTCAGAGTTGGCTCCTACAGACATCGCTGCGGAATCGGGACTGACCGACACCTGTTGAGCGGTACCGACTGCATTATTATTATTATATGACTGCACATGGTGTGGTCGCAGACTCCCATTACTCTATGGAAGCTTGTGCAGTGGTCGGAAACTGGCCACAGCACATGCTCCCATAGAGAAATGGGTGTTTGTGTAAATCCCTGCACACTATGGTAGACACCTCACAGTGCCTGCCACATGGTGCAAAAATTTACAGGGGGGGTGCACCCATCGTGCCCTCCAGGCCCACAACCGTAAGCCACAGAAGTATGGGGGCACTGCTAGGGGCCCCCAAAGTCACTTTCTGACAGCCTTTCCATGTCGGAAAGGGAGGCATGGAAAGGCTGTCTGAAACCAACATAGTAATAAAGGCGGGAAAACGTCATCCTTAAGGGATGACGTTGCGGTTCAGACTGGCCAGCGTGTTCCTAGAGCCTGTCAGAAACCAGTCAGTCAGGCCGACCAGTTTACACTTTGACTGCCTTCATTGTAATAAGGTGGTCAGACTGTAAACCTTAGATGTTGGTTTGAAAGCCTCCGACCTGCAGTTGAAGGCTTTCCAACCGACATCCTAATAGGGCCCTAATTTGATGTCTTTCTAGTAGAACATTGTCTATTCATATTTTGAAGCAACTATTGTTTAGTAATGTGAGGTCATTTCCACTTTTATGTAGGGCAAAGGGACTCATATATAATACATTTTTGGAGGGTTTATAGAGTGATCTCGTTTTGCATAGTGTAACTTCTAAATGATGATTGGCTTAAATTGTTGCAATTTTTGGTGTACATGACGCCAGGGTTAGGACATGAACTTTAACTACCAAAATGTATAAAGAGCCTAATTATTTAAGGTACAGATCTGGTCCAAAGCGAAGCAGCTACTTCAACATAGTCCAATGTTTACACCCAAACAGAAGTTGAATTACGCAGAAAATGCAGCTATTAATATGTGCACTATGTAGTACATGAATGCAACTTTCTTAGGCCTGGCACGGTTCGTTGTATGATAGAATATAGACAACCATACAATCGGGTTACAGAAATATTGGGTCAAAAATATTATCTACATAAATATTGAGTTTAGATACGTTATACATAAACTACAAAACTATAGGGTCAAAATATTTTGAAACAGTATATTATCAAATAAGGTAAGAATATTATTTTGTTAATACATTATAAGCACATTATGTAAAATATTAAATTAGGGAATGATAAGACAATTTAAACCCACTCCAGTCTAAGGGCCTCATTACGAGTTTGGCGGTGTGGGAGCGGTGCGCTTACCCACCGCCTGTTCCCGCACTACCAAATCCCAACACTGCCTGCACCTGATTAGGATACAAATCATTGTCTGGTGGGCAGGCAGCATGGCAGTCCAGCGGCAGTGCAATAAAAAGGCTCATTGAGCCTTTAATACTGCTGCGCCATTACCAGGAAGCACGGTTCTCTGGCGGTTGCAGTGGTCAAATTATGGCCCGAAGGCCAAACTTATAATACTGTGGTCCGACCGCAGGTGCAGCGGTGGTTGGACCGCCACCGCCGCGCCCTCCCCAAGTCTGGCGGTCCATGGGATGTCAGACTCATAATAAGGCCCTAAGGAACAATTGTGTAATTGTTTGACTTTCAAGGGGTTACGTTTACTGTTTCCAATTCAATTTAAGCAACTAGAGGGAAGGTTTTGGAATTGAGACAAGTTAAATATATTATTCCTATTTTGTTTTTTATTATTTTAATCTTTATTAAGCATTTTCCACCTTAACAATACACAACACCCCCACAATCAGGGAATAAATAAAGTCGTAGGAACCGTACATAATAATTATCACATGATAATACAGTTGATATACTGGAATAAAGCAATCAACATCCCATAATTAATCAAGGAGTCGTAAAATACAACATTAAATAAAATCCAGATAAAACAGATGTAAACATCGGACCATTATTTAAAGTGCAGTGTGCAGAAAACAGAGATCCCGATTCACAAAAGCAATCTGAGACAAAATCCTAACTTTATGACTTTTGGTATTCACAAAAGGCATTTGGGAGATGTTTCAATCTCCCCAGACCTAGCAGTTTGCGTATAGCAGCCCAAACCTTAAACACACCCAGAAGGCACCTGAACCGTACTTTTTTGTAATATCCATATTCAACTTGTCTGAAAAGACACCCCAAGCCTCCTTTCCTATCAGTAACTCAAATATGGAAGATGTAGAATTTGGGGGGGGGGGGGTCATTAGCATAGGTTCCATTTGTAAACTCCGGCTGTATTGCAGCATTGTAGCCCAATAATAAAGTTTAAGGTTTGGGAGAGCCCACCCTGCTCTCTCTTTTCGGGGTGATAAATACGATAGCGCTCTTCTCGGTTTAGAATAGGCCCATAAAAATCTAGAACATACAGCATCAAAGATTTTTAGGGATTCATTGGGAAAATCAAAAAGAAAAGTATAAAAGTTTAGGAAAATAGATCATCTTTATAAGGTTACAATGACCAATCGTTATAAGATGCAAATTATTTAATCTTGCTAACTCTTTCTTGGATTTATCTATCAATGGTTCCAGATTTAAATTAACAATAGCCCCCACATTAGACGATATAAATACACTAAATATATTGTTTTTTAACTACTCTTTTGTCAGTCAGTGCAATCTTATCATTAATTATAATTTGTGTCTTTCCCTAGTTTAGCGAGAAGCCAGAAATATCACCAACAACAGAGGCTTCTGCCTCTATTGCCTTTGTAGCAGCTTGAGGGTTAGAAGGCAAAACTGCCACATTGTCTGCATACGCCAAGACTTTTGTTTCATGTCCATGCATGATTAATGGGGGATAGCAGTGCTTTGCGCTATTTTTCTTAAAAAGGGGTCTTATATACAGCGCGAACAGGAGTGGGGAACATGACACCCCTATCAGGTTCCACGAGTGATCATCACTGGTAATGTCATACTTCCTGAGATACAGACCTTTGCAGCAGGTTTGCAATATAAGGGCTTAATTCCTTGAGTAAATCTTTGGCCAAAATTCCTTGCATACATTGCATGCCATAGGAACTGCCAGGAAACCCTTTCAAATGCTTTTTCCGCATCTAACAAAATCAAAGCCATAGGGTCTCCTGACACTTCCTCGGTATCAAAAAGTGACGTCACTCTCCAAATGTGGTCGGTAGTGTCCCTCTCTGCGATAAAGCCATGCTGTTGATCCATGACCAAAATTTTGATGACCTGAGCTAAACGAACTGATACCTTGGAGTACATTTCGGAGTCCCCATTAATCAATGTAATTGTCTGATATGAACCTAATTCTGCCGGTGGCTTATTTTGCTTTAGGAAAACTACTATTTTGGCCACCGACCAAGAATCTGGTGCTATAGCTTCATTAAATATATAGTTAATAAGTGCTAGCATCTGATCTTTCAGCTGGGGGGAAACATTGTTATAAAATTCTGAAGGGATTGCATCCACACCTGCAGCTTTGCCCAAGGGGAGATTAGAGATTGCAAGTGAGATCTCTTCTCATAATAGCTCATCTTCTAAGAGTTCCCGTTTGTCTAATGATAATTTACTTGCAGGCACTGTTTCGAGGAACTCTTTGGCCTGCCGAGGGCAATCGCTGATTTCATCAGTATACAAAGTTTGATAGTATACTTGAAATGCCTCTTTGATTTTCTTTGCATCAGTGACATCCCCAAGAACAGGATCCCAAATTTCTCTTATCTAGCTATTTCTGCACCTCTGCCTTGCTCTTACTTCCAGATGGTGTCCAACCTGCTTGCTACACTTGTATGTTCTTTCTTTCCAAGTAACATATTTTTTTGGTGCCTTATTTGAAAATATCTCCTCTAGTTCTGCCCTTGCGATTGGTAACGGAGTCGGAGGAGGAATCACCATCGTCCACAAGAACAGCATAAGGGTCTTGACTAGCACTGATGACGCGCTCAGCACCGCCGAACACATGAATTTCCAGATCCACACAGACCCTAATTCCACCCTCAGCGGCACCCTAGTCTACCGACCCCCCGGACCCTGCCCCCAGTTCAGCAACTCCATTGCGACTTGATCAGCACATAAGCCCTGACCTCCACTGACTACATCCTCCTTGGAGACCTGAACTTTCACCTTGAGAACAAGGACAACAACTCAACAACCCTGATTGATAACCTCGCCAACCTCGGACTAAAGCATCGTCTCACAACGCCCACCAACTCTGCCGGCCACACGCTCCACCCAGTCTTCTCCTCAAGCCCGTACGTCTCCATCAGCCACACCACTGAACTCCTCTTGACTGAAAACCGCTGCATCCACTTCACCTTCCAGAAACCCACCACACACCACCGCACCCAACAGATCCCCCGCCACTGCTGGAGCAAAATCACAGAAGACCAACTACGTGCAAACCTCGCTCTCAGCCCACCCACTGAACCCTCCAACCCTAATGTCGCTGCCCACAGTCTCAGACACTGGATCGAGGACTGCGCCAGCACCCTGGCCCCGCTGAAGTAACCCCCCCATAGACACAGCAGCAAGAGGGCCAGCTGGTTCACCCCAGAACTCCTGGCCTCCAAGCAAGCCTGCCGGAAACTAGAGAAGAAATGGCACAGTGAACAAACTCTGGACAGCCACGCAGCACATAAGGACATCATCCGCAACCACCACCACCTCATCATGGCAGCCAAGAGGATCTCCTGCCAAGACCGCCTTGACAACAACGCACACAATAGCAAGGAGCTCTTCAACATCATGAAGGAACTCTCCAACCCCAGCTCCAACACCAACGACATCCCGCCGTCGGAAGACCTGTGCGACTCCCTCACCACCTTCTTCCACCGCAAGATAGCAGACATCCACGACAGCTTTAACACCCAGACAGCCCCAACAGACAGCAACATAACAGACCCTCCGTACACCATCGAACATGACGCCCTGCTAGCCTGGGCCAGCGTGAGCATCGATGACACCTTTAAAACCATGCGGTCAATCCACTCCGGCTCTCCATTGGATCCATTTCCGCACCACGTCTTCAACAGAGCAAGCAGCTCCATCGCACCCCACCTGCGCAACGTCATCAATCTCTCCCTCGAGACCGCGACCTTCCCAGAGATGTGGAAACACGCTGAGATCAACGTCCTACTCAAAAAACCCAAGGCAGACCCAAGAGACCTCAAGAACTTCTGCCCATCTCTCTGCTCCCCTTCCCGGCCAAGGTTATCGAGAACACCGCCAACAGACAGCTAACACGACACCTCGAAGAAAAAAGAATCCTGGACCCTTCCCAGTCAGGGTTCTGCAGCAACCACAGGACCGAGACTGCCCTTATCGCTGCCACCGACGACATCAGGACCTTGCTGGACAACGGCGAGACCGCAGCACTCATCCTCATAGACCTCTCTGCTGCCTTCGACACCATCTGCCACCGCACACTATGCGAACGCCACCACGCCCCAGGGATCCGAGACAAGGCTCTGGATTAGACCACCTCCTTCCTCTCCAGCAGAAGGCAGAGCGTCCGTCTCCCCCATTCCGTTCCAAAGCCCCCGAGATCATATGCGGCATATCCGAGGGATCCTTCCTCAGCCCGACGCTGTTCAACATTTACATGGCCCCGCTCGCACACGTAGCCCGACAGCTCTACCTCAACATAATCTCCTATGCCGACGACACTCAGCTGATCCTCTCCCTCACCAAGGACCTCATCACAGCCAAAGCCAACCTCCACAAAGGAATGAAGGCTGTCGCCGACTGGATGAAGACCAGCTGTCTGAAGCTGATCTCGGACAAGACAGAGGTCCTCATCCTCGGCTCCAACCCTTCAGCCTGGGACGACTCCTGGTGGCCGACGGCACTGGGGCCAGCCCCGACACCCACTGACCACGCAGCAACCTGGGAATCATCCTCGACTCAACGCTCTCAATGACCACGCAAGTCAATGCCTTCTCCTCCTCCTGCTTCAACACCCTCCGCATGCTCCGCAAGATCTACAGATGGATCCCGACAGATACAAGAAAGACAGTCACCCAGGCCCTCGTCAGCAGCAGACTCAGCTACGGAAATGCCCTCTACGTGGGACCCCTGACCAAGCTCATCAAGCAACTACAACGCATCCAAAACGCCTCGGCAGGACTGATCCGTGACATACCACGCCACGGCCACATTACCCCCCACCTGAGAAACCTGTGCTGGCTCCCCGTCAACAAGCGGATATCATTCTAGCTGCTCACCCACGCACACAAGGCACTCCACAAGACTGGCCCAGCCTACCTCAACAGACGGCTCTCCTTCTACATCCCCAACCGCCAGCTCTGCTCCGCCAACCTCTCACTCGCCACCGTCCCGCACATCCGAAGAACAACCACCTGTGGGAGATCCTTCTCCCACCTCGCCGCCAAGACATTGAACACCCTCCCACTGAGCCTACGACAGACCCAAGACCTTCTGACCTTCAGGAGGATACTCAAGACCTGGCTGTTCGATCAGTAGTGCCCCCAGCGCCTTGAGACCCTCACGGGTATGTAGTGCGCTCTACAAATGATTGATTGATTGATTAACTTAATCTGTGCTTGATTTATATCGCCTAATTGTTGTATCACTTTCACTAAGTTTTCCTATGCTAGCACTAGATTATCTTGTTTAGCTTGTATCAACTGTCTGTCCTGCGTCCCTTTGTTCAGTGAGAACCTTAGGGTCTCCCCCTTAGGCAAGCCTTGAATGTGCCCCAGACCATGCACAGAGAAGCGCTTCCATTATTCTCTTTAAAGAATATTGGGATCCACCTGCTAATATGTTTGCAATAATCTTCATTAGCAAGGAGGGCACATTCAAAGCTCCAAGTACTTGGTGGTTTCCCCCTATTCCCTGCAATTCTATTATGAGAGAATTGTGATTTGAGAGAAACCGTGGTTATAGATCAATCGTACATGTCATGATGAACTTGTTAGACACCAAAAAATAATCTAGGCGTGCATGTGTGGAGTGCAGAGCAGAAAAATAAGTGTAGCCATGCACCAATGGATTTTTTTATGCCACATATCTACAAAGAAAAACCAAAGGAAATGATGGACGGAGCGTTGACAATACTAGCACTCACCCCCAGTCAACTGATCTGGGTGTAATCCATCACCGTTCTTTAGCCCACTCTGCCACCCCAGTTCAGACATGGCCATATGCAAATCAGTCTGACCCGGTGCCTCATGGGAACAGCCCAGCCCGAACTGCCAAGCCATGCCTTCCCTGGACCGGAAACAAGCTACTGTGGACCGGTATCTGGCATTTCAGCCGTCTTCAGCTCGGCTTGCTTGAATTCAGTGGCAAAGTGAGCAAGGGACTCGCCACTGAGCATACCCTGCTAACTTATGGCGAACAAAGAAAAACCAAAGGAAATGATGGACGGAGCGTTGACAATACAAGCACTCACCCCCAGTCTACTGATCTGGGTTTAATCCATCACCGTTCTTTAGCCCACTCTGCCACCCCAGTTGCCGGAAGCTTGTTTCCGGTCCAGGGAAGGCATGGCTTGGTAGTTCGGGCTGGACTGTTCCCATGAGGCACAGGGTCAGACTGTTTTGCATATGGCCATGTCTGAACTGGGGTGGCAGAGTGGGCTAAAGAACGGTGATGGATTAAACCCAGATCTGTTGACTGGGTGTGAGTGTTTGATTGGTTCAGATGCTCCGTCCATCACCACCCCCTTTTGTACCGCTTTGTTCCACACTCAACTGGCCATGACCCAGTCCTTCGCAATCTTCCCTTTTCACCCTGATCGGTGGTCCCCTACCACCCCATGAGCACTCCCCCTCCCCCACTCCCACACTCAGCCACTGAGCAACCAGGCCTAGCCTGAATTACGCCATTTGACAAGTCAGTACCCACTCCAGAGACCCCTCCACCAACCCCCTGTAAAACACCATGTGCTTCAACACTGTCTATATATATATATATATATATATATATATATATATATATATATATATATATATATATATATGTTCCCCTCCATACTTATTTTTAACTCTCTGCACCTTATATATATTTTTATTGAAAGATTTTCCCCATTTATGTCCCCCTCCTGACCATTACAGCATTTCTGATTAATTCATTAATTTTGGATTCTGCTTGACCAGCTTTGTCAGGATTACGAAACCAAGAGCGCCTACCTAACTGAAGAACTACAAATCCCAGGAGGCATGCGGATGAGGAGGAGTCAGTGTCTACAGCGTCGTCTACAAGACGACTCTGCATGCACACTTGAGCATGTGTAATTCTGGAAGTCAGAGGTTGGAGTGTTTCGGCGGCGTGAGTAGCGGTGAGCGAGAAGCCGCGGTTACTAGCTCGGCGGAGCTAGTTTTCAGTCCTGTGATGGACGGATTCTGAAGGGCGCATCACACCAGAGGGGTGAGTGCTGGCGTCCTGGTTTCACTTAAGATGAAGACTTCTATTGACGGCGTTTACACCGGACGGTGAACAGGCGTCAATTTCGGCTGAAGGGGCAGTGGTGAAGCTACTGCGGAAGCCGCCTTTTTTCTATTCATTGATTGCTCTTTACACCAAATGACTGGTTCATTATTTATGGCCAAAGTGGTGAAGAAACCACATTTGAATTCTGGTAGGGCAAGAGCAACATTGGATTATATAATTTCAAGAGGTTATCTATCTTTTTGCGCAACATTGGATACCAGGGAGGAAACAAGTGTGATATAGTGATCTGGACTACTGTAAAGCAACTATTCTAAGTGCTATCAGTTTGCCCCATATCCTGAACTATTTCCTGTGGGCTTTATGATTTTTTATTTCTATTCGAGGATTGGTGTTCTATTAATGTAACCAGATGCCCACAACTAGAACCGATGAGCAGGCTTGAGAAGTGAGAATACAGGCTGTGTTAGGCACACATATACTGGGGATGGGTGAGAGGAAAGTGAGAGGTCTAAGTGTTAACCTGTATGTTCTGTCTTATAGGATTATCCACCAGAACATGGTTGGTTTTTCTTTTTTTGGAGATATGCACGGACGTGCAAAGCTTTGGTGGATAAGGTAGTTATGGAATTTAATGAGCCCTTACTGAGAGTAGTCATATATGTTTAAATGTGTTTTGATCTCTGATGTTTTGTTTTATAGGTTCCCATCCCTGCTGTTCGCTACCTTTCCTTTCCCTCACTTGATCGCCCTAACACTCTGTGACTTCTTAGTCAGAGTTTGGGGATGTCAAGGGGTGGACCCCTTATTGCAACATCCGGATCCTGAGGAGTGAGAAGCATGACAAGCTTTGTTTTATGCTTTTAGAGCTTCTTTCTACCTACAGATCAAATGACCCCCTGCAGCTCTGCTAGGTATTCCTGGGGCTGAACCTCAGAAAAATATCTACATGCGGCATTTTCTAGCTATACTTCGGCACCCAGCTTCTGAAAGAGATCAAACATCCGCCTTAAATGGCATCTTCGCTTTACTCTGGCGTGGACGAAGTCTGGTCATGCAAAAAAGAAAACTCCCTCAAACTCTTTTTTAGAATTAGGACGTGCAAGATAGAAAATGCATTGTCTTAGTAAAACGTTACCAAAAAAGACCAATATAGACTGAGGGTATGCATTACTGTCTGCCTGCTGCTTCTTAAGGGTTAGGGGGAATCGGTGTACCCTTTGTATTTCCTATTCACAATCCCAGCCGTGAGCTCAGGGAATGAAGCCTTGAGGAGTTTGATTACATATTCCCTAGGATTCCCTCCCTCTGCCCCTTCTGGAATACTCAGTGGTCTCAATTTATTTCACTTTTGTCTGATGTCATGCTCCTCCAACTTCCACATCATCTCGGTAAGCTTAGGGTCTTGAGCGGTGCTCAAAGTTTTTAGTTCTGCCACCTTGAGTTCAAGGGTTACTGTCCAAGCCGCCACGCTTGTCATCCTGTTGGAGATCTTGGTACAGGTTTTACTTATTTTCCTGACTGCGTCCTGTAATTTCGTAGAAGCCTATTGAGCCCGTTGGTTACCTGTCCGGACCTCAGCCTGCATCTGTTTGATTGTAGCCAAGATCATAGAAGGTGAGGGCTCCAGCGCTGCTGTTGTTCCAAGCTGTTGAGGCTGATCCACAGGGGGTTTGTCCTCCATAATCAGCTCAGGATGGTCAAGAAGTTGAATGGCGGAATAATCCCATATGAGTCTGGGGGTTTCTTTCCTTGGAGAATCTTCGTGTCTTTTGCTTGCTTTTTTGTCACTTACCGTCTGTTTCTTTTTTAAACTTGTACATTTTTTCTTATTTTTTTATCCTCCCGATCTTTTCTTTAGACTAGCAAGGACAACAGATTCAACCAGCGAACTGCTACTGCTTGATATGGATAATGTGGAGGTTGAGAGGCCTAGCTTGGACATTGAAGAGTCTGAATCATCAGTTATAGAAAAAAATGCATCTCCGTCTCCCATAATATCAAGTGAGTCCAGAGGCCTAGGGTCACCCAGAAAGCCAGAGCCTAATGTGGCAGAATCCAATTTCGCCACTTGTGTGGAAGGGGAAAGACATAGGCCCCCCTGTGTCGACAGTCTCAAAAGTTCCAGAGCTGGGCAGGTTCTGCTCGGGTTGTAATTTCTACCCTACATCTTCCATAGGGGTGGCTGTACAATTCACCTCATCACCAGTTTTTGGGCTCTTGGAAGAATCTGCCACAGTCTCAGGCACCACCTCCAACACATGGGTGGAAGCAGATGCGATGACTGATAGGGGTGCGGCGTAATGACATTCTGATTTTTTGGAGACCTGGGAAGTTTTACCAGAAATAAGTCAGAGATAGCTGGTTGACTCTCCACTGCTACTGTCAAACTACTACCTCGAGTTGATTTCTTCCCACCGATAGCTATAGTTTCATCCCCCTTTTTCTTGTACCTCACTTCCCTGCCAGCTTCTTTTAGATTCTCCTGATGCATGCTGGTCTGTGTAGACCCAATCGGAAGACCAGCAGCAGCAGCCTAGCAATTGGGAGTTTCCCCTTTGAAACTTTGGATCCTCTGCCGGTCATCGGTGTAACATGATTGTCCTGCCCAGCAGTGCTCATGAGGCAGGCCCGCCTGAGCATCTCTCCTGACTCCCCACAGAGAGCCGCAGCCAAAACAACCAGAGCTGCACGGCCTCTTCCGCTTGTACTCCGCCTCGGATTGCACAGCTGTGACAGTCCACGGAGCCCCAGACAATCCAAAGAAGCCACAGGTTCTCCAGCATCACTCCCCGCCTCCAGTGCTGGATCGCTGTCCGGGATGCGCCATAATCCGATAGAAGGTAAGGGGTGTGGAGGGAATTCTGAGTCAACGAGCCGCTAGTCAGATGCAATCTTGTACCCTACATATACTATTCCAATGCGTAACCAATTGTAAAAAACATTTATACACTTCACAACATAAAATGATTGAAACGTTTTTTTATATATCCTACATAAATGTAAAAAATTTCAATTTTAACACCGATTCGAAATTATTTATCAAAAACTTAAACAATTACATACATTTAAATAACATTTTCTTCCCTCCCTCCTATTAAAAAACAAAAACATAAATGTTAAGTAAAACAAATACAATTAAAATTCTACTTAAATGCCTCAAATAAAAAACAATTCATAATACATATAAAATATATCTTACAAAGATAATTATACATTAGATATATGACCCAATTAATAAATTAGTAAAATGAAACAAATGATTTAAATAACAAATAATCAATTAGAAAATTCACCTCATTAATTATAGAATAAATATTTAAATCACATAAATATTTTAAGAAAATATAATTTAAATAACTTCTCACCTCATTCCTCTAAAATTCAAAAGCCCACTTCTAAAGTATAAGTTACCAATTAAACAATACAAAACAATAATGCATAACAAAATCACAAACTACATCTGAATAAGCAAAATAACAATTAAAACATTAAAAATATATATAATTAATAACCAATTAAATGTTTAATTTACAATTTAAAAAATGGATATTAAAGAACAATTAATTATAATTTAACTAGGCTCCCACCCTATTTCCCTTCAAATCCAACATGCCATTACTACATTATAATTACTAATTAAATGAAAATAATAATACAAATAATAATCCATTTGTTAAAGTAATAATAACACATAATAATGCAAAAACGTAAATTACACATTTATAAAAAATTACAATACTAACAGTATGAATACCTAAACTTAATATACTAATACATATTAAATTATATAAAATTATCTTTATTACAACTAGAATAAAGTAAACAAATGTAAATACAAGGGTCTTGAAAACAATACTACATGCATAAAAAATATTCTTACCTTGATATTCTGCTCTAAGATATTTGTGCAGAGATTATACATTCGCCATGATATTCACGTTACACAATGTTTTTGAATCAATATTTGCTTCATTCACATGTACAGAGAGAAACAGAGAGATATGTGCACTAGTAGGTGATGGGGTCTATGAAAACAAATTATTCTGGGACCGCCATATGTGTTCACTGGAGATCGTACCTGTTCTGCATTATATCTAATCTTGATGCTCTTACAAATGATTATCCACCTGATATGTACTTTGTGATCTTTATAGTAGCCCTAGCTGAAGCCAGGGCCAGACTAGGGAAGAAAATAGGCTTGGTGCCAATATAAAAGTGGCCCATTAGAGACTCGGATAGCTAAAAAAAAAGGTGGCCGATATTTACACATCTGGGCATTTTTGATCTTCTACAGAAATGCTGTATTGCAAGGTATGGGAGACAGCATGCAATTATGCTTGCTGCAGACAATGTTAGTGATGAGATCATGGAAATCGAGAATAAAATCCAGCCCACAAGACTGTTATTGTTTACAGCTCCTACTACGTTTGCAGCTCCAATCACAGGTATCTAAGATGAAAAAAAACATTTAGTATAAGAAAACATCTGATATGCAATTCTAACTTTTATATATATGCATTGAGTTTCCCATGTTCTCTCTTCTACATAGGCAGTACAATCCATAATGCCAAGAAAAGACTTTTAGAACATATTAGAGCAATTGTAAAGGAGGACAAACAGTATCCCATAGCTAGGCACTTTAAAGAATATCATGTTAAACTTATGTGTGCTAGACAGGATCCCAATGTCAGAAAGAGGTGGTAAGAGAGTTCAAGAGTTACAAAGATTGGAATCAAAAATGATTCCATACCATAGCGGAATTAACAGAGATGAAGAATTAGCTGTACATTTAGGGTAATGTTCTTATATACAACTATTCTTTTTCCAGCCGTTAAAGTAGTCTAATGTGTATATATATTTTTGTGTAAATCTCAGGACAATCAGTTTGCTGTTTTTAAATTGTATATAGGATCAAGGATGATCATCACTGTTTTGTAATTCTGTAGGTAACAAGAAGATAGTTGAAGGAAAAAAGCAAAGCAAAAGAGCTGGAATATATAGAGGTCAATGGACCTTCAGTTACACGGTACTATACATGAGTATAACTTGATATGTATAGAGCCAACTGGGGAGTAATAGGATATGAAAGTTACAATGATGATTCTAAAAGAAGAGTGGTATAACCCATAATACCTTCAATATTTAACTGTAAAGACCCACTGGGGCTAAATTGGGATGACAGACTTTTGGTCTGATATGAGATGTTTATATATGATGAGTAGCAAGAAAGGAAATACTGTACAAATAACCTGACTGAGTCACACATTTTTGGAATGGTTATTATCACAATGAATCATAAAGTGTTATCATGGTACGATACCCAAATTGTAATAATGTTAAGGCCTGAGTACAACAAATTCAGAAGGTTCGCCATAATGGACTAAATATTACAATATGTCTGCTGTGATTTACTCGTAAAATGTACTTCATGTAGTCCTACTTTGATTGTGGTGTAGGCATTGGAATATGCAGAATAGTGAAACAAACACAACTGACCCGAGGAAAAGGAGCGGTGAGCTCCGAAACGCATCGCCGTTTTAGTGCTGCTTTTGAAATAAAACAACACGCTGATCGAATTAAGCTGTGGCTGGTCTTTCATTCTGAAAACAAGGAGACGGTGAAATAAATATATATATGTGTGAGTGTGTGTGTGTGTATATATATATATATATATATATATATATATATATATATATAATGGTGGCAGAAGAAAGCAGTAATCATCACTTACCTGTGGTCTGTGTCCGTGTATCTTGAAGTGGATTTGGGAAAACGGCGGAGAACGCAATATATATACATGTCACACAATGCCCGAAAGCTTTTTCGAGGGCACACGCAGCTTGCCTGCCTTCCAGCTTTGTCTTTGTGCGGCTTGCTCCTTTGGTCCTGTAATCAATTTGGATCCTGACGCATTTCAAGGCATACAGCCTCTTACTCATGGGCTTTGTTTAATAAGAGGCAAGATGTGCTTTCACAATAGTACTTCTGGCATTTTATTGGTTTCTCATTTGCCCCCAAGCATTATGGGATTCGTAGTCCATTGGAAAAACATCAATTCTCCCCAAGTGGGTGTCTTGCGATTCTTGTATAAAACATGTTTACAATCCTTTAAGTAAGGTCCAGGACTTGGGGAGCAATTATTTCGCCTTGGCTTGCTGCGCTGCTAAAGATGTTCGAAGTAGTTTCAAACAGCAGCCTCTCTGTATACTTCACTAATGAGATGGTGCTCCCATTCGCGGTAACGGTACAGCGCAGATAAAATGTCACACAATGCCCAAAAGCCCTTTTCGAGGGCACACGCAGCGTGCCTGCCATCCAGCTTTGTCTTTGTGCGGCTTGCTCCTTTGGTCCTGTAATCAATTTGGATCCCGACGCGTTTCAAGGCATACAGCCTCTTACTCATGGGTTTTGTTTAATAAGAGGCAAGACTTGCTTTCACAATAGTTCTTCCGGTATTTTATTAGTTTCTCATTTGCCCCCAAGCATTATGGAATTCGTAGTCCATTGGAAAAGCATCAATTCGCCCTAAGTGGGTGTCTTGCGATTCTTGTATAAAACATGTTTACAATCCTTTAAGTAAGGTCCAGGACTTGGGGAGCAATTATTTCACCTTGGCTTGCTGCGCTGCTAAAGATGCTCGAAGTAGTTTCAAACAATAGCCTCTCTGTATACTTCACTAAAGGATAGGGAATAAGTTTAATTTACTATTCAACACCTTCCCTAGTGTCCACGGGGACTGGTGTTGGAATAGTAAATTAAACTTTTCACTATCCAGCACCTCTAAGCGCTATGCGTTGTAAAGGTTTGCGATGTTAAAACCGCGTTGTAAAGGCATGCGTGGTAAAAGCATGCGTTGTAACGTCATACATCCTATATATCCCGACGTGTTTCAAGGCTGTGTGCATTGAAACGCGTCGGGATATATATATATATACAGAGATCTCCGCCCTGTCTGCAGAGTCTCCCTACTTCAATGGTAAGTATAGGGAAACAAATTAAAAAACGTATTTAAAGTGAACAATAAATATTACAGTTTTTATGTAAAATTTTTATTTAACTTATCTTCTATATTACCTTTAAATGTAGCAAAATAAAAACAAATGCTACAGGAATATTACATTAATTTTGAATGAAAACTTTAATTCACGGAATTATATTACATTAATTTAACATTACTTTTCTTGAATTTAAATGAAAAAAAAGCTCTAACTGAGGAAATGGTTTTTAATTGTGAATGTATAATTAATAAGAGTGCCATATATAATTAAGTAAAACTAATTACATTATTTCCATACAATTTAGGGTTACATTCTTTTTTTAATTCAAAATAAGTTATTAAAATATGGTGCTATTTTAAAGCTGAACATTGGGTTTTTACTGGGGGAAGGGTACTTTGGGTGGGGGGTGTTGTTTATGTGTTTTATACTGTAAATATTTTAAGTAATCGCACAGTTAATAAGTTTCTTACTTACTTAAAAAATATATATATTTTTTATAATCAAATAATGAATATGTACTTTTTTATATATTTTTTAACATTCTTTTATATTTATCTATATTTTTACCTTTTTTAAATAATTGCATTTGTTCTAACTCTATTTCCTGGGAGGTTTTATTTTACGTCCCTATCTCTGTCGTTTTCTATGGGAGGGTGTTGTAGTGTCAGTAGTTGGCCATGTGTAGTGCTGGAATTACTACTGGTTTTTTGTTGTTTTAATAGGGACTTACATTCAGAGTTTGTGAATAAAAGTAGTAAATTTACTCAAAAGTGTAAGTTACATGTGTATGTTAGAAATGTTGTTCATGAATCAGGCCCAGTATGTCTAGATGGTCACATGAGCATCCTGTACCATCTTATATTCAAAGCTTGTGAAAGTTCAAAGATGAGCTCTTGTTTGTACAGTGTTTGTTGTGCTAGAATAATACATTGGTTTATCAAGATTTTATTTGTCGTAAATGACTTATTTGTCGTGTTTTTTTTGGCATAGGAATGCCATTTGAGCCTAATCACAGTTAAGAAAAAAACGTTTACATTGTTTTTATTGCCCTGCCAGCGATACAGATAGGAACTGATAGGGAAAGTTTCCGCTGCCTGCTCTTTAGCGGCTAAGAGTTTAGATATTCCTTAAAGTTCATTAGTATCTACTGAGGTGCCTAGTCATCAGCGGGAAAATGGTGCTATTGATTTCATTTTACCTTTCAATATTCTGCCACCTACATGCGTGTATGTCCGTACCTTAACTGTTTATTGTCAAAATTGTTTTAGATTTGGTTTGTTGATTATTCCAATACAGAAAAAGTAGTAAGTCACATTTTCACAAATGAAATACTTTTGTGTTGCAAGCATTATTTGATGACATTTTGCTCTACACCACCTGCAAACTTATGGGTGCACAAAAAGCACAAATGCTGTTTGTAAAGATTGCATTTGATGAGCAGCAGAATGCCAATTTCTGCTGAAGGAAGTATTGACAGCTATGTTATGATCAAATTGTATGTCTCTTCTCAGTATAATGAATGAAACCTCTTTCTTCTTGAGGGGGTCAGAATGTGATAACTTTCTTGGATCGCCGGTAAATGATGATGCAGGCTGATGTGTGATAGAAAACAGTGGTGTTCTGCAGAGGCCTTCGAAGTATGGGGCACGGACTAGCCCTCTGCTGCAACCAAAGCATAAACACTGTTTTGGACTAACACATATGGCTGCCTTTATTACATTTTCAGAGGAAATATAGAAACATCGATCCACAATATATTTCATCAACCAATTTGTGTAAACAATGTTGACAAAAGCTGTGCAAGAGCTCTGCGTCTTCGAGACCATCTTTTAATTCTGCCCCTTTGAAGAACTGTCTGGGCCCTTCAGTGCAGATCTACAGTCTCCACTGTTGTTGACCAATGACTAGGGCCAAAGACACACGTGTCACTGTGGCTTATTAGACTCCCAGTCCCAACAGTCAGGCGGAAATACTGTCCCTAATTCCGGCATGAATGCTTAACAATTTCCTTGATGGATAAAGAGTCCTTTGGTGAAAGACAATGTGCCAATCATAATAACCCAATATGAAAGAGGTGGTCCCTGACCAAATTGGGAGATACTTGAACATCTAATCACAAACAATCATTGACAATTGTATTGATAGTACACTATTGTTTATTCACATAGTGTCCATACGTATTTCACTGTATTTTTTGATTTTTTGGTTTATATACACATAAAATTAGCATTTTTACAGTGCCCACTGAGCAGGGAGGAGGGAGGGGAGGGGGGTTGTGCAGTGTTCAGGATAGGAGTAGGTAGGTGAAGTGACAAATCAATTGTATATTGATTTAAACAATTGAAAAATGGCTTCTCAGTGGAGCCTCGTAAGAATTAATCCGAAAGTAATTTGACATTATAGTAACATCTAATTACACAGGTGTACACAAATCACACTCTGATTAAGTGTTCTGGTTGACGGTCAACGTTTCGACGCTCGTTGTAGGGATGTTACCCCTTACATGGCGGGTCTTCTTCAGGACAAGGAGATGGGGGTGGGCAATTCCTATGGGGGAAGGTATTTACAAGAGGTTACTAAAATTTCACTTAATGAAGGCTCTATATATACACACAGGGATACAACATTAGCATCATACATTAGTGTGTCACAAACTACAGTACAATTGAGACCGGAGTGCAGAGCAACGGGCTAATTACTATCTATTGGAATTGACAAGTTGGTGCTATCTAGAATAACCGAATTAGATAACAACAATCTATCTAAAGGAGGTCAGAGTTCAGCGGGGTCTTAGATAGAGAGGTTGTTGAATTATTATATCAAAAGTGACTCAATTGCAATGGCCAAAGTATCACAATTATCTGCCTCATGGGTCTGAGCAATGATAGCAGTTACGTGGGCTAAAGTGCCGAAATGGATTTGGAGTTACCTTATTTAAGAGTCCCAAGCTGATCTGGGATTGGTCGTATTTCACATTGGGCAATCTTATCACTTGGTAAAGAATCGCATTCCTGAAATTATAGGTAGACGTATAATTTAAACGTATAATTTAAATAGTGCCGTTTACAGGGCTGACATGGTGGTAAAACTAGATGTCAACTCGCTGAATTTACCTGTTATTTGGGCAGAATGTCTTCTGATCAGTAAGATTCTGAGGGGAAAAAATTAATGCAACCGGCGGTTAGCTAAAACTCACACTGCACGAATCCAGGTAAATTGTTATGCAAGTTAGAGGAGAAACGTTATGTGTCCCTACTGTTACCTGTACGGTAGCGTACCGATCTAGGCACGGGTCCTAGTTAGCTTCTCACTCAGTCGCTGAAAAATAAAGGGAACGGATTGCGATTAGGTTCGATCGGGTGCAAGGCCCATTCGTGGTGGATATTTTAGAAATTATCGCCCATTCTTACCTAGAGGATCGAGTCAAGACTCCTCGTCCCCGGCATTCTGTAGCTTCGCTCGTCTATCGGAATTGTGAAGACTCGCGCGCATTCGAAAGGGTAGTAACCACTTCCGTATCACGTGACAGCGATGGCAACTGAAAAAAGCCTACGCTGATTGCCATGACAACCGAGACACAGAGTGAACCATTCTCATCGCGTCAGGCATAGGATTCCCCTTATTTGTTACAGTTAGATTCAGTGGCTTTACTTATTTTGATGTAATTTCTATTTATTGAACTGCCCTGGGAGAGTGAGTGGTCAGTTGATCATAGCTACCTCCGGTACAAGGCCCTATAGCTAGGAATAATTATAAACCAAGTTGGTTCTATTATTTGTCCTGCGGTCTATACTTTTGGAAAATTAGATTGATAATGATATATGTCGCCATGGGCTCTAAATATTACTTAGTGCGGCCTCAATGATCCCTCGCAATTTATTGAGACGGTTTGTAGGGATAACGTATCTGTAATATTAAGGGTTTGTTGGGTTCACCGCGTAATTGCCATCACAGGGTATTAAAGTGGTTTACAGTCTGATTATCTGATATGGTTTGGTATCTCTTCTTCAATGGCGATATACATAATTGAACGGCGTACGGTAAATTACAAAACTTCGATTGGTGTACAAGACCACGTAACTGCCTCACAGGGTGTTAAAGTGGTCCCTATAGAAAGATATTAGTCAAGTACATTTTCTTAACACAATATAATTATGGTATCTCTCAATCAATAGAATTGCATTTTATCGAGGGACTAGTAACTGATATTGGAGCCCAAGATCACGTAACTGCCTCACAGGGTGATAAAGTGGTCCTTATGAATATTCTTAGTTGGGTGTGAGTCCTTTCCACCAAACACCCTGTGAGGCAGTTATGTGGTCTTGGGCACCAATATCAGTTACTAGTCCCTCGATAAAATGCAATTCTATTGATTGAGACATACCATAATTATATTGTGTTAAGAAAATGTACTTGACTAATATATTTCTATAGGGACCACTTTAACACCCTGTGAGGCAGTTACGTGGTCTTGTACACCAATCGAAGTTTTGTAATTTACCGTACGCCGTTCAATTATGTATATCGCCATTGAAGAAGAGATACCAAACCATATCAGATAATCAGACTGTAAACCACTTTAATACCCTGTGATGGCAATTACGTGGTGAACCCAACAAACCCTTAATATTACAGATACGTTATCCCTAGAAACCGTCTCAATAAATTGCGAGGGATCATTGAGGCCGCACTAAGTAATATTTAGAGCCCATGGCGACATATATCATTATCAATCTAATTTTCCAAAAGTATAGACCGCAGGACAAATAATGGAACCAACTTGGTTTATAATTATTCCTAGCTATAGGGCCTTGTACCGGAAGTAGCTATGATCAACTGACCACTCACTCTCCCAGGGCAGTTCAATAAATAGAAATTACATCAAAATAAGTAAAGCCACTGAATCTAGCTGTAACAAATAAGGGGAATCCTATGCCTGACGCGATGAGAATGGTTCACTCTGTGTCTCGGTTGTCATGGCAATCAGCGTAGGCTTTTTTCAGTTGCCATCGCCGTCACGTGATGCGGAAGTGGTTACTACCCTTTCGAATGCGCGCGAGTCTTCACAATTCCGATAGACGAGCGAAGCTACAGAATGCCGGGGACGAGGAGTCTTGACTTGATCCTCTAGGTAAGAATGGGCGATCATTTCTAAAATATCCACCACGAATGGGCTTTGCACCCGATCGAACCTAATCGCAATCCGTTCCATTTATTTACAGCGACCGAGTGAGAAGCTAACTAGGACCCGTGCCTAGATCGGTACGCTACCGTACAGGTAACAGTAGGGACACATAACGTTTCTCCTCTAACTTGCATAACAATTTACCTGGATTTGTGCAGTGTGAGTTTTAGCTAACCGCCGGTTGCATTTTTTTCCCCCTCAGAATCTTACTGATTAGAAGACATTCTGCCCAAATAACAGGTAAATTCAGCAAGTTGACATCTAGTTTTACCACCATGCCAGCCCTGTATACGGCACTATTTAAATTATACGTTTAAATTATACGTCTACCTATAATTTCAGGAATGCGATTCTTTACCAAGTGATAAGATTGCCCAATGTGAAATACGACCAATCCCAGATCGTCTCGGGACTCTTAAATAAGGTAACTCCAAATCCATTTCGGCACTTTAGCCCACGTAACTGCTATCATTGCTCAGACCCATGAGGCAGATAATTGTGATACTTTGGCCATTGCAATTGAGTCACTTTTGATATAATAATTCAACAACCCCTCTATCTAAGTCCCCACTGACCTCTGACCTCCTTTAGATAGATTGTTGTTATCTAATTCGGTTATTCTAGACAGCACCAACTTGTCAATTCCAATAGATAGTAATTAGCCCGTTGCTCTGCATTCCGGTCTCAATTGTACTGTAGTTTGTGACACACTAATGTATGATGCTAATGTTGTATCCCTGTGTATATATAGGGCCTTCATTAAGTGAAATTTTAGTAACCTCTTGTAAATACCTTCCCCCATAGGAATTGCCCACCCTCATCTCCTTGTCCTGAAGAAGACCCGCCATGTAAGGGGTAACATCCCTACAACAAGGGTTGAAACGTTGACCGCCAACCAGAACACTTAATCAGAGTGTGATTTTTGTACACCTGTTTAATTAGATGTTACTATAATGTCAACTTACTTTCGGATTAATTCTTACGAGGCTCCACTGAGAAGCCATTTTTCAATTGTTTAAATCAATATACAATTGATCTGTCACTTCACCTACCTACACCTATCCTGAACACTGCACATCCCCCCTCCCCTCTCTCCTCCCTGCACAGTGGGCACTGTAAAAATGCTAATTTTATGTGTATATAAACCAAAAAAATCAAAAAATACAGTGAAATACGTATGGACACTATGTGAATTAACAATAGTGTACTATCAATACAATTGTCAATGATTGTTTGTGATTAGATGTTCAAGTATCTCCCAATTTGGTCAGGGGCCACCTCTTTCATAATACCTAACTACCCAGGTCCCTTTGACTAACGGGTTGACCCCCAAACTGTAATCCAATCATAGTAACCCGGCACCACAGTAGCCAACACACAAACAAAATTCAACATTATTTATCGACAGGATATCCCCACATAACCTATGTACCATTACTCACACGATTACACTGTACAGAATTAAACTTGCTCTCCCAGAAAACAATTTCTCTAAGAAACGTCAATCAGTCATATGCCCAGCCTATCTCTCACACACAGAGTAAGTTTCAGAGAGTGCATAGGCATACGCACACATAGTTTTATATTTTAGGTGCAAATGTTGGAGTCGTAAGTAGAGTAGCCTGGGAAATGTGGAATGCATACTACAAAGTGTGAGCAGGAAAGGGAAAATTAAGCAAGTGACACAAGAGCGGACATACAAATACAAAAGCACAGCTGCCAAATGGTAGGTTCATTGCAATTGACTTAATTTAACCGTACATCGTTTGTAGTAATCCTTCAGCACAAACAGGTTCAAATCTACTCCAACCAAGCCTTGGAGTAGTCTAACACCTCACATGGCCACTCAGAGGAACTGCAATAGAATGCCATCGAAATTAATGTAGGCAGGGAACATCATTACCATCAAAAAGACCTACACCTAGAATAAAATAAATGTAATAAAATAGGCCAAATAAATTGACACCCTACAGTCACTCATAGAAAAGCACTACAGCAATTTAAAAACATGCAATAAATCAAATAAATTAAAAACAATAGTCCTATTACTTTATAAATTGCAAACACCCAACACATCACTTTGAGAAAATGTAAACATAACAGTTGCATATAATTAGAAGGTAGCAGTATGTATAAAAACGAGGCAGTTTGCATGTAATACTACTTTACACATACATTCAAAGACACATTATACCTCCCTAAGAAATGTACTTTCTGGTAAAGAGATGGGTACTGGTGCTTTCAGTTGGGTATGGGTATGTCTGTCGGATTTCACCAGGAATTTTAACATTATATACTAGTTTGATTGCTGGAAAATCTAAACCCCTCACCCCCAATCGTACTGACCAAGCTGCGCCCCTTCATTGTATGTATTGAAGCTGCGGCTGATGTCTAGCTCCAGGACGTCTTGCAGGACAAGATGTAGAAGGCAAAGCCTAAAGTTTGGGCTGTATTAACATGCTTTCACTTGTGATGATTGTTGACTGTATTTTATTTTCCTCATGTGATGTATGTTGCTCTTGATAGTTAACACACCGTAGGAGGAGATCTCCACTAAGTACACTGCTTATTGTGGATGTATGTCTAAAATGTGCCTGTAAAGTTACTAACAGTAACTTTACGAGTATATTTTGAGGTGAATGTGTTCCCACCACCTCATGGAAGGGAATGGGTTCATAATCCCCTACTACTGGGTGTGTCTCTATCCTGAGAGACTAATTTAAGAGACGTTTGCACTGCCTGAGTATCACTTTTTTTGATGCTCTGTCGGCGCTAGCCTCAATCATATCTATGTGGTGACGCCAAGCCACTCTGTGTGGCTTTGCATGGCCTTATAGATATGGAGTAAGATAAAGCAGCGCAAGTTGCTGCGTTGCCTTACCTTGCATCAAGGAGGCGTGCCATGGACATTGCAGTGGGTTTTCCCATGCAAAACCCATGAATTTTGACACTGCCACAGATTTACTTAATCATGTAACCCCGGGGCAGTGTCAGAACCTTACGCCTCCCCAGAGCAGGTGCAACGAGGAGAAATATTTTTTATTGCTCCTGATTTTTTCCTCTTTCTATTTGTGCTGCATTTTAGAGCACACATCGAAAGAGGGCAACAAATCTCTAGATTGTTTTTGTTCAGGAATGGTGCAAGGGCGCCTACATTGATTTAAGGCAGCAAATTTCAGTGGCAGCCACCACAAACAAAGGGTGGAGCAATCACGGGAGGGGGGTCACTTCGGGGAGGGAGCACGGGGGAGATTAATAATTATTTTTCAAATGGGACTTACCTTAAGCTGCCGATCGCCTCCTGCTTCGCATCGCATCTCAGTGTGCTCTTCCTGGTCCCAGTCAATCAATCAATCAATACATTTGTAGAGCGCGCTACTCCCCGTGAGGGTCTAAAGGCGCTGGGGGGGGGCTGCTACTGCTCGAAGAGCCAGGTCTTGAGTAACCTCCTGAAGGTTAGTAGATCTTCGGTCTGCCGTAGGAGGGTGGGGAGGGTGTTCCAGGATTTGGCAGTGAGGTAGGAGAAGGATATGCCGCTGGTGGTCGCTCTTCAGATGAGGGGAACAGTGGCCAGGGCACGGTCAGCAGAGCGGAGCTGGCAGTTCGGGGTGTAGAAGGTGAGTCGTCCGTTGAGGTATGCTGGTCCGGTGTCGCAGAGTGCCTTGTGTGCATGAGTGAGGAGCTTGAAATTGATCCTCTTGTTGATGGGGAGCCAGTGCATGTCTCTCAGGTGGGGTGTTATGTGGCCGTGGCGAGGGATGTCGAGGATCAAGCATGCAGAGGCATTCTGTATGCGTTGCAGTCGTTTCAGTAGTTTGGCCGGGGCTTCAGCGTAGAGGGCGTTTCCGTAGTCCAGCCTGCAGCTGACGAGGGCCTGGGTGACAGTTTTTCTTGTGTCGTGGGGATCCACCTGTAGATCTTTCGGAGCATGTGGAGGGTGTTGAAACAGGAGGACGACATGGCATTGACTTGCTTGGTTATGGAGAGTGTTGAGTCGAGGATGAATCCCAGGTTACGGGCATGGTCGGTGGGTGTCGGTGTGGTTCCCAGGGCAGTCAGCCACCAGTAATCGTCCCAGGCTGAGGGGGTGGAGCCAAGGATGAGGATGAGGACCTCCATCTTGTCTTAGTTCAGCTTCAGACGGCTGTTCTTCATCCATTCGGCGATGGCTTTCATTCCTTCATGGAGGTTGATTTTGGTGGTGAGAGGGTTCTTGGTGAGGGAGAGGATCAGCTGTGTGTCGTTGGTGTATGAGATGATGTTGAGGTCGTGCAGTCGGGCGACATGGGCGAGCGGTGCCATGTAGATGTTGAACAATGTTGGGCTGAGGGATGATCTTTGAGGTACACCGCAGATGATCTTGGAGGCTTTGGATCGGAAGGAAGGGAGACGGATGCTCTGAGTTCTGCCGGACAGGAGGGAGGTGGTCCAGTCCAGTGCTTTGCCTCGGACTCCTGCATCGTGGAGGCGAGTGTGTAGCGTGCGCTGGCAGATTGTATTGAAGGCAGCTGACAGGACCAGGAGGGTAAGGGCTGAGGTTTCGCCGCTGTCAGCAGGGCCCTGATGTCATCAGTGGCGGTGATGAGGACTGTTTCGGTGCAGTAGTTCCTGCGGAACCCGGACTGGGATGGGTCCCGGATGTTGTTCTCCTCGAAGTGGTGGGTCAGCTGTTTGTTGACGTTTTTTTGATGACCTTTGCCGGGAACGGAAGCAGGGATATGGGCCGGAAGTTATTGAGGTACCGCTGGTCTGCCTTGGGTTTCTTGAGCAAGGCGTTGATCTCAGTGTGCTTTCTGCTCTTCGGGAAGATCGCGGAGATGTTGATGGCCTTGCGTAGATGGGGTGCGATGGTGGTGCTGGCCTTGTTGAAGATGTGGTAGGGGCACGGGTCTGACGGGGAGCCGGAGTGGATGGTTCTCATGATGTTGATGGTGTTGTCAACGAAAGTTAGTCCAGGTGAGCAGGGGGTCGCTGTGGGTGGTGGTCGTGGGGTCTGAGGTGTCGTTGGGTGCTGTGGTGGTCCAGTAGTCAAAGCTGTCGTGGATGTCTGAGATCTTGCGGTGGTAGAAGGAGGCAAGGGAGTTGCACAAGTCTTACGATGGTGGGATGTCGTTGGTGTTGAAGCTGGGGTTGGAGAGTTCCTTCACAATGTTAAAGAGCTCTTTGCTGTTGTGTGCATTGTTGTATAGGCGGTCCTTGAAGGAGGTTTTTTGGGCGGATCTGATGAGGTGATGTTGTTGGCGCATGGCGTTCTTGTGGGCTGTTTGGTACTCTGGTGTCTGTTTGTGGCGCCATTTCCTCTCCAGTTTTCGGAAGTTTTGTTTGGAGGTCCGTGGTGCACCATCTGGCATTCTTGTTGGTGCGTCTGTTGGCGCAGTCGTCGATCTAGCGCCTGAGGTTGTTGGCGGCGGCATCGGGGTTGGTGGGGTCAGTGGGTGGGCTCCTGGCGAGGGCGGTGTTTAGCTGGTCTTTGGTGATTTTGCTCCAGCTGCCACAGGGGATCTGTTGGGTGCAGTGGTGCGTGGTGGTTTTCTGGAAGGTGAAGTGGTTGCAGCGATGGTCGGTCCAGTGGAGTTTGGTGGTGTGGCTGAAGGAGACGTGGGAGCTTGCAGAGAAGATGGGATCAAGCGTGTGGCCGGCGATGTGGGTGGGCGTTGTCACGAGCTGTCTGAGTCCGAGGTTGGCGAGGTTGTCGATCAGGGTGGTGGGGTTGGAGTCGTTGTTGTTCTCAAGGTGAAAGTTCAGGTCTCCGAGGAGGATGAAGTCTGTGGAGGCGAGGGCGTGTGTGCTGATGAAGTCAGAGATGGAGTTGCTGAACTGTGGCAAGGGTCCGGGGTTCTGTAGATCAGTGTTCCTCTGAGGGGGTGTTGGGATCGGTGTGGATCAGAAAGTGCAGGTGTTCGGCGGTGCTGAGGGTGTCATCGGAGTTGGTAGAGACCTTGAGGGTGGACTTGTGGATGATGGCGATCCTCCCTCCTACTCCATTGGTGCGGTCTCTGCGGGTGATGTTGTAGCCGTCCGGGATGCCTTTGGCGAAGTCCGGTGCCAAGGGGTCGTTCATCCAGGTCTAAGTCAAGAAGGCGATGTCTGGGGAGGATGCGATCTGTCTTGTGGGGTGGAATGGTGGGTTGGATGCTGGTGAAGTTGCAGTTGCGGCTGGTGAAGGGTCCATGGGTGCGCTTTGGGGTGGCCAGAAAGCAGGTGGGAGTTTGTCCGGCGTTGAGTGCGTGGAGGGTGCTGGCATCGTAGCGGAGACGGGCATTGTGGCGTTCGTGGGGGCCAGGTGTTCTGTCACTGGGCGCGGTCCAGGTGCAGACGAGCAGAGGCCGCCATGTAAGGGTAGGTGGAAGGGAGGAGCAGCTGGGAGGCGGGATGGCAAATGGGCAAGCAGGGGGGCGGGGCCACAGGAACGCATCAGTGGGGAAAAAACAGGCGAGGAACGGTTGAGGGAACAGAAGACAAAAAGGAGCACAGACAATACCAGAAGGGAAACCGGAAATAAGGCAAAAATACCAGAGATAAAGCAGTGCAAAAACATAGACAAAGCAATTAAGATACAAGGGAGGAGAGCTGGGCCTCAAACTCGTGACACAGGTAGCAGCAGCAAGCTGAGACACACAGACAACATGTTGCGGCGTTGGGAGCGACCTGCCTGGGAGCAGGGTCAAGGTCCCACGCTCCCGGCATACACTGAGACAGATTCCTTGTGTTGTCCCCGCGCTGCTCTCATGCTATAAGAGCAGCATGGTGATTGGCCTGAGTGGGCTGCTCAGGACAGGGAGTCTGTGCAGTTTCTCCAGCCTGGCTGTACAATAGACAGGTTGGAGAAACCTAAGTGCGCATGTGTTTTTGGCCGGCCTGAGACGTTCGGCCAAACACACATGCGCACTTAGAAGTACACATAGCACTCCTCCTCCCCCCTTACATGCCCCTGCCCTGCCCCTCCCTGCACACGCGGGCTCAGAGCTGGTAAATGAGAAATAAAACGATGATAGAACTTTGGATCAGATGGATGCTACCTTTGTGAAAAAGTTGGTTTAGCTGTGATCAGTCTAAGAGCTTGAAGCAGACCGTCACAATTGGAAAGGAGGGGCATGAGGCCGCACAAACCAAGACAGCTGCTAAATAGAAGGATAAGTCGATCGCATTTGACCCAGGGTGCCAAAGAGTATGTGCTACTTGGAACCTCTCATTGGATGGACCCTGGGCCGGCCTTGTGTGTCGTGGCCACGCCCTCTCAGAGTGAGCTGCACCAGCACTTCTGCCCTGGAAACGCCTCCTCTCATGCACTCCCTTCCCTTCCTCCTCCCACCACCGTATTCCTTAGGCTGTTAAGACAAGTTATTTTCCCTTGGCGAGGGGCCGGGGGAGCAGACAAGGCAGCTGATTGCTTTATTTTTAGGCATACATGCAACTTTAAAGTTTATATTAAGACTCAACAGCTTTATTTTTCAACTGCAGTTCGTTGCATTCGGATCTGTAGTCAGCTGATTCTGCCGCTAAGCCCTTTATGTATGTCATGCAGACGTGCCCAGGGTCACACGGCGGCCGAGCCTGCTCACGGCCACACGTGCTTCTAGTCTGCCATGAAGTGCTGCTGACGTTTTCGGAGACGATAACATTACTTTAAATCGCTCTCTTCAAATCTTAGTGCCCACTTCGAAGTCAATGAGGTTTTAATTCATCTGATTAGCGAAGTGTTTGCACCGGTTGTTCCTGCTTCGTTAGCACCCCGGTGCCTTGAGAATATATGACTGTCACACTTCCAGCCATGCACAACACCCAATAGCTCGGGCTTTCCACACTTCAAATACAAATCAAACACAATCCTTCCCTATTCATTCTGTAACAAGAATCCTTGTCATTCATTTCTGATTGAAAAGTACACAATTAAGTAGATAAGTGTCACTTGTCAGGATAGCAGATTTTACTTTAATTACACATCCCCAAATTTCATGGAAATGTATTACTTACGTCTCCTTGTGCGGATTTTACACCAAATAGATACCAAGAGGAAAAGCCCAAACTATGCTGTATCTGGTTTTGTTTACATGAAATGAGGGGATGCCCCCTACTTAGCTATTAAAAGTATGATGCATTCTACTACAGGCACTCGGGATTCCCTAGAAGGGACAAACTATGATATATCTGGTTTCTTTTAGAAAGGTTTAGGAAGGTTGACTTAGACGTCACCGAGAGAGGTAACAAACAACCTAGAAGCAATGTGACAGTGTGCGGGAATTCCTTGCGAATTTCCTTTAGCAAATAGTACATCTTTTAGCAATACATATGAAAAAACCTGTTTCCTTGAGACTCGAGGAACGGCTTCGCATATTGTGCATTCTGTCTCTTAAGCATCGTGACCACCAACACATAATTAGCGATAGACAACGTGACAAAACACACTGCCTTTGTTTTCTTATGGTAACATGACCAGCTGCATCAAATTACCAGACGGAAGCGTGAAAAGCCCACCCCCACTCGGGTGCATGAGGATTCCACGGCAGCGCTGCATAGAGTCGGCAATGTATTGCCCGTATCTTTATCGTATGTGTCTATGTTATTTTCCATACTAAAGCTGTAGTATGTCTGAGCAAAACACTGCCAACACCCGTTAAGTTATCCATGGGTGCAATACAAATAATTTGCTTTAAGTAATCTGGTCTTGTGCTTCTGATGAATTAAAGACAGCATTATCAACATTTCTATTCTGTCTATAACTTCCGATGTACACAGTATTTTAATCAAGTGTTGGCAAAGCCAACAGGTCTCGCCTTTGGGACCTTTTGGCTTTCCCAAAGGTTTTTAGCAATTCTGTTCAGCGTATCCAATGCACAACAAGCATTGGCATAGCCAGGTCTCGCCTTTGGGACCTTATAAGTGTTAGCCAGAGCTTTTGGGCTTTGCCAATGTCATTAAGCTATGTTGTAGAGCATTGTGGTTGCTGGGCAGCATGTTGAACATAAGACACTGCAAAACATACAGAAGACACATGCAAGAAAATATAGAACTGTGTAATGTGAGCAGTGGTCGAAGTGGGGAAAAAAGTACGGAAATGTGGGTGGAGAATCAGAGGTCAGGAATTACCAGAGGATTGGAACAGTGGGCGTAGTCAGAGGTGTGGCAAGAATGCACAAAACATCCCAATTTTTAGTATTTGTTTGGCATTTCACTGACCAGTTACAGCTTATTATGTTATTTAACCAAACCAATGGATACACATGATTATGTAAGGTTACTGACATTTGAATACATTCACAAAGTAGGATATGTTTCCAATCACAGAATGTCCCAAATACTCTTAAAAGTGGAAGCACAGGCCATTTGTCTCTGAGCCATGCAGTTTCTGTCATCAGCACTTCTCCCCTTTTCCACAAGAGCATTTCAAACAAGAATGGCAAAATATCCCAGTATGCAAATGTTTTCAATATAATTATGGCTCTATCATATTTGCCACATAATACAACATCTGCAGCATATTCTGAAAATGATAACTAATAAATTGTTTGTAGCTCAAACGGATCAAAAGTAACTAAAATATGTGACTTGTGTTGCTGCGAAGTGGACAGCCCTTTGCAAAGGTTGACTGGTCACCTTTCTCACTGCTGTATTTGTATGTTACACTGGTACTTATAAGTAAAAACCTTTCAAGAGGCTGTCAGCATGTGTAAAAATGTCAAAATATTAAACAGAATTTAGTCACCACTGCGTCATACTTTGCTGCATAACTCCAGTGCCCCCAAAGCAGGCAACACATGCTAAACGTGCTTGTGCAGGAAGCAGAGAGAGACTGTAAAGTTTGCGAACATAGGGGGCCTTTATTACTATTACTGCTGAAACTAGGCCAATGGAGATACCAATGGGTGAGGCACACTGGCTTAATAGCTAGAGCTGCCAACTTTGGAACTGAGGAAGCAGGTTTGATTCTCAGCATCGGCTCAACATCTTGTATTTCTGGGCATATCACTTAATCGCCTGTGTCTTCCAAAAATAAATGATTATGTCCTTGTTTGTGCTCATGTAAAGCACTTTGAGTTTTACAATAAAAAACTGCAAAAAAATAAAAGTTACATTAAACACAGTGAAATGCTGTAGAGTTAAGATTTTTTTATCCATTCTGAGTGCGAGGGCGAAAATGGAGGGCCCGATAGGGACCCGTCTTGGCACCTGCTTTTAAGAACACCGGCAGGACCCGGCCCACTTAAAGCCCTGTATGAAAGTGAAGGGCCAGTATGGATGTTAGTGTGCAGGTTATGGTGGTTTTTGTTATACACTCGAGTAGGAAAATGATGACAGCACCACAATTCAAACAGGCATCCACTCAAGCAAAAGTTAAAAAAGAAATACAAAGTATCATTAACAGCATCGCGTCCACAGACGAAGGAGCCTGTCCTACCACCACACACTGCAAACAACTTTCCGCCCTTCATCTTTACTGGAAGACTTTACGGTGTTGTTAAAAGTGGTGATTTTGCCTGACAAAGATGCCGACCTTAAATCTGACCCCTTCATTCCTCCTCTTAAACCACATTCTCATCAGCAAAGACCAGGTGTCTGGCTAAAGCAAGAGCGCTGCTGCAGAAAATGCCAAGAATGTGAGCAGACCATTGCGATGGACAGTCCAACACTGGGTTGCTCACGTTGTCCCTCGGGCTGGTGTGTTGGGGTTTTGAAAGTGCTTTACTTCTCAGTCGCCCACCAGCGGTAGCGTACCATATGTGTGATTTAAATGCCTGCATGGTATCTGGTGGTACTGCCTGCGACATGGGCATGGTGAGACCTAGAAACAGTGCCAAGGGGCACAATATGCACTTTAGCATAGAGACTCTGTAAAGATCTCAAAGGGACCTCCTTTGAATGGGAGGCTTTGTTGCTGTGGAGAGTTCTGTGGCGTGAAGGCGTTATTCTGAAGTGCAGCTGCCTACCTCACGTATCTAAATGTCGCGCTGTCTTCCTGTTGTCGTTAATACTAAGTGGAAAAGTAGGACCATCTGTAGTGCACATGGGCAGGGGTCTGCACAAAAACAACACCTCAAACTCTCGATCCATAGACTTGCTTCATTAAGATGCATCAGAGCGATGTTGCAGAGTTACACTTCTCTAAAAATGCAAACATTGTCAAGTTATTGTGTGTTCGAGGCATATGAGCTGCAGATCACAAACTATGCATAGATTGCCATCTAGTGGTGTTGGGCCCAGATTTTAACAGTTTGTTATTGTCTTGAAATAAGTCTTTGGAAGTCACGACGAGATAGGTGACTTCTCCTCTGGACAATAGTGCACATGGACTCCATCTTCAGATAGTTTTTTTCCGCCATCGGGCTTGAATGTGTTTGGCGCGCTCCAGTTCGGTGTTGTTACCGTTCTAACTTTTGACGCACAACCCTTTACCCTTTCTTCGGTATTGCGTTCAATCGCGTTTCCCATTCGACGCACATCTCTACAAACTTGAATTCTTTGATTCATGTCGTCGATGCAGGCCTTCGGGCCAATCTGCGAAATCAGGCCCTTTGGCTAATGGAAAGGACTCCTTTAAAAAAGTGTCCTCAATGTGGATCCAAGTGTCCACAAGCCGATCTTCATGAAGTGTGCAACCTCTGCCTTTCTCCAGAGCACAAGGCCAAAGACTGTCCAACTTGTGCCTCTTTCACCTCCAAGAAAACAATACGGGATCCTCCGGCTCGAAGAAGCATAACTCGATCCTCAACATCGATACCGGACTAAATATTCCAATAAGGCATCAATGTACCGGAGGAGGAGCAGATCGAAGAGGGCAACATTAGAGCCTTCTAAAGCCGATGATCCGAAGTCGAAGACATCACTCCAGGGCAGCGGGTCGTAAGTACTGATGTCGACCCCTTCCCCCCCACCCATTCATAAAAAGGCTTCGGTAACACCTTCACCTTCGGGCCTAGGTGCAGACCGGGACAAAGCTTCCCACGTACCGCTTGTGGGCCCAGCAAAGAAGTCAACACATAAGCCTTCAGGCCACTCAGGATCGAGCTAGACTACAGTCGGTACCAAAACCCCATTCCCGGCACTGACAACAAAAGACAAACCCAAATAGAAACCACTCTCTTTGTCCGCACCGAAGCCTGGCTCCACATCTGCGCATTTGGCACCGAAATCCACTGACACTGAACCTTCGGATCCGAAAAAATCATCGGAACAAAAGAAACCAGCCGGTCCCGAAGACCGCCGGCACTGAACCTTCAGATCCGAAAAAATAATCAGAACCAAAGAAACAACTGGTTCCGAAGACTACTAGCACAGAAACTTCGGATCCGAAAAATTCATCGGAACCAAACAAACAACGGGTTCCAAACACCTCAAATAAACCTTCGGAACCCAAGAAAACTCCTGATTTGAAACCTAAGGAGCATAAAACAACTCTAAAACTTGTGCCACACGAACAGTCGGACCCGAAAAAAACAGCACCGAAGCAACACACTCCAGAGGAGGAGTTTTTTTGCCATGATCCAACTCAAAAACTCTTGAAATAGACCCAGAAACAGGTCACCTTATAATTAGTCCTTCCAAGAAAAGGAAAATGGACAAACCTGCACCACCTCCACCCCCTTTAAAGAAAGGAGACATTGCCACTTCTCCTTTAAGAATTCCTTCCCCACCTCCTCCTCCACACCACATCTCTCCTATCCGATCTCCAGTACCCCCACAATCTCCTGCACCTCTGGATGATGAGGACACCTCTAGGGAGGAATGGGATGATGAACCTTTAGTGGGACCTAGTCATCCTTATATTCCAAATGACCCTTGGGGAACATTATGGCACACCAGATGTTCCTAATAAACCACAAGAGGATGTCTACCCATCTAGACCATCCCCTCCAGCGGACACTATTGGATTCACTCAGCTCATACACAGAACAGCAGAATACCACAGGGTAACTTTTCACACAGACCCTACAGAAGAAGATTTCCTCATGGACACTTTTGCACCATCTGAAAGTTCGACTTCCATTCCCCCAATGTTAAAAGGGGTAATCAAACATGCTCCTGAAGTCTTTAAAGATCCTGTAAGGGCTAGAGTCATTAACGCCAGAGTGGAAAAAAAATACAAGTCTGCTCCAGTTGACCCTTTTTACATTAAAGGCCATCTTCCCTTAGATTCCTTGGTAGTCTCCACCAGGAAAAGGGCTAACTCCCAGACCTCAGGCGATGCTCCACCTCCTGATAAGGCGTCAAAATTGTTGGGCGCATCTGGTAAAAGAACAGCGTCCCAAGCAGCCAACATGGGAGAATTGCCAACAAACAGGCCTTACTGGCTAGGTACGATAGGGCGCACTATGACGAAATAGAGACCCTACTACAACACCTTCCAGATCAATATAAAACAAGGGCCAATGATCTCATCCAGGAAGGGAAATGTATACCCAACACCTCCATTCGATGTGCTCTGGATGCTGCAAACACAGCCTCCCGAGCCATTAATACCAGTATTCTTTTGCTCAGACATGCCTGGCTAAGTATTTCGGGGTTCAAACTCGAGGTTCAAACTACCATACTAAACCAGCCCTTTGACCAGGATCGCTTATTTGGGCCTACTCTAGATTCATCTTTAGAGAAGATGAAAAAAGATACAGATACTGCCAAATCAATGGGAGCTTTGCAATTCCAAGCTCCCAGAAGTTCCTTTCGTCGCTCCTCCTATAGGGCCGCCGCTCAAGTTTTTTCCACTGATAACTCCTCTACCTCCTATAAGAGTCCCACACAGACCTCCTCTACCAGAGGTTATGACAGAGGAGGCTACGGGGGCAATAACAGCAAAGGTAGAGGCAAAACTACCAATACTCACACTGCCTCTACATCCAAACAATGACTTCCTATCACTCCTCCCGGACCATTATACTCCGGTCAGGGAAGATTGCTACAGTTCCTACTTGTCTGGAACACCATCACCATGGCCAGGTGGGGGAGACAAATAATCCAATCTGGTTATTGCCTGGAGCTCACTTCAACTCCCCCAAACATACCACCCAAACAGCATCCAATGTCAAGAGAGCATTCAACGCTTCTAAAACGAGGGGTGCATTCCCTCCTACAAAAACATGCAATAGAACCAATTCCCCAGCATCATCAAAATACAGGGGTTTACTCCCTGTATTTTCTCATTCCAAAAAAGGATGGAATCCTGAGGCCCATCTTGGACCTCAGACCATTAAACCTATACATATAATCAGACCATTTTCATATGGTCACTCTTCAACAGGTCCTTCCTCTACTCAAACATGGCAATTTCCTTGCCACCTTAGATCTCAAGGACGCCTACTTCAACATTCCCATTCGCTCTGCTCACAGGAAATATCTTCGATTTGTAGTTGACGGTCAGCATTACCAGTTCAAGGCTCTCCCATTCGGAGTCACCACAGCACCCAGAGTCTTCACAAAATGCCTAGCAGTGGTAGCAGCCCACTTAAGAAGACAACACGTTCACGTCTTCCCATACTTGGACAACTGGCTCATAAAAGCCAAGTCGCATACCCAGTGTGTAAATCACACGCACACACCACAATCCAACTACTTCACGACTTAGGGTTTACAATAAATCTCACAAAGTCTCACTTCCAACCATCCCACATCCAACAATATCTAGGTGCCACAATAGATACCTCAAAAGGTCTTGCATATTCCAATCCAGCCAGGATAGCAAGCATGCAAGCCCTTATAACAAAAGTCCAGCCGCAGCACTCACTTCCAGCTCGAGTGTTTATGCAACTAATAGGGTTGATGGCCTCTTGTATATTCATAGTACCTCATGCAAGACTCCAGATGCACCCCTTACAGGAATGCTTGGCACGTCAGTGGAACCAAGCTCAAGGTCAGCTAACAGATCTGGTGTTGGGAGACGGCCGCACACATCGCTCTCTGCAGCAGTGGAACACCCAAAACCTTTCCAAAGGGCGACCGTTCCTCAAGACGGTTCCACAAATTGTGCTAACAGCAGACGCATCGCTTACCGGCTGGGGAGCTCATCTACTACACCATACAGGGAACATGGACACCGCAGAAAAAGCTACTCCACTTCAATCATTTGGAGCTACTGGCAATCTTTCTGGCATTAAAATCATGCCAGAAACACGTATCAGGCAAAGCTGTCTTAGTCCGGACGGACAAGATAACAGCAATGTATTATTTACAAAAACAAGGGGGGACAAGGAATACAGAATCAGATGGCAGATCTGTTAAGTCAAGGTAAGCAGAACATGAAACTTTGATCTGTCTCCCTGGGCACAGTATGTGCTGTTAATCCAGCTGAACATTCAAATAAAGTTTATGATTCAAAATAAACAACGTCCCATTCCTGTTGATTATTTATGATATTTCTTTTTATTCAACAATCTTTCTTCTTGATTAGATGTTATATTCACATCTCAATTTTTCGTTACTGTTTCCTCTTCAAAACAATCCAATTAACAATCATGATTTCCCTTTACTCCCAATGCATTTCGGCGCAGAGCGCCTTTATCTGTTAAAAGAACAATAATACATTTTGTTAAGTAATTAATTTCGCTTACTAATGCCACCAAATCATGTATTTCACTTAACATCAATTACAACTTATATCCTCCCATCTACATTCAAAACATTACATATTCCTCCCTGAAAGCTCAAATAATGTTCATGATGGTCGCCCCTAATGTTCATGCAAATGTGAGCCGTGCGTTAAAATATTAAGTAAACGTTGGAAATTTAGGGAACTCGCGCTGTTAGCTGGTTAGAGATGCACCGTAATGCGCGTATATGTAGCCTGGGTAATTTAAATAGTTTATCATGCTCTAAACGCGTCTATACTCCAAAAGTTCTAAAATGTGAGATAACTCACTATTGTAGCAAAGTTAAAGGTTATTGCAGTGCGGGACTAGTAGCGCTTACCGTGTCGGCGTTCTGAAACCGTTACTCCGCTCTATGCATGCTGGGATCGTGAATGTGAGGCGTGGGTCAAGGTGTACGTATTATAAAGAACCGCCTACCATCACAGACTGTTATTTAAAGACACAGTGTGTTAAATGAGTCTATCACGACTAGCTTTCAGGATGTTAACTGCCTACATCTTACATACAATGACAGATACAATACAAAATTAATAATTACTTTTCAAAGATAATAAGCAAATTCGATCCTGTCGTTTAAACCCTTCGGTTTCATCGTTTGTAGAAAATAAATCCAATGATTCTCTCGTTTTAACAAAGTTTTTCTATTGTCTTTTCCTGGCTGTTTAGTCACTTGTTCCAAGATACATGCTTTGAGTTTATCTATTTGGTGGTGGGCCTCTATAAAATGTACGCTATTGTGGACTTCATCATTTTAGTTCTGATATTACTCTTGTGTTCGTTGAGTCTCACTTTGAGTTTCCTTTCTGTTTGCCCCACATATTGTTTTTCCCAAGGGCAGCTTAAAAGGTAGATAATGTTGGTCGAATCACATGCACCATTGACTTTTAGTTTTATCATTTTCCCACTTTGAGAGTGGCAGATTTTGTTGCCTTTCATGATATTGGTGCAATTGTGACAATTTAAACAGGGTATTGTCCCCCTGTATTTGACTGTGGGTGTTTTGTTGATATTCGGTTTTAACAATTGACCAATATTTTTTGTCCTTGTATATGCAAACAGTGGTTCTTGAAGAAATTGTCCTTTAAAGTCTGGTTCTGTGCTTAATAAAAGCCAATGTTTTTTTAATGATTTTCCTGAAGTGGTAACTCATAGTTCAAAACTTGCTAACACATGTAATTCTTTGTTCTTCCTGTGTGTGACGTGGTACAAATAACTCTTCTCTAGATTTCTGCGAAATTCTTTGTTGTGCTTGTTGTAATATTGGATCCGGGTATCCTCTGTTTTTAAACCTTTCTATCATGGACTTGGATTGAATTTCAAATTGTTCTGGTTCCGAGATGACTCTTTTGACCCTCGTGAGTTGAGAGTATGGTAGATGTATTTTTAAGAATGGAGGATGAAAACTGTGATATTCTAATGTGTTGTTTCTGTCGGTATTTTTCCTGTACAGGTTGGTTTTGAACCCCGATGGGGTATTCCTCACTTCTTATTAGGTATACTTATTTGTACATAGGTAATCATAAACCCTTGGAAAACATTATAAACAACAAATTAGAAAAACATAATATGTAAGGCATAACATAAAATATTATTACTGCAGGATGACTCTAAATAAAAACTGATCTGAATACAAATTAAGTTCTGGTAGAAAAAGTACAAATTTATTCTTTTGATACAAGTTGAAATATGCCGTGATATTAAAAACAATAATACAAATATGAATGAACACAGTATTACCCATATAAATAAAAACAATTTGGGTACATGACATCAAGAATCATGTACCCAAATTGTTTTTATTTATATGTGTAATACTGTGTTCATTCATATTTTTATTACTGTTTTTAGTATCACAGCATATTTCAACTTGTATCAAAAGAATAAATTTGTACTTTTTCTACCAGAACTTAATTTGTATTCAGATCAGTTTTAATTTAGAGTCACCCTGCAGTAATAATATTTTATGTTATGCCTTACATATTATGTTTTTCTAATTTGTTGTTTATAATGTTTTCCAAGGGTTTATGATTACCTATGTACAAATAAGTATACCTAATTACAATTGCATATCGCTGCCAAATCCAAACTAGTTTACCCTAAGTTCATACACACGCAGATTTGTCCTATGGGATAATAGGATTCTTGAATCCAGAAACGTCGGACATCCTATTTTTCTTATACTTATTCCCCCTTGTCCCAGACAACTACCTAAAGGGGGCCTCCTTAATAATTTTTTCGTATTCCTCACTTCAACATCCAAAAAGTGTATCACTTCTTTACTGGTTTCCCATGTGAATTGGATCCTTTCATCAATTCCATTCAATTCTCTTATCTGATTGATCAATGTATTCTGTGGTCCTTCCCATGCGCTAAATATGTCATCTATAAACCTAGCATATAGACGAATGTGGGTTTTCCATGTGGTTTTTTGTAAGATATGTGTTCCTTCAAAGTTTCCTCATAAAGATGTTAGCATATGTTGGTGCTGCCGGATTTCCCATGGAAGTGCCACTCTTTTGTAAGAACCATTTATCGTGGTAAGCAAAGTAGCTGTGCATAAGGACAAATTGTAAAAGTTCCAACAGGAATATTTGCATCTCTTGATCATAGTTGCTTTCCAAAAGTGCTTTCTCAATAGCTTCTAACCCCAGATTGTGGGGTATGGAAGTGTACAAAGATTTCACATCAATAGTTGCTAACGTTAATTGTTGATGCTCATTGATGCTGGTGTTGGATAGTTTGTTTAAAAAGTCTGTGGTGTCCTTGATGTAGGATTGCGCTGCCATGGCACTGGGTTGCAGATATTTATCCAAAAATTTCCCAATGGGTTCTTGTAAACTGTTTCTAGTGGATACAATAGGTCGACACGGTGGTTTTATCAAATCTTTATGAATTTTTGGCACCATGTAAAAGGTGGGGCTTTTTGGAAAGTCTTTTATAAGATGTTTTGTAGTGCGTTCTTATATGATTCCTTTGTCAACTGCTTTCTGTATGATCTGTTGAAGGGTTTTTTGTATTTCTTGCGTAGGATCATTTTCTAGTCGCATATATAGATTTTCATCCTCCAGATGTTTCATCGCTTTTGTTTCGTAATATATTTTGTCGATTATCACCAGGGCTCCCCCTTTATCAGCTTTTTGGAAAATGATGTTTTCATTGTTGTTGATGGCTTTTATTATTCCCTGTTATTTTGTTGTCAAGTTACGGTATTTCTTAACTTTCTTGGTGTTGAGATTTTGTATGTCTTGTTTACATAGTTGCTCAAATAGGTCAGTGGTTTTAAGGCTAACTGGGGCCATGTAGGTACTGGTAGTTTTCAGTCCCTTAAGTTGGTCTTTTTCTTGTTGTTTGTTCTCTGTCATTATGTTATCAAAAAAATTCCTCAATCTTAACTTTCTTGTTAGTTTGAATAAACTTGTGTCTAGTTCTAAGATATTGGTGCCTGCAGTTGGAACGAATGATGTACCTTTTTGGAGAGTATCTAGTTGTATGGGGGTTAAAGGCCTTTGAGAGATATGTATGACTAGGTTATCTGCTGTTTTTCTTGTCCTTCTTGGCTGTCACATTCCTCGTTTGTGGAGGGTTTCTTTCTTTGTCCTTTTCCCCTACGGGGTCTCCCCTTTCTTCTTGGCTTCTTTCTAAAAAAGACTGGTCAGTTGATGTAGTTACTGTGGTTTGTTTAGTGGGTTCTCTCCTCTGTTGGGTAGTTGATGATTCACTCCCTGTTGATGACGTGTCAGTCTGTGACATATACGGTTTATTTTGTCTTCTCTTGGCATATATATTCGCCCACGTGTATATACTTCCTCCAGCTTGTAGTCCAACGTGTCCCTTCTATATTTTCTTATTTTTCTATCTCTGACTTCCTGTGTATGTTTCGCCAGTTGGTCTTTGATGTCTGATAGAATATTGGTTATCTCTTCCGGTGTTATGAGTTTATTCAATTCATCCTTAACGTTGTCAATTTCCGTGTTCAGTTTTCCCAACATTTTTGATAATTCTTCTATGATTAAAAGAATAAGATCAAGGCTGCATTTATTTAGTATTGCGTACCATTTTTCTGTGAATTGTTTTGTGTTCTTGCAAAGTGATGGTTTGAGGGATATCCCGAGGCCTCTCGGAATTCTTTGTGCTTAATGGTATCTGATCATTGTGTTAGCGTGGAGGCGTTGGTTGATATGTTTTCTAGTCAAGTATAATAGTTGTTTCACATGTTGTTCTTTACTTTTTGTGGTGGCAATTTCTGCAGGATCCTCTTGGATTAAGGAATATATTTGTGCACTTGCTTCTTCTGAAAATGCAAATGTATCCGTTCTGATGTCGGTCAGTTGTGTGATTTCTTCAAATTGCATTGTGATTTATATGAGCGTGCCACTATCCTCGAGTAGAGTATACTTCAATATAATCGTGGTTGGTGGATGTGCACTGCCACTTTAATAATTATCTGTACTTTGTTTACGTGCTCCAAGGTATCACTCACTACTCACGAGTGTGTACATTGATATCAAGGTAAGCAGAACATGAAACTTTGATCTGTCTCCCTGGGCACAGTGTGTGCTGTTAATCCAGCTGAACGTTCAAATAAAGTTTATGATTCAAAATAAACAACGTCCCATTCCTGTTGATTATTTATGATATTTCTTTTTATTCAACAATCTTTCTTCTTGATTAAATGTTATATTCACATCTCATTTTTTTCGTTACTGTTTCCTCTTCAAAACAATTCTATTAACAATCATGATTTCCCTTTACTCCCAATGCATTTCGGCGCAGAGCTCCTTTATCAAGGGATTGATCTGTTAAAAGAACAATAATACATTTTGTTAAGTAATTAATTTCGCTTACTAATGCCACCAAATCATGTATTTCACTTAACATCAATTACAACTTATATCCTCCTATCTACATTCAAAACATTACATATTCATCCCTGAAAGCTCAAATAATGTTCATGATGGTCGCCCCTAATGTTCATGCAAATGTGAGCCGTGCGTTAAAATATTAAGTAAACTTTGGAGATTTAGGGAACTCGCGCTGTTTGTTGGTTAGAGATGCACCGTAATGCGCGTATATGTAGCCTGGATAATTTAAATAGTTTATCATGTTCTAAACGCGTCTATACTCCAAAAGTTCTAAAATGTGAGATAACTCACTATTGTAGCAAAGTTAAAGATTATTGCAGTGTGGGACTAGTAGCGCTTACCGTGTCGGCGTTCTGAAACCATTACTCCGCTCTATGCATGCTGGGATCGTGAATGTGAGGCGTGGGTCAAGGTGTACGTATTATAAAGAACCGCCTACCATCGCAGACTGTTATTTAAAGACACAGTGTGTTATATGAGTCTATCACGACCAGCTTTCAGGATGTTAACTGCCTACATCTTACATACAATGACAGATACAATACAAAATTAATAAGTACTTTTCAAAGATAACAAGCAAATTCGATCCTGTCGTTTAAACCCTTCGGTTTCATCGTATGTAGAAAATAAATCCAATGATTCTCTCGTTTTAACAAAGTTTTTCTATTGTCTTTTCCTGGCTGTTTAGTCACTTGTTCCAAGATACATGCTTTGAGTTCATCTATTTGGTGGTGGGCCTCTATAAAATGTGACGCTATTGTGGACTTCATCATTTTAGTTCTGATATTATTCTTGTGTTCGTTGAGTCTCACTTAGAATTTCCTTTCTGTTTGCCCCACATATTGTTTTTCACAAGGGCAGCTTAAAAGGTAGATAATGTTGGTCGAATCACATGTACCATTGACTTTTAGTTTTATCATTTTCCCACTTTGAGAGTGGCGGATGTTGTTGCCTTTCATGATCTTGGTGCAATTGTGACAATTTAAACAGGGTATTGTCCCCCTGTATTTGACTGTGGGTGTTTTGTTGATATTCAGTTTTAACAATTGACCAGTATTTTTTGTCCTTGTATATGCAAACAGTGGTTCTTTAAGAAATTGTCCTTTAAAGTCTGGTTCTGTGCTTAATAAAAGCCAATGTTTTTTTATGATTTTCCTGAAGTGGTAACTCATAGTAAAAAAGTACTTTTGGAAAGCAGCTATGATCAAGAGATGCAAATATTTATGTTGGAACTTTTACAATTTGTCCTTATGCACAGCTACTTTGCTTACCACGATAAATGGTTCTTACAAAAGAGTGGCACTTCCATGGGAAATCTGGCAGCACCAACATATGCTAACATCTTTATGAGAAACTTTGAGGAAACACATATCTTACAAAAAACCACATGGAAAACCCACATTTGCCTATATGCTAGGTTTATAGATGACATATTTATCGCATGGGAAGGACCACAGGATACATTGATCAATCAGATAAGAGAATTGAATGGAATTGATGAAAGGATCCAATTCACATGGGAAACCAGTAAAGAAGTGATACACTTTTTGGATGTTGAAGTGAGGAATACCCCATCGGGGTTCAAAACCAACCTGTACAGGAAAAATACCGACAGAAACAACACATTACAATATCACAGTTTTCATCCTCCATTCTTAAAAAGACATCTACCATACTCTCAACTCATGAGGGTCAAAAGAGTCGTCTCGGAACCAGAACAATTTGAAATTTAATCCAAGTCCATGATAGAAAGGTTTAAAAACAGAGGATACCCGGATCCAATCTTACAACAAGCACAACAAAGAATTTCGCAGAAATCTAGAGAAGAGTTATTTGTACCACTTCACAAACAGGAAGAACAAAGAATTACATGCGTTAGCAAGTTTTCAACTATGAGTTACCACTTCAGGAAAATCATTACAAAAAGTAGCTTTTATTAAGCACAGAACCAGACTTTAAAGGACAATTTCTTCAAGAACCACTGTTTGCATATACAAGGACAAAAAATATTGGTCAATTGTTAAAACCGAATATCAACAAAACACCCACTGTCACATGCAGGGGGACAATACCCTGTTTAAATTGTCACAATTGCACCAATATCATGAAAGGCAACAACATCCGCCACTCTCGAAGTGGGAAAATGATAAAACTAAAAGTCAATGGTACATGTGATTCGACCAACATTATCTACCTTTTAAGCTGCCCTTGTGAAAAACAATATGTGGGGCAAACAGAAAGGAAATTCAAAGTGAGACTCAACGAACACAAGAGTAATATCAGAACTAAAATGATGAAGTCCACAATAGCGTCACATTTTATAGAGGTTCACCACCAAATAGATGAACTCAAAGCATGTATCTTAGAACAAGTGACTAAACAGCCAGGAAAAGACAATAGAAAAACTTTGTAAAAACGAGAGAATCATTGGATTTATTTTCTACAAACGATGAAACCGAAGGGTTTAAACGACAGGATCGAATTTGCTTGTTATCTTCGAAAAGTACTTATTAATTTTGTATTGTATCTGTCATTGTATGTAAGATGTAGGCAGTTAACATCCTGAAAGCTAGTCGTGATAGACTCATATAACACACTGTGTCTTTAAATAACAGTCTGCGATGGTAGGCGCTTCTTTATAATACGTACACCTTGACCCACGCCTCACATTCACGATCCCAGCGTGCATAGAGCGGAGTAACGGTTTCAGAACGCCGACACGGTAAGCGCTACTAGTCCCGCACTGCAATAACCTTTAACTTTGCTACAATAGTGAGTTATCTCACATTTTAGAACTTTTGGAGTATAGACGCGTTTAGAACATGATAAACTATTTATATTATCCAGGCTACGTATACGCGCATTATGGTGCATCTCTAACCAGCTAACAGCGCGAGTTCCCTAAATCTCAATAGTTTACTTAATATTTTAACGCACGGTTCACATTTGCATGAACATTAGGGACGACCATCATGAACATTATTTGAGCTTTCAGGGATGAATATGTAATGTTTTGAATGTAGATAGGAGGATATAAGTTGTAATTGATGTTAAGTGAAATACATGATTTGGTCGCATTAGTAAGCGAAAATATTACTTAACAAAATGTATTATTGTTCTTTTAACAGATCAATCCCTTGATAAAGGCGCTCTGCTCCGAAATGCATTGGGAGTAAAGGGAAATCATGATTGTTAATAGAATTGTTTTGTAGAGGAAACAGTAACGAAAAAAATGAGATGTGAATATAACATCTAATCAAGAAGAAAGATTGATGAATAAAAAGAAATATCATAAATAATCAACAGGAATGGGACGTTGTTTATTTTGAATCATAAACTTTATTTGAACGTTCAGCTGGATTAACAGCACACACTGTGCCCAGGGAGACAGATCAAAGTTTCATGTTCTGCTTACCTTGATATCAATGTACACACTCGTGAGTAGTGAGTGATACCTTGGAGCACGTAAACAAAGTACAGATAATTATTAAAAGGCAGTGCATATCCACCAACCACGATTATAGATCTGTTAAGTCATCAGACACAACCGAGTCACAATTGGGAACTTCATCCACAAGTCCTTCAATCATTTTTCCAAATGTGGGGGCATCCAGAGATAGATTTCTTTGCCACACATTGAAACACAAAATGTCGAAGCTTTGCCGCCAGATATCCACACCCATTGTCCAAAGTCAGTATTATCTGGATGAATTGGTCAGGCACATTTGCATACACTTTTTTGCCTCCCCCACTCATTCCATGAGTGGTACACAGGCTGAAACAACAGTCACTAACACTGATCCTAGTTGCTCCAACATGGGCCAGACAGCCATGGTACACAACATTGCTGGAACTATCAGTAGTCCCGCACCAAAAACTACACCTCTCCCCACAACTCTTAACACAGAACCATGGAGAGATCAGACATCCAGATCCAGCACAGGTCAACCTAGCGATCTGGATCCCGAAGTCCTAGAATTTGGTTACCTCAGTCCTCCACCTGATTGTATAAACGTGATCAAAGAGGCTAGGCGCCCCACCACTACAGCCTGCTATGCAGCCAAGTGGAAAAGATTTGTGATATACTGCACCAATAACACAATCAATCCTCTACATGCATCCATTCAACTCATCATATGTTACCTGCTGCATCTTCAAAGATGTAATCTAGCATACACATTAATTAGATTACATCTCACTGCCATAACAGCTTACATGCAAATAAGACAACATTTGTCATTGTTCAAGGTACCTGCCATTAAAGCATTTATGGAAGGCGTCAAAAGAATAATTCCTCCCAGGGTACCACCCTCTCCAGTGTGTAATCTAAACATCGTCCTCACTAGATTAATGGGTTCTCCATTCGAACCTCTATATAAATGTGAGATATAATTTCTTACATGGAAAGACGTTTTCCTTGTGGCCATCACATCTCTCAGAAGAGTCAGTGAGCTACAGGCACTAACTATTCAAGAACCTTTTTTACAACTCCATCATAACAAAGTGGTTCTCAGAAAAAATCCCAAATTCCTTCCTAAAGTTATTTCTCCCTTCCATTTCAACCAATCTGTAGAGTTGCCAGTGTTCTTCTCGCAACCACAAACAGTAGCAGAAAGAGAACTTCATACACTAGACTTAAAAAGAGCACTTCTTTGCTATATCGACAGAACAAATCCTTTTTGCAAAACAAAACAGTTTTTTGTATCCTTCTCGCCACCACATAAAGGCAATCCCATATCAAAGTCTGGATTTGCAAGGTGGATTGGCAAATGCATACAAAGTGGAGAAGCGTGGCTCAGTGGTTAGAGGCGGCAGACCCGGAAGCTGAGATTGACCGTGGACCAGGGTTCGATCCCCCGCCTCGGCGGGTCTCGGGCTCAAAATTCCACGGACTCGACAATTCTCGCTCTGGTGCCTACTCAACTCACGGGGTCACACTCTGCGACTCTGGGCAATAGCTTGCTTAATCTCCACTACGGCCCCTCGCGGCGGGATGCCTGGCTTTCACCTTGTGGACACCCTGCCGTGGTTTCTCACAGGGGAATACCAGGACGGGTTCCCTAAGCAAGCGCCGGGACGCTTACGGGCAGCTGTGCGCTTTACAAGTCCAGCACATTTACATTTACATTTACATACAAATTTGCTATCACAAAGCAAAACGTACACTTTCTATTCCCCCTAAAACCCATTCTACCCGCAAAATAGAGGCTTCTATGGCATTTTTAGCGAACATTCCCTTCAATTATATCTGCAAAGCAGCTACATGGTCTACAACGCACACATTCATAAAACGCTATTGTGTAGATGTGCAAGCAAAACAACAAGCTAGTGTGGTCCAGGCTCTACACAAAACACTATTTCAGACTACTGCAACAGATACTGGTGGTCGCTGCTGAGGGACAGTATTGCTATGCAATCTATGCTTAGTGTGTGATCTGCAGCTTGAACGGAATATGCTACTTACCAGTATGCATCTGTTCTTGGTATGTAGAGCTGCAGATTCACACACGCCCACCCACCTCCCCGGCTACCTTTATCTGTTCCAGTATTTTCTTAATTAGATACAACATACATGGACATCTCTTTCTGTTTCCCGCAAAACTCCATAATTTCCCTTCTTGGCGAAAAAACTATCTGAAGATAGAGTTGTTGCCCATGCGCACTATTGTCCAGAGGATGTGTCACCTATCTCGTGACTTCTAAAGACTTGTTCCAAGACAATAACAAACTGTAAACATCCAGGCCCAACACCATATGGCAATCTATGCATAGTGTGTGAATCTGCAGCTCTACATGCCAAGAACAGATGGATACTGGAAAGTAGCTTTTTCCTTACTTGTGGGCGAAACATTCTGGTGAAACCAATTGAATCTGCCTGCAGAGTAAGACTAACCAGCGCAAATTTACTAGTGTTTTGCAAAGTTTTTTTCCCCCTGTGTGGGATTCCCCTGTGTTTGCGATATTCGTGGACAGTTTGCTAATAAGGTAATCAGGAAACAAAATAGCTGTTTATTTACACTGGCATGCAGTATGTTGAGCTGTCGAAGCATGGAAGTGCACTTCTTTTCAGGCTGTTTCGCGTGTTTAATCGATCTGATGCTGGCTCTGACTACACATGCTCTGTTGCCTGGACTCTCCCCAGCCCCTCCTGCCCTAAGCAGCCGTCTAGCACTGTGGCATATATCTCTACACAGCTGCTCCACTCACGGTACCTCTGAGACTCTTGCATGCTCCGGTGGCAGCTTTTCTTACCTGCTGTTGCTGGGGAGCGAGGGAGGGGGCGCTGCTGCCGTACTCTGAACTGCTTATGTGTTGAGAGCCCCTTCTTACTCTCTGCTTTATACTGACTCCGAGCTGATGCTGGCTCAGACTCCACGTGCTCCGTTGACTGGAGACTCCCCAGCCCGCCTGCCTCAGCAGCTATCTGTCGCAGTGTCTCATTTAGGACTGACACTGCCAGCAAAGAGATCTGCCATGTCCACCACGCTGTATTTATGATGGAAACCGGATCACTCACAGTGTGTGTAAATAACATTTAATAAGTAGATAAATAAAAAACAACACAAAAAGGAAGAACAGAAGGGACCAGGGAGCTGGTCAACACGGACAACGAGAGGGGAGGGGGAAAGTTAAACCATGGAAAGCATGAAGATGGGAGGGAGGGGCAAAAGGCAATGGACAACGGGCGAATAAAAAGCAGGAAGGAACGGGCCCAATTTACAGCACAGAGAGCATGAAGAGGGGAGGGAGGAGCTAAAGGCAATGGGCAAATAAAAAGCAGGACCCAGGCAGCACTCGCAGCCACGAAGCACGCGATTGTCCCAGCAGCTTATGAAAGTACGCAGAGCACGCTGAATGTAAACAAAGTAGTCGTCATGCCTCAAGTGGGACAAACTCAATAAAGAAAATAGTACGCATAGCGTCTATCAACCAAGTAAAGGGGCCAGTAGCCATTAGAGGATACAAATGACGACATGGCCGTTACAAGGTGGGACTAACAAGCCTATTAAGGAATCAGATGCGAGCATTTACGACGGACAAAGACACAAGCCAATGAAAAATATGGGACAGGGCTTCTCCGTACAGTGCTTGCAACAGATTGCCAGAGCAACGCTGACTCAGGCTCGATTAAAAAAAAGGCTCCGGGAGACTGCATTCATGCATGCATGCAGCTACAAAACAATGCTGTCAATTTCTTTCTTTTTATTTACCCATCAGAGTTGGGAAAAAGTACAGGGACAGAGTTTTTTTTCAAAGTGAGTGTGTGGGGGAGGCAACATGGAAGGGTGGGTGGGGAAGCACTTCATATTATCTGAAGGCAAGAAGGTAGGAATGGATTGGGGAGAAACAACACAGAGGGCAGAAGCAACATGTAGGAAGACCCCTACCAACACACCTGACACAAGCAGGGCAAAAGAAAGAAACGTGGAGTGCGGGGGCAGTCGAGAGGTAGAAGTGCACGGGCGATAAGCAACAGAAGGAGAAGCACACATGGGCAAGCACAATATGGAGTGGGCAGAAGCACACAACAAGAGGGAGCCACTTAGAGCGTGGTGGAGGGAGAAAGAGAAGCGTACATTTGAGCTCTGCTCACTATGACTTCATAAAGACTCTCTGCCCCTTCCACGTCATATCTCCATCCAAAAATGCAGTGCTTCTATCCTAGGCTAGCTGTTGTAACTGGTGTGTTCCTCAAGTAAGTGCTTGCTTATTTCCACTTGTTGCTCTGCTTTACTGGGTAGCTAGGCTATAATTAGTAAAGGTTTGAGGGCATTTTTGCAAGGAAATGGCGTAGCCCAGTGATGCGGCAAATTTTGCAGCACTGTCTTGCACTATTTCCAAAATGCAGAAATGCGCTGTATTTACAAGAATGCAGAGCCCCCATGTGTTTTCCCTGGCTCTAAAAATAGCAGCCTAGCGCCAACACAGATGCCCATGCGCCACAGGGCAAGGGTGCCTACGTTGTCAGGATAATTGCGTAGAGTGCGGTGGCAGACGGTGTCGAAGGCGGCACAGAGGTCTAGGAGGATGAGTGCTGCGGTCTCACCGTTGTCCAGCAGGGTCCTAATGTCATCGGTGGCGGTGATGAGAGCAGTCTCGGTACTGAGGCTGCTGCGGAACCCTGACTGGGAAGGGTCCAGGATTCTGTTTCCTTCGAGGTATCAGGTTAGCTGTCTGTTGACTATTTTCTCGATGACCTTGGCCGGGAAGGGGAGCAGAGAGATGGGCCAGAAGTTTCTTGGGTCTGCCTTCGGTTTTTTGAGTAGTGCATTGATCTCGGCGTGTTTCCAGCTCATTGAGAAGGTTGCGGTCTCGAGGGAGAGATCGATGACATTGTGCAGGTGGGGTGCGATGGAGCTGCTTGCTGTGTTGAAGACGTGGTGTGGGAATGGGTCTGACGGAGAGCCGGAGTGGATTGTGCTCATGGACTTGATGGTGGCATCGACGCTCACGCTGGCCCAAGCTAGCAGGGGTGGTCGTGGTCGATGGTGTGCGGAGGGTCTGTTGTGTTGCTATCTGTTGGGGCTGTCTGGGTGTTGAAGCTGTCGTGGATGTCTGCTATCTTGCGATGGAAGAAGGTGGCGAGGGAGTTCCACAGGGCTTGCGACTGCAGGATGTCGTTGGTGTTGGAGCTGGGGTTGGAGAGTTCCTTCACGATGTTGAAGAGCTCCTTGCTATTGTGTGCGTTGTTGTCGAGACAGTCTTTGAAGGAGGCCCTCTTGACCGCCCTGATGAGGTGGTGGTGGTTGCGGATAGTGTCCTTGTTTGCTGTGTGACTGTCCAGAATTTGTTCACTGTGCCATTCTTTCTATAGTTAGGAGGCTAGGAGTTCTGGGGTGAACCAGCTGACCTTCTTGCTGGTGTCTCTATGGGGGGTTTCTTCAGCGGGGCGAGGGTGTTGGCGCAGTCCTCGATCCAGCATCTGAGGCTGTGGGCAGCGTCATCAGTGTTGGAGGGTTCGTTGTGTGGGCTGAGAGCGAGGTTTGAGTGTAGTTGGTTTTCAGTGATTTTGCTCCAGCAGCTGTAGGGGATCTGTTGGGTGTGGTGGTGTGTGGTGGGTTTCTGGAAGGCAAAGTGGATGCAGCGGTGGTCGGTCCAGAGGAGTTCGGTGGTGTGGCTGACAGAGACGTGCTGGCTTGAGGAGAAGACGGGGTCAAGCGTGTGGCCGGCGGAGTGGGTGGGCGTTGTGACGAGTTCTGGTCTCCGAGGAGGATGTAGTCGGTGGAGGTCAGGGCGTGCGTGCTGATATAAACCCACAACCCGCTCCTACAAAAATGACACAATTAACATAATTACCAATTAATAATAATAATTTACAACCAATTAATGAATATTTAATAATAAATGCATTCCCACAGTTAACATTATAAAATAAAAATTAAATAAATATTAATACATTAAAAATACTATTGATTTGATTCTAATTAAATTACTTCCCACCCTATTCCCCTATAAACCCACAACACACTCCTAAAAAAACAATTAACATAATTACCAATTAATTAATTAAAATCAACAACCAATTATTAAATAACTAATAATAAATGTATTCCCAAAAGTAAAACTATAAAATCCAAATTAAATAAATACTAATAAATAAAAATGAATTTGTAATAATTAAATTACTTCCCACCCTATTCCCCTATAAACCCACAACCCACTCCTAAATAAAATGACACAATTAACATAATTACCAATTAATTAATTAATAGAAATTAACAACCAATTAATAGTCAACTAATAATAAATGTATTCCCACAATTAACACTATAAAATCTGAATTAAATAAATACCAATAAATAAAAAATATAAACTTATCATGATTAAATTACTTCCCACCCTAGTCCCCGATAAACCCACAAACCGCTGCAGAACTAAAAACCCGCAAAATTTTGTTACCATAAAATTAATAACTAGTAAAAATGTAACACATCTATTTTTTTTAAAAAGCAATACTTATATAAAAAAATCACAAACTTTTAAAATACAGACTAAAATACATAACACAAACTTAAAAATCGATATTTTAAACAGCAATAATTTTGCAAACGATATTACTAACTTCAATATTTTCAAAAAACATATTTCTTACCTTAAAGTCAATATTTGCGACCACGATATTCTTGCTGTCGATATTTGTGTATCACAATATTTCCAACTCGATATTTGTGTATTCCGATATTTAAAACTCGAAATTCTGTCTATACACCGGTGCAGCAAGGTGTCCCTCATGCACTAAAACAATCATTAGTGGAGTTTTGCTCTTTCGATGTATGCTGCAGAATGCAGTACGCATACAAAGAGCAAAAGTGAGGAGAAATAAAAGTATTTCTCCTCGTTTCGCCAATATAACTCCTGCTTCTGCATGGCGTTAGAATTTGGTGCTGCTTCAGATTTACAGATCCTTGTAAATATGGGGTAATGTCAAAAAGCAATGGATGTTGTGGTGGAACGAACACAGTAACACCCATTGCACGCCCCTTTGGCGCAGATACCTGTGTGAAAGTGGACAATATTTACAAAAAGTGGTTTAACGCTACTTTGTAAATATTGAACACGGGATTGCACCACCTGAACGGCAGTAAAAGTGAAGTTTCGGTGGCGGTGTCCCATTGCACATATGCCCCTCAGTTTTGTGTACTGGCTGCTCCTGGTCTAACAGCAGCCTTTTTCCAGAGAGTGGCGGCTCCATCCCATCCTGAGTGCGCTTCAGGAGGAATACTGATCTTCACTATCTGAAACATTTGTCAAGTGCATCTTTGGCAGTTGGAGGAGCCACATTCTTGTTTGCCTTGGGCCCGGGTTCAGGCTTAGCCTTGGCTCACTAAGGCTTCAACACCCCTTTTCCACAGTGAGGCCATCATTGATGTCACTGACCATGCCATGAGTGATGTAATATGTGAGCTCAGAAGTAGTGAATTGCAGGGGCATGAGTCATAGTTAGCTCAGCTTACTATAACTTCTGTGTTTCTCTGCTTTTGTACGAGTGAAATATCGCCCTAACTCTAACGTTCCTCTAACCTTTGTTTTTCAGTGAATTCTATTTCCTAACTATAACGTCCCTGTACTCTTTGTTTTTTTCAGTGAAATTTTAAGTTTTTTTAAATTCTATTTCCTAACTATAACGTCCCTGTAACCTTTGTTTTTTTTAGTGAATTTCTGTGTTTTTTAACTAGTAATCACGTTTGCAGAGTGGTAAAGGAAGGGGGCTGGGCCTCAAACCAGGTCTTGAGAATCCCGCTGTTTACGATTTCCAGGAGATACCAGAAGGGCTTCTTGACCCTCAAGGTCCCTCAGGAGTAAGTGGTCTTCATTCCCCAAGCAGTAGTGCACCTTAAGCCGTGTTTACAGAGTAGTAGAGAAAGGTGATCTGTCATCCGAACACTTTTTACCAATCCCACTGTGTGGGACTTACTGGAGGCAACAGGAGGGGTAGTTGGCCCCCAAGGACATCCTTGGGGCCCAATTACCCCTCCTGTTACCTCCAGTAAGTCATACACAGCAGGATTGCTGATACATCATAGGAGGCCATGTCTCTTTTCCCCACTAATCTGCTAACGCACCTCATGGTGCACTGCTAGTAAGTAGATGAAGTCCTCATGGCTATTGAGGGTCCTTGGGGGCCAGCTACCCATCCTGTTGCCTCCAGCAAGTCCCACAAAGTAGGTTTGTTGAGGGGTTTTTGGTGGCTACACCCCCTTTCTCCACCACTCTGCAAACACACCCCCTGGCCCACGACTGGTTAGGGGATGAAGTACCCTTGGCTCTTGAGGGTCCTTGAGGGACAAGTACTCCACCAGTAACCTCCACTAAGCGCCACACAGTGGGTCTGCTGAGAGATTTTTGGTGGCCACGCCCTGTTTCTGCTTCACAGTGTAAACATAACTCCTGGCGCACTGCTATTTGGTGGATGAAGTCCCCATGGTTCTTGGGGGTCCTTGGGTGCCAACTAGCCCCCCTGTTACCTCCAGTAAGGCCACTCAGCTGGTTTGCTGAGAGGTGGTTGTAGGTCACGCCCCTTTTATCCACCACTCTGCAAACATGCGACTGGGGACACTGCTGCTTGAGGGAAGAAGTCCACATTATTTCTGAGTCCAAGCAAAGGGGCCTCATCCCCCCACCAGCAGTGCGCTGAGAGGTGAGTTTGCAGAGTGTTGGAGATAGGAGCGTGGCCTCTGACCGCCTCTCAGCAATCCCGCTGTGTGGGGCTTACTGGAGGTAACAGAAGGTCTTCTTGGCCCCAAGGATGCTCAGAAGTCAAGGGGACTTCATAACCCAACCAGGAGCGCGCCAGGAGGTGCATTTGCAGAGCAGTGAAGAAACGGGACGGGCCTCTCGCGAGTTGAGGCATTTTTTTATGTTACATTTTTTTGGAAGGGGGCATGTGGCCCACCTTCCCTGGACCACTTTGGACTCTAGGAACCCCATCCCCATGGGCTCAGCCTTTATTTTTGTTTTTTTTTAAAAGGGAGGGGGGCAGCGTAGTCCCCCTCCCTAGGCCTATTTCGACCCCGGGGACCCAATCCCCCGGGGCCAGGCCTTCATAATTCTTTGGGAAAAAGGGACGGGGCCAGCGTGGCCCCCACTCCCCGGGCTGATATTGCCCTGGGGAACCCATCCCCAGGGCATGGCCAGGTCATTGGGGACCACAGGAGAGCCTCCAAGCTCCCGCGGTCCCTGCCAACTCCCCACCTACTGCGGGAACTGGCATTACTTTTGGTCAGAGGGAGCAGCTAACATGCAGCTCCCTTTGCCCAAAAGCAATTCTACTCCACTTCATGGAAGTGAAAGTTTGCTATGGCATGGCGGGAGTATTGCTCTCACCATGCCATAGCAGCACCCAGGGACATTGCAAGGTTCCTGGTGGGGAGGCGGCATGCCCCTCATGATATTGTAGATAGCCCTAGGGAGGCGGCAGTCTCCAGGGCAGCGGGGGGCTGAGCGGGCCCCCCGCATTTGTAATTAAAAGTGGTGGTCCTCAGGGGCAGCGGGTGAAGCCATATGGCCTTCCCCACATAAAACAAAAACAGTGTGCTCCAGGGAGGTGGTGGTCTCCGGGGCTGCGGGGAACCGAGCAAGCCTTCGCATTTTCATTGCTACTGGGGAGGTGGCAGTTCCCAGAGCTTTTATTAAGCCCAAAATGGAGGCCCCATGAGCCCCCCTCCTTCATGCATTCTGTAGCACACATAGAAAGAGTAAATTGCCATGAATTATTGTTTATGTGCAGGAAGGTGTGCCTTCCTGCACATAAACAATGGCCCCTGCCGCTCGGGCACCCTTGCAACATGACAGCAGGGTGCCTGCGCTGGCGCTAGGCAGCTGTTTTTGAGCTAGTGCTAGGGGAAACTCAGGGGTGTGCCATATTCTTGTGAATGCAGAGCATCCCAGCATTTAAAAATGTTTGAGTGCAGCGCAACTGATTTCCGTGCGTCTCCCTGTTCCTAATTTCTTTTTTTTAATATGCCCGTATCCTGTCCCTTTTTCACCTCTTCCCTGCCATGCATGGCCATGACTCCAATCGTGGAACAGATTCTCTGTCCCTTTCAGAGTAAAATGAGCTCTGGCATTTTGCCCACCACTTTGCAGCAAGAGCAAGAGGGCCCTCAACTCTAATGTTAGGAAGAAAAGTGAGCCTCCAATCCTCTTTTATGAATGAAGGCAGGCATAATTGTTAAAGGGAGCAACAAAAAAAAACTATTCTCATGACTCAAATCTCTTATAAAATTGTATTGAAACCCTCAACAGCTAGTTTCCATCAACAGTATCTTATCTCTACTGATGTACTAGTTGCTGATAGCTTCATCATCGGGTCTTATCTCCAGCAGGAGGACGAGTCTCTAGGTGTAGAGACGTGATGGGATCAGTGAAGTGTGCAGTGTGCAGTGAAATTAAAATGACCTCCTATCCCAGAAAGTTGCTATTATAATAAAACTACGATGGGGTGAGGTTAAAAAACTGGTAGATGTGCTGGGGACGAGTTATACATCCTTCACATCTTGCAATATGGTCGACATGTTTCATCCGTCTTGCGCCCAGATAGGTTGTATGCTGACTACACCTTTCTGCATAGTGGGGCATACATGCCACACCGTGCAGGAACTTGGGATGCAAATTGTAGTGTCCCCACGCATGCACCCCCTGTGCCCTGAGGGAGCAGGGGGCCCTATTAGGGCTCTCTTAGTGGGCACACCACCATGAAAAGGGTGGCGGAGAGGCAACTTGAAATATACGAGACATTGCAGCTGCTGCACCTGCAGCATATTTCTGCCTCTGACCGCTGCCCGAATGCCGAGGGATCCTGGATCCCTGGCAATTGCAGCAGTCCTGTGGCAGTCCAACCAATGCAGTCATAATACTGCTGGCAGTCCCGCAGTGTGGCGGTGGTCAGACCGCCACAACGGGTTCGGCTGTCCTATGGATCGCTAAACTCATTACCAGGCCCTAAGTCTGAAGGAAAAAATTCAGAGCGGAACAAACCTGGGCCCAGATGTAGGTAAATCTGATTTACCGACTCTAGAATACCGAATTTTACCGATTCGGTATTCTAGATTCGGTAAATCAGATGTAGGTAAAAATTCAGTAATTCTTACCGAATCTGTATGATTCGGTAATTACCGAATCAGTGTTTACCGATTCGGTAATTGCCATTGATTCCTATGGGCCTACAGGCCCATAGAAATCAATGTAAATTACCGAATCGGTAAATACCAATTCGGTAAAATAACGATTTTGCAAGGGTTACAGGGTGTCACTTTGACACCCTGTTGCACCCCTGATTTTGCCTGTGTACCATGTTATACACATGCATGCCCTTAGAGCAGATGTGCATGTACACTGGAATTCGTTATTTACCATGTAATAGTATTACATGGTAAATAACGAATCTGTAATGGCCTGTGGCACTGTTTTCAGTGTCACCTACCGTAAATTTACCGATTCGGTACTTTACAGAATCGGTAAATTTACCGAATTGGTAAATATACCGATTCTGTAAGTTAAGCCTACCTACATGTCAAATCCCAAATACCGGTCGGTAACGGACGAAATTGGCCGTTACCGACCGGTAATTGGCGACCTACCTTGGGCCCCTGGTTTCTATTTCTGAACTGTACTCTATCATGGCTGGCCTTAACTCCCACCTAGGTCCTGGTCAATCAAAACCAGATGACCGCTGTTGGCAGTTACTGCTTTTTAGCACATTTGTTATTTAAAACTTTAAAAAAATCATATCTCTGGTTCCCCTTATTGGATTTTTTTCATTTTGGTGTGATTATGCCCACTAAATTATTTTCAATTTTTATTCCAGTTTTATTGTGTTTTTTTTTAGTTCTTTACTGTTTAGGTAGTTACAAATGCTTCACATATTTTCTTAAGTTAAGCCCATCTTCTCTTTGCCATAGCTACCAAAAGTCGAGATCAGGTTTAAATTACTGAAACTTTTACTAAGACCTAACAATGACAGTAACAATATTATTGGTGATGGACTTCCTTCCACCCCAAATAATAATCCACTTTTTTACACCATTGATTGGCTATATTGGCATTCGCATTCACTTGCTTTCCTATTCAAATTCTTTTCTTCTTCTTCCTGTGTTTTTCCCTCCGCTGGTGTGCAGCTTCTTTACCATAGTTATGATTGGATAACTTCTAGCCTTCCTACCCTGACGTTGAGGGAACTACTTTTTTCAGTATTTACACACCATAGGAAAATGTTCCCTTGCTATTTCTCTTGTCTGCTGCTCACCTTCCCCCAAATCCCAGACTGCAGCTCTTCTCATATTCCTACTCCTCTTCCCCAGCTCATCTACTGCTTCCACCATTGCTTCCCATCTGTTTTTTATTACATTTTTTAACACCCCGCCTCTGTTGATCTCCCACACCCCACTTCCATCTCTGACTTTGACTGCTACCCTTCCAGCCTCCCACTTACTCCTCTATTGCTCTTCCACCTCCCACCATTGTGTTCTTTGAAAACCTTATTTTTTTCTTTTTTAGAGGTCTGGCAGCTGTTATTTGCTGGCAGGCTGCTTCCTAAAACATGCAATTTGCTGCACTGTGTATTATTTCTTGGAACAGTAAATAAAAACAGTAAGACAGAATGGCATTGCACCAGTATGCATGTGTGTGAATGCATGATGATGCCTGCAAGCATATGTATTATGAGGCTAAAGCTGCCAATAGCATCATGCATGCATGCCATAAAATGTATACGTGTATGCATCTTTGCCCTTTTGTAGTTCGAGCCTGGGCAGCTCAAAGCTGCTGCGAGGCATACAATAGTGGAGTATGGCTTTAAAGCCCCGCCGACTCTCTGCCCATATTATAAATTGACTTGGGTCATTGTCCTTCGTAAACGCTGACTTCCGAGTGGTTATTAGGCTTGTTAGTCCCTCTTGGTACTGCCTTGTCTGCATTTGTTACCTCCCATAATGACTGGTCCTTTTACTGGTGTTGTCACCTGGTCTGCTTTATAAGTTGGTGAGCACTATATTATTTAATGCTGTTTCCCTGTCCCAACTTACCAGACCTCGTGGCAGTTAGTTTAGCACCCATGACTAGGCTGGCTTATGATGGGGCATTTACTGCATAATGCGCCTCCCTAAGGCAGGACCGGGAAAGGAGATTGCACAACCCAGCATCCATCATATCATTCTTAAGGGAATTGAGGGACAGGGGCGTTCAGTGGCATGTGCAATGCGTCACATGACTGCAGTTGCATTGTTTGCTAAAATGATGGTCCATAGGGACCCCACAGGCACATTCTTGGTTCAGAGAGCTCTGAAAGGGTAGCAGCGCTTGCAAGTTACCCATCCAGACATCAGACACCTGATTAGTATTGAGGGGTTGTCAGCCATCATAGCAGCTTTAGGAAAAGTATTTAGCACCGCCATTCCAACAAAATCTTTACCACCCTCCTTTTTTAGGCAGAGGCAGGCGGGGAAAGGGAAGAAGAAGACAAACAAACCAGGTACACTGGGAGGAGGACGAACCAGTGAGCGGGCAGACCAGGAGCAAAGCAGGACCAAGCAACACGAGGACCTAGTTACTAACATATCCTCCAGAACACTTTCAGAAACAGAAATGTGTGTACTTAACAAAGGCTTGGGTTTTGTCCCAACCGCACGCCTGGATAAATTTCAATTGCATTGTGAACTAGCTAGCTTCTTCAGAAAGCTAAGACTGAAAGCCTTCTTTCAGAAACAAGAACCGAATGTGGCAAGTGACAACCAGAATGAGAGTGGACTAAAAAAGAAATCTACCTTTACACCTCCAACCCATGCAGTTCCTGTAGAAGTAATTACGTTCGAACAGGCTGTCTACAATGATGTAGAAAAAAAAAAAAAATGACCAATGACTCACAGTTCCAAAATCTAAGTCGAACTGAATGCAATGCCCTACGAGACCTCCGCAACTGTGACACCATAACAATAAAACCCGCCGACAAGGGGGGCGGACTTGTAGTTATGGATACCAGCGCATATCGTGAGGAGTGCCTACGCCTATTAGGTGACACAAAGAACTACCAGATCCTCTCATTAGATCCCACAGCCGAACTGCAATCGGAAATAAAAAGTTTAGTTGAAACCGCGGAAGCATTGGGTAAAATCTCTAAACAGGAGGCAGAATACTTATGTGACACCGAAGGCAAGATACCATATTTCTATACTCTGCCTAAAATGCACAAAGGAAAACTACCACCACCAGGTCACCCGATTGTCTCTGGCATCGGGTCACTACTGGAACCATTATCCAGATTCTGTGACTTTTTCCTAAAAACTATCGTGCAACAAACAGCTACTTACCTACAGGACACAAAAAGTCTCCTAAATCTTCTACAAGAAATCACTGTGGATAACAAGACCATCCTGCTAAGCTTTGATATAGAGAGTCTATACACAAGCATACCGCAAGATGACACGCTGAGAGTATTGGAGAAAACACTAGGCAACATAGACTGGGAGTACAACACACCAAGAGCCTTCATCATTGAATGTGCTAGGCTAGCACTCAAACGCAATTATTTTGAATTTGAGGGGACCCTATTCCTCCAAACTGGGGGTACCTCTATGGGCAGTGTTTTTGCCCCTAGTGTGGCCGGTCTCTATGTCTATGACTTTGAACTCAAGTTCATTCTTAGTAATCACAACCCCTTTAGAGACAACTTAAAATTCTGGAAATGCTACATTGACGACGTCCTTGCCATCTGGCAAGGACCCTTGGATCAACTTATCGAGTTCATTACCTGGATCAATACATGCGGCCAGAACCTGAAATTCACCCACTGTTTCAGCTAAAAAGAAATCGTTTTTCTTGATGTAGTGATTTCCAAGGAGAATGACCGTCTAGAAACCTGAACATTCTACAAACCCACTGCTAAAAATAACTTACTCAAGTTTGAAAGCTTCCACCCGCGTCCTCTCAAAGAGAACCTTCCCTATGGTCAATTTTTGAGACTTAGGCGCAACTGTAGCAAGCTCACTGAGTACAAAAAACAAGCCTCTGACCTTACGGAAAAACTTCGAGTTCGTGGGTACCCAACTGAAATCATAAACACCTGCCAAAAAAGAGCCAGAAACCAACCAAGAGAGGCTCTCCTTGAACCAAAAATAGCCACAGTTAATGATATACCACTTACCTGTGTTACCACCTTCAACAGTGTTTCCAACCAAGTGTCAAAAAGTATTAAAAAACATTGGTCTATTCTCAGCACTGGTAGCCTTCACTGGGAAAAGCCCCTCTTTTCCTACAAAAAATCAGCAAGTCTGAAGGACACACTGGTTAATACTAGACCTAAGGCAAAAGAACTTTCTGACAATCAATCAATCACAAGAACTTGGGGTTTACCTGATGTCACAGGGCACTTTCGCTGCGGAAACTGTTGTGTTTGTCACTTAACAAGCAACACTAAAACTCTGAACATTGAAACTGGCAAAACCTGGCGACAGCTATCACACACAAATTGCAATAGCTGCAATGTGGTTTATCTAATTGAATGCACATGCAACAAACGCTACGTGGGAATGACGACTAGGAAAGTAAAGCAAAGAATATGCGAGCATCGCAGCACCATTCGCTGCAGAAAGAATGCCACAAAATTGACAGATCACTTTCTTGAATATAACCACACACCCAATGACATGTGGTGGACTGTCATTGAACAGATCAAGGCTGGACCTAACATGCAGAAACGGCTCTTCGAGAAAGAACAAAGATGGATATATAGATTATCCACACATGTCACAGGACTGAACGATAACATTCCTTGGCCCAATATTAACTAATCCCACCACAGACAGCATGATTCCCAATCTGATTGTGTGGAGCTATTAGACTTCTGGCTGCTGCTTTACGCAGTATATACCCCCGAGGTCTGTGAACTCTGGGCTAATTCACAGCTCTGTTCCGATCCTATAAATTCGCCCCTTTAGTTCTGCTAATAACTCCCCTGAAAACTACCCATGTCAGATATTAATCAGCAATGCTCGGGACACCCTCGCCCCGTTCTGATCTCCATTTTTTGTTTTGTTTTTTGTGGAGTCAGTTTACACTCCTTCGAAATGTAGTATATACCCCCGAGGTTTGTGAACTATGCCTAAACTTGGTTTATTCACAGCTCTGTTCCTTTCTAAAAATACCCCCCTTTAGGATTGCTTAATACTCCCATGTAAACAATCCTTTCCGGCATTGCTTAGCAACGCTCGGGACGCACTCGCCCCGTTCTCTCTTTCCACTTCTGACATGCCAATGCGTCATTACGCATTGACGCGGCCACGCCCTTCCCGGAAGCACAGTTGCCGCTATATCCACCCCGGCGGCTTCTGGATCATTTACGGGGAGGCACGGAGAGGCGAGTAGGTACTAAGAACTCTCTAACCAACTGAACTGTAAGTAATACTCTGAGCTCGATACTGACAACCTGGATTCAGTATCCTGAAACCTAACCCGTGATAGCTATTTTACCATTTCCCCTTTGCAGAATATGGCAGCTTGGTTTTTACCTTCCCTCCACCCCGTGAAGCCAAAAAGATCCTAAATAGGAGTAAGCCTTATTTCCCCTTTGTGGGCCCGTGTGTGTGAGTTGTTTGTGTGTCTGCATAGTGTGAGTGTATGTATGATGGGACAAATCAATTACGTCGATTATTGCTCACTTTAACTCATACGTGAGCAGGTATGTCTTGCACTCGGAAGTGCTGATTGCGACCGACTTTGTATGAAAAGTAATCGAATAACCACCCAACCACGAAGCGCACCGACATCACCGGAGTGTGCCAGTCTGAGTCAAAGGTGAAACACATAGAATTCACTTCGTTGTTCCCTCACGCTAATGGCACTGTGAGCATTGTTTCCACGCACTATTCAGTGCTAAATATGACTGAATGCCTATATTAAGTATTTAGGGATCACCGAGCACAACACCATTGATAGAGTGTGCCAGCTTTAGTGATAGCCAGTCACTACCGATCACTATAAACCTTGAATGGAATGTACGACACAGCAGAAGACACGTGAGAACCAGTATGGCACTTCGTAACAGGCTTGTATTAATTATACTTGTGACCGTTTACATTTTTCTCCTACAGGTCTTTTTGCTTTTCAGCTCAACCATTGTTGTTTCTGAGCTTTTTCACTCTGACCAAATTTGTCAGTTGTGCACAGGAAACTAGGGACCGGCAGGGCGTTAGTGTGTCCTGACCACCCATTTTCCTTTTTGGTCCTGACGAAAACCCGGCACTTTTCCATCCAACGGGTTGAAACATGTAGACCTCACACATAAGAGATACACACGGTCATAACACCTAAACGTATCCACACACTTACTTTTAATATTGTCCAGTTCTTGAGAATAAACCTTCTACACAAGTATACCAGGACAATTTTTAACATTTTTTTCACTTCACACACAAAATACCCGCTCCACTGTAGTCCAGGTGTCGTAGCACACCCTGATGGCACTCGGCTGTCAGGGTGGACCCCGATGATGAAGCATGTCACCGACTAGGTCGGTGAGTGAGGGGTTTCTTAAAAAAGGAAGGACTCTCTTCTCTTTTTTCTCATTCATTCCATTCAGACCGCTTTATCTAAGCTATTTCTGATGGTACTCCTCTCTTGTTTTGTTTATTACTGATACCTAGGGGATCAGGAGTACTCTCCGTTCACCTTTGTGAACTAATTCCCTTACTCTCTCCTTTGGTTTATTGTGCTTTTTCCCTCGCCTGGAGTTTGGGAGAGTTGGTGGCACGTAACAAGAAGGACTGGCAGGGGGGATGCAATTTTCCCATGTTCAAATACAGGCTGGTGCAATATCTTTATCAATCCCCAGATCAAAAATGGATCAGAGCTGGAGGGGGGATCATGTTATCCTGCAAAGAGCGCTAGGTAGCTCGTGTTGTCCGGTGGGCAATCTGGAGACATATGGCCTGCAAGAGTGGGGGCACAGGAGGGCCTTTATTGATCCCCCAGGACGGTGCCCCCCCTTACAAGGTTCCAGTTTGGGAGGGTTCTTGCTTTGGCAACAGCAGGTTTTGATGCATCCAAATTGGATACCCATTGCTTCAGGATTGGGGCAGCCGCGGAGGACACGGCTCGGGGACTGACCGGACAGAATGTTCAAAGAATAGGGCGTTGGTCTTCAGACTGCTACAAGTTCTATGTGTGGTTGCATCTGCTTTAGGTATTATTGCTAACGTTGGTCTTGTTTCCATTTCTCTGCTGTTTCCACATCCTATCCCGCAGGAGGGGAACTCGTCATCACCCGCTAGTCAACTGTGCCTCGCCTAATCCAGGTAACCGCCGGGGGACCGGGCCGCAGAGAAGTCTGGATCATAGGCCATTCATATGTGAACATGTTGAAACAAAATTTTTTCACAGGCAATTTCACGGACAGGGCCCGCCAGGCAGGTTGGAAAGTGTCAATGCATGGCCAAGGGGGTTTGAGATTGGATCAGGTCCAGAAACTTGTTGGTCCTTTGTTGCTTATGTCCCCAGCAGCACCAGCTGCGATAATAATACATCTCGGTGGCAATGATTTGGTCCACATGGGTAGGAAGAAAGTGGTGGAGGCTATAATCACTGAAATTGAATGGTTGGCCAAGGAGTGCCCCAAGCGATCCTGGTAAGGTCTCACAGGATCCTGAGGTTCCAATGGTGGGGGGGGGAGTCTGTATGGGCTTTGAATCACTCTATAAAGAAGATCAATAACAGGATTGATAGACTTTTCACTACAGATAATTCCACATGGTTGCATCCGGGGGGAATGTTTATTTTTACAGGACGGGGTTCACCTCTCTAAACTGGGCAATTAAGTATTCCTGGAGAATATGCTAGCCTGGCTGGTAGAAGCAACTCACAGGACATGGCCTTTGGGTCTGTAGCGGGTGGGAGGGGCCAGATAGTTGGTTAACTATGCTGGCCTGTGGCAGTATGGTCATGATTGCTAGGAAAAATGTACTTCTCCTAGTAGGCATCCCATTGTTTAACGGGGATGCCTGGGGTGGGGACAGTGGTCCCTCATCACACTCCAGAGGGCACTTACTGCTGGTAGGCTGAAGGGTACGGGGGTAGGAAGTCCTGCTTCCAGTAGGCCGCTTGGGCCAACCCCTGCGCAGGTACATTGGGCGCCAACGTGACATAACATCACCCCCTGGGAGGTTGGATAGAAAGGCGTAGGGGGCTCCTACGGAAAGGAATCTGGTGGGCACACAAGCCTCCTGCGCAAGGTCACTCCGGTAAAGGGGAACCTGGCAGTTAGTTGGGAACAGTCATGACCTTGCACTTAGGCTCATCCAGGATACGCAGAAAACAAATTGTACATATTCCAGTTTTAGGTTAGGTATGGCTATGTATTAGACTTATGTTAAGGCTAGCCATAAAATGTTTTAAATATCTGTATTCCTTAAATGTGATTTGGATATGTTTGGGTTTTCTGCGAATATGTTTTTGGAAAAATATTGATTATCAATTTTAATAATGTTTTAATAATTTGTAATAAATATGGCCCGGGTTATACGACCCCTAATCCAAAGAATTGTGTTTGAATATTATTATTGATGACTCAGGGGAGAAGGTGTGGGGTAGGGGTCAACTGATCATGTCAAGAGAGGGGACTCTGCAATACCAGGCCATATATTCTTTCTGATGTGAGGGAAGGATCTGGAGGTACCCATCTTCAGGGAGCACTACATCCCTGAACAGTTGGATTTGTACTTCTAAATTAGGGTTACGCCTTACAAAGGATGTATGACGGTACAACGCGTACCATTTCAACGCGTGCCTTTACAACGACTTGCGTTGTTGGGCACGGATAGTAAATAGTATAATTTACTATTCTAACACCAGTCCCCGTGGATAGTAGAGAAGGTGTTTGAATAGTAAATATACTATTCTTTATCCTTTAGCGCCCTCCAGCGCAAGTCGTGGTTACGACTTGCGTTGTAAAGGACGCGTCGTAAAAGCACTGCGGGGTAACATCCGCGTTGAAAAGGATAAAGCGTGGGCGGAAAATCCGCTGCACTCGCGGATTTTGCGGATTTTCGGTAAATTCGCAATCCGCGAGATTCGCGATTTTCGCGCAAAATCCGCGAGCGGAACGGATTGGGTCAAAAGTTCAAGCTGACTTTTTGTAACTATTTTAGAATGGCACCGGCAAGCTGCCAGAGCCTCTAAAATAGTTATAAAAAGTCAGCTTCAACATGAAGCACTAATAGATAAAGTAAAGCAGGTGCTAGAGTTGAATCTCAAATTCAGTTACACAATCATTAATCACCCCAAACTTGGGGTGATTAATGACTGTGTAACTTAATTTGACCAGAGGGCAGAAGGGCACAGAAACCAGTGGGGAAGAGGGCAAAAGGGCACAAACAAGAGTGGGGCAGAGGGCAGAAAGGCACAAAAACAAGTGGTACAGAGGGCAGAAGGGCATAAAAAACGAGAGGGTGGCAGTGATGAACCAGGCAAAAAAAAACCTGCGAACACGCAAAGGGCCCTGCGAATAAGCAAAGTTCCCCGCGAACACGCAAAAATTAAAAAATCTGCAAATTTGCGCAAATTTTGCGGATTGCGAATTCGCAAATTCACAGATCGCAAATTCGCAAAATTCGCCCATGCTTAAAAAGGATGTTCCCCCTTACAAATACTCTCCTACGCCGACATGCCCCTTTGTTATTACAGAGGTACTTAGCTTGTATAAGTTTTTTTTGTATTGTTATATTCAGAAACAATACCTGCCAAGCTGCTGTTTTGCTTGTAGCTGACAGTCCCCAGGGTGCAACAAGTTGTAGGAGCGGGGCCACATGCATTGTATTGTACGTTACTTTGTGTGGATTAGATGTATGCAACCAGTTCGAACAAGGGTGTGGTCTCTTATGCAGTTAAATGATTTATGGGAAAGGCTTGTGGATAATGTGGTCTTATTTAATCAAGACTCAGTCAAAAATTTGTGTTTCCTCACAAAGATGTGCACAGGCCTGGATGTTTTGTGAGGGAAGTAAGTTTCAGAGATGAGTTTCTCACATAGGGAATAAGAATCTCAGAGATGCTTCCAAAGCTGTATCAACATGTTCTCAACACCTATTTATTAGTAAGAAAGACAGATATGGGTGGCTCTCCAGGGTGTGGTATCAGAATATCGTAGCCTAAATATCATCTGACAAAATATTGTGCCATGAACGTTGTTTATAAAAATATTACCCCACTGACGTCAATATCAGAAACTCTATGCCCTATGGTACAACATTTTTATAAACATATGTAAACCACAATATTTATGATATTCTGGCATAGAAACCCCCATATTCTGGGGTGGGAAGACCTAAGGCACCCCCTAGGTCCATATGGGTTAGATCAGGATCGGGGGCACACGCCGGATCTGAGGATGCTCAACTTTATGGTAATGGACACGATAAATGATGCAAACGTTTGGAGGAATGGACAAATGCAGATCTTTGGCATGGGAGAATACAAATGCATAAAGAAAAAGTCAGTTTATCAGTGTACCAAGAGCCTGATGTCAGAGAGACAGAAGTAAGCTACTAGGTAAAAGGTCATCTGTGTAAGACTGTTATGTCATGTGGATGGGACACATTGATAACAGAACTCATCCTAACTAGTAACGATCTAGTGGGCAATCTGATGGCATGTGAATTACGTACATGTTCACTGTTTACGACAAACATTCGTTTTACATACACTCTGCCTGCTAACCCTAGCTATTCTGAGAGGGGAACCCCGTGGCATATATCTAAAAATGTATTCTCCCACTCGGTTGGTAGATTGACAATCACCTCAAAACACCAGGTGAAGTGAATGTACTTAATTTGAGTAGCCAAGACCCAGGCAGGCTGAATCTTCTTTCAAGTATTCTTACCCTGTATTAAGAGGCACAAACTCGACCTACGCAGTTCTTACTGGTCATGTTTTACCTATCAGTAATACTGGTTCTGACTCAAATAATATGATAATGTCAGAAAACCTGCTTCTGTCCAGTCTGATTTGGCTGGAAAGGGGATATCTATTTTATCTTGGAATGTTGCTTGCCTCAAATCGAAATTTGTCTGCTGGATATGTCTCGTAGATGTCCTTCCTCTAAGTATGGAGTGATTATGACTGCCATCCGAAACACCCTTTTTAAGAAAATCCTGTCTTATTTTGTAGTCCCCATTGATGGCCATATAAGGAGTCACCCCAAGAGATATTAACCGGTTAACTAAGGAATGCAGGCTATAATGTAGACAATTAGGTATGGCTCTTCGTACAAAGGAAATACCACAAATTCGTCTGGCAATGGATATTTACAAAATGGCTCAAGCTCAGACTAAGAAAGCAGGGGATGAAGATAGTTGGCAAGAACTCAAACTGGCCTGTTCTCTTAAGGATTCTACTAGATTCTGGTCATTCGTAAAACGGCGGAGAGATACTTCTTCACCCATCACTCTAAAATAATATCGCTCCTTAGACTTGGGTCGATAATTTTTCCAATTTATATTCATTAACCTTCCCTTCTAATGAGTTGAATAGCGCTTTGGGGATTGACCACATTGATGAGGTCACAGTTGCTTCTGATTCCTTCTTTGATTCAGCTGATGTAGCCTTAGACTTGGTCACCATAACTAGAGGAAGAGGCCCGGGACTGGATGGTATACCGGTCGACATCTTTTTGTCGGACAGAGACAACTGGCCCAAATATATCCTCCTACTATCTTATGCCATTGTGGGTAACTACCCAGTACCTGAATCTTGGAAAGGTGCGGAGGTGCAATATACAAGAAGGGGGAGAGAGCTCTTCCAGAAAATTACAGGCCGATCAGCTTGATAGAGTGTGCTCAAAAAATCTTTGCCTATTTGGTTTTGTATGAGATGGAGGAATGGCTAACTGATAAGGCCATTATATCAATTCTGTTTGTCACATTCATTTCCTAATCTCTTGTTTACATTCTACAGCGAAAGCAATAATTTTGCTATTTTTACTCCAGCAAAGGGAAAATCAATTAGGAAATCTTCAATGAACTAAACAACATTTGTGCAGGTGCCAGATGTCAGCAGCCATTTGCGAATGATTGTGTTTACATGTGTTGGAAGAATCCCGCCAGGCCTACTGGCTTTGCCAATACTTGCTTATTTTGGACTGTCAATTGGACCTTAATATTTGAGTAAGTAAAAAACCCTTTGCATGTTCTCACAACGCACAGACAGAGCTCGCCGAGCATCACAATTTCACATCCCACTCACAAAAGATAGAGAGAGCAGATTGGTTGTGAGAGTACATGAGCGTGTTTGTATGTGAAATAGTATAAATGTGTGTTTGAATGGCACTGGAGCTTTTTTGGTGTAATGTTATGTGCTCTCTGAAATATAGAATTATGTCGCTGTGGCCTGTGCAGCACGTGTGGTGAAGTGTACTTGGGTTTGTGTGTATGCATTGAAAATATTTCAAGCATTCGAAAGCACTAATTTAACAATTATTACTATCATTATTAAGCTTATAAAGCACCATGTTACTCCAACGGAGTGTCCCCGCGCTAGGACATCACAGACCAAGACCACAAGCGCCCCCCCCAAGGAACACAGGCCCTAAGATATATAATATTGAAACTCTCACGTAAATTACCCCATTCGATGGCGTACATGGAATTATGTCCATGGTTTACCGTGTGTGCCCTTTCTGGGAGTTGGCGAACTAATAAGCTCTGAGAAGACACCCCGTGTCCTTGACTGTTGGGGTACAAAGGGGAGGAACCAGCCCACATGCCAGCCACAGAGGCCGCACAGCTGGGCTGGTGGATTTCCTGTTGTTTCTGCGTCACCCCCAATGTTTTACTTGGTTTCGTTCTATAGTCAGTGTTAGCTCTGATCAAACTTTGCTCCATTAAACAGCAAAACATTGTTGTAGATAGCCAAGCAAGAAGTAAACTACAAAATGCACTGGTGATCTTAGAAGTACCCAGACATGCACGCAGGCATGCACACACACACAGTTTTAAGGTATGAATTTGGGATTTTACTCCAATGCAAAAGGAACCGGTAATTTGTGTATGCGCTGTGAGCTACTTCTTGTGATTTTTTAGTTTCATACGAACCAAAAAAATCAAATCAACGATGGATTAATTGAGCGTTGAGCTATTACATTATATGATTCTTCTTTGGAAGAGGAGGCTCTCTTGTGTCCCCAAATCACACCTATGTGCTTCCCACATCTGGTTAGTAATAGTACTGTGAATGGATTGTGTTTTTGACCTCCATGGAATCCATTTTGTCCTGGGCCAACATTGCCTTGTTAATACTTTGGCGACCTATCCAGTAATCCCTGAAAAAACCTACACTCTGCTGATGAGGAACAACAATTCCGAAACACCGGTGTACAGAGTTGGTGCTGCAACATTGCCTGTTACACGTCCAGAGCTACGAAAGGCGCACACGCCTAAAGACTGCATTTATCATGATGCTCGAGGGTTACACCCGCTGGTGAGGTCAGAAGTGTGCGACCCATAGACTTTTCACTTTATATGGTTCCCTTGAACCTTGGAGCTGACGAGCTCCGACACCGCATCTTCGTGCCATGAGGGGTACCAAACCTGTTAATACTTTGGCGACCTATCCAGTAATCCCTGAAAAAACCTACACTCTGCTGATGGGGAACAACAATTCCGAAACACTGGTGTACAGAGTTGGTGCTGCAACTTTGCCTGTTACACATCCAGAGCTATGAAAGGCGCACACGCCTAAAGACTGCATTTACCATGGTGCTCGAGGGTTACACCCGCTGGTGAGGTCAGAAGTGTGCGACCCATAGACTTTTCACTTTATATGGTTCCCTTGAACCTTGGAGCTGACGAGCTCGGACACCGCATCTTCGCACCATGAGGGGTACCAAACCTGTTAATACTTTGGCGACCTATCCAGTAATCCCTGAAAAAACCTACACTCTGCTGATGAGGAACAACAATTCCGAAACACCGGTGTACAGAGTTGGTGCTGCAACTTTGCCTGTACACGTCCAGAGCTACGAAAGGCGCACATGCCTAAAGACTGCATTTACCATGATGCTCGATGGTTACACCCGCTGGTGAGGTCAGAAGTGTGCGACCCATAGACTTTTCACTTTATATGGTTCCCTTGAACCTTGGAGCTGACGAGCTCGGACACCGCATCTTCGTGCCACGAGGGGTACCAAACCTGTTAATACTTTGGCGACCTATCCAGTAATCCCTGAAAAAACCTACACTCTGCTGATGAGGAACAACAATTCCGAAACATCGGTGTACAGAGTTGGTGCTGCAACTTTGCCTGTTACACGTCCAGAGCTACGAAAGGCGCACACGCCTAAAGACTGCATTTACCATGATGCTCGAGGGTTACACCCGCTGGTGAGGTCAGAAGTGTGCGACCCATAGACTTTTCACTTTATATGGTTCCCTTGAACCTTGGAGCTGACGAGCTCGGACACCGCATCTTCGCTCCACGAGGGGTACCAAACCTGTTAATACTTTGGCGACCTATCCAGTAATCCCTGAAAAAACCCACACTCTGCTGATGAGGAACAACAATTCTGAAACACCGGTGTACAGAGTTGGTGCTGCAACTTTGCCTGTTACACGTCCAGAGCTACGAATGGCGCACACGCCTAAAGACTGCATTTATCATGATCCTCGAGGGTTACACCCGCTGGTGAGGTCAGAAGTGTGCGACCCATAGACTTTTCACTTTATATGGTTCCCTTGAACCTTGGAGCTGACGAGCTCCGACACCGCATCTTCGTGCCATGAGGGGTACCAAACCTGTTAATACTTTGGCGACCTATCCAGTAATCCCTGAAAAAACCTACACTCTGCTGATGGGGAACAACAATTCCGAAACACTGGTGTACAGAGTTGGTGCTGCAACTTTGCCTGTTACACATCCAGAGCTATGAAAGGCGCACACGCCTAAAGACTGCATTTACCATGGTGCTCGAGGGTTACACCCGCTGGTGAGGTCAGAAGTGTGCGACCCATAGACTTTTCACTTTATATGGTTCCCTTGAACCTTGGAGCTGACGAGCTCGGACACCGCATCTTCGCACCATGAGGGGTACCAAACCTGTTAATACTTTGGCGACCTATCCAGTAATCCCTGAAAAAACCTACACTCTGCTGATGAGGAACAACAATTACGAAACACCGGTGTACAGAGTTGGTGCTGCAACTTTGCCTGTACACGTCCAGAGCTACGAAAGGCGCACATGCCTAAAGACTGCATTTACCATGATGCTCGATGGTTACACCCGCTGGTGAGGTCAGAAGTGTGCGAGGGGTACCAAACCTGTTAATACTTTGGCGACCTATCCAGTAATCCCTGAAAAAACCCACACTCTGCTGATGAGGAACAACAATTCTGAAACACCGGTGTACAGAGTTGGTGCTGCAACTTTGCCTGTTACACGTCCAGAGCTACGAATGGCGCACACGCCTAAAGACTGCATTTATCATGATCCTCGAGGGTTACACCCGCTGGTGAGGTCAGAAGTGTGCGACCCATAGACTTTTCACTTTATATGGTTCCCTTGAACCTTGGAGCTGACGAGCTCCGACACCGCATCTTCGTGCCATGAGGGGTACCAAACCTGTTAATACTTTGGCGACCTATCCAGTAATCCCTGAAAAAACCTACACTCTGCTGATGGGGAACAACAATTCCGAAACACTGGTGTACAGAGTTGGTGCTGCAACTTTGCCTGTTACACATCCAGAGCTATGAAAGGCGCACACGCCTAAAGACTGCATTTACCATGGTGCTCGAGGGTTACACCCGCTGGTGAGGTCAGAAGTGTGCGACCCATAGACTTTTCACTTTATATGGTTCCCTTGAACCTTGGAGCTGACGAGCTCGGACACCGCATCTTCGCACCATGAGGGGTACCAAACCTGTTAATACTTTGGCGACCTATCCAGTAATCCCTGAAAAAACCTACACTCTGCTGATGAGGAACAACAATTCCGAAACACCGGTGTACAGAGTTGGTGCTGCAACTTTGCCTGTACACGTCCAGAGCTACGAAAGGCGCACATGCCTAAAGACTGCATTTACCATGATGCTCGATGGTTACACCCGCTGGTGAGGTCAGAAGTGTGCGACCCATAGACTTTTCACTTTATATGGTTCCCTTGAACCTTGGAGCTGACGAGCTCGGACACCGCATCTTCGTGCCACGAGGGGTACCAAACCTGTTAATACTTTGGCGACCTATCCAGTAATCCCTGAAAAAACCTACACTCTGCTGATGAGGAACAACAATTCCGAAACATCGGTGTACAGAGTTGGTGCTGCAACTTTGCCTGTTACACGTCCAGAGCTACGAAAGGCGCACACGCCTAAAGACTGCATTTACCATGATGCTCGAGGGTTACACCCGCTGGTGAGGTCAGAAGTGTGCGACCCATAGACTTTTCACTTTATATGGTTCCCTTGAACCTTGGAGCTGACGAGCTCGGACACCGCATCTTCGCTCCACGAGGGGTACCAAACCTGTTAATACTTTGGCGACCTATCCAGTAATCCCTGAAAAAACCCACACTCTGCTGATGAGGAACAACAATTCTGAAACACCGGTGTACAGAGTTGGTGCTGCAACTTTGCCTGTTACACGTCCAGAGCTACGAATGGCGCACACGCCTAAAGACTGCATTTATCATGATCCTCGAGGGTTACACCCGCTGGTGAGGTCAGAAGTGTGCGACCCATAGACTTTTAACTTTATATGGTTCCCTTCAACCTTGGAGCTGACGAGCTCGGACATCGCATCTTCGCGCCACGAGGGGTACCAAACCTGTTAATACTTTGGCGACCTATCCAGTAATCCCTGAAAAACCTACACTCTGCTGACGAGGAACAACAATTCCAAAACACCGATGTACAGAGTTGGTGCTGCAACTTTGCCTGTTACACGTCCAGAGCTACGAAAGGTGCACACGCCTAAAGACTGCATTTACCATGATGCTCGAGGGTTACACCCGCTGGTGAGGTCAGAAGTGTGCGACCCATAGACTTTTCACTTTATATGGTTCCCTTGAACCTTGGAGCTGACGAGCTCGGACACCGCATCTTCGCGCCACGAGGGGTTCCAAACCTGTTAATACTTTGGCGACCTATCCAGTAATCCCTGAAAAAACCTACACTCTGCTGATGAGGAACAACAATTCCGAAACACCAGTGTGCAGAGTTGGTGCTGCAACTTTGCCTGTTACACGTCCAGAGCTACGAGAGGCGCACACGCCTAAAGACTGCATTTACCATGATGCTCGAGGATTACACCCGCTGGTGAGGTCAGAAGTGTGCGACCCATAGACTTTTCAACATTGCCTTGACGTTGTTATCTTTACTTATGGGGCACCTGTGGCTATTTGGACTGCACCTTGGAGTGGCGGCTTTAAAAGCAGAGTGGTGAGTGGTAAGAAGGGTTGAAGGGGGTGCTCCCTGCATCAGTTAGCGCCTGCCGATGGTACATTCATCCATCAACTGGTGCCACTGACAGCCCTCACGCTCTCAGCTGTGAGAGAGCGGGCACATGTACATGCTGGGCTTGGTATCTGCTAATGCTGGCCCCCAGGGGAAGTAGGGTCTACAGACCAGTCTTCCCCTTGTGGTGTTCGTGAATAGCATGGAAGGACTAGGTGTAGAGGGCTCAAGGGGTTGGGCTAGGGTTGGGGTTTAGGCTGAGAGTGTTAGCAATTTGGACCACCCACCCACCCTGCAAGTTTCAGGAGTGGGGACTGGGGTTTCTTTCGTCCTTTTTATGCTGTGCCAGTTTAGGACAGGTTACTAGGCGGTGTTAACAGTATTTTGGAGGGGTCGGGAGTCTATGATGGGCATACTCACCCCTTCAGGGAGGGGGATACAGGTGCATGAGGGGGGTGCGGGATGTATGAGTGCGACGGCTGGAGATGATGGAGAGGAGGTTGAAAGATAAGTGAGGAAGTGAATGGAATGAGGGAGGAGGTCGCAGAGTGAAATGGAAAGAGAGTAACAGGAGTGGGAAATGGATGGTGGATGAAAGGTTTGAGGTGTGGGATTGTTTATAAGGGTTATAAGTTTAAAGATGTTTTTTGGTTAAAGTATTTGTGTTGTCAACCTAGTCCCAATAAATGGCCTTTTACATTAGCATACAGCGTGGAGTGTATTTATTGCACGACAGCCTCGTGCAACACAGATGCCTGGGCCAAAAATCATATTTAAATCCCCTCACGTGCTACTTTATGGATCCCTATGCATCTTATTGTAAAACGAGGTGAGCTGGCCGGGAATGTGTTGAGATTTTCTGAAATATGATGTTCGAAAAAACTGCCATGCTTCAGACGTAGAAATATGCCATGTGCAATGACACTTGCGCATGTACTTGAGGTATTACTCTGTAGGTACTGGGGTACGTGTCCTTGCCTCAAGCATGGATGTACGCTGCGGATTTACAGCAGTTTTGAAAATCTTATGGTTGCACGCTGAAAGTGATGCATACACCCCACACACATTGGGATAGAAATAATATACAATTAATTATGCTATTTGTCAGAGGGCGTGTTTTTAATCTAGAAATTGTACTATTTTGTATTCATCCCCCGGAAACACTAAACAAGCCGGTGCATTCTCACATTTTGTGCAACACTTATGCCTGTTATTTTATGTTATGTTAAAGTTATTTTTAAAGCGCACTTACACCAGACGGTTTCATGCTCGTTTGTGTGTAAACTGGACGTAAAGATGCGTGCCAGAAATAACATTGTGCTTTTCCAACTAGCGCTTCTGTGGTTTGAAATAGCTGTAAATAACGCATGTTGCTGTTATGCAGGGCACAAGTCCTAAAAAAAGAAGTGGGGGGACGCTGACGTCACAACAGGAAGTGACATCACGAAAGGTGGCTTGCATCATCAGACTCATTGCCTCCCCTCGCTCACGCCTTAGATGCAATTGCATCAAAGAAGCCAGCACGTGGGCAGCATTCTGAATGAGCTCCGATCTCGCTTCAGAGAGGCCAAAGAGTGAATGTGTGGCTCCATTTGCTCCAGTTATCGAGCTCCTGGTAAAGTAAGTGGGGGGGACGCCGTCCACCCGCGTGGTACCCCGACTCCAGCCCTGCTGTTATGGTCCTCAGTTTCCTAACCTTGAAGGAGGGAAGGTTGTATGTCTTGGCGGGATTTGAATCTGTGAGTTTCAGAACACCGCAGTTGGTAGCGGACAACGTTCTACTCGCTGAGCTACACTCCCCGTAGGTAGGTACATGCCTGTAAATTGATTACGTAGAAATACACCAATATGAGAGTAGAAGCTCATTTGCATAGCACTATCTCAGGCACTCTGCAAGGTACACGTTCTTCTTAGATGTAAATCGAAAAGAGAAAAATGTGTAAGCGCATCCTACTGACCAGCAACGCATAGTGAATAGCGCAGACCAGGTATGCTGACCATAAGGCCTTGCCAAGGTGTCAGTCGCGCTTACTCCTAGAAAAAAAAGCTTTGTGAATCTGCATCTGAGGTTTCTGTTCTTTAGGCGCTGATAGATGGTTCATTGTGAATGTACATTAATCTCGCAGGGATGCCTAGGGCTTTCATCCTGCTTCACAGACAAAATGAGAGACATTCAGCTGTCCAGTACGAAAGTGTTTTTTACAGCTCACTGGAGATAGTGCTGTCAATTTAGTGTCAAAATACATTTTTTGTTGTTTTATGCTGGCAAATGAGACCACATTTACCAGAATGCACGTTATTATCCAACAAACTGAAGGACCAATATGCTTCACTTAATATGCATTCATGATCTAAACGGAAAGTCCTATAATGAAAAATAATGGCCAGTCAGTGAGTTGGCAAGCTCAGAAGGCCGCAGCAAGATCATGTTCATAACAGAGAGATAATCCGATTCTTTCTGAAAGCGTTACCTGATGGTGTGTTAGAAACCCCCGTCCACGGCCACTAGAGGCGCTGCTCCTCCATCTCAAGTGAATGGTCGCGAGAAGCTGAGACGGCACCGGCGCTTCCTAAACGTGTATCAAAGCTAGAGCGCAAGACCCTCTGCAGGCGCTGCAGAGAATGGAGCATCAGCCGAGGCAGTGCACAGCCTTAGAGCCTGCCTCAGAGCCACATGCACGCATTTACTGTGTTAAAAGGACCTTCTGGTTGGGAGGCATTCCAGGTCGTTCGAGGTGTTATGTAGTCGAATATCTATAAGCCACAATTCTAAATATTATCTGTCGTAGTCAGGGCCGGACTGGGATCCAGAACCTTCGCGTTTCACTGCGCTAAGAAGATATCGTAAAATCACCCACTATTGTAAAAGACAGCCTCTCCAAAAAACATGCCAGGCAGCCCCAGAGAACACCACGGGAACCTTTCATGTCTTGTTTTAAATCTCCCCCCTCAACCCAACCCTATCCTGTGGTAAACAAACACAAGGGCGGAAGCTGCGACATTCCCATGAGGACATCTGCAGCTCCTCGCAGCCCCTTGTCAGGTGGGAGTAGCCCACCCAGGCCTCATCTTTTCTTCTCCACAGTTTGGTGCTGGTAGTACTGTTCTTGCAGAGAAAAGACCAGAGTCAACTTGACACTTGTGGCACCTTCCATTTGAGTTACACAGAACCATCTCTTTCTGGCAAACAGTTTTTAAACCTAACCTATTGGAGGTGTCAATAGTTCAGTATGACGTTATGACACCATCATTTCTTACGTAGTATGTAATGACGCAACGTAATCGCGCCCCCTGGGCAGAGGCCTAGTCCACGGTTGCGATGAAACCATGGATGGGACTCTGCAACCGTATGCAGAGTGGCGATGCTGACAGCAAGGCCTCATTTTAGCTTCTTGGCACCATTGTACAGTGTTGCTAGATATTCACAGCATTGTATTGTATTGTAATAGCAGGATGTGACAAGGCTCTGGCTGTTCCCTCCGCGGAGCCCCAAGCTTTTTCTTCGCTGTGAACATTAGCTCTCTTTTGCCTTTTGAATTTAGCCAAACCGATCCCTTTCAATACATGCAAACTCCCGTGGGGCTGAAGGTGTCGGCCCTTTAGTCAACGGTCTCAAACTCCTCCCCGAGGTGTTTGAGATGCGCTCACATTTCCCGATGCAGCAGCGCAGCACAAACACGGCCTCCCCTGAGAACCGACCAGCCGCCATTACCCGCATCTCCATGTCAATAGGCGGTAATGGGCGCACAGAGGGAGGCCCTACAAACGCAAAACGCGTATTTCACAAACAGATGTTATAAGCGCCTAGCAAAGCGTGGTGTGAGACGAATACTTGTAGCCTTTTCGGTGTTTACTTAGAGTGGATATCCGTCTTTGCACCCTTTAATTTCACTTGATTTCTGTGCATTAACGGATCAATGGAGGCAAACAGTTTTTGCAAAGGACAATGCAAGCATGGGCACGAGTCCCACACAAAGATACATGTCACATCTGGTGGGAATTCCAATCGACTAGTAAGTTACTTTCTGATTCAGTTAGTTGCTAACATAAAGAGTTTTGGGACATTTAATCACCTGCCGTGGAGAGTATTCCAGCTGCTCCTAGTTGTATATTGGAACTGGCTATTTGAGTGCAAATGTATGTTTTTTAAAATTTTAGTTTGGCAGCTTTATATGCTTGTGAGATATTAACTGAAGGTTACAGTTAGGTGTTCAAATAAGGTATACACCAATATTTAAAAACTCCACAAGCCCTCTGAAATTAACACAATATAGTTAATTGAGTTAACTGTGACTTGTGCCCTGCCATGCACTACTTATGACCCTATGGAAGTGAAACCGATTATTCGATCTGTACCCCAATAATCATGACACCCCAAATCCACAGTTTAATTCAGGAGGTTGCATCTGGGTTGATCTTGCGTAAAAAGGCACACCACTCAAGCATATCTTGCAGGGGGCCCGTCACATTTTGTTACACCACTGCCTGGCCTGCGGGTAGGCACTGCACCCAACCCCCCATGGGTGACCAAGACCACTTTGCTGGCTACCCTCCATTGTTTTGCAGTGCCCCATGGTCCTACTCTTTTTTTTCCTGCGGGGCTGCAGTACAGCAGAACTACTACGAAATTACACAGGAGCCACACTGAGCCCCACAATAGTACTTCGGAACCTTAAAAAACTCCTTTTAATTTGACCTCAGGGAGTGTCTCTCTGGGCCCCACCCCCATGAGGACCATGGGATAGTGTTACTCTTACCTTGCCCCTTTATTCCTTATTTTTGTGTTCTACAATACAGAAACCGAGTCGCCGATTCATTAAATAGCCGCTGCAACTTTCTTTAAAGGTTGCAGCCAGCCAATCAGACCACATGTTTTGAGCTTGCGGTACAGTTATACTCTGCAGTACTTCCTTGGTGGTTTTGAGTTGCTATACATGCATACATTTTCAACCTTAATGTCTCAAAAACTACTGAATGATTTACATAAACCACAAAAAGCACAAGGGAGATATTTTAAAAGTAGTCACGCAAAAGGAGACTAGGGAATACCAGACGTCTCGAGCGAAACGTTATGTGACAGGTGAACAAGCCGGCAGAGCACTAGCGTTGCGCATAAGGCAAGATTCCAATAAAAACAATATCCAGAAGATTGAAGAGAATGGTATAGAATATTTGGATCCAAGAGAGATAATGGGTGTTTTCCAAAGATTTTACCAAAAACTATATGATCAGGAGGATAGGTGGGTACCATCTAGACAAGATTTCGGAACTGCATGTCCGACGTTAGACGATAAGGATAGAGAGCAGCTGGAAAAAGACATATCCCTAGAGGAGATTAGGATAGCCTTACAAGATCTTGCAGCAGGCAAAGCTGCAGGTCCAGATGGGATACCTTTAGAGGTCTATAAAATTCTTGGGGAGGAAATTTTGCCTGTACTTTTAGACGTTTTTAACGGAATAATATGCTCAGGGAAGATCCCAGACTCATGGAAACAGACGAACATTGTGGTTTTTCATAAAAAAGGTAAACCAGAGGTAAATCCAGGCTCGTATCGGCCAATATCATTGATAAAGGGGCTGGTGATGGACGGAGCATCTGAATCAATCAAAACACTCACACCCAGTCAAAAGGTCTGGGATTAATCCATCAACGTTCTTTAGCCCACTCTGCCACCCCAGTTCAGACCGGTCCTCGGAAGCTAGTTTCCGGTCCAGGGAAGACATGGCTTGGCAGTTCGGGCTGGACTGTTCCCATGAGGCACAGGGTCAGACTGATTTGCATATAGCCATGTCTGAACTGGGGTGGCAGAGTGGGCTAAAGAACGGTGATGGATTAATCCCAGATCTTTTGACTGGGTGTGAGTGTTTGATTGATTCAGATGCTCCGTCCATCACCACCCCCTTTTGTACCGCTTTTGGCCGCCATAAGTGTGGCAGGGTATGCTCAGCCGTGAGTCCCTTGCTCACTTTGCCAATGGATTCAAGCAAGCCGGGCTAAAGACGGCTGGAATGCCAGAAACCGGTCCTCGGAAGTTTGTTTCCGGGCAGGGAAGACATGGCTTGGCAGTTCGGTCTGGACTGTTCCCATGAGGCACAGGGTCAGACTGATTTGCATATAGCCATGTCTGAACTGGGGTGGCAGAGTGGGCTAAAGAACGGTGATGGATTAATCCCTGATCTTTTGACTGGGTGTGAGTGTTTGATGATTCAGATGCTCCGTCCATCACCACCCCCTTTTGTACCAGTTATGTATAACTGGCAAATGTCCCTATTTTTAGATGGTTGTGTTTTTTCCATGAATTTCTAAAGTTTTTTTAATATAAGGTAACATTTTACTACGTTCCTCACTTTTAACTATATCTTACCCTTTCTATTTTTTTGTAGATTTCATTTTTTTAATGTAACATAATATTGTAGATTTTGTACCTTAATTTCTCAAACATGAATGAACAGATTTACACCAAATCACAAAAAGCACACTTTCTGGATAAAGATCTAGCTTTATGCCAAGTTTGGTGGAATCTGTTCATCCATTTTGTCTGTATCATAATTTAAATTTTCCTATGGAAAATGCTTGGGGGAAGAAAGTGATTTGGAACCCCACTTTTTCTTAGCACCCGCTTGATAGATCATCACAAAACTTCCCGGAAAGGAGCTGGAGTGGGTGAACTTCTTCTTGTAAGTTTTGTGAAAAATTCATCAGATACCTCTAAAGTCATTAGCAAAACAACAAACACTCTTTCTGTGGTAGCTCGGACTCATGTATAACCACACAGTGGCAACTGCACATTCCCCAGTGTGGGAATAGTAAATCTGATCCCCCCATAAGTCCAACATTTTCCCCAATGTGATTACATTTGAAGTGGGAATAGTAAATTAGACTCCCCCAAAGTTCAACAAATTCTACAATGCGTTAAAGTTTGGAGAAGGCATAGTAATTTTGAACCCTCTTGAAGTCCAACAATTTCGCCAATTTGGTTACATTTGAAGTGGGAATTGTAACTTTGAACCTCCTCAAAGCCAGTGTTAGAAGTGGGCGGGATCGGAAGGGCACGGCGTGCCCCTAATTTTAAAAATTATTCCAGTCCGTTCCCCTACTTCTTTGTTTTTAAAAAGCGTACCGGGACTGCAGGAATAGCCCCACTTCTGCAAATAATTCTTTTTTTTTTCACACAGCCGAACGTTTAAAATTACAAAGTTATCTTTCAGCCTGTGTGGTGCACATCGAGGAAGGCCTCTTCAGTGCCCATGACCTCCTCCCCCTTCCCACTGTATCTAGGGGCCCGCAAAGCAACATTTATTTATTATTTATTTGTTAAGCTTATAATGCGCGCAGCTACCCAACAAGGGTTTCCCGGCGCCATGACGTAGCACAGTGGTAAGGCATGGGACATGGCAGGAGCTGTTATTGATCAAACAACCAGGTTTTGATGTTTTTACGGAACCTCGAGTAGTTTACCTCCTTGCGTATATGGGGGGGGGGGGGTAGCTCATTCCAGAGAGATGGACCTTATTGTGAGAATGATCTGCCTCCCATTCTTGATAGTTTGAACCTAGGCACGCAAAAATTGGCTGCGGATTGTGACCGTAGGCTACGCCTAGGTGTGTAAGGTTAGACTAAAGCTTGAAGATATTTAGGTGCTTTGCCCGCTTTAATCCTGAACATATAGCTCAGGGCTTTGAACTTGATACGGTTCTCCACCCTGAGCCAATGTAGGTCTCGCAGATGAGCCGAGATGCTGGCGGTTTTTGGGATTTTACACAGCAGCCTAGCAGCTGAGTTCTGGATTAGTTGCAGTCTCCGCACTACGGCTTTATTTGAACCCAGGTACAGGATGTTACCGTAGTCGAGCCGGGATGTGATAAGGGCATTGACTACGGTTTTTTGGGTGGAAATGGGCAGCATCCAGAGAATTTTTCTAAGCCATTTCAAGATGGTAAAACATAAGGCTGCCACCTTGCCGGATTGCTGTTTCATGGAGAGAGTACTGTCCATGATGACCCCTAGGTTGCGAACCTGGGTGGTGGGTACCGGGAGATTTCCCATTTGGGTAGGCCAGTGGAAAGAATTCCACAGGTCTTTCTGTTTTCCCAATATGAGGACCTCCGTCTTGTCTCCATTTAGTTTCAACTGGTTACAGTCGAATATGTCACTGAGACCTTGTTTGAGATAATAAGGAGATAGTGGGCTGGGTTCCGAGAGAGAAAAGATGATTTCTGAGTCATCTGCGTAGGTCATTATAAGGTAAGTCCTACTTTGTCAGCCAGGTCAGCCAGAGGCTTGACATACAGATTAAAAAATAGTGGGCTCTGAATTGAGCCCTGGGGGACTCAGTGCGGTGCACTGAAAATTCCTGAGCAAGCTGAGGCTGATATAATTTGGAACGTCCTGCGTTCCAAGAAAGAACTAATCCACTTTAGTGCTTCACCGCGGATCCCAATGTTTTCCAATGTGGTTAACAGCCTTTCGTGTGATATGGTGTCAAAGGCTGCACTCAGGTCTAATAAAATGAGGGCTACCGTTTGACCATCATCAAGGAGTTTCTGAATTTTTTTCGGTTACTCCCAACAATGCTGTTTCCGTGGAAAAGCCGGCTCGAAAACCTGATTGTGATGGGTGAAGGAGATTGTTCTCTACCGAAAAATGAGTTAGGACCGAGTGGACATGTCTTTCCAATATTTTTGAGAAAACAGGGAGAAGCGATATAGGTCTATAATTGGACAGTGTTTCAGGATCCGCTGTTGTTTTTTTTAGTAGAGGGTTTATCATTGCATGTTTCCGCAGCGTAGGAACCGTAGAAAGTACAAAGGAGGAATTTAAAGTGTCTAGTATTATCTCCAAAAAAGGAGCGTCCAGTTCATTTAGTACATTAATAGGGATTGGGTCACTAGGAGATCCTGATTTAATGGTCTTAAGGATGGTTTTCAGTTTATCTGTTGTAATGGGCGGCCAATATTCCAGAGTCGCCTTGGCAATAGGGATGCTGTCTGACTCAACTTGGGTGGGGCTGTCAGTCTTATTACTTTTTATTTCGGTGATTAAATTGTAAATTTTATCAGTAAAAAACTGTGCGAGATCCTGACATTGTTTCTCATTTAGAGGTCGGGCAGTTGCTGTAGTCTGCGCACTGGCCAGTTCCTTGACCATGTTGAACAAAGTTTTTGATCAGTTTGTCGCTTCCATAATGGTATTTGACACATACAGGGCTTTAGCTTTCATGCAAGCAGCATGATATTTGTTCCTTGCATTCTTGTAAGTCGCTTTTTTGTCCGGTGCATAGTCTTTCCGCCATAGTCTCTCCAATGATTTACATTTAGTTTTCTCAACTTTCAATGAATCATTGTACCAAGGGGCTGGGGGACGGTGGCTTTTTCCTTTTATATGGGGGGTGGGTAGGCATACATCGGCTGCATCGCCAAGCCACTCATGAGTTGCTTTTGCTATACTTTCCATTGAAAGGGCCATCAGTCTTAGGATAGCGCGAAAGCAGCTACCTCTGATGGCCCTGCTGCTGCCGTGATTCACACCTCATTTAGCGAGGAGGCTACTTGCCTGCACCCACTGCGACCAATACAATGGTCACATCAGGATACTTTGGTGTCCCCACCCTTGACCTCCCCTGCTTTTTATTTTCGGGCTCATGCAGACTGAGGGACGCCACCTGGAAAAGAAGACAAACATTTGCAATGCAATAAGTCTCGCATTTCCGATACTTAGAGATATTGGCGTTGTTAATAATGTTTTTAATTTGGAGTTTTTGTTTGCAGTGGAGTGCTTATTCTGCCGGTTTTTGTTGTGTAGGTTTTCTACTTGTTAAAACGTGTCAGAATGAGTGGAGTATAATTTTATTTATTAACTGTATTATAACAGTGCTAGCCTGTGTGCTCTGACGGATGCAAAGGTATTTGTTAGCGATTTAACCTGCATTTTTATGAGCGATGTGGAAGGGAGGGCGAACAACGTTATGAGCATTGTTTATTAAAATAAGTTTTTTTTTGTTCTTGATGTTAATATGACGTCAGGACCTCTCTTCACTCCCTTGTGAACACAAAATAATGTGTTGACTAGAACGGGAAGCAACTGAGTGTGGGTTTTAAGAAACTAATTCTTAGCAAAACCTCACCTGTGAATCCTAATGAAAAGTAAACTTCACTAATTATTAATATTTGGAATATAATGAGCAGAAACAGGTCCAAAAAGGTTTATGTAGATAACAATGTAAAACTAAGCAGGTGAGTCATACAAATGAAAATACTGCTGGACTATTACATATTTCCTGGAAGATTGATTAAAAAGCACACTATTGAGCTAGGCAGCACAAACACTAGTTATTACATTAAAAAGGTAAGCAATAAGGAACAACATGGGCACACAGCTATTTTACTGATCAGAAGTGCACCGAGTAGCGGAATATAGTATTGTTATAAGAGTACAATACGTGCAGGAACAATAAGCAGCTTGAACACAAATAGTAGCGTGAGATGGGTGAAGGACCCCAACCCCGCAGTGACACAGATACAGTGTGATCTTCTTGTGATTGGTATAATTTTACGTGAGGGTATCCATGATTTTATAAATTACAATTAGTAACGTAGTTTTGTACTCAAAACTAAAACAATTACCATTTTTAAAAGTCTATTGCAATTAAAAATCAGACGTAAATCTCACACATCACAAAAGGCACAGATATATGTTGTTTCAATATAACTTCATCACATTTATGTGGAATTTATTAACAACTTAAGAGTTACCGCTGAAATATCATCAGCACAGGCCTGATTCACCCTAAACCCTAGGAAAGATTCCACTTGAGCAAATAAAACTCTCTTAATTTTGTCATCATTTTGCAAGCCAGAAACCATACTTGAACGTACAGATAATTGCGAAATAGCTGGTATCACCGGGTCATAAATATGTCTAATTTGTTAACTTTTCCATAAAAGGGTATACAATGCTAGTGGCCTTAATCCAATATAAGGGAGTAGCAGAGGCCAAGGTCCTTGATCAACGGGGTCTGGATCATGCAGTGTAACACACATGTTGAGATGTATCAAAGCTTCCCCTCAACATTGCAAAGCCCACTCAATGTATGCGAAAATACTGAGCCTAGCTATAAGGAAAATGTGTACTAACTAAGGTCCAAGGCTGGTTTTGAACGCTCTTAGGGGACAAAGATGATACCAAAGGGGATGATGGACAGAGTGTTTGAGCAAATCAAACTCTCACCCCCAGTCAACTGATCTGGGTTGAATGCATCATCATTCTTTAGATCACTCCACCACCCCAGTTTAGACATGGCCATATGCAAATCAATCTGACCCTGTGCCTCATGGGAACAGTCCAGCCCAAACTGCCAAGCCATGTCTTTACTGGACCGGAAACAAGCATCCTGGGACCGGTTTCTGGCTAATCAGCCGTCATCAGCCAGGCTAGCTTGAATCCAGTGGCAAAGTGAGCAAGGGACCCATGTCTGGGCATACCCTGCCAACTTAGGTCGAACACAGCGATACCAAAGGGAATCAAGCTATCCTGGCTGAAGAGGGTTGAAACCCCGAAACCGGTTGTAAGGATGCTTGTTTCCAGGCCAGGGAGGACCTGGTCTGGCAGTTCGGGCTGGACTCTTCCCATTGGGCGCAGGGTCAAGACTGATTTGCATATGGCTGGGTCCAAACTGGAATGGCATGGTGTGCAAAAAAAACTATGGATTTAGGCCCATATCTCTGTACTCGGGTGAATGTATGACATTGTTCTGCATTCTGTCTATCAATAGTTCTTTTTGCATTACTGGACAAAGATATCGGATGCCATACCTCACCTGTAATCAGTCACGCAAGTGTGCTTTTTTATACACATAAATTAATCTCAACTCCTTAAGAAATGCAGCATTATGCAACAATGCACAGTTTTGCATACATATTTTTATCCCAATCTATTGCGGACGATGTGTAACAGAGTATTAAACAATGATAAAGAGCATAGGACTCTATGAAGTGCACACAGTTGCACGGTTCAACTGCAGATTTTTTTTGTTTCAAGCATCATAGTCAAACCCTCTATAGTTAAGTATTTGCAGACAATGAACCGTCTTTTGCTTTTTCGCTAATGATAAACAGATTACATTTCATAAACTCTATATAGTACTATATCCCAATCCACACAAGCATCTCAGGGGCGGATTCTGTGTAACCCTCCACTATCATAAAATAAGAACTGCTTGTTACATCAATAAGTAAACCTGAAGAGTTGTGTTAAAACATTTCTCCTCTATTTGTACATTTCTTTGGTGGTAGAATATGTAAATATTAGCATTTGTACATACAGCCCAGAGGCTGTCACTGACTCAATCCTACATTACACATATCCTCCCACTCAAATTTATTAGGCGGTGCTGCCCTGGCATAAATAGCTGGGGATCTTATAGTAGTTGTTATGACTAGACATGGATAGGTTGGGTGTCATTCAGTCTAGAAGCTCCGTGGTCGCAGATCTAATGCAGTCAATGCTTCTTCTCCAACAACGACCAATGCTTAGCTTAATGAGTCCACTGATCCCTTAACTGAAGAGACAGGCTACTTCAGAAATATCATCAGACTTGCCACCACAATTCCTTTGTTTGAACAGCACATTTTCTCTAACGACCTAATTGATGAACCTCTTTACAGCGATAAGGAGAAGCTCATATATACCCAAGCTGAAAAGAATTCAAAAATAGCTGTAAGGCGACCAATTCCCAGCACAATTCTAACCTTTCTAATGACCGAGTTGCAGGGGCTCGGTGCACTAGTCCTGCTGGTTTACCTGTAGGTGTCCCGACCGGCTGTATCTCTCTCCCTTCCACTGCTCAACAGGCTCATATGTTGATTGGCAGCCAGTCTTTCAGGCATTTCCGGTTTGAATCGAAACCCGAAGGCGCACACGCAACCCAAACAAGATGGATCACCGAGCTATCGAACATCTATTGCTGCAGAACTAACGTATCTTGAAGCTGGCGTGATAACGCAAGTTGCAGAATTTATATGCTGTGCGTGACGTACTGCAGGACAAACAGCTTAAGCACCCAGCGCATCCCATATTTTCATGATGGAGGTGAGAACTTTTTTAGGAAAGTGTAGCTCCTGGGTCAAAGCAAGCAGAAGAAGATCAAGTAGTATAGAGAGAAATAGAACACACCCATGCAAGACCGGCTTAGATTAATTGCCTATTCTGCAGGTTTATTACAGGCACGTACTTTCTCAATTTCTGATAGTGCACCACTCTACGTGCAGGGCTGAGACATCAACATTCACACCGAACCCTCCCCAGTCACGGGAAAAAAGATGGTGTCGGGCTGTCCAAATAGGCCATCCTTAGAGTGGACAAGGCGGTAACCCAAAAGCCCGATTGCCAATCATGCACCAGCGTTTAACATAAAAGCTGACGCTAGCAAATAAAAAAGAAGGGAGTGGCCTAAAGTTCCCTTCTCAAACCGTATTGATTCCAAAAGGCCCTCCCATGGCGAGAGCAGCACATTCAAGATGTTGTCGGGCTGTCCAAATGGGCTGTGCTTATAGTGGACAAGGCAGTAACCCAAAAGCCCGATTGCCAATCATGCAGCAGCGTTTAACATAAAAGCTGATGCAAGCCAATTAAAAAGAAGGGAGTGGCCTAAAGTCCCCTTCTCAAACTGGATTGATTCCAAAAGGCCCTCGCATGACGAGAGCAGCGCATTCAAGATGTTGTCGGGCTGTCCAAATGGGCTGTGCTTATAGTGGACAAGGCAGTAACCCAAAAGCCCGATTGCCAATCACGTGCCAGTGTTTAACATAAACGCTGACGCAAGCCAATTAAAAAGAAGGGCGTTGCCTAAAGTTCCCTTCTCAAACTGTATCGATTCCAAAAGGCCCTTGCATGGCGAGTGTAGCGCATGCGCACTGCTAATGCCAGGCAAGACCTAAAAAAGGCTTCAGTGAGGACTTTGTGACTTGCTGTAAATCTGCTCTCCACCCAGCCAGAACTGAAAAATAGGGGGACAGCGGATGCTGTAGAAGAGGCCCTCAGCTGACCCAGCCCCACCAGCCTCTCCTGGAAATTGTTCTCTGTGCCTGCCCAGAGGTCCCCGGACCCTCCTTTACAGCTCTGCTCTTTACTCTGTACCGGGGCGTGCAAGAGGAGCCAGGACTGCTTCTGAACTCCACAAACATCAAGTAAGTCGGGAAAATAAAATACCTAATGCATTTTTTTTAAATAACCGGAAAATGTCGAATGGCTTATCTGCTTTTTTTTTGTTCTTGTTTTTAATGTGCACCTTGTCTGTGTTTAGGGATGTGGTCTATTAAAACAAGCATTTGCAATGCAATAGGTCTCGCATTACTGAAAATTTGACCTATTGGCGTTGCAAATAATAATGCAACACCAAAAGCTCAAACTTTCAGTAATGTGAGGCCTATTGCATTGCAAATTGTTGCTTTTTTAGGCAAAAGGAGATTAAGTGATTTGCCCAGAATCAAAGGATGCTTGAGCCTCCGGACAGACCCGAACCTGGTTACGTTAAATAAGAAGACTAGGAAACAAATGGCTTATGATTCCACTTATAAGCGTATTTGTAATATTATGTGATTGGAAACATGTCCCACATTGTAAATGAATTAAATGTAAACAACTTATGTATTAAACCTCAAATAAACATGTTTATCGATTGTTTGAATTAAATAACGTTATAAGTTGTAACTGGTCAGTGAAATGCCAAACTTACAAAAAATTGGTATGTTTTGCTATTTCTAGCCACACCTCTGACTCCACCCACTGATCCAATCCTATGTTTATTCCCGCCCCCTGGTTCTCCGCCCACAGTTCCCCTACTTTCTTTTCCTCACTTCGACCACTGCCCAAAGCCCAACAGCTTCCCCAATTATGGTTAGGTTTGGATTGGTAATGATAAATCAGACTCCTCCAAAGTCCAATAATTTCTCCAATGTGATTTAAATTTGGAGTGGGAATAGTACATTTGACATCTCATCCAAAAGTCCTACACTTTCCCCAGTGTAGTTCAGTTTGGAGTAGAGATAGCAAATTTGAAACCTCCAAATTCCAACACTTTGCCCATTGTGATGAAGTTTGGAGTGGGAATAGTAAATATGAAATCCCCAAAGTACACTTTCCCATACATGGACACATGTGGAGTGGAAATAGTAACTCTGAACCCCCCCAAAGTCCTATACTTTCCCTAATGTGGTTAGGTGTGCAGTGGATATGACGTATGTGACTCAGCCAAAGTCCAACAATTTCAGCAATGTGGTAAAGTTTGGAGTTGGAATAGTAATTTTCAACCAAGTGTCCAACACTTTAGCCAATGTAGTTAAGTTTGGAGTGGAAGTAGAAATTGAGACCCTCCACAAAGTGTAACCCTATCTCCAATGTGGTTAAGTGTGTGTTGGGAATTCAGTAAATGTAATATCCATAAACTGTCAGCATTTGTAGCAGGTGCCTATCGCTGTACCGCACACTTGATGAAAGAGTTCCACAGAAGGAAATTACTTGTGAAGCATCTCTCTATCGTGTAGAAGAAACTGAACGAGCAATGACATTATCCACAGAACTACTCATACACCTACTTAGGCCCCCATAAATTGTCTCATACACACACATTCCCACCCAAACACAACCATTCACATACCCATTTACAGACTCATACAGGCACAGACACAACCACTCACTAATCCATAGAGCCACTCACACATCTACTCACTCATACAGCCACTTACAAAACCACTAACTCACCCATATAGCCATTCATGCAACTACTGACTCACTTATGTAACCACACACACACTGAGTCAGTCACCTATACAGCTACTCAGATACCTATCTCTCAACCATACAGTCACTCACATATGATGTGAGTGGCTGTGTGACTGTGTGTATATCCATGTGTGAGTAGCTGTCTGAGCGGCTCCATGGGTGTGTAAGTGGTACTATGGGTGAGTGAGTGGCTGTATTGTTGTGTGAATGGGTGTGTGAGTGACATATTGTGAGTGAGTGACTGTGTGTGTGGGTGTGTGTGTGTGTGGATGTGTCAGTGGTGTAAGGGTGAGTGGGTATGTGAGAGGCTGTATAGGTGAGCGATGGGGTGTGTGAGTGGCTCTATGAGTGAGTGGGTGCATAAGTGTTATCTGGGTGAGTGAGTGGGTGTGTGAGTGACTGTATGGGTGAGGGAGCAAATGTGTGAGTCGCTGTATGGGTTAGTGTGTTCTTGTGTTAGTGACTACATAGGTGAGTGAGTATATGTGTTAGTATATGTATGAGTAGGTAAGAGGGTGTGCGACTAACTGTATGGGTGAATGAGTGGCTATGTGAGTGACTGTATGGTTGAGTGAGTAGGTATCTGAGTAGCTGTATAGGTGACTGACTCAGTATGTGAGTGGTTGCATAAGTGAGTCAGTAGTTGCATGAATGGCTATATGGGTGAGTTAGTGGTTTTGTAAGTGGCTGTATGAGTGAGTAGATGTGTGAGTGGCTCTATGGATTAGTGAGTGGTTGTGTCTGTGCCTGTATGAGTCTGTAAATGGGTATGTGAATGGTTGTGTTTGGGTGGGAGTGTGTGTGTATGAGACATTTTATGGGGGCGTGAGTGGGTGTATGAGTAGTTCTGTGGATAATGTCATCAGTGATGCCACTTAAGATGTCATCATTGATATCACTGACCATGTCATCAGTGATGTAATATGTGAGGCCATAAGCAGTGCATTGCGGGGGTATACATTTTAGTTAGCTTAGGTAACTATAACTGCTGTATTTCTATGGTTTAGTATGAGTGAAATCGGAACCTAACTGTAACAACCCTATCATCTTTGTTCTTTCAATGAATTTCTGTGTTACATTTATTTATTTCCTAACTGTAACCTGTAAACTTTGATAATGGGTGTGTGAGTGGCTGTATAGGTCAGTGAGTGGGTGTCTGAGTGGCTATATGGGTCTGTGAGTGGGTGTATGAGTGGCTGTATGGGTCTGTGAGTGGAAATATGAGTGACTGTGTAAGTCAGTGAGTGGGTGTGTTAGTATCTGTGTTGGTTTGTGAGTGGGTGTGTGAGTGCCATGTAGGTCTGTGACTGGGTTTGTGAGTATCACTAGGGGTCAGTGAGTGTGTGTGTGAGTGGCTATGGGTCTGTCGGTGGGTTTGTGAGTCCCTGTTGTTTCTGTGAGTGGATGTGTGAGTGGCACAATGGATTTTGGGACTTTTGAAAACTTAGGGCATTTCAAAGGAATAACCTTGGACTCTGCTCTCATCAGGAGACAACAAGAAAAAAACCACTTGTCACAGTCACTACAGATCAGATTGCACTTCATTAGATCAATGATACATTCACATCTTTTAAGGATTTCAGATTGTTTTTCAACTTGAAATACGTGATGAAAAAATGTATATGGCAAACCTTCCAAGGATATTGTTTGTATTGCATTTCAGTATCTCACACATGCTCAGTGTCTAGATATTTCAGCAGGTGGAAATTTTATGCTGGCCAAATTGATTTGTTCTACGAAACGGTTTCTGTGCATAAATAATTGAAGACTTTAATATGAATTTTAAAGTAAAATTGAATTCCATTATGATCAATGTGATTTCTCTGACTTTCGCAAGAGAATTATGCCACATACTATGATTTTATGCAATTATGCAACAATTTTTAATTCACAGGATTTTATTTGCACTTGTTCTTTTTCTTACATGCTGTGCTCATAATATGAATGCTTGAATGAATATGAATTAGATTGTTTAGGGCTGGCAAGATGGCCGCTGACTGACTGCAGCGAGAGGTCGCAGTTCTCCCTCCCCCTATGCTCTAATCGTGTTGTAAGGTCTCTTTTCAAGTAAATTATCGGTTGGCTGCCTGGGCACAAGATTTCTATCTGCTGCGGTGGTTGCCTCAGATATCAGCCTCTTTGGCACATTACAACCCCGGTCGGCTCTCTTGTTGGCTACAGTGGCTGAGAGGCAAGTATAGCATGGCACCAAGGGGGCCCAAGCAGCAGAAGGACCTGAACGGCCAGAAAGATCAAAGGGAGAATGGAGGTGTCAAGGAAACTCCAAAGGACGCGGCAGCTCTAGCTCCTACCCAGTGTGGCATGACACAGCCGCGCTGAGTAATCACTAAAAACCCGATGAGCCGCGAGGTAATGGCGGCAGTGGATCCGCGTTGTCCAGCGGATAGTAAAGACCAGACCGGAGCCTGTCGAAAATCTGCAGTATCAAAAGGTGCGACGGATGGGGCTAAGTCTAAGCAACCCTAAGAATCTGTATATCGGCAGCCTACCTTGCAGGAGTCTTTTTTCACAAAGGCGGCAGAGATTGTCAAAACTGGTTCAGGAGCTGTGCGGCCTGCCGACGCTGGAAGTGTGGTTGCTGGGCAATGAGCGGAAACAATGTTGCAGGTACTTCCCAGCGAGATGCAAAACAAGCCGAGCGCTGTGCTTATGGGGCCATTAGTTAATGTTCAGGACACGCGGATCACGGAGGAAGGCAAGCCCGCTGTTGGGGACATGAGTTTGATCACGAAGGAGGTGGTGAACAAAGTTGATTGTTCTAAGCCCGAGATAGCTGGGGGAGTGGCCGGGGGGGGAGAGGCTCTACCAAGTGATAACATGAACAGCCTTGTAAAGAACCCCCTGGCAACCTCTTCTGCACCTGTTGATGTGGGGGCTACAAGACACGTGCACGGGCTAACTCAGGATAGGGGAAATCTAGGCTCACCAGACGGGTGTTAGTTTTTTCTCCCTTAATGATGATTCGGACTCCCTTTTATCCAGTAAAGGAAGTCTATCCAGTGGCTCTGACTCAGACTCAGCAGTGAGTTTGTCAGTACAGAAGGTGCCCTTGACTCATAGTGGCTTTCAGCAGAAGAAAAGGACTAAATCAAAATCTAAACCCCCCAGTCAGTCCATCAAATACTGGGGCCAACAGGAAACTTCTCTGGGACTATTCTGTCACATCGCAACTTTACCAGGAGGGTGAGGGTACTGATGCGCAGTTGGAGAGGAGCAACTCAAGCAGTCCACCTCAGGCCCTCTCACTAGATCTCCTTTACACTACCCTGAAGCAAATGCAGGGTGAAGCCAGGTCAGAGAGCCGGGGAGCTAAGCAGGCAGCAAAGAAGATACAGGGCTCCATGAGTAAAATGAACAAGTTATATGAAGACATGGCAGATAGGGTTGCCCATTGTTGCCCATTGTTAGACCTGGCATCATAGGTGTGAGTCTCCCTTTCCTTTTTGACGGATTGCCTCCTCTGTTTTGATATGTTTTTGCTGGTTTTATGCTTTGGGCTCTGTGCCACTGCTAATCAGTGCCACAATGCAAGTGATCCCTATGGTAAACTTATGTACTCATTGGTTATTCCATGATTGGGTTATTTGATTCATCTGTCAGCCCCTAGTAGAGTGCACCATGTGTGCCCAGGGCTTGTAAATCAAATGCTGCTGGTGGGCTTACAGCACTGGTTGTGCCACTCACAGAATCAGCTTGTAAAGTGTGTCTTAGGCCTGCCATTGCAAGGCCTGTGTGCAGTCTAGCACTGCCATATCGACTTGGCCAAGTGCATCCATTTGCCGGTCCCTAAACTTTCCCTTTGCTTCATATTAGACACCCCTATGGTAGGCCCAAGGGCAGGGTGCATTGTAAGTATAAGGTAGGACATGCTCTGATGTGTGTAGCATGTTCTAATAGTGAATTACAGCCATTTTCGTTTTTCACTATTGAAGGCTACCTGTTCTCATAGGCCAGAATGGGCAGTTAGATTATTACATTATTATCCTAACAGACTCAGGGAACATGGTAGAAATTCGAATTTAGTATGCGTGAACTCGGAATAATAAAATACATCTTTTAGTAAAGTTGGTTATAATCTTCTGTGTTTGAAAATACCACTTTTCAAACACAGCGTGTGCATGATTCAACTGCTACTAAGATGTACTTATACGCAGTATCAGAAGAAAAAGGACCGCAGTGATCTAAGTAAACAAAACCAAGTGGCTTATTAGATATGTACAACTGTGTCTGGGGCGGACGTGCAGCAGTTGAAGGTTTAATCTGCTGGCTAATGCCACATTGAAGGACATAATCATGAGTCTGTTTGTACAGTCCCCGCCACCAGAAACGTTGTTGTAACAGAGATACAGAAGCCGAAACGCCCACATGCGCAGACGCAACACCCTCATGGGCTGCTGTAATCAATGCTGACCTGCTGTCCGCGCTGGGAATCAATCTTTCACCAACGTCCGGTATTTTCACATTAGGAACTTTATCGAGGCTTAAGTGGTATGAATGCTTTGAAGGGAATCCCTTAGGATATTTACTTCCCTTCTCAGTTTCAGGTACAGCCGCCAAGATATCATCATCAATCTTACTCTTGGAACGTGTAACTGCCGCAACCAAATATGTAGATACTGCTGATTTTGCGGCCTCATCGGCCAACGAATTGCCAATAGCGTGAACTCCTACACGCTGATGACCAAGAGTGTGAATTACATATACTAGTGGCAACGGTTCTATAAGCTCAGCCACTCTGACCCAGATCATTTTATGTTTTATTGTGCTACCTTTGGAGTCACGAAAATCATTCTGAACTCAAAAAAACAGGTTTTTGTTGTAAGTCTGGTCACAGTAGTAAGAATCACTCACAATAAGAGTTGTCACACTCGGATCAGCGTACTCCAATGCAAGCAGCAGAGCATGGAGCTCTGCCAATTGTGCGGTACAGTCCCTTAAAGTCTGCGTGTGCACGACCTTTGACTTGAATTCATCATTCACCATGGTACCCACCACAATGGCGCAAGCTGAAACGTATGCGTGCTTAGACCCATGCACAACTTGCGCCGAACCATTAGTGTAAATGATACAATGGAAATCCTCCAAAGGTCGCATAGTCAATGGCGCAGGATGAACAAACGCATACTGCAAAAACTCTTGTGACTGTAAGGAGGCATCAAAAATAAAGATGACATCCGGAGACGTCAAAGATGCTGCCCATTGTATCCACCTTGGGTGAAAAGCTTTAGAATTTGGTACACTGGCCTTCGTCACTGCCTCTAGTGCAGGATACGGGGTAACAACCAACATGCTTTTTCCCTGCGACAGTGCACGTTCCTTGAGAATCGCCATTTGCACTGCTGTCAAAACTTTTTCCACAGTTGAAAAACGCATTTCTGCAGAAGTGTACACATGTGACTTGTAAGCAATAGGTACTGTGTCTCCCTCGTTAAAAGTAAGCTAAGTGAAACCCACCGCCCCAGGGATGATTCTTATCACCAGGTTGGTGTGGTTATCACGAGTCAGTAAGAATTTAGATTCTAGAAGATCAGCCTGCAAAGAATGCAAAATGGCTGAATGTTCAGGCAGCCAGCACGATTTGGTAAAAGTAGGTTGTGTCAAAGCATACAAAGGCTTGATACGCTGGGCATATTCGGGAATATAAGTGCACCCGAAATTTAAAAATCCCAGCAAGGACTGTAAATTTTTCAGAATTGTAGGAGGGCGCAACTGTGCGCATTTCTCCAAGAAGTGAGGTGCCAGTCCTCGACCTTCATTGTTGAGCTCGTAGCCCAGGAACAATACTGTGTACTCTGCAATGTGAGACTTTGCAAAGTTGAATTTGTAACCAAAGTCCGCAAAGTTACAAATTATGCGGTCAACGCGACACAGATGCGCCCAAATTTCGTTGTCTGAGAGATAGATGTCATCCACATACGAACACGCATCTGGGTCGACCCTCTGCAAGAGAGAAACTATACGGGCAGCAAACAAACCTGTACTATTTTATAGCCCATCGCCAGGCGTTTAAATTGGCATTGTTTGCCGCCACAGGTAAAACTGGTCCATTGGGAGCTTAGACCATCCAAATTGTGGGCATAAAAAACGTTGGATATGTCAAGTGTGGTTTTAAACCATTTTCGCACAAGACCATCCACTAGAGCAGAGCCATGGGTATTCTGTACTGCACAGGTACGGCAATGTGAGTTCAAATGCTGGTAATCCAATACCAAATGATAAGATCCGTCTGGCTTGGTCACAGTAAAAAGTGGGTTATTCATTGGTGACACACAAGTTTTAATTACACCTTGATATTCCAGTTGTTCAAGGATTTCCGCAACAGAAGCCTTAGCTTCACGTCGGATGGGATATTGAGGTTGAAGCTGTGGCAGAGACCGTAAGGGAATCTCGTGGTGTGGGGAAAATTTATCCCAACCACAGTGGGTACGGTACAGAGCCGGCGCAGGGGTCTTAGCCCACTCTTCTGCAAAATTCAGGGCATGCTAGGGATGATTAACTCCTCCCCTCTCAGAGCTGTGAGAACAAAAGGTGGGGGCCAGTCAGCCTCTTCTAACAAAATGTCATAGGTAGTTGTAAGATATTCCCAAAATACCCCTTTTATGGTACATTGTATGTCACCTTCAATTAAAAGGACTATTTCATAAAGTCTATCAGGGGGAGCTACTCTGGTATCAGCTGTCTCCACAACAACATATCGGTCAGTCGCTGTCACCTTCAGTAGTGGACGCAGTGCCTCTCGCACAATGGTAATCTCCACCACGCTGTCCAACAACGTCAGCGCCCTTGTCTGATTCCTAAGCTGCGTTCTCACTATCTGTGGCATATCGCGCTGTTAAAGGGGCAACTTTCTTCTTTTGAAACTGGGTCTTTTCAGTGTTGACTCGTCCTGCTTGCCTTTACCGTCTTTAGGGCGGGGCTGGTCGCATCCCTGCTGGCCACCCAAAGTCCTGAAAAGAACGAGGAGAGCGTTGTTCAGAAACCTGAAAACTATCAGGTGATTTTATCGTCGCGCGATCGCGCAAGTCATAAACAATTCTGTAGGTGTAGGCACTGGAGATGCAGGACGTGACCCCTGTTTTTGCTGTTGTTGTTTACCCTGTTTTTTGTTCTTCGGCCAATTTAGCATTTTAGGCTCGGCTGTTCGCCCGTTTCTGACTTTTGCCCTTGGGGTTGCTTTTTCTCCTTAGTAGAGAAAGGCTTGACACCCAAACTATTATGTCCCACGGTTTTATAAGCCGCCGCAATAATTCTCGGTAACTGTCGGGTTTATCGGCATCGGGAACAGCCTGCAATGCATTAGACACCTGAAAGTTCACTGCATCTCCCTTGACATTTGCAAGTACGAGATCAGAAACTACGTCAAAAGTGCCGCATAGCCTCATTCCCAATTCAACCGTTGCCTCAGGTCCGTGCTCATCTTGAACACGTTTAATGACCGAGGGAAGGACGGTCATTGACGGAGTGCCGAAGCATCTCGTATACACTGCTGCAAAAATCTTACCCCAGGACTCAGTGTCACCAGCCTCCGCTATCAAGTCTTTAGGCAAACTAATTGTTAGAATCCTGTGTTTTTCAACAGGAGTCATGTTAGGAAATACTGCTTCCAGCTGGTCAAATTTCTCGGCAAACCAGAAAGGCATATCATCCTTATTCTGGGGACGCTTGCCCATCACTGCGTTGACCATCACGGGGCTAAGCTTCATTCCGCTCGGTCCGGCTGGAAGCGCCACAACACCCAGGGCCCCGCCCGGGAGATTGCGGGTAATGTATTGTACTAACAACCTAATAACACTAATCGCACTGTATGTAGTTGCCTTAGATCCGCAACGGGAATCGCTCCTGCTTGAGGATGCGGTGTAAATCCAGCCAAAACCGGCTAAGTAGTGCCTGGAATGGACAAAGGACCTAACCTAGTTTTTGTTAAAGAGTGGGGTAGGGCGCCATTAAATCAAACTCGGTGCTGCCAAGCATTAATTGGAACTTCCTGTGTCCTATACGGAACATATTCTTGCGGCACGGCTGTGTGAGTATAAGTGTCGAAAACACCAGTACCCACGAGTAAAAAATCTCAAAAGGGTAAGCTACTTCTGCACTCACAACCATGATAACTGCCATGCCCTCTAGTCCGATGTTATAAGCTTGCAAATGATTGCGAACCGCAATACGACTATGCTGCGGAAGGTCAACGTCAGCCATAACAACACAGTAAGACAGAGGTACAATGAAGAACCTATGTAGCATAACTGGGTAGCAATTCAAAAGGAAACAGTTTGAAAAGATTCATGCTTGAAAAGACCTATATTAGTATAGGTAGGTTTGTCCGATACCACTGTTATCCGGAAACAATAGCGAAGGGGTTAAGGACTGAATGAAGTACTACTCAAGCGTCATGTAATAAGACCACCAACAATTGGGCACCATGTCGCAGGAATTTTGCTCCTACACAGAACTGTGCATAGAGACTTGGAACCTCAGTGAATTAGGGTGTGCCAAAACTCACCTTAGTATCCAAAATCCCCCACCAGACTAGCAATCAGCGTCTCATTGGTTCTTCCGTACCCCCAATGATTAGACAACCCAGAACATGAACTTAGAATACCTCAGGTAACATGGAAGACATGAACAATCTTTTGTTATACTATCATACCAGTCCAAAAGGAGGAGTAACTGAAGACACATGCAAGTTTGAAATATTTATTTCTAGTGCCGTGTTCTCAAGCGCAGTATCTTAGCTAATACAAGCAAACATATTATAAGCAACAAGGTTATCAGCATAGGTACTATTCCATAGAATACAAAGGGAGAAAGCATGTTAAAATGCTAAAGGGAAGAAGGCTAAATGACACCTCAGTCTTACCCTCCCTTGCTAGTATATTATATATTATCTACAGAAGGTCTCTTTGGGTTTACAAGGACGGCCCCATACCTCTGGTGCTATCAGAAAGGTATCACATCATTTTCTACACCAGCTCTCTGCATGCGAATGTTCTTCAAGTGTGTGTGCATGCTTTGCGCAGTGCATTATTAAACGCGTCAACATCAGAGGTGGCCACAGCTGTATATGTGTCATGTCTAGGACGTGCGCTGATCAGACCGAACAACAGCCACTGTGTTGACATAACCTTGAAGGCCTCAGCACTCACTGTTCAGACATACCTTACCAAGCAAAGCTGACACAATAGAAAAATATATTATTCTCGTGTGAAGTAAAACATTCTGCTAAACTCTAAACACTTATAATATTATGTGCTGGATGCAAAAGCAGCAGAAAGGAAAAATGGTGTTTAAACTTCTAATAAGATCATGCTAACTTAACACAGTGTAGAGGCAAAGCCCAGCTCCCTGACAGTTAGTTTTTCCTGAAAACTCCCAAATCTTACTACCATGAATAAAACAGCATCTGTTGCATCTATGGATCTTGATTTTGAGGAAAAGTGGTTGGAAACCTACACTGTGAAACAGCTCAAGTATCTCTACAGGAAATTGAAATTTGCTACGCCAGGCATTTCTAAAAAGGAAGACTACCAAAAGGCGCTGAGAGCCTGGGTAGAAGCAAGAAATGTCCCAGACCTTGTGGTGGAGCCAGTTCGGGATGCAGATGGGCAAATTGATAGGCCAGTGTTTCCAGCCAGGGGAGGAGTGCCGTCCCCACCTGGCAGCAGTATCTCTTCTAAAGACCTGTCCCCCAGAGAGTAGGAAGACAGAGAGAAAAATAGGGCACTCAAGCTAGAGTTGGCTAAACTTAAGATGGAGAGTCAGAGGGAAACAGAGAATAACAGGTTGTCTTTGGAAAGAGAGAGAATGAGAATGGAGCATGAGAGGATGTTGATGGTGTTAGAGATCAAGGCCAATAGCTTAGAAATCAATCCCTCTGGTGGCAGCGCACCATCTGTGCCTTCAGAAAACAGGGTACATATTCCCAAGGATGTCATCAAAGATTTTCACAAAGGTGAAGATATTGGGCAGTGGTTTGTAGCCTATGAGATAGCAATGTTTGCCCACCGGTCCGTGAGAAGGTTTGGGAGCGGGTTGTGGGGTCGCTTTTTAACTGAAGGTAAGGATACTTTGTTAGACTTGCCCAGTGATCATAGGATGTCTTATGCCCACATGAAAGAAGCACTGATGACAAGGTATGGGTTAACTCCAGAGTTCTATAGACATAGGTTCAGGAATTGTAAGAAACTGAAGGGAACCACTTGGGTAGAATATGTGTCTTTCTTTTGCAGAGATATGGATGGTTGGGTGAGGGGTAGCAATGTTGATAATTTTCAAGAGCTCTATGATTTGATTGCTAGGGAGCACTTGTCTGCTAATTATTTTCCAGACGTACGCCAGCACCTTAAAGATAGCAAGTTGACTAACCCTAGAAAGCTTGCTGAAGAGGCGGACCGCTGGGTCAGTACCAGGGTCCACAAGAGTCTTGTGGGAGACTTGGCCAATGGTGGACAGGGTCCCCAGCAGAAGAGTGAGGGGACAAGGGTAAACAAAAAGGTCCCAAAGTAATCCCCAAGGGAACCAAGGTAAGGGATCCCAGTCTCCCCCTGAGAAGAAGTCAGGACCCCGACAGGTAAATCTGTTCAGAGTGGGCCTGTTATCTGCTTTCAGTGTAAGCAGGTGGGACACCATTGGTATGATCCCCAGTGTCCCCAAAAGGGTCAGTATGTGCCACCCTGTGCACTACACCGTCAGATAGCCAGTGTAGCCCTGGGTGGGGAGGAGATGGGTGCCCAAGGTGGATGGGGTCCTGCAGAAATGTCCCTTGTCTCATTTGGAGACTTTGAGATGGTCCCTAGAACTCAGCTGCCTGATAACACTAAAAATACAGGCAGTGGGTGACCATCAATGGCCATAGAGTGGAGGCTCTGAGAGACACAGGAGCAAGTGTGACAGCTGTTAAGTGTTACTTGGTGTCTGAAGAGAAGGTAGTCCCTCATGCATTCTTCCCAGTTGTTGCCGCTGACAACACAGAGAGCCATTGCAATGCGGCTCAAGTTCCCTTTGAGTGGGGGGTCTCTGGTACTCTTCAAGTAGCTGTGAGGCCATCCATGCCTGTTGATTGTCTGTTAGGCAATGATATAGAAAGCTCCCCTTGGGCTAAGGTGGAGAGGAAGGCACATTTAGATATGTTGGGTCTGCCTGAGTGGGCATGTGTGAACACTTGGTCTATGGCAGAGACCCTAGAGCCTGGAGCCTGAAAGTATGGCCCAGGGACCTGCCTTAAAGAGAAGAGGTAGGGGGCGTGTTAAACCAGCCCCCATTGTTCCCACGGTCCAGGAGGAGGCAGCCCTTGAGGAGGATGCACTGGAACCTACAGGGGAGCAAGTTTCTGAGCTTGGGAACCTACCTGAGTTGACCCATTGGCAGCAAGAAGGGGTTCCTCTAGGGAGGAATCTTGTGAAGAGCAGTAGAAGTGCCCTTCCCTTGTGGGTTTGAGGCAACAAGCCACAAACTAGGCAGCAGGTGATCAGACTGGATCCCATTGTATCTACTGGGAGAACAGTCTCCTGTATAGCGAGCCTAAGGTTGCTGAGCCTGAGTCAGCCCGTGTGCTGGTGGTACCCCAGCGCTTCAGAGCCTTCCTACTGGGTTTGGCTCATGATGCTCCTTTAGCTGATCATCTGGGGCAGAACAAGACCTTTGAAAGGCTTGTCACCCACTTTTACTGGCCCCAGATGCGGAAAAGTTCAGATACTCATTGTAGGACCTGTAAAACTTGCCAGGCAAGTGGGAAAAGTGGAAGGAGGCACAAGCCCATCACCAGCCTTTCCCTGTAGTCAGTACCCCCTTTGAACAGATGAGCATTGACATTGTGGGGCCACTGGACCCCAAGACAGCCATGGGCAACAGATTTATCCTGGTCTTGATGGACCATGCTACCAGGTACCTGGAAGCCATTCCGCTCAGGACAGTGATGGCCCCTGTGGTGGGACGTTCACTGATGGGGATCTTCTCCCGTGTGGGGTTCCCCAGAGAGGTGGTGTCTGACCGCGGTACAATCTTAATTTCTAATTATATGAAGTCTCTGTGGAAGGAGTGTGGTGTTACCTACAAGCTCACCACTCCTTACCCCCCACAGGGTAATGGGCAGGTTGAAAGATTCAACCGGACCCTCAAAGGCATGATCATGGGTCTTGAGGAACCAATGAGGTGTAAGTAGGATGTCCTCTTGCCATGCCTTCTGTTTTCCTACCGAGAGGTGCCACAAAAGTCTCTAGGGTTCAGCCCCTTTGAGCTTTTGTATGGTCACCCGGTAAGAGGACCTTTAAGTCTGGTCAAGGAAGTCTGGGAGCAATCTCCCAGGAAACCTCCCCAGGATGTATATAGCTACATGCTGGCCTTCAGGAATCAGACTTGGCATTTCAGAGATCTCGCTCAGGTTAATCTGGAAGCCAGCCAGGAGGAAATGAAGAGCAGGTACTATCAGAATGCCACTCTGATTGAGCTTCAGCCTTGACAGAAAGTTTGGGTCATGGCCCCTGTGGAACCTTGTGAGCTCCAGGACCGGTGGACTGGTCCATATGAGGTGGTGGACCACAAAAGTGATTTCACTTACCTGGTGAACTTGCGATCTCCCAGGAACCTCTTGCAGGTCCTGCATGTTAAACGCCTAAAGCCCCACATAGAAAGGTCCGAAGTGGGCATGCTCCTAGCGCGGATGATGGAATGGAGGAGGAGACCGAGCCTCTTCCTGACCTCTTGTCTACAACAGAGCAAGATGGGTCAGGGGATGGTGTCAGTCTCTCTGCCTCACTGACTCCTGATCAGCAGCAGGATTGTCGCCAGCTGTTGGGGCAATTCTCTGATCTTTTTTCCTTGGTCACAGAGTGGCGCGTCCATGATGTGGACACTGGAGACAGCCCTCCTGTGAAGCACAAGGCTTACAGAGTGACTGACAAGGTTAGGGATAACATAAAGGAGGAAATCTCCAAGATGTTTGCTTTAGGGGTCATTGAGTCCTCAAACAGTCCTTGGGCCAGCCCAGTGGTGCCACACCTGAACTCCGGTTCTGTGTGGACTACAGAGGGCTCAACTCAGTCACTAGGACTGCTGCACACCCCATCCCCAGAGCTAATGAGCTCATAGATCGGTTAGGGGCTGCACTGTACCTCAGCACGTTTGATTTGACGTCTGGGTACTGGCAGATCACCTTGACTGAGGGGGCTAAGGAGAGGTCAGCATTCTCCACACCCGATGAGCACTATCAATTTCGAGTTATGCCCTTTGGGATGAAGAATGCACCTGACACCTTTCAGAGGTTGGTCAACCAGGTGTTGGCTGGGCTGGAGGATTTCAGTGCCGCCTACCTGAATGACATTGCAGTGTTCAGCGCCAGTTGGGAAAACATCTGCAGCACCTCTGGGAAGTATTGATGGCACTGCACAGGGCAGGCCTCACGATCAAGGCGAGTTACTGCCAGATCAGGCAGGGTTCCGGGGTGTACTTGGGTCACCAGGTAGGAAGCGGTCAGGTGGCGCCCCTACAACCCTAGATTGATACCATCCTGGCATGGGAAACCCCAAAGACTCAGACACAGGTGAGAGCCTTTTTACGACTCACGGGGTACTACAGGAAGTTTGTCAAGAGGTATGGCAACATTGTTGCACCCTTGACTGAGCTGACTTCCAGGAAGCAGCCCCAGAAAGTGAACTGGACTGACTCCTGTCAGAAAGCTTTTGGCGCCCTGAAGACTGCCATGTGCACAGCACACGTGCTTCAGGCGCCCAACTTCTCAAAATAATTAATTGTTCAGACAGACGCTTCAGAGCATGGTGTGGGGGCTGTTCTATCACAGATGAATGAAGAGGACCTAGACCAACCTGTAGCCTTTATCAGTAGGAGTTTACTTCCCCAGGAACAGAGGTGGAGTGCAATTGAGCGTGAGGCATTTGCTATGGTCTGGGCACTGAAGAAATTGAGACCATACTTGTTTGGGACTCACTTTCTGGTTCAGACCAACCACATGCCCCTCAGATGGCTGATGCTGATGAGGGGTGAGAACCCAACGTTGTTGATGTGGTTCATTTCTCTACAGGGTATGGACTTTATGGTGGAACACCACCCTAGTACAGAACACGCCAACGATGATGGTCTGTCTAGATTTTTCCGCCTTAGTGAAGAGAACTCCCAAGGGTAAGGTTAGTTCTCCCCACAATTCAGCTGGAAGGGACATGTGTTAGACCTGGCATCATTGGCGTGAGTCTCCCTTTCCTTTTTGATGGATTTCCTCCTCTGTTTTGATATGTTTTTGCTGGTTTTATGCTTTGGCACTGTGCCACTGCTAATTAGTGCCACAGTTCAAGTGCTCTCTATGTTAAATGTATGTACTCATTGGTTATTCCATGATTGGGTTATTTGATTTATCTGTCAGCCCCTAGTACAGTGCACCATGTGTGTCCACGGCTTGTAAATCAAATGCTGCTGGTGGGCTTGCAGCACTGGTTGGGCCACACACAGAATCAGCTTGTAAAGTGTGTCTCAGGCCTGCCATTGCAAGGCCTGTCTGCAGTCTAGCACTGCCATGTCGACTTGGCTAAGTACACCCACTTACTGGTTCCTAAACCTTCCCTTTGCTTCATATTAGACACCCCTATGGTAGGCCCAAGGGCTGGGTGCATTGTAAGTATAAGGTAGGTACTCCCTGACGATATACAGGCTTTTGAAAACAAGTGGGCTCAGAAGCTTGGGCAAGAAGAGATCAACATGGTAGATCTCTAACTAGGCCACATCTGCTGGGAGTTCCAGGGACCGCCTCCCCCCGCGGCCTTTTTTTATTAAACAAAACTGTGCAAGGGGGTTGTAAATGTGGTATTTTGCTTTCCTTTCTGTCTTGTACGGCGCCCTGTACGTGTACGGCGCGAAAGTTTCTAATTGTTCAAAAACATATATTTATGTATTTAATGTACATATTAAGGGTAGACATTATCTGGGATAATCATGAAAATAGTTTTTTAAAACTTTAAATAAGCGTATATTACTGTTAAAAGCAATTACGGAAATCGCAGCCGTACGTCGTAAGAGCAAAGATGGTTTGAAGAGTCATACATTTTATAAAACAACATAGTGCTGCACGCTAAAGGACAAAAGTCAGCACAATTATTGACCCCTCTCCCAACATTTAAAAGCCCCTGGGGAGGTGGTAAATTAATCGAGACTGAATACGTTAGTACAGCTTACTGTGCTTACGCTACCAGGAAATCACAACAACAGTTCAAGGCCCAGATTTCCATTGTAGTGATTTCTTAGTTGCAGGTCTAGTTGTCAGATCGACACACACACTCCCTCATGGCTGGTATACAACCACACCACACCCATCCAGCGCATCCGTCACTACACACGTGACCCTATGTATAAAAAAGACGGAACGCACGTGTTGTACGCCATTTTAGAGTTGAGCGGGTAAAGAACCTGCGATGATGATAATGGGATCAAGAGCAGTTGCCATAGAGATATCAAGACTCAGCACCATATATGAGACTTCTTTGTTGGAGATCGGAACTACATCATGAAGAAGGTGTCTTTTCCACGAAAAGGTGAGCAGTGAGGCTTGAGTACGCATCGGAATGAGTCAATGGGTTGTAGCAGACTAGATACAAAAACGCTACTTAGTATTTCAGGCGAACTCACTTCTATATATTGTATTAATTTACATGTATACATTTTTTTCCAATAGCAGGAACGTTTTTATAATCTCTGAAATGTCCGGAATATTACCAATACAAACAGTTCGTAGAAATGTGAGAAGGAACGTGTATAAAAGTGCAATGTTATCTAACTCCAAATTAATATAGTAACAATTACCAATCATAACATCTTTCTTTTAATATCTTTTAGATGTAGACCTCCTTGATGGATTATGTAACAAGGATGACGGCAATGGCACAGAGTGAGCAAAGAAGCTGGTTTCCGAAAGAACAACAAGTTATCTGTGAAAGGAGAGAATGTGTAGTATGCAGCAGGCGCGCAAAACACACATTGGACTAACAGGACTTCAGCTAGGATGAGATAGCTTCCTGGGCCCACACACAGTCGCACCCGAGTACTTCACAGATCTTTTAAGGACATTTTGCTTGTTAATAAAGCTTTGATGCCCCCCCCCGCTTACAGCCCCTGCAGCGCCACTCTTCTTTTTGCTTGAAGTTAAGCCCCCCCCCGAAATTTTCTCCTAGCCCCCCACCCATATTTTTGACTGTGGTCACGCTTCTGGCTTCAGGCACCCCCCTGTCGTGTGTGTCTCTCCCATGTTTTAATTTCCTTTTTTCTCTCTTTCTTACTCTCTCACCTCGTTTCTATTTCTTTTTTTAAGTTTTGGGCACTGCTATCTCCAGTCTGCTGTATAAAACCTTATCTGAGTTGACATTGTGAACTCTCTTGGTTACATTGAAGGCTTCTTCGACACGTAGAGCACCCTCTTTCAATCACGCAAACGGCACTAGGTGAGCAAAGAATTTTGTTTCCGAAACAACAACAAAAAATTTGTGAAAGGAGAGAATGGGTAGTGTGCAGCAGCTTGACTGTGTAGAAATGTATAATTACCTCCGAGCAGTGACAACAGATAGGTTACAACAGTCTGAGAAACAGATCTACAAGCTTATTGAGCCACTTTTGTGTCACTTTTAACATGGGAAAAGTGGCGCAAGGAGCTTGTAAATCTGCATCTTACTTTTCAAGAAAAAATCTCAACTCCAGACTCTGCGAGACAGTTTTAATGTTGTTTTCTCTCTCTTTCTCTCTCTCACTCTTTGTGACATCATTTCCTCTTTCTCTTTTAAACTTATAGACACTGCTGTCTACTTTGACGTGTAGAAGCAGAGTTGAATTGAAGTTGTGAACTCTGGTGGCCGCAGTGTTATACAAGGTAAGCACAGCGGCCTGGATATACAATGTCTCCATTGCGTATTTACAATCCCGTTGTGCCACTTTTGTGTCAGTAACGCAGTGGGCACTTCCATAGACACCACTTGAACACGGGACTATAACAGAAGTGAAATGTACTAGACACACTGCACACGTAAAATTGTAGTGTTACCTTCACTTGTAATGCTTCACCTTATTTAGTCACATCTACATAACTTTAAACTCTTTTTTTTCTTTTTTGTTCGCAGATTACCTACCCAACGTCTTTTGGAGTCCACATCACAATTTGTTTATAATACTGTTTTATTAAAGTTATTTTTCTAGTTGTTTATTATATTATTTTTAGGTTACGTTTACAGTTATTGTTGTTTTAATAAAAAAAACGATATACTTGTTTTTTTGGGGTGGTGGGGAACGGTCCACAACAAAAATAATATTTATAATTTGAAGTACTATAGTAAGATGTTTGACAGTAGGGTTGAAATGTACTTGCTGTACAATAAGTTATATTTTCTCTGGATGGACTACAATATAGAAAATAAATCAAAGTAAAACAAAACAATGTGTACCACATTTACAAACCTCTTGCAACATTTTCGCTTGCAAACCTACCCCCCTACAAAACTAACTGTGTGGGCCTCAATGACGCCCCTCAAAACACGAAAACGACCACCCCGTCGAGATTTCTATATTGTGTGAGGGAGGCTGCGTAGCCCACCGCCTGATGCCCTGTAGTCCGCCACGCCCAGACCCTGTTCCTGCAGTGTCCTGGGGGAAACGGCCATTACAACGCGGTCAAAACCACACGTGACCATCGCCACAAATTCATTAGCACGCATATGGCTTTTCCACACATGCTTTTACAACTAATATACATTTACCACACATGATAAAGGCATAAGCACGGTAATGGCTTTGTAGTGACGGTCACACATTGTAATGGCTGTGCCTTACGTGCTTCAAATTAGTTTTTAGGTATGCGTGTGACCAAGTCTGATAAGATCGGAGGTCAAGGACAAACACCGTGGTGTCTGTGGCAGGAAATCTCATGGATCACAGAGAAGATAGGCGGGGGGTAAATTGAAAGTAGCAGGTATAATAAAAATAACGGAGGAAAACTACTAAAATGGTGGAGGGCGGAGTATGTAATTAACGTTTGGCGCCTCGGCAATACGTTTTAAATAAATATAGATAGAATATGATTATTAATATATTACAAAAGTATAGCAGCGGATGAGGAACACGACCCGGCAGACGAAAGCTGAAAATGTAATACCTGAAATGAGGAGAGGTTTGCTTGGCGAACTTGAAGAAAAACAAAGAAGCGTGGGCTTGGAAACAAGACTGCGCACGCGTATAGAGTACAACTGGTGCAGAAAAAAAAACGGAAAGTTTTACATACTATCATAGAAATATAGCTCTTTTTTTGACTAGTAAAGTTAGTTCTGAAAAGAACTGTTTTTATGAGCCCCAAAGCCCCCACGGTCCCAGCCGGCTCCCCGCGTTCTTCGGGAGCTGGCATTGCTTTTTGTCACCCAGGGCACTGTAGAAGGCGGCACTGTAGGCACCCCGGGACACTGCAGAAGCCGGCCCTGAAAGGTGGTGGTCCCCAGGGCCATCAAAGGCTCCAGGAAGGGGACCGCACGGCCCCCCTCCCAACATTCGAAAGCCCAGAGGGGTGATAGTCCTCGTGGCTGGGTGGTCGGTCCTCCCTATTTTCTATATTAGAGCCCCGGGTAGGTGGCGGTCCCCGGGGCGTGTGTGGGGGGCTTGAAACCCCCCACACAGTTAAAAACAAAAAAAAGAGGCCCCAGGGACTGGCGGTCCCTGGGGCTCCGAGGGGGCCATGAGCCCCCGCATACATATAATTAAAGCCCCAGGGGATGGCGATCCCCGGGACAGACGGACCCCTCTGGACCCCTTATTATGAAAAAAAAATTGCCCCCGATATTTCCCCCCTGGGGCTAATTAACAATAAAGCTGTCTTTTTTCCCCCAAAACGCGTACCATATGCTTACCACGCGATTTAAAAAATAAATAATTTGGGGCCTAAAGATCCATGTAGGACCCCCTGAGCAGGCCTAGAGGATCAGGATGTTTCTACCCTGCCCCCTTTCCTTATTTTTCAACTTTGTTTTACTGTTTTCCGAGACACAAGATGGCTGCCAACACTTCCTGGCTTGGAGTGTTGATAGACAGTTGACATCCAATCAACATTCAACTCGTGCTCGTAATTGTATGGATTTCCGTACACGTACAGTACTTCCTCTCTAGATATCACTTTGATTTTCTCAGGAACTACTGAACGGATTTACACTATTTAACAAAAAGCACAATCTGCGAACCGAACTCTACCTCTCTGCCAAATTTGGTGTAATTCCGTTCAGCCGTTCGGGCTTAAGCCCTGGCTAAAGGTCCCTATGGAAAATTGCATGATGAAAAGAGGTTTTGGGACCACCCTTTTTTCTCAGCCCCCATCTTGACAAATGACCCCCAAACTTTCAGAAAAGGAGCAGCGGCAGTAGGCCATTTTCTGGAAGAAATTCGTAATGATTTGTCCACCAGCGCCAAAGTTATTCCAAATAGAATGTTGTGGTTTTTCTATGGAAAGTAGGTCCTAACCATAACTACCTACTGGTGACCGCCAGTAGGTAATATATATAGTTATAGTTAGGATTTTTTTCAATGCAAAATCTCAAAATTCTATTTGGAATAACTTTGGCGCCGGTTGACGAATCTGCTTGAAAACTTCCTCAAATTGGCCTCGCGGAGCTCCGGTTCTTCCTTGAAAGTTTTGGGGGGATTCGTCAAGCGGGGGCCGAGATAAAAGGGGGTCCCAAAACATGTTTTCCCCATGTTAATTTCCATAGGGCGGTCAAACTCACTTTTAGCCCGAACGGCTGAATGGATTACCACCAAACTTGGCAAAATTGTAGGGACTGGTAGCCCGATGTGCCTTTGCTATGTCTCAAGATATGTGCTCCAGTGGATTTTGAGTAATTTAGGTTAAAAAAAATATATGTATCTATGGCAGCGCCCCGGTACGCGAACCGGGGAGCGCACCGGGCGCGCCACGCGACTTGCGTGCAGAAAGCTGATTGGCTCTCGGGTGTCTGTAAACATTCGAAACAGTCCGGAGCGGCCGCCATCTTGTGTCTCGGTAGGATCGAGACACAAGAGGTGGCCAAAACAAAGGGGGAAATGACCATAAGGGGGCAGGGTAGACCCACCCTGATCCCCTAGGTTTTATGTGGGGGCTATAAAAAGGCCTCGCGGAGGGAGCGCCCGGTACGGAGCGCACCAGGAAGCGCACAAAAGAGAAAAAAGAATGCCAGAGTTTAACATTTTTGGCAATATTTTATAAATGGGAGGTAGTTCTGAAAAGAACTTTTTTTAATTCTTTTTGTTGTTTTATATTTTTTTTATTATTTTTCTGAACATTTTTTTTGTTTGTATTTTTGAACAATTTTATATTTTTTGGTTTTTTTTTAAGGGAACAAACAAAAAACAGGGAATTGGAAATGGCTCAACAGGAGCAAAAAAAGAAAAGAATTACTGCTTCCTTTTCTTGCTGCATTGGTGGTTGTCTACAGCATTATTTATTAAGGTGACACTAAGTTCACCATAACATAATATTTTGCCACAGAAAATGCAAACAAATTTGAGGTTGCCAAATCTTTGCTGAGTATTTAGCACCATTTGGCGTTCTTCAGGACCAGAAAGTGAGGGTATAGTAGAGGAAGTGCTGGCCACAGGGGGTGGGTTGTTTCGAAGTTCCTGTACTTCAGCTTGGGCTAAGTTATTTGGATGCCACCTCTCCATGTGGCGGATCATGGTAAAATTACCAAAAGAATATTTCTTTGTGGGATTGCCCCTGGAGAGAACTTTGTCACAAATAAGACAGGTGACTTTGGGGGCGTTCACCTTTTTCTGGTCATCAGGAAAAGAAAAGAATTGCCAAATAAAGTGCACTTTAACATGCCTTTGTCTTGGTTCTTCAGGCAGGAAGCGCCTTGGTTGTTGATCCTCCTCCTCTTCTTCTTGTCCTCCAAGAAACTGTGGTGGTGGACCTTCTTTTCTTGGTGGTGGGGGTGGTGGTGGGGGTGCACCAGCTGCAGCAACAAGTGATGCCATTGTTTGCTCAAAAATAGCTCTTGCTCTCTCAATGAAGAAAGTAAGAATGAGGAAAAAAGGAGGGGGCTTTCATTATTTGGAGAAAAGAAATGATGAGAACCAATGAAAAGTGTTATTTTCAAGTCACATGACCCGATGCGCTTACGTTACGCGCTCCGGCGCGCTTACGTTACCCGCTCCGGGCCGCGCCGCGGAGCGCTTCCGGGTGCGTTTATGCAGCGCGTCATAAGACACATCGCGCGGCTACGCGATACGTCACGCTTATGCGACGCGTCATGATGTTGTTTTCGATCGCGACATTGGCGCTGACGGGACGCTTCCCGGTTCGCGCACCGGGGCGCTTCAAAATACTACGCTTTCCGGGGCACTCACCGGGGCGCGCACCGGGAGCGCTCCAGGGCAAAAAAAAAAAAAAAAAACATATACAAAAAAATAAAAGTGAAAAATTGTAAGGACTGGTAGCCCGTTGTGCCTTTGCTATGTCTCAAGATATATGCTCTAGTTGTTTTTAAGAAAATGAACTTTTAAAAAATATATATTGGGCTACATTGGGCTATATATATGTTAGAGCCCAAATGTAGCCCAAATGTAGCCCAAATGTAGCCTAATGTAGCCCAATGTAGCCCAATGTAGCCCAAAGATGGCCACCAGAGACAAAAAAATACAAATGTAGCCCAAATATCAGCCAGATGTAGCGCAACTATAGCCCAATGACAGTATGTACCAGAGTGTTCTAAAGAACAACTAGAGCGCTAACAGTCTTACTTATAAAGTGAGACTTATAGTTAGGAATTAGCATTAAAAAAACCTTTGAAATTCACTGAAAAAACCATAGGTTTCACACCAGTTATAGTTAGCAGGAAATTTTACTGACATAAAACCAATGAAATTCCACGTTATAGTTAGTTGGACTCACTATAACTTGCGCGCCTGCAATGCACTGCTGATGACGTCACATATTACACCACTCATGACATGGTCAGTGACATCACTCATGACATCACTGATGACACCATCCTTGTGACAAAGTGGTAGACCTCCTATCAGCATAAAATAACCTTTGACACACACATTCAAAAATAGAAACTAACATTTTCTTAAAAAAGGAGAAACCAATACCAATTACAACAACTTATTAGGTAATTCCAACATCTACATACACATCCACTCATTCACCAACAGTTCTATATAGTCATTCATATATATATTCACTCATCATATGTAGTGATAGACCTATACATCCTGTTACACACCGACAGTCATCCAAAAGTTACTCACACACATATTCACACATGCAAAAAAACTATTGAACATCCATTTATTTGCATATACAGCTATACACACACTACCACTTTACTTCTAAGAAAACTTACACATACTTACTCTCTTAAACAATCACTTATAGAAACACATACTTATTTAAACCGGAACTCTTACAATCTCTCACTCTCACATATACTCACTTATATATATCAATACTCACATATACTAGATTAAAACATATGTCGTTACTGAAAAAGACAATAGTGAGACAGTTGTTTACTCACTAATACACACATATACACACTCATCCATCCATACAGTCCTGTACATATGCTGTCTTCAAAACACATACAAACAGTGAGTCCGTCACCAACCCATACAGCCACTTATACACAAAGTGAAACACTGATACATACATTTCAATATTTAAAAGTTTCTTGCTAATGTATGTATTCACTAAGATACACTTAATAAGGCAGTTAACCAATCAATTCTTGTAAAAACAAACATCCATTTACACACTTATTTAACCATTTATTCTTCCATCGTCCTTTACAAATACATATATAAAACATATATATTTTTCAGAAAGACACACATTCACTGGATGGTGTCATCAGTGATGTCATGAGTGATGTCACTGACCATGTCATGAGTGATGTAATATGTGACGTCATCAGCAGTGCATTGCAGGCGCGCAAGTTATAGTGAGTCCAACTAACTATAACGTGGAATTTCATTGGTTTTATGTCAGTAAAATTTCCCGCTAACTATAACTGGTGTGAACCCTATGGTTTTTTCAGTGAATATATATTTATATATTTCTGTTTGTTTCCAATCAGCAACACGCCCACCATCAGGAACCGCGGCAGAAGAAGAAACAGAAGACCCAGGATGCAGGTGAGTTTTTATTTTAGGCACACTTCGTCAGCATAACGTTTCGGCCTACACAGAGGCCTTGGTCACATGACGCACTGAGAGAAGTGAGCTGAATTCAATGTGCAAGTGCAAAAGTAAAAGTACAATTGATTGGCTGACATATTGGAAGGAGGGTGTCTTATGACAATCGACATGGAAAACATCTTGTTTAAAGTGCTATAACGGGGTAATCCCACAACATTATTAACATTCACTGTATAAATACATAGGAATACTAAAGACTGCCAAACCTATATCGTATATAGTAAAATACCAGGATAAAACCTAATAAATAAACAATTTTGTATTTAAAAAAATATATACATATGTTATATGAAATTTAATTGAGTTTGGCACATCAAACCTCAGGATGCTGTGTTTAAATACACGATTGCCCTTAATGTCCGTTTCTGCACTGGAAACCGATGACGATGGCTATGCTGATGTTAGACAATTTCAATGCCACCTGTCCATATATCATACATTGGGTTTTGACTGTCTCGTTTGTTTGACCCCCATAGCCAATTGTTTGTACTAGTGTGATGAACAAAACAGAAATTATATTGTAAAATTATATGTGCAGAAAAAACCAAATGTGGTAAAATCTTACATTCAGGTTATACATAACCTATACTACGTGATACATATTCCGATAGGTATGAACCAGGCATATTCGTTTCATATGTACCCCACTATGCAACCTAGCTGTTAATACATATATAGTTGTATTAGTGAAAGGGTACAAAAGTTCTGGTAGTAAGCAACTGAAACGGATATCTCGTGTACTTCGGGAGGTAGCAGGCTATTTGGCGACACTGGAAGTTATCTAGAGACAAGTATAGAAATCCTCTGTGGAATTGAGGCCATGTGGGGTCTTACTGTCCATTTCTAAAATGTATCTAGTCTCCAACGCTCTTAAAATACCTTCCCTATTGCCACCTCTCCTCAGAGGACCTACCGTATCTATGGCATAATACCTAAGGAGTCCACTGTTGTTATTGTGGTGCTCCATGAAATGCCTCGCAACAGGATACGCGGCATCATTAGTATTGATGGCCCTTATGTGCTGGAGTATCCTCTTGTGGACCTGCAATTTGGTACTAGCAATGTATAGCAGGCCACACGGGCACTCCAGCACATATACCACGTATTCACTCTTGCACGTGAGTTGTTTATTGATTTTACGAGGCACCGTGGAAAATGCAGTTAGGAACTCGGTTTTATTGAGTCCATGCAAACATGCCTTGCAGCTGGAGCATTTTCTGAACCCTTTGCTTACAGCCATCCAATTTTTAGGGGGGAATCACCTCAGAACTTGATTTAACCAAGGCATCCTGCAAGGAATACGCCTTCCTGAAAATGATCGCTGGCTTGCAAGGCATGTGTTCACCAATTACTGGGTCTAACCTAATCAGGTTCCAGTGTTTATTGACTATCTTCCTTAGTGCACCGTGTTGTCTATTGTAGGTCCAAATGAGTCTTGTTGGTTGAGATACCTTGGTATCTGTGAGTCTCTGAACTCTTTTGTGGGTCAAGACGTGACTGCGGGACAGGGCATTGGCTTTGTTGATAGCTATGTCAATTAGACTCTCTTTATACCCTCTGGCCAGAAACCGTTGCTTACTGGCTGCTTGCGCCATTTTGCAATGGTTGTCTGTGCTGCAAATGCGCCTAATTCTGAGCATCTCCCCATAGGGGATGCTTCTAATTAGGTGCGGGGGTGGTGGCTATCAGCATGCAGTACAGTATTGCCCGCAGTGGGCTTTCTGTAAAGTTTAGTGTCCAACCTGTCCTGGTTGACCTCAATTGTGATGTCCAGAAAATGTGCTTGAGACTGACTTGGATGTGATGTAAATGCCAGGTTATATGCATTGCTATTCAAGGTTTCAATGAATTTAGTTGCCTCCTCACATGTCCCACGCCAAATCATCAGGACATTATCGATGTACCTGTACCATCGTACTATATGGCGGGAGCAGATTTCATAGTGATCACCATGGAGGACCTGTCTCTCCCAGTAGCCCATGTGCAAACAGGCATAACTAGGAGAGAAACAGGCCCCCATGGCTACACCCCTGACCTGCTGATAATATTGGTTGAGGAACATGAAATAATTGTGATTTAAACAGAAACTGGTCATGGTAAGTAGCATTTTGTTATGTTCAGCGAGCTCAATCGGGTGCTGGCCCAAGTAGAATTGGATGGCTCTCATTCCGTCTGTGTGCACAATACTGGTGTAAAGTGATGTTACATCAAGCGTGATTAACCAGTAGTCTTTTTCCCATTTTACATCATTGATTTTTCTTAAAAAGTCACTTGAATCCTGGATGTACGATGGGAGTGCTACAACATATTCCTGAAGGAATGAGCCAATGTAAGTTGTGGCATTCTCTAGCAACCCCCCACACGCTGAAATTATAGGTCTTCCAAGTGGTTTGACGGCATTTTTATGCACTTTGGGTATTAAGTACAACACAGGGTCGATTTGGTGGTCATTTTTTAAAGATTTCAACTCATCCATGCTAATGAGCCCACTCGACCGCCAGCCCATCAACATGGAATGAAAATCAGATTGCGCTTTTCTCAACACGCCCACATCACAGTGTTTGTAACAGTTTAGATCATTCAGTTGCAAGTACGCCTCCTCCATGTAGAGGTTCCTGGGCCAGAGCACGACGTTTCCGCCTTTGTCAGATTTTTCTGACTATCATGTAACCATCCTTTTGAATTTTTTTGACCAGTTCATGGTATTCATTGTTGCACCTTTGGTTGTGTTGTTTAGATTTCAATGTCTTTACATGCAATGTCTTGACTTGTTTGATAATGGCATCATGAAATATGTTGATGTTGTCATAGGGCGTTATGGGTGTGAATGTCGAATGCGGTTTAAACTTTGTTAACCTGCCAATTTGGGCAGTTGGCTCCCCCTGTGTGTTCTGTGAGGAAGATTCTTCCAATCTCAATGCTTCCAAGTCCTGCATAGGCGGGATATCATTCACCACTAACCCCATAGTAGTTCACATAACCGTTGATCTTCTGGCTGTGTTACGTGATTTGCTACTGGCAAAGTGTTTCTGCAACTTAAGCTTATGCGTGAATTTGAAAAGGTCTATTCTTGTATTAGCGTAATTAAAGTTGCTGGGGGGACTAAAAGACAAACCCATCAACAAAATACGAATTTCCGAGTCAGTAAAAGCAGTAGGAGTTAGATTAATCACAGATAGACCATTCTCTAATGTATGAGATATATCGCTTACTTCTTTTTGTTGGTGTTTCACCGTTTGTAATCCATTTCTAGGGCTTTGCGCCTTGTGTTGCATTTCCTGCGTTCTCGTCGCTTGGTGTTTGCACTTTTGTTTGTGCTAGAATTCTGGGGCACAAGGTATCGCGCCTGTCCTGGCGAATGCATTCCAACTCTTGGGCCAGGGTATACCCCAACCGCGCCCCCCCTCTAGACGCATCAGATTCAGACCCGCTATCCATATTCGAGCTGAGGTCTGTATTGGTGGAATTATCGGGTGACTTGGAGCGTGATGGAGCAGTCGCTGGGGTGGTGGTTGGCGCCATACGCGAGCTTGATGCTTTTATATATATATATATATATATATATATATATATAACTCCTCCGCACTCAGGTAAAGCCGCCGCTTACCAAAACAACGGTTGTGTCGGCAAAATGGTCCACCCCACTCAGCAACGCCTTGCAAGGTACGACAACGCTTTGTTCTGGCCTCAAAATAGTTTATTGGGTCAGCTTTTGGGACGCGCTTTGCCTGACCTGCAGGCTTGTTCACCAATAGTTTATTTCTCGCAAATGGACCATTTGAAACCAACATGTACACCCACAATGTCACATGATGTGACTACAAACGAAGTGCAATGGAAAACAGACTCGTAGTTTGAGTAGCGGTTTAATCCGTGCAAAGCCGAAAATAATTACAATGGCAATTCTTCCCATTACAATAAAGCTCTCATTGCCTCTTAATTCATAGGTGTTGTGAAATAATGTCCAAAATCTAATTACAGTGCTTTTGCTGCTCTAATAACAAAGTTTTATTGCTGCACATCTTGTGGCCCATTACGCTAAACATATAAGCGTTACTCAGGTATTGACCCTTGTGGGAAAATAGTCGAGACCATTTTAATAATTTAAAAACAGGCCTCTTTCCCCCACACCACCGGCCATTACTGCGGAGAGATCTCGTATTGACTGGTACATTAGCACTGCTCCTTCTTTTTCAAACAAAACTTTATTGCTACCACTCATTCATCAGTCGCACGCACCGTTTAACATTTCACAATTGAACCCTAGTGAGTGAATACTTAGCCATCTTTGCAGAGACAACATCCTTGTAAGTATAATAACGGATAACCGCCCTACCACATTAATACACCCCAAGTGAGCATCTCATTGTGTCTTGTCTGGATCCTCATATGTGACAACTTAGAGCAGCACTTATCAACTGCAGCACACTTTACTCTACTTTCGCTACTGCTAGTTTATTGCTATTATCATATGGACAAACAAATGTTGGCCAGTGCCTTTCTGACCCAATTGCCCCCAGAGATAGAAGTACACCTACATGATGAGTAGTATTGTTGTTGACTTATGTGCAAGATACTATGTACCTATGGATTTTGTCCTCAATGTATATTCTCAGTTTTATTGTTTAATATAATATTTTATCGTCTCTGTGGTGGGTGGTTGAACATGACTTATTTTTGAATTCGTATTCATTCAACTCCACCCTTTTCTCTCTATCCCTTTTTACAGGAGGAAAGGAAGGGACTAACCTGATGGAACCATTTCAACACGTCCCTACCCTTTTCTTCGTGGCATCATTCTCCCAGAATGGCAACAGCCGCAGCTAAGATTATCTTTTTTTCTATGTTCTCTTTATTCTTTTGTATTTATTCACTCACATACTGTCTATGTTTTTTCCCATGCCTCTACATACATCGCAGACTAACCTTGACGTCAATTAATCCACTAGGGGCTCATTTGTAACCTTTGCCACAGTAACCCAATACGGGCATAACAGAATGTAATATTCAAAACAGTAGCCCTTTATTGGCCACATGGAGTTGTAGATTGTGATACACGTTCCACAGGCCATCACTACCCAGGAGACAACATACACGGGGCACACTGCAACTACACGCTTAATGGCACTTTGCCATAATTTTTCAGAGTACTTCCATAGGCGCTTATCGCAGCCGCACTAAGAGGGCACTTTGCATTACTTTAATCCCAGTGTGGTTTCAATGCGGTCCCGTGGACCGCGGTAAGACCTACTTCCGGTCCCACTATCCATTCATTTCACAATTCTATTGTAGACTGTCAAGAAACTTTTCCTTCCCTTACTAAATGTGTACACCCACTTATGTACCATGTCGACTGACAGTAGATTACACGAGCATACACCGCTGAGGTATTTACTGTGTTTATGTGTGTCCATCTATACATCACAATAAGGCACCCACTGTGGCATACTGTTACTACTGCATTTACCAGCAGATTTGCCTGTTGTCAATTTTGTGTTGTATAGCATTTAATGAGGCTTTTTGTATCGTACACTTTGTTGTGAACAAGCCGAAAGGCGAAATGCGTAACGATTAATTTATGACTGGAATAAATCAACTTTTGCTCTCCTGAACTCCTGTTGTCTGTGTCTGAGAGCGCGAGTGACTTTATTTGGGACTTTGCACGTTTGATTATCGCCTGCTCCGCTGACTCTGGTGCCACCTCTCATGGGACTCCGGCTTCTAGTAGGAGCGGTTCGTACACTGGATATATATATCTATATATATATGTCATTAGTGTTGTGCATGGAAAACTTTGGGGTGATCTGCCAAACGGGGGCTGAGAAAAAGGGGATGTTAAAAAAAGTGTTAAGTTAATTCCCATAGGAGATTTGAAGATGACTACAGCCCAAACCGCTGGACGGAATTACACAAAATGTGGGAGGAAGGTATATTTTGGTTTGAGGATCATGCTTTCAGTTATTCAGTGTATACCCATTCAATAGTTGTTGAGAAATGTAAGGACAACCAAATAAGGATATCCTCGATCATGGTAAATTCACGAATAATAACAAGCTCGGGCAGGGAAATGCATAGCTCTGATTGGCTGCCACTACTTCAACTAGTAAGTGTTGGCAGCCATCTTGGGACTAATCTTTAGCCGAGTCCTGAAAATAATAAAAAAGAGAAAAGGGGCAGGGTATGATTGTCCTAACCCCTAGCCTTGCTCCTGATGGCCCTGGCAGGAAACAAAAATACCATTTAACTATTTTTTTACTATGAATTTGCAAAATTTGCTGCTTGTTTTGAAATGGGCCCCAGGGTTCCTGGGGACCATCCTGGGGCATGCAGGGATTAAAAAAAAAGGACGGGGCACACAGGTCCCCCTCCTAAGGCTCTTCAAGCCCTGGCAACCCCCAACTCAGCAGGGTTTAATCTACATATTCGAGGGGGGCACGCAGGCCCCTCTCCGTGGACTTTCTTGAGCCCTGGAGACCACCATCCTCAGCTTCATGGCAAAAAATTGCGAGGGCCACACAGACCCCGCACTCTGGGGACTGCCACCTCCCCGGGGCTAGCTTCTGAGAAACATGTGGGAGGGAGGCTGTGCGGCCGCCCCTCCTGGGCCATATACACCCCATGGTCCACCACTTTTATGGGACCATCCCGTGAATACAGAAGGAGGGGGGCCTTGGCATCAATGATGTCATCAGTGATGTCACTGACCATGTGAGGTCGTAAGCAATGCATAGTGGGGGGGCATAAGTTAAAGTTAGCCCAGGTAACTATAGCTGCTGAAAATCTTTGTTTTTTCAGTTGGAAAAAAATATATATATAGATATGTCAAATCAACTCCAATAGCTCAAATAGCATGGAAATGCGCACTCCTGTGCAGCAGTAACAAAGATCCAAAACACTCCAATTCAATTCATGTTGAGTTTATTACTCTAAATATATGAGCAAAGCGTAGGAGACGACAAAACACATGTGCGCTTTTGTGCTTTTTAAGGCTATCAGAAGGGATTTGGCATATTCAAGGTTCCTCAACCCTTACGCGCAGCAATCTTGGCTCTCGGCTTTATGAGGATTGGTACTGAGTATCACCAATATAATCACAGCATTGGCATTTTACTTTTACTTAACACTTCTTTTACAAATTTATTAAAAGTTTCCATTAATTAAGCATTTTTAATTATCAAAAGAAAATGAGCAAATTTACTTATTAAGACATAAGACCATACGTAATTTCATGAAGTCAAAATAATACAATAATTTTCATTGAAGAACCCCAGTAGTTTTTGATCACTTAGAAAAGAGCCAAAATGTGTTTTACGCATTCACCAGACCACTTGTTCAGGACTGCATATAGAAATTGGCATACAAAGAATAGATAAAATACTCAATTTAAGATATATATTTACAACATTCTGACATATGCTAAACATTAATGTAAACATAACCAACCTATATAGGGATATGATACAAATCTCCATAACCATTAAGAATCATTTAAAAATAAACTACTACATTTTATAATCACAAAAAATATTATTATAACACCTTAAATTCATGAATATCTACATTGATTCAAGCTTCTTTTCATAGTTTTATAGTTGGAATGTATTGAATATACCTATGGGCACTCACAAATCAGTCCTATCCTATCATAAGAGAACAGGGAACCAATTCCATCTTCATTTGAAATAAAACTCATGTGATATCTATTAGAATATAGTGTATAATAGTGAGTTATTTTTATATAAATTAAAATTATTTTCGCACTATTTGAAATTCATTACACAAATTAATATATGTGTATCCTAATGACTACTTTTGTACATAGGTCCTAAAAAGACAGAAAGTACCCAATTATGTTTCAAGATCGCGAATTAATCGATACATATTAGCTGAATTATCAACATATAATCAGGATTGTCATATTCTACGACCAATTATTCTTCACATTGATTCAGATTTTTTTTGTACTAATTCTATAGGTTGGTAAAGGGTGGGGCAGTGTTTTCACAGTGAACCTTGAAAGATGTTGTGCCACCTTTCTATTGCATTATTTGTTTTAGCTAATTTATTAACAATATTTTCTACTTAAGTTGACATCTTTGGCCTGTTTGGTGCATGCATCTAACCAAACCATAATGGTTTACCACTTCAGTAGCAAGGACAAAGGTAAGAGTGACTCGTTTATTTAACTCAAGTTACTTAGTGCCCCCCTTATTGGCCTACTGTAGCATGTCCATAGTGCAGAGATACCCCTTCGGGGGTGATTCTGGCGCTCTACAAGTAAATAAATAAAAGAAATTTAAGGGTGATTTTGTGTGGGAATCCAAATTGCATGGTTAAAATGAACATACCACCCTGATTGTTTGTAATGATGCTTTCTATGATTATGCTCTCATGTTTAAGTATCTAGTACCTAGCATGTGTGACTATATCGGCTTTATGAGGATTGGTACTGAGTATCACCAATATAATCACAGCATTGGCATTTTACTTTTACTTAACACTTCTTTTACAAATTTATTAATAGTTTCCATTAATTAAGCATTTTTAATTATCAAAAGAAAAGGAGCAAATTTACTTATTAAGACATAAGACCATACATAATTTCATGAAGTCAAAATAATACAATAATGTTCATTGAAGAACCCCAGTAGTTTTTGATCACTTAGAAAAGAGCCAAAATGTGTTTTACGCATTCACCAGACCACTTGTTCAGGACTGTATATAGAAATTGGCATACAAAGAATAGATAAAATACTCAATTTAGGATATATATTTACAACATTCTGACATATGCTAAACATTAATGTAAACATAACCAACCTATATAGGGATATGATACAAATCTCCATAACCATTAAGAATCATTTAAAAATAAACTACTACATTTTATAATCACAAAAAATATTATTATAACACCTTAAATTCATGAATATCTACATTGATTCAAGCTTCTTTTCATAGTTTTATAGTTGGAATGTATTGAATATACCTATGGGCACTCACAAATCAGTCCTATCCTATCATAAGAGAACAGGGAACCAATTCCATCTTCATTTGAAATAAAACTCATGTGATATCTATTAGAATATAGTGTATAATAGTGAGTTATTTTTATATAAATTAAAATTATTTTCGCACTATTTGAAATTCATTACACAAATTAATATATGTGTATCTTAATGACTACTTTTGTACATAGGTCCTAAAAAGACAGAAAGTACCCAATTATGTTTCATGATCGCGAATTAATCGATACATATTAGCTGAATTATCAACATATAATCAGGATTGTCATATTCTACGACCAATTATTCTTCACATTGATTCAGATTTTTTTTGTACTAATTCTATAGGTTGGTAAAGGGTGGGGCAGTGTTTTCACAGTGAACCTTGAAAGATGTTGTGCCACCTTTCTATTGCATTATTTGTTTTAGCTAATTTATTAACAATATTTTCTACTTAAGTTGACATCTTTGGCCTTTTTGGTGCATGCATCTAACCAAACCATAATGGTTTACCACTTCAGTAGCAAGGACAAAGGTAAGAGTGACTCGTTTATTTAACTCAAGTTACTTAGTGCCCCCCTTATTGGCCTACTGTAGCATGTCCATAGTGCAGAGATACCCCTTCGGGGGTGATTCTGGCACTCTACAAATAAATAAATAAAAGAAATTTAAGGGTGATTTTGTGTGGGAATCCAAATTGCATGGTTAAAATGGACATAACAACCTGATTGTTTGTAATGATGCTTTCTATGATTATGCTCTCATGTTTAAGTATCTAGTACCTAGCATGTGTGACTATATCATGGAACCAAAGTATTGATCACAAAAAAAATATCAAAACGTAACTCTTCCATCTTGAATTACAATGAAGCGAAGCATCGTTGCCATGTAATTCATGCACCAATTATGGCTTTCTAGTACTGCTCAAGTGGCCTGGAATCAGTGCTGAGTGTCTCACAGATCAGCCTTATTAAGTGTAATTGTAAATTATGTGAATTCACTCTTATAAAAATAAGTCGTGATCTTTGCCGCATTGGCTGTATTTCACTGGCCTACGTGTGACAGTGTGTCGATGTGGTCCAATTTGGCGAATTACATGATGGTTGCATGAGTAAGGTAATGGCATAAACAAATATATCAGGTGTGTGGCAATATAAGTAAGACCTCTGTGGGCCTGATTTGAAACATCGAAAGAATATGATCTCATGTTTATGTGCCATGGAATATTGACCTGAAAATGATAACAACATTACAAAAAAATGGGCCATATTTTGTCTAATTCTCATGTAAAAAAACGATTTAAATCTACATCAGTCCTTCATCCACATTGGGGCGCATTAAAAGTAAACAAAAGTAAGTAACGATAAAACCAAAGTAAAAAACAAACTTGACTGGGAAATGTAATCCAGCAAGCACGTATTTATGGCCAGTTACTTACATGTTTGATTTAGAAATGTAGGAAAAGTTCTTCATCTGAATTCAGACCTGCGATGGATGAGCACTGTACCTCAGTAGTGTGTTTTGATTCTATACATCTTCCCGGAGTTATAGGGTGTGCTAATTACTGATGACTTGTCTTGGCTGACTAGATACTCAAGGGTACATGGGTAACCAAGATAACTTTGAGTCTACGGTTGAGGCCATTGAGATGAATGTTGGTGTATCTGGATTCAGTGATACAACAAAAATGTTCAAATAATGTAGCAATTCATCAATTAATGAAATTAAGTTATGGCTTGGAGTGTGAGGCTGGTCATGGTGTACTTGTATTGTGTGCTGGTACCCAAAATTGATAGCTGTGTTGTCTGCCCAGAGGTACTGATGTGTTGCATATGGGAGTTAAAAGGGAAGGAGAGCAAGTCCAAAGTGTTGCCTTTTGAGTGAGATTAAAGTGTGATGCAGAAACGGATGCAGGCAATCTTCAGGAAGTTGTGGAATGTATCTTTAATATTCTTGGTGGTGGCATCTACCAGGACATTCAAACTACAAATGAAGATGTTATTTGGATAGTTTAAAGTAGCTCTTGTAATTAAGTTAGAGATTTTAGTACATAAGGTTGGGTTAGCTTCGAAAGTCCTGTTAACTGGTACAATGTGACCATTTGTCTTCACAGAGTGGGCAATAACAGAATACAGAGTGGGACGAGGGAGTAGTTGCATGCAGAGCAAGAGAGAAAAGTAGATTCGGCCCTTCATTCAGATTGCTACACAAACATCAGCTGATATTTACAGAAGAGTTACATCCAGAAGAACTGAAATGAGTGAGCTTGTCAGATCTGGTGGGGAGGGAGTGCAGCAAAAGAAGGTCTTTTGGTGACAATTAGTCCCTCTCCAGTCTCGAGTGGACGATTGAAGTACCTGATAAAGTATCTGGGTAGAACAACAAGATCAAGAATGTGAAAGAAGGTGAGGAAGAGCCAAGGTTATGAATTGGTAAACGTGTCTTGGGTGTGACTTATGCTGACTGCAATGTCTGCCCTATGCTTTGAAAATGAGAGAGGCTTGGAGAGCGTGAAGTGCCGATGTTATCCATGTCACTGCTTTGGTTGGTGGTGATGAAGATGTGAATAAGATATGGGTTGACTGTGCACTGTGCATGTTTCTAAAGTGTTTGGTGATATATATTATGGTGTTTATGGTTCATGGTGAGGAGGGTAGGTGGCACATGCCTGGTGTACAGAAGTGCAGTGAACTCCTGAATGTGGATGAAGCATTAGCCCTTGGAACTACCTGGTCCTAACAAGACCAAATTTGAGATTGCCCTTATTTATGTCAAATGATGCCTGTAGAGCACAAAAACTGTGAGAGATCACTCCACATTGGCAGTACCCCCCTACGGTCTAAGATATCAGTGTACAGGTATCAGCATGGTACAGTCCCTTACAGAACTTCCTCATTGGGGTATACAAGCGCCATTCCATTTAGGCACAGCAGGCCTACTAGAAAATGTATCACCTGGCATGCTGTACATTGTAGATCTTCCATAAAATATGCTAAAAATTATGAGAAATATTTTTAGCTGTGCCTGGTGACACAATTTTTTTGTCACTAAGCAGTGGCCTCTCGGGAAGGGTGTTTGCAAGGAGTTCGGTGCTCTGTGAAACTGGCACTAGAAGGATTAGTTTTACTGGAACACCTGGAAGGTAAATTATGTAATGGCTCATACAACCCACAACACAGAAATATATATACACCAAAGGAACTTGGGCTTTCGAACTTATGCCCCAGCCTACAGAGTGCTTAAAACAGACTAAACAGCACCAACTGTGTTTGTAATGGCGAAATCTTTGACGGCAATGTGGAGATTACGCGCAAGAATTATAAGGGACTCTAATGCTGCACGAACTAGTAGTTCTTAAACCAAAATGTATTCATTTTAATTAGACTGTAATCATCAATTTTTGAATCCTAAATTACTGAACTCATTTTTAACGATTTTATGGTGGCATTTATTTGTACATCTTTTATGATCTCTCATGATCGAAATAAAGATTATTTAAAAAAAAAAAAAAAAAATATATATATATATATATATATATATATATATACACCAGGTTTGTCACTGCTTTTACTACAGAAATTTTTTAATGACCTAACAGTTCCACCAACTGTCTTCCAACCTACATTCCATGGAAGGGGCTCGCTCACGACTATAGACTTTATTCTCCTGTCAAATAGTCACCACGGCGATGCCCGAGAAACCAGGAGAGAGGAGCTGGCTATGAGCGACCACTACCCTATTAGTGCGAAAATATATTCCCCCATTAGTGGAAATAAGTTTGGGAGCACTACAGGAAATCTCTATTCACATTCCATATCACTCTCGTCGAGAAACGGTTATACTTTAAAGTGGGCAAAAATTGATACATCCAAGTTTCTCGAAAATTTGATCAACTTTGACCCTGATTTATTCCGGACTTGTCTAGAATATCCTCCCAACCCACAGGAAATTATCAGTGCTTTTGACCAAATTGCGTCACAAATTAGGAAAAACTTGTATAGAAAACACAATAAAAGTAATGGGACAAAAAGCCCCGGATGGTTTGATCGTGAATGTTCAAGTACACACAATACCCTAAAGACTACTCTTAACAAACACCCAAAAAATCAGACGGAAATAAGATTAGCCCGTGCAGCTTATAAACAGGCAAATAAAAACAGGAAAAAGGAACTGAAGTCTGCAGCCTGGGAAGCTTTGGTAAAAGCAAGTATCCTAAGAGACAATACGGCCTTTTGGAGAGAGGTCAACGCCCCTTTTTTCATTGATAGGACAACTGACCTCATAGAAATTGCCATCCAAGAGGAAGTCTGGATAAATCACTTTACAGAATTGTATAAACTAGATGAACAGATTGAGCCACCCCACCCTGACATTCACCAAACTGAGAGTAACGAGATACAAAGAAATTGTACAGAGTCGTTTCCACTTACCATCTCTTTCAATTATGCAGAAGTGGAACTGGCCATTCTTGAAAGTTCTAATGCTAAAGCCCCTGGGCCGGACGGAATACCAATAGACTTATTTAAAGATAACATCAAACTGTGGGCACCAATTGTCACAAATGTCCTTAACTCCTATGCCCACACAGGATTCCCTGAAACCTGGCAAGAAGCCATCATAATACCAATCTTTAAAAAAGGGGAAAGAATGGACCCAAATTGTTACAGACCCATTTCTTTGCTGGACTCCAGGATGAAGGTGGCGGGGAGAGTCCTGCTGAATCAACTGCAGATATGGGCTCATGCAAACAACACCTTATCCAAATTTCAATATGGATTTGTCTCTGGCCTTGGGACAGTGGAACAATGCCTCAACTTAGCTTTGATTACCGATAAATATGTGACGGCAAAAGGGTGTAATTTATATATGACCTTCGTGGACTTAAGCTCTGCTTTTGACTGCCTTAACCACTCTATACTGTGGTCTACCCTTACCGCCATGGGAGTTGATCCCAATATACTTGTTTTCATAAAAGAATTGTACCGTGGAGCTGGGGCCAAGGTTCGTTACGGCAAGGATGGAAGTTGCACGAGCAAATTTCCCATCAAAAAGGGGGTTAGACAGGGTTGCATCCTCGCCCCTTTTCTTTTTAATTTATATATAAACAGCGTCGCCGACTGCCTCGCGAAATTGGACGTTGATTACCCTAAAATAAAAGGCCTGGCAGTCCCAATTCTCTTATATGCGGACGACGCCGTTATCATGTCAAGGACACAATTAGGGCTACAAAAAGCACTGTCAGCCTTCTCAACATTCATGGGCGAGAGAGGACTAAAGATCAACGTAAGTAAAACCTTTACCATGTGTTGTAGTAAAAAGAAGAACACTTCATGCAATACGTTCATTAACGCATCCAAGATCTCTCTCACAAAAACTTTTACTTACTTGGGCATACTCTTTAATAGCAAAGGGTCATGGAAAAATGCTATTCATACCCGTAACTTGGCTTTCATTAGACAAATTGGAGCCCTAAAGAAATTTGCCACAAAATTAGGTGGGAAACCGGTAGGGATCTTGTTGGATATATTTGCAGCTAAGTGTATTTCCACTGCAACATATGGGGCTGGAATCTGGGGTCTGGCGGACTGTGGAGAGATACAAACCAGCGAGAATGCATTCTTAAAATACCTGCTGGCTGTGCCACGATCAATTTCCACCACAGTCTGCCACAACGAGCTTGCCCGTGTACATATCTCGGACACAATTAAAACCGCTCCAATTCTTTTATGGCACAAAATATGGACCTCGGAAAAAACTGTGCTAAACCGAGATGTGATCAAGGACTGCATGGCTTTAAGTGACTCAAGAAAAATATCCTGGCTCGCCTACGTGCGGAAATTCCTAACATCTTTGGATTTAGCCGATTTATATGCCAACCCGACCCTATGCACAACCATTCTAAAAAAGGACCTTAAGGCCCGCTGTTTAGGCTTACTTGAAGACAGGCGCTCTTATATTGAAGGTAACAAACTATTGATTGCCCACCACAAGCTCCTACTTCATGATGTTGGCATTCCATCCTATCTTTCTCCGCATATTCCAACCTACACGAGAATGCTGCTAACAAGGATGAGGACAGAGTGCTTTTACCGTCTATTAACATTTCCCACCACTAATGACTGGTCCACTAATCTGGTGGTCTGTCCTTGTGACAATACCTCTAAGCAATCCAATATCCACGTCCTTTTATTCTGCAAATATTACGATTGGGGTAGAAAGAAGCATCTCCTACCACTTTTGAAACAATGGGGTCTAAGACAGTGCAGACCAGCCTTACTCAAGCTCTATATGCTCGAAGATGAACATACCATTACTGTAGCTGCTAGTTTTTTGAAATTTGCAGTAAGGTGTAGAGCATCTATGAATTGACTGTCCTCTGAATCTGATATATCTTTTTAAAAAAAATTTCAAAGTCTTTTCTTATCGCTTACGTCTATTTTAATATTTGGTCTGAGCTAAATTCATTTTTATTATGCTGTATTAAAATGTGCTTTTATGATTTTCCTTGTTAAAATCGAATAAAGCTATTTTTGAATTGAATTGAATACTACAGAAATCTTTCCATAATAGATCCCTAGCAAAAGTATACGTTAAAGTACTTTTGTAGCAAGCAAATGCCAATTCCCATTATTTAGTTTAGTCACTATCCAGTTATGTAGCCAAATTAACACACAAAGATAGTTTTCCAAATTAACGATTCCAGGAGATTGACAGATTCATTATAAAAAATAATTGACACAGTTCAGTTGCAAATTAATATCTTCTGTATACAGGCTGATATGTTGTTCACATCAGATGAAGAGCAATTTTCGGATTAACATGTTCACATGTTTAACACCTACGTGGTAAGAACATCCAAATTCAGGTGCCAACATAACTGTTGTAGGAGTTTGGCAGCCGTGGTAGAAATAACAGGCATAGGACAGTTCTCACATTTCCAGTGCTATGATATGAAGATATGTGGCCTCGATCCCAAACATAGTTCAGTCATCAAATGACCTTTTCGTAGAGCTTTGCAGACATGTGGCCAAAGTACCAGGCAAATCTGGAATATGATCCGTAACAATAACAAATGTTGGAAGTTGAGATCAAAATGCCAAAGCTATTTTACCAAGTGAGTACTTCAGGGTGTTGACAAACATAGGTCTGAAATAAAAGAGATACATTGCTTTCCCAAGCCAGTGTTTGTGTGGTCTACATTCCAAGCAGGTACACGGTGTCTTTCTGCCCATTATCAGACAAGAGTGTTGTGTGAGGGTTCTGGCAGCACTTTAAACAGCAGGGCCTGCCTCCATCTCCAACTAAGGGCCATGTATACAGAAAATAGGAATGTATGAAAACGTACACGTCTGACAGTGGGTCGCAAATCGAACTGCCTCATGAATATCACCCTGGTGACTTTAGTTTGTGACCCATTAGGAATCACTGCACCATCACAGGGATGGGTGGCCTGCTGGGGTAAGCAGACCACCATGTCTGTGATTATTTTTTAATAAAGCTTTTTCTTTTGTGAAAGGCAGTCCATTTTCCTTGCAGAAAAATGGGATGCTTTTCAAAAAATAAAATTAAATTTTTAAGTTTCATTTTTTAAGAGTATGCAGTTGTCCAAGGGACCACTGTGACCTTTAAAAAGTGTTTGTTTCCACATTCACAAAGGGGAAAGGGTCGACTGGGGACCTCATTTCATCCACGAATAGTTACCACCACCTTTGAGGTGTCAATAAAAAATGAATGTTTTGCAACTGTAATTCAGTCTCAAAACATTCATACATAGCACTGCAATGCGGTATTTAGAAGAGATGGTCTAAACATGCCATATTCAAATACCGAATCGCTAAACACAATTGCGAATCAATAACTTGTCACTGAATTGCAATTTGTGCTTTGTACATATGAAAAAGCATTTTTGCAGTCGTAAATGGCTTGATTCAACTATTCGGGCCTTTTCTAACCCCAAAAATGTTTTTGTACATGTTGCCCAATATTTATTTAAGAAGATCACTCAATCAATCAATCCATCAGTTGATTTGTACAGCCCTGCTAATCACAGGTAGGTCCTATGGAAGTGAGGGGAAAATACATTTATGTTTTTATAGAAGTTCTGCTGTGACCTGTAATGTCAAGGTGTTAATGCTTTTAGAAGCATGTACAACATGCTTCGAAAAGCGTGGTTGTATCTGGTATTTCTATAGAGTGAACCTAGCCAAAAAGCATTGGCAGGCTGTGCTGGGTCCTGTAGAGGGTCCTGTATCACAAAAGAGCTTTACTGGTTCTCTAAATGATGTCCAGTGGAATAAAACGTGGCTAGAATGACCTACATAAAAATGTACAGTTTAGAGCCTGTGAATGCCGGGTTCTCTTCCTTTAGCTGGAATTCCAGCCTCAATAAAGTGTGGGATCAAGGAGAGATGAGGCATTGCATTGTCAGCCAACAAATCCGGTTCCCTTTAGAAGATATGAACAACAAGCATTGGAAAAGCCAATAGGTCTCGCCTCAGCAAGATCTATTAGCTTTGTCAATGTTTTTAAGACATATTGCAAGGAGCGAAAGCTACTGTGTTACATGACTTAATGTCAAGAAAAGGCAACGTGTTAAAACGTGGGCAGCGCTGATGGCGTTTGCTTTTTAATCCATGTTGCATAGCAGCCCGCCCTGCTGTGCAATATGTTAAAAGAAAATGGGACCGGGAAGCAACACGAGAGGGGAAGGGGAGGGAACAGCAATAACGGACAGCTGGAGAAGTGGGGTATAGGGGAAAACAAAACAAGGGGCGTACAGGGTAGGAGGGAGAGAGTCCCAGAAGGGAGAGTGAGATGGGGGAAACATTGTATTTAAATCCCAGCAGCAGATGGGCACTAATTAAGTTGAATTAATTTTTGTTTGGTCCATGCTCCATAGAAAGAACGCAAGCGATGCTTGGCCTGCGTTGGCAAGTTAGGAGGCTACAAAGGAGAGTGGCACTGCAGCCAACAAATAGTAATCAATGGGCGGGTTCGAAACAACAGCATCTAGTAAGCGAGAGCGCATGCAGCGCATGTTCTGTCGTAGGCTCGATCTAAAAAAGATTCAGTGATCCACTCCTCAAAAAAAAGTGTCTGAGTCAAAAGACCAACAATAGTCAAGTGGATCCCTTTTATGTGAATACTCAACAGGGCAATTTGTCAAGATACACAAAGCTCACACATTTTGAACTCCAAAAGAATGAGCAGCATTTGGGCTTCACTTTCACAAGGTCGACCTCACATCCCACCATATGTGATGAAATCATTAAGCTCCACAGACCAGGCCTTCATGGCTGGTTTGAATTTGTTAACATTAAATACGTTTTTTTTTTATAGTAGTTCGAAAGAGAATAAAGGGATTTTCACTACTAAAGAAATTACACTTGAGCGAAATTAAGAGATAGCAGCGTGGCCTCATATGTCGGATGTATTAAAAACACTTTAATACAGAAACTCTTACAGTGTTTCCCTCTCCCTGAATGATTAAAGGGACACATAAAATAAAGTGTGATTTACAACCTAATTCTTGATTCAAAGGTCATATAACTGTAGAAAACTGCCAAAGCGCACAAGGCAGTTTGAGTACAATTATTTTGAATGTGTAAGTTGTATGTCTATCTATCTATCTATCTATCTATCTATCTATCTATCTATCTATCTATCTATCTATCTATCTATCTATCTATCTATCTATCTATCTATCTATCTATCTATCTACTTAAAAAACTAAGGTTAAAGTGTTGTTCTAGTTAAGAGAAAATTAAGGGTAAATCATACCATTTTAAACCAAAAAAGCACTGTAATTCATCAATTATACCTTACTGAGTTAAGTTTAAGTTGTGCCGCTGCCATGCACTGCCTACGACCTCACATATTACATCACTCAGGAAATGTTTAGTAGCAGATGTAATGAGATGTATGTGCAAGGGCTTCGGCTATGGAAGGAAGCTTGCATATGTGAACGGACTCACTACGCTATATCTGTGTATTGTATTATACATTTTCCCTGGTGCTCTGGTCATCTGCGGTGGTGCGCTTTTCCTAGGACTGCGGTGGAACGCTGTGGAGTGCGTGTCCACCTACTGTAATGATGCAACGTTTGGTACTTCCTGCGTGGTCTGCTGCATGCACTTCTGCGGTGTGTGAGTGGCCATGATGAAGTGGTTTTCAGTGCACTAGCACAGCAGTTGTAGCATATTCAGCAGGATCAGGGGGATTACAGCATGCAAGGGTGGATTGCCTCTTTTCTCTGATTGGCTGCTGTCATGTCATGCCAAAAGCTGGAATATGTTTTGATTGAATTGGTGGACACACACACTCGAAGCTTTCTGGCAGTGTTCTGGAAACAATCACACTTCTTGTTTTGTAACTCGGATCTGATGAGGGGAAAATCACCTTTGTGTTGCTTGCATTCTGCTGGATACATGTTACTGCCAGAACAATTTTCTACCTATGGATGCTGGCAAGGGTGGACCACTCATGTTTATTACCAATTCCGTTGAGATATAACTCACTGGAGACTTTGAGTGCCATAACTGGATATTGTTTTCTGGACATGTTGCTGTTATGGTATTTTTTCTTGTCATGATGTATTTACAGCCTAATGATTCATGGTCTATTTACTGCTTAATGATTTGCTCCATATGCCACTGTGTGCTGCCATGTTTTGCCATCTTCGCTGTCATATCTGATATGAGGATGTATTGAAGTTATTGTACATATTTCTGGCCTATGTGTATTTTGCCGCGCTTTATGTATGTTATCTGCCTAAGTGTATTTTGTTGTATTTAAGTATTGAGTAGCTTCATGTGCAATACCTGAGTACTCCATTGAAATCCTGTTTGTGATTGATTAGTTGTTTTGGGGATGATAATGGTGACTAGGTAAATGGGAGTGGAATCCCCAGTATAGGTGCTTGTGCATAAGATGCGCTGAGAGTTGGAGATACCTAAGTGAAGGTTTAAGGTTTGCGATACTCCCTGTCATTGTATCTGCCTTGCTTGAAGTGTGACGTGATATATGGATTTCCTGTGATAGTGTGAATTCCTACCAGTGCACAATTTCCTGTGCATGGAATCGTCATTGATGTTACTGTCATGTTAGTTTGATCTTTCTGTTAGAGGTCACACATTTATTGCTTTTATACTAGATGCCCTTGCTTGAGGGATGATTTCTGGTGGAAGTAACCCATTACTTACTTTTACACTAGATGCCCTTTATTGAGGGATGACGTGTGGGGTGGTAGTCATCCATTGATTGCTTTTACACTAGATGCTCTTAGTTTAGGGATGTGGGGTGGCGGTCACACATTAATTGCTTTTACACTAGATGCCCTTGCTTGAGGAATTACTTTGTGGGGTGTATTGCTTTTACAGTAGGTGCCCTTGCTTGAGCGATGACGGGTGGGGTGACATCACCCATTACTTGCTTTTGCACCAGATCCCCTTGCTTGAAGAATGACTGTGTAGGGTGCTAGTCACCCCATTGACTGCTTTTACACTAGATGCCCTTGCTTGAAGGATGACTTTTCGGGGGGGGGGGGTCACACATTTATTGCTTTTACACTAGAGACCCTTGCTTGAGGGATGATTGTGTGGGCTGTGTCACCCATTGCTTCTGTGTGAGGTTTAGTGTTTTTTATTTGGGTGTGTGAGAGTTCAGTGAGGTGTAATTGTATTCAAGTGTGTTTTGTTGGTGTCTGATGTTGTCTCACTGTGGTCTGGTGTGTCATGCTTCTTAATTGTTGGTTTTCTGGGTTATCCCTCATTTCATGCTAGTACGGCCAGCTGGTGTGGTTTGTGGTGGTAATAGGAGTGGCATGTTTTGCTCAGTATGCATCTGCATGGGATGGGTGTTAGTTGTGGTGTGCCAGTGGAGGGGATATATGTATATTTGTATATATATTCTTACTCTCTATTTTAGATGATGTTGTTGGCCTGTTTTGTTTAAGCCTGGGCGGTGAACTCCGCTCCGCTCACAGAGTTTTCAGAGTTTTCCCGACTCTAAGTTACGCAGAGTTCCAAAAAACTCCGCTCCGCGTAGCAGAGTTTTTTTCCACGCTCTGGCTCATCAACATCAAGTTTGCGAGCGCGAGCAAGGAAAATTCACCTCCCAGCGATATCTCATCTCATTCGCACTCGTCAACGTGAAGTTGGCAAGCGCGAGCAAGAGAAATAAACCTCCCAGCGAGATTTCTCAATGCGGGCGGTCGGATTCCTCAATGCGAGTGGACGCGTATGCTCATAACCGTTCACATTGAGAAACCGTCTATTCACGTTGAGAAAGCTGAAGCTTGAGTAGAAAATCTACTCGAGCTGCACAAAGGAAGCAGCGCCCACTTGCACTGTGAACGGTGCCATTTGCGATAGTTTCACATAGCGGATAAACATCTCGCACTGCAAATTACCGCAAACAGCATTTTCTAATGCACTCTGTCACTTGCAGAGCTCTGCGTAGCGCGATAGAGTTTTTTTGCACTCTGCGAACTCTGCCCAGGCTTAGTTTTGTTCCATCTTCAGTCCTTTATTTTGCAAGACTTGATCATAATTTAATTGCATTTTTCCATCTTTCATCCGAATTATTTTTAGGTGTTCTGCAAGAGGTGAAGATGTGTGTTACATCTGGTGTATTTCAAATGGGTTGTTTCCATCTTGCAACAGTTTTCTATGCATTTTCTCTTATGAAATGCATTGTTTAAATTTTGTATTTGCAATATTTTCATATGTATGTTCCTTTAATGTAAATGCGATGTTTCCATCTTGTCTTCACAATATTTTTGTGTTTTCTGTAAAAGGGGAAGACATGTTATATCGGTGTATTGTATTATGCATTTTCCCTGGTGCTCTGGTCCATGCTGCTCAGCCAGTATGATTGTACTGTTTGGAATGTTGGAATTCATGGTGATGCAATGGAATGATTGGGTGCCTTTGAGGTTGAGATTATCATTTGGAGGATGGGCTGAGCAGAAGGGGATATCCTGAGATCTAAGCTCGGAGCCTATAAATATACCTACCTGCAAATAAGATCAATAAACCATCATCTGTAACCTCACCTCGGCTACTGGACTTTTTTTTATCATAACAGACTAGCCACGCCATGAAGACATGTGTATAGTAGAACGCTGTGTAGTAGTGTTTGGTGAGGGACCTTCCTGACAGTATAAACGCTTCTAAAGGGCAAAGGCTGTGCATGACAGGGTTTGTTGAGACAATGGCCTTGCGACAAATATTTTCATATATGATGAAGGATGTAGTAGCATTACCCACAAGATTTTCACATGGGTGGGAGTTTTGTGGGAACGTGATGACTTTTAAATTTTTTATTTCAAATTACGGCCCCAGGGTGGTCTGACTGGGACCCCTCCCCAAGAGCTAGGGAGTCAGTGTATTCCAAACCTGCCCCCTTATGTTCTTGTTTGTTTTTCAGGGCACGGGGACCGAGTCATGTAATGGTGACCACAACATTTTAGTTGCTGCAGCCAGCCAATTACATCAGCCAGTCCTGCAGAACTGCATAGGGACCAGCCAATCAGATCACTGTTTTTGCCAATGTAGACCCACAGGAGTCCAGCGGCAACAGATGTCTATACATTTTGAACCTCAGTGTCTCCGAAATAGCTGAACAGAATAACACCAAATCACCAAAATCACTAAAAGCTTGCTTTTTGGATAAAGATCAAGCTTTCTGACAAAGTGTAATTCTGGTCAACCATTTTGGCTGTATCATTAACAAATTTTTCCTATGGAAATTGCATTGGGGAAAAAGGATTTTGAGACCTTCCCTTGTTCTTGGCTCCCACTTGATGGAGCACCCCAAAACATTCTAAGTAGGAGCAGAGGTAGATTAACTTTTTTTGGAACGTTTTGTGAAAATTCATCAACTAGTGCCATTCTGACCTGACTATAACTATACTGAATTATATATATATATATATATACGTGATCAAGGTGCAAGCCGAAACGCGTTGTGTTGGATGAATAAATCCAGTCTGATATACAGCATCCATGTGTCCGGGCATTCTTCAATACTAGAAGAATTGTGGAAAGAAAGTATCTAGATATATATATATATATATATATATATATATATATATATATATATATATATATATATATATCTAGATACTTTCTTTCCACAATTCTTCTAGTATTGAAGAATATATATATATATATATATATATATACATATATATCTATATATATATATATATCGCGCTTCTCGTCTCCTCCGTTTTAAAGAACGACATCACTCACGGGAAGAGTCTCAGATTTTATTAAGACTTTCAAATGCACCAGACGCGTTTCGGCATTTGCCTTCTTCGGTGGTACGAGGGCACGCCGGAAACGGACATGTTTTGTTTACACCGTGACCACTTTTCCTACTCGTCATAGGCATTAACATAAAGAAGGGACTAATGTATATTTACAACATAAGGTGCCATATTGTAAGTATATACCTGATATAGCTGAGTATATAGCTGATAATACACATTTACACAGTATCACGATGCTCTACCGAGCTATCAATCGATTTATAATTCATCACATTATTTGCTTTTTCATTAAGACCAATTCTCAACGACCGTCAAGTTTTCTTGACACAAGATCAGCAAAATTCTCAGAACATAATTGTATGTTGTTGGAATTCTTGTCATTCAGTTTGAAGAATAACATCTTCCTGTACCAGAACTACACTACAAACAACTTATTGGTGTGGCGATGGGCACCTGTTTCTCCCCCAGTTTTGCTAATCTTTTCGTGGGCTGGTGGGAGGAGCAGGTGGCCTGGGCCGCTACCAATGGGGAGTGGACGCAAAATATCGTGGCCTGGTACAGGTACATAGATGATCTCTTCCTTAAATGGAGGGGATCAGAAGAGTCAGCAACCCAGTATGTTAATATGTTAAACAGGAATGATTATAATTTGAAATTTACAGCCGAAATTAGTTGTAAGAATGTGAACTTTCTAGACTTGGAGGTAGTAGTGAGGGAGGGACTATTAAACACGAGGCTGTACCATAAACGCACAGCGGGGAACTCGATTCTACATTCCTCTATCAGCCATCCTCCCAAATTAATCCAGAGTTTCCCCTATGGGCAATTACTCAGGAATAAGAGAAATTGCACTACTGAAGAGGATTTCAAGATTCATGCAGAAGCGAGTATCACAAGATTTAGAGCTAGAGGCTACAATAACGAGTCTTTGAATGATTCTTTCTGCATGGTACAAGGAAAATCTAGAGTAGAACTTTTGAAACAGCAAGCAGGTTCGGAAAAAGAGAATCCTTACAGAATGATAACTACATATTCCAGTGGAGCAGGGATGTTAAGAACTGTTCTTAGGAAGAATTGGAATTTATTACGTACGGATCCCATCATTGGGATGGATTTACCAACACGTTCCATGGTGACATTTAGGCGAGCTAGAGCCACGAACGGTACCTAAACCATTTGGAGAAGCACCCCATAATTTTTATCCGTGGGGTAGGTGTAAAGCTTGCAAAAATAGCAAAAAGATTTTGTCATACAAAGTGGGAGAATCAGCTCGTTGGATTAGAAAGTTTCTGACCTGTAGCACCCCTTATGCCGTATACTGTTTAACTTGTCCTTGCGGACTACGGTATATCGGTAGCACGATCCATCAGACTAAAATATGCATTTTAGAACATCTAATGGGCTGTGGTGGTTATGAGCAATGTGAACATCTGCATATACGATACATGAGGCTAGATAGTATTTCAGAGATAATCATTGTTCTGTATTATGGGGTATGTCTGGTACATTTGTAAATAGAAGAGATCTGCACTTTACTCGTAGGATTCTGTTGTATTGTTAGTATATAAATGGTAGTGATTTATTTTATTTTATTTCTTTTATTTTATTTATTTTATTTAATATTAGTTGTTGGTTTTGGGTATAAGTTGCACTTTTTGAAACGGGGGCATAATGTGACACTATGGGCCCATACAGGGCGTTATGAGTGAAAAAGGTACGGGACTGACGAACTGTGCAGAAGTGATATGCCCATACAGGGCATGATAGTCGTTGAGAATTGATCTTAAGAAAAAAGCAAATAATGTGATGAATTATAAATCGATTGATAGCTTGGTAGAGCATCGTGATACTGTGTATATGTGTATTATCAGGTATATACTTCTGCTATTGAATACTGTTCCAATATGGCACCTTATGTTGTAAATATACATTAGTCCCTTGTTTATGTTAATGCCTATGACGAGTAGGAAAAGTGGTCACGGTGTAAATAAAACATGGCCGTTTCCGGCGCGCCCTCGTACCACCGAAGAAGGCGAATGCCGAAACGCATCTTAGTGCGTTTGAGAGTCTTAATAAAATCTGAGACTCTCCCCCGTGATTGCTGTGTCTTTCTTTAAAACGGAGGAGACGAAAAGCGCGATATTGGTGGGAGCACCACCCGCATAACAGCACCTGTGTGAAGAGTGCGTGAGAAGGTGCAGGAGTAGCGATGATATATATAACCACAACAAGATGCTCAGTGAATTTGTGAGCTGGTGTTTATATCATAACTACTTCTTGTTTGGTAATGATGTCTACGTGCAGAAAAGGGGTGTGGCCATGGGGTCCTGCTTCTCACCCAGCTACGCGTGTCTCCACGTTGGCTGGTGGGAGAGGCGGGTCCTCATGGAAACACATCATGCGATGTTCACAGCAAATGTAGTTATGTGGGTTCGTTTTATCGACGTTGTGTTTTTAATCTGGACAGGGAGTGAAGAGAGCGTGAAAGAATTTATTAAGACACTCAACAACAATGAGGACAATCTCAGGTTCACACATAACATCAGTAAGAAAGCTGTGGACTTTTTAGATGTCAAGGTCTTTCACAGAGCAGGACAATTAGCCACCATCCTCCATAGAAAGGACACGTCGGGAAACACAACCCTTCATGCCACGAGTGCTCATCCCCGCCATGTTACAGACAATATCCCTTATGGAGAGCTACTTCTGTTAAAAAGAATTTGTAGCAGTGAGGAAGAGCTGAAAGTTTGCACTGCTGAAGCACTAGACAGATTCAGGGAGCGAGGATATAGAGAATAAATATTAAAAAGAGCGGTAAATAAAATGCAAATAAGACCTAGAGAAACTCTGTTCAAACCAGTGACCCCAAACATAGTCACCAAGGAAGATTCGGCTGAATCTACCATTAGATTTATCACTGCATATGGCTGCCAGGACAGGAAGATTCGGTCCATTTTATCCAAAGGTTGGCCTATATTGAAAACTGACGCGGTGTTATCTCAACATTTACCTGCCCTGCCAGATATTATGTTTCGGAGGGGACCCTCCTTATGTACATACATCTCTAATCCTTGCCCTGAACTGTCCAGATAGAAAATTTGGTTCCCACCCCGGCTGGGGTTTTACAAGTGCAGTAGTTGCAGGGCCTGCAAATTTGGAGTCAACACCCAACATTATAATACACCATTCAGCCCAGTACCATTGCCAATCAAAGGTAACTACGGTTGCAAGACAGAGTATTCTGTTTACGTCCTGGCGTGTACCTGCGGCCTGAGATACGTGGGTAGTACCAGGTTTCCGGTGCATGCCAGGATATTGCAGCATATTCGGGCAATCGTCAATAATGACATCTCCTACCCAGTGGCTAGACACTTTAAAAGTGTACACGGTAACAACCTTCAATGTCTAAGCTACTATGTCCTCACATCAGTGCCTAAACCTAGAAGGGGAGGAGATCGGGATAGGATGTTGCGGCAATTGGAATCTAAAATGATATTAGAACTAGATTCCAAGGTACCTAATGGGCTCAACACTACGGAAGACCTTTATTATTTTCTGTAAAAGAATCATTTGTCTATCAATACAGGCTCCGTAGTCAGTTGATTTGCTAGCACCTTCCTGACATTGGGCAGATTTCGGTTTATTGCTTCAATCATTTATTTGTTGAATATATAATCAGTCTCAGTCCTACACCCAGAATTGATCTTTTTTTGTTCTCTTTTTTTAAAATCATTTGAGGCAGTGATGGATCGATGATTCTCCTGCGTGATATTAGTTACACTTTAAATATACACTACATGTAGGTCATATGGGTCATTTTAGAAGGGGTTGCCATCCAAAATAGATGTCCCCATCTTTGGGTATTTTGTAAATAAATGAAATCACTATGCTTGGACTACAATGATAGATTGCGTTCTGGGCAGCACTTTAATATCTGTTTGCGCTATGTTGCACATTTGAGAGTGAGGTTCACAGCATTATTGCATTGCACCTTAACAATGGTACAGCCACAATGATGACATCTTATGAAATAATATTTATAATTGAATAGAGGGTTTTTAAGTATGCACATGATTACTTTTTAACCGAGAATTGTTTTGTAGAGAAAAACTTTTTTTATATACATATTTATTGAATTTTTTATATTTATGTGTATTCTCAAGGTGGTTTGACTTCGGAACTGCAATGTATTTATTTGTATTTTGCACATGCGCAATTGCACAATCAGAACGCACTTTATAGATACTAATCTAGAACTAATTATATAAACATGCATTTATGCAGGTATCAAACAATTGTCGTCAATCCAAGATAAATGTGAACAATGTATTTACTAATAAGAAGGAAATGGCAAGTAATAACCCCGGATGTATTCATTGTGACTCGGACCTACAAGTATTTTGTTTGTTTTTATTTGCCACATGGTACACACAAATTCAGTTAAAAAGAGGGCATTATGGGAAATACTTCTGATGTGAACAAGGGCAACTGCCCGAAACGCGTCGTCTGCTACGCTGCTGTACTTCTCTCGGAAATAAATTACCTTTTGCCATCATTTGAGATTCGTTGGTCTTTCTGTGTGTGATCGCCGAAACATTGGTGATTCCAAATCGGCCTTCTGCTGCCGATATATATATATATATATATATATATATATATATATATATATATCAGCGACGGCTCGTGGAGGGAGTTACGGTGGGGCAGGAGGGTGGGGAGGGGGAGGGGCAGGGTGGAGGTTGCTAAAAACCGGCATATGGATAATTGCAGGTAAGTAAACAATTTAATTAATAAAACGAATTTCGTAGTGCGCCTTGCATCGCAAAATGCAATGCAGTGCGAGCTACGAAATTCGTTTTATTAATTAAATTGTTTACTTACCTGCAATTATCCATATGCCGGTTTTTAGCAACCTCCACCCTGCCCCTCCCCCTCCCCACCCTCCTGCCCCACCGTAACTCCCTCCACGAGCCGTCGCTGATATATATATATATATATATATATATATATATATATATATATTCTCAGAAAAAAACAAAGCTTACAGGGACTTTAAAGTTAGGGTCAGAGTCTAGGCACATAAAACCATAGAAGGCCTAAAATCCTGAAGTGGCTGTAGCGGTGAGAACAAGTGGGTGCCTCTCTGAGAGACCCTTGGAGAGTGCCTGTGAACAGCTTGACCAGTGTGAGCCCCATTGCTGAGAGGAGGGGTGAGGGCCCACCAGGTGGCCCTTCATACATCTGCAAGAGAGCGAGGTGAACACACAAGGTGAGAGGCCGGTTGAGTGGACCCTCACCTGGCCACATTCTGGTTGGGGGGTGGTTGCTCACCTTCTCCCCCCACTGGTCTGAACTTGATTGGAGGGGATCAGCCTGAGAAGAGTGGACCCATGGATATTTCCTTGCTGAGAGGCCCTGCTGAGATCCCTGTCTGACCCCTGGGGATTCCGGGGAGACCCTGGCACTCTGAGAGAGGGAAGACTCCTGGTGGTGTGTGAAAGTACAAGGTCCAGGGAGGCAGGAGCTTGGGAGAGCAAAGGCTAGGACTGGGGGTCTTGGACCAGGCTGCTTGCATAGTTGGAGCAGGGGGAAGGCACGCCCACTGACAGGCCAAATGCTTGATGCTGTTTCTAGGGCGAGACTTTGAGAGTCCCCCCACTTCTCAGGCCCGGCAGGCTGTGGAGGGTGTTGCTCAGCCATCTGAGAATGACAAGGGGCTCCTTGCTATGGCGGGTGGCAAAGAAGGGAAGAAAATGTAGCAGAACAAGATGGACAGATATGCGCTTCCCATAGGTGCCCTGAAAGAGAGTGAAGCCCCCCACTTGGAAAGCCAGACGACCCTAGTGGAGAATCACTGGAACCAACCCTAAGAGAAATCATGGCCACCATCCAGGGCATAAACGGCATCCTTGAACCCAAACTGGACTCAGTGGAAATGTCACTTTTGAGGGCAGAGGTTAATAAAGCAAAGGGCCATCTACACACAAAAAAAACCTGTGGTGGACGTCTCGAAAACTACTAGTGCGCTCCAACAACAAGTGACCAAACATCAAGATGAAAATGTCACTATATAGGCACAGTTGGAGGACATGGAAGAGAAGTCCCACCAGAATATTATCTGCCTAGTAGGAGTGCCAGAGCGAGTGGACGGATAAAGTGTGGACCCCTTTGTCGAAACCCTCATTATGAACACCTTACAACCCAGCGGTCTCTCTAAATTATTTTCCTTTGAACTGGCGCAGTGTGCCTATTATTCCTCCTAGACTGGGTGCCCATCCTCGCACTGTAATTGCAAGAATTTTTAATCACAGGGACAGCGACACCATACTCCAGGTGGCACGGTGCACACCAGTCTTAAAATTTGAATATGCCACAGTTAGCCTGCATCCAGATATTACTCTCAAGGTTCAAAGGCAACGACGCAGCTTCCTGGTGGTCAAGAAGGAGTTGTAAAATAAAGACATTAACTATATTATGCATTTCCCTGTCAAACGTAAGGTCATTGCTGAAGGGAAAACTGAGCATTTTGATTCTCCAGAGGTGGCCTGGCAGTGGCTGAAGGATTGGCGCCCTGCCCCTGTCCAGAGACGGAAGAAATATCCCCAATCAAAGTGGAGAGATCCAGACCAACAGACAGCCAATGATGCTTCAATACAGAGCGACAGAGGAGCAGCAAACAGAGGTCATCAGTGACCCCGTTCATCTTCACAAGAGACTGGTCCTAACTTGAGACTCAGACTTTCTAATGTCAAATTGTTATCCTGCTGGAATTTGTCACTGTGCCTTGGGCTGCCTTGTGGTATGGGTGGGAAACTTCACATTTAACATGTGCACACATCTCAGATCGGTCCTGATGTAAGGTGAGCATGGGGGGCTTGTGACTAACAGATTTCACCCAGTTATCAGTTTACTACAATGTTCTCAAGGGTGACCGGGGCCTTGCTAGTTGGGCTTAGGTGGGTAGTTTGAAGCCCACCATGCAGGGTGACAGGGAGAGGGGGCTTTCTTACGGAGATAAGAAAGCTCAAGTTTGAATCTCACAGCAGTGCAGGCCAACGGGCTACTCACCACCATCGGGATCTAGGCAACATCCGCAGGGACATTCGCTATGCTTCACTTCACATGATACAGCCATGGCACAGGACTCCACACCCAATTAAGGATCCTCTTGTGGATTATCAATGGTTTTGGGGATAAGGTAAAGTGAGGGATGGTACTTCAATAAATCAATAGATGCAGCCCAAATGTGGTATTGTTGCAATAGACCAACCTCCTAGATAACTCCTGTAAGACCCTGACTAGAGGAGGATACAAACTGATTGCACCTGCAGGATACATCACTGACTCAAGGGGGGTGGGAATCCTACTGAAAAACGTGGTCCCGTTTATTTCACACAAAAACTAGGCTGATACCCAGGGCAAATACGTTGCCCAATCAGGCACATGTGGGGGATTCCCATCAACCTCTTTTCGATATATATACAACCACGTCAATACTGCATGACACTGACAGGATTGAGTGATCTCCTACTACAATTTCCTAAAGATACTACTTATGGGTGGAGACACCAATGCCACTCTATCCTAGGATATGGACAGACAATGCCAGGCCCAACAGGTCCTATGGGATCCCACTCAAGCCACCTTCCTCTCGCTGATGGGGCTCGCAAATATTTGGCATCTTCAACACTTATTGGAATACCAATATACTTATATGTCTCAGGCACCCTACAGCTTCTCGAGATTGGACTATATGTTCACTCAGATGGCCAATATGACACAGGTGGCCGACATACACTACTTAGCCTGGGGAATAGCAGACATCTGCCAGGTGTGGGTGGAATTGTAGGGACAATCCTTAAGGCATAATTTAGAGCAGGCCACCACCTCCTATTTCTAAACCAATGAGGGTTCAGTCGACTCAAAACTCATGCTGTAGGAAGCATACACAACAGTTATGCATGGACAAGCTTAATCACTTATTGCAGATAAAAAGAAAAAAAACAGCAGGCAGAACTCCAGGCCTTAGAAGCCAACAGAATGGAGAGGATGGGACACAAGGGGAGGATGGGGACTACTTCAACACTCTCTGGCTTAAACAAAAGGAATGCAGAGACTTGGCCGAAGAGAACGCAAAAGCATGTCATATACCAACCCAGAGAAGTCTGTATGGTGTGGGTGACAAAGCATGGCGATTAATGGCCTGGCTGGAAAAGCCAGATCAGGCCGCGGCTGGGTCCTGCAACTAACCACTGAGAAGGGAGAGATTAGACTAGACCCAGAGGGGATAGCTGACACATTTGCTGACTATTATGAAGTTCTCTACTCCATGAAAACACACTGCACTTCCTCAAAGGTGAAAACCTTCTTAACTGACATAAGACTCCCTCAACTCTCAGCAAACTATAAACACTTTCTTGAAGTGGACCTACACCCCAGTGAGATAGGTCAGGCATCCTTAACAAAGGGAAAGCAATGGGCCCCAACGATTTCCCCATAGAGCTCTATAATGGTCTGGCCAACAAGATGGAACCTCAAATGCTGAAAATGTGGACTGAGGCGCGATCCGTGGGCCGGTTACCTGAGGACCAAAGACAAGCTACGATAGTAGTGATTCATAAAACAGGGAAGCCACCAGATAAACATAATTCCTATAACTACATCTCTCTTCTTAATGATGAGATAAAAATACTAGCTAAATTCCTGGCCAGTCGTCTCCGCCAATTAATCACATCCCTGATCCACCTGGATCAATAGGGCTTCCTGCCAAATAGGGGGATCAGACTGAACCTCCAGAGACTATTCGGGGTCACGGCGGGATCTTGAGATGAGACAATATCAATGATGGTGCTATCCATGGATGCCTCCATGGCATTTGATAGTTTGGAATGGAACTATTTATCTGGGGTGCTGGAACACATTGGCTTTGTTCCCAACTTCATAGTATGGATGGGTCTTCTCTTTAGCAACCCTATGGCACTTTCACAGTGAACAGGGTGCTTTACCGCAACTTCATTCTCATCAGAGGCACAAGGCAGGGTTGCCCACTTTCCCCACTGATTTTTGCCTTAGCTCTGGAACTCCTCGTGGCATGGGTCAAACAGGACCCACTGGTACGAGGTATTCATTGGGGAACCCTGGGAGGAGCACATTTCATTGTACGCAGATGACATCCATTTCCATGTCACAGACCCACCTGGGACCATCGCTTGGCTGACCTAGATACTGCATATTTTTGGACAGCACTCGGGCTACACAATAAACTGGGAGAAATCCCTTATGCATCTCATAACGGGTCCCAAACTAATGCTAACCGACAACATTTGCTTGCCTGTCTTAGCGGAGAGCTTCAAATATTTAGGAATACAAATCACAACAGATCCCCACCTTTTCTATAAAACAATTCTGGTCCCCGTTATGACCCATGTTACAGTGGATGTCCAACACTGGAAGAGACTGCTGCTCTCCCTACTAGGAAGAGCGGCAATGGTCATGATGATGACACTGCCTTGAATGTTGTACACCCTACAGAAAATGCTATGTAAGCATGGGCGGAAAATCCGTTTCGCTCGCGGATTTTGCGGATTTTCGGTAAATTCGCAATCCGCGAGATTCGCGAATCTCCCGCAAAATCCGCAAATCCGCGAGCAGCGGATTTTGCTCGCACTGCTCGCACTGTTCGCGTGAGTTCGCGGCTTCCCAGTACAACTTCGCGCCCCGCGAATAAGTGCAAAATTGCAGAAATACGATCTTAGCAAAACTGAAACTACTTACCAGGTTCAAAAGTTCAGGCTCATCATTAGTAGCCATTTCCTGTAGTGCTTCCTGAGGGGCCCCTCCAGAATTCAGTTGCCAGTTGCAACTATTATGTGACCCTGCTCTGAACCTCAGAATAGTTACACATATGCCACAAAGGTCCTGAATTACAGCTAAGGGAGACAAGCAGGAGCCAGGCTGGAGGTTCAAATCCATTAATCAGCCCCTAATTCATTATTGTCAGTTGGGACAGGGCAGGTGTTGTAACTAATTTTGCAACAATGAAAGCACTTAGCAAGTGCAAAAGATCACTAATCAGGAAGCACTAAGGAAGCAGGTGCCAGCTAAAAAAATATTCTGTGACACATTAATCAGCCCCAAATTATTTCAGGTCACTTGAGGCAGGGAAGGTGTGCTTGCGTTGCCACAATAATGTACACTGACTGGACAACCAGAGGGTGCTGTGATGAAACAGAGGGTGGCATGGGTGGGCCAGAGGGTGGCATGAGTAGTCAGAGAGTGGCAGTGGTGACAGAGAGTGGCAGTGATGAAGAAGAGTGTCCCAAACAGGCTGGACACGTAGAAACAACAAGTTCGCGAAACTTGCGACCCGACAGGTAAGTTCGCAATTTGCAACATTGTACAAAACCCTCGCGAACTGGCAGAAACCCACGCAAACACACAAAAAAAAAATCCGCAAATTCGCGAGAATTCGCGGATTTTGCGGATTGCGAGTTCGCAAATCCGCAAAATTCGCGAACGCGAGATTCGCAAAATTCGCCCATGCTTAATGCTATGTCCTGTGCCCAACTACTTTTTCCATCTATTCCTGTGGGGCATGAGCTCTCCTAGTAAAGCATTCCAGACATATGAGCTGTACAATGGGGGAATCGGCCTACCGGACATCAGGAAATATTATTGGGCTACTCACCTATTGGTGGTTAACGACTGGGTGTTTTCTGCTTGGTATGACCCAGCGCTTAGATTGGAAAGGTTCTCGTGGGGGGAGACGGGCTATCTGGGAATACTCTATAGGTTGAACACCCCAGGGGGCTCTCTGCTCTATGGTCATAGATTTCACAACACTGTGGTGTATGAATGTGGCCATACGATGTGGTTTTATTCCTGGTGAGCTCTCGGCTGGTTCATTCTCCTACGTATGACAAAACTTCCTTGTTTTTTAACCCGGCTGGGTATGTTTGGATGCTTTGTAATTCAAGCACGATGTGTGAAAGTAAATCTATTGTAATGTGGGACGTTTTTTGTAATTGCCCACATTCCTAATTTAAGCCTAATTCCTTTTAGGTTCATGCGCTCTCCCTCTTCACTGGAGCCTTCCGGCCCATCATACACTGTAGACGGTGCCACACGACACAGATGTGGTTTCCTTAGGTAATATGGTGTGACTGATACTGCACATATTAGGAATAACATTAGATATTCTCAAACTGAACAGTTTGTTTTAATTCCCAGGTGCCCTTCTCCACCACCCTGGTACTCCACCCCCCACTTCTCCTGAAGAAGACCCCGCAGTAGGGCAGGATTCAGCCTACACCTTTTGGGGTCGAAACGTCGACACACCTTTTTCCTTTGTTCCCACCCATTGACAACAGAACATTAAGTGGCTGTGTTATTGTGCTATTGGGATAGGAGTATCAAATGTATAATTATTTTAATGACAATGTACATATGTCAGTGTGGTACTGAATTTGAAATATATATAAGACCACTTGTTATTTACTTTACAACTTATCTAATTCTTACACTATCCTGGTCACGTCCCCTCCCTCACCTGTCCTTCCTTTCCCCCACCCCTCCTCTTGGGCAATAAGATTAAATGTCTATTATTGTTCTTGTTGATTGCTCTGACAACCGATCTGCATTTGAGGATGTATATTAAATAACATCGCTCAGAATAATTTGTCCTAAAAAGTTTTTTTCAAAATATGCTTATTGTATGAAAATTGTGATTGTGTATTTCGAATATTGCTTTGACTGGGACCACTTTATACACAACATCAGACCCAAACTGTAGCACAGATCTGGAGGGCATCCACAAATGCTCTGGAAGGAGTGAGAGGCCGACGGAGATGACCCCTTTAAGGAACAGCGATATCCTGAGAGAAGTGGGGAAGCTTCAGGGTTTTACACAATGGAAACTTATTAGTATCTCTGCCCTGGAGGACATTTGGAGGAGGAAATCTATGCTTAGTCTGTCTGACATGCAAAATCAATTTGAGTTATCACCAGCAGAAACTTTCAAATATCTCAAGCGTGGACATGCGCTACAGGCATATATTTCCCAACAAACTCTGATCGTGGAGTCCTACCCATTGGAGGACTGGGTCCTCACAGAGCCGCTATCCAGAAAGGCCATATCTTTCATAAATAAAAAAATAATTGATAACTCCCGGACATCCAATCCGCTTTACTCTCTAAACAGGAGACAGATGTTGGGCCCTTTCAAGAGGGTGAGTGGAAGGTAGCCACTCGGGCATTCAGGGAGGTGGCCATCAAAATGGGGTTTTGCCTGTTGCACATACTACACCGCTCATATTACGCCTGCACCACTATACATGCTATGGGGCATGACATCTTAGATTTATGTCTCCGGGGTTGTGGCGAGACGGTGACATATTTTCCGGCCATATGGACGAGCCCCATGATTTGACTCTACTGGTTGGCACAGCAGAAGCACACCAGAGAAGTGTTGGGAATTGAAGTGCCAGACTCAGCTAAGACGTGCTTATTACACATTTGGGAGATGATTCACCACCCCGCTATAACAAATAGTGGTTATCCCTGGGTCTGTCAGTGGCCGAATGAAATATAGCACAGATGTGGGGCTCTCGAGGCACATCCCTGCTGGTGGGATAGCAAAAAGATATGGTTTGATGCATGTTAACTTAAAAAACTATCTACCAAGGTCGGGGATGACCCTGAAAATGTGAAAAGAGTTGGTCCCTATGGAGATCATATCAGGGAATAGGGGAAGAGAACCTGGAGAATCCAGAAGCTCGAAGGGGTGCAAAGCCCTGACTTGTAGGCTACGGAACAAGGCCGGGGCTGTGACTTTGCACTTGCTTGCTTCTGGTATTATTTATATATTTATCCTATGGCTGAATTACCCTCTTGAGGGCTCATGTCTATATTACACTGCTTGTGATGTATGTGGTTTTTAAAAATTCAATAAAACAATTTATTTAAAAAAGGATAGATATTCAGCAGTTATAGTTTCCTGAGATAACTATAACTTATGACCCCACAACGTACAGGTTATGACCTTAATATTACAATACTCATGACATAGTCAGTGATGTCACTGATGGCATCTCAAATGGCATCACTTATGACATCATCCAGCAAAGTAAACATCAATATGCTTCATAAAATACCCTTTAAATGTGTTAAAAGAAGTAAAGGAGACAGGTGGGAGACATACAGCAGAGAGCTCACTGTAACATTATCAACTACTACACCCACTTATCACTCAGGAGATAGTTTTTAGCGGATAGTCCTGTATCTTCCAAACAACTACTCTAAACAATAATGACCAAAGTAAGACGTCTAACTGTACAGACTCGTCTATCGCAAAGCACAACAACAGCATTTGTCAACCATGGGAAGAAGGTTTATTGCAGACGTCAGTTATACACAAAACCCTACAACATACACCCAGTGGAGAGGTCTTAGCGAACATGCCACTGTGTCACGAACCATGGTTAAAACTTTGCTCCAGAACGGAAAGATATTTATGTTAAGGCTAGGAAAAAGTATCATAATTCATGTAAAGTGACGAAGGTCGCCTTCATCTCTTAAGCCATCTCCGAAGCCGCCAATTGATCTAAAACTCTTTTTGGCGTAGTAAAGGAGCTGGCAGGCTCCAAAACTGTAGCTACGCCTCCACCACTGAGTAGGATATGATGTGACAATCTTGCCCAATTTTTCATGGACAAAATTGAAAAGATTCATGAGGAAATGGAGAACCAGAATTCTACTGGACCGCCTCTGACTCACTCCACAACGTCAGCCTTGATCTCACCTTTGACAGCGATTATCACTGCCACTTACCCGGAGTCCATCAAAACAATCCCTGCCCCCACAGCCCATTTAAATGCCTGGCCACCCTTAAATATGGAAGAAATCATAATTATTCTAAATAGTATAAAATCTGAATCGCCTAAAGATCCATTACCCATCGCCACTATGAAACAATTGGACACCTACCACCTGTCGGTGATTCTCAACTTCATTAATGCTTCCTTACGGGAATCCATTGTACCGGCTCAGTGGAAACATGCAATGGTTACCCCACTTCTGGAAAAACCTATGGCTGACCCTAAAGTGCTTGCTAATTACAGGCCAATTTCCCTTCTTCCAGCCTGTCCCAAGATACTCGAAAGACACGTCCATTCTTTTCTTTCTCAGTTTGTCAACAATAATAATCTCTTCCACCCTTCCCAATCAGGTTTCCGTTCTCCACGGAGACAGCACTTTTAGGCGTCACGGAGAGGCTTCGCCAACTTCTCGATGATGGTCAGACAGTCGCACTCATCATGTTGGACTTGAGTGTGGCTTTCGACACTATCTCTCACACACAGCTTATCCATACCTTGAAATTCTCTGGTATAGGTGGCGCTGCCTTGGGTTGGCTTATCTCCGTTCTGGATTTGCGCACTTTTCAAGTCTTCTCGGCTACAGCTTGTTCTAAAATCTACGCATCACCTCATGGGGTGCCTCAGGGCTCAATTTTAGGCCCATTGCTTTTTAACTTGTAAGCCAGGCCTCTGGCCGACATTGCGGACCAGTCTGGCCTCACTCTTTTCACATACGCGGACAATTCCCAGATTGTCTTTTCCCTTTCTAGTTCCAACCCACTGGCACCCTCCTGTGTAAAACAAGGCCTCAGAAACATTTCAACGTGGATGACACAAAATCACCTAAAGTTAAATGGTGAAAGAACTGAGGTTCTTATCCTAGGTAAACAGAAAGATCTATGGTGTCCGTCTCACTGGCCAGATGAGTTGGGCAACCTCCCTAAGCCAACTAGCCATGTGCGTAATCTGGGTGTCATTGTTGACGACGCACTATACATGCATCAACAAACCATCAAATTGACAGCACTATGCTTTACCATATTAAAGTGGCTTAAGAAAATTCTATGGATTCTGCCCTTATCTACACAAAAAACTGTGGTGCATGCTCTCATCACTTCACGGATCGACTACGGCAACATTCTATATCTGGGCTGTAACAAGTCCGTGATTCGCAGACTTCAGCTAGTTCAGAATTCTGCAGCAAGACTTCTTTGCAGAATCCCCAGATTTTCCCACATTTCTGGACATTTGAGGGATTTACATTGGCTCAGGGTGGAGAACCGTATTAAGTTTAAAGCCCTGAGCTACTTGTTTAAAATCAAGGCAGGCACTGCCCCTCAATATCTTCAAGCGCTGGTCTGTCCATATGTTCCATCACAACAATTAAGATCTGTAACCAAGGGCAACTTTGTGATTCTTAGGATTAAACGTTCCAGAATGGGAGAAGAGCCTTTTCTTACCTGGGTCCCACTCTCTGGAATACCTTGCCATCCATCATTCAAAAAGAAACTAACTACACCCATTTCCGTAAAATTCTTAAAATTTGGCTGTTTGACCAATAATTCCTGATCACTGTTCTGGTTCTTGCTCTCTGTCCACTATGGTGCCGGGAAACCCTTTTTGGGTAGCTGTGCGCCTTACAAGTTTAAATAATAAATAAATAAACTTATGCATTAGCTTAGTATATATCTTTCAGTGTCAGAAACCTTTACAAAACCCTCACACTCACTGGATGATGTCATCAGTGATGTCATTTGAGATGTAATGAGTGATTTCATTAGTGATGTCACTAACTATGTCATGAGTGATGTAATATGTGAGGTCATGAGCAGTGCATTGTGGGCCTAAGTTATAGTTAGCTCAAGTAGCTATAACTGCAGAATTTCTATCGTTTTGTGTGTCTAAAATCTGAACCTAACTACTGTAACATCCCTGTAACCTTTGGTTTGTTAGTGAATATAAATATACAACCAGGGCAGCCTCATGCTCAACTGAGAGTTTTTTGTGTGTAAATCTTACTGGCTAATGGTTGGAAAACTTTGTTTGTGGACTTGATGGACTCATGAGAGTCAAATGTTTTGAATGGAGTGACAATATGGATAAACATAGTGCATTGTCAGTCATATGCAATTGAAACTAGGCTGTTATAAGTAAAATTGAAACAGAAATAAAAATAAAAAATAAAATCAAACGCCATACAAAAACAAACAATAAAAAATGACAGACAGATTAACAAAACATGAACAAATTGTAAAAGAAATGTTTGGGGATGATATAGATGGTAGTGACAGGACCCAACGCCTTCAGGAGTCACAAATTGATCAGGACAGCAATCCCAGAAGATTTCTAAAAGAGCTAGAGCAAGTAGGAAATAGTTAAATGGTGGGAAAGTGCCACCTGTAAGAAATATATTGCGTGCCATCAATTTCCAATGGGGCTATGGATCTTTGTGTTTCCTACACTGAATGACTTGGGCCAGGATTTGCTGAAACAATGGCAAATAGACACCACGGATTGCTCTATGAAATTAATGAATACACTCATAACACATGCTAAGCAAAGATTGGTAATAGCATCCGAAAAATGTAAAAAACTAGAAAAAGCATTGGGGAAATATAAAGGAACAGAGGAAGGAGTAAATACATTGGAAGATTTGGAGAAGAAAATGGCCAAACATGAAAAGGAAGTACAGATGAAGAAGTTGAAGAAATTCAATGGAGGTACAACAGATTACGCAACAGGTAGAGTACACTTTTGAAAGACGTTTTCACTCTCCACAATAGGCACCCTATGGATCGGATCATGGATAAAATTTGACCACCATCAAGTATTGATAGCTCAGAAATAAGCTCTGGGACGAAGGCCCCTCCTCAGCCTTACCAATGCTGGACTTCTCTGGAGAAATGCGCCTCAAATGACCACAAAGAACACTGAGAAAAGGTGGGGGGGGGGGGGGCAATGTGGGAAATCAAAAAGAACTAGGAGGTTCAGTCAAAGGAAAATGAGGCAGAATAGCAAAACGTTCATAGTACTACCCCAAATAGAGGATGAGCTATTAATCAATCTCTCATCAAAACAACTGAATGAAAACACAGGAAGCTTTTGAATAAAGGTCTGACGTTTTGCCCGAGTGTGGGAATGGATTTGGCAATAACAAGGATTGGTCTTTATACATTCTGCAGAAAATTTAAATTAAAGAAATATTTCGCGATGAAAGATCATCACAGGAAGAAATTGGCTGAACCTCAAGTCATATCAATTCTCACTGGTTAAGACGCACTCCATTCGAGAACTTTATCGAGCTTTAAAAAAGAAGGGGATGGTTTACAAGAATTGATAGATCAGGGTGGAATCTCCAGTTTCGGATTTCGTGCTGTCGCTGGTATTGAAATAAACAGGTCAATCACAAGTGGATGCAAGACCAAGGCCAAGTTCTGCCCACAACTACCAGCAGGAAATAAAATTGACCTTTTTCAGGAACTAGTGTTGGAGGGTTTGAGAAATATATAATTGAAAGAACAGAAAATCAATCATCTTCACATTAGAGGAAATATGACCAAGGAAGAATGGTCAGCTTATAAGGACTTGTCTTTCTTAGATCTTTTGTTATCCAATGTATGAAATTGGAGCCTGGCTCACTTGCACATTTCTTCTTTCAAAGTTCATAGTAGAATGTTTACATCTAGTATGACGAGCAGGTTCAATTATAATGCAGATCTTCTAATCATTTGTAGAGGAATATACCTTTTGTTGATATGGAGCACAATCAGCACATCTATAATGACTATAGAGTTGGAAGCTAGTATTTGTTATAGTCAAATGTTACATCTCAATATTGTTTCCTTGAAGCACGAATGGCACTTTAATCTTGATTGAATTCTCTAATTGAGGATGGGTTTACATCAATTGAACTGAATCCTCAATTCAGAAGTGAATGTGTAAATCAATATACTCTGATGATTATAATTGAACTTATTTGGGTTGTGATTCTCGCGCAAATGATAGAAAGCAAAATGTGATGTAATATTATGTACTTTAACAGGTTTAGTCAATCTGTTCATGTATATAATGTTGATCTGCATTTAAATTTATAAAATGAATGCCTTTTTTCATGACGCTGTAAGCAAATGAGATCAAAATGGTGGTCATGAATTGATATGAAATTGTTAATGGTGTGTATTGAGGGCTTGACCTTTTAAACTGACAAGATGCACTTGTTTGAGAAAATGGATAAATAATAAAGAAACTTTGCAAACACTTCAAGTTGTGTCATTTGGTGCTTCAGGTGGAGAATCCTTTGCTAGGGAAAGTGGCTCAGAAAATGAGGTGTTTGAAATAAACATATGTATATATATATATATATATATATATATATATATATATATATATATATATATATATATATATATATATATATATATATATCAATCACAATGAGTCCTGTCGCAGAGGGAGCACTTTGATAAGCCGGTGCTGCAATCGGGACCAGGACAGGGTCCCGTTTTTAATCACACACGAAAAAGAAGAATCCAGCACTCCGCTCGTTGGATGCAGTTAAATTTATTTTAGCACACTGTTTTAGCCTACGCGTTTCGAACCAGATGGTTCCTTCTCACGGCAGTGTTACACAGTTGTCCTACTTTGCTTTCATTTATTTATATCTGTGCATTTAAAAGTGCATTCTGGGACATGCAGTTTTAAGCTGTAGTTTGTTATATAAGGACATTTTTTCGCATTTATACTCTGCTATTACATATATACATTGTCATTTGTTTATGATATTTTCTACGTCTCGCGGCTGAGTGCCCGCTGATCAGCAGCATGTCCTTGTGGCACTTTAGCTCGGTGTATCGGCAGTGTACTCAACTGTGCACATAGATAGAGCTTGTTCGTTTTATACATTTTGAACTCTGTAGGTTAGATCTTAGTTAGTCTGTGCTTACAGTCTATATGTCTCGGGCTGAGTGCCCTTGCCACTGCCTATGAATCAACACCAATATTTACAATAGCACCGATTAAGAAAAAAGCAATTGTTCTTTCAATCAATATATGGATCTCAATGGCTGATATTTGAATGTGAAGCAGTCTAGAGAGTACACGTAATTAGAGATGAAAGTAGAGTTCCTCATCCCCATTCAATCCTGTCGGTTGTTTGGTTTTGAAACGCATTATTAGCTTCGATTCTAGTCTCCTTAGTTTTAATTTTCTATTTCCACCACATTCATGTTGTTGGATCGCAGCCATGCCAAAAAATTGAATATCCTTCCATGTTTTGTTGGTATGTGTTGTTACATGTTTCGCCATGGCATAGGTGAAGTCTTTGTTTTGTATGGCGCGGATGTGCTCCAAAATTCTTTTTTGTAGAGCACAAGTGGTGCTCCAATGTACTTCTTACCACAGTAACATTGTAGCATGTAGACTACAAAGCTGGTTTCACAAGTTATGTACTCTCTGATTGTATAAGTCTTATTTGTTGGATCTGTTATTGCTTTCATGTTTTTTCCTATCTTGCAGGCCTTGCAAGTACTGCATTTTACAAATCCTTTTTTCTTTTCGGTTAACCAATTATTTGTTTTTTTGTCCTCCTAATGGCTGTGTACCAAGTGATCCGCAAGGTTGGGAACTCTCTTGTAGGTTAACAAGGGTCTTTCTCCAACATTTTTACCTATATCCGGATCTTTTAGGATCAGATGCCAATACTTGCTGAGTAGTTTTTGTATTTTGTAGCTTTCTTTACTGTATGTAATGATCATCCTTGGAGGTTCAGTCTTTGTTTGTTTTCCGTTGGTATTCATATCTAGCAGTTTAGGCAATAGAGTTTCAGCTCTTGTTTTATTTCTGGCTTTCGTTTCTCCTTGCTTGATGTCATGGCATTTATATCCGCGTCGTAGAAATCTCTCTTTCGTTTCATTGAAGTTCTTTTCCATTTCACCTTCTTCCGAACAGTTTCTCCTCATTCTTAATAATTCCCCATAGGGGATGCTTTTCTTCAATTTCTCAGGATGAAAGCTTCGTCCATGCAATATACTGTTGGTGGCAGTTTTCTTCCTGAAAGTGGTTGTTTGTATTCGGTTGTTATGTACATATACTTTAGTATCCAGGAATTCCACCTCTTTATTGCTGATGTTGTAGGTGAATTTTAAACCTACTTTGTTGTTGTTTAATTCATTAAAGAAGATTTGGAAATCAGATCTCGTTCCCTTCCACAGCAGGAAGAGATTGTCAATGTAGCGTAGCCATAACGCTGCATTGGCCATGTGTTAGCCGTTTTCTTCTCTCCAAGCTATGCTCCTCTCCCACCACCCCATCGTGAGGTTAGCATAGCTTGGAGAGAAGGAAACTCCCATCGCGGTACCGCACTTTTGCATGTAAACCTTCCTATTAAAAAGGAATACATTGTTGTATAAACAAAGTTTGATCATTTCGATCAACATTTTGGAATGATCGAGTTCTTTCACTGGTCGCTGCTGTAGGAAATATTGTACTGCTTTGATACCTATCTCGTGTTCTATCGATGTATATAATGAAATAACATCGATAGTTACTAGCATGTATGTAGGTTGAAATTCAGTATCCATTAAGATACGCAAAAAGTCTCCAGTGTCTTTAATGTACGAACTTAAGGTTGGTACAATTGGGGATAGGAAATGGTCAACGTATTTTGCCATATGTTCATATAGACTACCACAACTGGAAATGATTGGTCTCCCAGGGGGTTTGTTTAGTGTCTTATGGATTTTAGGAAGAAAATATATGGTGGGCGTTATTGGATACTCCACCATAAGAACTTTATTTTCTTCCTCTGTTATCAAGCCATCTTCTTTCCAAGTATTTAATTTGATTCCTAGCTCATTCTTAAATCTTGGTGTCGGATCTTGGGTTATACAGGCATAATTTTAAGTATTTAGTCAAAGAGGAATCCCTGGGTGTACATTGGACTGAATCTATTGTGAGCACTAAACGGTTTCTAACCACTCATACAAACATTCCTTATAGAAGTACAGACGGGAAATGTTTAACCAAAATGAAATATTTAGATAAGGAGTTCCACATTAAAAGTAAACGTTTACAATCTTTTTAATATTTTATAGAAATAAAATTTCTTGTGACAAGAAAATGGATTAAAAACCAAAGTACAATTCTTTGGATAAGTACAATGAAATATCAATGAAGTATCAAAAGACAGTTAAAAACAATTCATAATACATGAAAAACATAATATCACATTTATAAGAGTAATAAAACAAAGGAGAAAAAGCCAATCAATACAGTTTTACAGAAAAAAGACACATAAATTATTTTCACAAACCCCCTCAACTTGTGGCCTTGATATTTTTTGCCACTACTCTTATAGATCCTCAGGTCTTTTCTTAATGTTGTTGGTACAGTAGACAGTATCTGTAATTTATGGATATCCGCTACCTCCTTGACCTTTATGGGATTCTAGTCAGAAAAAGCGTCCACGCGTTTCGGTGTTATTGTACTTGATGTTGTAACACCTTCATCAGAACAGCCGTCTCTTTGGGGTCACTGGCTTCTATGCTTATATAAAAGTTATTTCTGTATGGATACATGAAAAGGGAAAAATGTCACTGATCTGTGAGCGTATTCTCCTATCTTACTATGCAGCATCTAATTGGCTACACCACCCCTCCCTTTACTCGTATACTGTGACATGACCTATCTATTCAAAGTTCTATTCACAGTTCTAACGGAACGTTTTCTGTATAGTTTACATAAATACAGGGTACGTGTTTTCATTCTATTATAGCGGATGTTCTTACAAGATACATTCACAGTTTTGTTATTCTCAGAAATCTCTGGGCGCCTTAATTACCGTTGCCATACCTGTCCCTGCCCTCCGCTTCTTTTAATGTGGAATCTGTTTGGAGTTATATTCACTCTCACATATGGCCCAACATTCATTCTTCTTTCTTCTACCATTGAGAAAGATTGAGGGAATCCCCTTACCCTTAGAGTGTATATAGATTCCCCTGGGGCATCCGTCCTCAAGGAGACTTCTATGGGAAATTTTCATTAAGTTGCTTTTTCATTGAGTTGCTTTTGCTTGTGCCTATAGGGTAACAATTTGGGTTTATATCATTTATACAGTCTTAGATCTCATCTTACTTTCCGTCCCATCTTTGGAGATGTCCTATAATTACCTTCGGGTTAGTGAACCTGCTCATGATAGGAGGGCCCTTCCTTTGTATGGGCAGATTATGATTCTCCCTCTCTTCTCGATGATTATGAACTCAAACAACGGGAAAAGTCTGTATGTGTGAGAGTCATAATTAGCCGTTGTGTTTGTATTGGCGGAAAAGTTATATTCTACACTTCTCCTACACTTCCCTTCCGTCTTACCTTTCTGTAGATAAAACGCTCTCATGAACGGGCATATGTCGTTTTCATTTATTCGACTTTTGAACAGGATATGTTCTGTGGATAAGATAGGGTTGTTCAGTGTTATGGTACTTTATAAACAATCTTATCCTCTTGCATTTTATTTCTTATTACCCCCCTTCCATTTAGATCTTCTAGGGGGAATATTTATGACACGGATAGTTTATGTTCGACTTACTTAGATCATATCTCTTAGCTATGAATTAGTAGCCTTATTAATTATTCCTTGTAACAAGATTATTAGCTTTGTTAACTCTCCATTATAGCAGGATTGTTTTGTAATTGCCCACCATTATTTTATATTTTTTATATATTTAGGGCTAGGGGGACAGGTTCATTCCCTCCTCGTTTCCTCACCCTTTTTCTAACTGTGGACCTGCTCTTAGCAGGAGACGGAACTTTATATCTATCCCTGCTATGTGCTCCATGTTACCAAATGGACCCTGGTGATAATCTCAGCCCTCCCGTGTATGTTTGCTCTAGGCAGGAGGCAGAATATTGTAGCTTTCCCTGCTATATGCTACACATTGCCGAATGGACCCGGGGCTATAATCTCAACCCTCCCGTGTCCCTTTACTATACACTACACATTACCGAATGGACCCGGGGCTATAATCTCATCCCTCCCGTGTCCCTTTACTTCTGTACATTAAAACCCTCTCTATCCCGCTTACCTTTCGGTTTGGCGTCCTGCGCTTTTGCCTCGTTCGTCTCCTATATCGGGAATGGGCTCCCCGCCTGACATTTCTATAGCGCGCTGATTTCCTGCAATTATTTGCAGCTGTGGATCGCGCATGCTCCATAGTGTTTGTTTGGCCCACGAGACTCGGCGCCATCTTTACATGGACTATTCTTCCGCTGATATTGTTGTGGCATGACCTGATTTATGTTCCTATAAAATAGTATTTTATTTTCTATATTTCCTATTTGTTCTCCTGAGGAAATATAGGTTCCAATAAACTCAAATGTTGTTTTTATAGCGATTTCGCTTGGGCACACAAGAATCGGCGCCATCTTTAAATGGGCTGTTGTTCAACTAATGTTGGTTAGGCATGGACATTATTGCTCCTATAGTAAGATATTTCATTTTCTACATTTCCTACCTAGTCTCCTGGGAAGAAATCAGTTCAGATACAATCTCATATTATTTTTATCGTGATTTTACTTATCATACTTATAAACTGCAACCTTGGATTATATATATATATATATATACGATAAAAATAATATGAGATTGTATCTGAACTGATTTCTTCCCAGGAGACTAGATAGGAAATGTAGAAAATGTAATATCTTACTATAGGAGCAATAATGTCCATGCCCCACCAACATTAGTTGAACAACAGCCCATTTAAAGATGGCGCCGATTCTCGTGTGCCCAAGCGAAATCGCTATAAAAACAACATTTGAGTTTATTGGAACCTATATTTCCTCAGGAGAACAAATAGGAAATATAGAAACTAAAATACTATTTTATAGGAACATAAATCAGGTCATGCCACAACAATATCAGCGGAAGAATAGTCCATGTAAAGATGTCGCCGAGTCTCGTGGGCCAAACAAACACTATGGAGCGTGTGCGATCCACAGCTGCAAATAATTGCATGAAATCAGCGCGCTATAAAAATGTCAGGCGGGGAGCCCATTCCCGATATAGGAGACGAACGAGGCAAAAGCGCAGGACGCCAAACCGAAAGGTAAGCGGGATAGAGAGGGTTTTAATGTACAGAAGTAAAGGGACACGGGAGGGATGAGATTATAGCCCCGGGTCCATTCGGTAATGTGTAGCGTATAGTAAAGGGACACGGGAGGGTTAAGATTATAGCCCCGGGTCCATTCGGCAATGTGTAGCATATAGCAGGGAAAGCTACAATGTTCTGCCTCCTGCCTAGAGCAAACATACACGGGAGGGCTGAGATTATCGCCAGGGTCCATTTGGTAACATGGAGCACATAGTAGGGATAGATATAAAGTTCCGTCTCCTGCTAAGAGCAGGTCCACAGTTAGAAAAAGGGTGAGGAAACGAGGAGGGAATGAACCTGTCCCCCTAGCCCTAAATATATAAAAAATATAAAGTAATGGTGGGCAATTACAAAACAATCCTGCTATAATGGAGAGTTAACAAAGCTAATAATCCTGTTACAAGGAATAATTAATAAGGCTACTAATTCATAGCTAAGAGATATGATCTAAGTAAGTCGAACATAAACTATCCGTGTCATAAATATTCCACCTAGAAGATCTAAAAGGAAGGGGGGTAATAAGAAATAAAACGCAAGAGGATAAGATTGTTTATAAAGTACCATAACACTGAACAACCCTATCTTATCCACAGAACATATCCTGTTCAAAAGTCGAATAAATGAAAACGACATATGCCCGTTCATGAGAGCGTTTTATCTACAGAAAGGTAAGACGGAAGGGAAGTGTAGGGGAAGTGTAGAATATAACTTTTCCGCCAATACAAACGCAACGGCTAATTATGACTCTCACACATACAGACTTTTCCCGTTGTTTGAGTTAATAATCATCGAGAAGAGAGGGAGAATCATAATCTGCCCATACAAAGGAAGGACCCTCCTATCATGAGCAGGTTCACTAACCCGAAGGTAATTATAGGACTTCTACAAAGGTGGGACGGAAAGTAAGATGAGATCTAAGACTGTATAAATGATATAAACCCAAATTGTTACCCTATAGGCACAAGCAAAAGCAACTCGATGAAAAAGCAACTTAATGAAAATTTCCCATAGAAGTCTCCTTGAGGACGGATGCCCCAGGGGAATCTATATACACTCTAAGGGTAAGGGGATTCCCTCAATCTTTCTCAATGGTAGAAGAAAGAAGAATGAATGTTGGGCCATATGTGAGAGTGAATATAACTCCAAACAGATTCCACATTAAAAGAAGCGGAGGGCAGGGACAGGTATGGCAACGGTAATTAAGGCGCCCAGAGATTTCTGAGAATAACAAAACTGTGAATGTATCTTGTAAGAACATCCGCTATAATAGAATGAAAACACGTACCCTGTATTTATGTAAACTATACAGAAAACGTTCCGTTAGAACTGTGAATAGAACTCTGAATAGATAGGTCACGTCACAGTATACGAGTGAAGGGAGGGGTGGTGTAGCCAATTAGATGCTGCATAGTAAGATAGGAGAATACGCTCACAGATCAGTGACATTTTTCCCTTTTCATGTATCCATACAGAAATAACTTTTATATAAGCATAGAAGCCGGTGACCCCAAAGAGACGGCTGTTCTGATGAAGGTGTTACAACATCAAGTACAATAACACCGAAACGCGTCGACGTTTTTTCTGACTAGAATCCCATAAAGGTCAAGGAGGTAGCGGATATCCATAAATTACAGATACTGTCTACTGTACCAACAACATTAAGAAAAGACCTGAGGATCTATAAGAGTAGTGGCAAAAAATATCAAGGCCACAAGTTGAGGGGGTTTGTGAAAATAATTTATGTGTCTTTTTCTGTAAAACTGTATTGATTGACTTTTTCTCCTTTGTTTTATTACTCTTATAAATGTGATATTATGTTTTTCATGTATTATGAATTGTTTTTAACTGTCGTTTGATACTTCATTGATATTTCATTGTACTTATCCAAAGAATTGTACTTTGGTTTTTAATCCATTTTCTTGTCACAAGAAATTTTATTTCTATAAAATATTAAAAAGATTGTAAACGTTTACTTTTAGTGTGGAACTCCTTATCTAACTATTTCATTTTGGTTAAACATTTCCCGTCTGTACTTCTATAAGGAATGTTTGTATGAGTGGTTAGAAACCGTTTAGTGCTCACAATAGATTCAGTCCAATGTACACCCAGGGATTCCTCTTTGACTAAGTTGTCACTGTACCCTGTTCCCTGGGATAGTGGGGTACTCTCTCTTGTATTTACTACAATTTTAAGTATTGCCTAGTTGTCGCATTGCTTCTTCCACATAATCAGCTTTCTCCATAATCACTATATTCCCACCCTTGTCCGCTGGTTTTATTTCAATCATATTGTTTTCTTTTAGGGTTTGTATGGCAAGGCGTTCTGATTTGGATAAGTTTTCTTTTTTGGTATTTTCAATTTGTTTCATTTGTTTCAAGTCTGCCAATACTAATTCATAGAATGTATCAATTTTGTTGCCAGGGTTCATGATAGGCCAGAACTTAGATTTGTTTTTGAATTCTGTCGGTCTTCTCTTGTCTGTTGTTACGTCCATTTCCTGTAGTATTTGCGTATCAGTCACTTGAGAGGCCTCTGTTTGGTTTGCTAATTCGTATGCTGTGCGTAGACATGGAATTTCACTTGTAATGATTTCACTTGCTGAGTCACTAGATTCTTGACTGTTTACGATCGAGGATGTTAGTGATATCATCTTTTGATGTGGGAATCTCATAAAGTGTTTTTGAAGTTTGAGTTTCCTCACATACTTGTAGAGGTCGATTTTTGTTTCCACAATGTCTTGGTGCATTTCAGGACAAAATGATAGGCCTTTATTGAGGAGTCTACGTTCATTATCGGAAGGTCTTGAAAAATATATTGAACACAAAATGGTTCCAAGAGTATTGGCAGATTTGGAACAAATGAAACAAATTGAAAATACCAAAAAAGAAAACTTATCCAAATCAGAACGCCTTGCCATCAAACCCTAAAAGAAAACAATATGATTGAAATAAAACCAGCCGACAAGGGTGGGAATATAGTGATTATGGAGAAAGCTGATTATGTGGAAGAAGCAATGCGACAACTAGGCAATACTAAAAATTATGCCTGTATAACCCAAGATCCGACACCAAGATTTAAGAATGAGCTAGGAATCAAATTAAATACTTGGAAAGAAGATGGCTTGATTACAGAGGAAGAAAATAAATTTCTTATGGTGGAGTATCCAATAACGCCCACCATATATTTTCTTCCTAAAATCCAGAAGACACTAAACAAACCCCCTGGGAGACCAATCATTTCCAGTTGTGGTAGTCTATATGAACATATGGCAAAATACGTTTACCATTTCCTATCCCTAATTGTACCAACCTTAAGTTCGTACATTAAAGACACTGGAGACTTTTTGCGTATCTTAATGGCTACTGAATGGCAACCTACATACATGCTAGTAACTATCGATGTTATTTCATTATATACATCGATAGAACACGAGATAGGTATCAAAGCAGTACAATATTTCCTACAACAGCGACCAGTGAAAGAACGCGATCATTCCAAAATGTTGATCGAAATGATCAAACTTTGTTTATACAACAATGTATTCCTTTTTAATAAGAAGGTTTACATGCAAAAGTGCGGTACAGCGATGGGAGTTTCCTTCTCTCCAAGCTATGCTAACCTCACGATGGGGTGGTGGGAGAGGAGCATAGCTTGGAGAGAAGAAAACGACCAACACATGGCCAATGTAGCGTTATGGCTACGCTACATTGACGATCTCTTCCTGCTGTGGAAGGGAACGAGATCTGATTTCCAAATATTCTTTAATGAATTAAACAACAACAAAGTAGGTTTAAAATTCACCTACAACATCAGCAATAAAGAGGTGGAATTCCTGGATACTAAAGTATATGTACATAACAACCGAATACAAACAACCACTTTCAGGAAGAAAACTCCCACCAACAGTATATTGCATGGACGAAGCTTTCATCCTGAGAAATTGAAGAAAAGCATCCCCTATGGGGAATTATTAAGAATGAGGAGAAACTGTTCGGAAGAAGGTGAAATGGAAAAGAACTTCAATGAAACGAAAGAGAGATTTCTACGACGCGGATATAAATGCCATGACATCAAGCAAGGAGAAACGAAAGCCAGAAATAAAACAAGAGCTGAAACTCTTTTGCCTAAACCGCTAGATATGAATACCAACGGAAAACAAACAAAGACTGAACCTCCAAGGATGATCATTACATACAGTAAAGAAAGCTACAAAATACAAAAACTACTCAGCAAGTATTGGCATCTGATCCTAAAAGATTCGGATATTGGTAAAAATGTTGGAGAAAGACCCTTGTTAACCTACAGGAGAGCTCCCAACCTTGCGGATCACTTGGTACACAGCCATTATGAGGACAAAAAAACAAATAATTGGTTAACCGAAAAGAAAAAAGGATTTGTAAAATGCAGTACTTGCAAGGCCTGCAAGATAGGAAAAAACATGAAAGCAATAACAGATCCAACAAATAAGACTTATACAATCAGAGAGTACATAACTTGTGAAACCAGATTTGTAGTCTACATGCTACAATGTTACTGTGGTAAGAAGTACATTGGGAGCACCACTTGTGCTCTAAAAAAAAGAATTTTGGAGCACATCCGCGCCATACAAAACAAAGACTTCACCTATGCCATGGCGAAACATGTAACAACACATAACAACAAAACATGGAAGGATATTCAATTTTTTGGCATGTCTGCGATCCAACAACATGAACGTGGTGGAAATAGAAAATTAAAACTAAGGAGTCTAGAATCGAAGCTAATCATGCGTTTCAAAACCAAACAACCGACAGGATTGAATGGGGATGAGGAACTCTACTTTCATCTCTAATTACGTGTACTATCTAGACTGCTTCACTTTCAAATATCAGCCATTGAGATCCATATATTGATTGAAAGAACAATTGCTTTTTTCTTGATCGGTGCTATTGTAAATATTGGTGTTGATTCATAGGCAGTGGCAAGGGCACTCAGCCCGAGACATATAGACTGTAAGCACAGACTAACTAAGAACCAACCTACAGAGTTCAAAATGTATAAAACGAACAAGCTCTATCTATGTGCACAGTTGAGTACACTGCCGATACACCGGGCTAAAGTGCCACAAGGACATGCTGCTGATCAGTGGGCACTCAGCCGCGAGACGTAGAAAATAGGATAAACAAATGACAATGTATATATGTAATAGCAGAGTATAAATGCGAAAAAATGTCCTTATATAACAAACTACAGCTTAAAACTGCATGTCCCAGAATGCACTTTTATATGCACAGATATAAATAAATGAAAGCAAAGTAGGACAACTGTGTAACACTGCCGTGAGAAGAAACCATCTGGTTTGAAACGCGTAGGCTATAACAGTGTGCTAAAATAAATTTAACTGCATCCAACGAGCGGAGTGCTGCATTCTTCTTTTTCGTGTGTGATATTACCTCTCTATGGAACTTTTGAAAATTCTATGTCTAATAACTTTGGCGTTTGTGGACGGAATTGGCTGAAATTTTCAGGAAAATGGCACATTTTGTTTCTGAGCAGCCTCTGAAAATTTGGGGGGGGTCGTCAAGGGGGGGCCGAGAAAAAAGGGGGGTCCCAAAACGCGTTTTTCCCATTCATTTTTCCATAGGGCGGTTGGCCTCACTTTTAGCTTGAACGGTTGAATGGATTTGCACGAAACTTGGCAAAATTGTAGGGACTGTTAGCCTGATGTGCCTTTGCTAGGTCTCAATATATGTGCTGCAGTGGATTTTGAGAAATTAACGTTTAAAATAAGATATATATCTGTAACAGCGCTCCGGGCAGCGCTCCGGTTCGCGTACTTTTCGCGTAACGGAACTTTGCGATGCGAAGCTGATTGGCTCTCCGGTGTCTGTCAACATTCTAAACAGTCCGGAGCGGCCGCCATCTTGTCTCTTGGTAGGATCGAGAGACAAGAGGAGGCCAAAACAAAGGGGGAAATGAAGGAAAGAGGGCAAGGTAGACCCCTTCTGACCCCCTAGGATTGATGAGGGGGATATTATAAAGCCACGCGGGGCCAAAAAAAAAAAAAAATCCGATTTTTTCGCCGTAGAGACGCGTCTTGGTACGCGAACCGGGCAGCTAACCGGGAAGCTAACCGGCAGTGTAACGGGAGTCTGAGGAGAAGCTGATTGGCTGTTAACATTGTAAACAGTCTGGAGCGGCCGCTATCTTGTCTCTCTGTGGGATCGAGAGACAAGAGGTGGAAAAAAAAAAGGTGTAAATGAATGAAAGGGGTAAGGCAGACCCCTCCTGAACCCCTAGGAATGATGAGGGGGCTATTAAAGTTCCCTGCGGGGCAAAAGAAAAAAAAAATTGCGATTTTTCGCGGTAAAGGTGCTTCCTGGTACGTTAACCGGGCAGCTAACCGGCAGCGTAATGGGAGTCCGACATATTGTGTTTTTTGAAGGTTTGTGATATGTGCACGTGTGGATTTTGTCTAATTAAGGTTAAAAAAATATATATATATCTTTAAGCGTGTTCTGGCGCGCTTACGTTTTGGGTTTGGTTTGCTCTGCAGAGACGATACGTCACGGTTATGCGATGCATCATGAGCGTCTCACGGGCTACGTGATACGTCACTTAATAAAGAATATATTTTACAGCTATAGATATTAGCTTTTAAAAAACCAATGAAATTCACAGAAAAAACCATAGGTTATAGACCATATATAGTTAGGAATTTGCATTTACAAAAACCTTGAAAATTCACTGAAAAAACCATAGGTTATAGACCATATATAGTTAGGGATTAGCATTTACAAAACCTTATTTTCTTTGCACAAAACCATTGAAATTCCATATATAGTTAGTTGCACTAACTATATATCGCGGACCCGCAATCCACTGCTAATGATGTCACATATTACATCATTCATGACATGGTCAGTGACATCACTGATGACATCACTGATGACATCTCAAATGACATCACTGATGACATCACTGATGACATCTCAAATGACATCACTGATGACATCACTGACATCTCATTTGACATTACTGATTACATCACTGATGATATCATTTATGTGATAATACATCTTCAGACTCTAATATAACCTTAGATACACTCAGTGTAAACAGGCACTCACAGACTGTCACACATCCATGGAGTTACTCACACACCTAGTCAGTCATGCAAAGAATCAATCACATCTCCATTTCCTCAACTATACAGTTATACACACCTTACTTATTCAAACATATACTAACACATATTTACTCTCTTATACAATCCTTGATACAAGTTCAAAATGATTCATACAGCCAATCTCACATTCACTGGCTCTTATGTTCAGTTATTTACATATGTCAACTCTCACATGGAGTGTGTTTTACATATGTACTTACTTTGACATGTAGCACCGAGATATCCATTCACTCACCAATATACCCATGCACACAGTCAACTGTCCATACAGCTGTTTCTACATGCACTTTTGAACCCATACACCTAGGGAATCAACTGCTCACACATCTATGCACAGAGTTATACACCTCCCAGCCACCCACACACATACTCAGTCTCCCATACAAATACTTGGGCAACCATTCAATAACCCATATAGTTACTGATATAGCTACTGATTTAAACATGCAGCAGTTTACAGAACAACATAAATAATGATTGCCAAATTAAGACACTTTAATCACTAACCCATGCACTCAGTGAGACACATTTAATCATTCTCTCATACAGTCAGTCATGCACCTACTAAATCCTTCATCCAGACACTTATACATCCACTCATTCTTCAATATGTAAGACATATTTTAACTTTACAGAAACATACAGTCACTGGGTGTTGTCATCAGTGATGTCATCAGTGATGTCATCAGTGATGTAATTTGAGATGTCATCAGTGATGTCATCAGTGATGTCACTGACCATGTCATGAATGATGTAATATGTGACATCATTAGCAGTGGATTGCGGGTCCGCGATATATAGTTAGTGCAACTAACTATATATGGAATTTCAATGGTTTTGTGCAAATAAAATAAGGTTTTGTAAATGCTAATCCCTAACTATATATGGTCTATAACCTATGGTTTTTTCAGTGAATATATATATATATATTACCTACTGGCGGTCGCCAGTAGGTATGTATAGTTAGGATCTTACACCTGGCCTTTCTATTTGCACCTCTCATGGATTCCAGGGCCTTTACATTTCTATCTAAAGAACTTTACCTTCCCTCTGGTTCCAAAATGTATTTTTTTAACTTGTCCCAACTCACCCCCAATACTCTGTTGGCACAATATATCTTTCCTGCAGAAAGTTGCCCACTCAATTCTTAATACTCTTCTCCCTGCATCTACTTGCATCTTCTAATAATCCATCCCTCTCTCCTTCCTTCATTCTCCCTTTTGTTGCACTGATGTCCTGTTATAAGGCTCTTATATTCCGCCTTAATAGTCATGCTTCATTGTTCTTCCTTTTGTTGCCATCTGCAGAGTAATATTTGCCTTTCAATCCTTTATCAAAGAGAGAAAGAGACGAGTGGACTTTCTGAAGTATATTCTCCCATATTCTACTACAAAATGTAAAAAAAAGGCAGTATGGCCGTAGAACTTAGTCCCAAACCTTGGATACTATCTTTATTGGTAGATAGCGGCAGGACTATGGAACTCTCTCCCTGTCCATATTCGAGCCTTGAACAGCCTGACTTCTTTCAGGCGCGCCATAAAAACTTTTTTGTTCCCTACTGCTTACTGATTCCCTCTTTTTCTCCCAGCATCGATTTGTTGTGTTGTGGTACCTGATCAGGCGCCGGGACGCCCCTTGGCTGGGGCAGCTGTGCGCCTTATAAAAGTTATTAACATAACATAACATAACATCTAGTTACCATAGGAAATCCCCACCATTCTATTGGGAATAACTTTGGCGCAGATTGAGGAATCTGCGTGTAATTTTTCTTAATATTGCTTCGCTCTGCCCCGCTCCTTCCCTAAAAGTTTCGGGGGGATTCGTCAAGCCGGGGCTGAGAAAAAAGGGGGTCCCAAAACATGTTTTCCCCATGTTAATTTCCATAGGGACCTTTAGACACGGCTACAGCCCGAACGGCTGAATGGAATTACACCAAACTTGGCAAAATGGTAGGGCCTGATATGCAGATGTGCCTTTGCTTTGTTTGGTGAAAATCCCTCCAGTAGTTTTTGAGAAAATTGAACTTGAAATTTTTCAAATGGCATTTTCTATGGGACCTTTAGACACGGCTACAGCCCGAACGGCTGAACGGAATTACACCAAACTTGGCAAAATGGTAGGGACAGGTATGCAGTAGTGCCTTTTCTATGTTTGGTGAAAATCCCTCCAGTAGTTGTTGAGAAAATTGATTTTCTTTCTTTGTCTTTTTAGGTTGTGGACCAACGTAGGAGAACAAAGCACCATCAGTGAAGAATGAGAATTGAACAACAAGAGCTAGGAGGAGCTGTCAAACAAGCAGCCCGACAAAAGAGTCCAAGCTCAGAAGGAACAGGTAAGTGAGCTTGATGAAGTGGACTTTAAAGATAAGTTTAGATTCAGTCCGCTGATTAAAACTCCCATAATTTTTAATTCACTAATGAGTGTTGCATGTTTTTGTACTGACTCAACCTAGAATAATGTGCACTTTCACGAACACACACGGGTCTAAGTATAAGTTCTCTTGCCATGTTTGTCATTATGTTTTAAATAATATATTTACCTTGTCTTTTGTTCTGTCGAATATTAATTGCGGCTGTTTCGAATAATAGCATGTGCATTCTTTTTAAATGTGCTTTGGTTTATGTCGTGTCATTTTATGTGACTGTGTTTTTTTTTGTCTTTTGTATGCAAAGCTAGGTAACATAGACTAATGGGTTAACATTAGTAAAGGGGGTGGGTAACAGAATAATTATAATTTCTCAAATTAATTGATGTCTTGTGTTTCCTTGCATACTAGAGTCATGCTAAAAGAGGCCTGTGGCCTATTTCTAAAATGGATGTCCGAAGTCCTGTCGAGTTGGGCCTTGCACAGCAGTTTATGAAAAGAAAATATTTTCTTAATAATTCTTTGAAAGACACACGAGAAAGCAAGGCTGTGCAGAGCATTGAAGTTGTCATTCTTTAAACTTTCATTGCCAAGGACAGGATGTGTAGCGGCGGAAAAGCTTGGACGGAGGAAGCAACGAACGATTTTTGTTAAATGTTGCAAGCTTCGGAAGAGCCTGTAACACACGTAGTCAATGAACAATGCCGCTCTTGAGAAACGTGATTTTTGCAATGTGAAAGGCGAATGACTTCATCGAGTGACATTTCTCGACCAGTCATGCTTCGTGTTGCTCGGATATTTGTATTCTTTTAGTTACGTTTTAGATAGAGAAAAGGTATAAAAATTGCCCCCTTTGAAAGAGCGCTGTTGGCTTGTTCCTGTGCTCCAGAGATGCTGTCAGACTATTGACTCACGTAAGATTCTGCGAAATTAACTTTATCCCTTCAGGTTTTCTTTAGTTAAGTTAGAGAAATAGGGTTTTAGGGAAGGGATTTCCTAAATGTTTGAGCACTTCTCATGCTGATTTTGATTTGAGCTGACAGTCAAATGTGCCTTTTTAATAAATAATTTTGCTTAATAAAAATGCTGATAAAAGAATTTAATTCTTAAAATGCACTTTGCTTGTTAATAAGTTAATAAAAATAGATTTTGAAATGACAAGCTGGTCTTGTTTGTTTCCTTGAGTTACAATTAGTTAATCCATTGCCTATGATTCTGACTTAATTAAATGTTTATAAAGTGTTTTGATTAATTAGGTCATATGATTCAGTTGGTCAATTCATGTCTCAGTCATCTATGGGCCTAGTGTTAGATTTATGAATTATGGTGAGAATCATGGTGTAGAGATGTTCATATGAGACTGAATTTCCTTTGGCCCGCTGGATCAAATCTCTGGTAGCAGAGTTTGGTTACTATGGTAACTGACATGTTACATGGTAATTACATAGGATACATGTTTAACACCTGTTAAGTTTTGTCTAGTTGTTATGTGTTGTTGAAAGGTTTTTCCAGCAGTGAAAAAAATCTTATGTGCCGGCAGAGTAGTGTGACAAGTGAAGTTACACAGTTCATTTGTTCTGTTTCAAATTAGTGATACTGAAATATCACTAAGTGTTGTGGACGTACAACACAAGTTTAGGGATTTTTAGGTATGACAGGTTGTTTGTATAGTGAGGTTTGCCTATGAAATAATAGCTCTGAGTATAGGGACTAGGAGCCCGTTTTAAAACTCATTGCGAAAACAGTAATAGGATTTTTCTGAGCTTGTGTGAAGGGTAAGGTAGTGTTGTCTATTCTTACTGGCGTTTGTGGATTTCTATCGGCTGCTTTAAGTCCTGCCAAAGATTTCATGTATACATGAATAGGTTTTCCCGTATAAATGTGTAAAACTGTTTTTGTGAAAATAGCGTTGTCTATTTCACGAGAGTAAAATTTTTAATGTCTGGTAAAACTATCACTTTGTTTAGCGAAACGGACAAATTGTTTGTTTTTCTGTAGTTATTAACTGGAATTCATTGTAAAGGATTGCTTTAAAATGGTGCTGTGAAAATATTTTGTAAAGGAGGGGAGAGTTTACGGAGTGACACTGACACGCGCAGCTTCGCTTCAGCGACAGCATTCGTCACAGGGTTTGCGCTGCGATTGGTCAACATACGTCACAGCGAGCGCGCTGGTTGGTTCACATGACCAAAACGAGCTGTTAGCTGATTGGTCTTTTCTGAAAACAGGATTCTCATTGGTTGAGCAAGGTAGTGACGTGGCTTAACCTGATTGGCTTGTTGGTGAGTTTCGCGCACGGATTGGTTAGAGTAGCGGAACAACAGGAAATACATACGATCTTTTCTAAATTGAAACTAAATAGTCTTAAGTCATGGGTTATTGGTATAAAGAAGAAAAGAAGCCTTCATGGTTTCAGAAAATTAAAAAATTAATTCAATCCTGACAAGAAAATTGAAGCGCGTGGTGGAAAATTACTTCATAAGTACAAAACACCCGCAGCATATATGGAAGGAGAATATGGTTATCATACTGTTCTCTAGTTTGAAAATTGGATGCAATATACTAAAAATGATGGTGTTTCAGCTTGGCCAGAAGATGGATCGTTTAATGTTAAAGTTTTAAGAAACTTAAGAGATAAGATTATGGCTCTTTCACCAAGACCCAGACCCACTCAATTTGAAGCTTTAGTTATGTTATGTTATATTATGTTATTAAATTTTGTATAGCGCGCAGATGCCGCAGCCAAGAGGCGTCCCGGCGCTTATGGAGATAGAAGACACAACACAACAATGATGACCAAAACACAGAGCTATACAGCGGAGAATAAATGGGTTTTTAATTGTTTCCTGAACTGAAACAAATCGTGGATGGAACGAAGTGAAGCAGGCAAAGAGTTCCATAGAATAGCCGCCATCACCGAGAAAGAACGTCCACCAGTTGAATGGGAAGTTGAAATGATGGAGCTTGAACGAGAAAATTGGGGAACACCAAGAGGCTTAAATAGGGAAACCCACCAAGATAAAGTGCGTCGTTGGAGGAAAGGGGACATGTATGAAGGATTGTATCCGGTTTTAGAAATGGTTGTGGAAACATCAGGTCAAAAGAATTCCCAGAAAAAAGGTCATCTTGATCAAGAATTAGATGATGCAGTTTTTGAAGATATTTTAAATAATTCTCCACCTTATCAGCCAAGTTGTTGTTCACATTTTACCCCGAGAAGTTTTTCAGGAATTTCTCCTAGTGCACCTTCTAGGGAGATTGATGATTCACCCAGATTTATGAGATTACCTGAAAGGGCGAGATCGAGAAGTAAAACAAATACTCCACGAGAAAGTTCGAATATGAGAAATAATTTCCCGAAAAATGATAGAAAAACAGAGTTACCTGGAGATATACCAAATATTTCAGAATATTTGAAAAGGAAAGGGAGAATTAATTCAACAGTTAACAAAAGGCATGGAAGCAGTAACAGTTCCAGTTACAATTGGTCTTGTTGTACCAGTTTTAGAGCAGAGTGAAATAGACATTCTGTCGTAACGAATCCATTAAATGCAGAAATTCAAAAAGTGTCTGAAAATTTTTATTCTGAGTTAACAGAAATGTACAAAGATAAAACAATGCCAAATTTAACTTTAAATCAAAGTTTGTCAAATGGTGTCACACCATCAGCTGCAGAATCAGACTCTGGTTCCATAAATAAAACAGATTTAACACAGATTCCTCAACAAGTTCCTGAATCTAAACAACTTGATGTTGCAAAATTAAAAGCAGATTTAGAAGAATTAATTATTGGCACAATTGGTACTGACTGTTTGAAGCAATATCAGGATGATGAATTGCTGTTTATCTGTAAGAGCATTCAGTGGAAAACTAAAAATAAATATGAGCAATTTGAAGAAGTGGCTGCTGAATTAGAAATAGATTTGACTCACCAGAAACAATTGCAAAAGCATTACAGAGTGGATTTTTCTGAGAAGGATATTGAGAATCTAAATACCACAGGCAGAATAACTCATATAAAAGAATTAATTGTGTTTCTAAAAAGATTAGGTGGTTTAAGTAAATGGAGAGTTAAATGGACAAAGAACAGAGAAGAAGAAAAGAGAGAAAGAGGAGAAGTCTTTGGTGAATTTCCTATGGGGGAAATAGCTGGTGGGGGTTATGTTCATGTTCCATGGACAAGACAGGATATTCTACTCTTTACAAAGGATTTCCCTCGCCTGAGAGAAAAGCCTGTAGAATGGTATCGTCAGGTTGACAGATTCATTAAGGTCTCAAAAGTTCTGTGGATTGATCTTGATGGTTTCTTTGATATTGTTGTCCCATCAGATCTTTGGACAGAATGTAAAATTTCTGTTAGTTGGCCCAAAGAGGAACCGCCTCGACATAGAGTAACAGGGGCTCCTTCAGACATTGTAATGGATTTCTATGATAAAGTAATCATCTGGCTAAAAGACAAGATTCCTGCAAAAGAAGTAGATTGTGTTAAAATAGACAGGACAAACCAAGAACCAAAGGAATCAGCTCATTCCTTTTATGAAAGATTACTCCTGGTATTTAAACAATACAGTGGCTATGAAAAATTAAGTGAAAGTGACATGAGCCACTTCATTTACAGATTTGTTTATGGCCTGAGACCTGAGATTGGGGAAATGATTAGAAATGGGATTGTCGGTTGGCAATCACTTTCAGTCGATGATATCCTGAGAAAGGTTCTTTCGGGTAAACAAAAATTGCTTTAAATCATCTCGCTGACTTCAACAGTGGTCTAAGCATAACTTCATTACTTATTATGCTATTTCAATTACCATTAACGTGCAAAAACCAAACAGAGGAGAGGGTCAGGATTATTTTAATTATTCAATTATTTTTCATTTTTTCATCATTAAGTTTCCAACTGACACCTCAAATATATGCATAAAAACTTATTACAAAATACAAGATACGGCGCAATAGTTCAAATCAGTGTAAAGGTGACATAATGTGACAATATTGTGACAATGTGATAAACAAGTGATAGTCTATTTACATGTGAATGAGAAAAGTATTAAAGAAGAAGGGGAATTACACAAGGCCGATTCCTATTTAATTGGTACTCAAACCCAATGCGCTGTATTAGCTAATTGTAGCTGGGCATGGTAAACTGGTCCTTCCAATAGTTCTGTCGACGTTTCGACCCTGTGGACACCTTATTTGGGGGTCACTAGCGGGTCTTCTTCAGGACGGGGGTTATGAAGAGGATTAAAGCGCCAGTTTGTCATGAACAGCCCAATATTCTACTCGGTGGGGGTGGCCTCTGTAATCTTTGATCTGTATAATCTTTGATCTATTGATGATATCCTGTTATCTTAATCAGGTATCTTCCTATACGTTGGTGGCGTTTCTCTTTAATTACCAAAGTCATTTTATCTTTACTTCCAAGCATCAGTCGGTATGGACGAATTTCAATACCTTCGTGAGCATGGCATAATTGCTGTGGGCTCAGAGTAAAGGTTCAAGGCTGGAGCGATTTCATTCCTCGATCCGGGATTCTTTGTCTGGTGTCAGCTCGGCTAAGCGATATTTAATGACTCAGATACCGAGTAGAATATTGGGCTGTTCCATGAAACGTCGACAGAACTATTGGAAGGACCAGTTTACCATGCCCAGCTACAATTAGCTAATACAGCGCATTGGGTTTGAGTACCAATTAAATAGGAATCGGCCTTGTGTAATTCCCCTTCTTCTTTAATACTTTTCTCATTCACATGTAAATAGACTATCACTTGTTTATCACATTGTCACAATATTGTCACATTATGTCACCTTTACACTGATTTGAACTATTGCGCCGTATCTTGTATTTTGTAATAAGTTTTTATGCATATATTTGAGGTGTCAGTTGGAAACTTAATGATGAAAAAATGAAAAATAATTGAATAATTAAAATAATCCTGACCCTCTCCTCTGTTTGGTTTTTGCATGTTAATGGTAATTGAAATAGCATAATAAGTAATGAAGTTATGCTTAGACCACTGTTGAAGTCAGCGAGATTATTTAAAGCAATTTTTGTTTACCCGAAAGAACCATTGTTGAAATTTTCATTGTACTGCCCAGGTTCTTAGGGATACTGGGTCACCCCATAAGAATTATTTTTGATATCCTGAGAAAGGCAAAATACTGCAGTGATGAGTTAGATGCGAAACAGAAGTAACTCAAGGAAAAGGCAATGTGGGCACAAGTAAAGGTAGCAGAACAGCAGATAGCAACCGTAGAAAATAAAAATTTTCAGCAGAATCTAGGAAAGTTCAAAGGGAACATTACAAATAAGCCAACATTTAACATAAATATTGAAGAGCTAAAACAAAAGCTACCTTGTTTTAATTGCGGCGAAATTGGACACTGGAAGCGTGAGTGTGAAAATCCGCACAGAAATTAAAAAAATTCATCATTAAATCCACAGATGCAGAGTGTGATAAATCAGCAGCAACAGCTACAGCGACAGTTAAATGAAATAAGTCAGCAGCAACAGCTACAGCGACAGTTAATGAATCAGCAGAACCAATTGAATCAGCAGAGTCAAATTCCACAGCCACCCTTGACAAATTGCATGAATACACAGAGATACAGTCCAGAGACGGGTTTCTGCGGAGCTGAACAGGTAAAAAGATCACACAAAATAAATGTGTCAAATGTCTCTCAACAATTTTGGCTAAAAGAAAATGAGAGCAGTGACTCAGAAGATTACTCATGACGGTGCCTGAGATAGGAAGAAGAGTGTGTGCTTGGAGCCACTCTTGAGGTAGATCAGTCAGGTCCATTTGTAAATGGTAAAGTGAATGACAAAGATATCACTTTTCTTGTGGACACTGGTGCTACCCGTTCTACTGTTAGATCAGTGGAAATTGAAAATCTTCCTCTCTCGGGTGAAACCATCCAGGTAGCTGGTGTAGATAATCAGCAAATTAAAACAGACTTAACAAAACCAGTTGATGTGGAAATTGGAAATTACAAAGACAAACACAGATTTGTTGTCTGTAACAGCAGTCCTGTTAATCTTTTACAACGTGATCTGTTATGCAAGATGAATTGCAAAATGTATTGCTCACCGGAAGGTATTGAGCTTCAGACTTTAGAAGAAGATGGTCTGTATAAATTGACATTGCTAATGGTTGATGAAGAAAATAAAATGTTCCCTGCTTTTGATAAACATAACTTACCTGAAGAATTGAAAGAAGCAGTTAATCCAAAAATTTGGGATTTAACTGGTGATAAAATGGGTTTAATGAAACATGTGGACCCAGTTAAAATTACTGTGAGACAGGGAATAGACTTTCCAAACATTCCCCAGTACAAAATGAAACCTGAAACTATTGAGGGTGTCATTCCTGTGATTGAGAAATTCATTAAGCAAGGTGTTTTGAGAGAGATTGAAAGCAGCCCATGTAATTCACCGATTATGGGAATTAAAAAGGCAAACGGAGTGTACAGAATAGTTCAGGACCTGAGGAAGGTTAATAAGACAGTTGTTCCTTGCTGTCCTGTTGTACCAAACCGAGCGGTAATCTTATATCAGATTCCGCATGATGCAGAATGGTACACGGTCATTGACCTATGTAATGCCTTCTTTACAGTTCCACTGCATCCAGATAGCAAACACATTTTTGCGTTCCGGTTCCAGGATCGCATATTAGCATGGTGTCGTATTCCTCAAGGGTATACTGAGAGTCCATCTATCTTTAATCAGTTGTTAAAGAAATCCCTGGAAGATTTAAAATTACCTGGAGAGTCAACATTGGTCCAGTACATAGATGATCTCCTTATTGCAGGAAAAACAAGAGAAAATTGTGTAACTGACACCATTACACTTTTGAATCGATTGGCAGATGAAGGACATAAAGTGTCACCTGTAAAACTACAGTTTGCAAACAAGAGGTTAAATACCTTGTTCACAGAATTGCAAAGGGAATCAGACAAGTGACAATTGAGAGAATAAAATTGATTCGAGCAATACAACCACCGACAACACAAAGACAGATCAGGATGTTTCTAGGAATGGTTGGCTATTGTCGTCAATGAATTTGTGGGTTTTCGGTAATTGCGAAACCTTTTCAAAGATAAACAAAGGCAGACATAAAAGACCCGATTGTTTTGACAAAAACAGAATTGGAGGCTTTTGAAAAGCTAAAGAAAACTCTCTGTAAAGCACCAGAATTGGGAATACCTGATTACGACAAAGAATTTGAGCTGTACTGCAGTGAGAGGGAACGTTGTGCATTGTCAGTTCTCATTCAGAAACATGGAAAGATGAGAAAACCTATAGCATACTTTTCAGCTGTTCTTGATCCTGTTGCAAAAGCATTGCCAGGTTGCTTAAAAGCAGTGGCTGCAACAAGTGTAAGCCTTGAGCAAAGTGAAGGAATCATAATGGGGTTTCCAGTGATAGTGTATGTACCTCATTCAGTTGAGACACTTCTTACCAGAAGTAAAACACAGCATCTGTCGAGTAACAGATTGACCAAATATGAAAAGGTTATTTTGGGATCAGATAATGTATCCATTGCGAGATGTGTTAATCTCAATCCAGCTACACTTTTACCAGATAGTGTGGTTTCTGAAACTGACAATGAAGCTGATGACGTTGATCATGAGTGTTTGGATGTTCTGGAATACTGTACTAAACCCAGAAAAGACATTAAAGATGTGCCTTTGCCAGAGTCAGACATTGTTTACTTTGTTGATGGTTCCTGTTTAAGAACAGATGAAGACATTCTAAGAGCAGCATATTCAGTCTGCACAGTTTCTGAAATAATTGAGGGTTCAACTCTTGAAGGAATTCGTTCAGCACAAGTGGCAGAATTAGTTGGTTTAATTCGTGCCTGTGAAAAAGCAGCAGGGAAGAAGGTTACCATAGTGACTGATAGTCAGTATGGATATGGCGTAGTCCACGACTATGGCCAGCTCTGGTCTCAAAGAGGTTATCTGACCTCTGCGGGAACTCCAATCAGGAATGCAAAATTGATAAAAAGACTGATTGATGGCATTCAGTTACCAGAAAAAATTGATGTTGTCAAATGTGCAGCGCACAAAAAAGGACAAGACTACATAACTAAAGGAAATGCCTTTGCAGATGAAACTGCACATTACTGTGCGAAAAATAATCTTTCACTTAATCGGGAAAAGGATAATGACCATATAATTAACTCTCTCATGCTAATATCTGTAGTAGAAACATGGCAGGGAGTAAAAGACTTACAAGATAAGGCAGACGATGAGGAGAAAAACACATGGCTCAAAGAAGGTTAGAGACAGCAGGAGGAAGATGGAATTTGGGTTTACAAAGATGGCAGACCTGTTATGCCCAATTGCATGATTGCTGACATGGCACGAATGTACAATGGACCAGGTCATTTAGGAAGGGACACAATGATCCGCCAGTTCAGGGAGACTTGGTATAATCCAAAATCTAGGGTTACTGCAGAGTCACTTTGCCAGCGTTGTTTGATCTGCCAACAAATCAATCCAAACAGAAAAACTGTTGTAAGCATGGGAACCATAGGACGGGAGGGTGGTCCTTTTACTAGGTTGCAAATGGATTTCATTGACATGCCACAACATAACAAGTTAAGATACGTTCTTGTTATTGTCTGTCTGTTTTCACGATGGGTGGCAGCGTTCCCAACACGACACAATGACTCAATTACAGTGGCAAAATTGCTTTTAAGGGCGATCATACCTAGATACGGATTTCCAGTAACTATTGAAAGTGATCGTGGCACACACTTTAAAAACAGACTGATTGAATTAATTTGTGAGGCTTTGGCATTAAACAAAAATTGCACTCTGCTTATAGACCAGAATGGCACAATAAAAAATAGAATTTCAAAAATGTGCCTGGCTACAGGAACAAAGTGGACAGATGCACTTCCACTTGTTTTGATGTCTTTGAGGAGTACTCCAGATAAAAGAACAGGTCTTAACCCTCATGACATACTCATGGGAAGGGTTATGAGACAGGCTTTTGTTCCAGTTGGAAAATTGTTAGAAATAAATGATAGTGCAATTTTAGACTATTGTAAGCAGCTCTCTGATGTCGTAACTTCTGTATTCCATCAGGTGGGAACAGATGTGATTTCAAAAGAAAAGGAGCAGGCTCATGATCTATTGCCAGGAGACTGGGTCAGGACAAAGGTTCATCGGAGGAGAAATTGTTTAGTACCCAGGTGGCAAAAAGCAAGACAGGTGATACTAGTCACAACAAATGCTGTTAAATGTAAGGGTCTGAAAAGGTGGGTGCATGCAAGCCACACCATTTGTGTACCACCTCCTGATAACCCTGATGGTAACCACTTCCTGGTTGCTCCACATTAGGCGGCCATCTTAGGAGGGTTGACGCGCTAGTCTCCCCCTTCGCCCTCACTACTTAAGGGTCTGAATCAGTCGCGCTCGATAGTTGACTTGCTAACATCGCTGCGCTAGCGCTTGGCAGTGATTAAGGACTGCTACAAGCGTTTTCATTGTTTTATCTCAATTTTTAAAAATTGTGTTGTAATACCTGTACTTTGCTCGCTCACTCCTCGGTCCACCGCAGCAACCAGTGCTGTTTGTTGTGGAGGGAGGTAAGCGGTACCACTTCCTGGTTGCTCCACATTAGGCGGCCATCTTAGGAGGGTTGACGCGCTAGTCTCCCACTTCGCCTAATCTATATAGCCCCTCATCTCCCCGCACAGCGGTGACACGCAGCGGTAGCGCCGTAGACGCGCCGAAGAGGCGCCAAAGAGAAGCCAGTCTGCGCCAGTCTGCGTCCAGATGCTTCCTGCTTGCTCTCGGACAGGATCTTCACCATGGTAGGGTTCCCGCTTTCCTATAACTCCTCGTCGCTTCTTGCCCTACGTCCTCTCACTAATTTGTCATGTCATCACTCGTTCCTTCCATCCCACACTGAGTACCATTGTAAAAACTGTAACTGGAGTCCACGCCCCCTACGCACCTGTCAGTCGCCCCCTGTTCAGGAATGGAGAATGTTTCTCCTCAATTGTCGGTCTTTACCCAAACATCACACTGAACTGCATATATTGATTGAAGAGCTCAACCCTGAGGCTCTTTTTTTAACAGAAACGTGGCTCCAGACAGATAATGACCCGACTACTGTATGGGTCACTCCCCAAGGATACACGCTTAAAAGACTGGATCGCCAGACTGGGAGAGGTGGTGGACTGGCCATTATATATCGAGACAGCTATAAATGCCGTATTACCCCTACCACCTCGCCAACCTGCGAGAGTCTTCACTTCTTGTTAGAATTCTCCCCCACTACCACCTTTTCTGGCATCCTAGCCTATCGTCCACCTGGCACCCTCAACAATTTTATCACTAAAATAACAGACCTTGCTGCAAGTGTCGTGTTGTCCTCGCCTAACTTTACTTTGCTGGGGGATCTTAATTTACATCTAGATGATCCTCACGACACCTCAGCCAATAATCTTCGTTCCAACCTACAAGCCATTGACCTATACCAAAAGGGCTTTCATGTAACCCACAATAGGGGTCATCTTCTTGACCACATCTACAGTAATGTAGATGATCTTATGGTGGAGACCCCTATACCATTACCCTGGACTGACCATTTTTTAATACCTCTTACCTGGCGCACCAACCCCCCCTCCTCCTCTCATCACCTTGCTAGGCATTGAGGAAGGAAGTCGCCCTCACTCCCCCTCCCTGCGTGGGAAGCCGCCCTCGCCAGAGATCCACCTAGGAAGGCAATGAACCCCAATACGGCCACCAACAATTTCGACAATTGGATCTCTAGCACCCTTGACCTGGTCCTTCCCAAACACTCTTGTAACTCCATAAAAAGACCCAAAGTCGCCCCATGGTACACACCTGCCCTTAGAATTATGAAATTAGCTTGCCGTAAACGTGAGAGAGCCTGGAGGCAGGACCACTCTCAACTCAGAAAGGTCGAGTACAGAGCGGCTATAAAGCTCTATAAAAAGGAGATAAAGGCGGCACAAGCTTCTTTTTATGGAGGGTAAATCAACGCGGCCGCGAATGCCCCAAAGGAAATCTTTAAAATTGTTAAATCCCTTATCTCACCCCCTGCTGAGTGCCCCTCTGCTGAAGGTGCCCAAAATCGCTGCAATGACTTAGCCGTCTTCTTTTCCCAAAAGACCCAGGCCATATACTCCTCATTCAGGGACGCTAAGAACGATACAGAACCCCTCGTGCCTACAACCTCTGACCCCTTTGCTTCTTGTACGCTTGATAAAATTCCACTCTTGGACATCCCTGGCTTGGATAGACTGATCCCCAAGATCACTTCTGGCTCCCCCAACGACCCAGCACCCCCTCAGACCCTCACTAAGGTCATGGACGTTATTCGCCCGGTCATATTGGACGTTCTCAATACATCCATCACCTCCAAATCCGTACCACCTCCATGGAAGTGTGCGATGGTGAGGGCCCTATTGAAGAAGCCCAATCTTTACCAGAACAACTTGGCGAACTACCGTCCCATCTCCTTACTCCCATGTCTGAGCAAACTGCTTGAGAGGCACGTAAATAACACCTTGGTGGACTACTTGGAGTCCAATAGCCTGCTGCGTGCCTCTCAGACAGGGTTCCGCCCTCTGCACGGGACCAAAACCGCCCTCTTAGCGGTAACGGAAGAGGCGAGAGCCGTGTTGGACCGGGGTGGAAAAGTCGCCATTATTTTATTCGATCTCAGCGCCGCGTTCGACACGGTCAACCATGCCACGCTAATACAACGACTGGAGGGCATGGGCGTGTCGGGCGTGGCCCTGGAATGGCTGACATCCTTCCAGGCTGAACGTTTCTTCCAGGTCTTTGAGGGTGAGACGGTGTCTCCCAAACACCCACTCAGGTGTGGGGTCCCCCAGGGCTCCTCCCTGAGTCCCACCCTTTTTAATGCCTACATGGAACCCCTAGACAGGATAGTCCATCCCTTCGGTGTGCGTATTGTCACCTACGCGGACGATACCCAACTGGTGGTCTCTTTAGACCACTCTGAGGGATCGTCCCACACCTTAGGCCCCTGTCTAGAGGCTGTTGCTAGATGGATGCAATCTTCCTGTCTGAAACTTAATGGGGAGAAGACAGACATCATCCTACTGGGCAACCCTTCTCCCTCCGCCCTTGCATCCATCTGGCCACCATGTCTGGGCCCGCCCCCCGTCCCTAAGTCCCAAATAAAGATCCTCGGGATCTGGCTCGACAAAGCTTTGGACTTCTCGGTCCAAGCTACTAAGACCGCCGCTACCTGCTTTGGGCTTATGAGGATGTTGCGGAAGGTGCTCCCTCTGCTCCCATTCCAGGCAAGGAGGGTCATGGTCCAGGCCCTTATACTCTCCCGCCTGGACTACGGGAATGCTCTTTATACGGGAGCTCCGATTTCCGTCACCCAGAAGTTCCAAGTCATACAAAACAGTGCGGCCCGCCTACTCTATAACCTCCCCCGCTGGCAGTCAGCGAGGAATGCCCTAAAGGAGCTTCACTGGCTCCCAGTAGTGGCAAGAGTACAATTCAAGGCAATGTGTATTTTACACAAATCCTTTCATCGTACAGGTCCCGCAATCCTACATCCCTTGGCTACTCCTTATGTCCCGTCCCGCTCCCTTCGTTCCTGCACCCTCCAGCTGGCTACTTCCATCAAAGTCAAGAAAGCTCGCTGGGGAGGCCGCTCCTTCTCCCACACTGCGGCAAAACTCTGGAACACCCTCCCCCTATCTCTTCGAGGAAACAGTAACCACATGTCCTTCAGGAAAGCTCTGAAAACGCACCTGTATGTTAAAACACTGCTGAACTACCCTGAGCTCGTGTTAAGCAATCAGTCACAAGCACTGCGAGGCCTCCGGGTAGTTAGCGCTATACAAGTGCAATTTTCATTCATTCATTCATGAAGATAGTGACGACACTACAGCTGATTCAGACTCAGAAGGAATCCCTGAAGATCCAGATTCTGAAGGTCGACAGGGAGGTCGACATCTGGAGAATTCTGATGCGGATCACGTTTCAAATGAAAAAGATCTAGATATTCTTGTTGCTGATTCAGAAAATGATGAAGATGTTCTAGAAAAAAAGAACTGAAAAGGGACTGTGTCAGAAGAGATTCAAGATCAGGAGAGTATTGAAAAGCAGATTGGAAGCTCGGAAAGCAGGAACGGAAATTCTGAAACTGGGAAGTTAGAAGTAATTCCAGAAGAAGAAGACGAATTGCCAAGTACCAGCAACAGAGATGTTGTTCGTAACGGAGTGAAGCTGCCGAGTAAAGAAGTTCCTAGATACAGTATTGAAATCTCTGAAACTGACTCGGATGACAGTGATGAAGAGTCTGAAATAAGAAAATTCAGAAAAAGGGCTTGGAAAGCTGAATGTAATGAAATCGAGCCTAAAAAGAAACTCTTGAGAAAAGGTGATATCTGGCCAAAAGAAGATTTGAAGTGCAAGTTGGTGAAAAAATCCAAAGAGCAGATTAATGAGATATCAAGTCAGAAGAGTGAATTAGACAAAAAAGACCAAGTTGGGAAAAAGATTGAAGTAATCAGCAGAAAAAGCAAGAGACCATTGAAGCCAAATCAGAAATACAAGTCTCCAAAGTGGGCCTATATAATAATTCCACCAGCAGTCAGGAAGCCTTGGAAGAAAATAGTGACAACGATTAGGTTTAGCTTTCTTTAAATTGGGGTTTGTTTTTGGCACAAGGCTGAAGAAATTGTGTTAGGTGACACAAGGTCGAAGAAATTGTATTAGCTGGATACACTTTTTATGGACGCAAGGTCAAAGAAAAGCTGTTAGAGGGTTACTAAAAAAAAAATTAAAAAGGGAGGGTGTTATTTTAATTAAATAAATACAAATTTTTAAATTTTTGTTTTAAGTAAAGTAGGTAAAATGCCTAATACTGATAATTCAAGGTGTGCTATTCTCAGAAGATGTTGTAAAATGTCTTCCATGTGTGTGATTCTAATCATTCTAGTATGGTTAATCTTAGCAGTCATCTTTCCTCTTGGCATAGACAAAGAGATTTACAAGGTGAACATGACGAGCAAAGCTGAATCTAAACAAGCTGCTCATGATGTTGCAGGCAAAACTAACAGGATTATTGAGCATAAACCAGAGATCCATCAGGACAGATCTGTTGGAGATTTTTCTACTAATTCTTTTTCAAGGCTTTTATCAGAGTATGTTAGAGTCATGGATGTCAAAGATTGTTATGTGCATGTTAAGCTTCCTACTTCAGTTTCTGAAGGGGTCAAGTATAATATGCTTCCTCTTACTTATGGAATAACATGTAGTGTTATATCTAGTTTGTTCTATCAAACAGGTCGTCTGGAGTACTATTACTCAGACTTCGATGAGACATTCGCTAACCTGAAGGTTGTGCATAGGCTTAACAAAGTTAGGCCTGCCAAACAGATGAGAGATTTCTTCCTGGTAACTAATGAACTTACATACGAATATGCTTACAAAAATAATCTAACCTGCAAAATGAGAGATGAAGAAAGATCTTTTCTCAATTTGGTTGAGGAGAGGAGGGCGATTTACAAAAGGAATGAAACAGACTATATCCAAGTTTTGGCAGCTTGAGGATGAGAAGATTAATGGTGAAAATAAATTTGCTGCTATTCATATAGATGATCCAGTTAGTGGAAAATTCTGCATTAGAAGAGATAACACGCTTTATGACAATTATTTTGTTGGTGCAAGCCAGTGTGAGGACACTTATCGAATAGTAGGGGGTTGGGGATTTAAAGGTGGTAAGGACCCAATCTTCCCAGGAATTTATTTTGTCTGTGGGAACAAAGCATATTTCAGTCTCCCTGACACTTGGTATGGTACATGTTACCTTGGTCTTGTTTTTCCCAACATTTTTCATGTTGACAGAAATGGGGAAGGTTCATTTGAAATTGGCAAACACCTGAATAGATACAAAAGAGTAAGCTTCCCTGAGATCATGGGAGATATATTTGGTGCAATAATTCCTATGGTAGGAATAACTCTGAATGCAATCAAAATCAGAAAGGTTTCTACAATTGTTGACAGGTTGTCCACTGATACTGCAAGTGGTTTCCAATTGGTTAATACAGAGCTCATTGCCACCAGAAGCATGGTTATGCAGAACCGGCTTGCGTTAGACATTCTCCTAGCAAAAGAGGGAGGAGTCTGTGGGATTTTGCATGTCCAGCACTGCTGCACATATATCCCAGACAAGAGTCAGAACATAGAATTGCTGATTAAGAATATCACTGAATTTCACTCTAAAATGGAACCCATTGAAAGTGGCAGTTTTTCTGAACGTTTGGCTAAAAGATTTGGGGCAATTAGGGAATGGTTTGCTGAAATTGGCAGTTCGATCATTGGCAAAGTGCTTTATCCTGTAATAATCATTGTTATAGTGACACTTTTGTTAAAAATCAGTTGCATGATTCACAAGAAAAAGAAGCATGTGTGGGAAAAGAAGCGTATATATAAACTCAGAAAGGCTCAGGAGAAGGAGATAGAAATGGATGAATTTGGCAGGGCTCAATATGAGAGTTCCAGACAGACTGATGAAACAGGAGTTTAGATTTACTAACACAGAGAGAGATCATTATATGACATTTTTAAAAAGTAAAATTTTTGAGTAAATGTTTGGGTTTTGTTTGGTGATTTAAAAATCACCAGATGGGGGAGTTGATGAAGCGGACTTTAAAGATAAGATTAGATTCAGTCCGCTGATTAAAACTGCTTTTTGCATGTTTTTGTACTGACTCAACCTAGAATAATGTGAACTTTCACGAACACACACGTGTCTAATTATATGTGCTCTTGTCATGTTTGTCATTATGTTTTAAATAATATATTTACCTTGTCTTTTGTTCTGTCGAATATTAATAGCGGCTGTTTCAAATAATACCATGTGCATTCTTTTTAAATGTGCTTTTGTTTATGTCGTGTCATTTTATGTGACTGTGTTTTGTTTGTCTTTTGTATGCAAAGCTAGGTAACATAGACTAATGGGTTAACATTAGTAAAGGGGGTGGGTAACAGAATAATTATCATTTCTCAAATTAATTGATGTCTTGTGTTTCCTTGCATACTAGAGTCATGCTAAAAGAGGCCTGTGGCCTATTTCTAAAATGGATGTCCGAAGTCCTGTCGAGTTGGGCCTTGCACAGCAGTTTATGAAAATAATTTTTTTTCTTCATAATTCTTTGAAAGACACACGAGAAAGCAAGGCTGTGCGGAGCATTGAAATGGTCATTGTTTAAGCTTTCATTGCCAAGGACAGGATGTGTAGCGGCGGAAAAGCTTGGACGGAAGAAGCAACGAACGATTTTTGTTAAATGTTGCAAGCTTCAGAAGAGCCTGTGACACAAGTAGTCAATGAACAATGCCGCTCTTGAGGAACGTGATTTTTGCAATGTGAAAGGCGAATGACTTCATTGAGTGACATTTCTTGACCAATCATGCTTCGTGTTGCTCGGATATTTGTATTCTTTTAGTTAAGTTTTAGATAGAGAAAAGGTATAAAAATTGCCCCCTTTGAAAGAGCACTGTTGGCTTGTTCCTGTGCTCCAGAGATGCTGTCGGACTATTGACTCACGTAAGATTCTGCAAAATTAACTTTATCCCTTTAGGTTTTCTTTAGTTAAGTTAGAGAAATAGGGTTTTAGGGAAAGGATTTCCTAAATGTTTGAGCACTTCTCATGCTGATTTTGATTTGAGCTGACAGTCAAATGTGCCTTTTTAATAAATAATTTTGCTTAATAAAAATGCTAATAAAATAATTTAATTCTTAAAATGCACTTTGCTTGATAATAAAGTTAATAAAAATAGATTTTGAAATGACAACCTGGTCTTGTTTGTTTCCTTGAGTTACCATTAGTTAATCCATTGCCTATGATTCTGACTTAATTAAATGTTTATAAAGTGTTTTGATTAATTAGGTCATATGATTCAGTTGGTCAATTCATGTCTCAGTCATCTATGGGCCTAGTGTTAGATTTATGAATTATGGTGAGAATCATGGTGTAGAGATGTTCATACGAGACTGAATTTCCTTTGGCCCGCTGGATCAAGCTCAAAGCGGAAGAGACAGTGCATCAACTAGAACGCAAATCGCTCTTCTGCTGGTACAGACCGACTTTATGCCTGCACCGCTCCCCCTCCACCACAGAACAGGCTGGAGGCAGAGCAAGCCTGTCAATGACAATGTTAATTTTTTAACAAAAAAAAAACATAGAAATTTAGATAGCAGCACTAACTATAACCTGTGCCCCTGCCATGTACTTCTTATGACCTCACATACAACATCACTAATAACAAACAAATCTACTAAGGACACTGTACTTTGTATTCCACAGTTTTCAAAAACTTTATAAAAATAGCCAACATCTGAAGGTGCTAAAGATCATAATAAAGGCACCCTTTATACTTTGGTGAACACTTTAAAGATAGCCCTTTTTTTTAAAAACAAAACAAGGATGCATGCATAGTCTCCCATTACACATACTCTTCCATTTTAAGCATAAATTATCATGGTGACCCAGTTCTCTCTAATAACTCAAGGCTGCTTACAAAAGTTTGTATCTACTACATAGAATCTATCTCCTGTTGGAAACTTTTTATACAGAACCAAATCGTTTTGTAGAACATAATGAATACAAGTCAACTGTTGCTTGCACACAGAGTTACCTTTGAATACATTTTTTTATAACATATTAAATACCTAAACACAGCTCTGGTGCATTAGTAGCACACGTGTTGTGTAAACACTTACACCCATAAGTTGAACTCATGCTGTCCAAACCCTACATAGAAAAGTGATATGGTAGTTACTCGCCATAATGTAAACTGTAAAACAAACTTGCACACTCATTGTATGAAGTCATCAGTGATGTCAGCAATGATGTCATTGGATATTCCATAAATTATGTCATAGAACATGCCATGAGTGATGTCATATGAGAGGTCATAAGCAGTGCATGGTGGGGGCACAAGTTATTAGTGCTGCTAACTAAAACTGTTGGACTGTGTTTTTTTTTGCTTAAAACCTTTACATTATTACTGAGAAATTCACCTAAATATAATGTTGATTTAACCTTTGGTGTTTTCATTATATATTTATATACATATATACATTATTGATAATATCAGTTCAACATTTCCTGTCAAATTATTGATGAAAAAACTGTGCATGGCAGGGGTGCGAGGTACAGCTATCTTAGAACACGTGTTATACCTACTTGAGATAACTCTAACTGTAGCAGATTAATTTTTATGGCTTTGTGTATGTAAAATCTGAACCTAACTGTACATCCCTGTAACCTTTGCTTTTTAGTGAAAAAATAATGTATATATATTTATATATATATGTAGTGAATATATATATGTATACATACACACACATATATTTGCGTAAATATATATATACATATATATGAAGAAAAGATCACTCCTGTAGAGACGACCGGAGGACACAGCGGGGAGTAACAAGGCAACCTTTATTCACTATTCTACAGGGCATAATGCATTTCGGCATATAAGCCTTCCTCAGATGCCTGTTGCAGTAGGTTACACTCTGTCCCTCCTTTAAACATTTTGCGGCCCTCCCATTGGCGGGAGTCTAGCTGGCTCAGCTTGTTGATTGTTCACATCTGCAGTCTTCATATGAAAGACTTCGATTCCCAGCTTACATCACTCTGGTAGGTATCGGCAGCAGAGCCAATTCATGCTTTAATAAGCGGTGTTGTGCCTTTTAGGTATTGGGAGGAATGGGCTTACTGTCAGCCAAGTGAATCCCAAAATTAAAGTGTTGTTCGACGCCTTGGGTGCCCAACGCCTCAGCCACACATCCAGGAACCAGGTCAGGTCGTGACGCAAAGATGCAGTCCTCAGGCGTCCCCGTGCAGTCACGGACTGCTAACAGCAGCTGCTTCTTTCCGGGCTCCCTTTGAGAGGCGGGCCTGTAATTCCCAATACCTTGGATAATTATGCCACACTGCCAATAATATCCCGGGCCACTTACGAGACAGGTCCTCTTGCACACGCAATAGGCAAGTTTGTGTAAACATGAAGAAAAGATCACTCTTGTAGAGACGACCAGAGGACACAGCGGGGAGTTGCAAGGCGACCTTTATTCACTATTCTGCAGGGAATTACGCATTTCGGCATATAAGCCTTCCTCAGATGCCTGTTGCAGTAGGTTTCCCTCTGTCCCTCCTTTAAACATTTCACGGCCCTCCAATTGGCTGGAGTCTAGCTGCCTCAGCTTGTTTATTGTTCACAGCTGCAGTCTTCATATGAAAGACTTCAATTCCCAGCTTACATCACTCCAATAGGTATCGGCAGCGGAGCCAATTCATGCTTTAATAAGAGCTGTTGCGCCTTTTAGTTTTAGGGTGGAAGGGGCTTAATGTCAGGCAAGTGAATCCCAAAATTAAAGTGTTGTTCACCGCCTCAAGTCCCCAACGCCTCAGCCACACATCCAGGAACCAGGTCAGGCCGTGATGCAAAGATACAGTCATCAGGCGTCCCCGTTTAGTCACGGACTGCTAATAGCAGCAGCTTCTTTCCAGGCTCCCTTTGAGAGGCGAGCCTGTGATTCCCCATACCTTGGATAATTATGCCACACTGCCAATAATATACCAGCCACTTACGAGACGGGTCCTCTTGGACGCGCTATTGGCAAGCTCTTGTAAACATGAAGAAAAGATCGCTACTGTACAGACGACCAGAGGACACAGCACGGAGTAACAAAGCGACCTTTATTCACTATTCTGCAGGGCATAATGCATTTCGGCACATAAGCCTTCCTCAGATGCATGTTGCAGTAGGTTTCACTCTGTCCCTCCTTTAAACATTTCACGGCCCTCCCATTGGCGGGAGTCTAGCTTGCTCACATTGTTGATTGTTCACAGCTGCAGTCTTCATATGAAAGACTTCTATTCCCAGCTTACATCACTCCAGTAAGTATCAGCAGCGGAGCCAATTCATGCTTGAAGAAGCGCTGTTGTGCCTTATAGTTATAGGGAGGAAGGGGCTTACTGTCAGCCAAGTGAATCCCAAAATTAAAGTGTTGTTCGCCGCTTCGGGTCCCCAAAGCCTCAGCCACACATCCAGGAACCAGGTCAGGCCGTGATGCGAAGATGCAGTCATCAGGCGTCCCCGTGCAGTCACGGACTGCTAATAGCAGCAGCTTCTTTCCGGGCTTCCTTTGAGAGGCGGGCTTGTGATTCCCAATACCTTGGATAATTACGCCACACTGCCAATAATATCTCGGGCCACTTACGAGATGGGTCCTCTTGCACACGCTATTGGCAAGAGCGTGTAAACATGAAGAAAGAATCACTCCTGGAGGGCTGGAGGGACGACCAGAGGACGCAGCGGAGAGTAATAAGGCGAACTTTATTACTATATATATATATATATTACTATATATGTATATATGTATATATATATATATATATATATATATATATATATATATATATATATATATATATATATATATATATATATATATATATATATATATATATATATATATATATATATATATATATATATATATATATATATATATATATATATTGGTGGCTGGCAACACTTGGATTAATGCACAGATTTTTGGGACTGCTCTTCGTCATTTACAAAAGGCAGGAGCCTTGTTTTGGTGACAACTTACTTTCATTCATATATATATATTTCGAATATGCTATATGCTACAGCTTGCTCATTGCACCATCAGGATTCAAGCAAGCCGGGCCGAAGACGGCTGAAATGCCAGAAACCGGTCCCCGGTAGCTTGTTTCCTTCCCAGTGTAAGAATTGGCTTTTGTAGTTTGGTTTGCCCTGTTCCCATCATGCACTGGGACAGGAACAGACTAATTTGCATACAGCCAGGTTCTGAAACTGGGATGGTGCAGTGAGCTAAAAAACGGTGTTGGATCTAGCCCTGATCTCTTGACTGGGTGAGAGTATTCTGTTTAATTCAGAGACTCTGTCCCTCACCACCCCTTGTTGTAAATATTTTTGTCCACCCTAAGCGTGGAAGGGTATACTCAGATGTGAGTCCCTTGCTCATTGCACCATCAGGATTCAAGCAAGCCGGGCCGAAGACGGCTGAAATGCCAGAAACCGGTCCCCGGTAGCTTGTTTCCTTCCCAGTGTAAGAATTGGCTTTTGTAGTTTGGTTTGCCCTGTTCCCATCATGCACTGGGACAGGAACAGACTAATTTGCATACAGCCAGGTTCTGAAACTGGGATGGTGCAGTGAGCTAAAAAACGGTGTTGGATCTAGCCCTGATCTCTTGACTGGGTGAGAGTATTTTGTTTAATTCAGAGACTCTGTCCCTCACCACCCCTTGTTGTAAATATTTTTGTCCACCCTAAGCGTGGAAGGGTATACTCAGATGTGAGTCCCTTGCTCATTGCACCATCAGGATTCAAGCAAGCCGGGCCGAAGACGGCTGAAATGCCAGAAACCGGTCCCCGGTAGCTTGTTTCCTTCCCAGTGTAAGAATTGGCTTTTGTAGTTTGGTTTGCCCTTTTCCCATCATGCACTGGGACAGGAACAGACTAATTTGCATACAGCCAGGTTCTGAAACTGGGATGGTGCAGTGAGCTAAAAAACGGTGTTGGATCTAGCCCTGATCTCTTGACTGGGTGAGAGTATTCTGTTTAATTCAGAGATTCTGTCCCTCACCACCCCTTGTTGTAAATATTTTTGTCCACCCTAAGCGTGGAAGGGTATACTCAGATGTGAGTCCCTTGCTCATTTGCACCATCAGGATTCAAGCAAGCCGGGCCGAAGACGGCTGAAATGCCAGAAACCGGTCCCCGGTAGCTTGTTTCCTTCCCAGTGTAAGAATTGGCTTTTGTAGTTTGGTTTGCCCTGTTCCCATCATGCACTGGGACAGGAACAGACTAATTTGCATACAGCCAGGTTCTGAAACTGGGATGGTGCAGTGAGCTAAAAAACGGTGTTGGATCTAGCCCTGATCTCTTGACTGGGTGAGAGTATTCTGTTTAATTCAGAGACTCTGTCCCTCACCACCCCTTGTTGTAAATATTTTTGTCCACCCTAAGCGTGGAAGGGTATACTCAGATGTGAGTCCCTTGCTCATTGCACCATCAGGATTCAAGCAAGCCGGGCCGAAGACGGCTGAAATGCCAGAAACCGGTCCCCGGTAGCTTGTTTCCTTCCCAGTGTAAGAATTGGCTTTTGTAGTTTGGTTTGCCCTGTTCCCATCATGCACTGGGACAGGAACAGACTAATTTGCATACAGCCAGGTTCTGAAACTGGGATGGTGCAGTGAGCTAAAAAACGGTGTTGGATCTAGCCCTGATCTCTTGACTGGGTGAGAGTATTCTGTTTAATTCAGAGACTCTGGGGCATATTATCAAGGGGGTTTATCTCCGCTTTTTTGGCTTTAAAAGCCAAGAAAGCGGAGATAAAATTATCTCCCTATTACCAAGCTGTCGCTAACACCAGTTAGTGACAGCTAATAGGAGATAGCGACCATCTTGGGCCTTGCTTTGCATGTCTGTGATATTTATCACTAATGACATGCAAAGTGGGCGTGCCAAGATGTTAGCGACTGGAAACAGTCCCTAACATCGCTATCTCCTATTACCAACTTTTGGAGATATTCGCGCTAAGCGCGAATATCTTCAAAAGCTAACACCTGCCCTGAGCAGTTCTTAGCCATGTTATCCAATGGGAGGTGGATAACATGGCTAAGAGCATTTGCTCGATAATGCATGAATATCGCTGACTTTTCAGCGATATTCATGCATTTCGGCCGTTTTTTATCGCATTTGCGATAAACCTTGTTAATAGCAAGGTTTATCTGCGATAAAAATCGCCGATGTGCGGCGATAATTTTTGTCTCTAAACAAGTTAGAGACAAAAATTATCGCTAGTTGTTGGTAATATGCCCCTTTGTCCCTCACCACCCCTTGTTGTAAATATTTTTGTCCACCCTAAGCGTGGAAGGGTATACTCAGATGTGAGTCCCTTGCTCATTGCACCATCAGGATTCAAGCAAGCCGGGCCGAAGACGGCTGAAATGCCAGAAACCGGTCCCCGGTAGCTTGTTTCCTTCCCAGTGTAAGAATTGGCTTTTGTAGTTTGGTTTGCCCTGTTCCCATCATGCACTGGGACAGGAACAGACTAATTTGCATACAGCCAGGTTCTGAAACTGGGATGGTGCAGTGAGCTAAAAAACGGTGTTGGATCTAGCCCTGATCTCTTGACTGGGTGAGAGTATTCTGTTTAATTCAGAGATTCTGTCCCTCACCACCCCTTGTTGTAAATATTTTTGTCCACCCTAAGCGTGGAAGGGTATACTCAGATGTGAGTCCCTTGCTCATTGCACCATCAGGATTCAAGCAAGCCGGGCCGAAGACGGCTGAAATGCCAGAAACCGGTCCCCGGTAGCTTGTTTCCTTCCCAGTGTAAGAATTGGCTTTTGTAGTTTGGTTTGCCCTGTTCCCATCATGCACTGGGACAGGAACAGACTAATTTGCATACAGCCAGGTTCTGAAACTGGGATGGTGCAGTGAGCTAAAAAACGGTGTTGGATCTAGCCCTGATCTCTTGACTGGGTGAGAGTATTCTGTTTAATTCAGAGACTCTGTCCCTCACCACCCCTTGTTGTAAATATGCTACAGCTAAACATCTAAAAACTTGTCAGAATGGGGATTGGCTTGCCATGAACTTTTACGGATTGAGAATGCTGACCAAACTCGAAAGAGGGGGAGACACAGTGCGTCTCCTACGACAGATGGAATCACGTCTCATTATTCAATTCCGAAGAAAACAACCCGGAAGCATGAACTTTGGAGAAGATCTCCACATACATCTGGAGTGATAATGAACTCAGCATTGACTTGAATTGAGAGCAATAGGGTACTATACCCAATACTGCATAATTAAGTTGTATAAACGCCCCAAGTATTAAGAACTATGGGCGCCTGAGTACTAGACTTTCATATTCAAAGCACACCAGTCCTTTGTTTTAGTTTAATTTAATCTGTATTTACAAATGTTTTGCTTCATAACCTACAGATCCCATAATGCCACTTAACGGCTGAGATGGGATAGTATATAAACAGAAAGCAAAAAGGGACTTGCTGACCGTGAAAAAAGCCGTGAGGCTGAAACGCGTCGGTGGAGTGTTTGTGTGAATAAAGCTTCATAAAAGAGTATCCAGCTGTGCCGCCCTCTTTGCTCTAAACATTAATTCGGGGCTAGGATCCAGCCCTTGGGCCGTGCACACACTGTCGAGCGCACTCAAGCCTGAAGGATCAGTTTGGAATCATATATATATATATATATATATATATATATATATATATATATATATATATATATATATATATATATATATATATATATATATATACATATATATATATATATATTTTTTTTTTTTTTTTGACAGAAGGAATGCGGCTCAACACAGTTCCAATTTGGTTTAGTGAGGGTTTATTGCTCCAGCCCAGACCATATATATATATATATATATATATATATATATATATATATATATATATATATATATATATATATATATATATATATATATATATATATATATATACAGTATTAATATATATAGTATTAATATATATAGTCATAATATATATATAGTAATAATATATATATATATATCAGAAGGGGTCCATTTTCGGGCAATGATGGCGCTCATTCTCTTGGTGGTGCGTGGCTCTTGGCGGGACCAAGCCATATAAACATCAAAGGAACCTCTCACACCGAGAGGAAAGTGAGCCGCACACACCACAATGAAAGCAGCTGATTTAATTGCAATGTTAACAGCGCTGGCGTTTGTATCCCTGATGCATATCGGTCACATTGACCTTTCTCAAAGGGGGAGCCAGATACATCTTCAAGGCTGAAAAGCGAACCGGCCCAATTGCTGATGTTTAAATGTTTGCCCCCAGGTGGGCGCCTACGGTAAGCTGATTCAACGAGGCTTTCTTGTTCTCATAGTTTGCTTCCAGTCCCGCAATTCAAACCCTTCTGTGGGCGATGCATGAAAGTTATTGGTGGTTTGTATTTTCACCGTGGTCCCTTGCATCCTATTTTTAAAGTTGCTGGGGCCAAAAACCAAGGTCCAGTCCCTGGCGGCTGCCTATGCCCTTATTGTTTTCACAAGCTGTTCAAGGTTGCGGTTACTCCGCATTTTACCTTGTCAGGATTGCTGATTTACCGTCCACCTGGTAGCTCAGTGGCATTTCGAGAGGCTCTCCCTGAGGCGGTTAGTTCACTAGCAGTAGGGTCTGCCAATTTTTCTATCATTGGTGACTTGAATCTCCATTTTGACACATTGTGTCTTTCTTCTGTGGGAGGGATGGTAGCGGACCTTGAGGCCCTTCAATTGTTCCAGCTGGTCTCGGACCCCACTCATAGTGGTGGCCACACTCTGGACCCCTTTTTTTCTAACTTAGAAGGGGTTATAGTGGCCCCCCTCCCCCTGACCTGGTCAGACCACTCACTCGTGACCATTCACTGTCCTCTTGACGAAGCCCCACTTAAGGTGCCACTGCGAGCCATGCCTAGACGGCGCTGGAGCAAATTAAAGGCGGAAGATCTCCACCGCCTTCTCACTGACAACCCACTGGGTGCAGTGGAGAACGTGGAGTCTGGTTATGACCATTTCTGTGGATGGGTAACCAGGGCCCTCGACTCCCTTATCCCGATGGTTTCCAGTAAGTGTGGCTCCCGCGCCCCCAGTCCCTGGTATGATGGCAATCTGAGGGCTCTGAAAAGTGTCTGCAGACGTGCAGAGAGAGACTGGAGGAAGAGGTATGACAGCAGCAAAAAAACCTTGTATATGGCTGCGGTCAAGTCTTATCACCGCGCGGTTTGTAGAACCCGGGCTGAATACTACGCTCTGGAGTTTCGCAATAGTGGGAATCCTGTTAAAACCATCTTTAAGGCCCTTAAAGATCTTGTGGCAAGGAAGCCGGCCGGTAACTCCATCAGCTCCAATACTCATTGTGAAGCGCTGGCGGCTTTCTTCCTGGAGAAGGTCCAGACCATATATAGGGCCTTCCCCTCCTCCACTGCACAAACCAGTATGGGGCCTCCCATCCGGTTGGATCAGGTGGTGCTAGACTCTCTCCCCTCTCTTTTTTTGGAGTCTTACACGGCCTTGGCTCTCCGAGTTAAGTCGGGGTCGCCGGACGACCCGCTCAAGCCACCTATGTTCAGAGACCAGGTTTTTGCTCGCCCGGTTTGCGACTTAATCAACACGTCGCTATCATCAGGCCAGGTGCCTTTGAAATGGAAGCATGCAGTAGTAATGCCCATTTTGAAAAAACCATCTCTCGACCCTACAAAATCGGAGAACTACCGCCCGATTTCGCTTCTCCCGTGGCCAGCCAAACTCGCGGAGGCGCATGTCAACACCGCCCTCACTGGTCATCTGTCGCGTGCCAACATTCTGGACGACACCCAGAATGGTTTTCGGGCTGGCCACAGTACGGAGACAGCACTGTTATCTATGGTCGAGCACCTTCGGGTAGTTCTGGATGCAGGTCAAACAGCGGCGCTTGTTTTGTTAGACCTAAGCGCCGCCTTTGACACGGTCTCCCGTGACATTCTCCTGCAACGTCTTGAGGAGATAGGGGTGATCGGCACTGCACACCAGTGGTTCCGTTCGATTCTCAGGGATCGTTCCTTCTGTGTGGCGTCCCCGCCCTACCAGTCCAAATGTCATCCTCTGTCTCTTGGGGTCCCACAGGGTTCCTCACTGAGCCCCACGTTGTTTAACATCTACGTGAGGCCGCTGGCTGAGGTTGTGAAGCTCTGTGGTATGACCATGGTGTCGTACGCAGATGACACCCAGCTAGTGGTCACGATCAGCGGGGACTCTGGGGTGGATGCCCCAAGATTCAGAGAAGGACTCAGGGCGGTGGCTGGTTGGATGACGTCCAACTGTCTCCAACTAAACGCCAAAAAAACGGAGGTGATGATCTTCGGGAAGCGGACGGACCTATGGGGAGATACTTGGTGGCCCTCTGAGCTGGGGCCGACCCCCACTCCGGTTGCGGAGATCAAAAACCTTGGTGTTTGGCTGGACCCTTCCCTCAACTTCGTTGGCCACACCAAAAGGACGGCGGCTTGCTGCTTCGGCATCCTGCGCAATCTGCGCCCTGCCCTTAAATACTTCGATGCCGCAACTCGTCAATTGGTGGTGCAAGCAACGGTTTTGGCGCGGTTGGACTATGCCAGCTCCCTTTTTATAGGATTAAACCAGGCTGAGTTGACCCGACTTCAGAGAGTAAAGAACGCTGCGGCCAGAGCGATCGTAGGTCTTCCTAGGTTTTGCTCGGCCGGTCCATCTTTGCGAGCCTTGCATTGGTTACCCGTTAGGCAGCGGATCCACTTTAAAGTTTTGTGCCTTTCCTTCAAAATTCTGAAAGGCCTATCAGCTCCCTTACTGCACCAACTCTTGCGCCCTTACATCCCGGGCCGCACTCTGCGCTCGCTAGACCAAGAATTAGCGGTAGCCCCTCGGTTCAAACTCAGTCGGGTGGGGGGTCGCTCTTTTAAGGTGCGGGCAGCCGCACTCTGGAACGCTCTCCCTTTGAAACTCCGGACCTTTGGTGACCTGCTCTCCTTCCGCAAGGCCGCTAAAACCTATTTATTTTCTGAGCTTTGTTAAACCCTTCACTCCCCATTTTCTTAATAATTATGTCTGTTCCCCAGTTGTGTTGTGTTCGCCACCTTGTCGGTGCGCCGGGACGCTCCTTCGCTGGAGCAGCCGTGCGCAATACAAATAGCACTAACATAACATAACATAACATAACATAACAAGCGTACCAGAAGGGGTCCATTTTTGGGCAATAATTGCGCTCATTCTCTTGGTAGTGCATGGCTCTTGGCAGGACCAAGCCATATAAACATCAAAGGAAACTTCTCACACCGAGAGAAAATTGAGCCGCACACACCACGATGAAAGAAGCCGGTTTAATTGCAAAGTGAACAGCGCTGGCGTTTGTGTCCCTGATGCATTTAGGTCACATTGTCAAATAATTATATTGGGAAACAACTGTTACAACACAACTATTACAACGGATTACTTTTACAACACAACTACTACAATGCAGGATCCTTTACAGTGAATGCCTTTACAACGCATGACATTACGTAGCAGATGCTATTACAACGCATGCCATTACAACATAAGTATAGGTAAGTATATCATTTTATTAAAACATTTATTTATTTTAAAAAAATTATGTAATTAATAAATATTAATAATTTAATAAATATTAACAATAAAAATAATTATAAATAAAAAAAGAACTTTAAATAAATTAAATGCATTAATTTAAGTAATTTTAATATTAACTTAAAAAAAGTTCTAAAAATAAAAAAAAAGTAATTTTTACCCCTACTCTATCCAGTACTTACCCTACTATTACCCCCCTGGAGTTAGAATAGTAATTTTTACTCCTACACTATCCAGCACTTACCCTACTATTACACCCCCCTGGAGTTAGAATAGTAATTTTTGCCCCTACACTATCCAGCTCTTACCCGACTATTACACCCCCCCTGGAGTTAGAATAGTACTTTTTGGCCCTACACTATCCAGCACTTACCCTACAATTACACCCCCCTGGAGTTAGAATAGTAATTTTTACCCCTACATTATCCAGCACTTACCCTACTATTACACCCCCCTGGAGTTAGAATAGTAATTTTGACCCCTACACTATCCAGCACTTACCCTACTATTACACCCCCCTGGAGTTAGAATAGTAATTTTACCCCTACATTATCCAGCACTTACCCTACTATTACACCCCCATGGAGTTAGAATAGTAATTTTTACCCCTACATTATCCAGCACTTACCCTACTATTACACCCCTCTGGAGTTAGAATAGTAATGTTTATCCCTACACTATCCAGCACTTACCCTACTATTACACCCCCCTGGAGTTAGAATAGTAATTTTTACCCCTACATTATCCAGCATTTACCCTACTATTACACCCCCCTGGAGTTAGAATAGTAATTTTTACCCCTGCACTATCCAGCACTTACCCTACTATTACACCCCCCTGGAGTTAGAATAGTAATTTTTACCCCTACACTATCCAGCACTTACCCTACTATTACACTCCCCTGGAGTTAGAATAGTAATTTTTACCCCTACATTATCCAGCACTTACCCTACTATTACTTTCCCCTGGAGTTAGAATATTTTTTTTAAACACCTACACTATTTCTAAAAAATATATATTTATATTTACATAAAAAAACTTACTTTAATAAATAAAATTAGTTAAATATTTATTAATCACATTTTTATTTAAAATTAAAAAACGTACCTATACTTACGTTGTAATGGCATGCGTTTTAATAGCATCTGCGATGTAATGTCATGCGTTGTAAAGGCATTCGTTGTAAAGGATCCTGCGTTGTAAAAATTGCGTTGTAATGGTATGCGTTGTTAAAGTATGCGTTGTAACGTCATACATCCATTTATATTTATATATCCACTCATTCTTCAATGCAAATTGCTATATATGTAATACATATTTAAGTAACGAAGCAAACCACATTCACTGGATGATGTCTTCAGTCATGTCATTAAGTATGGGCGAATTTTGCGAATCTGGCGTTCGCGAATTTAGCGGATTTGCGAACTCAGATTTTTTTTTGTGTTCGCAAGTGTTTCTGCCAGTTCGCGAGGATTTGGTACTAGTTCGCAATTGCGAACTTACTTGTCGGCTCGCAACGGTCGCGACTATGTTGTTTCTACGTCTGGTTCATCATCACAGCCTCCCAGCACCCTCTGTTTCACCACTGCCACCCTCTCTTTGACCCATGCCACCCTCTGTTACATCAATGCCACCCTCTGGTTCATCATCACTGTAGAAGATGGGGGGGAAAAGCAAGCCCACCTGCCCTGCTTGAACTGACATGAATTAATTTGGAGTTAGTTTATTAACAACACCTGCCCTGCCCCAACTGACAATAATGAATTAGGGGCTAATTAATGTGTCACTGAATTTGAAGTTCCAGCCTGGCACCTGCTTGTCTGCTCCCTTAGCTGTAAATCAGGACCTTTGTGGCATACAGTTAAGGTCAGAGCAGGGTCACACAATAGTTGCAAGCAGGCAACCGAATTCTGGAGGGCCCCCTCAGGAAGCACTACAGGGAATCGTTACAAATCATGAGGTTGACCTTTTGCACCTGCTCATTGCTTTTGCTTTTGCAAAAATCGTTTTTCGTTTTTTTCGCGCTATTCGCGAGGCGCGGCGTCGTGCGAAACCGACCGCGGAAGCCGCCAATTTGTGCGAATGAGCTTTATATTTTTTTTGCGGCTTGTTGTTTCGCGAGTTTTTTTGCAGTATTCGCGAGCCGCTTGCAGCGCAACACGCGAATTTACCCCAAGGTCGAGTACGGGCGCGGCATTTTGTTTGCGTGACGTATTTCCGTTTCCGCCCGCTTTGTATAATCTCGCGAAGTAAGCGCATTGCGAGTACAAGTTCGCACGAGATCGCGAGGAAAATCTTGTGCGAACTTACTTTCGTGCTCGTGAACGGGCGGCCATCTTGTTTTTCATTCATTTCCTGTGTCTGGGCATGGTGTTTAATCCTCTTGCTATGTTTGCCATCCTTTGCTTGTTTTCAATTTTTTTTTGAACGATTTTGCTTCTTATCTATCCCTCTCTTTTCCTAGCTGTATATTTTTGTCTTTTCTGCTATTTTTCTTTACTTCTAAACTACTTTTTTAAACTCTTTTCTTTTCTTCTTCCCTATCCTATTCCTTCCTAATTTTCTACTTCCTACCTTACCTGCCCAGACCATGGTGAAGCCAGGCGCCGTGAAGCTCCTCCCCGCCCGCAGCGGCGGCGGGGAGGAGGAGTCCTGGACCCCGTGCCAGGACAGCATGCGGTCGATTGAGGGGGGAGCAGGAGACGCGACGGGAGATCTTCAGCCCTGAGGAAGTGGGCGCGCTGGTCTACTTCATCCAGCGCCGCCTGCCCAGGACCATCGCGGGAGGCGGCAGGATCGCGACCAGCGGCTACAACATCCGGGAGCGCCGGAAGCAGTGGGAGAAGGTGTGCTGGGCCATGTCCCACCTCTACGGGGTCCAGCGCACCTAGAGCCAGGCCACCCACCGCTGGACGGACCTCCTGGACCGGGAGCGCGACCTGCTGGACCAGCTCGGCTTGGATATCCCCGGGCTTGGTGAGTAGTAGTAGCTATTTCATCACTCACTACTATGTTTTCTCCTGCTCTGTGTTGTTGTATTGCAAATCTTTGTTTTTTACATGGAGCAAGCCAATAATGCCGCTGATGACGATTACATTGTAGTTAAATTATATTTCAAAATCTTCTGTGCATTTCAGGTGCACTGCTCTCCTTCTCAGTGGCGTTGCTACTATGCTTATTTGTTTTCTATTTTGTGGTCTCATTGGCCTGAGTAACTATTATGTATGAGTGTACTTTACAGAACTGCGTAATGCTAGACACTAGGGGGCAGATTACATTTACAAGCCCCTTGCGCCACGTTTACGTTGCCTTGTGTGACGCAACAGCGGCGTAAACGTGGCGCATCCCTGCGAGTCATTTACAGCGTGACACATTTAGGGAGATGCGTCACGTTATAAAGCCATGGGCCTGCACCACAATGGGTGCGTTCCTAGTACGCAGGGTGGGCGGTCCGGCGGTTGTGCGCCTCGCAAAAGTGCCAGCGTGAAATCTACAAGATTTAACACAGGCACTTCTGCGACGCTGCTACGTCAATACAATTCCTTATGCCTGCTTGAAGCAGGCGTAAGGACTGACACAGCATGTCAAGTATTGGTGGCCCTGAGCATTACTGGAGTTGCATTGCGTTGGCGACGTGACTCCAGCGATGCACCGCTCTTACGTGACGAGATGCGTCACGCAAGTGCCTACCCTTGCGCCAGGGCGCGCCGCATTGTAAATGAGGCGCATCTGCCGTGTCGCAAGGGTAGTTTTACGTGACGCATTTGATCTGGCGCATCTCTGGAGAAGCGCCAGAACGCGTAAGTAAGTATGCCCCTAAGGGGCAGAATTGCAATTACCGTCGCATCCCTGCAAAGTAGCAGGGATGCGCCATTAATTGTGCGGCCTGCTACCACCACCAAACATGGTGCGCCGTATTTGCAATGCGGCGCACCATGGGCCCAAAACGTCACCGAAGCTTTACTGCTGGAGTTACGTCGCAACGATGGCGCAGCTCCAGCAATGCTCTGGGGTACCCTATCTCCCCAATGCTGGGTCAAGCCGTACGTCTGCTTCAAGCAGGTGCAGGGTTTGTGTGACGCATCATTGTCCTAAAGGTGACTGATTGAAATTTTGTAGATTTCCCTCAGCCACTTTTAGGATGCGTTCCAGCGCAGGAATGCCCTCCCTTGCGCCGGAACGCCCCCTGATGGCGCAGGGCTTTATAACGGGATGCATCTCCCAAATGCGTCACGTTGTTATAATATTATACGCCGCACCATGGCGCCTCTTTTGTTTAGCTGCTGCGTCACAAAAGTCACGCAAGAACGGAGCAAAAGAGCCGCAAGGGGCTTAAATCTGCCCCTTCCTTTGTACCCCTGACAATAAGAAAAATAGTGGCGGTGGATTGATAGTTTGACTATTTAAATGACTGGTTATGTAGCAGGCAACTGTTAGTGTTGTCACTGATCTGACTGAAATCACAATGGAGTTTGTCTGTCACTTTGCGTCTTGCCTGCGGACTGCTGCCTGCCAGTCCTAGGTGAACCTTTCAGTACTTTGTTTAGTGAGTTACGTGACTTTCGAAGTCGCAGGTCCGCAAATCAATGAAAACTAACCCTAATCAATATAATTTCGCGGAAATATTTGGTTATTGTTGTTTTGAAATGTTTGATTTGGTTGACATTGACAAGCAACAATCATCCATGTTTTCTGTTCTTTCTTTCATGTTGTACGTCAGCTCCTCCCAGGGGCGAGGAGAGGACACAGGAGCAGCAGGCGGCGGATGCTGTTGAACAGGGCCAGGATCGGGCAGTCGAGGGCTCCTTTGCTGGCCCCAGTAAGTTTTCATTTTAGACTAGTACCTATTTTTCCTAGCGTTTCTCATTTGATTTTTTCAAAATCGTCTTTGATCTTCTTGTAGACTGTATCTAAATTCTTATCCTGCCCCATCTATGACTCCCTGTGGTATTACTAGATTATTCTTATTAGTCTGTCTGTGTAGCTAACTAAGATTGCACGGTTGGCGAAACTCCCATTCTAGTCAGCAATAGCTCTATCAACTTAGTGCAGTGCAGTCCTCTGGGATCGTCCATAATGTCTTTTGAAGTGTTCTATCTGCTTTGAAAATTCCCAACTATAAAATGTGAATGACCACCAAGAAAGAATAAGATACTACCTTTTGGTTTGGATAGGAGGACAATCCATACCACTACTGTTGAGGGGACAATTCTTCTGCAGAAACAACTATGGACAATAAATAGTGCATTGCTTATCAATTATAATAGGCGCTGTTAGAGTTTCCACATACCTCTGTGATAACAGACTTTGAACCCCCAATGTCCTTACTGAGTGACTACATAGTGTGGCACAGTCATTTACCTCCCGAATTCATCCATGATTGATCCCCAATGATGATTATCCAACGTAGCTCAAGAGTACGGAGTCAGAGTCAAGAAGTGTCAGAGGCACGGACTCATGCTTGCAAAAATTGCAAAACCTTTCGCTCAGTCACTCTAGTCTGGACCAAAAAACACAGAGTCTATTTAAGTTTAAAAGCTTTATTAAAAGTAAACACATTTATTAAAATGAAGTCATAATAAAAAAACTAAATGTTTAACTGAGACTGGAAAAGTGGTTAGTGCTGACGATTAATTGAAGACATTTCTTGTGGTCGAGCCGAGCTCTCACCTTGTTTCAACTTGATCTTGTTGTTAGAAGTCCATCTTCTGTCTGTGTGGAGAAAAATGGTGCGTGTTAAAAAGCCAGCCTTCATCAGTTGTGCCAAAAAGTGCAGCAAGACAACACCCTTCCCTGGAAAAAGGGACATTTTTTTTTTACTTTAGAGTACACAGTCACAAATTACATTGTTTTCACATGTCTTCATTCCTAGACCAAATACTAGTGAGTGGTTTATTCTAATATTCTTAAATGTACTTTGTAGGTGGAACATCTGGTGGCGGGGCCAAAGCGGAGGTGGTGGTACTCGACACGGAGGCGGAGGGCAATCCCTCAGGGGAGGATGCGGCGGTTCCAGTGCCGGCTGTGAGAGTTCAGACGGTGGTGGTGGCGGGCAGAGGTAAGCTCTTATATATTCCTTACTTATTGAGATTGAAGACGTGGCTGGGAAGGAAAGAATATGAGATGCATGGCTGGGTGAATGATGAAGCAATGATTGGTGGAAGGACAACAGCCTGGGTGGGTGACACAGAAACTGTATGTGTCCATAATATACCTGGATCATGCTACTATCTGACTCTTAGATAGCATATGTGTATCTAGAGCAGGGGTACTCATAGTACGGCCCGCGGGCCGGTGGCGGCCCGGCAAGCCTTCCTTGGCGGTGCGCAGACCTTGCAGACAATCACTGCTCTCCCGGCCCCCACAGAGCAGAGGCTTTGTTGTATTTCACCTGTTAGCGCCCCTGCATCTCCACTCTGACAATCACTGCTCCCCCCGCCCCCACAGAGCAGAGTGGAGATGCAGGGCCACAAAGAGGTGAAATAGAACAAAGCCTCTGCTCTGTGGGGCCGGGCAAGCAGTGATTGTCAGGGTGGAGATGCAGGGGCGCTACAACAAACAAAGCCTCAATAATATGTTAATGGTCTTTTAAAGACCTGTTAAGTACTTTGGTGTGGCTGTCTGTGTGTGCGCATTGAGGAAGCTGTCTCCGCCCGGGCTGAAGGCTGACACAGACAGACACACACACAGTGAGATGACAGAGGGGGAGGGAGAGGTAGGGCAGGAGGGAGAGAGAGATGGAGAGGGAGGGCAGGAGGGAGAGCAGGAGGGAGAGAGATGTATGTAAAGGCTGGGTCTGGTGGCTCAGTGGATGAAGGCATCTGCTGCAGGGACCTGTGTGCAACCTCATGGTCACAAGTTTTCGTTTTGCTTTAGCCCCGCCCCCTCTGACTCCGCCCCCACCAGTGCGGCCCTCGGCCACAAACTACACTGTAAATTTAGCCCCTGAGAGAAAGTTTGTGAGTACCCATGATCTAGAGAGAGTAGACGGTCAGTGGATGAACTAAGTGTAACTTTGAAGAGCATGTAACACAGCACCCGCACGTCCATTCCAGTGTAGGAAAGGCAAGGAAAAGAAGTTGTAATTTTGTCCAAATACTACCATCAATAGTAGCAGTAGTTTGTATTGCAAGCACAGCATAGATCCGGTTATTACGGTGGCCACTCCCTACCTCTCTTAATAAGTTTAGTAGTACTCAGTCATTCATGTGTGGATGTATCACTGGTCACTCAATAAAAAGCAAAGCACCTAAAGTCATCCCATATGTAAGCAAAAACATCCCATGTGAAGTGATAGATAATCAGATTATTTATCTTCTTCATTTTTCCATTTCTAGTACTCATTTGCACTGTAGGGTGAAAGTTAAATTAATTAAGCAGTAGCCCTTGTAACAGAGTATTCTCAGTGCCACCCGTAATAGAAAAGTAAGAGCTTCACCACCTGCATGTACTGGACCGGTACAGTAACGCAAGTCTAGGTCACTCATCATGGCGTGCGTCTCTTTTTCTCGGGTGCAAGTTCACTGCGCTGGCATTATGCCGGCTTGCAGAAGATAACGTACCAATTTTCCTAAACAAGAGACAAGAAGAAGAATAAGACTGGTGTACTTTCATAGTCGACTCCAATGGAAGTCCATAGTGCTCGTAGAATTTGTTCCTTAAACTCCCACTAATGTTAGAGCAAGGATGAAGAAGTGGGAGGTTAGATAGATACTGGCCTCAATAGTTATGTAATGCGCTTGCAAGTTGCTAGTTGTACTGCAACACAAATTTCTGCTGAATGATTGAGTTAATCTTAAAGAGCAAGGTTACAGACTATGTCTTTCTTTCTTCATATAGATGCTCCTTCCAAACAAACAAGGAGGAAGGAGCTGGCTAGAGCGGCCCGGCAACGGAGGATCGCTGCCACTGTTGCAGAATATCGGCGGCTGGTGGCCCTGGAGGACGACGAAAGTGTGCAGTCGACCAAAACAACTACGTCGTCTGCATCGGCCTCCGTGCCCCCACGGGCTGCCACCCAGCACAGTGCTCCAGCCAGACTGAGCCGGGCTGCCAAAGCCAAACGCCACCGCCGAGCAGCAAGGACAACAGCTGCCTCTCACAGCCATTGTAACTGCAAGGCACGCCTGCGCCGCAGTACCCTGAGGGTGTCCCGCCTTCAGCAGGAGCTCCACCACTTCACAAACGTGTTGGAGGGGCTCCGCGTAGAGCACGCCTTGCTCCGCCAGGAGTATGATGCCCTGGCCCAAAAAGTAAACAGCATCCACCCATAGTGTCCCTTGCCCCTTTTTTAGAGACTTTTGGGGGGTGGGAATCGGGAGTTGGGTTTGGGACTTTTAAAGGACAACCGTTGGGGTTAGGGAGGGTCTTGCGGGAGATTATTTTGTTAGGGATATAAATATACTTTTTCAAACTTTATCTGAGCATACCTGTTTTTTATTGCTTGCCTGGTGGGTGGGGGTTTAACAGTAACTTTGTTTTCCTGAAAGTTTAGTTCCATTTTCTTCCTTTAAGTGTAAATGCCCAAATGTTTTCAACACTAAATGCCTCTCACAGAGTAAGTGAAGTGAATTCAAGAGTCCTAGGACTTTAGTAGTACTACCGTCAGTCTCTCGTCTCTCCTAATACTCCATTGTACTCCCTCCCACCAAACGCTTATCTTACCTGTAATTTGTGTTTTAAAGTAGGGCTAGACCCAGGGCTGGCTCCAGGGGAAACAGCGAATAAGGTTGGCGATCGTGGGCGGATAAAATTTCCTCATAGCGGTGGTACTAGTGGTGTGACACACTGGCAGTTGCATGCCTATGAAAAAAAAGAAAATGAAATATGGTTTGTCCTCCTGAGCAATACAACGGTACACTAGAGAATATAGCAGGTGACAGTACACTAGAACAGTGCCACATTGTAGCGTAACAAATGGTAAAGTATAACTACTAATTCGGTTGAAGTTCTTTGACATTAGCCATGGGTCTTTGTCAAGCAGAGTAAGAATATATCCTCGGATTTCTTCACCAGCCTGTTGCTATCACCTTATCCTCCCCAGCAAGTGTGTGGATTTATTGCTGTAATTTAGTCACACATCAATCAAAACCACACAGCCCGGGGGAAGAGGGTTAGGGTTTGTAAAATGGATGGGTACGGGGGTTTTTGGGAAAGGTTTTGGGAGACAAGAAAAAATAGCACAGCATGGACAAACAATTGTGAACATAAACAAATCTTTGGGTACAAACCTATCCATCAATCTTTGAAAGTGCATGCACTACTGCATGCATGTCAGTGAAAAGTAGTACTTTCGACAACTCTGGAAGAAAGAATGCGACAGTACAGGGCGTGTGTGGAAATATTGATAACTATATTCAACATAAGGTCTCTGTTGCCAGATACCTGAGAGCCTTGCTGGTCACTATACATCCATTCACAACACTCAATGGGGTTGGTCTGGAAGGTGTAGTAGATAAAAAAGGAGAAATTGCTCTTTTTCTAGGTGTCCCCTCACTCACCAGGGTTGCCCCTTGGTGACATGCTTCATCATTGGGGCCATCCCAGTCCTCTACGGGCTGGGGCGTGCTGCGACTTGCGAATTACGTAGGAGCACTTACAAATGACTATGTGTGGTGCAGATGTGATAGTGGAGTGGACTAAGTGATGTGTTAAAGGATCAATTTAGAAGCAGAGAGAGATCCAAGAAATGCAGTCACAGTCCTAGAAAAACACAATGGATACTGTATCTGTATGTTGTTGTAGTTGTCCTGTTGAATATGGTAAGTAAGTTGCATACAGAAAAAAAATCCTCTTATTAGCGGCACTCCTCCATTGCAGCTGACGCTTCGTAAGTCAATGTTGGTCACCACCAGAAGACACCCTGTAAAAAAAGCACAGCATGGACAAATAATCGAACATAAACAAATCTTTGGGTACAAACCTATCCATCAATCTTTGAAAGTGCATGCACTACTGCATGCATGTCAGTGAAAAGTAAGTAGTACTTTCGACAACTGTGGGAGAAAGAATGCGACAGTACAGGGCGTGTGTGGAATTATTGATAACTATATTCAACATAAGGTCTCTGTTGCCAGATACCTGAGAGCCTTGCTGGTCACTATAAATCCATTCACAACACTCAATGGGGTTGGTCTGGAAGGTGTAGTAGATAGAAAAGGAGAAATTGCTCTTTTTCTAGGTGTCCCCTCACTCACCAGGGTTGCCCCTTGGTGACATGCTTCATCATTGGGGCCATCCCAGTCCTCTACGGGCTGGGGCGTGCTGCGACTTGCGAATTACGTAGGAGCAATTACAAATGACTATGTGTGGTGCAGATGTGATAGTGGAGTGGACTAAGTGATGTGTTAAAGGATCAATTTAGAAGCAGAGAGAGATCCAAGAAATGCAGTCACAGTCCTAGAAAAACACAATGGATACTGTATCTGTATGTTGTTGTAGTTGTCCTGTTGAATTTGGTAAGTAAGTTGAATGCAGAAAAAAATCCTCTTATTAGCGGCACTCCTCCATTCCATCTGAAGCTTCGTCCATCAATGTTGGTGACCAGAAGACACCCTGTCCACTCCCTGCCTGGCGGATGCTGAATTGCGGCTCGCTAATGTGAAGCCTGACTCCATCCTTTTTTCCCCATTGCACAGACTGAAACCCGGCCTGTAATTATTCAACGAAAAACAGGAAGTGATATAATATTACAACACCACTGATAAATAAATATAAGGTATTTAGGCTGTGGAGTGCAAAAACTCACACTTTGATTTTACTAGTAGACAGTACAATATTTTTGACAGTGCGTACTCTGTCTGAGTCACCTTTTGAAGGATAAATAACTATGGGCAAATTAATGTAGCGGATCTTTCCCCTCAAGCTAGGTGTACTGTAAACTGTCTTTTAGAACAAAATTAGATCTTCCCAGCAGTGCTCCCACCCAGACCCTTACTAAAGCCAGTCGCAAAAATGTAGAAGACCCCCAATCAAATCGCAAAAAACGAGGCCCAGCAGAAAACTGGTGACAAAACGTGCTTTGAAAGTAAAATTAGGCCCAAATACCCCCTTACCCACCATGGATTGCATTCAAACCACTTGCAAGCAACCAAGCAAAAGTATCCATAGCCAGCATCGCTCCAAGACTCGAAAACCCCCCCACCCAAACACATGCAATCGAAATACTGCTAACTCTAACAAACCCTAAGTTAAGAATAGTGGCAAAGGCTTTCTTTAACTATGCCAAATCCCCCCTTTCCCACCATGGATTTTCTTCAAATGACTTGCAACCAAAATTACACATTCTCACGAGTGCTCTAAGACCCCAGAACTCAGTTGCAAAAATGTAGAACACCCCGAAACACATGCAATCCTGCTGCTAGGGCTAACGAACCCTAAGTTACAAATAGTGCCTAAAGGCTTTTCGGCGTGGATTTTGTCCCAACCACTTCCACCCGGTATTAGACCTTCCCAGGAATGGCCCAAGACCCGCCAACCCACCCGCCAAAAAGCATAACACCCCCAAACAGGCCAAAAGCAACATCTCCTACTTACAATATTTCTCGGCCTTCGGTCCAAACGCGCTGCGTAGCTAGGCCATAAGTCCGGTTTGCCACCACGGATTTCCTGAAAAGCAAATGCAATCAAGATTAGAGTGTCCCAGCAGTGCTCACGGACCCCGAAACTCACCCACAAACAGACGGAACCCGAGTAGAAGACCCCCAAACAGCCAAAGAGCAAAAGTACAAAAATGGGGACTTAATCATTTTTTTCCAAATTTCCCAAATCACTCTGCGCGCGCTCTGCAGCTAGGCCCTAACTCCCCTCTGCCACCATGGATTTGCTTCAAACCTCTTGCAAAGTAAAGTATCCATAGCCAGCAGTGCTCCCAGACCCCGAAACCCACCCACAAACACCAGGAAGCCCCCCAAACAGGCCCCCGAAAACGCTACAGTGAGCAAAATGTCAGAAATAGCAACAACAAAAAAATTGGCGTGGATTTTGTCCCAACCACTTCTACCCGGTATTAGACCTTCCCAGGAATGGCCCAAGACCCGCCAACCCACCCGCCAAAAAGCATAACACCCCCAAACAGGCTAAAAGCAACATCTCCTACTTACAATATTTCTCGGCCTTTGGTCCAAACACGCTGCGTAGCTAGGCCATAAGTCCGGTTTGCCACCACGGATTTCCTGAAAAGCAAATGCAATCAAGATTAGAGTGTCCCAGCAGTGCTCACGGACCCCGAAACTCACCCACAAACAGACGGAACCCCCCCTAAGAGCACCTCAAAGGCAAGCAAGTCATCAAAAACACAAAAAAAATTCCGCCTGGGATTTGGTCCAAACCACTTTTATCCGGTATTAGAGCTTCCCAGCAATGGCCCCAGAGCCGTCAACCCAGGAGAAAACGAGTAGAAGACCCCCAAACAGCCAAAGAGCAAAAGTACAAAAATGGGGACTTAATCATTTTTTTCCAAATTTCCCAAATCACTCCGCGCGCGCTCTGCAGCTAGGCCCTAACTCCCCTCTGCCACCATGGATTTGCTTCAAACCTCTTGCAAAGTAAAGTATCCATAGCCAGCATTGCTCCCAGACCCCGAAACCCACCCACAAACACCAGGAAGCCCCCCAAACAGGCCCCCGAAAACGCTACATTGAGCAAAATGTCAGAAATAGCAACAACAAAAAAATCGCCGTGGATTTTGTCCCAACCACTTCTACCCGGCATTAGACCTTCCCAGGAATGGCCCAAGACCCGCCAACCCACCCGCCAAAAAGCATAACACCCCCAAACAGGCCAAAAGCAACATCTCCTACTTACAATATTTCTCGGCCTTCGGTCCAAACGCGCTGCGTAGCTAGGCCCTAAGTCCGGTTTGCCACCACGGATTTCCTGAAAAGCAAATGCAATCAAGATTAGAGTGTCCCAGCAGTGCTCACGGACCCCGAAACTCACCCACAAACAGACGGAACCCCCCCTAAGAGCACCTCAAAGGCAAGCAAGTCATCAAAAACACAAAAACAATTACGCCTGGGATTTGGTCCAAACCACTTTTATCCGGTATTAGAGCTTCCCAGCAATGGCCCCAGAGCCGTCAACTCACCTGCAAAGAGGTAGAACAACACCCCCACAAGTGCTGAGTCTTTCTTCATTGGGCGTAAACCAGCCCTCTGCTTTGATGGAAATAGGAGTCTGGAGGAGGACGATAGAGGAGCATGTTCTTCTGAACTTGTGAACCTGAGGAATGCAGACTGCGGCACCTTCAAATCAATTAGCAAACAAGTGAAGACAGTTCTGCTGATGGGCTTGTTTTTGTGATTATCTGATTAAAGTTTGAATTATATTAACTGTGCACAACAAAGAAAGACAGACACACAGGAATAAAAGTGAATAAGGACGAAAAAGAAAGTTAGTGATTCGTTGTCTCATTTTCAGGGCTCGGTATCACGGTCCGTGAATAAGAATAAAGCTTTGTCATCATACTCTGCGAATTCAGGCAGGGTGAGGTCAGTGTCACCTGACAGAGTAGAAATTCCCTCATCTATGTTGCTGTCCACCTCGTCTTCATCCAGCGTGCTTTCTTGTACTCTGAAATCTGGTGGTATGAGGTGCTGATTCATCTTGATCATTGTTAACCTCTCCACATTTTTGGGCGAGAGGCGGCTCCGTTTGGAAGTTACAATGCCACCAGCAGCACTGAAAACACGTTCAGAAGACAAAGCCAGGTTGGTGAGCTGTGGCCACAATTCTTTTTTCCCATGCCAATACGCCAATGGGTCAGCATTAACATAGACCTCTGTTGAGTCATTCAGATAGTCCTTGACCATCGAATCAAGGTTCTCCTCCAAGGTTCCTCCACTTTGCTTAGCTGTTGCTGTGACCTTTTGAGAACCAAACCCAAGCCGAGCTAGCCAATCCTCTTCAGCCTCCAATGTTACTGTTGTGTCTGGTGGTGCAGATGATCCGGTTGCCGGTCTCTTTAACGGCTGAGAGGTCACTTGTGCCGCAGCCACAGGTGCAGAAGAGGATTGTTGTGACTGGGGATTGCCTGCTGATGCTGATGTACTGCCTTCTCCTTCAATTTGCTGCCGTTCTCTTTCAAACCTCTTGGCTGAGGAGGCTATCCACTGTTTGTACTTTGTAACATCTTCCTCAGCAAAAGGAAAGAATGCTTGGCCTGCCAGCGCCTTTTTGTAGCGTGGATTCAGAATAGTAGCACAAATGTAATGCTGGTTTGAGTCGATCCTTTTAAGACGTTCATCACCTTGTAGGTGCTCTAATAATTTCTCAGCCAGAACAAAAGAGTCTTGTTTTTTTTCATCTTTTTCAAATACAGAACACACCTCCTTCAGTTGGTGCTCCAGCATGTACAACAATGGGATAGCTTTTCCCAAATTACAGTCCTCCTTGCTGACTGCACGCGTGAAGAACTCAAAAGGACGAAGCATGCGTGTCAGGCTTTTAACTATGTTCCATTGCGCCACTCCCATCCTCAGGTCCTCCTTCTGAGCTGTACCCTGTGTTAAGAAATAGTGATCGAGTACCGTATACTGCTCATACAGACGCTCAAGCATGTAGAAGGTTGAGTTCCAACGTGTTACCACCTCCTGGATGAGTGCTTTCACTGGCATTTGACGTTCATATAGCAGGCTCCTCAGCTGCTTCCGGGCCTTAAAAGAATGGCTGAAATGGTTGCACATTTTTCGGCAGGTGTCCACTACTCTGTACGCTGCACTGTCTTTATTACCCAAGAATTTTTGGACAACCAGGTTTATACAGTGCGCCAAACACAGCACTCTGAAATAGTCACCCAGCTTCATGGCCTTAACTATATTGGCGCCATTGTCCGTGGAAACATAACCAACCTGGCGTTTTTTTGGGGACAGCCAGTTAAGGACCTTTGTGTTAAAGACATCCAAAATGTTTTCTGCTGTGTGACGTTTCTCCAAACCAAACATGGCTAGTGTTGCATGTTTCCGAGCAGCTTTAAAAACAATGTCCGGGTCAACACCTGTGTTTAGCTTTGCTTTAGCCCCTGAAAAAGAGACCCAGTGTGCAGTGATGCACATGTAATCAGCGCCTGCGCCACTGGTCCACATGTCTGTTGTCAGATGTATAGTGTGAACAGCACTCTTCTGCAAAGCTGCCCCAATCACCTTCAGAACATCTTCATGTAGTGCTGGAACCGCAACTCGGGCAAAATAGAACCGGCTAGGAACCTTCCATTTAGGGCAGAGCGCTGCCACTAATTCTAGAAAACCAACCCCTTCTACAAAAGAAAAAGGGAGAAGGTCCAGAGCTAGCATTTTAGCCAGCTTAGTGTTATACAGACGCGTCAGTGGGTGGTTGCGTTCATATTGCGCTTCTGTAAACAACATCTTTTTAATGTTGCCCTGGACCAAGGATTTACGGGATGATGATGATGATATCTTCGACCCAGTTACGCTCGCTGATGAACTTTTTCGCATTGGTGTCTCACTCTCTCCCACACTCTTAGTGTGGCTCACATGGGGTGTGCTGCTGACAGGGGTACTGGGTGTAAGTGAAGTGTTTGAATCGTCTTCTTCCTCCTCGTCATCATCAGATGAAAAATCAACGTTTTCATTACGTGCAATTCGGGCTTCCTTGATCACCTCTAGGTGCGCAAACCATTGGACAGCATGCGTTCTCCTAAGATGACCTCTCTGGCCTCCGGTACCATAGTTGGTACCAAACTTACCACGACTAACTCGAAGCTTACAAATGCTACAAATGGCTACGTTTTCCTTTTTTGGGCAAACACTAAAGAAGTCCCAAACTGGAGACTTGAAATGTCTTTGGGGGCCGGAGGAGGCAGCGATACTGGTGGTGGTGGTCCTGCTGCTAATGCCAGATGAAGTGGAGGATGTGGATTGCCGAACTTCAGTACGTTTTGCACTTTCACCACCACTAATTGAGGTCGAGGTGGATGGAGATCCCTTCTTGCGAGGAAGAAATATGGAAGCGGTAGGTGTTGGTGTACTAGTTAACTCCAAATCCAATGATTGTTGTCTTTCCATTGCCTCCTCGTCGACATCATCATCACGCTCAGCAGCTTCTCGGGATAGGGTCAAAATGTCTCTTTGCTGCATGCCCGCTGGGGCTGCAGTGACCTTTATGATGACTGCCTCGTCATCGTGAGAGGCTTCATCAGCAGGAGTATCCGTCACTTCTTGTTGAGCCTCATCACACTGCATAGCTATGAGTTTTTCGACGACCTTCCTTTTACGCTTAGGTATCTTTGTCAGATCATGGTGTGCCTCACTCTCAGACTGCCGTGGTGGTTCCCAATCGTCATCCAGATCATCTGTAGGAGGTGGGCTTGAAGAAGATGTAGACACCCCCCTTGATCTTTTCCTTGCTAGGGATGTGGAAGACAATGAATGATCATCAGGAGGAGTGGCTTCCTCAAATGATAGCTCGGTTTGATTGTCAATTTCCTGATGTGCCCCTACTTCGGGAGGAACAACTATTGTGGGCACTTGTGACCCTCCATGCACCTCTGCTTGCGCATCTCCTTGCGCTGCCTCTCCTTCCACATGTACTTGGGCTTGTACTACTTGCACATGTTGTTGTTGCGGCTGTGGTTGTTCAACACTTGTCAGATGAGTTACAACAACCTGTGTTGATTCAGGGACATTGCTGCTACTTTCTTGCGATGAGTCAACATCACTGGTCGATGGTGATTGAAGAAGTACACTGACTGCCTCTGAAGCACTCAAGGGCTTTGACTTAAGTTGGCGTGGTGGTGGAGGCACTGAGCCCAATGGAGCGGGGGTGCTGCTCCCAGCTTGGTCCCCAGCAGATCCCGCTGTTGCTGCAGGCGTACTTTTTTTTTTACTCCCAAAAAACACGGCGGCCGGCACACCAGCCTCCTTGGTAACTTGCTTCTTCTGCTCCTTACTAGCAACTTTCTTGATAGAGGAGCTACGGGGAACTTTTTTTGGGGCCATCTTCTTCAGAGCAGGTCAGAACAGCAGGCCGCAGTTGCACGAGTTGCAGAGTTGTCTGAGGCCAGACGTGACGTCGCGTGACGTTATGCTGCACACACACCGCTGCAGGACTTCTTCCTGGCACTGGTGGTTCTCTTGAGTCTTGTGCACCTAAAAGCAATGGAAGACAGAGGAACATCAGTTCAGTTATACACCCCCCCCCAAAAACGAAAAAAACCAGAAAAATCAGCACAATCCCATGCCCTCCATGATGTTTAAGTTCAAGACACCCCACAGAAAGACTAGGCCCATGCAAGACTCACTACCCCTGGGCGTAAAGGTTAAAAAGTAGGCAAAATGGTTGCAGGCCTAACAACACTGCCTGCATTCAAAATGGCCACTTGCCTCCCAGCACATGGCCAGCACTCAAAATGGCCCCCACCCACATGGCCTGTCCCCATGAACACCCCCAAAAATCGAAAAACACAGAAAAATCAGCACAATCCCATTCCATCCATGCCCTCCATGATGTGTAAGTTCAAGACACCCCACAGAAAGACTAGGCCCATGCAAGACTCAATACCCCTGGTGAAAAGGCCACAAGTACAGCCCCAAAAAACGAAAATCACTGAAAAATCAGCACAATCCCATTCCATCCATGCCCTCCATGATGTTTAAGTTCAAGACACCCCACAGAAAGACTAGGCCCATGCAAGACTCAATACCCCTGGTGAAAAGGCCACAAGTACAGCCCCAAAAAACGAAAATCACTGAAAAATCAGCACAATCCCATTCCATCCATGCCCTCCATGATGTTTCAATTCAAGACACCCCACAGAAAGACTAGGCCCATGGAAGACTCACTACCCCTGGGCATAAAGGTTGAAAAGTAGGCAAAATGGTTGCAGGCCTAACAACACTGCCTGCATTCAAAATGGCCACTTGCCTCTCAGCATATGGCCAGGGCCTGTAGCAGCACTCCAAATGGCCCCCACCCACATGGCCTGTCCCCATGAACACCCCCAAAAATCGAAAAACACAGAAAAATCAGCACATTCCCATTCCATCCATGCCCTCCATGATGTTTAAGTTCAAGACACCCCACAGAAAGACTAGGCCCATGCAAGACTCAATACCCCTGGTGAAAAGGCCACAAGTACAGCCCCAAAAAACGAAAATCACTGAAAAATCAGCACAATCCCATTCCATCCATGCCCTCCATGATGTTTAAGTTCAAGACACCCCATAGAAAGACTAGGCCCATGCAAGTCTCAATACCCCTGGTGAAAAGGCCAAAAGTACAGCCCCAAAAAACGAAAATCACTCAAAAATCAGCACAATCCCATTACATCCATGCCCTCCATGATGTTTCAATTCAAGACACCCCACAGAAAGACTAGGCCCATGGAAGACTCACTACCCCTGGGCATAAAGGTTGAAAAGTAAGCAAAATGGTTGCAGGCCTAACAACACTGCCTGCATTCAAAATGGCCACTTGCCTCCCAGCACATGGCCAGGGCCTGTAGCAGCACTCAAAATGGCCCCCACCCACATGGCCTGTCTCCATGAACACCCCCAAAAATCGAAAAACACAGAAAAATCAGCACAATCCCATTCCATCCATGCCCTCCATGATGTTTAAGTTCAAGACACCCCACAGAAAGACTAGGCCCATGCAAGACTCAATACCCCTGGTGAAAAGGCCACAAGTACAGCCCCAAAAAACGAAAATCACTGAAAAATCAGCACAATCTCATTCCATCCATGCCCTCCATGATGTTTAAGTTCAAGACACCCCACAGAAAGACTAGGCCCATGCAAGACTCAATACCCCTGGTGAAAAGGCCACAAGTACAGCCCCAAAAACCAAAATCACTGAACAATCAGCACAATCCCATTCCATCCATGCCCTCCATGATGTTTAAGTTCAAGACACCCCACAGAAAGACTAGGCCCATGCAAGACTCAATACCCCTGGTGAAAAGGCCACAAGTACAGCCCCAAAAAACGAGAATCACTGAAAAATCAGCACAATCCCATTCCATCCATGCCCTCCATGATGTTTCGATTCAAGACACCCCACAGAAAGACTAGGCCCATGCAAGACTCACTAACCCTGGGCATTAAGGTTGAAAAGTAGGCAAAATGGTTGCAGGCCTAACAGCACTGCCTGCATTCAAAATGGCCACTTGCCTCCCAGCACATGGCCAGGGCCTGTAGCAGCACTCAAAATGGCCCCCACCCACATGGCCTGTCCCCATGAACACCCCCAAAAATCGAAAAACACAGAAAAATCAGCACAATCCCATTCCATCCATGCCCTCCATGATGTTTAAGTTCAAGACACCCCACAGAAAGACTAGGCCCATGCAAGACTCAATACCCCTGGTGAAAAGGCCACAAGTACAGCCCCAAAAAACGAAAATCACTGAAAAATCAGCACAATCCCATTCCATCCATGCCCTCCATGATGTTTAAGTTCAAGACACCCCACAGAAAGACTAGGCCCATGCAAGACTCAATACCCCTGGTGAAAAGGCCACAAGTACAGCCCCAAAAAACGAAAATCACTGAAAAATCAGCACAATCCCATTCCATCCATGCCCTCCATGATGTTTCAATTCAAGACACCCCAAAGAAAGACTCAGTCCACCCACCACTGAGTACCCCTGGGCAAAAGGCCCCAAAACAGCCCAAAAATCGAAAATTCCAAAATTGTAGTTGCAGCAACTGTAATGCCCCAAACAAACTTACTTGTGAAATTTCTAATCCAAAAGTGATCCAAAGAAAGTCAAAAAGGCCTCAAATCAAAATATCCAGCAGCATCCACAAAAAGTAATCCTTCCAGCTCCAGATCCAAATGAAAAGTTACCAGGAGATGGACAAAGCACTGGGAGGAGCCTGCTGGACAGGAACAGGAAGTTGGAGACTGTGGGTCACTTCCTTCCTCCCACCCCCCCTCCCCAAAATGGACTCCCCGCAAAACAAGTGCAGGCAAATGTCAACCTGAGGAGTTATTCAGAGAAAAATCATTTTTCCAGAAGGTTTATGCTGCTTGCTGGTGGATTTCTTGTGCAGAATTGCAAATTTTATATTTTCGCGAGTGCGAGATTATTCCTGCGCGCCGCATCTACAAAGTCGCAATTGCGAATTCCCGCGATAAGTGAACACGGCGTACTCGCATTGACAAACTCTCGCTGCGCAAGGTGGCAAGCCGCGATGACGTAATCGCGCTCGCCAAATTCTCGCGGGATCCCGCAGCAAGATCCAAAATGGCGCAGCACTCGCAAAATATCGAGAAAAACAACTCGGCAAACACTGAAGGACGGTAAGTGAACGCCGCGCGCCGCAAAAATTGTATCACCCAGAAAAAAAATCCGCTGCGTGCGAATTTAGCGGATTTTGCGGGAAATCCGCGAATCTCGCGGATTGCGAATTTCCCGAAAATCCGCAAAATCCACGAGCGGAGCGGATTTTACGCCCATACTTACATGTCATCAGTGATGTCATTTGAGATGCCATCAGTGAGGTCACTGACCATGTCATGAATAATGTAATATGTGACATCATCAGCAGTAGAGTGCGGGTGCGCGAGATATAGTTAGTACAACTAACTATATCGGAGGAATTTCAATGGTTTTCTATGAGTGAAATGTCCAGCTAACTATAACACCCCTAAAACCTATAGTTTTTTTCAGTGATTTTCTAAGGTTTTTTAAATGCTAATTCCTAACTATGTCAGGGCTGAAACTTATGGTTTCTCAGTGAATTTCAAAGGTTTTTTAAAAGCCAATTCCTAACTATATCAGGCCTGAAACCTATGGTTTTTTCAGTGAATTTCAAAGGTTTTTTAAATGCTAATTCCTAAATATATCAGGCCTGAAACCTATGTTGTTTTTCAGTGAATTTCGAAGGTTTTGTAAATGACAATTTTAAAATGTATTAATTGTAATTTTCTTTTATACTGATTTACTACATTTTTTAAACTATTTATTTTTGGATATTTTATTTTTTAAATTACATGACATATTTTTAACATATATTGAAAAATAAATGTTTTTGAAAATATTGAAATTGTAATATTTTTTTATTGTTATTTTATCTATTTTTTAATTTATATACATTTTATATCGCAGGCAATGATATCCAACGGTAGGAAGATCAAGTTACTGTAACTATGATTAGGATTACTTTTCAAGATCAGTAGTGGGCTGAAAGATGCAGCACTGAGGTCTCTCCTGATTACAGGTGAGTAAATCAGAATTCGTAGTTCGGCTGATTTTTTAGGAATTTTTCAAAGTTCCAAACCTCCACACTTAGAAAAATGTCCCAGTGAAACCAGTCAATGTTAGCCTATGGATGGAAATTCAAGTTACTGTAAGTATGGTTTCATTTACTTTTCAGGGTCCGTCCTTGGCTCAAAGATGCAGCACTGACGTCTCTCGTGATAACAGCTGAGTAAATCGGAATTCGTAGTTTGGCTGATTTTAGAGAATTTTTTTAACTTCCAAAACACCACATTCAGAAATTTTTTCCAAGTGAAACCAGTCAATTTTAGCCTAAGGAAGGAAATTCAAGTTATTGTAAGTATGGTTACATTTACTTTTCAGGATCTGTAGTGGGATGAAAGAAGCAGCACTGAAGTCTCTCGTGATAACAGGTGAGTAAATCGAAATTCTTAGTTCGGCTGATTTTAGAGGAATTTTTTTAACTGCAAAAACACCCCACTTAGAAAACTTTCCAAGTGAAATCAGGCAATCTTAGCCTATGGAAGGAAATTCAAGTTAATGTAAGTATGGTTACAATTACTTTTCAGGATCAGTAGTGGGATGAAAGATGCAGCACTGAGGTCTCTCCTGATAACAGGTGAGTAAATCGGAATTCGTAGTTCGACTGATTTTTGAGGAATTTTTTAAAGTTCCAAAACTCCACACTTAGAAGAAATTCCAAGTAAAACATGTCAATTTTAGCCTATGGAGGGAAATTCAAGTTACTGTAACTACGATTAGAATTACTTTTCAGGATCAGTAGTGGGCTGAAAGATGCAGCACTGAGGTCTCTCCTGATAACAGGTGAGTAAATCGGAATTCGTAGTTCGGCTGATTTTAAAGGAATTTTTTAAAGTTCCAAAACTCCACACTTACAAAAAATTTCCAAGTGAAACCAGTCAATGTTAGCCTATGGAAGGAAATTCAAATTACTGTAACTATGATTAGAATTACTTTTCTGGATCAGTAGTGGGCTGAAAGATGCAGCACTGAGGTCTCTCCTGATAACAGGTGAGTAAATCAGAATTCGTAGTTCGGCTGATTTTTGAGGAATTTTTCAAAGTTCCATAACTCCCCCCTGACAAAAAATGTCCAAGTAAAACCAGTCAATGTTAGCCTATGGAAGGAAATTAAAGTTACTGTAAGTATGGTTACATTTACTTTTCAGGGTCCGTCCTTGGCTCAAAGAAGCAGCACTGACGTCTCTCGTGATAACAGGTGAGTAAATCGGAATTCGTAGTTCGGCTGATTTTAGAGGAATTTTTTTAACTTCCAAAACACCGCACTTAGAAAACTTTCCAAGTGAAATCAGGCAATCTTAGCCTATGGAAGGAAATTCAAGTTAATGTAAGTATGGTTACAATTACATTTCAGGATCAGTAGTGGGCTGAAAGATGCAGCACTGAGGCCTCTCCTGATAACAGGTGAGTAAATCGGAATTCGTAGTTCAGCTGACTTTAAAGGAATCTTTTTAAGTTCCTAAACCCCACACTTAAAAAAAATTCCAAGTGAAACCAGTCAATGTTAACCTAGGGAAGGAAATTCAAGTTACTGTAAGTATAGTTAGAATTACTTTTCAGGATCAGAAGTGGGCTGAAAGATGCAGCTCTAAGGTCTCTCCTGATAACAGGTGAGTAATTCGGAATTCGTAGTTCGGCTGATTTTAGAGGAATATTTTTAAGTTCCAAAACTCCACACTTAGAAAAATGTCCAAGTGAAACCAGTCAATGTTAGCCTATGGAAGGAAATTCAAGTTACTTTAAGTATGGTTACATTTACTTTTCAGGGTCCGTCCTTGGCTCAAAGATGCAGCCCTGACGTCTCTCCTGATAACAGGTGAGTAAATCGGAATTCGTAGTTCGACTGAATTTTGAGGAATATTTTTAAGTTCCAAAACTCCACACTTGGAAGAATTTCCGAGTAAAACATGTCAATTTTAGCCTATGGAGGGAAATTCAAGTTACTGTAACTACGATTAGAATTACTTTTCAGGATCAGTAGTGGGCTGAAAGATGCAGCACTGAGGTCTCTCCTGATAACAGGAGCGTTAATCGGAATTACTAGTTCGGCTGACTTTAGAGGAATTTTTTAAAGTTACAAAACTTCACCTTAAGAAACATTTCCAAGTGAAACCATTCAATGTTAGTCTATGGAAGGAAATTCAAGTTACTGTAAGTATGGTAACAATTACTTTTCAGTCTCACTAGTGGGCTGAAAGATGCAGCACTGAGGTCTCTCCTGATAACAGGTGAGTTAATCGGAATTCTTAGTTCGGCTGATTTTAGAGGAATTTTTTTAACTGCCAAAACACCCCACTTAGAAAACTTTCCAAGTGAAATCAGGCAATCTTAGCCTATGGAAGGAAATTCAAGTTACTGTAACTACGATTAGAATTACTTTTCAGGATCAGTAGTGGGCTGAAAGATGCAGCACTGAGGTCTCTCCTGATAACAGGTGAGTAAATCGGAATTCGTAGTTCGGCTGATTTTAAAGGAAATTTTTAAAGTTCCAAAACTCCACACTTACAAAAAATTTCCAAGTGAAACCAGTCAATGTTAGCCTATGGAAGGAAATTCAAGTTACTGTAACTACGATTAGAATTACTTTTCTGGATCAGTAGTGGGCTGAAAGATGCAGCACTGAGGTCTCTCCTGATAACAGGTGAGTAAATCAGAATTTGTAGTTCGGCTGATTTTTGAGGAATTTTTCAAAGTTCCATAACTCCCCCCTGACAAAAAATGTCCAAGTAAAACCAGTCAATGTTAGCCTATGGAAGGAAATTAAAGTTACTGTAAGTATGGTTACATTTACTTTTCAGGGTCCGTCCTTAGCTCAAAGAAGCAGCACTGACGTCTCTCGTGATAACAGGTGAGTAAATCGGAATTCGTAGTTCGGCTGATTTTAGAGGAATTTTTTTAACTTCCAAAACACCCCACTTAGAAAACTTTCCAAGTGAAATCAGGCAATCTTAGCCTATGGAAGGAAATTCAAGTTAATGTAAGTATGGTTACAATTACATTTCAGGATCAGTAGTGGGCTGAAAGAAGCAGCACTGAGGCCTCTCCTGATAACAGGTGAGTAAATCGGAATTCGTAGTTCAGCTGACTTTAAAGGAATCTTTTTAAGTTCCTAAACCCCACACTTAAAAAAAATTCCAAGTGAAACCAGTCAATGTTAACCTAGGGAAGGAAATTCAAGTTACTGTAAGTATAGTTAGAATTACTTTTCAGGATCAGAAGTGGGCTGAAAGATGCAGCTCTAAGGTCTCTCCTGATAACAGGTGAGTAAATCGGAATTCGTAGTTCGGCTGATTTTAGAGGAATATTTTTAAGTTCCAAAACTCCACACTTAGAAAAATGTCCAAGTGAAACCAGTCAATGTTAGCCTATGGAAGGAAATTCAAGTTACTGTAAGTATGGTTATATTTACTTTTCAGGGTCCGTCCTTGGCTCAAAGATGCAGCACTGACGTCTCTCCTGATAACAGGTGAGTAAATTGGAATTCGTAGTTCGACTGAATTTTGAGGAATATTTTTAAGTTCCAAAACTCCACACTTGGAAGAATTTCCGAGTAAAACATGTCAATTTTAGCCTATGGAGGGAAATTCAAGTTACTGTAACTACGATTAGAATTACTTTTCAGGATCAGTAGTGGGCTGAAAGATGCAGCACTGAGGTCTCTCCTGATAACAGGAGCGTTAATCGGAATTACTAGTTCGGCTGATTTTTGAGGAATTTTTTAAAGTTACAAAACTTCACCTTAAGAAACATTTCCAGGTGAAACCATTCAATGTTAGTCTATGGAAGGAAATTCAAGTTACTGTAAGTATGGTAACAATTACTTTTCAGGCTCACTAGTGGGCTGAAAGATGCAGCACTGAGGTCTCTCCTGATAACAGGTGAGTAAATCGGAATTCGTAGTTCGGCTGATTTTAAAGGAATTTTTTAAAGTTCCAAAACTCCATACCTAAAAAAAATTCCAAGTGAAACCAGTCAATGTTAGCCCATGGAAGGAAATTCAAGTTACTGTAACTACGATTAGAATGACTTTTCAGGATCAATAGTGGGCTGAAAGATGCAGCACTGAGGTCTCGCCTGATAACAGGTGAGTACATCGGAATTCGTAGTTCGGCTGATTATTGAGGAATTTTTTTAAAGTTCCAAAACTCCACACTTAAAAAAATGGCCAAGTGAAACCAGTCAATATTAGCCTATGGAAGGAAATTCAAGTTACTGTATTAATGGTTACAATTACTTTTCAGGATCAGTAGTGGGCTGAAAGATGCCGCACTGAGGTCTCTCCTGATAACAGGTGAGTAAATTGGAATTCGTAGTTCGGCTGATTTTAAAGGAATTTTTTAAAGTTCCAAAACACCCCACTTAGAAAAATGTCCAAGTGAAACCAGTCAATGTTAGCCTATTGAAGGAAATTCAAGTTACTGTAACTACAATTAGAATTACTTTTGAGGATCAATAGTGGGCTGAAAGATGCAGCACTGAGGTCTCTCCTGATAACAGGTTAGTAAATCGGAATTCGTTGTTCGGCTGATTTTTTGGGAATTTTTTAAAGTTCCAAAACTTCACACTAAGAAAAATTTCTAAGTGAAACCAGTCCATGTTAGCATATGGAATGAAATTCAAGTTACTTAAGTATGGTTAGAATTACTTTTCAGGATCAGTAGTGCGCTCAAAGATGCAGCACTGACGTCTCCTGTGATAACAGGTGAGTAAATCGGAATTCGTAGTTCGGCTGATTTTAAAGGAATTTTTTAAGTTGCAAAACCCCACACTTAGAAAAATTTCCAAGTGAAACCAGTCAATGTTATCCTGTGGAAGGAAATTCAAGTTACTGTAAGTATGGTTACATTTACTTTTCGGGGTCCGTCCTTGGCTCAAAGATGCAGCACTGACGTCTCTCGTGATAACAGGTGAGTAAATCGGAATTTGAATTTCGGCTGATTTTAGAGGATTTTTTTAAACTTCCAAAATACCACACTTACAAAACTTTCCAAGTGAAACCAGGCAATCTTAGCCTATGGAAGGAAATTCAAGTTACTGTAAGTATGGTTACAATTACTTTTCAGGATCAGTAGTGTGCTGAAAGATGCAGCACTGAGGTCTCTCCTGATAACAGGTGAGCAAATCAGAATTCGTAGTACGGCTTATTTTTGAGGAATTGTTTAAAGTTCCAAAACTCCACACTTAGAAAAATTTCCAAGTGAAACCAGTCAATGTTAGCCTATGGATGGAAATTCAACTTACTGTAATTACGATTAGAATTACTTTTCTGGATCAGTAGTTGGCTGAAAGATGCAGCAGTGAGGTCTCTCCTGATAACAGGTGAGTAAATCAGAATTCGTAGTCGGCTGATTTTTGAGGAATTTTTCAAAGTTCCATAACTCCACACTTAGAAAAATGTCCAAGTAAACCCAGTCAATGTTAGCCTATGGAAGGAAATTAAAGTTACTGTAAGTATGGTTACATTTACTTTTCAGGGTCCGTCCTTGGCTCAAAGAAGCAGCACTGACGTCTCTCGTGATAACAGATGCGTAAATCGGAATTCGTAGTTCGGCTGATTTTAGAGGAATGTTTTTTAACTTCCAAAACACCACACTTAGAAAACTTTCCAAGTGAAATCAGGCAATCTTAGCCTATGGAAGGAAATTCAAGTTACTGTAAGTATGGTTACAATTACTTTTCAGGATCAGTAGTGGGCTGAAAGATGCAGCACTGAGGTCTCTCCTGATAACAGGTGAGTAAATCGGAATTCGTAATTCGGCTGATTTTAAAGGAATTTTTTTAAGTTCCAAAACCCCACATTTAAAAAAAATTCCAAGTGAAACCAGTCAATGTTATCCTATGGAAGGAAATTCAAGTTACTGTAAGTATAGTTAGAATTACTTTTCGGGGTCCGTCCTTGGCTCAAAGATGCAGCACTGACGTCTCTCATGATAACAGGTGAGTAAATCGGAATTCGTAGTTTGACTGATTTTTGAGGAATATTTTAAATTCCAAAACTCCACACTTGGAAGAATTTCCAAGTAAAACATGTCAATGTTAGCCTATAGAAGGAAATTCAAGTTACTGTAACTACAATTAGAATTACTTTTCAGGATCAATAGTGGGCTGAAAGATGCAGCACTCAGGTCTCTCCTGATAACAGGTTAGTAAATCGGAATTCGTAGTTCGGCTGATTTTCTGGGAATTTTTTTAAGTTCCAAAACTTCACACTAAGAAAAATTTCCAAGTGAAGCCAGTCCATGTTAGCATATGGAAGGAAATTCAAGTTACTTAAGTATGGTTAGAATTACTTTCCAGGATCAGTAGTGCGCTCAAAGATGCAGCACTGACGTCTCTTGTGATTACAGGTGAGTAAAGCGGAATTCATAGTTCAGATGATTTTTTAGAAATATTTTGCTTAATAGTGAAGGAAGGGGGCGGGGCCTGAGGTAACGTGTGCAAACACGCCCTGTGGCGCGTTTTAGGTTGGGGAATAATCCCTTTTCAATCCTGAGGTCCCCTGTGAGCCCACTAGACCACCAGGTACCTCCAGTTTGCGCCAAGGAGCTGCGTTGCAGACAGGTGTTGAGGCCACGCCCCCTTTTTACAACATTCTGCAACGCAGCTCCTTGGTGCCTACTGGAGGTACCTGTTGGACTAGTTGGCCCCTAGGGGACCTCTGGATTGAAGAAGAATTAATTCCCCAACTTAAAATGCGCCACAGGGCATGTTTGCACACATATCACCTCTAGCCGCGCCCCCTACCTTCAACACGGTGCAAACACGCCCAGTACTGCATTCTAAGTTGAGGGATTAAGTCCCCTTGCATACTGGGGGTCCATGGGGGCCAACTAGCCCACTAAAAACCTCCAGTATGTGCCAGGGGACTGCTTTGCAGAGAGTTGCAAAAAAGGGCGTGTCCACATTACACCTCTCTGCAACGCAGCCCCTCTGGCGCATTTGCAGAAGGGGAACTAATTCCCCTCGCATACTGGGAGTCCCTGGTGGCCAACTAGCCCACCAGAAAACTCCAGTATGCGCCAGGGGGTTGCGTTGCAGAGAAGTGTAAAAAGGGGCATGGCCTCATTACACCTCTCTGCAACGCTGCCCCCTGGTGCTTTTTCAGATGGGGAACTAATTCCCCCTTCATACTGGGGGTTCCTGGGGGCCAACTAGCCCACCAGGAACCTCCAGTGTGCGTCATTCATGACATGACCATGTCATGAATGATGTAATATGTGACATCATCAGCAGTGGATTGCGGGTGCGCGAAATATAGTTAGTACAACTAACTATATAGGAGCAATTTCAATGGTTTTTTAAATGCTAATTCCTAACTATATAAGGCCTGAAACCTATGGTTTTTTAAGTGAATTTGCAAGGTTTTTAAAATGCTAATTCCTAACTATATAAGGCCTGAAACCTATGGTTTGTTAAGTGAATTTGCAAGGTTTTTTTAAATGCTAATTCCTAACTATATCAGGCGTGAAACCTATATTTTTTTTCCAATAAATTTCAAAGGTTTTGTAAATGCTAATTCTATTAGCGGATAACGTTTCTATATGTTATTAACCTTCTGGGACCACCTGAGCAGCCATCTTGTTTCTCAGGAGACATGAGGCACAAGAGAGCACAAAACAAGAGTGGAAAACGCGAAAAGGGGGCAGGGTTGAGACCCCATTACCCCCTAGCTAATTCTCAGGAGGTTCCAGAAGGACCACCAAGTGCAAAAAATTTATTTATTTTTTTAAATCGCGGGGTACGCGCACAGTATGCGTACCGTACGCGTACCCCGTGATTTCTTTGAATTTTATTTTATTTTTTTTGCCCTTGGGGGTCCTTTTGGGACCCCCTGAGAAGGGTTAGAGGGTTGGGGGGTCTCTACCCTTCCCCCTTTTCGTGTTTTCCACTCTTGTTTTGGGCTCTCTTGTGCCTCAGTTCTCCTGAAAAACAAGATGGTGTTATGTTATGTTATGTTATGTTAAGGTGAGCTTATAGAGCGCTCTGTCACCGTGGGTTTCCTGGCGCTGATCTGATGCTAAGGGAGGCAGGGGAGATTAGCCAGATTGTGGGAAGAGCCATGTTTTTAAAGATTTGCGAAATTGGATGAGCGAATTGGAGGTTTTAAGCAAGGGAGGAAGAGAGTTCCAGAATTTAGGGGCCAAATGTGCAAATCTACAGCCTCCGGTTCTGCAGAGTTTAAAAGAGGGAACAACCAGGAGGCGGAGGTGAGAAGATCTGAGGTTACGTGAGGGGCAGTAGGGACTGATAAGGGATTTCAGGAATGCAGGGCAGGGACCGGTTAAAGATTTGAAGGTGAGGCAGCCGATCTTGAAGGCTACCCTCGAAGTGACAGGAAGCCAATGCAATTTGGTGAGAAGAGGTTTAGCGGATTGCCATTTCGGGATCCCGAAGGCCAATCTCGCCGCTTGGTTCTGGACGATCTGTAATCTAAAAAGAAGGGCCTTAGGCAGACCGTGATAGAGAGAGTTTGAGAAATCCAAGCGGGAGAGGACGAGAGCCATAATGACTTGAATCAGGGCTTCGGGAGTCAGGAGGTAGGTCACCTTCCTGATCCTGTGCAGCTGATACATGCAGGAAGAGACCACCATCCCTATCTGGGGCTTAAGGGATAGCTCGGAGTCAATGGTGACCCCGAGACTCTTCACTGAGGCCACAGGGCTGGGAGGGGGGCCAAGCTCTGCCAGCCAGAAGTGCGGACCCCAGTGGAAAGAGCTCTTGCCAGGGAGAAGGAGCTCCGTCTTCCCGGGGTACAATTTGAGTTGATTCTGGCTCATCCACTGGAGAATGTGGGACATGACCGCCTGAAAATTAGAGATAGCAGAGGAAGAGTTAAGAGGAAAGATGAGTTGCAGGTTGTCAGCGTAGTTAAAGACGGTGACGTCCCACTGTCTCAGAGAAAAAAGAAGAGGTCGGAGATACAGATTAAAGAGAAGAGGTGATAAGGAGGAGCCCTGGGGGACCCCGCAGAGTGAACGCTCCCTAGGTGCCCTGAAGGTACCCAAGCTGACTGTCTGAGATCTACCGGTCAGAAAGGATTCGACCCGTGCCAACGCCAGGCCCTGGATGCCGGCCTGCTCGACACGGTGGAGAAGGATGTTATGGTCCACCGTGTCGAAGGCGGCCGACAGATCTAAGAGAACCAGGGCTTGGGGGGTACCCCTGTCAGCACCGTCTCTCAGAGCATCCAACACGGCCAAGATTACTGCCTCCGTGGAGTGGCCGGGTCTGAAACCGGCCTGGTTGGCTTCAAGAAAGTTGGAGCTCTCGATGAACTGAGAGAGACAGGCGGTGACGTGGGCTTCCAGCATTTTAGAAAAATAGGGCAGAAGGGAGATAGGCCGGTAGTTCGCCAGGACTGCGGGGTCGGCTCCAGGCTTCTTCAGTAGAGGCACCAGGACGGCCTCCTTGAAAGAATTGGGCACCGTGCCAGAAGAGAGAGAAGAATTCAACAGAGGGAGAATACAGTCAGGTGAAGTAAGGCATATGTCCCGTAGTATGCATGGTGGACAACAGTCGTCCGGTGAGCCAGACTTGAAACGAACGGCCAGTGTGGCCAAGGATTCTGGATCAAGAGAGGGGAAATGTGTAAGGGAAAGTGCATTATGAGGGGGACAAACAGAATCAGTGCCAGGAAAGGTGACCGGGATAGTGTCCTTAATCATAACGATTTTCTCTAAAAAAAAAGTGCTGAGAGCATTGCATGATTCCTGCGTAGGAGCCTAGGTCGGGAGCGTCCTGGAGTCAGAGGTAAATTCATCGAGGACTTTAAAAATCTCCTTCGATTTACAGGGGGCTGATAGGATTCTCTTGGAGGCATATGCTGTTTTGGCCACAATGATGGCTTTTTTGTATTTATTACGGGCGGCCACATAATTGTCTCTGCTTGTAGGACAGTAATCTCTCCTCCACTTGCGCTCCAATTGGCGTAGCTCCAAATGTTGGGTTTTTAGTTGGGAGTCAAACCATTTATGGGAGTTACTGTGCCGAGAGCGGGGAAACTTGGTTAATGGGGCGAAGATATCGCTAGCTGACGTGAGCCAGTGAGAGATGTTGCCGTCTAGCTCATTGATGCAGATATCGTTAGGGGAGGAGGGACGGGTCTGTGACAGGTGGGAGAGCAATTTGGAAGAGTCAGCAGCCCTCCACTTGCGGGCGACACCGCCCTCCAGTGGGTGGACCCTGATATGACCATCGACAGAGATTGTAGTCTCAGTCAGGGAGTGGTCAGACCACACACAAGGAGTGAATGGTGGCCAACACTTCCCGGTTTGGACAGTTTGGTATGTTGACAGTCGACTGCCAGAAAATCAGAAACTTGCTTGCGCACGTAAGGGTACGCGCACGTACGCGTACGGTACTCGTTCCGTACGCGTACGGTGAGCGCATATAGATATATAATTTGCTCAAATTCAATTTTCTCAACAACTACTGGAGGGATTTTCACCAAATATAGAAAAGGCACTACTGCATACCTGTCCCTACCATTTTGCCAAGTTTGGTGAAATTCCGTTCAGCCGTTCGGGATGTAGCCGTGTCTAAAGGTCCCTATGGAAATTAACATGGGGAAAACACGTTTTGGGACCCCCATTTCGGCCCCCGCTTGACGAATCCCCACGAAACTTTCAGGGAAGGAGCGGAGCGGAGCTGGCCAAAATTCTGGAAAATTGCACACAGATTCCTCAATCGGCGCCAAAGTTATTCCCAATAGAATGTTGAGCGCATATAGATATATAATTTGCAGGAACCGCACAGGCAGTGCTAGCTGTCACAAAAAGCAAGCCAAGGGTCTCAACTACGACCCTTGGCAACCCCTAAGTCCATGCCACCGGGCCTGCCACAGGGTTCTATCTTACACATATAGCCAAGTGGAAAGTGAAAATGTTGCACATTTATCTGCACTTACAAAAACGCCATTTTCCAGTGTAGAAATTCTTCTGATACAGGAAATACTGACATATTCACAATCGTTTCTTCACATTTGTTCAGGAAATTGCCTGATTTGCTCCAAATTGGAACTTTAACACCAGAAAAATTGTAGAAAATATGTTGCTTCAATAAATCTCTAATTCAGATGTGAGGTTTTTCCAGTAGTGGCTTCTGTGCGGGTGTAGTGGCGGGTGGGGTGGTGACAGGGGCGGATTGGCAAGGCGGGCATTCGGGAATGGGCCGAAGGGCCGGTGCCTCAGTGCCCTCTGTGGGCCGTTTTTTTTCTCCCCTGTCCAAGTCCACAGAGAGTGGACTAGGAAAGGGGAGAAAAAAAAACGGCCCACAGAGTGCACGGAGACAGAGACAGAAAATGAAAGCAGCCTCGCTGTGCGGCCAGACAGCGATTGTCAGCCGTGGGCTCTCCTTCACCCCTACCCTGCCAAGCAATCAAGCTGAGGCTGGGCTGGGGAGGGGTGATTGTTTGCAATAATCGGCCTCCCTGGGGGCCAGGTGTTTCTCAGGCCTTTGAGCCATTTGCACCTCGCCCCCTGGCGCCCATGCAGCCCAGAAACGGTGTTAGTCTTAACACCTCGCCCACAGCCCTTCACATTCAGGGTATAGTGGGCGAGGAAGAATGGGTCTTGCTGTGGGGGCCTGGTGATGTTTGGAATTTTTTGTTTTATTTATTTATTTATGCGATTTTATATAGCGCGGACTTTACCCGAAGGTGTCAGAGCGCTTCACACTAGGAACAGCAATAATACATGAGGTGAAAATTATAAGTGGACAAATTACAAAAGCAAACGTTAAGTTACATGAATCAAAGTGACAATAGTGAGCAACCAAAATACAAGAGGAGCAAACGATACATTATAGGAGGAAAAAGAGATATGTGTGCAGGTTATAAAAGCGTACAAAATACAAGTAGAGGTATAATACTGCAATTAATGGCAGACACTCCAGCACAAGAACACATATTACGTAGGCAATGGTGGCACTTGTGCAAGCATCTAAAGCAAACAAAAAGTGAGAGGTAGCAAACAGTGTGTTACAAGAGAAAAGTGACTTGAGCAAGTTACAAAAGGGTACCATACACAGGTACAAGGGTAATACTACAGTAAATGGTAAATTCTCAAACTGCCAGAACACACTGGGAAGGCACTTCCCATGCACCAGCTTCACCTCAGCCTCCCCCCTGGCTACCTGGCTACCTTGGATGACCCAGAAAGCTGTGTTTTGTGCTCCCCTGCCGGGACATTTTCCCAAGGCCTGGAGAGTTGATTAATTTACTAATTGCAGGGGCCTTACCTCTGTTCATGTGCTCCTGAGCTGAAGGTCTGGGGAGGGCTGAGTAGGTTATTAATAGCAGGGTTTTTGCTGCTTTTCAGGTGCTCCTGTGCTGGAGGGCTGGAATAATTTTGTGACAAAAAGGGGCCTTGCTATTTTTTTTAGTTGCTCAGCATGTAGGGCATTGTCACCTTGGCCCTGTGTCGTGTGCAAGAACAGTATCCTCCCACTTTCATTCCTTGTCTGTGCAAATGGTGTTTCATGAAAGGGCACGCCCCTTGAATGTGGGCCACGCCCCTTAAATATGGGCCACGCCTCTTGAATGTGGGCCACTTTTTTCGTCAGTGCCCGGGCCGAATTGTGATCCCAATCCGACCCTGGGTGGTGACTGGGGGGGAGAGGGATGATAAGGAGGTCGGGGGATGGAGGGGAAACGATAACAAACATTAAAGATAAAAAATTAAAAGAACTTACCTTTCGACTGCCACCTGATGCCAGCCTCCCTTGCGGCCAATCTTGACAGTGCTTTCATGTTAGAAAGCAACATCAGAATTGGCCTAAGCGCTGGGAATTTATTTGTTAACCCAGGGAGACTTGGAGCCTGTGTTTTGCTGTCTCCAGCCCAGCAATGCAACTCGGTTGGAGACAGCTCAGTGCACATGTGGGTTTGGCCGTCCTGAGAGGACCGACCAAACCTATATGCGCACTGATAGCAGTGCTGCCCACCACTCCCTTTTCTGACTGCCCTGCGATGGGCCCGCCCCCAGGACATTGCACCTACAAGTTGAAAAAGAAACGATAATAACTTGTTTTAATATCGTTTTCATTCTCAACTTTTGAGGGTGGTGACAGTGCTCCACTATAACGGAGGAGCCGCCACTAGTTTGTTCCCCTTTGGAGAGGAAATGGAGGCGTCAGTATCTTAAGGAAGATAAGATCAATCTAAAAGCTACACTAAATGAATACAAAAATAAGTTAAGTAAAGCGAAAACTAATTATTATTGTGAGCTGATCACTGCAGCCCCTAATAAAGCAAGAAAAACATTTGAAATACTTAAAGATTTCACGAATCCATCCCATTTCAAGCGAGAAATTATACCTTCACAGAAACTATGTGATAATCTATCGGAATACTTTAACAACAAGACCAATACAATTTTAGATGGGATTGACAAACCTAGTGCATTAAAAGATCCTATCTCACACACTAACAGTCCTGCTCAGTCTGGGCCGCCTCTCCCTTCATATTTTACTCCCGCCACATTGACTAGGCTGGATCCTATCTCTGTTGAGGTTTCTAAAACTTTGTATAGGTCCATGAAATCAGGGTCTCCGTTGGACCCTTTCCACTGAAGCAATGGGTAAAATGGGAAGATGAGCTGGTAGGATGCTCTCAGGCGGTATTCCCCCCCCCCCGTTTCTATCCAAATTTAGAATGACAACAAATAGTGTCCCCCAGGGCTCTTCCCTCAGCCCTATTTTATTCAATGTCTATATCAAACCCCTTACTTCTCTTATTAAGTCCCCCAAGATTCAGCTGATTAATTATACAGATGATACTCAGCTAATTCTGTCATTGAACATAGATCAGGTGGACACTCAATGTAACTTTCAGGCATGCATCCTTGACATTTTATGACTGGATGAATGCAAATTCATTCAAGATGAATGCAAATTCATTCAAGATGAATGGAAGCAAAATTGAGTCCCTCTGTCGCTCGTCGAATAAAATCCTGGTATCTCTATCTCCTAAACTTCTGGCCTCTACCCACGGAATTGCCATTGAGCAAGCTAGCGGCATTACGAAACTTTGGTGTGAATATAGATGAAGGTCTGCCTATGGATAAACAAGTGAACGGATTCACCGGGACTTCCTTTGCACTGATCCGGGTCCTTAAGAAGTTATATCCTCTGCTAGACCTGCCAGCCAGATCACTGATCTCTAGAGGTGTAACAATCAGTACGCTGGACCACTGCAATGCCCTTTTACTAGAAGCCTCCAGCTATTTATTAAAGAAGCTAGAACGCATCCAGATAATTACATCAAAGTTAACATTGAACTGACCAAGAATACTCTTCTGCCACAAAGCCTCTGAAAGATCTCCACTGACTGCCCATCAAACAGAGAATTATTTTTAAATCTCTCTGTATTGTACATAAGGCAATATACAACAAAGGACAAAACCGCTAAAAGGCAAACTAATAAAATATACTCATGGCAGACACCTCCGATCGGCAACAGGCAACCATGTCCAAGAACTCAGATTCCAAAAAGTCTGAGAAAGAGGACGTGCTTTTACCGCGAATGCAGCTCGGTTATGGAACAGATTACCAACTCCATTAAGATCTCACTCTGACTTATTAAAATTCAGAAGATCACTCAAAACCTAGCTGTTTCTAAATTAATAACCTGTTTTAGCTTCAGATCTCCATCAGTCGTTTTTTCTTACATAGTGGTAATAACTAGTGCCAGGATACCATGTTTGGTCACAGTACGCTTTACAAGTACCACATACAAAACAATGCAATGGCTGGAGACCATCAGCATGTGTGCTTACTTTTGGTCATTCCTCACGCATTATTTAGTGCCCTTTCTATTTAAACGGGCACTAGTTCACAGTTCACATAGTTTGAAGAATGCATGTGTATTTTATTGATTTGTAATGTATTTATCTAGGGTGGAGCAAGTCCATTTGAGAACAACCTATGCTTTTGTGGATAGGCCCCAGATATTTGTTTCTGTATATCTCTTCTAATAATTCTCTATGGTAAAGGTCACACAATGTTTGGGCTGTCAAAAACAGCGCTAAAATGGCAAAGGCCGTCTGAATAAGGCCTTTGTGTGAGGTTTATTTACTTAATTTTTGCACGCTTGCTCACACGGTGCAAAAAAGCATTGCGTCGAATTACTCACAACTGAAAAAAGAAAAAAAACGGACACATCGCGAAATTGAGCAGCGCCTCACTAGTGCACGCGCAATAGTAAATCTAGGCACTGGACTTTAAGTCTAAAATACCATCCCTTCTATGTAATTCTTTGGTTGATCTTAAATAAAGTCTTTTTAAATGATATCAAAAATGTAGAACTTCTTCCTGCTCTGTATTTTCATCGCTCGCACTCCTCAGATAAAAACGGAGCCAATAAATGAGTCTTGTCTCACAAAGCTCCTCGAACACATTTTAAAAGAACAGTATTAAAGGCAACGTGACTTCATTTAGACAAACTAGAGCACATTTGGTTTTGTTTCAAGAAATGCATTAGGCCTCTTCTAATATTCATAACGCCAACTAGGCTTAACATACTTAAAAATAAGCCACCAGGGAGATGGCACACAGGAGCAGACCAATAAAAATAGAATAGACTTTATTAGGAGTAAAGTAGTTAAAAATATAGAGCTCATTTTAAACTCTTTTTATGAAAAATATGATTCTCCCTGATAAGGCACAAGATGAGCTGGGGATATGAGGCTTGGCACAGCCACACACAAATTCCACATGCTAATTTGAAGAGTGGAGTGAAATGGTGAGTCACAGAAGTGAGGTTAGGGGTTAAGTTAGGGCAGGGCCTGCCCACTGATTAGTGTTTTATTTATTTCAGATTGCTATCATAGTAGTTAACCCTTAATTAAAAATGAGATGAGGTGGTGTTATTTGGTGGCCAGGCACCACAAGGCCAGCATACACCTTGTTTTTGGTAAATAGTGCCTACCCCAATGGTGAGACACCCTCACCACTGTTCTGCAGTTTGCACATCCATGGGAGGTAATAGCATTGGATAGCAGTTTGGCACAAAGGGTGCTTCTTTTCAGGTAGTGGACCACATTTCCTCTCACAAATGACCTGAGAGCCCCAGCAGAGAGCCTAAAGGGTCTGTCACTGCAGGTGCCCACAATATCTGAATTGCCCATGGGCCTTCACCCATTGTCCAGGCCTGGATGCAGCGAGCTAGCTTGGCATGGCCAGAACTGTACCTCACTGGTGCTGGTAAACCTTGGAGGGAGGGGATATACTCCACATCTTCACTGCACCCGCATAATCTAGGGAAGCAGAAATGCACTAATTACTAACCCTGGGACAGCCACGACAAAAGATCCAACCAATACTAGATTTAAGAACCTCCTATACGCAAGCTATGTTGGGAGGCAGTAAGATTGGTTTCCATGTTCTCTTGTCCATCAAAGGGAACATATGAGACTTGCGTTCTACCGGGATAGGATCCTGGACAAACCTGGACAATGGGGCTAGGGGGTACTGCATTCTGGAACAGAGATTTAACTGTACAAAGAGAAGGAGGCAGGGTGCTCGATCATGATTGGACCCAGTCAAGCCTTGTCTAACCCTCTCAGGAAGGGTGGGAGCTCCCTCAGATGTTCTAAACACCCATTGGCAGTCACAAACTTTCCTCAGCAACTAGCTGTCAATCATCCCAAGCACAATGAACAGTATAGAATGCTTGAATAGGGGCTTCAGGCTCATTCTGAGAAGACCTTTTATCTAAATTGTACAACTGCTACCATTACAATTTTCTGGGAAAACTCTTTAAACTGTTTGCTATTGTACAGTATTCTCCCTTAGGGCAGCTCTGTGTCAACAGATTGACTGTCCCCGACCACTCTTCCTGTTGTAGTTCAGGGGGATTGAACCTTTGCCATACCTTCCTTTTTGTTCCACTAAATCTGACTCCATTAGTACAGTGGCCTCTCACCCATCTGAACTGCATCCTAATGTTTTACAGTCTCGTCAAGCACGAAAACGACCTCAAAACACCAGCTTCTGCTCGATGCGCCCCTCGAGTTTTGAACTAGACATTTCACACGAACAATGACATTTCAGGCATGTTGCTTTAAGGACTTGCAGCTCTGCAGCCGGTATATCTGTCTCAACATATCTTTTCAATTCTATTTGGTATAATATTAAATATTGTGTTTGTTCATACTTTACAAATCGAATTATATTTATTCATGAAACTATTGAGTTGCTTTTCTTTTTTTCTTTCGTTAGATACTATGCTCCGCTAAAATGTTTTTTATTTTTTCAGTTGAAGAATCTATTCATAAAGCAATTTCCCAAAACACGGAAAGGAATCCATTCACACATTTCTCGAATCATTATTACAAAAGTTTGTCAAGGGAGACAAAAAAGCCAAAACATCCACACAAAAATAGGAGCATTTTGAGAAGTAGGAATGTCTAGGTATTTTGCTCAGAGAAAGATGTATCATGATTTACCATAATTCCCCAACAGCTTTGTATTGTAGCTAGCATCCCCCACGTGTTGGCTACCTGATGCTCCAACACATTCCCCTCTTTGACTTCTCTCCACTAGTCTTAAACAGTACGGCACTAGTTTTATTTTTTTTGCTATTAACAGGCAGGTTATTTTCATCTCATAAAATATGATTTTTTTAAAGTCGAATCTCAGTAATTTAATAGTAGATTCAGGCAAATCTGCTGGTGCTTTAGACAGCCAAGTTTCTGGAATATCGAAGCCCAAGATTCCTCCAGCGCTGTGCAAGTGACAAACGTATGCATCCTACCTGCTCTGTTTGTCTAATATCTAGGATCCTTTTCTGTTGTTCTGCTTCACTTAGCTATATTAGATGGTGCCAAATAGAAGTCAAATATTGTCTGATATGCTTGGGATTTCAAACATGTCTTCTGAAGTAGCTTAGTTAATTGCTAAACTTTGATTGCCACGGAGAGTCGTTTAGACCATTTTAGAGCATAATGGGTTTGCTCATCCAGCTTGGCATTCATCAGGTAGGAGTGGACATCTGGGATGGATTGACTGATCTGGTCCAGGATCAGTTCTGAAAACGGATGTTATTCATTATCTGCACACACTCCAACAGGGGCGCCGCAATGCGGGGCTATCACAACATATCTCAGTCCACGTACTCAGATCACCGTTCCTCTCTAGGATGCTCATCATAGGTTCAGTGGTAACATGATGCAGTAATACTGTATAGGGTATTACCAAAACCTCAAGGTTACATTTTTCAGGGCTGTGGAATTACCACATCATTACGAGCTGTTGTGCTCAGACCGGAGCATTCGAAATCGGGATTTTGTGCATCAATTCCTGCATGTTTTGCCCCATTGTCAGTTGTTTTCACCAGTCAACATTCCTAGTATGCTGGGCTTACATTACAAATTGTATTCTCGTTTTCCTTAAATCAGAGTTAGAATGGGAATGGAGAAGGGCCCGACTGGGAACCAAAACCGTCTCAGGCAAAGTGCTCGGCCGGCCCCCTGGGGGGTGGTTGGGGGTGCGACCGAGCCCTATGGTTTTCGGCAGATTTTGTTACAGGGCTGATACGGCCCTGTAACAAAAACGGTCCCCAGGGGCCCAAAACCGCCCCCCACCCTTGCGCACCCAGGGGGATTGACCGGTGCCCGCAACGGCCAGTCCGGGCCTGGAAAAGAGGGTGAGGGGACATCTGTGCTTGTGAGGTCATCACAGCTGCGAACCACCTGCTACCAAGATGGCGAGGGACGTTCAGGTTTTTGGACAACAATGCTGTTTTTTTTCACCATGTATCATCTTCATTAGCACCTCTATTTGTGGCATCTCTTCTCTTTCACCCAGACTCTTCTCAGCTTCACCAAGTCCGTTCCTCTATCTTTGTCATCTGCTCCTCAAAGGGGTAGCCGAAATGTCTTTAACACCTCAACAGGGACTCCCTGTTTATTAGGGCGCATATCTTTTTAACAGGAAAGCTGACATTACTTCCTTCAAATAAATAAGAGAATAGGTGAATTCATAAAATAAAAGAATTGTCTTTTGCCCATAGTAGAAGGATGAGATCTCTTTACACTGAACTCTATGGGCCCGATTCACAAAACTAACTTAAGACAAAATCCTAAACTTACTACTTTTGGTATTCACAGAAGTTAGGATTTTGTCTTAAGACAGACTTAAGACAGAATCCTAACTTAAGTCGGTCTTAAGTCTGTCTTAATTCCGTCTTAAGACAAAATTCTTACTTCTGTGAATACCAAAAGTGGTAAGTTTAGGATTTCGTCTTAAGTTAGTTCTGTGAATCGGGCCCATTGATTTGTGCAGAAGAGCACAGAATGCATGACATCTTGGGTTAGAATTTGTATTATATGTACATATTTTATGTGAGATTTGAATAGCACAAATCTAGCCAAAAGTCTGAAGTGTACTGTAATGGTCCAACAAAAGCATCCAGTGATAAGAGTGGCAGCGGAGTTCTGGGAGCAGAAGCGTATGGCTAATGCATTATAATGTACTATTTTTATAATGCGTTGCTTCCTCAACTTTTACCTGAATAGGGGTAGCATTGGGGAAGTCCTTATCAATATAGCGATACTATTCCAGATCCCGGGTGCATAGATGGGAAAGGCATGCTGTCTTGTTTTGTCTTTAGTTTTGTTCTGACAGCCACCAGAGGTGGTGAGCTTGTCTGCATGATAAATGGGAGTGCTGGTCCTGATTTCTGTGGAAATGGTGCCACTGGTTTTGAAGATGGTGTGGGCCGGCAACAAAAGGGAACAGAATTCCATCAGATTTGGGGTGAGGTGATCATCTTTCTTCAGCCTAGATGACATGTGCCGCAGAGTGTAGGGCAACTTAATGAGTGGGGTAAATATAGACTCTGGGGTTCCGTGGAGCAGCGTGGTACAACCATCTGTATGCGAAAGTACTAGAGCCTGAAAGCAGTTTTGAAGTTGCACTTTGGAAGAGACGGTTTCACTTTCTTTAGAAGGGAGAGCTAATACTAGACAATCTTTTTTTGGCGTTGAGTTTCTTGTGTACGAAGTTCATGTCCATGTTAAATCTAATTCACTTGCTTTCATTAAAAGTTGAAGTTGGGCGAAGTGAAGGTTCATGTCATTAAGCCAGGGTTGTATTATTTCTTGCTTGTCTTCATGGCAAACAACACACATTCTCTTTTGTTTGGGTTGCGCTTCAGGTATGTTTTTAATTTATAAACAAGGACTTTCAATATATGTTCCAATTATTTCATTCATTCTCAAGCATTGTAGTTCATCAAGCATAATAAACAACAACATCTTGTGTCACATTACCGTTAGCAAGTACTGAATAAGGGGGCAATGATCATTTAAACCCTATCAACATAGCAGGGACTATATGGCTTGTGTGAGTAAAGGGATGAGCTTCAGTTAGGCACTGGACATCCAGGTCTGGACAAGGTGCAGGCAGTGTTAGAGGTATTTGATGTCTAGAACAGAAGAGACTTTCACTAATCTTGTAGTAAGTAACTCTTCTGCTTTTTGTCCTTATGAGCTCATTGTTATGATGTGCAAGATGGTCAATAATACATGTAATGCAAAAAAGGACACTGCCTTTGTGAGAAAGTCATCCTTTTTGCCCAGATCACCCCCATTTTGTGACTGATACTGTGGACAACTGACTCTGACTGTGCCCTGGGTTCTGCTAACCAGGGCCAAGGCCGGTGCTCTGATTAAAAGGTATGCAAAGATTAGCTTTAATTACAATTTATGTGTAATTATAATTGGTACTGACAACCTACCTGTAAGTCCCTAGTATATGGTAGGGCATGTAGGTTTAGTACCCCAGCAGATTTAATGCATGTAAGTGTGCACTGTTGTGCTGCCTGCTGTCAGTTTAAAACTCAGCCCTGCTTTTTCATTTTAAAGTCAACCCTGCAAACTGCTTTGAAATTAAAATTATATGCAAATTCGATTTTGGATTTAAAGGTACTCCCATAGTATTAAACTACCTTACGTTTACATATGTCACCCCTAAGATCTACCCTAGGGGCCCCAGGGTAGGGCATGATGTTACTATAAAAGAAGTTTTATATGCCCTGGTGAGGGAAAAATTATCAATTTTGTTTTCCCCTCATTGTTGCATTTTATTTACATAGGCTAACATGGGAATACTGTAATAAAGTATATCTATTGACAGGAGGGAGCTAAAATAATGACTTATACGATTGGTAATGATAAATCCAACAGCCTGCCACTGTTCTTTTCTGTGAGCCAAAATACAGCCTTATAGTAGCCTCTCCTGATTAGCAGCCTTGACAGGCTTAGCCAAATGGCTCTGAGGAGGTGATAAGTGGCCTGCACCAGGGCCGGATTGGCCGTAGCAGACACCAGGCATTTTCCCCGTGGCCCGGAAGAGTGTGGGGCGTTTTTTAAGTGGTAGGGCCATTTTTGTTACTTGGGCCGGTTTTGAAGAAGTCCTGCAATATCAGCCCCCTGTAACAAAAGCAGCAGTAGTGCTTCTCACTAGTAAACCCCCACAAAATAAGCTTCCCACCCCTCCAAACCCTCAGGGCTGGTTAGTGTTCCCAGTCTGGCCCCGGCCTGCACAGGGACAAAGGATAGCTGGTGTGGGGAGATCAGCAGCTGCAGGAAAAGGCCAGGACGGGGCTGGGTAAACAAACTGGTCTTCAAAGAGAACAGGACAGTGAGGATGCAAGCCAGGCTTACTCCCTCTTTCTGTACCCCCCAGTCAGATGGGTGCTCCAGGAATGGAATGCACAGAAGGCCCGGAAGGGGAGTGTTAAGATAAATGAGCCACACCAGTAAGTCGGCTCAGACAGATCTAAACCCCAAGGAGAAAACTTCTCTATCTTGAATTGTGAAGTACAGTGCTTTGTGGAAAGAATATGCCACAATTTGGAAGAATCTCTCATGCTTTAGGGTGGCACCCTGTACCCCATTGGTAAGGGGTGCCCCTACTTGTCTCCCCAACCCACTTGATAAATATGGGAGAGCTGCATAGCAACTCAGATCCTCTGACTGAAACTACAAGGAGAAGAAGGACTGCTCTGCCTAAACAATGGCCTGCACCAAGAGGAAAGCACTCTGAATGACTGCACCTACTGCACACTAAAGAACTATAGCCCTAAGGACTTTGCCTTACTTCAAAAAGAGATGAAGTGGACTAGGTGAAAGCGACAGGTTAAAAGAGTACCACTTGCATCCACTCCAGCATGAAGAACCCAGCTGATCACCTTCAGCTGGACTTTAAAGGATTTGGCCAAGTGCATTGGGGGAAGCACAGTCCCAATTTTCGAGGAGCAACTCAGAGATTCCGGAACCTTGGATTTTATTTGTGGACACTTTGAACCCCCCAAAAGGAACTTCAGGAAGCACCTCTTGAAGTTTGGAGAAAGTTTGAGAACGTTTGTGATAAAGCTCCATAAGGTGACTGACCCGGATTCGAGAGTCATGCTGAAAATATCAAATCACGACCCGGCTTGGATTTCAGGTTCATCCCACTGAAAGTTCCAGTGCTCAAGACTTCCAGGAGTTGACAAGGGGCTCCCGATGAATCCGCTGTGAATCCGACCTGTGGCAGAGGCCCGCTCGGCATAGAGACAAAATCCTCCAGAAATGTTTCTAAGTGTGAAGTTAAAATTCTGATCAAAGCCTCCCGCTTAGTGTATCTGACCAGGGATTATTCATGGTCGGCCTCAAACTTTGACTTTGTCCCGGTCAAGTGCGACCAGATATCCCAACTTGGTGCTATTGATTTATAAGTACTAGAAAGTGTTTATTCTTTAAAAATTCATATCTCTGTTTCCCTAAATTGATTTGCGTCATTTAGGTGACATTTTAAAGATACAAATATTTCCTATTTTTATAAATTGGTTTTGCCCTTTTATTGTGTGTTATGTCTTACTCATTTACTGTATTGGTGTCCTGAAATGCTTTACACACCTGTCCCCTAAGTTACGCCTGCCTGCACTCAGCCAGCTACCAAGGGTTGAACATGGGAATAATTTATTGAGACCTTGACTGGGCCTTATATTGTGTTGATGGCCTTATTGCTAGTGATATGTGCATACTTACCCTTACTAAGAACCCACCTTCCAACACCCTTGATAAACCTTTTATGGCTGACAGATTGCAACCACATTTCTGTTTTCTGTCTGCCCCTAAGTGTAAAAACAAGCAACAGAAGAAATACAAACAGCATATGTACAGGGAGGAGTGTGAAGTTGGGTAGAGCATAGTAAAAGGCAGCATCCTAGTGGCCATTAGAAGTAGCACACAAGAGCCTACATTTGAGTAGGATCCAAAGAAGATGCGCTGTGCATAATGATTTTGCCCCACACCCTCACTAACAATGAGAATGTGAGATCTTATGCCTTTCTGATTGAAGAGTGGGGCATCCCAATAAACAATATCCATGGCAGTAAGATGCTACAAATCCCTGTGGGAATGACAGCCTAGTATGGCATGACTGCTGGGGAAGATTTTGATTGCAAGAGCTCTAATTCTGGAGTCCGCTCGTGGAGGATTTTTTAATATGGCTTTAAATTTAATGACTTATTACCAGAATACTGGTATCACTAAGCTGCTCTGTGTGCAGGTGCGACTCCTCTGCTAAGGAGCATTGCCCCACTGCTTTAAGTGCAGTGCAGAGGAAAAATAAAATGATAACATGGCTTTTCCAGGTTTAGATCCTTCACTCTGTCTTCTTTCCCTGTAGAGTTTTGCCTTAGCACTGGGACACACCAATTGGTGTAACCATGTGCTTTCTAAGTGTTATTATTATTATTATTATTATTATTATTATTATTATTATTATTATTATTATTATTATTATTATTATTATTATTATTATTATAACTAAACGGTGGTTCTGGCCAGATCATGGGCCAGAGGACTCAAAGTGCACATGCATGTTTGACAGGCCATCTTGGGCCGGCCAAACATTCATGCGTACTTTGTATGTTCTGCGCCAGGCTGCACAACACAGCCTAGTGGGAAACATGCACAGGTTCTCTGTCCCCGTCTGAGTGCCGAACCACAGCGTTCATACCAATCACAATACTGCAATGTAGCATTGTGATTGGTTATGGGGAACTTATGAGAACGAATCACAATGATGCATTGCAGCGTTGTCATTGACTTAGGGAGTCCGGGTCCTTCCTGCGACACGGAGAGGCGGCGGCTGGCGTCGCAGCCAGCAGGTATGTTTTCTTTATTTAAAAAAATAAAATAAAAAAATTCATCTCTTCCCCTCCACCTGCCCTCCCGCCATCGTTCCCTACCAGCCACCACTGTCTGTGTGTTTAGCTGTACCCCTTTCGGTTAATGAAAATCCATTGATTACATAGGAACACACTGTTGGGTCTCATGTTTCTTTAATGGATGTGTATTTATTTATAAGTGTAGCACATGCCACCATGACTTATGTTTCATCCTGGAATGGTGGCATGTGGAATGGTTGAGTGTCAGCTACAGCAAGCTGTCCCACTGGCCGGTCGTTTTATTGGATGCCTCTTATTTTCAATAAAGAAAATAAATATATGTGGATTCAGCATCTTCCTTTCACACACTTGAAAGGAAATTGAAGCAACACATTTGCAAGGAAGTCTGTGCTTTCCATTGTATATTTAAATATGACATATTTGAAAACGTTTCACACGTCATTTGCAATTTCTAAAAAACGAAGATCAAATTTGCAACCAAGACCGTTATCACTTTGTTTTTGATTCCTTCTGATTTATTTTATTTGCAGATAAGAAATCCTGCCTTTATACTCCACCATAGGTTTCAATACTTCGCTTATTTTTTCTCCTACCTAATGTCAACTTTTAGGTGGCAGCATAATTTGGTCACTACGTTCTCATCCTAAAACCTTTCAATAGCCTTTGAAGCAAATTTAAGGTGAATGTATGATCCTCGCATAAACAAAAACACACAGCATAAAAGCGTAATACGAATTCAGCATGATTGATCATTATTTGAGATGGGAAACATACACCATATTACAATAACAACTCTATAGAAAATGGCGGATCAAATCTTACGTTTCAAGAGGATAACTTGCAGTCCATTTGAACTTTGCCCTCACGGTTTAGAAATTCATTGAACCCCTCAAATAATTTTCCTGTAATTCACTGGAGCTTATGTTGGTAAAAATCTCTCGTGCCCCGAGAGGGTGATAACACGACTGATGCTGAGATCTAATACCTGAAGTGAAGACCAACAAAATCCAGTCTGTTTATGAAACCTGAATGGATTCAAGCTCTGGGCACCAGCGAGGCTGTCTCTGGTGACAGTGGGATGCTATGGTAACCAGGTGGAACACAGGAGACAATTACATTTTCTCTGCTCTCTGCCTTTTGAAAATCTATTCAGTCCGAATGCATCTAGTCCAATGCATTTCAATTAGGGTTAAATGCCTGGCCTACATTTCCCCATAGATGTCCTCAAAGTAGCTTTCAAAGTCTGAATTGGACACACCAAGTACATGATACAAAATAAAGCATAAAGAGTTTATTTTACATATCAGAGACTGTCAGCATGACAGTCCAAAGGTAGGCCTGAAGCAATAGCTTAAAATGAGCACTTTATCGTCTTTATGGTATGATGCACTCAATGCGTTTGTTTTTTGTTTTGCAAGTTTAATAAACATACAATTCAGTTAAATATATATGGATTAATCTTACCAGCCGGCCCCTTCGCAACGAAAATGATATTCTTTTAGACAACCATGCTCACGTTTCATTCCTGCTTTACAGTTTGTTGAACCATCTGTAACTGATTCTCACACAGACAGACTCACATAGGCGCACAGACACACACACAGGCGCACACACGCAATATTGGTGTATACGACATCCGTAATTTCATTTTTGCTGAATATTTGACAGGAAGGGGCCGCGCGGACATGCCCGTGCAGAAAGCATGGCACAAAGCTACTAAATGCAGCAAAGTGTAGGCCTGAATCTAAGGCACACAAGGAACAGCCATTGGCCCTGCCCTGCGCCCATGCACTCTCTCCTTTTTTTATCCAGACAGAAGGCCAACAACCTCTGTATAAGTGTAGCACAGGCTCAGTCCTCTGTTGTTCTTCATTAACCCAATCTGCCTCTCTCTTTACTACTGTTCTTGCTGCCCAGGAATTCTACCAAAAGACTGCTAACTATTTCAGTCATAGGTGAAAGACTTGCTGGAGGGGATACAACTAAATAGAAATGTTGGGGTTAGAGGGGTCATGCTGTTTCTGCCCACCGACCACAATGGTAATACAAAGCATAGTGCACTCTGCACATCACATATATAGACATATATAAGAACAGAGGCAGGAAATAAGAGCTGTACATACTGATAATCTTCCAGGGAAAAAAGAATCCTGGTTGTAAATATTTCATCAACCAAACTCACCCAACATCAGGACAGGATACTTAACCTGGGATTAACATTCTGCCCAATCCCAGGACCCAATTCTACAGACACTAGAATTGAACTGTGTAAATATATATCAGGAAATTTACGTTACGCTAATACTATCAAATGAAAACAAAGAAACTTACCACAAATACCAATATTAGATCTAAGCCCTCCATGCTCAAAATTGCAGATGTACCTAACTGATTGGCTATTCAAAATCTTGCAGAAGAGACGGCGCAGGACTTTAGTGGTAACACACTTCCCTCTGCCGAGTTGGAGCTGGATAGAAGTATGAGGTCTATAGCATATGTTGGAAGAGGCCTTAAGCATTAGGATCAGAACCAGCAGAGGAACCTTCAGTCCATATTGAAACCTTAAGATCTTAACAAGTGAGAACATCAACAGCATATGTTGAAAGTAGATCCGAAACAGGAGCAAATGGTGAAAATAAGCAGAGACGTGAAAAGAGAATTTCTCAGGTTGCCGCCCTAAATTAAATGGAATTTATTACTGATGAACCAGTGGAAAGTGTGTGCAAACCAAAAACTCAGTTTTGGCCCCAATTGCCCTTAGTCAATAGGATTGACCTATTTAAGGAATTGGTGGTAGAGTATCTGAATGACTTGAGGAAAAAATGGCAGAATAACAACAAAAGGAGCAACTTTTCACCAGAAGATTGAAACAATATTTCAAGCCTGAGAAGGAAAACCTCGCTGAATATTAAGCCCTCGGACAAAGGGAAAAAATTGTGCTGATGGATCAGGATGCATATTTAATGAAAGCAAAGAGTCAATTAGGTAACTCAATTCACTTTAATTGCCTTCCCCAAAATGCCATGAACAAGATTGAGGAAGAATATAACTCAAAATTGAGCATGTGGTATGATCATAATCTCCTGGATTGGGATGAATATCAATATTTACAAGTGGAACATGCGAGGATTACAACAATATATTTCCTCCTTAAAATTCATAAGAGCTCTAAAGTACCACTAGGTAGGTCCCATGTAAGCTCTATTGGATCTCGCTTGGAAAACAGTTCAAGGTATCCAGACCTTTTCCTATAGCAAATGGCTGCCTAGTAGCCTATTTCGGAAAGGACTAGGCAGGATAAGGGAATATTCGTCTAGTTTGATGAAGGTGCAGCAAACTAATGGCTAAGATTTGTATCGCAATCATAAATACTTGCGGCCTCAATGACAGTGGTAAAAGAAGGAGGGTATCGCAGGATTTAAAAGCCCTAATACAGACCGTTACTTCCTGAAAGAAACACATATAGAGAACTCAAACATGAGGATGTTGGAGACACTGGGTTTAAAGCTAATTGCCAATACCATCCAGGATACTCAAACTAATGTGGTAGCAATTTTACTGTGGAGAGGGGTGGGTGATTGTGTATGCAGTAAAGTGAATAGATTCGGGCGGTGGGTTATCATGGGATGGTGATATAGTAAAGGCTCTTTTACTCTACTTATGGATCGGTTCTTGATGATCCCGCCATACTGGACTTTCTTTCAGTAGAATTCCCAGTGTTTAAAGCTCTTAAAAATCTGAAAAGGGAAATAGGTCTGGTAGATGTTTTGGAGGAGTTAAAGGCATTCGATCCAGGTTATATGTACTATTCAGCTCCTCACCAATCTTTTGCCCAGTTGGCTTATTTTCTGATATTATTAGGGTTAAGGGATGCTAACATCGAATTATACCCGAAAGTTGTGTCAGGCCATAACCCGGCTATGGATGGGAATGCTAGGGATATTAGTAGGTGGACCTTTGCAAGAGCCCTGTTGGGAGACCCTAGCCATAGAGCTCATATGAATGTTTGGATCCCCAATATTTTTTATTTAAATAGGGGAGTGCTACTCCGGGAATGGTATGGGACACCTTTAAGGCAGGAATAAGGGGAGAAACGTTGAGGTTCAGTCTGGATCGGCAAAAAGCAAGAGAAACTACAGACAGCAGAAGTAAATCAAAACCTCATTAAAGCAGAAATCTCCCTAATATTAGAAATAAAATTAGGGGAAGCTAATGTCGAGGCCGCCCAACAACAGATAGCTAAGGTCAAAGCTCAAATCAATGAAATGACAGCTAAAAAAACTGCAGAAAATGTTCTCTCTAAAAGACAAGAATGTTATGAGTTTAATGATAGGGTTGGCCACCTATTAGCAATCAGCACTCAACAGAAGGTAGCAGGAACACATATAAAGAAAACTAAAGATACAGGTGGTAAAATGGTCTCCGATCCTGAGGACATACAGGAAGTATTTTGTGATTGTTATGTAAATCTTTATCATGCTCAATCTCAAGAGGATGGATATAGCATTGAGCAGGTTTTGGCCTTATTACCTGTGGAAAGATTAACACAAGAGGAACCTGACATGTTAGGGGCAGGGTTTACTGTTGATGAATTAAGAGCACCTCTCAAAGATTTACCCTCGGAGAAAGCCTGTGGGACTAATCAAATTCTATTGGAATTTTGTAAAACTTTTTATTCAGTCCTCGTCCCATATATGATGGAACTCTTTGCTCAGGTACAAAATGGAGGAATAGCTCCTGAATCCTGGATGAGTGCCGATATTGTTGTCTTTTTGAAAATAGTTAAGACACCGACCGATCTAGGATCAGATAGCCCCATTACTCGACAGCGATATGAAGCTGTACTCCAAAATGCTTGCCACCCATATAAGTCAAATTATTGCTAAGCTGGTATTCAGGAATCAACAGGAGTACCATGGATAATATACAAAGGGTGATTATGCTCTTCGACGTAGCTGAGGTTGTGGGCGAACCAATGGCTTTGGCCTTGTTGGATGCAGTGACAGTACTCGACAGGGTAAATTGGGATTATCTGTGGGAATTTATGAGAAGGATTGGTTTTGGGATGAGCTTTATAAAAGCAATACAAGCACTATATAGGCGTCCAGTGGCCAGATTATAAATTATGGGAGATCAGTCAGGACTAATTGATATTGAGCGAGGAACAAGGCAAGGGTGTCCCTGCTCTCCTTTGCTATTTGCTATCTATATAGATCCTTTTTTTTCATAAACTAGAAGTCAATTCAGCTATAGTCACTGTTAATTTTCAAGGTTTTAAAACGAAAATTCTAGCTTACGCAGATGATATCCTAGTTGCAGCAGTAGATTCAACATCCATTATGTCAATAGTGGAGCAGAAGACATTTGAATTTGGGAAAACCTTAGGCTATTACCTTAGCCTACAAAAAATGCAACTGGTAGCGAATCAGTTTGTAGTTACACAGGATTCAATGGTGGTAGACTAGGCCGATTGTCTGGGAATAAAGATAGCGGCAAAAGTAGATCAGGTGGTTAAGAATATTGGAGCTTTATTAGCCAATGCAAAATAAGATGTCAACAATGGCATAATCTTCAGTTGTTTATTATTGGCCGCATTATAAAAATGTTTCTCCTTCCAAAGATTTAATATCTTTTTAGATCTTTTCCTCTTCAGTTTGTGAATGTTTGGTTTAAAGCATTAGATACTCTTGTGTCCAGATTTATATGGTCTCATGGCAAAACAAGGACGGCACCCACATTTTGGACCATACCCAGAGAAAGGGGGGCTGGGCGCTCCCAAATTTTAAAACGTATTGCTTAGCTGCAGCTCTACAGTATATGCAGGCTACTATGAGTAATAGAGGGGAAACACCAACTTCTATACAGGGTGTTCCATCACTGCTAAAACAGTTAGAACCCAGCTATTACAAGAAATGTAGACTTAAGGTTATGGGAGCGGCTTATACAAACTGGGCTGAACTAAGAGAGAAACTAGGAGTTGGGAGATGGAACTGGTATACCCTGATATAAAAGACCCCTCAATCCCTGAAATGTTTAAGGATGCGTGTTTGGCTAGATGGGATAAGCTGGGATTATGTAGACTGGGAGAAATCTTTTTCAAGACAAGAGGTTTGCTTCATTTCAGAAATTTAGGATTATGTTTAATTTGAATCAAAATGAGTTTTTCAAATATCTGGAAATTTGCAGTTTTTTAAATAAAAAAACAGGGAAATTGGTAGGTTTTGGAGAGGGTACCACTTTTAGATCTTCTTCTTGGGATGGAAAAACCTTCTATCAGTGCAATATATATCGAGCTATGTAAACGGGCACCAGATGATCTTGAGAAGTATAATGGTAAGCGGCAGGCAAAGCTTGGGCTAGATGATTATATCTTCTATGATTCTCTGGAGCTAAATTGTGCGGTGCTATGCTCTTTGGGGCTGCAAGAACAGCCCTATAAGACAATCTTTGACTCATATTTTACCCCAGCAAAAACCTCTAAATGAGGGGTAGCAGAAGTGGAGAAGTGTGGCTCACTGGTTAGAGCGGCAGACTCAGAAGCAGAGATCAGGCCCGGGACCAGGGTTCAAGTCCCGACGCAGCAGGGTCTTGGGCTCAATGTCCACGGACTCGATAATTCTCGCCTTGGCGCCTACTCATGGGTCCCACGCTGCAACTCTGGGCAATAGCTTGCTTAATCTCCACAACGGCCCCAACAACACTGGGATGCCTGGCTTCACCTAGGGGGTGCCCAGGAGGGGCATCTCACAGGGAGAGCGATGAAGGATTCTACAGCGCTATACAGCGCCAGGACGCCCCGTTGCTGGGGCAGCTGTGCGGTTTACAAGTATACTACATTTATATTTACATTGCCCATGATGTCAATTGTATGCTACAGATCTAGTTCACATGTTTGGTACATGCCCTGTATTAGACATATTAAGATTGCAGATTTCTAAAGTCTTAGGAACCATATTTAATATTAATCTGGATCTAACTCCTCGAGCGATGGTACTGGGGGTGTCCCAGATTTGGAATTGACAGCAGGGAGTCCTTTGATGTTCATCGCGATGCCAGCGTTTCTGTTATGCATTGCTTCAGTGTGGTTGGATCCGCAGGCACCGTGCTTTCAACAGTGGCAAGGGAGTTTTTTTTCTATTTTTAACTTAGAGACTGCACTTTATAAACACAAGGGGGAAAGAGCTAAACGAAAGGGCAGAAGGACTTAGGGGCCTCTCGATGAATGGCTGAACTCTCAGGAATAATAAAGAAATGGCTGGGTTAGATCTGTGATTATTGTCAGATCACAGCATATGTGCGGGGATTCATGGGGGGTAAAGCTAGCTGTTGATGTTTTAGCGGGCTCTCATTGCACTTGCACTTTGTCTAGCCTTTGCACTATATATAATATGAACTAAGGTTATGATGTGATATATACTTTTCTGTCTTTTTTATACTAGATGATGATATATCATTGAGTGTATTCATATGATATTTTATCTTTGTGTGACCTGGATATTACTTCTTCTTGTAACCTTCCCAGATTTGTAATTGTGAAATATACAAAACTATTAATAAGGATTTCATTTTTTTAAAGTAAGGAGCATGAAAAATTGCATTTTGGGACTCTTTTTTTCTTGGCCCTCATTTGACAAATCACCCAAAATTTTCAAGGAAAGAGCTGAGATGAATGAACTTTTTTGGGGAAAGTGTTTTTAAGATTTGTCAAGAGGCACCAAAGTTTGTATATATTTATATATGTATATATTGACCACATTGGGGTGCACAAACACTCCCAGCAGGTGGTTAATTCACATACTTTGATATCTCAGATCAAAATAGCTTACCATCTAAACAAGTTTTATTCGATAGATAATCAAAGCCAGTAAAATCACGCAATGTTATGGCCGCCCTGTCTTGCTCATAGATATGGATTTTCTGACTTGCCACATAGGCCAACATTTTGATTCTCAGGTATGTACATATTTTCTCGACGAAAGATATCGAACTGGATTAAACATGCTGCACATGGGATGCAACACACAATCAGAAACTTTGCAAAGGTAACTAGTGACTTTTCATAACTTTATTGACTTATACAAGCATTTATCATTACCATTTTGCACAATGTTATTAACAGCAAACATAGAATTGAAAAAAATAGTAAACACATTGTATCACTTTTTGGGGTCTATTTGGTGTGCCAAGATGTAAAGTAGGCTAACTAGCAATGTTATCTAACATTTTTAAAACTTTGCAGGTTTTGCAATATACAAAGACTGCAAGGTTTAAATAAAATGGGGCAACTTTAGCGTGCCTTCATGCTAGAGTAAAGGTATTCCTGCTACAACTCATGGTTGTGAGTGGTAGTGTGTGCACTACTCAAGCTACTCGACAGCCATCCACTGGCCATAGAAAGTGTCTAATAAGAAAGGCCAGCCTCAGAAGCGAGCAATGTTCTGTTTAAGGATGTTATACTATTAATGGGTAGGAGCTCCTGCAGAAGGAAATTGTCCTCTGCACTGCACTGAGCGGGATAAACTATGCATCAGGTTGAGTCTGGTAAGTCAGTACACTTTTTCCACCTGCTTAAAAGTTGAAGCCACCAGACTTCGCCTGATTTTACCATTCGTGTTATGCTACAAATCCAACCGTGCTTCCTAGGTACGCAAGTACATGTTAAATATGACATGTACAATAATGTTTCACAATACTGCTTCTTAATGAAAAGCACTATTTCCAGAGTGTCAGACCTGTCAGCCCTTTGGGTGGTCCCTCCTATTATTTATTTATTTTGTCCCCTTTTTGCCTCCTAGAATTTTACATTTTTTTTATGTCCACTACACTTTTGGTGTTGTCTACGGGGTTAGGTGCGTCCTTGTCTCTTTAGAATCCTCTTAGGCCTAGATGCCCCTCTGGTGTCATGAAAATCTAGTTCTACAAAATGGTGGTTGTAACCGCCATAACTGTCCACCTCAGAAAAATGGTCCCATAGGATAACATAGGGACACTCTAGAACCTTCCAGCTGGTTCTAGTAGCCTGAGGCTAGCCTATGTAAGGCCAATATCAGGGCAGCCATTTTGGTGAGTGACCAGAGAGCTTGGGTGAAGCCTGGTGAGGAGCGAAGCAATAGTGTGGGGAGGAAGGCGCATTTAGAAGGGATAGATCGTCCTATTGGCCGGCTGCTCTACCTGGCTGACGCTACCCCCTTCCTACTGACCAAGCCCTGCCATTGTGTTAACTCAAAAAGCTCTCCCATCCTGTTAGCATTCCTGTGAGGAGTTTATTTAGCCAACCTGGGAATTCAACAGAGAGGTCAACCAATAGCGGAAGAGCTTGACCAGCGCTCTTCTCTCCCCCCCCTCCTTTTTATGACTCCACTGGAACTGCTCCTCCCGAAAGTGTGGGGCTGGTCACATCTCTACCACCTTTCAGAAAAGGTTCTCTGCGGCCACACGACCATAGAAAGAACCCTACCTGGAAGCGGCTGGCGGTTGTAGTTCCTGCCACTGGACCGCTGCCTCTTAGCCACGAGCCCCCGTTGTAAAGAACCGGCGGGAAGGGTCTAATTGGCGTAATCCGGGCAGCGGTGGTGTGAGAATTCATCGCCGAGGCAAGTGACTGCGGTCAGATGTGAATCCGGAAGAAAGGGGCGTGTATTGTGGAAGGCGGGCCCGCGTAAACCCTCCCTCTCTGACGAGTGAGGTGAAGGGGGAAGCAGAGCTGTGAGGAACGCCGAGGGAGGTGAGGTGGCGCTCCGGCCCAGTCAGCTGTCAGGATCGGGCAGCACTGTGGGCCGAGTTCACTCCTGAGCAGAGGTAGAGCCATCGAGTGGAGCTACCGCTACTGAGCGAGCAGACCTGGATGAACCCATCCAGAACCCGGTAAGGCTGCGAAAGTGAAGAGCGGGGCCCCAGGGGCTGAGAGGGCCACGCTTCTAACAGCGGAACTGTGAAAGGAGAGGAAGAGTCTGGCTTTCCCAGCTAACAACCCGAGTTAGAATATTGACGGTCATCAAAAGGGGGCCAAGAAATAAACCTCAGACCTTGGGGTAACTTCCATCTGTTAACTGCACTCTGAATAGCCCTTCTAAAGTGTGCAACTTTATGAAAACAGTATTCCCTCTGTTTGGCGAAAGAAGTTTGTAGGGAAAAGACTTCTGAATAAGGCTTAATTACTTGCTCATAAAAAGCCGAGGTAACAGGGCCATTCAGGGAGTAAGGGGGCACTGATTGGGAAAGTACTACTGAATGCAGACCAAATAGAGTCAAAGAATGTCACCTTAAAAACCTGTTTTTGTACTGAAGTCTTAGAGCAAACTATGTAGCTTAATGAAAAAGGATAAATTATTTTGACTGTCTTCGCCTAGATAACCAGCTGCTTGAACTGTGGTACTAGGGTGTTTTGATTGAAACCTGTAACCTCCTGCTGGTAATATCATTGGGAACTTAAAGGTAATGTGCAGCCCTGCCTCATTGTAAGGAGAATTGATACTGCTGTTTACTTGAACTAGGATTGTGAAATATAACTTAATGTCTGTAGGGGCAGGAGTCACCTCTGAGCTCCTTTCTTTTAGGGGGAGAGAAGTAGGTTTAATGCTTTGTAAAATGGTGCAAATGTCAATAATTGAATACAGAGAAATGTAATGTGCTGAATGTACACTCTGCTGAAGAACCAAAGAATCACTAAAGATTTTTCATAAAAGCAGAATAAATTTTTCCAAATTGGTGTAGTGTTATTTATTTTTGGCGGTGGAGCGCTGAGTTACTGTCAGTGAGTGATGTAAGCACAACACACTAGCCTTTGGAGTGTTGCTATTTCCCCTCTGTGCCAGGCTACCCTATGTGGACTGGTAACCCCAGGTCCAACACAGAGGTATTAAAATATATGAAAACATAGCAGACCAAAAACTGAAGACAAGTTTTAAATCATAACTAGAACACAAATAATAGAAGAGTCACACTTTTTTATTACAAAAAGCTTGCAGTTGTAATTTTTTTTTGCTTAGTGGTAGAGAAACGTTTGAAATCACTCTTGATAAAAAGGTGCTCCTTTACGCGACAAAATAATTAATTGGTAGAATTTTAAAAAGATCTGCTGGATTTGTTCCCTAAGTATCTACTCCAAAAAGCCACCCTGCGTGGTTTTTCCTGGCCTTGTAAATTCGACCCCTTTACACGCAGCACTCTGCATGAAAAGGGCATTTCATGGGTGCTGTGGGTGTTCCTACGCAACACCCATGGAAACTGACACATTTCCAGATGTACGAGAAATCGTACACCTAGAAATGTGTCTAAATACTACGCCTTCCCAGGGGAGGCATAGGGAGATGCAACATGGAGAAATGTAGTCATTTCTCCTCATTTATTTCCTCTTTCTATGCGTGCTGCATTCAGCAGCACACATAGAATGAGGAAATCACCCCTGATGATTGTTTATGTACAAGAAGGTGTTCCTTCCTGCTCATAAACAATCGTTTAAAAAATTACGTTGTGCATGTTCTATGTGTGCTAATGCAGCACACATAGGAGTTGAAAAAATGCAAATTCAAATTGTTTATGTGCAGGAAGGTGTCCCTTTCAACAATCATCCCCGTTACGCAGGCACCCTTGCTGCCAGCATCTGAGAATTGTGTGCCAGTGCAAGGGAAGAGCAAAGAGACCTGTCATATCCTTGCAGATATGATGCATCCATGTGCTTAGAATGTGGCATATCTAAAGGGCTTGTGCTGCCGCACTGTGGCACTTTCTTGTAAATGAGGCCCAATATCCTCTGAAAAAGTAAGTTTTCACGCATGTGCAGGAAACTGGTCATTAGAAGACATGAATTAGGTCTCTGCGGAGGTAGCTTCCATTTTCCTAATAACAAAAGTTTTTAAAAACTCTTTATGTGCGCAGGGTCGTATTGGTAATCCGGGCACTAGGTAAATGCCCAAGGGGCCGGTATCCGAATTCTGGGTGTGGGCTCCTTTTTTGAGCAGCCAGGGAGCCTGATTTGGGTGGTTTCTGCATTGTTCGGATGCACCCAGCGGCCCAGTGGGTGCCTGAGTGGCCTTTCTGGAGATAGATGGGCGTCCATTACCTCCCTTGTATCAACTGGCAGAGGCGTCATTCCCTTTGTCTCGCTGGGCCGGCCTAATAATGTATGCATATTGACCGAGGGCAGGGGGCCTGAGCAAAAGTGGCCGCACTTGTTTTCAGGTGTGTTTCACCAGTGTAAACTAAATCTTGCATTTTCTTTACCTCCCCCCCTTTTTTTTTCAATGAAATGTCACCAAAGCAGTGTTTTGCGGAAAAGTAATGTGCAAATGTGGGCCACTTTTGTTTTAGCGTGCCCGGGCCGAATTTTAATCCCAATCCAACCCTGTTTGTGTGTAATGGCCACAGCTAACTTTATCGACCACAGGCCTCTGCAACCCATCCTGTGCCTTTGAAATCCCCCTCTCCCTGCATGTCAATCACAGACTGCCACTGCTTAAATCCTGTTTCTGTCCTTTCCATCTGCAACACACACAATACTGTGACACAATATCTAAGCATGGAGGATTCTCTGAGCACAGGCGCTTCTAGAGGAGACTCAGACGTGATGACATGGTACATCAAGTATATGAGACAGGCCATATGAGCCTTATACCTGTCACTTAAAGGAAATCCCTTGAATGAGAATCCTCTGAATGACACAGATTATTACAGATATGAAAGTATCTATAAAATATTCAATAGCAATGAACTCCATCTTTAAATATAATAAGCAAAGGCATTAAACACAAAAGATGTTGTTTGTGCTTCACCTATAATTGCATAGTCATGCAGTGATCGCGAAACAAAACAGGGCTATCAAAAATTTATTATGGCAATTCTCCTAATTTCATAGCTGCAGTATTAAAGGCTCAGGTGGGGGGAGGGGGGCTGGAGGAGATGAGACTGAGACAGCAGGATGTGTGGACTTTGCTTGGCTAACTGTTCCACAGCACATTAAAGCTTGTGTGAGCAGCACTTCCCAGGGAAGCAATGCATGGTGGGTTGTCACATTGCTGTGGCACCTGCATACATAATATCATGCTGAACATCATTTACAAAAATATTTCCCCATAATTGGCAAGTTTAATAATAGAAAATCTACACCCAATGGGACAATATAGCTCGAAATCTTATTTAAGACACCTTATTTATGTTAGAGAATACTAAACTGCTGATGAACCACAACAATACAAACAAAAAGTCACTGCTATTAAGAGTTTAAAGTGGCAGACCCAAAGCCTGAATTGCATTTAGGCTTGTCACTTTACAAACATGCTCACAATTTGCAAAGGATGAATTTTTCCAAAAAACAAAATGCTCTTGCGAGGGGGAGCGGGTGGGGGGGGGGGCTCCGGGGGGTAGAGGGTCAGTGCACATGTAAATAGCAAAATGTAGAAATAAATAAGAAATGTAGTGAGATAGTGTTGTGTCAGAAAGAAGTACAACGAGGGTAAAGGAATATCTGTTTATTATTTAATAACTACAAAGGCCCACGAGGGGCTTGAAAGAAGAGAAACGCCCCGACCAACGTGGAGACAGCACTGGCCGTGCACCCCAAGTGACGTCACAATAATACTCTCCGAACATTCGGAGATGACAGGTGGTGATGCAAGTACAGTAAACATGAACAAAATACTATATTAACACACACCATAGTAAAGGTATGGCTAAACATTACTAGTACATATTCAACATCTCCCTTTCCACAAAATGTAAAAGAAACCAAGTACATTTTCAATCGCACACATAATCTTCAAAATGTTTGGGGACTCTGATTTCTCTTCCAGACCTGGTCTGAGAGTGTACTCTCTGACTGACCCCATTATGAGTGATCCCAGTTTTAGTCATGCATTCTTTCCTGACATTAGGCCTATCCTGGCTACTGGTGTTGAATCTCTCTCCAATGACAGTATCTTCACTAGCAACACTGGATGTCTTTTCAATTTCATTAGTTGATACGTTCAAGCTTTCATTCAAGTCATAGAAACTTTGGTCGCCAGACATTTCTTCTTCCCAACCTAGACCGCCATCACCAGGGTTCGCACCATGCTCGCATTTACCTTTCATTATAATCTTCTCTTGCCCTGATTTTAGCTTGACTACATCATCCTTGTTGCGCCATCATTTCCCCTCTATACACATAGCACCTCTGGCAGCCTCTTGTACACGAACAGGATTGCAAAACACTGACTCTCCCTTCGCCACCTTGTAAGGTTTTTTTACAATTACCCAGTCACCTTGTTCTATCACTTTTTCTTTTGCCTTATTTGTGATGTCAGAATACCTTTTAGATTTCTCTTATTTAGAAACAATACTCTCCCTGACTCTGACTACATCATCATCAATTACTTCTGTACTCTCATTTTCTTTGTACCACTTGTTGTATTTAGGTGTGATCTCACTGTTGCATTTCCTCCCCCTCATCAAATAGAATGGAGTGTGCTTAGTTGCATCATTAGGGGTGTTATTGTAAGTGCATATTTTCACACGTATGATCTTTTTGACATTTAAATTAGATGCAATTGCTAACTGGATACCTACCTTTATAAATGTATTCATTCTCTCCACCTGCCCATTACTTTTAGGACTATACAATGGTGCCCTTTCTTGTCTAATGCCTAAGGGCCAGATGTAGGTTTGTAGGGGATAGAAAAACTTACAGATTCAGTAATTTTACCGAATCAGTAATTTTACCGAATCGGTAAAATTACAGAATCGGTAAATTTACAGATTCTGTAAATTTTACTGATTCAGTAAAATTACCGATCAGTAAAAATACGGAATCTGTAATTTGCTATGTAGGTAGCATTGTTGACAGTGCTACAGGCCTTCAGAATTCGGTATTTTACCACCCAATATAATTGGGTGGTAAAATACCGAATTCAGGTGTACATGCACATCTGTGCATGTACACCTGTGCCATGTGACACACAGACATGCCCTTAGGGCATGTATGTGTGCCACATGGCACACAAGCCTGTACTTGGGGTGCTAGAGGGTGTCAAAGTGACACCCTCTGCACCCTTGCAGGATTCAGTATTTACCGATTCGGTAAATACCGAATCGATATTGCCCATTGATTCCTATGGGCTTCAAGGCCCATAGGAATCAATGGGCAATACCGATTCGGTAATTACTGAATCGGTAAATAACGAATCCTACCGATTCGGTAACAATTACCGAATTTTTACCTACATCTTATTTACCGATTCATAAATACCGAATCGGTAAAATTCGGTACTTATGAATCGGTAAATAAGATTTACCTACATCTGGCCCTAAGTGCTTAAAAAAAATCTGTCATTTGTTTAGACACCAGTTGCGTACCATTGTTAGAGACTATTATTTTAGGTTTTCCTTCTACAGAGAAAACTTTCTTCAGAAACAGGATAACTTGTTCTGTGGTCACTGAATGCACAAACATGTAATGCACCTATTTTGAATAGTAATCAGATAGTACAATTATATATCTGCAATCATCATGTAATACATTAAAGGTACCAGCAACATCTATTGCAATTTTTGACCAAGGTCCATTTGGTATTTCTACCATCTGTAGCTCCCCTTTGCTTACTTTCCAATGTTTGTCAGCCTTTAGACATTTTTCATATTTATCAATGTAGTTGCTCACATCACTATTCATTCCAGGCCACCAGTAGTACATTTTTAAAATGTTCTTCATAGCGTTGCTCCCAGGGTGACCTTTGTGAGCAAGTTTTATAAGTTTCATTCTCAACTTTGCGGGTGGTATGAACAGGTCACATCTTTTTAAAAATCCACTCCCAATATTCAGTCCTCACTCATTTTTTGGAAGCTTTTCAATTCATTTTGTAGATTTCTGATGGGGGGCCATTTTGTAGTTATGTGTTGTATCACCTTTTCCATTATGGTGTCTTCTTTTTGATTGTTTAACCATTCCTCTTCTGTTATTGAACCATTGCACATTACCGTGGCATCTATTGACGCTACCACACATTCATTGTCGTCACAGGTACCTTCTTCCTGCTCATGCCCTGGTAGTCGTGACAAACAATCAGCCCTACTGTTTTGACCTCCTTTTATGTGTCTTATCGTAAAATTATACTCTTGTAACTTGGAACACAACCTTATTAGTCTTGAACTTTCCTTACCATCTCCGCAACCTTTTCCGTCCATCATGTACACTAATGGTTTATGGTCGGTGACTATTTCAAATTTCCTACCCCACAAAAATGTTTTTAGTTTCTCCACAGCCCATGCACACGCAAGTGTCTCACGTTCAATAGTACTGTAGTTCACCTCTGTTTCACTCAATCTTCTAGATATGAAGGTTACTGTATTCTCTTTTTTTCCTTGAATCTGGCAGAACAATGCTCCTATTCCTTTTGCACTAGCGTCTACAGTCATGATGTTTTCCAGCTCTGGGTCATATGGTTTTAGAGCCAGTGCTATACTAATGTCCTTTTTGATGGTTTTAAATGCATGGTTTTGTTCATCAGCTCATTGATATTTTACATTTTTACGCAACAACTTTCTTAATGGTTCCACTTTGTTTGCATACCCTTGTATGAATCTCGAGTAATACTCGCTTAGGCCCAAGAATGATTTTAGAGTTTCTTTGTCCTCTGGCTTTGGGGCATCTCCTATTGCTTCCACCAGGTCATCCTTTGGTGTTATACCCTCTGAAGTCAAGACATGTCCTAAATACTCTATTTTACTTTCCATGAACTTACACTTGTCTTTTGAAACTGTCATTCCTCTACTTTCTAAAATCCTCAACACCTTACTTAGCATCCCGATATGTTCTTACTTGCTTTTTGAGTGTATTAAAATGTCGTCTTGGAATGCCTCGACACCTTTTATGTCACCGAACAGGACGTCCATTAACTTTTGAAACACTCCTGATGCTGACGCAAGCCCAAATGGTAGCCTGATATATCTGATCGCCCCAAATGGGTTTATGAATGTTGTTAATTCTCTTGATTCTTTAGGTAAACACACCTGATGGTAAGCCGACTTTAAATCTATTAGAGTAAAGTACTTTGAACCAGCGATTGATGTTAATATTCCTGTATGTTTGGGAGTGGGGGCAATTTACCAGTATGTTTTTATTCAGTGAACTAAGGTCTACACACAGTCTAATATCTCCTGTTTTCTTTTTAGAAACCACAATAGCTGACACCCACTCTGATGCATCGGTTTCTTCAATGACCCCTTCTTTGTTTAATTTGTCTAGTACATCTTTTAATTCATTTTTAACCGATAATGGTACAGTTCTTACCTTGTGCTTTACAGGTACTGCCCCTTCTTTTAGTTTTATTTTGTGCACAGATCCTTTTACACATCTAATCTCATTTTTAAATACTTTACCAAATTGTTCTAATACCTTTTCAACTCCTTCTTGACATCTTTCTAGTTGTACTGAATTTACAAAATCTTATTTTAATATTATGGGGTCTTCTGCCCCTGGTTGCAAAATTACTCCTAGTTTCGCCAGATCTTTCCAGCCCACCAAATTCCTGCCTCTTTCTGCCACATATATTTTAGTACTAATCATTCTTCCCTTTAATGTAAGGGTATCACAAATGTATCCCACCATATCTATATCTTGTTCACCGAATGCCTTTGGATTTGCATCTGTTTCATACAATTCTATATTTTGCCATTTTTCCTCAAATGTTTATTTGAAATTATTGTTATCGGTGACCCTGAATTGCCTGTGAAGTCTAATTCAACGGCCCCAATCATTACTTTTCCTATCGGTCCTTTTATTTTACCATCAACCATCTCAATTGACAACACAATATTGGCACACATTTCTTCATCATAATCACTTAATGCACTTATTTTCATGCTGCCCATTGTTTTTTTTGTTTTGCATAGTGATGTGTAGTGACCAAATGTTTTACACTTTATACATTTCTTACCAAGCACAGGGCACATTTTGCAGTCAGCCAAGTGCTCCTGCGATCCACACCTGAAACAGCTCAAATGTTTTCCTCCTACCTTCTTTTCATTCCAGTTCTTTTCATAACTCATATGTTCATATCTTTTTTTATCCTGTAAATAGAACACGTTAGAATTACTACTAGTACAAGACAATTCTTTAGCTCATATTAGTGATCTTTCTATGCCCTAAGCAATATACATTACTTCCTGCAATGTAGGGTTCCTACATGCTAATAACCTCTTCTGTACTTTCTTTGAATAGCAGTAAAATACCAATTGGTCTCTTATATATATATCTGTCATATCATCAAATTTGCAGCCCTTAGCCAATAACGCGCAAACTTGCTATATACTCTTCAATTGTCTCTCCTTCTTCTTGCTTCCTTAACGCAAATTTGTGTCTTCCTACCATGCCATTGGTTTCCTCTGAGAATTGTTTCTAGAGTCTTTTTATAGCCTCTTGGTATTCGTTTAATGGTATGAAAACCACTGGTGGGATTTCGTATTCTGGCAAGCTATCAAATATATCCTGTCCAGCTTTCCCTAGAAGACCAAATAATAATGCTTTTTTTTCGCTCTGCATTGTATCCTTTGCCATCAATTGACACTATGTAATTTTCAAATGCTCTCAGCCAACTCTTCCATTTCATTTTAGGTTTCCCAGGTTCCTCCAGGAAAAGTGGTGGCACACATATATTATTACTTTGAGCTGTGTTAATTAATGTCTTTGTTGATAATTGCATTTTAAATGCTGAAAGATTTCCTTCAAATTCACTTTCCTTTATATTATCATTAATATCAATGCTCTCTCAGTTTTCTTCCTGTTCACTTCCGCATATGCTTCTTGATTAGTTCAATAGAATGCGCTTTATGGGTTTCATTAATTGCCTCACATATCATCCTATGCATGTACTTTCTCACATTTATTATTCCTTCAAATGAGAACACTGTCTCACGTTTTTAAACTGCTCCTTTCCGATCTTCACTGGCACATCCTAAGCATGTACTGTGCGGCATTTCCTTTTTAATGTGCTAAAATTCTTACGCGCTTAATTTCGTTTTGCCGGTCGCCTCAGGCATCTTGCTATGTGCTTTATTTTCAGTCAGACACTAGCGTATGTAGTTCAAAATGGCGGCACGCTCCTGCGTCAGAATGACGTGTCTAGTTTTGCTCCAATAGTTATTTGAAGTTTCAGCCTATGTCACTCCCGACATGCAGTACGCGTTGTCTGACAGGAATTGCTCGGCGAAGGCTACAGCGATAACTTTTAATATTTACTTTTTGGCTTCACTTACTTCATTCGTTGTCAGTAGTGATTATTTCTTTCGTTACATTTTACCGTGCTACGCCAATTCCGCCGTATACCGTCATTCATTACTTTAGTACTTTGCTTTGATACGTCGCTCTTGAGCCAGTCCTGTTGTCCTCGTCGCAAAGTTGTTGTGGCAAAAAGAAGTGCAACGGGGGTAAAGGAATATATTTGTTTATTATTTAATAACTACAAAGGCCCACGAGAGGCTTGAAAGAAGAGAAATGCCCTGCCCAGCGTGGAGACAGCAACTGGCCTTGCACCCCAAGTGACGACGCATTAATACTCTCTGAACATTGGGAGATGACAGGTGGTGACGCAAGTACAATAAACATGAACAAAATACTATATTAACACACGCCATAGTAAAGGTATGGCTAAACATTACTAGTACATATTCAACAGATAGAGATATTCTATATTCTCAAGTAGAATGAGAAACTTACAATGATTTGCAATTTAAATATATAAGAACATTAAAGATACCCTATTGTCTCATTACATAAACAGATTACAAGTTGCTTCTCCCTCCCATAGAGCTGCCAGTATCTTCGGTCAAAAATGGTCGGATCCGTGTCATCAGATTGTGCAAGGCTACCATGCATGAGACTGGAAAGTATTTAAAACATTGAGAAGTCACTCATCAGAGGCTCATCGAAACCTTGTTGATAAAATGAGTTGCCTTGATTTATATAACAATAAAAATATGTTAACTGTTAATAGCGCCAAGAGACCATCTAGAGGTTGAAATTGTACTCTACAAATCAGCTTTATATGTTTTCTCCAAATATAAAAAGTCATACTCACAGGGACCCCCACCTAAGTCTGATGATAGCCCCAGGGACCACCCCTTCCTCTGGACTAAGATAGAAAAAAATCCCCCGTACCCTGGCAGCCACACCTCACCAGGGCAAAGTTAACCAGGGCAACCATTATATTGTATGGGGGGCTGATCGGCCATCCCATGCCCTAGGGACCACCACCCCCTGGGGCTAAAAAAACAATGAAGGGAGTCCATCGCAGAACCTTGGCTCCAGGGACCACCACCCAACCGGGGCTAAAATAAACATCGGAGGGGGCTGCACGCCTTTCCTCGAGGTGCGATAGATGGCCCTGGGGACTGCAACCACCATGGCCGGCCCCTGCTAACTCCAGAGGTGCCGACCCTTTGGAAGTAGCTGTTTTCTTTTGGTTGGTGGGAGCTGACAGATCCCAAAAAGCAAAAACAAACATAATTCTGCTTTCTGCAAGCAGGAGCTGTCAAACAGCTCTGGCTTGCAGAAAGCAGGGTTTTATAAAAGATTTTTGAGAGTTTTCTATAGTGCGAACCAGACCCTAAGTAGGGTATCAGAGCACTTTACATAAAGAGCACAGTGTAAAACATAATAGTGAAAAACATTGTATACAAAAACATAGCATAAAAGTAGCAGCATATAGGAAAAGGGTCCGGGTGAATAGTAGCAGTGGGATTTGTCCTGAAACAATAAAAAAGATCGAGTTAGTGTTGGTCTTCGCTTCGTGGTCTCATTAACTCGAGAGTAGAGGAATTTAGGAGGTTGTATAGCTGGGGTCATCATTGTGTAGATTTAGGTAGAAATTTGCTCATCAAGAATAATTTTGCTTCCCCTTTGAAGAGAGGCTTAGAGGAGATTTTTCTGATGTATGAAGGAAGCGAATTCCATATTCTTGGTGCCGCTCCGGAAAATGCTCTGTTGGAGGGTTTTGTCTTGTTGAATCATGAGGGTTTCAGAAGTAGATTGTCTGCTCTCCTAGAGTGTCTGTTTCTTTCTGATTAGGTAGGTTTTTGGCTAGGTACTGGGGGTGTTGTGGTGTAGCGCCTTGTGAGTGATGCAAGCCATCTGTAGGTGGATTCGAGCTTCATAGGGTAGCCAGTTTAGTGCCTTCAGCTGTGGTGATATGTGGTCATATTTCCTAGATCCCATTATGAGTCTTGCTGTGGCACTAAGACAGGCTTTTAGAGGGGCGGTAGAGATTTTGGGAAGCCCTGAGAGGGTTGTGCATCCGTATTCCAGCCTTGAGATGACTAATGACTGAACTTCAGTTTTGAGGTCCGATTTCTCGACAAATGGCTTCATTTTTCTGAGATAGCTGAGTTGGAACCGGGCATTTTTAGCCAACAGGTTGATATGACTATGCATGTTAAGGTTGTTATCCAGTGTGATTCCAAGTGATAAGGTGGAGTCTACCAGAGTTGGCGTGCAGTTCAGAGCAGTGATCATTTTGATCCACTCCTTTGTCGCTGTGGTGTTATTAGGTGGGGAGATTAGAAGAAATTCTGTTTTTGTGAGTTCAGCTTTAGGAAGTTGGTTGTTAGCCATTGGACGGTCTTTTTGAGAGCTAGATTAATTGTTTTTATCTCTGCAGTGGAGGAGATCTTGATGTACAGTTGGGTGTCATCCGCGTACATGTGGAAGGAGATGTTTGCCTGCTGTAGTAGATCGGTAAGTGGTTCGACATATAGGTTGAATAGCGTGGGGATAGGGTAGAGCCTTCTGGAACTCCTAGTAGGTTAGTTGAGTAAGCAGTAATATTTTTGTTGATCATGTACGATTGTGTTCTGTTTTCCAGGAAGGATTTGAACCATTGAAGTACTATCCCAGATAAACCCTTTCTGTATTCTAGTCTTCTTAGTAGTTTGTCGTGATTGACCGTGCCAAAAGCTGATGGAGAAGTCTAGTAGGCAGGTTTCATTGCAATCCAGAGCTTAAAGGGCTTCATCTACTACGTGTGCGGTATGGTCAGATCTAAAACCCGATTGGTGGATGTTCAGTAGATTGAAATTCGTGATGTGTTGGTTTAGTTGTTGCTGAACACATTTTTCTAACACTTTAGCTAGCAGGGGAATCTTGGTTATTGGTTGGAAGTTTTTGGGGTCGGAGGTGTTAGCTGTGGTTTTTTTTTAGGATACAGGTAACTTGTCCTGTTTTCAGGCAATCCGGTATGTGACCTTGTGCTAGCGAGGCATTGATGATTTTGTTTCAGGGCGGTGCAATGATATGGTAGAGGTGGGGTAGGCAATTTGAGAGGACAAGGTTATTGAAGTGGTTGTTGAGTTTGTGGTCGTTAGAATGTTGGTGATGTCATTCAGATCGTATAGTTTGAAAGTAGACCAGTGAGAGTTATTTTTGGGCAGCGGTAGCTCAAGTGGTACAGAATTATCGTCTTGAATGATCATTGGGGTGACTGAGTTAAAAGCTGCTGCACTAAGCTCGAGTTGGAGAGAGTTAGTTTTTGTTGAGAAAAATTAGTAAAATTCTTCACTGCTCAGCTGTGATTTTGCTTTTGGGATTGAGGATTTGGCAAATTTGTTGGATTGTTGTTTCAGAATTTCGAAGAGTCTCTTCGGTCTATTTTTAGCCTTGTCTAGTTCTGATCTGAAAAAGTATTTTTTGATTGTAGAATGCTTTTATTGTCGGACTTTCTAGATTTCCGGAGAAGCTTAAGATGGTAGGGGGGAAGGATGTTTCCTCCATTTCCGTTCCTTTGATCTGCTGAACCATGGGTTTTTGTCTTTATCCGGAACTCTTCTTAGTTTTGGTGGGGCAGCTTTGTCGAAGTCTTTGGTCATCGAGTAGTTATAGAGAGCAGTGAGGTTATTGGCGTATGACATGTTATTGGGGGGAGTGAGAGCCTTCTCACATTGGGAGGCTATGTTGTTCCAATCAGTGTTTTTTGTGTCTCTTATCCATTGTTTTGGCTTAATTTGTTTTGCGAAAGTTTTCTTGTGAGCTGAGGGAATTTGGAAGGTGATTATGTGATGGTCTGACCAGTCACAAGGGATAACTGAGAGCGATTCAATCATAGTTTCTTTAGAGATGATCCAGTCCAGTCTAGCACCCATTGTGTGAGTCGGCTTTGAGATGCCTTGGATCAGGGAGTGCTCTGCTAGGAAGGTTTTGAGGGCATTAACCTGCTTTTCCAAGGAGTTTTCTCAATGGAGATTGAAATTGCCAAGGAATATGTCATTGGAGTGAGGGGTAGAGTTAGAGGTGATGATTTCCATAAGATGTTCTGTGAACTCTGCGTTCGAAACTGGAGGGTGGTAGAGTATATGTAGTTTGTGGGGGTGGATGCTTGAAGATTTAATGGAAATCCCCAAGTATTCACAATTGTGCAGGGGTACTGAGTGAAACTTTGAAATGGTGATGTCAGAACGATGTATGCAGGCTAAGCCTCCGCCTATTATGTGAGTTCTATCCAGTCTAATAATGTTGTAATCTGGTGGGACTTCAAGGTCTAAGCATGGTGAGGATGAGTCATTGAGCCAGATTTCTGTGAGGATGATTAACTCCGTTTTTGTGTTAAGGACGAGGTCGGCGATGCCAGAGGCGTGTTTTAGTGCTGATCGGCAGTACAGTAGAGGGCAGGAGATCAAGTTTGAGCGGTTCTTTAAGGTAGGCTCAAGAATCTCGGTGTTAAAGGTTAATGATTGAAGGTTATTCAGGTTTATTCCTCTGTGTATTAGACGGGATGCTCTGCTTGGGTTGATGGGGACCGGGAGAATAGCGTATTTTTATTTATTTTCGGTGGGGCAGGGAGGAGTTTCATATAGCAGTAGTAGTGTTTGGATTTCCTGGTCTGTTACTTTGTTAGGGAGTATGCTAGTGTGCAGGAGTCGGTTGGTTAGGGGCAGGGGGATAGGTTCTATCACCTTGTCGACTGTTGCTAGAGAATTCTGAAGATGTTTAAGTGTAGAAAGAGATTTTTCAGCGAGTTGTAAGATGTTTCTGATTTCTAAGATAACGATTTGTAAATTCCGGGAGGTAATGTATAACTGGGCTTTGGGTGAGTCCTGTTGCACCTACTGATAGGGAGGGGGATAGAAGATGTAGGGTAATGAGGGAGGGACATTATTGTTGGTTCTCCAGACCGATATAGGTGAGGATGTCAATGCGGTGCATGTTAATGGAGGAGAGTTGATTATGCTTCTTTCCCCGGTTCTAGGTGGAGGTGGGGTCATTGATCATCAGGGGATGATGCTGAGGCTAGGGTGGTGGGAGTAGTTGGGTCCTGAGGTACACTGGGTGGGGTGATGGTGTGGCTTTTTAGTGTGCAGAGATGAGAGGTTTTTAGAGTGAGGAAGTATTTGTTGAATAGTTCTAGGTCTTTGTTAGCTGTTTGAATGAGAACGGTGCCATTTTTGTAGGATGTTATATTCAATGTAGCTTGAGGAATTGTGTGGGTGTTGATGTAAGCCTGGTTCCGTAGGGAATGTTTTTATGGTCCTGGATGGTTAGTAGCTTGGAGAAGGCCGTTCGCCATCTGGCTATTTTTCTTGTGAAAAATATGAGGTTATTGATTATAATGCCTTTTTTGGCATTGAAGGAGGGGTCTAGGGTATCAGGGTTTTTTCTGAGAAGATTGTATTTAAAGGTTTTAGAGGCACTTTTCAATAGATTATGGGGGTATTGAATCGAGTATGCGCTGTTTCCTTCTGGTATCATGTTCGGCCCAGCCATGCTGTGAAGTACTATAAGATGAGTTTTAGCCATGAAATGATGGCTGCCGTTTTAGTTACAAACTGGATGCTGTTTTGGTGTTAGTTAAATAAGATTTCGCTATTACAAGATGGCTGCCATTTTTGGTTGGAGACCATTACAAGATGGCTGCTGTTATGGTGGTTCTTATTACAAGATGTCTGCCAAATTAGGGGAGTTTTCTATATGTAGTAACATTTTGTGCATTGGTTGGGCGCTATTACAAGGTGGCTGCTGTTGTGGTGGTAGCCATTCCAAGATGTCAGCCACATTTGTGGAGTCTTCAACAGGCAGTCTGATATTAACTAGATGGGTTGTTATAGTTTGGCCATTTAAAGCGTCTGTTAGGGAAGTAATGGCTAGGAGAAAATGGCTTCTCTCTGCAACAAATGTATAGTGAACCTTGCGAGTGGGGCAGGAGTCACCTATGTAATGGGGCTGCATTCAGTCCTATGACTCCCGGATCCCCACATCAAGTGCTGTTTCTGTCAGGAGTGCCACAGCAAGAGTCCAGGAGTTTCCTTCTTGAAGATGACTAATCCAAATACCTCTAAGGACCAACTAGTGTGGCAAGGACTTAGACACTTGACACAACCAATTGACCCCAAAAGGGAAAGGGAAGTGGGGAAGGGAAAGGGTAGTGGATTGGGGAAAGGAAAGTGAGAGAGAGAAACACAACACTGGATCTCTTCTTGAGATGTTTGTCTGTTTCCCCTGAAGTATTCTGGGCTTTTCTGGTGAGTTGCGAAATCTCAGTGAAAGGCTAAACAATATTCAGAAAGTAAACAATCATAAGAATCCAAGTAGTAGGTATCAAGCTATCAGGCTCTCTATAAATATGACCACAGAATCTCTTAACGAGCATACATACCAACCAAGAGCTAAGCCCACTCCTATACTTCAATGTGCAAGTTCTATGGCACTTCTTAGTATAACTGAACTGTGCTTCAGAACATCCTAAACAAATAAGGAATCAAGTAAATAATTCACTTCTTAAGACTTTGACTCTTGATCTTTCAACTGGCTTCAACTGGTTAGTAACACACAGCTAAAACTTTGCATGCATAACTTCTGCCTTACCTTGCACTGTTATGCTTGGATCTGTACACTGGGCTCTGTAGACTTAAACGAGAAGAGATCACAAACAAGAACCCAATCTACTCTACTAGGTACTTGTAAATCCTAAATAACAACACTGTGTCTAACAGACCCTGAAGTTTAAGTCACTGCTACACCTTGATAATTATCAAATGAGTTCACAACTGTAATTTCTTTTAGATTCAAAGAAAGTCTTCTGCAAGATTATTCATTCGTATCAATTGTTTTTGACAAGGTTTGTTTTTTCCTTCTCCCGAAGTCAATACTGCTTTAAATAGTCTTACTTGATCCTGGGCGGAGGCACTCGAGATGCGGGGACCGGAAGAGGTGTGGGACCGATTGGTCCGACGAGAAAACCGTTCCGTCGGAAACCGGAAGTCAGGGAACTCACTGTGGACGGAGCTCGAGGGAAGCCGGAAAGCCCAAAGGAAGAAGAAAACCTCCGGTCGCTGTCTCCCCGAGGCTCACAGGATCCTTGGATGCGAAGCAGGTGAGGGTTAACTGACTGGAGACCCGCAGGCTGAAGCTCCGAATCGAAGCCGGCGGGCGGGGCTGGGTGAGAGAGAATTCTGGAGCTCTTGACGTGACGCTCTGTCTGCTCTGAAGCGAAGCGTCTAACCTCCAGTCAGTAAGCCTTTTATAGGCTTCAATGCACGTGTGAGGCAGCGCCAGTTCAGCGCACCTGCCCAACGTGTCCCTTATGAATATTTATAACGAGACAACAGTTCCAAGGTAGACAACAAACATTGTCCCAACCAACTATGCTGAAACCCCAACAAGCATTTCTAAAACCAATCATTCCCTTGATTGCTAGTCTGGGTGTATTCAAGAGAGAAATAAGTCAGTGTTCTTTAATGTTCAACTTTTCATGACAGTTCCCCCCCCCCCCAAAGGCCTTCTCAGGGGCCTTGGCTTATCAGGATGTAAGGCATGAAAGGAACGAATTAACCGGGGAGCATGTACATTGGTTTCTGGTTCCCAAGATCTTTCTGAGCTATCATAACCCTTCCAATCTATTAAATAATGCAATTGTCCCCTAATTCGCCTAGAATCTAGGATTTTCTTGACTTCATACTCTACATAATCCCCTATTATAATTGAGGGAGGTGGCGTATCAGGACGAGTGTCTGGATGGACAGGTTTGAGTAGAGACACATGGAAAACAGGATGGATCTTATATTCTTGAGGAAGGTCTAATTTTACAGAGACTGGATTTATAATTTTTTCTATGGAAAATGGACCAATGAAGCGGGGTTTTAGTTTCCTAGGTCCCTCTAATTGTATGTTCCTGGTTGACAGCCAAACCTGATCTCCTGGTTTATAATTGGGTGCTGGTTTCCTACGTTGATCTGCATAATCTTTCATTCTAGCTTTTTGTTTAATCAGAGTCTGTTTGACGTTTTCTTGGAATTTCTGTAAACTAGCCAATCTTTCAGATACTGCTGGCATTTCAGATCTTTTTTCTGGGAATATTACTGGTAGGGTTCTAGGGTGTTGGCCAGTGAGGAAATAGAACGGAGAACAGCCTAAGGCTGAGTGTACAGTGTTGTTGTATGTGAATTCAGCTAAAGGCAAGGCTTCTATCCACTCTGAGGATAGAGTTGTGGTCAAACAGCGCAAACTTTGTTCCAGATACTGGTTAACTTTTTCAGTTTGACCATCTGTTTGAGGGTGAAAGGCCGATGATAATGCCAAATCTATTCCCAACAAACTACTCAATTGTTTCCAGAATTTTGACAGAAATTGCGGACCCCTGTCTGAGATGATTTTTTGTGGTAAACCATGTAATTTAACTATGTTGGCCAAAAACACATTGCTGAACTCTACTGCTGAAGGAAGTTTTGGTAAAGGAATGAAATGTCCCATTTTTGATAACAGATCTACCACTACCAAAATAGTAGTCATACCAGATAATTTTGGCAAGTCTGTTATGAAATCCAGGCTGATAGTGTGCCAGGGCGTTGGAGGTACTTCCAAAGGTTGCAATAACCCCATAGGGAGAGAATGGGAATTATTTTGTCGAGCACACACAGGACAAGCTTGAACGTACTGTTGGATGTCTGATTTCATACCTTGCCACCAAAAATGCCTTTGACACAACTCTACTGTCTTATTAATGCCTGGGTGGGCTGCGATAGCTAAATCGTGATTCCATTTAATGACTTGTTTTCTCAAATCTTCTTTAGGGATAAATAGTTTATCTTTATGATAAAACAATCCATCAGATATTGTAGTCTGTTTTCGAGCAAGCCAATCCTTTTGATCCAAATCTTTTATCTGATCCTTGAGAATGGATAAGAAATCTCCCTGAGAGATTTCTGCGCAAATTTTTCCCTCAGGAATGATACTCCGTTCAACCTTATCCAACTCCTTGTGTTTATCACAAACCAAACGTGATAGAGTATCAGATAATAATTGTTTGGTTCCAGGTCGATAGGTGATTACAAAGTCAAATTCACTAAAGAATTGTAACCATCGCATTTGTCGAGGTGTGAAAGCTTTCACAGTGGAGTAGAACTGTAAATTTATATGATCAGAAAAGATTGTTATTGGATGTTTTGCTCCCAGGAGATGGTGTCTCCACTCTTGGAACACTGCCTTGATAGCCAGAAGTTCACGTTCAGCGATTCTGTAGTTCTGTTCTGCAGGTAATAGCTTCCTAGAGTAGAAGGCTATTGGATGAAAATTTCTAGAGTCTACATCTTTTTGCAATAGAATTCCTCCAATTGCTGTCTGTGATGCATCTGCTTCAACAAAGAATGGTCTATCAGGATCTGGATGTTTCAATATGGGCGCAGAGGTGAAAGCCTTTTTCAGAATGTCAAACGCACCTTCTGCTTCAGCGTTCCATTGAAACTTTTATCCTTTCTGTAAAAGACTAGTAATGGGTACAACGATTTCTGAGAACCTTGAAATAAACCTCCTGTAGAAGTTGGCAAATCCTAGTATTCTTTGTACCTCCTAGATAGAAGTAGGAGTTGGCCAGTCCAGAATTGCCTTTACCTTTTTAGGATCCATAACAATACCTTCAGGAGATAACCAGTAACCTAGGAACTCGACCTTGGAAGTGTTAAACACACATTTCTCCAGTTTGATAAATAAAGAGTTATCCCGAAGCTTTTGTAAAACTGATCTGACATGTAACACATGCTCCTCTGGAGTTTTAGAAAAAATCAAAATGTCATCGATATATACAATGACACAGATGTCTAAAAGATCATGCAACACTTCATTAATAAAATATTGAAATGCTGCTGGAGCATTACAAAGGCCGAAGGGCATCACTGTGTACTCGAAAAGTCCAAATTTTGTACGGAAAGCAGTCTTCCATTCATCGCCCTCCTTTACGCGAATTAAGTGATATGCTCCGTGGAGATCTAGTTTGGTGTAAATAGTCGACCCTTTTACTTGATTTAAAAGCACCGGTATCAATGGTAGTGGATATCGATTTTTCATAGTAGCCTTATTTACTGCGCGATAGTCGATGCAGGCTCTCAAGTCTCTTGTCTTTTTTGCTACAAAAAATAATGGGGATGAGACTGGAGAGGTGGAATGGCGAATAAAACCCAATTCCAAAAGCTCATCAAGATATGTTCGTAGATGTTGATTTTCAGGTTCGGTTAGTGCATAAATGCGGCTGCAGGGTAGAACCGCTCCCGGAATTAAATCTATCCTGCAGTCATAAACCCTGTGAGGTGGTAACTTGGTGGCTTTTACAGGGTCAAACACATCTGAAAAATCTTGAAATTCAAGTGGTAAGTCTATCGGATCCGACTGGGAGGCAGCACAGAACAGCGGTTGCTTGGGATCTCTGTGCTCTTGATAGCAATGTTTTTTGCAAAATGTTGAGTCTAGAGTTACAGTGCGTTTCACCCAATCGATCTTTGGGTTGTGAAGCTCTAACCAAGGGATACTCAGAATGACCCCAAAAGCCGGCGTGTCAATGAGATCAAAAACAGTCAAGTCAGTATGACCTTTTTCAGATAGTAGAAGCAGAGGTTGTGTATGGAATCTGATAAGACCAGACGAAAGTGCTGATCCATTTACTGCTCGTACTGGTTCTGGTTCTTTCTTGGGGACTTTTGTAAGATTTAACTTTCTAGCGAATTCTAGATCAAAGAAATTCCCAGTAGCTCCTGAGTCAATCAGTACCGGAATACTGTGCTTTTGGTTAGTAAGTATTAAAACTACTCTAATGGTGAAGTGTCGTGGTATGTGATTAATAATATTAGTTAGATACTGTGAGATCTTGATTTTAGTATCTCCCGAGGGAACGATCTCTCCTTCCCTCGAGAAACTTAGTTTTCTGATTCCTGAGGTATGTCTTGCATTGTGGCCATGAGTTTCTTTTTAGCAGGTCTAGAAGGACACTCTTTTGCAAAATGACCTGCCTTCCCACAGTATAGACACAAATTGGCTTTTCTCCTTCTATCTTTTTCGTCCTGTGATAAGGGTCCTTTGATGCCTCCTATCTGCATGGGTTCTACCTGAGAGTTTTTATCCTCATAGTTTTTCTTTTCTGTTTTAAAATGTAATGTTCTGAAATCCGACTTAGGCCTTTCTGTCCTTCTTTCTCCTAACCTATGGTCTAACTTGATCACTAGATCTTGAACTCAGTAAAGTCATCAGGTAAATTTACTATATGTGCTAGGGAGTCTTTCAACTCCTCCCTAAGCCCTCGATAAAACAAGGATATTCTTTTATCTTCAGGCCACTGTGTCTCAGCTAGTAATCAATTAAAGGTAGTCACATACGAAATTAAGTCCTTAGAGCCTTAACGCAAACCTAATAACTCATTATCTGAGGCTTGTAAGAAAACATGCTTAGCAAATAAACTAGACATAGCATTCTTGAAACGGGTTAGGTTATGCAATAACGGGTCATTTTTATCAACCAGAGGCATGGCCCAATTAGCCGCTACACCTCCTAAATAGGAGATGATAAAAGCTACTTTAGTAGTGTCTGAAGTAAAAACATGAGGTTTGCATAAGAAGTGTAACTGACACTGACTCATGAAAGTTTGGAAATGTGAACTGTCCCCGGTAAAGCGTTCAGGGTTGGCTAAGGGGACAGGTTGCGGGGAAACAACAGTGATTTGGGCAGGCTGGCTTTGACCTAAACCAGATGTTGAGCTCTGAGCTTGAAATGGAGCCCCAAATTTAGGTGGAGATAGAATAGGTCTTTTTGGGTCTCCTTTGTCTCTCCAAGACGTAAACCCATCTCTGGTGCTTTTCAGTTCCCCTCTGGTATGATCTAGTTCTTGTCTAAGGGATTGATTTTCTAGACGCAGGTCTTGAATCTCATCGTTCATCTTGCGCACTAGATCTACCAACTGAGCGGCATCCATATCCTCCATGAGATTAGTCAACTACAAGAGAAAACTTGGACGGTTTGTATTTGGCTTCGCTTTCTGTCAGGAGTGCCACAGCAAGAGTCCAGGAGTTTCCTTCTTGAAGATGACTAATCCCAATACCTCTAAGGACCAACTAGTGTGGCAAGGACTTAGACACTTGACACAACCAATTGACCCCAAAAGGGAAAGGGAAGTGGGGAAGGGAAAGGGTAGTGGATTGGGGAAAGGAAAGTGAGAGAGAGAAACACAACACTGGATCTCTTCTTGAGATGTTTGTCTGTTTCCCCTGAAGTATTCTGGGCTTTTCTGGTGAGTTGCGAAATCTCAGTGAAAGGCTAAACAATATTCAGAAAGTAAACAGTCATAAGAATCCAAGTAGTAGGTATCAAGCTATCAGGCTCTCTATAAATTAGACCACAGAACCTCTTAACGAGCATACATACCAACCAAGAGCTAAGCCCACTCCTATACTTCAATGTGCAAGTTCTATAGCACTTCTTAGTATAACTGAACTGTGCTTCAGAACATCCTAAACAAATAAGGAATCAAGTAAATAATTCACTTCTTAAGACTTTGACTTTTGATCTTTCAACTGGCTTCAACTGGTTAGTAACACACAGCTAAAACTTTGCATGCATAACTTCTGCCTTCTGTTATGCTTGGATCTGTACACTGGGCTCTGTAGACTTAAACGAGAAGAGAACACAAACAAGAACCCAATCTACTCTACTAGGTACTTGTAAATCCTAAATAACAACACTGTGTCTAACAGACCCTGCAGTTTAAGTCACTGCTACACCTTGATAATTATCAAATGAGTTCACAACTGTAATTTCTTTTAGATTCAAAGAAAGTCTTCTGCAAGATTATTCATTCATATCAATTGTTTTTGACAAGGTTTGTTTTTTCCTTCTCCCGAAGTCAATACTGCTTTAAATAGTCTTACTTGATCCTGGGCGGAGGCACTCGAGATGCGGGGACCGGAAGAGGTGTGGGACCGATTGGTCCGATGAGAAAACCGTTCCGTCGGAAACCGGAAGTCAGGGAACTCACTGTGGACGGAGCTCGAGGGAAGCCGGAAAGCCCAAAGGAAGAAGAAAACCTCCGTTCGCTGTCTCCCCGAGGCTCACAGGATCCTTGGATGCGAAGCAAGTGAGGGTTAACTGACTGGAGACCCGCAGGCTGAAGCTCCGAATCGAAGCCGGCGGGCGGGGCTGGGCGAGAGAGAATTCTGGAGCTCTTGACGTGACGTTCTGTCTGCTCTGAAGCGAAGCGTCTAACCTCCAGTCAGTAAGCCTTTTATAGGCTTCAATGCACGTGTGAGGCAGCGTCAGTTCAGCGCACCTGCCCAACGTGTCCCTTATGAATATTTATAACGAGACAACAGTTCCAAGGTAGACAACAAACATTGTCCCAACCAACTATGCTGAAACCCCAACAAGCATTTCTAAAACCAATCATTCCCTTGATTGCTAGTCTGGGTGTATTCAAGAGAGAAATAAGTCAATGTTCTTTAATGTTCAACTTTTTATGACAGTTTCTACTCACATATTGAAACAGGTGAAAACATTGTCTCAAAAGCAGCTCCCTGCCTGTGGGAGAAAATCTGGGTCCCACATGAGAGGGGATACAGATGGGACCGCAGGGACGTTGAGGCTCACCCTGCGGGCCCCATAGGTTTTCATGGATGCTCTGGGCACTATTTGACGTGTGGCTCACACACCAATGCAGTCATTCACACTCATACAGTAACTTGCACACCAAGGCACACACTGCTACAGTGACTCATATACCCAGTTATACACTGAGACACCCACTCTCACACCCATAAACATACACCAATACATCTACTCTCATAACCAGTCATACACTGACAACACTACACAGAGACTGACTTAGACCAATGCAGCGACTGCCACACTCAGGCACTTACTGATCAGTCACTGACAAACCCAGTCTCCACCTGGTACAACCTCTGACTGCCTAGGGTCATACTGATGCAGCCACTGACAACCCATATACATACTGATACAACTACAGATGCACCCAGCCACACTCTGATATAGAAACTGACACACCCAGGCACATACTCATACAGGCAGTGACACTCCTAGTCATATATTTTTACAGCCACTTAGACAGTCAGTCAAATACTGATACAGCGTCTCAAACACCCATATACATACTGATACGGCCAGTTAGGCACACAACCACACACTAATGCAGCCACTAACACAGCTAGGGCAAACCCTAATCCATCCAATAATACACCCAGACACACACTTATGCATACACTGACACACCCAGGCAAACACTAATGCAGATACTGACATAGCCATGCATACACCAAAGCAGTCACTGACACACCGAGCCAAACATTAATGCATCCAATAATACACCCAGGCACACACTGCTGCATACACTGAGACCGCCAAGCAGCCACTTATCCGTACACTACCACACTCAGTCACACACTAATGCATGTTCTCACACTCCCAGGCAGACACCGATGCATGCACTGACACTGCCAGGGACACACTAGTGCCTACCCTAACATACCTAGGCACACACTCATGCATACACTGACACACCCAGGCACACATTGACAGATACACTGACACACCCAGGCATACAACAATGCAGACACAGATACACCCAGTTAAACTTGAAAGCATCCAATAACACAGCCGGGCACACACTGATGTACGCAATGACGCACCCAGGGTTGCAACAATGCATTGACTGACAAACCCAAGCCTACAGCAATGCGGACATTGACACATCCAGCCAAACACTAATGCATCCAATAATACACTTAGGCACACACTGCTACAGCCTCTCATCACAGCTACTCACTCTCCCATACAAGTACTCACACAGTCACTCACACACCCACACAACCACTTACATACCCATTCACACACCATGTAAGCACTTCCAAATCTGCTCACTGACACAAAGGCATTCACAAAGACACTCACTCTGAAATACAACCACTCTCACCTAACTCACTTAACCAAATACTCACTCAGTCACAAACACATCCATGGATCCACTAATACACCCACTCACCCATCCATACAGTCACTCACACAGCCATTCACCCACTCACTCATCCAGACAGCCAATGACACACACACTCACTCACCAACATAGTCAGTCACACACCCATTCACTCACCCACATAACTACTCACTTTCCTAGGCGCTACCGATTATTGCGTTGACAGTGTTACTGTATGAGGCTAGCAGAGAGAGTAATCCAGTTCGTGTTTTCACCGCAACCCGGAATTCTATGAGGAAGACGCTTTGCAGCTCCCGCTCCCCCATCGACATTATCCCAGCTCGTACCAGCTTCAGCCACCCGCTTTCATTAGCGGTCGGCGGGGGTAGGCTGTGGCTTGCGGTGGATTGCGGTGGGCTCTGGTGAGCTGTGGCCGTGACTCCCTTGTGATCCGGGGCAACGGCAACAGTCGGACTGCCCTTTCCTTCAGCCTTGCCCCTTCACCTCCTGATCCCAGGGCTGACAGCTCACTGCACTGCCATACGCTGCCACGTTTCCACATCTCGACATTTCCACACAGCACACAGGGCACAGGAAAGCAGAGAGCGGAAAGCTGAAGCAGAGTACAGCTGGTCAAACTGCACTTGGTGGGTCCTGTCAAAAACAAAGAGGTCCACAGAGGTCCACCTATTTGTCCAGCAAATGGTTCAGCAATTGGAGACCGGTCGGTGACCAGCGAGTGGCGGTGAGAGGTGAGTCTGGGCACCTGTCATCTTGTCGCCTCCTCACTTCATTACTGGGGTTGGTGTTGGTTGGCTGTGACAATATCAAAGGTCAATATCAACGGTCACAGCCCATAGACGTAGCCCACGGCGCACAGCTCACAGCCTACAGCAAACAGCCTACAGTCTCCAGCAAACAGCAGTATAAAAAAGAAAAGCAAGAAGCTTTGGGTGAGCCCGACAAAAACCCAACAAAAACATTTTTGACATACAACCAGTATTTTCAGGGAGGCATAGGCCACTGCAATCACCACGGGTGGCGAGTATCTGGACTGTGCTGCGGTATTGTTAAAAACCACAACATCAACTTTTTGGACTTCTAAGACTTTTTACAATCAATCTTCCTTAAATAAGAAAAAAGAGCAAAGCCCTCTTTCCACATAAACTATGAGGTCAGTGAGAGAGAGAGCCATATTCCCAACAAAAAAAAGGAAAAAGAAACCGCAAGGCTCAACCACAAAGAACAACAAAGCAAAATCTGAGGGTGTGGCGCAGCCTTTAATCTCGCCAGTGTATAGAATGGTTGCAAAATCTATCAGTATACCAAACAAGTTCAATTTTTTAAAAGACCCAGAGGATGCAATGTTATCCCATCACGAGGAGCAGGAGGGATGGGATCATCATTTACCATCACCAATCTCACCATCTATTCACATAGGGAATATAAAATTAAAAAACGATCACACTAATACAAGGCCCACAACTCTAATTATGACCCAGCAGGATCAAGAACGCAAAGAACAATTGGGCCAATCATGGGGGTCTGTTATGGACCAGGAACTCCTGACGAACGGAGACCACTCATTACAACAGGAAAAATATGCCATTGGATCTCCTTCTAAAAAAGCGTTACAAAAATCTCGAGAGCAATTTCAGAGCACCGGGGCCCAACAAGCAATTAAGGTACAGGTGAAAATTAATAAGCATCCCTTAAACCTCAAACAACAAGTGGAAATAAGGGAAATTGATAGTAAAACACAAACATCAACCTGCATAGTACCTTCGCCTAGTTTACAAAACACTACAACAAACGAGGCAATAGGAGGGAAAAACCATGGCGGAGAGGGAGCAGAAGCCCATAGTATAATGGTTCAAACATCAGAAAATATGTTACCATTCAGTAAAGACAACACACAAAATCAGCCAACAGTTGAAAGTGAATTTTTAAATAAAACTCCAGCAAAGGACCAGCATGGCCAAAATATTGATATTACACACCCAGTAGTAACAACAGACTCAGGAACTATATGGGATATTTTTTTCAAAACATCTCAACTCCCACTTGAGGCTCTGAACTATCAATCAAACAAGATGGATGTCCAAGTGGATTTGCTCAATATCATGGCAACAACAATATCAGGGATTGACCAAAAACTGGTAAACTTGAACAAACTGATAAACAAGAGCCCAAGCATATTCAACCCCTTTAAATACAGATTGCGTATGTGGGCTAACAATCGTCAAATTGGCATCAATCCCGGATGTGCTTTCTACCCTTATTGAAGATCTAAAGACACAATCAGCTCAAATAGTAGGTAATAGAAACAACTGTGACAGTTGAGCAAATCAGCATAGAAAAAACGGCAAAAATGATTGTACAAATACAAACACAAACATAAACACGGACCCAATAACCATTACTCTATCAATAGTAACTAGAGGAAAGCCAGATAGGGAACAGAAACATGATAACCCAACCAGCACTACCGACTCAAACCTGTCATGACGTATGAAGAAAAAACAAAAAAAACAATTGAAGCGCCAAAAGACCACACAAATCAGAAGGAGCTGGGGTCAGTCTACACATGTCTCTAATGAGGCCATAATTAACTCCCCTGTAAACCAGGATAGGCAACTATCAAATAAACTATACCCGATATTCATTACAACCCAAAAACAAAATAACTCTTCTCATACAGAAAACATTACATCAAACCTACCAGTGCTTCAGGAATCAATGCCAACTGAAAACAGTGGAGTAGCAAAGAAAACTGTACAAACAACAAATGAAACTGTTGGGGACAAAATTGAATGTGGATTATTTAAGGAATCAATGGGAGGCGGATCAAATAACCAACAAATTGTGTATACTAATCCTGCCAATGCACCAGGAGAGACTCAGCATAAAGGAACACCACACTGAGAACTTGTGTCGGGCACAACATTAACCTCTGCCCACACTAGAAACATGTGTAAAACAATTCTTCAACCACAGTATAAATCAAAGGGGAATTTTCTAAGGCTCCTTCAACATATACCTTCATTGTCTCACATAAAAAGTGAGGATATAGTTAGAGTTTAATTTGAACCAAAAGACGAAGACATCTGTAGAGAAGATACTATAGGGACCAGGTTAAACCATTGCACGTCCGAAGCAGTGCTTAGTGAAAAAGATATTTTTAAAAATTGGGGTATTGTGGTAATCGCAACAGAACAAGAAAAGTATACATTAATTCTATTGGAACTGGCAAACATAACAAATCCAACAACAAATGTCAAAGAGCACCCACAAGGGATGTTGCGAGGCACATCAAAAATACACTTTCACAAAAACTATAAGAAACTAACCATTTCAGTAAGGAGACAGGAAGACATGACCATAAGTAGGACAGTAAAAGATGATGGGCTGCTGGAAATTCAAAGGAACAATCAATTTAGTAGGATAAGCAGAGAGTTACAATGTGATACCGATTATTCCTGATGACCAAGTGGTCATAATTGATACTTTATGGAATCAACAAGAGTTGTCCACTGCGAACCCTGCAGAATCAGAAGCGGCTAGTACACCATACAGTAACCATAAATTACTTTCCAATCTTAAAATCATTTCTTGAAATGTGGCAGGCATACATAAAGCGCTTAAACAAGTAACAGCAATAAATACACTGCAGGAAGGAGATAGCTTATGCCTACAAGAGACCTGGGCCACAGAACATGGACACCTTGAAGGTTACATCGGTTTTCACAAACTAGCAACTAAACATAATCAGTTTGGTAGACAATCAGGGGGAATCTCGATCTATGTAAAACATGTAAAAGAGATAACAGTAAAAAGTGTAAAAATTGAGTCAGACTTGTTACAGGCACTCATAATGGAGGGAAAAGGGGACAGAGAAGATAGTTCCTAAATCCTATATTAAAATACACAAGGTCTGTTAAAATTGGAAGCTACAAAAAACATCATAACTCTAATACCGGAAATTTTACATACTTATGCGCTATTAGCTAAAGTGACTGTAGGAGATTTTAATCTACACTATTTGGGAACAAATATGAGTGACAGGTAATGTCCAACAAGCTCTGAGAGACTTTTCAATTCTTTTCTGCAAAAGTATGATTTAAAGTCCGCCAATGAAACCTGGAAAAGTTTGGATTCCAAACACTCAGATATGGCCACATTTAAGAACTGTTCCACAATTGAGTACGTCTTTTTATGCAGCCTTCTCACTCCGAAAATAGTTAATTTTGAAGTAAAATCACACTAAACTAGTGATCACAAATTGCTGCGGGTTGAATTATATACTATTATCACACAGAGGGAACACGCGGCTGTAGTATCCCGTACAACAGGGATTAAAGAACACACACTAGTTAGAAAGTTAAAGTGGAACATGCAATAGGCCACATTATTTAATGCATGGAAAGAAAAACAAGAGTGTAAAGGTAAGAATCCTGGAAACCAACCTAGTGTGGATACCTGGATGAGGTGGATTAGTGCTCTAAAATCTATACTACAAAGTCAGCCCACATGGAACGACGATGCACACCTTAGAACTTAGTCATAATAGCACAAAACTAAGTACAATAATATGTGATCTAAAGAGGGCAAAAAGAGCACACAAGATTGCAGGAACCTAAGAAACAAGGGAAAAGTGTAAAAACCTATCCAAAAAGCACAGACATCGGCTATGGTCTCTTAAAAAAAAATAGAGAAAGACTGGAAAACGATACACAAGCTCTCAAAACCTCACAAACAATGCCAACTTTAGCAATTCATAGCCAGCCTGGAGAAAGGTAAAGTAAACAGGTGCAACTCTACACGCAGACGCATGGCTGAGACACGTCTCTACAATTTATATTGAAAAGGAAGGCTCCATTGACCCTGGAAGGTCCGGGGTACGCCCCTTGGCTCGCGCAAATACAGTCGAGGAGGTCTTAGTGGAATTTATGGGCAAAGAACAAGACTGTACCACTGTTAAAAAAGTAATAAAAAAAGATAAGAAAAGACAGAGCACCAGGGCCCAATGGTTTTCCTGGAGCCATCTTTAGAGAAGATCCAGTAAATTGGGGAAAAATCTTATCCAATCTATTTATCGAATCTCGATTGAAAGCAAAGGTGCCCGATTCTTGGTGAGGGTCATTTTTACATCCAATTTTCAAGAGAGGAGACATCACAGACCCAAAAAATATAGACTAATTGCCCTCTTGGACATTGAAGGAAAAGCCTACACCAGCACCTCATTGAATGAAGTAAATAGATGGATTAAAGAGAACAAAATCCTCCAACCCTACCAGCCCAGATTTTGATCTGCTCCACAATTGATAACATCGTGGCCATGTCGTATCTAAGCCAGAAAGCAAACAGTAAAAATAATAAACTAGTCTTTGCATACTTCGTAGACTTCTCAGCTGCCTTTGATGGTGTGCTTCGACACAAACTTTGGCAGGAACAAATTGCGCAACTGGCATATCCTAGCAGGCCTTCTCAATGCCATCATCTAATTGTACAGTAACACCTGGGTCAAAGTGAAGCTAGTAGACAACACCACAACGAAGAATTGCTCGACAAATTGTGGTTTAAAACAGGGATGTGTTCTTGCCCCCACATTGTTTAATTTATTCACTGCTGATCTGGGGAAGAAGCTTAACAATGCCAGTCTCGTAACTCCGAAAATTGGAACCAACAAACTGCAAATATTACAATACGCAGACGATCTAGTGGTAATGGACCACACATAAATCGCACTACAAAGGGGTTTAGATGCCATTAACAATTACAACTTAAAAAATTTGCTAATAATCAATGCAGAAAAAACGAAAGTAGTAATTTCTGGACATTTCCCAAAAAAAGCCCTATTCAAATGGCATGTTGGGAAAGAAATCATCTCTACCGCAAAATCATCCAATTACCTGGGGTGCTGGTTAAGTGAAACAGGTAAGGCAATGCTACATCTACATAAAATGAAGGCCAAAGTACAGTCAACAACCTATGCCTTATGCAAATTAAGCAAGCTAATGCAAAGTCCAACGACAGCTTCTATTAGACAAGTAATACAAGCTAAAATCAGGGCAACTACGCGGTATGCACAGCAGGCATTCCCGGGTAAAATGGATTCAATGTTAGACAACGCACAATGTCAGGCCCATAAACGTATCTTCAAATTGCCTAAACACACTCGCAATGGTCTCATTCGTTTGGAATACGGACTGAAGCAACAGTGTAAAGAATGTTTGGGAATGCATGCAAAATATTACTATCAAGTACTAACAGCCTCAGCCGGTAGCCTAAAGAGTAAGCTGAAACTGATCTAGGGGGGTCAAGTTACCCGTGGCAATGTTATATGAAGGAGGCAGTGGAAAAGTTGGGTTTAGTCATTGAAAACTGAGACGATACACTACCTGGCCAATAAAAACTCAATCAATATAGAATGCTACAAACTGTCACATAAAAATGACCTTGCAGAATATGTAACAGCAGCAGGTCTACCATGGCTGATAACATCATATGCAGGGCATACAATCCAGCCCTATCTCAGCCAAGCACTGGGAAGGAAAGAACTAAAAAATATTGTACGGGCGAGCGTCCTGTTGCTGGGAGCTAATAAAGCTGAGATAAAAAGATTCCAACGAATCCAGAACTCGGCGGCTAGAGCGATAGTAGGTCTACCAAGAAGGTGCTCAGTAAGAGCGACTATTTACAGACTTCACTGGCTGCCCATAGAAGCCCGTATCCAGTTCAAGGCCCTCTTATTTGCCTTTAAAATCTTGAAGAATGAAGGTCCAGAGCTCCTCCGTCCTTTGCTGACCCCCTATAAATCCAAACGGAACCTCCGGTCTATGGGGCAACACCTAGCCTTGATACCCCATACGAAGTTCTGTCGCATCGGAGGACGCTCTTTCAAACTTCTGGGGGCCAAATTGTGGAACTCCCTCCCTCTCCACATCCGCTGCATGGATAATCTGCTAGCTTTCCGAAGAGCGATCAAAACTCATCTGTTTCCCTCCCCGTAGGTCCCTCTTTCGTATCCAGTAGATTGTGTTACGGTTCTAGCGCCGGGACGCCCCGTCGCTGGGGCAGCTGTTGCGCTCTACAAAACAGGTAACATAACATAACATTAGGGCCCCTCCCAATTAAAGAATTAAGCCCTGAGTGAAAGTCCCTTGAATCTGCAACTTTAAATCTGAATCTTTGCTACACTTTATTTGTTGCTGTCCCGGTATGCTACAGACCTGTAAGAACCTTTTAAAATACATATGGCTGCGTAACAGAGTCCGGACAGTGAAAGAAGCATGCTTGGTTCTCGTTTCCAGCACCATACCGTCAGACTTGGCCAGATTTGGGAAATACATGGCCGAGCTGCGCCTTACGCTTATGGAAGAGGATGTGGCCAGGCAATACAAGAGGCAACCTGGTTTGCTAAACACTGAGACTCCAGCAATTATGTCATGATGATGACGTTTTAAGTTACAACCTCAGTACCTGTGTTAAATTGACAATCAGGCTGAACGGGCAATCCCTTGCCGTTTTATTAATGTATATAACATATCTTTTTATTCAGTTTTGATAATGCTATACGTAAACCCATTTTATATGAATGTTTTTTAAACAATTGCTATTATAACCTTCTTTTAAATTTGTATGTAAGTCATATTGCAAATGGTTTTAAGTAACTGTGCAATATAAATAAAATTCATCCATTCATTCATACTCACTTTCCTACTTTTACACCCATACAGCCACTCACACACCCATACAGCCACTCACACACCCACACAATAACTAACACACTCACTCATACACACACACAACCACTAACACACTCACTCACACACTGATACATCCACTGATACAACCACTCACACACCTACAGACCTAGTCAGAAATCCACTCACCCATACAGTCACTCATGCATACACTCCCACACTAATACAGATAGTCACACACGTTAGAGAGGTATACAACTGTTACAACAAAGTTTTTACAACGCACTACCATTACAACGCAGGCATTACCACGCATACCATTACAACGCATTGCGCTGGGGGGCGCTCTAGGATAGGGAATAAGTATAATTTTATATCCAACACCTTCCCTAGTGTCCACGGGGACTGGAGTTGGAATATAAAATTATACTTACCACTATCCAGCACCTCTAAGCGCTATGCATTGTAACGGTATTCGTTGTAAATACCGCGTTGTAATGATATGCATGGTAAAAGTATGCGTTGTAACGTCATACATCCGTTAGAGATAGTATCGCTCATTAGTAGCACAACTCGTATACTAATCTAACTTTTGTAGTAGGTTAGTATATATGTTTAACACCCATGAACTCTTTAATTCACTTGATGATGTCATCAGTGATGTCTTTGTATAAGTTATGTATGTATATCTATCTATCTATCTATCTATCTATCTATCTATCTATCTATCTATCTATATCTCTCTCTCTCTCTCTCTCTCTCTCTCTCTCTATGTACAGTTTTCCACATGGGCACTTGATGCCATAAATCACGTTTTTGGTGTCACAAGTTCCAGAGTGTAACAAAGCCATCTTTTTTCCAGTCATTGGGTGCGTGAACGTTCCAAATCACAAAGGTATGCAGAGATGCGAGAATTGCATACATTGTAACAATGTGATGGTAGGGCAAACGTTCACGCACCCAATGACTGGAAAAAAGATGGCTTTGTTACACTCTGGAACTTGTGACACCAAAAACGTGATTTATGGCATCAAGTGCCCATGTGGAAAACTGTACATCGGTCAAACTGAACGGAAAATAAAAATCAGAATAACAGAACACAAGAGTAATATCCGTTTGCAAAAATTTGAAATCTACGCTTACTGTACACTGGCTAGAAGCAGGACACAATGTTGCACAATTACGCTTCACCATACTGGAAGTAATTAAACATTATCCAGACAGAGACTCTCATAAACAAAGACTGAGATCCGAATACTTTTGGATAAAAAAGATGGGGAGCCTGCAACCAAATGGATTGAATGACAGGATAGAATTATCCTGCTTTTTATAAATACATTTTGGGAAAGCTGAAATTATTTTTTTCCATAGCAATAAGTGACGATATTATCCCTACCTAAAATGGCCGACATATTTTGAGTTTCCATTATGGTCAACTAATTGTGATTTCTTTCACCTAAATCAAATGTTCACTTAATTCATATGAGATTCATTTATTTATATATGTGGACCAAGTTACTTTAATTGCGTTCATGATGTTACATTTTTTCCAAAGTTTATTTTGTATTCCATTTAACAGCACAAATTTCGGGTTCTTGAGGTTGAAACACAACAGGAATGTTTTTAACTTTGGCAATGGAGGTTTTTTTTAAAGGCAAGATGGCCGCCGAGGGATGCAGTGAGTGAGCCGCACTCTTCTCCTCTCCACTGCTAGGCTTTTTCCCAATGGCGAAATAGAGTAAATAAGGTGCTTGGCCTGAGGTCACTGTATGCCTTTTTTTGTGCAGCACTGCGTCCTTTCCTGGGAACAACGAGGAAATACTTTAGCACGCTCTGCCCTGCACTTTAAGAAGAAGATATCAGAGGCTGTCAGATTTGTTTTTAAATCTTGGTTTGAGATGCCTACTCGTCTGCTGCGTGGATTCGAGCCCAAGGACGGCAAGGGAGGGAAACCTGCAGAAGCGGATATTCCCAAAGGACAAACAACAATGACAGCAAAAGAAAAAGAGAAAAATAAAGAGAAAGAGAAGAATAAAGCAGACCTAAAAGCTACTGGTCCTGGTCCCGCCATTCCCACCACACAAAAAAATGCTTTAAGCTTGAAGAAAACGGCAGCAAAAAGAAATGGAGCAGATAATACAGTACTCGTGAGAGATGCAGGTCTCGTCACTAAGCCGAAAGTTAAGGGAACCGCACTGCGGAAGCCCACGGTATCGGAGAGCTTTGCCAACTCCCCAGCTAGTAGCGGACCCCCCGCAGCCAAACCTGATGTCTCCGCGGATCTTAGCGCGGGAGTGGGAGCAGGAGCAGGAGCGGGAGTAGCCTCGGAAGGGGTAAACGGCATTGGAGGTAGCGGAGCTGGCGTCCTCAGTGCGGATCCAGAGCTCGGAGCCGGCGCGGGGGTTGCCAAGCAACCAGCAAGACCAGCAGCAACAGGGAAGCCGCCCGCTGCAGTGCCTGCTGTCATCTCGGGAGCGAGCAGCGATGCGGGCTTGGCGGGTGAGTCAAGTGGTTACACGGGGTCTGGAGCGAGGCAGGGGGCAGAGGCGACTGTTCCCAGCCATATGGGGGAAAAAACAAAGATAAGGAAAGGAGTGGGTAAAGAGCCTACAGTTCTGTTTGACAATCGGGCTTTGCATACCGAGCTTCCAGATGAACTATCAGGTGAAACTCGAAGGCCCTCTGCAATGACACCAGCAGTAGAGTTGTGGTCTGAGGTACCCGGTAAAAACCTAAATGCTGGTATGGAGGATGCTGCAACTAACGGAAATTATGGAGCTACACTGCTGACTAATCCTCTAACTTGGGCAGAAACTATGGACCTAGGTATGGAGAGTGGGGGATAAGATCAGGAGGTGAATCCTCTACCCCTGCTGAGATCGGCATCGCTAGTGGGTCAGTTTCTGCGGAAAGGTTTTACTCTGTCGATGAAGACACGCAGTCACAATCACAATCACAGTCTCACCCATCAGAGGGCTTTAGTTCGGATGAATCCACGGGCATTGACAGCTCTCCCGCTAGGAAAACTTCACAGAAAAAACGTTTCTCTAAAAGGAAACCTTCCACCGCAAGTAGCACTACTGATCCTACCAAAAGACTAGCTTGGGATTATTCTACCACCACTTTTTCGTTTTTGGAGCAAGACAGTCCGGCAACACTGATTGGAGATCATGGCCCTACTCAATCCTCGCAGCCTCCTGTTACGCTTGATCTTCTCTTTAATACTCTGAAATTAATGCAATCTGAGGCTAGAGGGGAGAGTAGGAGGGCAAGACAGGAATCAAGGAAGATACAGAATAAGCTCAGAACTATAAGTAAAAGGCAAGACGAGATGGTTGAGAGAGTTGTGCATGTAGAGGAAAGGACTAATAAAGTGGAAGATGACCTGAGAGACCTGAAAACATATAAGGAAGAGCATCAAAAGGTGGCTGAGGACGTCAACTGGAAGCTGGAAGATTTTGAGAACAGGCAGCGTCGTAATAACATCAGACTGTTAGGCGTGGAGGAAGGTCTTGAAGGGGAGGACCCCAGATTGTTTGTGGTGAATTTGCTAGGGGGCTTTTCCGGAGTTATCTAGTTGGCAGTGGGAAACTGAAATTCAAAGGGCCCATCGCTTTCCATTTTTTCTTAAGAGGGGTCAGCCTCAGGCTGGAGCACAGGGTGGGCGTCCAAGGGCTCTGCTAATATTTGTAGGGAATTTTCTTCTCAGGCAGCTGAGTCAAGACGTACCTATAACAATGTTTCGTTTTTTGCAAGACCAGACTTTTGTCACGCCACAGTTGAACGTAGATGGAGGTTGAGACAACTGATACCACTTATCCAGGCTCTGGGCTCTGAAGCTTATTTGTTATACCCGGCAAAATTGAAAATTGTGACCAAGGGCCAATTAAAATTTTTCTATTCAGAGATTAAGGCGAAGGCCTATATGCTGGAAGTTTTGGGATATAAGGAGAACAAATAATGGATTTAAATTTTGTATTTGCCTGACTTGTTGGTTGGCAGGGGGGAGGAGTAGCGGCTGCTGCTTCCCTGGTGCCCACATATAGGTCATTTGTGACCTATTTGCCTGTAGGGGGGGAGGGGGGAGGGGCAGTGTGGGGGGGTTCAGGGAGGCGGGAGGGAGGAGGGGGAAGCGGGGGGGGGAAATGGCACACACCATACACAGTGAAATACAGTTTGAGGCAGCTGCAGAGTTTGTACAAATGGAGGGAAAAGGAAGTGGCGGGTTTTGTCAAGAGTTGGAATTGGAAGTTGGTGCTAACATTTGATGTTTTCTGATGCCTTGTCGTATTTTGTCATTTAATGTCTGTGGCCTCAATGATCTCCAAAAAAGGCTGCGAGTTTCTGCATTTTGCAAATCAATGTCTCCTGATCTCATTTGTCTACAGGAAACTCATGTGGAGGGGGGAAAAGGTTTCTTGCTAGAACAGGCTGGCTTTAAAGTCTTAGCTTATACTAAACAAGCCTCCAAAACCCGCGGGGTAGCGATTCTTGGGAGAGGTGCAGAATGTACAGTATTTAGAAGTAAAGTAGATATCTGGGGTAGGTGGGCGATTGTGGAAATAGGTTTTAGAGGTGCTAGGTTCACACTGGCTTCAATCTACGGCTCAACGTGCGACGACCCAGATATATTCCAATTTCTGGATTACGAACTTTCAACCTGGTCGGAGCCAATTGTTTGCTGCGGAGATTTTAATATTAGCCGACCGGCAAATATTGAGCTACAACTGAGCCATTCATATACGGGGAGGAAGAAAAGGGTGCATAGGGCGATAGTAGATATGGCATCGCATAATGCTCTCTCAGATGTATGGGCTAACTTACATCCACAGATAGATGGTGATACATTTTTCTCTGCTCCTCACAATATAACAGTAAGGTTGGATTATTTTTTAATTTCCAATGTTTTGTTATCTAACACGCAGATTAAGAAGTTACCTCGTTTGGTTTCGGACCATAACCCACTGTTATTGTCATTAAGTATAAATGGGCTAGGTAGGAAACCATATAGATGGACATTTGAGCGAGCTTTGTTACTCGACGAGGGTTATTGTACTCACATGGAAAAATGGATTAGTGAGTTTTGGCTTAATAATTTGGGGAGCACTAGTAGTGGTTATATTTGGGATGCTTTTAAAGCGGGCGTCAGGGGAGAGACAATTAGTTTTTCAACACATAGACGGAAAAAAGAAAGAGAAATGCTCGATCAGCAAGTTAACTCCCTTCTGGACGCTGAGGTTGAGTTAAGTAGGTTAATCATGAGGGGGCTCCCACTGGATCAACAATTGCTGGAAATTACGGTTTTAAAGGCGGAGATAGCGGAAAGAATCACTAACAAGACAGTAGTTAGTTATTTAACAAAGAAGGAGTAGGCCTGTGAGCTCAGCGAGCGGGTCGGTCACATTCTTGCTGTTAGATCCAGACAAAAAGCCAACGCAGGGGACATTAAAAATATAGTTGATGATTCAGGCAATTTGATCTCTGACTCTGTCGGAATAAGGAATGAATTTTGGAAGTTTTACACTGGACTATATGACAGAGAGATTGAGGTTGATATTGATAAAATTAGGGAATATTTAGGAGCTATTCAGCTTGAGAAATTAGATCTGGAGGAAAATACTACACTTGAGGCCACTATAACGCTAGAAGAAATGTCTCTAGCTTTATCAGATCTCCCATCCTCTAAGGCTGCAGGACCTGATCTGATACCGATCGAATTTTACAAAACCTTTATATCAGTTCTTAGAGTAGAGCTACTGGACACACTCATTCAAGCCCAGAGAGATATCTCAATTCCCCAAAAAAAAAAAAAAAAAAAAGGAATGTTTTTAACTTTAATATGTCTCAAATGTTTCAGATTCACTCTTTGAATCGTTATTTACCAGCTTGATTAGTTATCAACATTGCATTACGAGCGCGACCACGTGATTGCAACTATAGCCAATCCTAGGACTCACAACATAAATAGCAATACACTAGGAGGGTCGGACTAGCCGATTGGAGGAGAGTTTGAATCACGGGACGCTCACCGTTTTTCAGTAAGTCGAGAACGAACGCTGAACGCTTTCTGTACTTTAGATGTTCTTTTCTTTACTTTAGATGTTATTTTACTTTAGCGGCTTTTTACTGAGTTCACATAATGCCAGAAGGGAGAGATAGGTCACTCAGGGATAATTGGGTTAAGTGACATGGGTTCATGTTATTACCAGATATAATTGTATGAAAGTTGGAGTTATTTTTGCTAATGGTCTTAGAGCCGTTTATTACGAAAAACGAAGCATGATGTTGATGTAGAACACAGAGATGTTTATGAGGCTGATTGTATTTTCCTTGATTTTTCTTAAACCGACCCTTGAGGAAGGGTCGCCATAGACCCGAAATGCATTGGGTAGATGTAAAATGTAAAAATGAAGTGTCCTGAGTAAAGGATTTACATTGATTATTATGATGATGAAATAAATATCAATGATTGAAACAAGAATAAAACGCTTAATGAAGTATCATTGTTCATAAAAACACTAGAGGAGAACCCAGAAGGTTCAAGTAGAAGTGTGCACAATATTACCACCCAGCCAGTGGGAGTGTCCGCTGGCTCCAAAATTTCTCCTTCTTGTTCATCCCACACTGCTAAGAACTTGGGGGTGAAAATGGACAAGGGTCTCACACTGAAATCCCAGATCCTCGGTGTGACGGGCACCTGCTTCGGCCTCCTTAAGATGCTGCGGAGGTTTTTACCTCTTTTGTCTGAGGACCATAGGAAGCTGACTGTGCAGGCTCTGATAGGCTCTAGGTTAGATTATTCCAACATTCTGTACCTGGGCCTGCCAGAGTACCTGCTACAGCGGCTCCAAGTCGTGCAGAATGCTGCCGCGAGGGCCATTTTTGGTCTTAACAGACGAGCCAGTGCCGCGGGCTTGCTGCAGACGTTACACTGGCTTCCCATCCGCAAACGGATTGCTTTTAAGGCATTAACTTTGGCCTATAAAGCTCTCCATGCTGTGGGAGCAAAGTACCTCCAGAAGAGACTTGCCTTTTATCATCCGGCTCGCTCTCTGAGGTCTGAATCTCTGTTCCTGGCGGTTGTACCGCGAGTAAAGAGAGATCGCATTGGAGGCCGCTCCTTTGGACTGCTGGCGCCACCGTTGTGGAATTCATTGCCGCTCACACTCCGTGGAGCCACCAGCTTACTTGCATTTAGGAAAGGCCTCAAAACCTGGCTATTTACCCAGTAGGTTGTCCCGCTGTTTCTTCTGTTTTCTTTCGCTGTATCCATCTCCCTGTTTTTTAATGTGTTGTGTTATTGTGCGGTAGGTCTTCTTATCGAAAGCGCCGGGACACTCTTTTTGAGTAGCCGTGCGCTATACAAAAATAAACATAACATAACATAACATAACATAACATAACATAACATAACATAATGTGGTTAAAGCTATGGAAAATCCAAGTTTTTAACAGGTTCTATCCATAGGTTTTCTGACAGGAGATATATTTTAAACATGGCTACAGAGCATTGAAAAGGATTTGTAACTGCTTGTTGTGATGGTATATTCTTTGTTTTTGTGCTTCACTGCTCCTCAGGGTTGGCATGTCATTCTTGGAATGCTGCTGCGTTCTGAGGGTGTCAGGTCATTTTAGGAGAGGCGGTTGCCGGAGGCAGAAGCAGGGAACTCCGTATGGTGAAGAAGTTTGAATAAACGTACCTTTGTGGAATTACCTTGGAGCCCGCTTCCTTCAGCTTGAACTTGAACATTTTGGCGATGATTTCTCTTCTCCTTCGCCTGAAAAGCTTGAGCCCACCAGCTTTGTGTCACCTTGTTGTCAACGGCTACCTGCTGTGACGCCTTCGTCTTGATAGCCTTGGGAATATGGTGGCAAGTATCGCCAGGAGTTAAACGCCTTGATGAAAGGAGTGCATGAAAATGCAGGTTGAAGTGGAAAGTAAGCGAGGGTTACACGATAAGAAGGAACAAGTTACATTTAGTTTGTCATTTGAAAACGGAGAAAATAGGGGAGTTTACAGAGAAATATTTTACACGTACAATGGCAATAAGCATGGATGAATGAGGTTTGCATGTTTATAAAGGATATTTGGGATAAAATTAGGTGAATGACTTAGTTGAGATGTTGTAACGCCATGTGCTCAGTGGAAAATCAGGGTTTTGTGGAAAAGAAGGGCTCGTGATGGAAAATGTTGAGCATATAAAGCAATGCAGCATTGTGGTATATTATATAGGAATCAAGCGATGTAAAATGATAAGTACTAATTGGTGATTGTTGTTTCATGATTATTTACAGTGACCCCCAAAGAAGGGCATTTTTTGCCCGAAATGCATTGGGTATTTTATTGAATAAACGCTGCCTTCAATGAAGTTTGCTCTAGTCGTGTTCTTTCAAGAGGTCCGGATGGGCACAGATGGAACATTTGAAGTTTGGGAAATGGCATTTACACTCCGCATGTGGATTCAAATAAATAGTTGGCGAAAAATTTAGAAAAAAGAGTGAAAAGTGAATATGTAAAAACATGTTTTTGAAAACAATGAGTACTTGGATTACTATCAATGACTACAATAATGCCAAGTTGTTCCAACTCTAGCAGTGCAACTGGTGGGGGCGAGTTGACGCCCCATCTCAGAATGTGGCAAGTATCGCTCCTCATGACGATTTCCGTGAAGGTACTGTGTTTTTAAAAAAAAAGTCATCTTTCTTTATGCGGATTGGTCGAGTGCGCGAGCACTATTCTCATTGTAAATGTAATGTAAATTGATACTTGTAAAGCGCACTACTTACCCGCAAGGGTCTCAAGGCGCTTGTACGAATATCGCTGTGGAACCCATCCTGGCTTTCCCTGTGAGGCGTCCACTCCTGGGCACCCCCAAGGCGGAGGCCAGGCATCCTTAGCGTTGTGGGGGCCATTGTGGAGATTAAGCAAGCTATTGCCCAGAGTTGCAGAGTGGGACTCCATGATTGGAATAGGCACCAAGGCGAGAATTATCGGGTCCGTGGAATTTTTGAGCCCAAGACCCTCCGAGACTGGGAATTGAACCCTGGTCCCGGGCTAGACCTCTGCATCAGGGTCTGCCACTCTAACCATTGAGCCACACTTCTCATTAGTGCTGTTCCCTAGATCCACTACTGCTTGCCAACCGCGCAGTTTCTGCTAACCATTTCATCATCACCCTGCACGCAATTGTAAGCAGCGTGCTGCCATTTTGATCTTCAACAACTTTCTAATAGCGCAGTTTCTGCCAACCATTACATCATCGCGCTGCATGCAATCTTATGCAGCGTGTGGCTATTTTGTTCCTCAAGAAATGTTTGACAACCATTGCCAGCCACGTACTTTCTGCACTTGTTTAAAGCCTCATTACTTCGCCGCTTGTCACAATTTTGTTTTATTTACACTTTGCCTCCAATGCTTCTTCGCCCAATCTCCTCCTAAAGTACTTCAGTGGCTTCAGCTTACTTATTCTGATGCGGCAGATTTCACGGTGACCTGCACGCCTCCTGCATTATTCATACAGTGATCTACACACCTGCTTTGTTATATCTTTGCATATTTCTCGGTGATTTGCACACCACTTCCAACATTCAGTTGATTAAGTTGTGCATTTCTTTGATATCAGCATTACTTTGCATAGTTATTCGTTTGCAAATCTCACGGTGATTTGCACACCTTTCCTTGTTTCATGTTTGTCACGTTTTATTAATTCATTCAGCCATGTCTGCCAATCAAATGATTGCGCCTCCTCCTGATTTTCCTATTGAAGGATATTCTCCTTCCATTGAATGGGAAGAGTGGAATAGTATCTTTGAAATTTACCTCAAAGCCATTGATGGTCTTAGATTTCAATCATCAAGGAAGAAAGCCATTTTACTTAATTCTCTGGGCAAATCTGGACAACATGTTTTCAAATTTTTACCTGAATTTTTAGGTGCTGATGGTGAACCTATTGACAACCCTTATATTGAAGCCAAACTAAGACTAGCTAAATATTTTGGAAAGCAAGTTAACATCGTCATGCAAAGGCATAAATTCTATACTGTGCCTCAAAAAGACAAAGAATCTGTTGATCAGATGGTTACTCGTTTGAGGGAAATTGCCATCAAGTGCGATTTTGGTCCTATGACTGATTAACTTATTAGAGATCAACTGCTTGTTCAGTATAAAAATAAATGTATGCAAGAAAAACTTTGGGCTGCCAAAAATCCAACTTTACTTGAAGCCATCTCCATCACAAAAGTAGTTGAGGAATCTGATAAGTGTATGCAAGAGATGCATTTGCTCAAATCTAAAAAAGAAGATACGGTGAACATCATTGGAAAAAAGAGAAAGACTCTGACAATGAAGCTAAAAACTGTGAAACTAAAAATAAGCATCTACAGTTCCAAATTTTAAATTTAAGTCTAAATCTTCTTCTGACAGCAAAAGCAAATTTGTTGGTTGTTATAGGTGTGGCAGTATGAGCTATGCTGCTGATTTTGCTGGTTGCTTGTCATATTAGCAGTGTGTGCACTAACTTATCTAGAAACAGAGTGGCCTTTGCTGATGATGATTATGTTTCTCCAGACATTTCACTTTGTGTAGAAGACAATTGTTCTTCTTCCTTGCAGAGACCTAGAGCCACATTCATTCTGAATAATGTTCCTATCACACTTATCGTTGATCCTGGTTCTATGTTTACTAATATTCCATTTCACATTTTCAATGAATATTGGCCTAATACTCCTCCTACAAGTAGTGATGTCACACCTAAAGAATACAGTGATGAAGCTATCAATATTAAGGGAGTCATGGAAACTAAATTTGAATTTAAAGGCAGATCTGCTTTAGGTAAAGCTTATATTTCAATCAATGGACCTGCCATACTGGGTTGGGCACAACATGATCTTTACATTATTAAAGATAGATCCTAGATCTGATAAAAAGGTTTTGGTTATTAATGATTTTTCCACTATGGATTCAGTTTTATCTAAATATAAGGATGTATTCCGAACAGATCTAGGAAAATTAATTGGTTATGTACATGAAATTAAACTAAAGGATAATGCCCATCCTGTTAAACATTCTCTTAGGAGAATACCCATTGCCATTCATCAGGAAGTTAAGGATATGCTTGAGGACCTGCAGAGGCAAGATGTCATTGAACCAGTGGAAGTCTCTGAGTGACTTTCTCCAGTCGTAGTCACCAAAAAAAAGATGGCAAACTTCGCTTCTGTGTGGACCTTAGGTCCCTTAATCAGAATATCATTGTAGATAATTTCCTCTTCCTAATATTTCTGAGATGGTGCTCCTGATGGATAAAGCATTTTTTTTTTTTAGAAAACTTTATTTTAGATCAGGATATCATCAGGTAGCTTTACACCCTGACTCTCACAAACTTACAGCTTTTTTACCCATGGAAGGTGTTTTTCAGTTTAAGAGGCTTCCTTTTGGGCTAGCCTCAGCAGTAAGTGTCTTCCAGTGCATGATGCAGACTTTGTTGAAATGTTCAGAACATATACATTATTTTAAAGATGACATTTTGATTACTGGTAGAGATGTAAGTGAACACAACAGCAATTTAGCTAAAGTACTTCAAACTTTATTCAATGCAGGTCTTATGTAAAGAAAAGACAAATGTATATTCTTGATGGAAGAGGTAGATTACCTAGGCTATACAATCTTTGAGAATGTACTTAATCCCAATGAGCATTTATTGAAGGCGATCAGGCTAGCACCTGTCCCCTCCAATAAGGATCAACTTAAATCTTTTATGGGATTAATTGAATATTATTCCAAATTCATCAGCAATTATGCACATAAAACCGAAGCATTACATCTTTTACTCAAAAAAGGTGTTAATTTTTCTTGGCAAGCAGCACAGGCTAAAGCTTTCAAAAGTATCAAGGATCATTATTGCAGGTATTCTCACCCCTTTGAACCCGGAAAGAGCCCTGTTGGTGTCAACAATGCTTCTCCTCATTTACTGAGGTTTGCTTCTAGATTGCAAGATTTAACCTATGATCTCGAGTACATCTCTGGCTGGAAGAACATTCAGGCTGATTGTTTATCTAGACTACCAATTCAAAATGATTAATGTTGGGAATCAGATGATGATGAAGTAGTATGTGTTGTGGCCAGTGTGGAGGATGCGTGTTCTGAGGAATTTAAGTCTATTTCCAAGGATCAGTGGCATTAAGCTGTGTTGATGATCCATATTATTTTGAACATGTTAATTTCAACAGTTTGGGTTGGAAACGTGAGGCTGATGTCAAGCATTCCTTAAGCAGTTTTGTTAAATTAAAGAAGAACTTAGCATTGGTCTTACTGATGATTTGGTTATGTGAGGGGATACATTTGTACTTCCCAGATCAATCAGGAAAAGACCTTTTCTTTTAGCCCATGACGGTCACCTTGGACAAACCATTACTGTTAAGAGTCGTAAAAACAATTTTTGTTGGCCTGCGAAGGCTACGGCCAGCCTGGCGGGGGCGATCCGCCTGCCATCCTATTGGGGGCCTTAGTGTCTAATTTTTCAGATCCTCGTCCTAGCAGTAGTAACAAAATTGAAGTGGGTGATCTTATCAAAGTTAAGCCTGGCAGGAGAGAGCACGGTATGAACAAGTTTTCTGATCTACTAAAAGTAAAAGAGGTGCACAGGCGGCATGCTGTATTAGAGAATGGACAGAGGTGGAATTTCAAAAGGATTGCTCTTTATTCTAAAAAAAGTAGTCAGCCTCCCGGTGATAATGCAGGGTTTCAGCAACAGAATGTTTGTAAAATGCAAATGCAAGATGTTTGCAAAAAATGTTCTGAGTTTAGAAAGCAACGTGAAGTTCGCCTTCCAGGAAAACTTAAGGATTTTGTAATGTATTGAATTTTATGCTGTTCATATTTCTTTGTTTGTAGTTAATGTATAGTATTAAGATTTATATTTCATTTATTATTTCCTTCATTTTCTTTATTTGCTTTACAATATTTTACTATATTCAGTGGCATGTCGAACAGTATATTGATTCTCTTTATCTTGTTCATTTTTATATTTATTTTGCATTTTTTCATTGTTATTTGACATACTTTCTCCTTTTTGTTGTAAGAAAAGGAGATGTGTTGTGATGGCATCTTCTTTGTTCTCGTGCTTTACTGCTCCTTGGGGATGGCATGTCACTCTTGGAATGTTGTTGCGTTCCGAGAGTGTCAGGTCATTCTAGGAGAGGCGGTTGCTGGAGGCAGAAGCAGGGAACTCCGTATGGTGAAGAAGTTTGAATAAACTTACCTTTGTGGAATTACCTTGGAGTCCGCTTCCTTCAGCTTGAACTTGAACACTGCTCTACTTTTTAACCTCAAATTTTCCAAAAATTATTAATTATTTGTGTGAACTTTGAAGGTAAAAGTTAACAATTATGTGATGGTTCAGGTGACGCTACAAACGCGAGTGGTGCTCTTTGCAGAATGCACTTTACTGTTGGAGGGAAACCTCGTTTTTAAAAATACCAGTGTGTTAGATTAGCGTTTATTTGCTGGAGGGAAAATCGTTTTTAAAATACTTGTGTGATATGTGCTTTGTTTAAACTGAATTTTACCCTTTTTAAAATTGAGCCTCATACTTGCACACTAATTTGTCACGACACCGCACTTTAGCGGGTCCCTGCAGCCCTTAGCTTTCACTCCTTGTTATTACCGGCGGAAAAGCGGGACGCTTGTTGGCGCCATCTTTGTTTGCGCACTAGCTGCTCAGAGGCAGCTATTTAAGACGGCCATGCAGGCGCGCAGCGTGAGCACGCCGGAGTCACGCCAGAGTCGAGCCCATCTGTGCCCATCCGTGACCAAACGGGACCCGGGGCCACGACCCCTGGTCCACGTCTCACTTACAATAGAGGTGAGTTATGGGAATGTAATCTCGGCAAAATTGCTATTAGGCATGAGTGTGTTGCCACACTCGATCAGTTAGGACTGCTAAAAGCACCTAGGATAGAGCCGAGCCAACAACATGTGCATAAGGCTCATGGTCTGCATTATGGACTACTTAACACTCGCTCCCTTCAGAAACATAACTTGGAGGTATTTAGTTTACTGGAAGATGGGGAACTGGATGTTCTGGGAGTAACTGAGACATGGTTCGAGGACTCCTCCATGCCAGATCTCATAGCATCTCTGCCAGCGCATTTTTCGGCGCTTCATCTAAATAGAGCGGATATGAAGAGAGGGGGTGGGGTGGCCCTTCTATATAGCTCACGCCTACAGGGTGAAAGACTCTTAGCTGAAAATATGGGTGGCGCTGAGGTGTTGAGTGTTAGACTCATGTTGGGGCAGACTATATAGTCATTCTTTTGGTCTATCGCCCCCCGTGGGCATCGCCGGATTTTCCTGACTCATTCCTGAGATTAGCTCAGGATATGCACTTAAGATATGATAAGGTGATTATCATGGGTGATTTTAATTATCACTGGGAGAAAGTACCAAGGGAAGGACAGGCTCTTCAGATTGATGAGGCATTGATGTCTTTGGAGTTTGTCCAACTAGTGAAGGGTCCCACACACGCCAAGGGTCACACCCTGGACTTGATTTATTTTTATTTTTTTTTATTTTTGTATGTTCTTTTATAGCGCTCGACTACCCGGAGGCATCTCGGCGCTTGCCTTGGGAACCCGTCCTGGCTTTTCCCTGTGAGATAGCCCCTAACAGGCATCCCCAAGGTGAAAGCCAGGCATCCCGCCGCGGGGGGCCGTTGTGGAGATTAAGCAAGCTTAATGCCCAGAGTTGCAGAGTGTGAACCCATGATTAGGTCAGGCACCGAAGCGAGAATTATCGAGTCCGTGGACATTTGAGCTCAAGACCCTGCCGCGTCGGGAATTGAACCCTGGTCCCGGTTCTGACCTCTGCTTCAGGGTCTGCCTGCTCTAACCAGTGAGCCACACTTCTCCACTTGGACAACGCCTCCTGTACAGGATACGGTGGTGGCCCAGCCATGTGTTTGGTCTGATCACTTTCTGGTGAGAGGCGAGTTCCTGCTGGACAAACAAAGAATGAAGCCTAGGGAAGGATGGAAGGCGGTTAGGAAATGGAAAAACATTAATGGAGATGTGGTGTTAGACCATCTCCGAGCCCATCCATCTCCCAACACGAAGACAGAAAACTCTGAGGTCCTCTGTAAAGAATTATTGGACAAACTTAGGAAGACTCTGGACCATGTGGCATCTATACGTAGGCTGAATGTAACAAGTAGAGGACACGGGGCCCCCTGGTACAACAAACTCCTTAGGGAGAGGAAACGAGGACTTCGGAAATTAGAAAGAGCCTGGCGGAAGCATTATGATTCCGACTCACGGATACAGTACATACAGGCACTCGCTCTATATAAACAGGCGATTGTAGCCAGAAAAGCAGAGTTCTTTGAGGAGAGAATAACTACTGCGAATAACCCTCAGAAAGAAGTATTTAAAGTCCTCACGGAACTCAGGAAAAACAAAGAACAAACTCTGGAGTTCATGCAAGAGGACTGCCAAAAATGTCAAGACTTCTTTGTCAATAAAATCTCCAACCTAGTAGCTGAAATTGGCATAACCCCCGAGTTTGACTGTCCCTTGTTGGATACACCCGACAGAACATCGGTGACTAGTCTGTTAACAGCCTTTTCCTTGATTACGAAGGAAAGGCTGCCAGCTCTGTTGGGCCGGGTTAAATCGGGTTCCTCGGCAGACCCGTGCCCACCAGAGGTGTTTAAACTAGCACTGCCAGGTATAGAGGACGAAATGTTGAACTTACTAAATACTTCTTTACTAACAGGCCAAGTCCCGTCCTTCTTTAAGGAAGCCCGGCTGATTCCTCTGCTGAAAAAAGCCGGGCGTATGTGAAATGCCTAAAGAATTTCAGGCCCATATCTCAGCTGCCGTTTCTGACGAAGGTGGTTGAGCAACACGTACTCACTATCCTGTCGGAACATCTGGAAAATAACAACCTATTTGAGCCAAACCAAGCTGGGTTCTGTGCGAATCACAGCACGGAACTCGTTATGCTGTCTATTCTGGATGATTTGAGGAACAGGGCAGATAAGAAAACCCCAAGTGCCCTGGTGCTGCTAGACCTCTCCGCGGCATTTGATACTGTCTGTCATAAACAACTATTGTCGCGGATGATGGATTTCGGCATCGTGGGTACAGCACACGCCTGGCTCTCCTCCTTTCTTGAAGGGAGGTCTCAGAGAGTACAGCTTGGTGACTTTCTTTCCACCACTACACCGATCACCTGCGGAGTGCCACAAGGGTCTGCCTTGTCGCCCCTATTTTTTAACATCTATTTACAACCCCTGATCAGATTGCTCAACCAGATGGACTGCCATGTATATAACTATGCGGATGACACCCAAATAGTGATCCAGCTTGACCAGGGTCCGGGTGGTCTCGTAAGACTACAGAACATCTTGAAGTACACAGCCAACTGGATGTCCAGAAATTCATTAAAAATCAATCCGGATAAGACCGAGGTACTGCCAATCACCATCACAGGGAACCCATGGACTGAGGATTTCTGGCCAAGAGAATTAGGGCCACCTCCGGAACCAGCTGCTGTGGTCAAGAGTTTAGGCATCCAGGTGGACAGCAGGCTATCTATGCAAAAGCAAGTGAGGACGGTGGTAGGGACCTGCACTGGCCTCCTTCGACAACTTAGGAAAGTTGCACCTTTGTTGTCCTTTTCCACCATGAGGCGGGCAGTCTCTGCCACGATCTAGGCTAGGCTAGATTATGGCAATTCGCTATATATAGGACTGCCACAGAAACTCTTGTATAAGCTGCAGGTTGTCATGAACGACGCTGCTAGGCTTATTTAAAAAAAACCAAGGAATACCCATGCATCTCCCCTTATGCAAGAACTGCACTGGCTGCCGGTTAAGCAGAGGGTGATGTTCAAAGGACTGTGTATTGTTCACAAAGCCCTGTACGGTAAGGCTCCAATGTACATAAAATCTCGGCTTGTTCCCTACAGCCCAGCACGGACACTTCGATCCGCTGACGCCTCTCTACTTATTCCACCTCGTTGTAGATTGGCCACAGTAGATGGACGTGCCTTTTCACTTTTGCTTCCAACAGCCTGGAATAAGCTGCCAATTGAACTACGGAAGGAGACTAATTTGTTGGCCTTCCGAAAGAAACTAAAAACAGTGCTTTTCCAGCAAGCATGGGGTGTTCTGTAACTTTTTTTTACCAACAGTTGTCCTCACAGTACCTGATGTTTGGACCCTGACCCTGATAAAGCGCTTAGAGACCCCTGGGTTATAACGCGTAAATGGTTAGGAAGTAAGGCAAGGGTACACAGGGCCAGATTCAAAAAGGACTGTCCTATCTATGTATGTGGGGGGGGCAGTTGTAAAGATACTACTTGTAAAATACCTTTCTAAATAGCAAACAGTTGTAAACTCACACAAAAGGGCAAGTTTACCTTTGTGAATCAGGCCCATGATGTCAGCATAACATAAACCAAAATTGGATGTTTTAAAGCATTTCCATAATGTATGAATTAGAGGATTAGTTAATCCAAACTAAACAACAACTAAAAATGCATGTTAGTAAAGTTACATTTCCAAAATGTTCATACCATAAAAAACAAAAATTACTGAGAAGGATATAACAAAGTTCACAGTGAACACGTGACCAGGCACCACTTTTGTAAGGCATGTGCACTTAAGTGGTAAAAGTAATCCTCACATAAAAAGAGAAAGAGCGTCAGGATATAAATCTCAAATTACTTACCAGAACTTTTCATTACTCTGACTTTTCTTTCCTCTTCTCTATCCTTATCACACAACCTTGAGTGTTCCGCCCTCCGTCAAACATGGGGTTTTGTCAGTACAAAGGGTGTTGAGGAGAGATCTTCCTTCATAAGCCATGGTAAGGATAAGGAAGAATTCGATTTTGTTCTAAAGATAAAGGATTAGACATGACAAACTGTGCCTGTCTGATGAAGGAATATTTACCTGAAAGAGTAAGAACTGGAGTAATGAAGGTAATGCTAAAAAATATGAACGTTATCATTGTTACCCAAAAAGGGAACCCGGAGGTTCAAATCTGCAAAAGCTTTTGCGGCACTGACAAACAATGGGGCTAGCATTCCATAAAAACACACAAAATAAAGAACATTTTCCAATTAAATGAAAATTAAATAAGGTGCAGATTTTTTCTATATAAGACCCAAGATTAAATCTATAGAAATATTGTAGTAAAGTTGTTTTTGAAGTTCTTTAAAGTCAAAGTATGAAAATATTGTAGCAAAGTTTCTTTTAAAGTTCTTTACAGTGACAGTGATTTCTACTTCCTAGCAAATCTAGAAGGTAAAAATGTGCACTCATCTGCAGAGATGGCACACAACAAATATAATAAGATACGGTGAAGCTCACAGCAGCAGGAAGTAACAGCATGTTATTGAATATATGGTGAAAAAGCGTCAGAAACGAGCGTGGTTGACAAAGCCGTTCTACTCACTGTTCCAGTTCCTGCATCCTCTGAGCAGCAGAGTTGACCTACGAACTCTATCTGCAGTCGCTTGTTCATGCTCAGATACCTATCATACCACCATCTGCTCCATGCTGCACAGTCGCTGCTTCCTGCTGCCGTCTGTCCAGTGATGAGTTTATTTCAATATGGCCCTGTTTTTCTTACATTTATCATTGTAGCAATTAATTACAGCTCAGTAAATAAAAACAGCTATGTTATTCTCGTGTTTTCCCGAGACATGATCATATGAGCAATTTGATAGCACAACAAAACAGCATTTTATTGTCACCAGCCCGGGAACTTCTACGCTAGTAAATAAGACAGCTGCCTAAAACGGAGAATTTTTGAGGAACATAGCTTTCCACGAAAGGGACAGGCATTTTGTACAGGGAATGCAAATTGCTCTACCAGAAAACGTACGTTTCAATTAAATCCTGGTCGAAATATGTCTTCTAATTCTTTTTTTTAATGATTAAATGTACTTATAATGTGCAAATTTTTGTCTGCTATTATTATTTTAAGTGTTCTTATTATTGAATATTTTGGATACACTAGTGAATCATAATTTTTTCTGCAAAAAGCAAAGCGTGGCTGGAAGGCTGGAGGTTATATGATGGTATGAGTTTTGCTTTCTTTCGGTTGTATTATTTTCTGCATGGAACCCATTATCTTTTTCAAATCCAACTTGTTCTGGGTTGTGGGCTCATGGCAGTTCATGTTATGTCTTCAATCTCAGACATCTGAATTTGTGGGCAGAGTATTAACGTGTGTCCTTTTGAATTACTCTAATGTCATAAGTAAAAGCTTTATCACTTGATTTTTCAATTATTTCCTATTTCAAAACAAGAACAAACACTGTAGATCTGCATCTCTTTTTTGTTTTCAATAAATCGCATTTTTTGCATGTTAGTAAGGTGTACAAATGTTCTGAAATGAAGACACCATAGGATTATGCCACTGAATTAGAGATTGGCAATTCTATGAAAACACCGTGGGAACGGGTAGTGCTAATAAATCTTTAATTACAGCACATCGTCTCCTGTTTTAATTAGTTCCATTAGTAAGGGGATTACTTATTTTAGTGCCCTGGCAGAGTGTAGTCTCACTCACTCCACTCGGTGAAAATACCACCTGCACTGACAACCTCTGAAATGAGGCAGTCTGACTGTTAGCTCTGCAGCCGAACCGGTCTGCCAGAAGCATTAGTTCTGTGTACAACATAACTTTGGGCAATATGGCCAATTACTTGAATTAGAGCAACCAAGCTACTTTGACCCAATAATGATGCATTCTTAAATTGTGGTCATATTTTCAGATGTATGTTTTGGTCTTTTCTCCATCATGGTCTATAGCAACCATTCTACAATTCTCCCTGGGTCCCAGGGTACTAGGAAGAGTTACCAGTCATTCAGGAGTGCATGGTTTCCCTTATGCCTATCATCTCCTTAACACTGTTTCCTATCCCAGTTCCTCCAAGGGTATGTATTCAAGTTTTTTGGAAGGGTAAAGCCTTAAATCAGGATTTTTTCTTTAAAGGAGATGGCTGATAAGCTGATTGTGCTGTAGCTGAAAATGCTGTTGCGTTTAAACTCATGTTAAAGAGATTTGGATTGTTGGGCTTTAAATGAAGGCTGTAGGGTGTTCACACTGAAAGGATAAGTGCATAGTATTCCTAGAAAGACTAGGATGAATGTCAAGACAGACACGTAGCTGAGCTTTCCTAACCATTCAAATTTGTGCATGATCAGATGCTTGAAGGCAAGAACAAACAATGAGACATCGATGAGTGAGCTACTTGAGAGGACAGACCCACAGTAGTTGAGTATAACATTGAGACTTTTTGGGACTGTGTTTTTCTCCACTTTTGCAGGGTGAATCAAATGAGTCAATCAATGCGAAAGCATTGATTGAATTGCCTGGAGTCACTCTACAAAGGGAGCTACCGCTTCCAATCATCTCCCAGAATTAAGCTTGGTTTGGGGATATGTTCTAAGCTGCTGTTTAGTTGGGAGACTCTGGGTTTAGTGAGTTTTACTTGAGATCCTTTGATCAAGTGGTGTATAAGATGTCTGATAAGTTTTAAAAATGTTAAGTGATCAACTCTGCTCCTAATACAGAACATCGACTTTCTAGCTTTTGTAAAATAAATGCTTCATACTATTCTACGATTCTGAAACAGATGTTGCTTGCAATTTTCTTCTTATTGGTTGATTGTTAAACAATGCACACAATGTTTACTACTTCCCCCTTCTGTCAAATTCGGAAAATGATCTGTGGTTAATCTCATACATGCTTCGAAAGGAGTTTAAGGAATTGTGAAAGCCTTCTCTGTCATGGTCTGTAAAGATCATATCGAATATAAAAGAGATGGGACAATGAAAGTGCATATGCCACATTACCTGTGGATGGGACCATGGGGTGAAGGGAATGTATGAGAGCGCTGAGCTCAAAACGTTTGTAATCTATATATGTGATTTTCCCAGAGGATTTGGGAAATGTGGATTGTTGGAAAGTGGATTATTAGTAGTGGTAAATATATATCTTCCACTGGCATTAAGGCCACTAACATAGTTTAGGGCTCAGAAAATTATACCCATGCTCAACCCTTGGTAGCTCGACTGGGAGCAGGTAAGCTTAACTTCAGAGACAGGTATGTCAAGCATTTAGAAACAGCAATTCAGTAAATAATTAAGACACAACAGATTTTTAAAAATAGGAAATATTTTTATCTTTAAAATGACACCAAAGTGAAAAACATCCAATATAGGGAACCAATGTGAATTTTTAAAGATTTACTACTACATAGCTGTTAGATCTGAGGGTCTCTAGTTGGCAGAGGTAGGTATCAAATGTCCAAATAGGGACCCTTGCTTCTAGTCAGGGCAAGGGGGATACACTCTTTAGATAACCCCTGCTCACCACCTTGGTAGCTTGGCATGAGCAGACAGGCTTATCAAAGGCAATGTGTAAAGTATTTGTACCAACACTCACAGTAACACAGTGAAAACACCACAAATGGACTCCACACCAGTTTAGAAAAATAAAGTATCTTTATCTAAACTACAGAAGACCAAAACAACAAAAATCCAACATCCTTCTCTCCTTTCAAAGTGCAGGGCAGAGACATCAGACGCACCACAGGGGGTGGAGCCAGCACTGTGGGGGCAGGCACAGTCCTATTCAGGTCCCAGGTGCAAATCCTCAATCAATTAATCAATCAATGGCAGCGCCTTGAGGCCCTCTGGGTGAGTAGTGCGCTATATAAATGCGATGATTGATTGATTGATTGGCTTGACTCTTACAGTTGGTCCCGGTCACCTTTTCTACACTTGACTTGGAAATTTTTCCAGAGCTTTTTCTCCTGGGTCCCTCAATGCTCTTCACCAGGCTAGATTCAGTGAGGGTTCGCTGGCTTTGGTTTCAACCAGCTCCCGGGAAAACTCTGGAAATTGAACCTCCGGAGCTTTTCAGAGGGATGAACATGGAGGGCAGGCCGGCTCGCGTTTGAGCGTCTCCGGCTTTGCTGGCCAGGTCTAATCGGTGCACTTATCTAGCTTTTTTTCAAAGTTGCTCCAAAGTTCTCCAAACATCTGGAACTCCTTTCTGAAGGTCCTTTGGGGATCCCAAAATGTCCAAAACTTACTCCAAGGGTCTGGAAGTTCCAAGAAGGTCATTAAATGTTTGGGACTTCAATTCCCACAATCCACTCGGACAAAACCCTTTCAAATCCACTGGTAGTACTCCAGGTTGGGAATTCTTGTGGTGATAGTCTTGGTGAGCTCTGTTAAGCAGTAGCTTGTAGAGAGTCCATTCTTTAGTCCTATTGGAGCAGGTTTGATCCACAGGTCTGTAGTTCCAGATTGAGCAGCAGGCGCAGTCAGAGCGCAGGGCCTGGTTGGTGCAAATCAAACTTCCAGTATGGACCCTTCTTCTTTCTTTAGCTTCAAGCAGCAGATCTGAGAGGCACTGCCACTCTCAGATACGTATTCAGTGTTCTCTGGGGTCACACAAGAGGGCACTCCTGTCCAATGAGGTGTAAAGCAACACCCTAGAGCATGACCATTTCTGCCAAAGTGTGACACAGCGGTCTCCCAGAAAGCATTATTCCTCTAAAATTTAATATGGCTGAAGTCTCAGCAGATAGACAAGAGCTGGATAAACCAACCCCAGGATAGCCCTTCGCCATACTCTCACCCCCCCATCCCCCCTCCGGCATCTTCACATTCCTTCCTGAACCCTACCATCTGGCTGGGTTCAGAGGGTAGGGGTGTAAATAAAACTGGTTTATTCTGCCTATCCCCCATCATTCGAAGATCGTGGTTTACAACCCCTCCTCCTTGCTCTGGCAATCCTATGCAGCAGAACCCTCTCCTCCCAGAATGGCTCTTCGCCCAGGTGCCAGTTATCACTTCATCAAAGCAGCCTTGCTAATCCACTTCACTCTGTTCAATCAGGACAGACAGATCAATGGAAGGCTGAATTTTGGCTTGCAGACAACAAAGTCTTATAACTTCTTGTCTGTACATTTTAGGATAAATTAGACAATAGAATATTGTTGCATTGATAAATACCATTCTACTAAGTACTTGAAGGATATTTCTGTATTTTCTAGATGAAGGTATTAATTAATAACTCTTTACCATGCTAACCTATTGGGCTGGGAGTCTGCTATAGGGAAAATGAACTGAGCAATTTCTTAAACAGCAGGGCTTATAAAACATCTTGTATAAGGACCCTGCCTATGTCTACAAGACCCCCACCCCTGGAACACTTAGGGGAGACTTAAGGGGTTCTAAATATGTAAAACAATATTGCAGAAACTCACCCCATAGTGTTCCTAGCACAAGAGTCGATTTTGGAAAGCACTTTACTACAATGTAGTAAGTGAAATGTGCAATTTCATTAGCCTCAGGGCACATAAAACATACTTCTTATAGGTTCCTTATTTCTTATAGGTTCCTGACCCCCCACCACTGGGACACCTAGGGGAGACCGGGTACCTAATATGCCAAACTATTATAGTATAATAATTTCTAAGTGCCCCAAACACCAACATTGAGTTTGGGCACAATTTACATCTTAAAAGCAGTCCTGCAACACAGGGATGCTTTTAAACTGACCTCAGGCCTCAGCAATGCACACATGCAAGTACAGACATGTTGGCCTTTAAGCTGCCAGACCTATTATATACTGGGGACTTGAAGGTAGTTTTAATCCCCTTGCCCTATTATGTACTAGAGCCTTATAGGGGAGGTCATACCAATCATAGGTATACCCTAACCCAGGGGTCCCCAAACCGGTCCTGGAGGGCCGGATCCATGCCAGATTTTTAAAATAACTACATGTATCTCAATGGGGATATCCCAAAAATCTGGCATGGATCCGGCCCTCCAGGACCGGTTTGGAGACCCCTGCCCTAACCCATAGTGTTCCCTAGTGTATATAGGTGTTTTCTCTGTATTCTAAGTGTGTTGTTCTCAGCATAGCCCTGAGCCTGGTTAGGCAGAGCCCAGGGAGAGTCAGAGTGAGTTACCACCAGTAGCAGTCAGCAAGAAATGGGGGTGCCCAGGGCACAAGGAAGACTTTGCAACATAGCGCCTTCCCCAAACGAAAGGTGGTGGGTTACTAGCCTACACCATGGTAGTCCTCATCAGCTGAGTGGAAAGTCCTGGAAAGTCCATCAGCATTGGCATGGGCAACCCCAGATCTGTGTTCCACTGTAAAGTCCATTCCCTGTAGGGAAATGGGCCAAGCTTGTAATTCTCTCCTCTCATCTGCATGAGCCATATGAGAGGCCTGTTGTCAGTTTGAACACAAAAGTGAGACCCAACCAAATGGTCTCAGCTTTTTCAGGGACCAAACCACAGCAAAAGTCTCTCTCTCAATGGCACTCCACTTCTGCTCTCTGGGAAGACGCTGCCTGCTAATAGAGGTAACTGGCTGATCAAGCCTCTCTTCATTTACCTGTGACAACACTGCCCCAATCCCTTTTTCTGAAGCATCTGTCTGAACCACAAATTCCGTTGTGTAGTCAGGGGCTAGCATCACTGGTGTTGAACACATAGCAGCTTCCAGACTGTCAAAAGCCTTCTGACACTCTCGGGTCCAATCCACCTTCTTGGGCGTCTTCTCAGAAGTCCGTTCAATTAGGGGCCCCACAATGGTCCCATAATTTTACCCAGTCAGTCCAAGGAATGCCCTGACCTGAGTCTAGGTAGCAGGAGCTGTCCAATCCAAAATAGTTGAAATCTTGGCCTGGAGAGGCTGTAAATGGCCGCCACCTACCAGGTGGCCCAGGTACACCACAGAACTTTGCCCTATTTTTCACTTACTTGCCTTAATAGTCATGCCTGCCTGCTGCATGGCCTGAATCACTCTCCTCAGGTGGCTTAAGTGATCCCCCAGGTAGAACTGTACACAGCTATATCATCCAGATAGGCTGAACTGAATAGCTCCAACCTATACAAAACCCTGTTCACCAACCTCTGGAAGGGGGCAGGTGCATTCTTTAAGCCAAAGGATTACCTTGAACTGATAATGTTCCTCTGGTGTGGAGAATGCTGACCTCTCCTTTGCTCCATCTGTGAGGGCAATCTACCAGTAACCTGAAGTCAAGTCAAATGCACTCAGGTACTTAGCAGCCCCTAACCTGTCAATGAGCTCATCAGCTCGAGGTATAGGGTGAGCATCCCTCTTTGAGACTGCATTCAGTCTTCTGTAGTCCACCAAGAACCTTAACTATTTTTGTCCCCCCTAGAGATTAGGTTTTGGAACAAGAACTACTGGACTGGCATATGGACTTTCAGATGGTTCAATTACCCCCCACTTCAGCATTGTAGCTACCTCAACCTTAATGCTGGCTCTGAGATGGTCAGACAACCTGTACAGTTTGTTTTGAACAGGTAGGCTGTCACCAGTGTCAATGTTGTGAACACACCACTCGGTGATGCTTAGGGTCAAAGACAAGAGGCCAGCAAACTGCTCCAGCTCCTGCGTGCAGTTTCTCTGCTGTTGGGCTGTCAATTTGGGAGAGAGCACAACACCCTCCAATGACCCATCTTGCACATTATTAGAGAGGTGGTCAGGCACCAGACTAGTTTTCTCCTCCACTCCATCATCAGTGACCAGTAGCTAGTTAGTTTAGCTTAGTTCGTTTATTGTTTATTGTTATTAGTTAATAAAAACCATCAGAATGCAACTTAAATAATACGCTTTAAAAAACAAAAAAATCAATTTTCTTAAAAATATTAATTAATATTGGTGCAACACTGAAGAATATCTTGGATTTGTTAAAATAGAATGTTATAGAATTCATTCAATTCTTAATTGTAGGTACACTTCACCATTTTGGTAATGTAGCGTATGCGTCTGTAGAAAAATTGCTTCAATGGGAGCAATTTTTGCTCCCAACTTGGCGATTCTCTATATGGACCACTTAGAGTGTCATCGTATTCTCTCACCTATGAATCCCTTCCACAGTGATATATCCCTGTGGAGAAGATATATAGATGATATCTTTCTGATTTGGCGGGAATCTAATGATCTCCTCTTACAATTTCTACATTGGCTCAATAACAATTCCAATGGTCTTCAATTTACCTTATCAACTAGTAAACAAGAAATCCCCTTCCTCGATTTAAACATTATCCACAACGAAGGGAGACTGATCACAAGCCTCTATCGCAAGCCAATGGAACGCAATACACTGCTAAGGTACCAAAGTCATCACCCCCGTGCTTTGCGAGATTCCCTCCCATTTTCGCAGTTCCTTCGTCTGAGAAGGAATTGCTTTCACAAGGAAGACTAATTTAGGGAAGCTAACACCTTGACAACCAAACTGTCAGCTAGAGGTTACCCAAAGAAACTGATCCGACGTTCTCTCAAAAGGGCATGGTATTGTCCAAGGGAAACACTTCTTGAACCCAAAGAGAAAAAGACACAAAATCGCATTGTATGCGTTACTACATTTTCACCAATCTTTAATGCTCTCAAAAAAAGCATTAATAAGCATTGGCATACTATAAATGCAGGCGACTCAATCTTGAACGCCCCCTATTTGGCTTTAAGAAGTCCAAAAACATCACAGAGCATTTAGTGTGAGCAGCTTTACCAGCAGCAAATACTAAGAACACACTTGATGATCTATGGGGGCTTCCACGATTGGTAGGACATGTTAAATGTGGTTCTTGCAGTGTATGTGCTAGCACACTTGAAGGAAAAGATTTCTTGTTTGAACAGATCATTTTTCACAGACAAAATTTCACAAACTGTAACAGCTCTAATGTAATCTATGCAATCTTCTGTCCGTGTGAATTAATATACATAGGACAAACAACTCAAAAGGCCCAACTACGAATTGGACAACACAAGAGCAGAATTCGGTGTAAGACTCCTAACGCACCGCTTGTGGACCACTTCGTTGAGAAAAATCACAATGAATCTGAACTTAAATGGACAATCATTGATGCAATAAAAAGTCTTCCAAGAAGAGTCGATCTGGGAACTCTGCTTAATAAAGAGGAACTCAAATGGATCCTGAGAACTAAAAGTATTCATACCGGCTTGAATCACATGGAGGATTGGACCTCTCTGCTATGAGGACACTATGTGACTTTAATGGCTTGCCTTGCTTGCCTCGGACAATGGCCCTTCATCTTTTGTTAGAGGCTGATACGCCAACCTCTAGAGTTCATGTAACCCCCTTTTTATAAAACTCTTGACTTGTGGTCCATGTGAAAAAATGAATACGTTCTTGTTCATAATACTATGAAAGCATAACGAATGTATATTACTTGTGCATACTACCATTGTACTTGCCTTGAACTATGTATTAATTCTTTCCTTACCAGTCCGTTATGTTCTACAAATATTTCATGTTTTTTTGACAATGGTTGGCATTTTTGATCTGGAACTAACATTATAATACCTTAAATGTTGCTGATTTGTATATCTAGATGCCTTTTATCACTTGTCATTCTCCACTTCTCACCACTTAAATATGTTATTTTATGTTATGTTATGTTATCGATATTTGTTATGCGCACAGCTGCTCCAGCTAAGGAGCGTCCTGGCGCAGTGACAAGGTAGGACATAACATAACAGGAACTAAAACAGAAGGCCTTTAAGATGACTGACTAAAACAAGAAGGTTTTAATAGCTTTCCGAAAAAGCGTAAGGTCCTCCAGCAGGCGGATTTCAACCGGAAGAGAGTTCCAAATGGTTGCAGCTTTGATGCTGAAAGAGCGTCCTCCCGCACGGCAGAGCCTGAATCTAGGGACCACAGCAAGAGCCTGGCCTTGAGAACAAAGGGTGCGCGTGGGTACATAAAAGGACAGAAAGCTAGACATGATTTGGGAGCCTATACCTTTCAAAATTTTAAAGGTCAAACAAAGGACCTTGAAATGAATTCGCTTCCTCACTGGAAGCCAGTGCAAGGAGCGAATGACACTTGACACGGAACAAAATCTGGGCAAGCCAACAATCGCTCTGGCCGCCCATTCTATTTTTCACTTTCACTTTTCACTATTCCTTTAGATCACTTGAGGTAGCGGATATGTTATCCACAGCTGCTTGGAGCACTCACCAGCTGACCCTCCGTTATTAAAATTTGATGTTCAACATCTCGCTTTCAACGGTTTAAAATCAATAATCCTGAGTTTTCACTCCGTTGCTCATGGTAATTGCCCTTTCCAAGATGGCCGATCCATATTACACTGTCATCACATGTCTATTGTCACGTGACCGCGTTGCTTCGCTTACATTGTTTTTATTGAGGAAGTTTTCCTCTGCCATTTACGGAACGAGCATCGACTCGCCCGCCGTTGCAGACTCCCATAGCGGAGGCTCACCGCTGTACCATCGGTAATCTGTGTGCCCGCCTCGATTCTTTTTCCTTTTTATTTGCTTTCGGTTTCTCCGACTGATCATTGCGCTACTAATCAGCTGTTTTTTCACTATCGCAGGAACTATCTGTCCCCCCAACCGGCTCCAGACCGGAATGTGGGTAAACTCCTGTCCACATTTTTTACCCCGATTTATCCTCACTTATTGTGAGTATCAAACTGATAGCTCCTTTTTCACTTATAGGAGTAATACCGCCCATTGCTTGTTCTTTACCGTCGGAACGCTCCAGCGGTAAGCCTCACCCCTGATACTTTCTCGGCTCTGGTCACGCTGAAGGACGGAATCTAATTACCGTTTCTTCCCATTCAGGTTACTGTATGCAAAGGCATCTGTGCCATGTACCAATAGACGACACTGTCTCCTGTTTTAACATCGAGGTATGTCCCTCGTAATTAGCGTTTATTCACATGGTAATTCATGGTAGAATTTAAGCATTTCACTTGTTCACCAAATCACGCCGGCATGGTTCTTGAACTGACCGTATGGTTTTTATGTTTATAGCACCCAGACAGATCACCGCATTCACTTGGTCACAGCAACACCATGCCCTCAATTTAATAGCTCCTCAATTGGCTGTTCTCACCAAGACACACCGTCCTATTTTCAGGGTTCACTGCCGTTTCCAACTGGTTCACGCCACTGCATCGCTAAACTTTCAGGTTCACTTGGGATGTGTCGATGTTCCACTTTTTCACCCTGGAACTGAGTCAGATAATTTTAAAATACAATAACAATATTTCTAATGTGTATGTATTTTTCTTTTTTCCCTCTACCCTTCCCGTTTATTTTCCCAATGTTGTATATGTATTTTATATGTGTTTTTATATGTTGGGCAACTGTTACTATCATTCTAGGCATGTATTAATATGTCCTGATGATGATCCCATATTAATTAGGGATCGAAACGTCGTCGACAGTATACACTTGATGATTTAAATGGTTTACTGAAAAAATCACACAAAGTGTACTTTTATAGTAATTGTCTGCTGTAACTCTGAATAACTTGCAGACTGCCCTCCCTTGCCTCTCACTTATATGTACGACATATGTTTTCACATATGTGATAGTTGGACACAGGTTGTGTCCCGCTTGGAAATTGTTTAACAACCTGGTTACATATAACTATATATGCTATTAAAACCTGTCCGGCTAGACAGCAAATATAGATTTCAATCTTGGTCTATATTCATTTTTGCTTCTTTCATTCCTGTTAATGTTTGGGACCATTTTCTTTAGAAACAGTATACACTCCCAAAGGTCCCAGACCTATTGCTACTTTGGGTTCCCTTGTTCTTTATAACAACAATGTAGAAAAAGAAGAACATTCCGCAGTTCTAGATATCAACATTCTGCTATTGTTTTATCATCATATCAATATCTTATAGTCTTACGTCTGGACAAGATCCTTGTGCTGTTGTATACTACTTATAATACTGTTTTAGTGCATTGTCATGAGATTGTAAAACGTCAGAAGTTTACAATTTAACTGAGGGTCTGTGGAGTCCAGACTTCTGTTCTACAGGTTCGAATCCCTCGCTCAATAAATAAGCGCTTTAAAAGTGCTCGACGCACATTGTTCAATTTGGGACATATACAGACCAAATGCACAAAGTCCTCGTCTGGGGCATCACATTGTCTGCACATTTTTGATCCTTTATATTGCCATACTGGTTTGTCTGACAGAGACGGTAGATCACCTGGGCGCATGGCCAATAGTTTTTTCTTAGAATACCCTGAATAGGTTAGAGGTAAGTAAGTTGCCGGTTGCAATGTGACATTCGTTTGAATTGTCATCCATGCATGGGCTCGCCGTGAAAATATACTTTTGCCATCAACTAGCCAATACATTTTTGCTGCTTTATTCATGGCTTGACAAAATGTAGGATGCGACAAATTCAAGTCCCACAGATCACCTGCATCGGTTAGTTGTAAAGATGAAAACAGATATTTATTGTAACCTGATTTCTAATCATCGGTCACGGTTTCCCATAAAGCGCTGATTAAAGGGCTAGACTGATAATTTCGTATTTTATGCATGGATTTAATGAACTGGTACCGTCTTGCTATATTTTGCTGTGTCAGTCTGAATTCCAAGTGAATTTGGGCCGGGGAAGCATTACAGGGCAAACAAAAAACCTGTTTGTTAGTTTTGATTTGCAGTCTGTCCAACATTTTGGAATCCCTACCATGCACCCATACTTGCGTAGTTTACAGAAGGAAACAATTTTGCTTTAATAACAGAGAGAAGTGGTTGGTAGGATGGAGCGTCTAGTTTTTTTGCGAGCAAGCTGAATGCATATATTAAAGAATTGTTTTTCCTAACCATATACTGTTGGTGTGCATGAAAGTTGAAATTTTTTAATCAAAATTAAAACCCAGATACTTATAGGTACTGGCTTCTTCTATGATTACTTTATCCAGCTTGATCTTTAAAGAAGCATGGGGATTATTCCCAATAAGCATGGATTTTGTTTTGGCAATGTTTATTTCTAATTTGTTACGTTTAGTACACGCTGCTGTTTCTTTGATCAATCTTTGAAGTCCGATTTCTGTATGACTCAGCAGCACAATATCATCAGAGTATGATCGATGGGATATTGTTGGTGGACCTAACCCTGGAGCACGTGAGTTAACTAGGTCCAGTTGGGTGGTTAAATCCGCCGTAAAGAGGTTAAACAGATGTGGAGCAAGCACACACGCTTGCTTGAGACCTCTTGAGGTTGGTATTTTCCTTGATAGTTTTGTCCCGTCCCCTACCTTGATTTGAATCCATGTTTCTGTAAATAACAATTTGATTGCTCTTAAAAAAAAAATTGGTATACCTCACCATCTTAATTTAGCCCATAGTGGTCGATCCACCCGATCATAAGCAGCTTTCAGATCTATAAATCTGAGTTGTAGTATTTTCTTTAGCCATTTGCTTTTTTCCGCAATTAATGCTACTGTTATCATATTAATTGAGGTATCATACCCTTTCCGAAATCCTGTTTGCACGGGTGGATTCAGGTTCTTAGAATTTGACCACTCTATTAGATCTTCCAATATTATTGAAGCATAATATTTGCTTCTGAGTCAATGAGGACTATTAATCTGTAATTAGATGGTTTTGTTTTGTGTCCACCCTTAAAGATAGGGTTTATTATTGATCCCCTCAAACTATCTGGAATCATACCTGTATTTTCCACCACTTTAAATAGTAGCATTATCAGATTGGCCCAATATTTTGGGTCCAATTTAAATACGGCCTGTCATTTGGTCCTGGGGCACTGTCCCTTCTTCCTGATTTGATCACGTTTTCGACTCTTGCAAACGCACACAATGTACTATCTAAAGTGGATACATACTCCAGTTTCAATGGATTTCTTAATATTGTTAGTTTTATTTACTTGCAGCTGTTCTTCATCAATAAAAAGTTTTTTCAGATACACTGCCCAATCTTGTTCCGTAACATTCGATGATACTGTTACTTTGTAAGTCTTGTTTAAACCGCTTATTGTTTTCCAAAACGCTTTGGCATTTGATTGTTTGCAATTGTAGACCAACTTTGCCCAGAACTCGTCTGTTATTTTTCATTTTTCTTGCCAAACATGTTTCTTAAATACCTTCTTAAGTTGTTTTAGCTTGCCCCATGCATCTGGTTGGTTACCTCATTTTTTTACCTTCCTTATTTCTCCTCTCAGTCCTTCTTTTAGCTCTTTAATTTTCTGTAATGATGGGTGAATATAGCTTTTAGTCCGTCTCAATATTAAATTTGATTTTGGGTTAGATATTTCAATCACAAATTTGATCCAGGCATTTAATATAGTAGTAGATAACGCTGTACTATCCTCCAATATTGTTTTTGCAGTGCCTGCGAGTTCTGGAAGTTGATTAGATGACCAAATCACTAATTTATGGGTAGTTACTGTACTTCCCTTGTAGATTTTTTAAAACTGACTGGTATCTGTCCGGATGTATGTTGTCTGCTGAATTGAATGATCACTATCCGTTGTGCACTTAATTTTAACTTGGTCATATCTGCCCTGTCATGGTGGGGTTTCAATTTGTTCACATGTAGGACTCTATGAGGGTCCCTGGGGTGCCACGGTTGACCAGACAGGTGACCTCACCCTACTTTTCTAAGATTAGATGGGGCCCATTCCGCTTGTCATGGAACGCCCTGGGAGCCACAGGCTCCAACACCCACACCACTTGTCCTGGAGTATACTCAGGCATAGTAGCCTTCTGATCATACCAGTGCTTCATGAGCTCCTGTCTAGTCTCCAGTTTTCTGCTTGCCTTGTACATGTACTCTGTCATTCAGGACCTCAGGACTCAGACTCTGTCCAGAACTTTGTCCCTTGCTTCTTTGAGAGGCTTCTCCAAAGGCTGTCTCAGCAGGCACAATGCCCCCTCACAGGGTATCCAAAACATACCTCAAAGGGGACTGAAACCAACCCCTTTCTGTGGAACCTCCCTGTATGCAATCAGTAGGCTTGGGAGAAGAACATCCCTTCTCCTACTGAGATTCTCGGACAACTCATTGATCATGCCCCTCAGGGTCTTGTTGAACCTCTCCACCAGACCATTTGTCTGGGGATAATAGGGGTGGTGAACCTGTAGTTTAGGCATGGGCGGAAAATCCGTTCCGCTCGCGGATTTTGCGGATTTTCGGGAAATCCGCAAGATTCGCGAATCTCCCGCAAAATCCGCAAATCCGCGAGCAGCGGATTTTGCTCGCACTGCTCGCACTGTTCGCGTGAGTTCGCGCCCCGCGAATAAGTGCAAAATTGCAGAAATACGATCTTAGCAAAACTGAAAGTAACTACTTACCAGGTTCAAAAGTTCAGGCTCATCATTAGTAGCCATTTCCTGTAGTGCTTCCTGAGGGGCCCCTCCAGAGTTCAGTTGCCAGTTGAAACTATTATGTGACCCTGCTCTGAACCTCAGAATAGTTACACATATGCCACAAAGGTCCTGAATTACAGCTAAGGGAGACAAGCAGGAGCCAGGCTGGAAGTTAAAATCCATTAATCAGCCCCTAATTCATTATTGTCAGTTGGGGCAGGGCAGGTGTTGTAACTAATTTTGCACCAATGAAAGCACTTAGCAAGTGCAAAAGATCACTAATCAGGGCGCACTAAGGAAGCAGGTGCCAGCTAAAAAAATATTCTGTGACACATTAATCAGCCCCAAATTAATTCAGGTCACTTGAGGCAGGGAAGGTGTGCTTTGCTTTGCCGAAAATAATGTACACTGGACAACCAGAGGGTGTGGTGATGAAACAGAGGGTGGCATGGGTGGGCCAGAGGGTGGCATGAGTAGTCAGAGAGTGGCAGTGGTGACAGAGAGTGGCAGTGATGAAGAAGAGTGTCCCAAACAGGCTGGACACGTAGAAACAACAAGTTCGCAAAACTTGCGACCCGACAGGTAAGTTCGCAAATTGCGAAATTGTAAAAACCCTCGCGAACTGGCAGAAACACGGGCGAACACAAAAAAAAAAAAAATCCGCAAATTCGCGGGAATTCGCGGATTGCGAATCCGCAAATCCGCAAAATTCGCGAACGCGAGATCCGCAAAATTCGCTCATGCCTAGTAGTTGACACCACACCCATTCCACATTACAGTCAGATAACTGGACAGAAAGTGTGTGCCCCTATCTGACACAACTTCTTTCAGAAAGCCCACTCTGGTGAACACATCCTTATCAGTGCTCTAGCCACTGCAGGACCATCATTGGTTTTAAGAGGTATTGCCTCCTGGTATATAGTGGCATGGTCCACTATCACCAAGAGATGCCTGTTCCCTGATGCAATAGATAGGTCCAGGGGGCCAACAATGTCCATCCCCACCCTTTCAAAAGGAATCCCAACCAATGGCAGTGGTATTAGGGGAACCTTTGTCTCACCCCCTGCCTTGCCACTGGCCTGACAGGTCACACAAGATCTTCAAAACTCCTTTACCTTTTCAGACATATGGGCCCAGTAGAAATGGTTCACCAACCAGTTCCATGTTTTTGTGTGTCCCAAATGTCCTCCCAAGGGGATATCATGACCTTTCCTTTGCTGTTGGGGGATACTTGAAACAGACTACTGGGAAGGAGGGGGCCATTAGGAAATGGAAGGGCATTAACACCTTCGCCCTATTAGACACCTTAGCCATGACTTTACCATCTTTGCCCAAAGACCTAGACCTCATGGAAGAGACCTTATCGCATTGGCTCCTTCAAGCAGCCGATACCCATGCCCCCTGGGTCAAGTTTCCTCATTCACCCCCCAATAACGCCCATAAATGGTTTACCCCTCAACTGAAACTTCAAAAACTGGAGTTGCGCCAGAAGGAAAGAAAATGGAGGGCCATGTACTCTCCACACGACAAAGAGATTTATTGTGCTGCCCGTAAAAATTACCCAAATTCTATTTTGAAACAGAAAACTTAGTATTTCTCAGAAATTATTTTAAACTCACATAACAAATCTAAAGATGTTTTTAAAATAGTGCAAGATCTCAGTAGTAGTGATAGAACAGCTCCCTCAGTTACCCCTACATAAGAACTCTGTAACTCCCTTAACACGTTTTTTCTTGACAAAATTGCCATCATTAAACAGAGTATTCTGGATCTCCCTACCCCGGCCCCCTTGAATGACATTCATCATAATCCTCTGCTGCTTCACACTTTTACTCCCATTGACACAAAAACTTTTTCTAACCTTTTGGGTCGTGTTAAATCCGGCTCCCCTAATAATGTCTGCCCCCGCACATTTTAAGAGAAATTGGCCTTGCCATTCCTCAGGGGATTCTTTCCCTGCTAAACAAATCATTGTCCAGAGGTGAAGTGCCTAATAATTTCAAGAATGCTCTGCTTATTCCTTTGTTAAAAAAACCAGGAGCAGACCCACAAAACTTGACTAACTATAGACCCATTTCTTTACTCCCTTATCTTTCCAAAATACTGGAAGCTCACGTTGCGAATTGTATGTCTAATTTCATTGAAAAAACAGATTATTTGGAACCTAATCAGGCCGGTTTCCGTCCCGGTCATTCGACGGAATCCGTCATTCTTGCTGTCCAGAATACACTGCGTTCAAATGCGGACAAAGGCATCCACCAGGCTCTTGTGCTCCATGATTTGCCGGCCGCGTTCGGCACGGTTGACTATTCCATCCTTGTCAGCCGTGTCGAACAGGCCGGCCTCAGGGGCCCTGCCTTAAGTTGGATTGCCTCTTTTATCACTGGACGCACACAGTCTGTTAAGCTTGGTCCCTTTACAGCTTCTAAAACCTCTTCCACATGTGGGGTCCCCCAAGGATCCTCACTCTCACCTTTATTATTTAACCTGTACCTCCGTCCCCTACTTCACTCCTTAAAGAGCTTTAAAGTCACCATATGTAATTATGCAGATGATCTTCAACTTGTTTTCCCTCTTAACATCCCAGACTCAGTCACAGAATTTCAGAACACCATGGAGCACATTCAACGGTGGATGAACCTGAACCACCTCAAACTTAACCCAGGCAAGACCGAATTGATCTTGCCTGGGAAAAGCGAGCTAAGCTGGGGCCCTCAGTTCTGGCCATCGAACTTGGGAGAACCACCTTGCAAATCTTCCTCAGTTAAAAGCTTAGGAATCACACTCAACGCTGACCTTTCACTCAAGGGTCAAGTTGGAGCTGTTGTCTCCTCTGGCTTTTTTCAACTGCGGAGGATAAAAAGAATTGCCCAATTTCTTACTTACCCCGCCCTCATTCAGGTCATCATTGCCCTTGTTATGTCCCACCTTGATTTCTCAAATAGTTTATATCTTGGATTACCAGTGGGCCAGCTCAAAAGACTCCAACTAGTCCAAAATCAGACAGCCAGACTAATTCTTAAACAACCTAAATGGCAACCTATTAGTCCAGGCCTTGAAAAGCTCCACTGGTTGCCAGTGGCGCAAAGAGTCATGTTCAAAACAGGTTGTATTGTCTTTAAAGCCCTACAAAACATTGGCCCCAAGTTTATTCAACATCTTGTCTCTAGGTACAGTCCCTCATTAAATTTACGTTCTGCAAAAAAAGACCTTCTAACTGTACCGTCCTTCAAGAAAAAACGCCTGGGCGGTAGTTGTTTTGACCACCTGGCTGCGGGCCTTTGGAACTCACTCCCACTGTCTCTCAGGCAGAGTCCTAACCTCCTCACATTTAGACATTCTTTCAAGACGTTGCTTTTTAGACAGGCTTGCCAGTAGGGTTGTGTTCTTTTTTATTGTGTTATGTTCTCTTTGCTACAGCGCCATGAAGCCCACGGGTGTACGAGCGCTTTATAAATAATATTTAACATAACATAACATAACATAACATAACCAAGGTCAGGATGACCTCTCTGTACTTTTGGGGTAACCCCCTCCCTGAGGTTTCTGGCCTCAGTATAAAGCAGTCCACCTTCCCAGTAGATTCTGTGAAACCCACTGTCACCCCACTCCTCTTGCGTAGGGGCAATCCAACTCAATCTCTCAATGGTGGGACAGTCTCTGTGTCCCTGATAGAACTCCTTCCTGGAGGGTCCACCTGTTCCTAGGTAAGGAAGATTGTATAGCTCAGTCGGTCACATAATTGACAAGAAACAGTAACAGGGCAAAATCAGATTGAATATGTCATCCCATCTAGAACACAAACCAGCTAGACGTGAAATGTCCAAATATTCGACAAGGCTTAGTGTTCGTTAAGGATTGAATTATTTTATTTACTAATTGTACTTCTTTTCTCTATTTTCTTTCAATTATATTATTCAATATTATATACATTAAACAATAATTCATAAGAGACAGTACAACAAAAACTTAGACTATGCACGTTTCGGGGTTATCGCCTTCATCATGTCACAGTCATATTGCACTGATTGGATGAGAGAGTATATCTGTGCCAAAATTGAATCTGATGGGGTGGAAAATTTATGGGCTCCAAGTGGAATAGATAGTAGCCTCAAACTGATGCGGCGGTTCTTTGTGATGATTAAAGGCTAGGTGCTTATTCAGGGAACAGTTTCATGTATATTCCAAAGTTGTAGTTTCAAAATGTAGTTCTCAGCGTTAACAGAAAACCAGCATGCTTGAGAGGCGGCGTTCCAAAGAGGAGTCATATGATGAACAGAAAGAAGGGGAACTGTAGCAAGGACGTTCCAGGTTAGCATACTCGTATTAGGATCAGACGATATCAAGGTACCACCATGCTAGAAAATAGTACTTGGAGAGAAACGTGCGCTACTCGTTATTTAATATGTAAGTAGATGGTCCAAAATTGCTAGGTGCAGGATGGTGTCATATATTTGAACGATATCACCCAAGGCACAAAAAATCTTCTTGTCAACCAGGGGGTGAAAGACTCGTCTAGCGGATGCGATGGCCTAAATTAGCGGCTTCCACCTGTTCCTGTCAGTTCCTCTAAATCTGACAGCTCTGGCAGGGGTCGAGTCCCTACCCCAGAGGGCAGATCCTCCTATCAGGGTCAGATTCCTCCTGCACCTCTGGAGTTTCCTGGGCTGCCAAACCAGGCCCAGTGCCCTTGTCCTTGGATGCTTGGCCCTTTGTTCCAGAGTCCATGTGGCCAGCCTTTCCCTTCTGGATAATCTCCTACCTAGTCACAGCACACACCCACTCATGAAGCTCCAATATTTTCATATGGGGACCTCTCTCCACTCCTGACCAGTCTGATGTCCCAGTCCAAAGCCATCATAGCCAAAGGATGGAGTTTAGTGGTGCTGTCTGCATAGGTCACCTGGTGAAACACATCAGGTAGCAACCTCTCTTGAGGCACCAGCTTGTCCACGACCATAGTTACACTAACCTCTGTGTCTCTGACAGCCTCCACCTCAGCCCCATTAACTTTAGGCCACTGCCTGTACTTATCCATGTTTGGAGGTAAGGCAGCTGGGGTTGAAATATTCACCTCACCCAGCGACACTAAAGTTGCTTGTACCACCTCCCTACCCCTTTCTGGGGCACTCTCCGCCCCCACACTTACACTGGCAATTCCTGGGGATGGCCCCTTAGTGGGGGGTTTCTTGGTGCAGATAGCATCACTCTTTTTGTGCCCTGGCTCATTACAGTCAAAGCTCTTACCCACCTTTAATGGATCAAGAACCTACCATTCCTTCCCTGATATCCCCCCCTCTGAATTTGGGGTGGCTCTCCCCCGTTCAGGTTTTTGTGGATCTTTGGAGGACTCCTTCTGTTTCTGACCTTCTTTTCCTTGGGCTTTCCCCTGGGGAGGGACCTGTCATCCATTCTTCTGGTCACCCCCTGATGCTGAGTGAAATACCTGGGTTCTCACCCACTCATCAGCTGCCTTGACTAGGTCTCTAGCTAGACAGCTTTGAGTCCACTAGGTACTGGCATAACTTCTCTACAGCACAATGAGTCAAAGAATTATACAATCCCTCATATGGCTCCGCATTGTTACCAACAATCCAGCCTTCTAGTGCCTTCTGTGAGGTGTCCAAAAAGTGTACCCATGACTTTGTACTCACTTTCTTGGTGTTACTGAACTTCACCCTGTACTGCTCTGAGGTTAAACCAAATTTCTCAACTAAACATTGCCTCATGTGAATATAGTAATTCACCTCTCTTCCTGCAGGGTCAAGAATCTATCCCTCCTAGCAACTTGCATCAGTCTACTCAAGTGTGAACGCCAATGCTTGGGGCAGACCCCCACATCTCAAGGGCCCTTTCATAGGCAGTCAACCATTTATCAATGTCATCCCTCTCAGTGTACCTTGATACTCCAATGCTTCTCTTTTGCTGCGATTAGTAGTTAATACAGAATGCAAAGCCTCTATGGCCCTCATTACGAGTGACCAGGTATTAGGTGCGATATTTTTTTTCAGGTACGATAAACAGCACCTATTATGAGTTTATACCATAAAGTTGGCAAAGCATGCCAATTTTGGTGCACCAAAATCCACAAGTCCCGGTATTTACCCATTATTAGGTTTTACCTTGCAAAATCTATTGGGGATGCTGATTTTTTTATCACAAAATGCATAATTCGGATAGTTGCAGTAGCAGAAGTTACTGCACACACCAGAATTCACTGGCTAACTTATAGTAAGGGCCTAAGCCTTAAATACAATTAGGACTATTCTTTACAAAAGTTCAATCATAGACAGTGTCAGTGGCAGTGGCATTGGCATTTCATACTGACCCAGAGGACAATGGTTCTGTAGTCATCTGCAGGGCCACTGGAATTATGCGGCGAAGGAGGACCAAATTATGCAGCAAGGTTGAGCATATTATGTGGCAAGAAAAGTCAAATTATGCTGCATAATGCACCTCAATGTTATATATTATTACTGCATTATTTTGGCATTTATCACCTGGTAACAGTGTCTAGGAAAATAGTTTGCCTTAATTAGAACAATTGAACCCACAAATACAACAATTAGCAATTGAAACATGCCCAGCCAACCTATGCAAAAAGTCATCCTGGGCACAGGAACCTGAGTTGCCATATTTTGTGTAACTTTTGATCAATTTTAGCTAGAAACTTTTTTTTTTGTTAAAATTTGCAGATTGTGTTGCAGATGATAAATTATGTGGCCAATGTGTCAAATCCATAATTATGCGAAAATCACAGTGGCCGCAGAATCACATAATTCCAGTGGCCCTGGTCAACTTTGAGTTGTAGTGGCACAGTGAGCTTGCAACAAAGACAGAAATGCTAGTCATTTTCAACTGCACCACTCAGAGTTTCCATATTCTCTTCCAGTTTTTGAGTAGGGACCTCTGGGTATGGAGGGCTTAAATACATTGTAAGACCATAATACAATTCAGCAAATGTGATCACATTTCTGGCTGTGTTACCCATGCATTGTGTTGTTTGTACTGGTTATAGGTAAATGATTTCTGATTATCTAGCATTACAGTTGAAACGCTTTCTATTTAACATTGTGCTAAACGTTTGCAAACTCTAAAATGAATATTAAAAAACATGAACTTATAGTTTAGGTGTGTGTTTTCCCGGGCCAAGATTGAAACCTTTATAAATAGTTTTCTCCTTTCCCCATCATTGTGAAAGGAGGCTATTCCCAACACTTACCTGTGTGATATCTTTAGTAAGATTCCAAGTAATCAGGCCTTAAAAATTCAAAGCATATCAGAGCTCCCAATTCAGCTAAAGTTTGCTTTAATTTGCGTTTTGTTCAGTTTTTCTCTTATGGGTGAACACAGGAGCAGATGTACAAAGGCTTTTTGTAGTCAGGCCATTTGTGATAGCAAAAATGCCTTTTAGAATGTAAGAAACAAAAACTTTAATTCTGTGAAACGTTACTGAATTGCAATTTGGGTTTGTGACCCAGAACCAATCCGGTATTTGGAAGGGACATGTTTAGGATATCCCTTCCAAACACTGAATCTGAATGGTATGTATTGTTGTTTTGAGACGGAAACCTGGTAGCAAAACATTAATACTTTACCGACATAAATGTAGTGGCAAGCCATTCACAAATGGGACGCGGTCCTCCTTCGAGAATAATGGGAAAAAACGTTTTTTAAGTGTAGGCAGTGGTCCCACTCATAAAAATTTTGAGTTACATTTTTATTTTATTTTTAAACATGTGATGTTTCCCTTTAAGGAAAACGGGTTGCATTAGGGGAAAAAAACATTGCTTTATTTAACAGCAATCACAAATGTGGTGGTCTGCTGGCCCAAGTCACCTAGCTCCAGAATATTATGTGCATGGTGCAGGAGACTTTGAATTCAACCATGGATTCTCTTGAGAACGAGATTGACTTTTTGTTTTTTTATGTGTGCGTCACACACTTAAATGGAAATATACAGACGTCTTTTACATCACATATCCTCTTTCGTAACACAGCAGCTGTTTACCCACCATCAGGTGTCAAACAGGCAAGGAGGCAGCCGTTTTGTGTGCAAGATACAACAAACAGACCACAAAGTAGACTCTATCGCCACCCTCCTCAACCACCAAACAAAAGAAGCAGTAAAGCACCAGATTACCCTAAAATGGATTCTGTCAAGCAGAGAAAGATTGCAGTACTCTGATCCTCAGCGTATTACCTAGGATGAACAAGGTTTTTGGTTCATCCACAATTGTGCTGCACTACAGTGACAGCCTGATGTAGTAAACACTGATTTCCAGCTGTTCCATACATGCACATTTGGATAGGGTACACATCACATGCAATGCATGTTGTATGCCATAAAAATTGTTTTTGCAATTTGTACTGCATGCAAAACGGTGTTTGCTGCATTCGAGATACATACTGTAAATATTGCATGCAGTAAATGTTGCTGTGTATATTTACCACTAGCATGTCAACCACAAAGGGGGGAGAGAGAGAGAGAAAATCGAAATGGTTTCGTTCTCCCTAAACATATGTAAATAAACAAATAGAATCCACTCCTCGTGTTATGGGTGTATCCTCCGCAATGGGGAACACCCTCCTTGTTTTTAGGTCCCCTCACACACCAACAGGCCCCTTGGTGTCATGCTTCATCATCGGGGTCATCATACCCCTCTACGGGGTACGGCGTGCTGCGACCTACGGGTACGTTGGAGTACTTGATAGACTATGTGTGGTGCGGATGAGGGGTTTTGTTTATGTGAGTGTATGGTGGGGTTTAGAACTAAGTGAAGGTTAAAAAGGACCTGGCTCGTGGGGTGACTAAAAATATTTAATAAGCCCCCGGGCTGGTGCTGTTAAAATTAAAATGTGGGAGGTTGCCACGCAGACAATGTGCGTTACCTCCTCTCTGTGGGGATTTGTGTACCCCGTCATGAAGAAGGTGTTTTTACACCGAAACATGTCGACGCACACAGGGTAATGCACATTGTCTGCGTGGCAACCTCCCACATTTTAACAGCACACCACATTTTTAGGGTTCAGGGGTAGGTTTGGGTTTTGGGGTACAGTGGTATTTTTAGGGTTCAGGGCTAGGTTTGGGTTTTGGGGTACATGGGTGTTTTAGGGTTTAGGGATAGGTTTGGGTTTTGGGGTACAGGGTATATTTATAGGGTTAAGATGGGTTAGTGTTTAAGGGTGTTGGGGAATTTTAAGGAGTAAGGGTGGGTTATGATTATGGGGTGCAGGGGTATTTAAAGGGAGCAGGGTGGGATTAGCACACAATATGAGACATGGCATGAAGGGTGGAACATACCACACACCCCCAGCGTTTGTCACGCCCCCAGCACACGCCCACAGCACAACCCAGACAAGCCCACAAGGGACTACTTTGCTGGCACAGTTCTTTTACCTTTTAAATGTATATTGTGGGCGTCTGCATAGCCTATGTCCTTCTGCTGCAACTGCCCTTTCCAATGCTGTATTGGGTGTTGTGATTGGTGCTGTGGTTCCTGAGTATGTTGCTGGAGATGTGGGCCGCCGTTCCACCAATGTACTTACTGGGGGAGGGTAAACACCCATTATTCTGCAACTTTCTATCCGCATACCATCACTCCGCATACTTTCATTACGAAAGTACCATGACTCCGCAATGCCATTATAACACATGGCATTACATTTTATATGCTTTTATCACGCATACATTTACAACGAAATTCTTTGTAAATGCATGAATGGTAAAGCATGTTTTTTTAATGTTTGGATAAGGTAAGTATGGGTAAAGGGGTATATGTTTTGGGGTACTGAGGTATATGTTTTGGGTTTTTTGGGTATTTTAAGGGTTCAGATACAGTTTTGGGTTAAGGGGTACAGGGGTAGTTTTAGGATTTAGGGATAGGTATGGGTTTTGGGGGACCATGGGTATTTTTAGGGTTCAGGGCTCGGTTAGGGATTTGGGGTATAGGGGTATTTTTAGGGTTCAGAGGTAGGTTTGGGTTTTGAAGTACAGGGGTATTTAAAGGGTTCAGGGCTATGTTTGGGTGTTGGGGTACATGGGTATTTTTAGGGTTCAGGGCTAGGTTTGGGGTTTGGGTACAGGGGTAATTTAGGGTTCAGGGGTAGGTTTGGGTTTTGGGGTACAGGGTTATTTTTAGGGTTGAGGGCTAGATTTGGGTTTTGGGGTACAGGGGTATTTTTAGGGTTCAGGGGTAGGTTTGGGTTTTGCGGTACAGGGGTATTTTTAGGGTTTAGGGATAGGTTTGGGTTTTGGGGTACAGGGTATATTTATAGGGTTAAGATGGGTTAGTGTTTAAGGGTGTTGGGGAATTTTAAGGAGTAAGGGTGGGTTATGATTATGGGGTGCAGGGGTATTTAAAGGGAGCATGGTGGGATTAGCACACAATATGAGACATGGCATGAAGGGTGGAGCATACCACACGCCCCCAGCATTTGTCACGCCCCCAGCACACGCCCACAGCACAACCCAGACAAGCCCACAAGGGACTACTTTGACTGGCACAGTTCTTTTACCTTTTAAATGTATATGGTGGGCGTCTGCATAGCCTATGTCCTTCTGCTGCAACTGCCCTTTCCAATGCTGTATTGGGTGTTGTGATTGGTGCTGTGGTTCCTGAGTATGTTGCTGGAGATGTGGGCCGCCGTGCCACCAATGTACTTCCCGGGGGAGGGTAAACACCCAATATTCTGCAACTTTCTTTCCGCATACCATCACTCCGCATACTTTCATTACAAAAGTACCATGACTCCGCAATGCATTTGTAACGCATGGTATTACATTTTATATGCTTTTGCCATGCATACATTTACAACAAAATTCATTGTAATGCATGAATGGTAAAAGCATGTTTTTTTTAATGTTTGGATAAGGTAAGTATGGGTAAAGGGGTATATGTTTTGGGGTACTGAGGTATATGTTTTGGGGTGTTTGGGTATTTTAAGGGTTCAGATATAGTTTTGGGTCATGGGGTACAGGGGTGGTTTTAGGGTTTTGGGATAGGTATGGGTTTTGGGGTACAGGGGTATTTTTAGGGTTCAGGGATAGGTTTGGGTTTTGGGGTACAGGGTACATTTATAGGGTTAAGATGGGTTAGTGTTTAAGGGTGTTGGGGTATTTTAAGGAGTAAGGGTGGATTATGATTATGGGGTGCAGGGGTATTTAAAGGTAGCAGGGTGGGATTAGCACACAATATGAGACATGGCATGAAGGGCGGAGAATACCACACGCCCCCAGCACACGCCCACAGCACAACCCAGACACTCCCACAAGGGACTACTTTGCTGGCACGGTTATTTTACCTTTTAAATGTATATGGTGGGCGTCTGCCTAGCCTATGTCCTTCTGCTGCAACTGCCCTTTCCAACGCTGTATTGGGTGTTGTGATTGGTGCTGTGGTTTCTGAGTATGTTGCTGGAGATGTGGGCCGCTGTGCCACCGATGTACTTACCGGGGGAGGGTAAACACCCATTATTCCGCAACTTTCTTTCCGCATTCCATCACTCCGCATACTTTCATTACGAAAGTACTATGACTCTGCAATGCAATTATAACGCATGGCATTAAATTTTTATGCTTTTACCATGCATACATTTACAACGAAATTCATTGTAATGCATGAATGATAAAGCATGTTTTTTTTAATTGTTTGGATAAGGTAAGTATGGGTATAGGGGTATATGTTTTGGGGTACTGAGGTATATGTTTTGGGGTGTTTGGGTATTTTAAGGGTTCAGATATAGTTTTGGGTTATAGGGTACAGGGGTAGTTTTAGGGTTTAGGGATAGGTATGGGTTTTGGGGAACAGAGGTATTTTTAGGGTTCAGGGCTAGTTTAGGGTTTTGTGATATAGGGGTATTTTTAGGGTTCAGGGCTAGGTTTAGATTTTGGGGTACAGGGGTATTTTAGGGTTCAGGGGTAGGTTTGGGTTTTGGGGTACAGTGGTATTTTTAGGGTTCAGGGCTAGGTTTGGGTTTTGGGGTACAGGGGTAGTTTTAGGTTTCAGGGGTAGGTTTGGGTTTTGAGGTACAGGGGGTATTTATAGGGTTCAGGGCTAGGTTTGGGTTTTGGTGTACAGCGGTATTTTTAGGGTTTAGGGATAGGTTTGGGTTTTGGGGTACAGGGTATATTTATAGGGTTAAGATGGGTTAGTGTTTAAGGGTGTTGGGGTATTTTAAGGAGTAAGGGTGGGTTATGGTTACGGGGTGCAGGGGTATTTAAAGGTAGCAGGGTGGGATTAGCACACAATATGAGACATGGCATGAAGGGCGCAACGTACCACATGCCCCCAGCATTTGTCACGCCCCCAGCACACGCCCACAGCACAACGCAGACACGCCCACAAGGGACTACTTTGCTGGCAAAGTTATTTTACCTTTTAAATGTATATGGTGGGCGTCTGCATAGCCTATGTCCTTCTGCTGCAACTACCCTTTCCAACGCTATATTGGGTGTTGTGATTGTTGCTGTGGTTCCTGGGATTACCCGCCTCAAAGATTTGGGCTCTCTCTTTATTATATTAGTATGGATTGGGGCAAATTCTCACTCTGGGTAAGTGTAGCACTTCATGCCTGATTACACTTGCTAAGGTACACGTTCACTGTTAGTGCACCCCTTGTGTTGTTTCTAGGTCAACACTAGGACAATTGCATTAGTGCCTGCCAGTATAAGCAAAACCAAAAAAAAAAGTTAACACATGGAAAATAAAGTAAGTGTAACACGTGTGTCACTGTTTACAGTACACATGGTTTTACTTGCACATTCTCTCACATCAGGTGGCATAACTTTGTCAGCATGCAGCAGTGAATTACTTTATTACATATTCGTGTCATAATTGTGCAATGTCGGGCTTTGTTGTTTATTGTGTCAATCATACCCTTTATAGAATTGAAGAGCACCATCCGAGTCATCTGCAAGGTTAAGCACTACATGTAATGAATAGGAACCCACCTAGTAGCAGTGTTTGTGCATGTGAAGGGCTTTAATAGGTGCAGGGATCACGTATGTCACTGGCTTATGGAAACGTGACCCACTTAGGTGTCATGAATAATTTCACCACCACAGTCATCATTTGTAGAGGTGGGCGAGCCAACCATTAATGGGGAAAGCCGAGCCAGAGCCGAGGCAAGGGCCTGGCTCGGATCTTAGAATCCATGCACAAGTTGAATCCTGAAAACATGTGTTATGTAATTAATACAACTGACCATGTAAAATATAATGCAGTCTCTTCAAAGTTCATAAAAGTGTATTTCTTTTTACATGTGGAAGCTTTGATATTAATAAGGTATAATGTATCAATGCTATGAGAAGTGCCTATTAAAAGTGATAATGTTTTACAACTGGTAGTCTAAACTCACATATTCGAAAGTACTTTCATATGTGATAATGAAGAAAAAAGAGTTTTGGTGAAATAAACGATTACCTGTGATCACACAATTTAAGCACGAAAGCTGCAATTTATTCAGTTTTTCTGGTTTCACCCTGAACAAATGAGCCAGGTCTCTATTAGTTTTTCCTTATGTTAAGGCTCTGTTTTACCTCTTAGTGCATTCTTCTGCAATTTTTAAAATGCAGTGCAAACGCGACTCAAAGTTATTAGAGCGCTGTACATTACACAATGCTACATGCATACTTTATAGGCATGGGGAGAATAAGTGATTTACTCAGAATCACATGATGTTGAGCCAATGCCGAAACAAAAACCTGGTTCTTGTGTTCAATAGTTAGCAACTCTGGCTGTAACACCACGTCCGGATAGAGGTAGATAGCGAGAAGCCAAATGAAAGTCCAGCTCATTATGGGCTTGGGCTGAGCCAGGCTTCAGGCTCGAGCCTGGCTCAAGCTTTCAGTGGCTCACCGCCTCTAATCATTTGTTTGTGTGTTTAAGAGCTCAGTTCATGTTCACCACCTTCATTTGTGTGGTAGCTCTTCACCAGTAAATTACTGTTCAGTTACCTTTCTGTGCTTCCTGCCCAAACCTAGCATTGCTTTGTACCCAACACAGAATCTGTCCTCATTGCCATCTGGGAAGACCTTAAGAACACAGTTGACTGGAACGGGGTTGCTGCACTACTTCTCTTGGACCTTTCAGTTGCCTTTGAGATGGTTGACCATGCCACTCTAATACAACAATTATACAAAGTCAGCATAGAGAGGACTGCTCTCAACTGGATCACATCCTATCTTCAAAACAGAACTAATGTCATCTATATCCCCCTTTATCATCCAGACTGTACTTCACAAAAGCAGGAGTCCCTCAAGGCTCTATTATCTCACCCATGCTTTTCAACACATACTTAAAGTGATCAAAGAATTTCACCTCAGATGCTAAAACTGTGCAGATGCCACACAAATACTCCTTAAAATGGAACCCCAAAGATAACGGAAACTCACACATTTTCAGTTGCCTCAGAGCCGTTGATCAGTGGATGACCTGGAGCCATCCGAAACTGAATGGTTTCAGAACAGAAATACTCACATGTATCGCCTAGCCTGATGATCTGGGAACACAGCCTATCTAAGGAAGTTGAAACCTCAGAATTACTATGTACTCCAAGCTCTCAAAGAATGCCCATGTGAACAAGCTGGCAAGATCATGCTTCTTAACTATAAAAACTCTGCAATACATCTTCCCCAGCCTGGGATTTCCACACAAGGTCCAGGCTACTATGTCTCTTCTTCTGGCAAAACTTGATTACAACAATAGTTTCTACCACAAACCATCTTCAACAACCATGAAAAGACTACAATGGATTCAGAATTCTGCTGCCAAACTACTCTTACATATAAAACTAGAAACCCACCTCTCCTGTGCCTTGAAGACCCTTCATTGGATACCGGCTGCCAGAAGATCCACATTCACGCTGCTTTGCATCACCCACAAAGTGATACATGGAACAGGGATGCTCTTCATCAGGAATAATATCACCAACTACATTCAACAAAGCAACCTCCACTTTATATTTGCACCTAACCTCAAAATCCCACCATAGAAAAAAACCAATAGGTGGCACACCCTTCTCTGTTCAAGCAGCCAAACTATGGAACTCTTTACTCCCAAACATAAGATCCATGGATAACTACCTTATCTTCAGAATACTACTCAAGAGTTGTGTCTTCCCCACATAACCACCATACTCAAACATAAATACAAAGCATATCCCTGTGTATATAAGTATTTATTTGGACTATGTTTATGTATCTAGATATGAGTATTCCTTTGTATAAACATGTATAATAATTATGTTTATAAATATATAGATATTTGTTAGTTCTGCTGAACAAATGTACACATTACTTATGGTTATATTATTCTATGTTTACCATGTATGTATGTTACAGTGCATTTGTATCATAACTATATATCTACAATTGTTTCACTATTGGATTACACAAATAAAATATATGATAAATTATTAAAACAAATAAATTAGACTAAAGTACAGCAACAATTGAAAGTCTGAGTTTATTAAATGCAACTTAAATCTATATATATTACCTTCCATATATATATATATATGTATATATATATATATATATGTATCTATATACACCTTCCATGTACTTATGTATCTTTATATTTATTACTTTACTTCTATGTCAGCATCTCCAATGCACTACCTTATATCTCATCCTACACCTCTTTCAACATATCCTCTACCTCCACTGGCTTATTCACACCAAACCTCCTTCTACTATTCTCTCCAATGCACTACTCTATTTCTCACCCTATACACAGCATATCCCTGTGATGCAAAACGCGTTGGTTCCGAAGCCAGTGCACCAGGTTTCTCCAGTCAATCAATCAATCAGAGTACTTGTAAAGAGTGCTACTTACCGGCGAGGGTCTCAAGGCGCTGAGGGGAGGGGGTGCCGCTACTGCTCGAAGAGCCAGGTCTTGAGAAGTCTTCTGAAGGCGAGTAGGTCTTGGGTCTGCGGTAGGTGGGTAGGGAGGGTGTTCCAGGTCTTAGCGGCGAGGCAGGAGAAGGATCTGCTGCCGGAGGGTGTTCATTGGATGCGGGGGACAGCGGCGAGGGCGAGGCTGGTGGAGCAGAGCTGGCGGGTGGGGGTGTAGAAGCTGAGTCTGCTGTTCAGGTAGGCTGGTCCAGCGTTGTGGAGTGCTTTGTGTGCGTGGGTGAGGAGCTTGAAGATGAACCTCTTGTCGACGAGGAGCCAGTGTTGGTCTCTCAGGTGGGGGGTGATGTGTCTGTGGCGGGGGGGGCGTTGACTATCAGTCGGGTGGAGACGTTTTGGATGCATTGTAGTCGTCGTATGTGTTTGGCTGGGGTTCCTGCGTAGAGAGCGTTGACGTAGTCCAGTCTGCTGCTGACGAGGGCCTGTGCCACCGTTCTTCTTGTTTCGGTCGGGATCTACTTGTAGATGCCGCGGAGCATGCGGAGGGTGTTGTAGCAGGAGGAGGAGACAGCGCTGACCTGTTTAGACATTTAGAGGGAGGAGTCTAAGATGAATCCTAGGTTGCGTGCATGGTCGGTGGGTGTTGGTGCTGTTCCCAGTGTGGTCGGCCACCAGGAGTCGTCCCAGGCTGAGGGGGTGGGTCCGAGGATGAGTACCTCCATCTTCTTTGAGTTCAGCTTCAGACGGCTGTTCTTCATCCAGTCGACGATGGCCTTCAATCCCTCATGGAGGTTGGCTTTAGTGGTGTGTGGGTCCTTGGTGAGGGAGAGGATGAGCTGGGTGTCGTCGGCGTAGGAGATGATGTTGAGGTCGTGTTGGCGGGCCACTTGTGCAAGGGGGGCCATGTAGACATTGAACAGCATTGGGCTTAGGGATGAGCCCTGGGGGACGCCGCAGATGATCGGTGGCCTCGGATTCGAAGGGCGGGAGGCGGACGCTCTGGGTTCTGCCGGAGAGGAAGGACATGGTGCAGTCAAGGGCCTTCTCTTGGATTCCGGCTTCTAGGAGGCATGTCTTTAGAGTGCGATGGCAGACCGTGTCGAAGGCAGCTGACAAGTCCAGGAGGATGAGGGCTGATGTTTCGCCATTGTCTAGTTGGCGCCTGATGTCGTCTGTGGCGACGATGAGGGCTGTCTTGGTGCTGTGGTTTCGTCTGAAAACGGACTGGGACGGGTCCAAGATGTTGTTGTCTTCCAGGTAGCAGGCCAGTAGCCTGTTGATGATTTTCTCGATGACTTTCCCTAGAACGGGAGCAGGGAGATGGGCCGGAAGTTCTTGAGGTCCTTGGAGTCCGACTTGGGCTTCTTGAGGAGGGCGTGGATTTCGGCGTGTTTCCAGCTTTCCGGGAATGTCGCTGTTTCGAAGGAGATGTTTATGACCTTCCGTAGTTGGGATGCGATGGCAGTGTCTGCTTTGTTGAATACGGGGTGTGGGCCCGGGTCTGACGGAGATCCTGAGTGGATGGAGTTCATGACCTTGCGTGTCTCGTCGTCTTTGACTTTGGACAAGGAGGTCAGGCGGTTGGCGCTGGTGGTGTTCACCGGGGGGGTGGGGTCTGGCGTGGTCAGGGCGGTTATGCTGTTGGAGCTGTCATGAATGTCAGTGATCTTGCGGTGGAAGAAGATGTCTAGTGAGTTGCACAGTTCTTGTGAGGGCGGTATGCCGTTGCCGTTGGCGCTAGGGTTGGAGAGTTCCTTTACGATGATGAAGAGCTCTTTGCTGTTGTGTGCGTTGTTATCCAGGCGGTCTTTGAAAGAGGATCTTTTGGCTAATCTGATGAGGTGGTGATGTCTGCGAGTGGCATCCTTGTGGGCTGCGTGGTTGTCCAGAGTGCGTTCGTGAAGCCATATTTTCTTCAGTTTCCGGCATGTGCAGCTCGTCGGTGAACCAGGTGGATCTCTTGCTAGCATGGTTGTTGGATGGTTTCTTGAGTAGGGCGAGGGTGTTGGCGCAGTCGTCAATCCACTATCTGAGGTTGCGGGCTGCAGCGTCTGGGTTGGTGGGGTCGGTGGGTGGGTTCTGGGCGAGGGTGGTGATCAGCTGGTCTTCGGTGACTTTGCTCCAGCAGCGGCAAGGCAGCTGTTGGGTGCGGCGGTGCGTGGTTGGTTTGTTGAAGGTGAAATGGATGCAGCGGTGGTCGGTCCAGTGGAGTTCGGTGGTGTGGTTGAAGGTGATATGGGTGCCTGTGGAGAAGATGGAGTCCAGTGTGTGGCCAGCAGCGTGGGTGGGTGCGATGACAAGTTGTCTGAGGCCGAGGTTGGCGAGGTTGTCGATCAGGGTGGCGGCATTGGCATTGTTGTTGTTGTCAAGGTGGAAATTCAGGTCGCCGAGGAGGATGTAGTCCATGGAGGTGAGTGCGTGGGTGCTGGTGAGGTCGGCGATGGAGTCGCTGAATTGAGCCCGGGGTCCGGGGGGTCTGTAGATGAGCGTTCCTCTGAGGGTGGTGTAGTTCGGTGTGGATCCGGAAAGCAGGTGTTTGGCGATGTTGAGGGTGTTGTCTGCATGGGTGGCGACCTTGAGGGTGAACCTGTGGACGATCGCTATTCCTTGTAACCGTCCGGGATGGCTATGGTGATGTCGGGCGCCAAGGAGTCATTCCACCAGGTCTCGGTCAGGAAGGCCACGTCTGGGCAGATCCCAGAGCTCGACGGCGTGTTTGCGTGCGGAGCGGGTGTTGAGGAGTATGCAGCGTAGGTGGTTGGGTCCAGTCCTTGGAGGTTTGGTGATTCTGTCGCAGGTGAAGCTGCAGGTGCACAGGAGAAAGGTCTGTGAGTCCGTTTCGGGGTGGCCTGGAAACAGGTGTGGTTTCGGCCGGTGTTGAGTGCGTAGAGGGTGCTGGTGTCATAGCGGAGTCTGGTGTTGTGGCGTTCGTGGGATCCAGGGGTTCTGTCACTCAGCGCGGTCCAGGCGTGGACTCCATATGAGGGGATGTGGGAGGGAGGAGCAGCTGGGAGGCGGGAGCGGGATGGCGAATGGGATAGCAGGGGGCGGGGCCGCCGGGGAGGCAGCGGCGGGGGTCACAGCGGGCAAGGGACAAGGGACACAGAGAAGGGGGCACAGGGGGGAACAATGGACACAGAAGCAAATGGAGGGGGCAGGCAGGCACTAAATACAATACGAGGCGGAAACAATGCGGGGCAACACAGAGCGCAGAGCAGCAGATCCGGGTGAGCAGGTGGGATATCGATCAATGGGCGGCAGTAGTTGTGGAGCACCGGTCAGACAGGGTGCTGCGTGGCGGTGAGGGGAGCGACCTGCCTGGTGACAGGCTCGAAGGTCGAGGGGATGCGTCAATTGTCTCTGCAGTGGCAGTGATGCGGTGGTCCTGACATGTTGGTTCTGATAGCAATGCACTGGTTACAAGTGAAATGCTCCGATTCTGTTTCTGCAACAGTGGAGATGCATTGTTTTTGCTCACCCAGCAGAGGAAACGTCGGTTCCACTGGAGCAAGCACCTGGATCCACTTTAAATGGACGAGGCACAGGAACAGGCGATATGACTTTGATATCCCTGAGTCTCAAAAATAGGAAACAAGCCAGCATGTCCTGGGGTTCACGCAAAAGTCCAGTTCTTCCTCAGAAGGGCAAGCAACAGGGCAGCACAGCAGAAAAGCAGTTCTTCCAGAGCAGTAGTCCATCAGAGTGGCAGTCCTTGCAGCTGCACATCAGTCGTTCTTCTTGGCAGAGTTTCTTCACAAGTCCAGTAGTGTCTGATTTGGTGGGGTCTGAGACCCAATATTTATACCGAGTTGTGCCTTTCAAGTGGAGGTGATTTCAAAGAGTCGCTTAAAATTGCACAGATGTGCTCCCTCCCAGCTCTGGCTCCAAACTCAAAAGGGGGGTTATATGCAGTCTTTTGTGTGTGGACAAGACACTGCCGATTCAGGTGTGTTAGCTCTTCCCTGCCATCCTGCCCAGGATGACCATTAGGATATGGATGACCACTCAGTCACACCTAACCTTCCTTTCTGTCTGGCTGTCTAGAGGGAATGCACGAAGTCCAGCAGTGACCTACCCCAGACGTATATTGGAGACAGGCTGCAGGCACACAAAGCAAAGAGCAGACAAATACCATCTTTCTAAAAGTGCAAAACGAACAATTGATGGGCTGAAACAACGTAAAATATTCACTAAGTATGGGCGAAATTTGCAAATTTGCGGTCCGCGAATTCGTGCTAAATGGCAAAAAAATCCACGAGTTCGCGAATTTTCCAGCGAACTCGCCTATTTTTGTGCCATTTGCACAAATATGTGACCACGTGTGCCTGTAACTTTGCCAGCGCGCCAAAAGGTGCTGAGGCCCCTTGAGTGAGCTGGCCATTATAGTGGGGACGGGTGGGAAGACGTTTCATATCGCTAGTGTGTGGTGGACGGGGCCAAACGGGCTGGGCTACTATGCGAGTTCACATGCATCTTGTTTATAAAGGGTCAGAGACCGAGGTGAGCAGCAGCTGAGGAGAAAGCAGCCTCCTGGTCACAGGAGCTACACGGGAATGGCGCTCGGGAAACTCATGGATGCAAAAATACGTTTGGCACAGGACCCTTCAGATGTCCAAGATAGCTCTGCTGCGCGTGTTGGTACAAAGCCATTCTGATCCTGCTCAGTGGGTTCAGGCGCATGCAGCTGCTTCTGCTGGACAATGTTCCATCTCATACTAAACTGCCCCGTACAGCCATATGCTGGCGCTGGGCAGTAGGGTGCAGTGGCAGGCAGGTGCTCCACGCCTGGTACATGCGCATACCGGTGCCAGGGGGACACATGTTTATTGGTGCTGTGTAGGAAGGTGGTACCACCTACACAGATCAGGAGCATCCAGGCACCAGACTTCATGGTGCAAGAGCATAATGGTGTTGTGCGGTACGGGTATATATGTACTGGGGGCAGGGGGCTCCCAGGCAATTGAGCACAAAGGATTTTCACACTGAGAGGGCTCCGGGGCACTTCAGCAGCACGGGGGCTCACACCCACTGGGCCCCGGGGCAGTTCAGTAGCACATGGGCTCACAACCCCAGGGCAGCTCAGCAGCACGGGGGCTCACACCCACAGGCTCCCGGGCAGTTTAGCAGCACCACCCTCTGGTTCATCACTGCCTCCCTCTGGTTCATCACTGCCTCCCTCTGGTTCATCACTGCCTCCCTCTGGTTCACCACTGCCACCCTCTGGGTCATCACTGCCACCCTCTGGTTCACCACTGCCACCCTCTGGTTCACCACTGTCACCCTCTGTTTCATCACTGTCACCCTCTGTTTCATCACTGCCACCCTCTGGTTCATCACAGCACCCTCTGGTTCATCACTGACACCCTCTGGTTCATAACAGCACCCTCTGGTTCACCACTGCCACCCTCTGGTTCATCACTGTCACCCTCTGGCTCATTACTGTCACCCTCTGGTTCATCACTGCCACCCTCTGGTTCACCACTGCCACCCTCTGGTTCACCACCGCCACCCTCTGGTTCATCACTGCCACCCTTTGGTCCATCACTGTCACCGTCTGGTTCATCACTGTCACCCTCTGGTTCACCACTGCCACCCTCTGGTTCATCACTGCCACCCTCTGGTTCATCACTGCCACCCTCTGGTTCATCACAGCACCCTCTGGTTCACCACTGACACCCTCTAGTTCACCACTGACACCCTCTGGTTCACCACTGCCACCCTCTGGTTCAAAACTGCCACCCTCTGGTTCACCACTGACACCCTCTGGTTCATCCCTGCCACCGTCTGGTTCATCACAGCACCCTCTGGTTCACCACTGCCACCCACTGGTTCATCACTGCCACCCTCTGGTTCATCACTGTCACCCTCATGTTCACCACTGCCACCCTCTGGTTCATCACTGCCACCCTCTGGTTCATCACTGTCACCCTCTGGTTCATCACTGCCACCCTCTGGTTCACCACCGCCACCCTCTGGTTCATCACTGTAACCCTCTGGTTCATCACTGCCACCCTCTGGTTCATAACAGCACCCTCTGGTTCACCACTGCCACCCTCTGGTTCACCACTGCCACCCTCTGGTTCACCACTGCCACCCTCTGGTTCACCCTCTGGTTCACCACTGACACCCTCTGGTTCATCACTGCCACCCTCTGGTTCATCACTGCCACCCTCTGGTTCACCACTGCCATCTTCTGGTGCACCACTGTCACCCCCTGTTTCATCACTGTCACCCTCTGGTTCATCACTGCCACCCTCTGGTTTATTTCATCACAGCACCATCTGGTTCATCACTGTCACCCTCTGGTTCATCACAGCACCATGTGGTTCACCACTGCCACCCTCTGGTTCATCACTGCCACCCTCTGGTTCATCACTGCAACCCTCTGGTTCACCACTGCCACCCTCTGGTTCATCACTGCCACCCTCTGGTTCATCACAGCACCCTCTGGCTCACCACTGCCACCCTCTGGTTCACCACTGACACCCTCTGGCTCAAACACTTCCACCCTCTGGTTCATCACTGCCACCCCCTGGTTCACCACTGCCACCCCCTGGTTCACCACTGCCACCCCCTGGTTCACCACTGACATCCTCTGGTTCATCACTGTCACCCTCTGGTTCATCACTGCCACCCTCTGGTTCATCACTGCCACCCTCTGGTTCATCACAGTACCCTCTTGTTCACCACTTCCACCCTCTGGTTCACTACTGCCAACTTCGGGTTCATCACAGCACACTCTGGTTCACACGGCACCTTCTGGTTCATCACAGCACCCTCTGGTTCACCACTGTAGATTATGGGGAGAAAGCACACCTGCCAAGCCTCAACCGGGGGCTGGTTAATTTTTTACTGAATGTGAGCTTCAAGTCCGGCACCTGCTTCTTTATCTGTAAGTGCTTCCTGTTGTGGTTTAATTTTTGTGACAGCCTGGAGCAATGTGCCATACTTGGAACTATTCTCTGACCCTGCTTCGAGGGTCAGAGCAGGGTCAGAGAATAGTTGCAAGTAGGCAACAACTCTGGAGGCGCCGATCAGGAAGCACTTACAGGGTTACAGCAGGTGCCCAAGTTGAAGTTAATTTCTTTGTAACCATTTTGTAAATGGTTACAAAGAAATTACCTTCAACTTGGGCACTTGCTGTAACCCTGTAAGTGCTTCATGTACTTCAGTTTTTGAAAATCTGTCCCACATGCGATGTTGCAGATTTTTCTGCAATTTCGCGAGATTCGCGGACCGCGAAATTGCAGAAAATTTGCAAATTCCGCAAACGGAACAGATTTTACGCCCATGCTTAACATTCACCCCCAGTACAGTGATCTGGGCCTAAATACATTGTTATTTTTCACACCATGCCTTTCCAGTTTAGACCCAGCCATATGCAAAAAAGTCTTAACCCTTCTCCCATGGGAACAGTCCAGCCTGAACTGCCAGGCTAGGTCCTCCCTGGACTGGAAACAAGCATATTGGGACTGGTTTCAGGGTATTACCCCTCATTAACCAGGCTAGCTTGACTTAAGTGACATGGTGAGTACGGATCTATGTCTTGGCATACCCTTACCACTTATGGCAACCAATGCAAAAAGAACAATTGATGCACGGAATGCTGAAAGAATGTCAAACATTCACCCCAGTACAAAGCTCTGGGCCTAAATCTATCATTTTGTTTGCACACCATGCCATTCCAGTTTAGACCCAGCCATATACAAATCAGTCTTTTTTTTATATAATTATTTTTATTGAGAGTTCATAGGTATTACAAACATACAATAATATAATATATAAATACTTGTTCCAGAATATTGAGGAAAAAAAAGATTGGCTTAAGTTTAAAGTGCAACGTGCTTAATATTATCCAATATAAATGCATTTTTCAAAAAATATAAATACTCGTTTCAAAAGTGCTCAACAGTGGAATGATGATATTCCGATGATACAGAAAAAGATCATATTAAGTTAAAGTGCAAAGTACTAAATCAGGATGGATACGCACATATATATTCTATCCTTTTATACCAAATACCACCAAAATACATAAAAAGATCACATTAAAGTAAAGTGCAAAGCGCTACATCAGGATAGGAACGTACATATATGTTCTATCCTTTTACACCAAATACAACATACTATCCTATATTTTAAACACACCCCAATATTTCTCATACTTTCTTATTGCTCCTGATCTTATTGCATATTTCTTTATCAATTTTTGTATTTTACCCAATTTTGCTCTCCATACATTGAAGGTAGGTACCTTCTCTGTTCTCCAGAGTTGCAGGATTAAAGATCTAGCTATTAATGCTGCAATAAACAAGCATTCCTCGTGCATAGAGATAGCAGATGAGCAACCCAAAACTGCAATGGATTAATCGATTAAAATAAGGGGATCTATTGCAAATCTGAGATATTTCTTGATTTCCTCCCACAGACTCCGAATTTTTGGGCACTCCCAAATAATATGCGTCCAAGAGCCTTTCTCTGCACAACGGAATTATTTATCTTCTATTTGCAGGTATATTTTATGAAGAAAGGAGGGTGTTCTATATATCAACCATTTCGAATAATATTGCATGCATTTAAAATTTGCCCTACTGAATATAACTGCATTAAGCATCAATTCCTAACTTTTTCATATAGCGAGAGAGATTTGTTCTCATCGAAGATTGTAATCCAGTTGCTAATCTTCAGGCAGTTGAGAGCTTCGCTGATACTAGTTTCGTAGAGCAAATTTTCAATATCTAATTTTTCCAATATAGGTTATAATCTAATAAATGACCACTGTATTAGAATGTTGTAGCCCCCTTTCAATCTCCGTCCAAGTTTTCCAACAGTTACCCCATATGAAATCCTGGATCTGGACACACACACATTCTCACCACATCCTTAGGATATTTTTCTCTAAAATACCTCTTTACCCGGTATATATATTCGAGAGCCTAGTTGAATTATTAGTTCTTAAAATATTGTAGTATCATAAAGCTGTTTTTTTTGTTTAAGTAACCATTGGAGGGTCTGTAACGTACTTTCTTCAGGTACTTAGTAAGTCTTGTAGGATCAATGATGTTATATTCCCTTAGGATCTTTTTCATAAAGAATGTATCTGCCTCTTGAGGATCTAAAAAGAAAAATCTAAAACCGTGATATTCAAATGTCGCATAATAGTAATTTCAAATATTCGGAAGGGATGATCCTCCTTCTGCAACAGGATAATTTAAAGTGCTGAGTGCCAATCTTGGCACTTTATTTGTAGGGCTGGGCTTAGTTTGTGAAGTAGCGCTACGCGAAGCTACGCAAAGTGCACTTTGCACTACGCGAGCTACGCGTAGCACTACGTGAACTGCGTAGTAGCCTGTTCGCACTGTGCAAGATGCCGTTTTCAATGATTGCACAGTGCGGACAAGCATCCTGCACTGTGCAATCATTGAAAACGGCATCTTGCGCAGTGCGAGCTGTAGTTTTCTGACACTCGAGCAGATTTTTACTCGAGCCTCAACTTTCTCAACGCGGACTGGTAGTTTCTCATCGTGAGCGGTCACAAGCATACACGACCACTCACAATGAGAAGCATGACCTCCCCTCGTTGAGAATCTCGCCAGTAGGTTTATTTTCCACGATTGCGATCGGCAACTTGATGGTGCTGATCGCTAACTAGGAAAAAGTCTCGCCGGGATGTCATTTTGCTTGCTTGCGGTCACCAACTGGACGTTAACGACCGCGAGCAAGCAAAATATGACCCCGGCACTACGCTAAGCTATGCTACGCGTGCTTGCACTGTGCTACGTGCAATTCTCGTAATGCAAAGTAGAGGAAACTTCACAAACTACACGAGCATAGCGTAGTGCTTTGCCCAGGGTTACTTATTTGCCCATAGAAAAGAGGAGAACATACTGTCCAGCTCTTTAAAGAAAGAGGTATGTATTGCACACGGAGCTGCGCTAAAAAAGGAAATTAAATAGTGGAAGAATTAACATTCGAATTAATGCAATTCGCCCTAATATTGATAGCGGGAGCTAGTTCCATCGTGCCAGCTGAGATTTCACCTTTTTCAGCAATGGAGTATAATTTAAGGAAAAAAGGTCTTCTCTCTCCATTACATAAATCCCTAACTATCTCTTTGGGCGAGTATTGTATATCTGTCTAAATTCTGATAATAGAAAATTAACACCACAATTGCATAATATAATTTCTGTTTTGGTCTTATTGATTTTATAGCCTCTTATCTTTTAGAAGTCTTCAAAAACCCTTATAACTTCCGCCTGGGTGTCTGTTTTTGAATCCAGAAAAAGAACAATGTCATCAGCGTAAAGCTATAAATACGTCATTCCGTGAACAGGGACTGTATGAGCTCTTTTTTCTCTGATTGCGATTGCTAATAGCTCTATAAATAGAGCAAATAAAATCGGGGAGAGGGGACAGCCTTGCCTGGTACCTCTATTTATTTGGGGAAAGGTACGTGATAACACTATCACGACCTTACCGGGCGCACAGCTTAATATAGTATTTCCCCCTGTTCAAACGTTTTCTATGCTTTTCTCTGATTCAATGATTTCAAATTTTACTTTAGCTTGGTTCTCATATTTATTATGAAACCTTTTTTCAAAAACATCCAAGTTTACTTCTCAATACATTTTGATTTAGTTATAGTCTCTTGGAGACACTTCAAAATACATGAATAATGTTTAACATTATACAAACAATAAATTCATTGTTGTGATTTATATTGCGACGATTGTTGAATTAATTGGCCCGATGCATTTCGGGACCCACGTCCCTTCCTACCTCTATTTATTTGACATGTCCCTATATTAACGGAGTTGTTTAAAATGTTTGCCTGGGAGTTCATATAAAGTTATTTTAATTAAAATATGAACTCACTTGGGAAGCCAAACCTTTCTAAAATTGTAAAAAGACAATTCCAAGAGACAAGGTCATAAGCTTTTTCGGCATCTAAAAACCAGACCTCTGCATCAACTTTATTGACATTAAAAAAATGCAATGCCTCTAGTAAAAAATGTCTATTAGTATAGAGCTGCCTTCCCGCTACAAAACCGCACTGATCCGTCCCAATAAGTGATCCCACCATCTTATTTAACGTATTGGTGAGGAGCTTAGTAAAAATTTTAAGTCAGTATTTAAAAGGCTTATTGGCCTATAAGAATTCACATTTTCACTATCTTTATCTTTTTGTAAAATACTGACCACTACTGTAGTTCGGAAAGATACTGACAGGTCGACTCCTTGTAGTAAATAATTTACAAGTCTTTAAAGCTCGGGGCAAAGTATTGTAGAATTTTTCATTTTTTTTTTGCAGGAATGCCATTCTCCCTGGTAGCTTTACAGTTAGGCAAGGAGCTGATAACCACATCTAGTTCTTCCTTCGTAAATTCGGTTAGTAACAGCTCTTTAAAATTATTTCCCAGAATTGGGATTGGCAATTCCTGTAAGAATTCATTAATTGTTTCAAGGGAGACCTGGTGAGATGTCTGATAGATGTCTTTATAGTGTTTAAGAAAAACCTCGCCCATTAGTGATGTAGTCTTTAAGCAGGTTTTAGTTGCTTTGTTATGAATACATTCAACTCTATTTCAAACCTGCTTCTCCTTTGCTTGCCAGGCTAAGAATCTTCCTGTATACTCGCTATCTTTATAGCCTGTTTGAAGATATATCCTACTTTCCATGTCCCCGAGATCATAATAGAATTCCCTCATTCTCGTTTTTGCATTCAGTACTTCTTGTCTAATGTCTGGGCTCCTAGTCTTAAAATATTCTTGATTCGCAAGGGCCAGCCTATTTTCTATTGCCATTCTCTCCTCCTTGTTAGCATTCTGTTTTGGTATATCTTTTGAAGGAACTATGCCTCTTAATGTAGCCTTAAAAGCATCCCAAATTACTTTAATTGGGGCGGAGTCCTTATTAATATTAAAAAAGAAACTAATCTCTTTCTCTATTTCTGCACACCATTGTTTTTCTGCTAAATTAAGTTTGTTAAAATACACCTCCTTGATGCTTCTTCAACTGTCTTCCCTAGAGGGATTTCTATCTTGATCAGGGCATGATCTGAGAAGGTATTTAATATATGTTCATATTTACTAACTTCAAGATTCTGAGAAGTTAGGAAAAAGTCTAGCCTTGATGCTGAATCATATTTTGCTGAATAACAGGAGTACCCACGTTCAACCAGGTTGTTGAGACACCAATTATCTAGGATACCTAAATCTGTCTTACAACTAGACAGAGCAATGGCAACTTGTTGTTTATTTTGTCTTCGCTCTATTTTATTATCTGCCCAGGTATACCTGATAGTGCTTGCTTTAGTTGTAAAATAGGGAGCGGATCATCTATCACTAGCCAGGCTAGCTTGACTCCAGTGGCATGGTGAGCATGGAGCCCACGTTTGGGCATACCCTTCCCACTTAGGACGACAAACGCCTAAAGAACAATTGATGGACAAAATGCTGAAACAATTGCAAACATTCTTCCCAGTACAGAGATTTGCCTTGACGTGGGTCCCATACTCACTGTACCACTGGATGCTTGTTTCTGGTCCAGGAAGAACCTGGCTCGGCAGTTCAGGATGAACTGTTCCCATGAGGAGCAAGGTCAAGACTGATTTGCATATGGTTGGGAGCAAACTGGAGTGGCGTGCTGAGCAAAAGAACAATGGATTAAATCCAGATCTTTGTGACTGGGGCTGAACGTTTGCTTTATTCAGCATTCTGTACATCATATGTTGCTGTTGATCATTTTGAAAGTGGCATTTCTAAAATAGTTATGATAAATGCAACTTTGCCAGTAAAGAGAATTTATCATTACCATCTCAATGTTATGAAACATGACAGAGCTACTCCTTCTCAATCAGGAATTATAGCGTATATGTGCAATAATGAGTACCCAATGTTAACCTAGAAGAGGAGTAGGCCTCACAGTAGTGAAACACTGATTTGGGTGTTTTTCACTACTAGGACATTATAAAACTTAGCAATACATGTCCAAACTTTCTAATTACACAGGCCCCTACCCTTTGGCATACTGAGGACTTACCTTAGGGGTTAACTCATATACAATAAATGGGGAGTGTAAGGCTTGCAATGGCCTTCAAATGCCAAGTCGATATGGCAGTAAAACTGCACACATAGGCTCTGCAGTGGCGGGCCTGACAACTTTAAAGTGCTACTTTTGTGGGCAGCACAAGCAGTGCTGCAGGCCCATTAGTAGCTTTTAATTTACAGGCCCTAAGCACATGTAGTGCACTCTACTAGGGGCTTATATATATTTTTTTCCCCAAAGATATCAGGTATCAGGACGCTTTACATGAGCACTGGTTTTGTTACAGAAGGACACATTCATTTTCTGTTAGGCACTGGGAGATTAAGTGATTTGCCCAGAATCACAGGATGCTGAGCATCCCTGCCGAGACTCGAACCCAGTTCACCAGCTTCGAGGTCGATTGCTCTAGCTGTAAGGCTGCATCCTATCCCCATATATAAATAAATATGTCCATTATTGATAAGTCATGTTTAGGGGAGAAGCACATGCACTTTAGCACTGGCTGGCAGTGGTAAAGTGCTCAGGGGCATATTATCAAGCCGAATGCCGCCGCTTTAGTGGTCGTTTTGGCTGAAAAGCAGCGAATTTCTTTACAGTCAATTATCAAGGACATACTAACACGTGTTTCATTGAGTAAACAGCCCTTTTTACTCTACTTTGCATGTCAGCGATGAATATCGCTAATGACATGCAAAGTAGGCGTTCCCTTCCATCACTCCATGTAAATCTGCGCTGACACAGCATCGCAATATTAGCAAGCCTCGAGCAAACCCACGATGCAATAAAATAAACAGTGCTAACAGCGGTTATCGCAGGTTTGTGACGCCTGGTTTGAAACAGACTTAGCCCTACTTAAAATGGCAGGTGGAGTGTTGTGCTGAGGTAACATCTTACTATCCCCAAGGATGAGCTTATCGCTGCTGTTTTTATACTGGATTTCCAGTGATGTGCGCATAATTTGCCTCTATCGCAGGATTTATAATCGGCGGGGAGATATGCGTTGGTAATAACGCGATCTCTCGCCAATTAAAACCTGCGATACGCAACATTAAACAAAATTGCACAAAGCAAGAAATGCGATATTTATCGCGTTTCCTTGATAATATGCCCCGCAGAGTCCTAAGGCTAACAAAAAGAAATCATCAAAAAAGTGAAACAACAGGCAAAAAGTTTGGGGAAGACCACCCAAAGGCTGTCAGTTCAAACAATTTTGTATAGCAGGGACGTGGAACAAAAACTTTAGAGAGCTTTGCGAAAGAAAAGATAAAAACATATTAGAAAGTCAGCATTCATGGCCAAAAACAATGGTAAAATGTACAGGAAAGCAAAGAATAACAGAATAAGGGAAGAGGAGGAGCAGATTGCAATGCAATCAGGACTGGTCCATAGATCACAGGTGTGGGCATTTGTGGTGCAAACTTAAGGAGAAAAGCAATTATAAGGAGGGTACAGGTTACGCGGAACAGAAACAAGGGAAACAGATAAGGAGGAGAAAAAAAGGTGGTGTGCGCGATGTTGCAGGGTGGACAGCATTGGCTAAAATAGAGAATGAGCGAAAAGATAGGCTAAAATAAGGGAGAGAGCTATCAGAAAATGCATTTATCTAGGCGATCGGGCACAGACAGTGAAATTCGGCCAATTCTACTCGGCTCTAACCCCCTGTTGTGTAGTGTTCCTCAGGGCTCCTCCCTGAGCCCAACACTATTCAATATCTATGTTGCCCCATTGGCTACGGTTGTGAGATCCTTTGGGTTGGAGGTGTTGTCTTATCCGGACGGCACCCAAATAATGGTATCCATCACTCACAGTATCAGGGATTCTGCCCTTAATTTTCGGAACTGTGTGCAGGCAGTCTCCTCCTGGATGGTGGAAAACTTCATGAAATTGAACAGTGAGAAGACTGAGGTCCTGATCTTCGGCAGTAAACTGGACATTTGGTCCAGGGATTGGTGGCCTGACATGCTTGGCGTCTGTCCCTGCCCTTTATCCCATGGGCAAAATTTAGGGGTCATAGTGGACAATTCACTCTCCGTGAGCCTGCAGGTCAGCAGGACAGTGTCTACCTGTTTTGGGATTATCAGAATCCTCAGAAAAATGTCCCATTGTCACTCTAATAACTCACGGAAGCAGGCTATGATTGCCCTGGTAATGTCCAAAGTGGACTATTGTAATGCCCTTAATTTGGGCATTAATAAAGGCCTGGTGCTACGTCTGCAGTAAGTGCAGAATGCTGCGACCAGGCTGGTGATGAGCCTACCGAAATACCATTCAGTCTCAACCTCCATTATGACACTGCACTGGCTTCCTCTGGACCGTAGGATCCTCTTCAAAACACTGTGCCTAACTCATATTGCTTATTATGGCTCAGGCACGGATGGTATTAAGGCAATTTTCCATCGTTATGCTCCCACCAGACAGCTCCGGTACGCAGATAAAAATCTGTTAAGAGTAACAAGGTTTACCAGGAAAAATGGGGCGGTAGAAAATTCTTTATTGCTGCTGCTAAGCTGTGGAACTCCTTCCAGAAGAACTTTCTGGTCAGGTGTGACATCCTCTCTCCCGTAAAGCCTTGAAGACCTGGCTTTTTGCACAGATTTCAGTTTGAGCATGCCATTTTGTCTGCACATCAGCTCCGCAATAGCGCCTTGACGCCCTCGGCCAAAGTTTAGCATTTTATAAGTTCAATATTCATTCATTCATTCAAGATGAATCTCTGATAGAGGTGCAGTTTTAGATGGTTCTTGAAGGTGGCAAAAAAGGTTCATAGACCTAGGGGAGAAAGTACCAAATTCCAGTCGCACTCACAGTGCATTAGTCTGAACCCCATTGTTCCTGACTTCACTAAAAACCCCACCCCTAGCCTTCATCTTTCCGTATGACTTTATGCTCATTTTTCCTGCATTTCCGGGGGCAGTGGTAATTGAAGTCACAATGGCAGTGTATTCTTTTGTTTGAAGACCTAGGGTTTAAGGGACTCAGTTACAGGGTGGTGATGTGGTTAGGAGAAGCTGTGTCACCAGTCTCAGAAATTCTCAATTCTCTCTATTGAACATGAGACCACTCATTTTAAAGGTATGCAAAATTAGTGGGTTTTTGTGATGGAGTTCCATACCACTCAAACAGGCAAGGAACACTCAGTGTAATGGTAGGACCATTTAACATATTTTACATCTAAATATATCTGTTTAAGACAAACAGTGGCAACATTTACATACCAGCCTAATGGCCTAAGATCAACAGTATAGAATGTTACTCATGCATAGGAAAACATACAAAGCATATTTCTTTTTTTTAAGTTTGATTTTATTGAAGACACAAAGCATATTTCGATGCCACTACACAACACAGATTGTGCGATCCAGGCTACACCACAAATCTAAATATAGAAGGGAGACAGAGAGAGGTTATGTTCATCCTTTGAGCTCTTGAGAGCCTAAACTGTGAAACACATCACCCATGTCACCAACACTGCATGGAAACTGAAACATTCTCCACTCTTCAAACAGTATAGGGAATATCTCAGTGGCGACTCCTCCGCTGAGGCAGAGGAGGGTTGCCCCACTGCTTTTCAGCAGTGTAAAAAAGAAATTAAAATAAAATGATTATAACTCGATTTTATTATCATTTTGTTTTTCCCTGCTGAGAAAGGTTGTGGGGCGGGCGGGGAGTGGCTGGGCTGCTCTGCTCACAGAGCAGGGGGAGGAGTGGTGGACAATCTGTAAGCGCACATGACAGTTTGGCCAGCCGTCTTGGGTCGCCCAAACAGTCAAGCACACTTATCATGTTCTCCACCCAGGCTGTATTAAAGCCTGGGTGGAGACCATGCACATGTTCATAGTCCCCGTCTGAGCAAGGAACCATTGCGCCCAGACCAATCACGACGCTGCTAACAGCACCATTGTGATTGGCTATGGGGAGCCTGTATGCTTCTTCTTCTGTTCAGACGGACGCAGAGAGAGGATGGAGGAGATACACAGTGACAGGTTAGTTTATTTTTATTTTCCTACACCTCACCCTTCCACCACCCCCTAGCCATGCCAGCCACCACTGGAGAATCTTCAGGCCACATCCTAAAATCGCCAAAGCAGAACACATGCGCAGAACAACTCATTTAAACTCAGAACACGCTGGTATAAGCTTTGGCATGTTTAGGATGAGCCTCTAGGAGCTTATGCGTTTTGTTAGGGTGTGTAAATACATATTCCTTGCCATCCAGGTTCACCTTTTATTTAGACAAAACAACACCAAACTGAACATCTTCTTTATCCTTCCTTTGTTTTCCAGTTGCCTTTCTTGCCGCTTTATCTGTGACACCTCCTGAGACCAGGAACTATGTACGGCCTCTCCTCCCCGGATGACGCTTATTTGCGGAGACTCCTAAGTCGTAAATATACTACTTGCAACATACCTCTGTGAATAGAAAAAAAAAAAACTTACACCAAAAGTGTTAGTTTACCTTTGTGAGTCAGGCCCAATACTTCTATTAATATAATTGAATAGCGGGAAGGGGCCTTGGAAATGTTTGTTGATACTAACAAATTGCTGTATACTACATGGCACAATGATTTCGACTGAGGGACACTGTGTGCCACCCACAGTCACCCCCAGGCTGTAAAATGCTCTGGGTGACATCTGATAGTAAATAAGACCCCTTGTGATGCTTCTCTGTGATAATTTGTGCTTTGTATGTGTATAAATGCTGACTGGAACCCCAGCTAGAGGCCATTCTGGGCTTTTGGAGGGAGAACGCGTCACGCCCAGCTATTGTAACCTCCGGCAAAACATATTGTTGTATCATAAAGACAGCAAATCCAAATGATTGTGTGTGCAGTCCAAAGGCATACAGAAGAAAATCAATATTTGACATCTTTGCGACTCCCTCTTTGGAAGCCAGCTCAATAGCTCCTATTCATTATACACTGATCTCTCTCTCAGATTCGCCTTTGTCGCCAGAAACCCATTTTTTCCCCTCTCCTTTGACTTCCACATAACTTCTGTGCCCTGTACTTTTACAGATGCCTCCTGGCTATAAACACTAATGAAATCTCTTTGCTTAATTCAATTTTGCTGGTACACTTGCAGTTATGACCCAAGTTTCCCACGAGAGCGGCTGATTGAACATTCCTGCACCTTATGGATGGGAGCAAACATTCAACAGAACTGGACTGACAATTTGCATAATTATAGAATTCACAGCCTAATGACCTTAAAAAACTATAAAAAGATCTCTTGTTCATTCAATTTCCGTTACTGACATTCAAGAGGTTTTATTCTTCGCAGGACAACAAATTTACTTTTTATTTTCGAGAGCAGGCTCTCTTCCTACCCCGGATCACCATTCCTGAATATTGAAGGGATTCATTGAATATTTAGCATTTCTTTGTCTTTTAAAAGTTTGAATATTTATGGTCCTCGGGAAGCTGTGACTGATTTATAGCAATCAATTACAATAGTGCGTTTTCGAATAGCCCTTTTAAAAATGAAGAATAGAATAATTAAAAAGATCACAAGTCCTCCTTTGCATACGATTATTTCATTATTTCATTACATTGCAGAAACAGTTTTTGCTGACTGTGAACAATCCTAATGGAGAAAAATGTGCGATGATATAAGATCGCAGGCAGCTCGTGATGAGGAACAGGGCTGCTAATTGCATAGATTTGTATTCAGTGCAGGGAGAGGCCACCGAGCCCTAATATACACCTAACAAGGAGGTCGAACGACTGTAAGACCTGTTCTACAACAGAGACATCCCCAATGCATAACCAAGCAGCGCAGTTCATTTTTCTTTTTATTTAAAGAGTTATTGCTCATATTTAGGAGATGATTCATAAAGGAAAACTATTTATAAAATTTGGGACAGAGCAGGATTCTGTACCAATTAGAAATAAATAGTGGAGAAATTGCTCCTGGTTGGCTCGAGGAGCAAGGGCGATGAATCTTGCAGTCAGATATGATAGATGTCCCACTTTGAGCAAGGACTTTCTTGTGACAGGTTTGCTGAGATCCCTGGCCGGCCTCTCAATCTTTCCTTCACACCTGATTGCTTTCTGTATGTTGACCATTGTCTCAGAACACACCTCTGTTGATTTATTCTGTATTTTCTGTGGTAAGCCGGAGCCTTTTATAGTGTCCATGCTTTGTGTAGTTCTGGAAGCATTCGAATATTTATGGATAAAAAATTTAAGCATTTGACGAGCCTTATGTGGCACATAATGGCCACTTTTACATCCGACCCTGTGTCATTACTCACTGCCAAAGGAGCCTATTTTATGGCGATGCCTTAAAATAAGCATTTTTTTGTGGACTCTTCTCAGACTGAGTGACACTCTTTGGTAAAGATTCCCTGCTAGACTCGTTTAAACTGAAGTTCCTCATATTAGATCTAGCTGTACTGCCTGACCCTTCAAAGAAGGGAAACTGGGGAAGCCACTTTTGTGACCAAATAGGACAACTTGACTTACCTCCTACCCTTTCCAATATGGAAGGTCTCGTGTCAAATTAAATGCATGAAACAGATCTTTTGAATTATAGTGTGGTAACTGCTCAGATATGTAACCACCTTGCAACTTAGCAGACATTATTTCAAAAGCAAACTTGGACTTTGAAAATATTTCTTTGTGATATATGGCTCTTATAAAGTACTGTGTATACTTACAGCAGATTCGAAATCTGGTAACTCACTGCTATGATGTAGCAACAGCAGATAACAAAACTCGTTACTCACTGCTGCTATGTCATAAAAGCCATGTTATGTATGGCACCCCCATTACTCCTTTGCCTCGGTTTAGCAGATGAAAGCAGGGGCAGATGATTTCTGGGGCTGTAAGAAATTGGGTTACTGTTTGAGGGGGGTAAAACCCTACTAAAGGAGCAACCACAATCCTTGTCAGGGTGAAGTCGCAAGCAAACCCCAAATTAACCTGTTCTTAACCCTTTGGTAGCTTTGCACATAGCAGTTAGGCTTAACTTAGAGGCAATCTATAAAATATTGGTGCAACTCTTCAAACAGTAATAAAATGAAAATGAAAAATAACCAAAAAATGATCCAGGTTAGAAAAATAGAGTATATTTTAATCAATGAAATAAGAACTAAATTACAATAATCCATTCAATAGTACTAGAGATATGCAGGTTTAGAGATTTAAGTAAAAATAGCGCCAAAAGCACAACGCGCCAACTGTGGATATCTGGTCAGTCCAGCCTAGGATAAAGTCACAAATTCAGGTTGACGACTACGGAGCATGGCCAGCTACAGGGACCCAGTTAGGCCAGCTAAACAAGAGTACCTTAAGTCCTGGTTGCCAATTGTTGCGAAGTCCTGTGCTGAGGGTGTGTCGCACAGCCAAGGTGGGGCGTCAGTTCTGAGGAGCTGCAGAGCAGTGATGTGAGGGCCTGAGTCATCATTGAGGATCCTATAGATGAGGACCTGCAATAGGAAGTCTGGCATTGAGGATGCATAACATATCCGAGGTGAAGCGCTAGTTCCAAGGAGCTCTGAGTTTGCGATGTGAGAACCTGCAAAGTTGATGAGAGATTTGCAATGTGTGGCCCTGCGTCTGTGATGTGTCACACAGCAGCGGTTCTGATGCGGGCTGCGAGGTCGGTGTGGAGTCCTTGCAGTGGTAGAATCCTTGCAGCAGAGGAGTTGGGTCTGCTCTGGGTTGCGCTGTGCAGCAGAGGTGAGGAGTAGGCTTTTCTGGATCCACAGGTTGGCTACCAGGCTCTATTTTAAGGGTCCAGGACTTGGGAGGCACCACTTGGCAGGGTAGGATTCACAGATCTAGGTACTGGCAACCAGAGACTAGCCCTTGGAGTCAGTCTGGTGGTCCTGGGTACTGATTGCAGGTCCAGTCCTTCTTATCCAGCCAAGAGTGCAGCAGGCAATAGGTCAGCACAGAAGGCAGTCGTCCTTCAGGGCAGAAGTCCAGTAGAGTGGCCGTCCTTTAAGCAGGACAACAGTCCTTCTTCCCAGCAAAGTGTTACACAGGTCCAGAAGTGTACTAAAGAGTTGGGATCTGAGGTCCAATATTTCTTCAAGGTGCCTCCTTTGAAGTGAGAGAAGCTTCTAGAGGTTTCCCTTTGAACTGCACCTGTTTCCTGCCTCCCTTGCCCTAGCTCCAGAAAGGAGGTATGCAGCCCTTTCTAAAGGGACAGGACACACAGCCTATTCAAGTGTAAGTAGTACTGTGTCCAGCTCTTCCCTCCTATACAACCAGCGATGGTCCATCCAGGTACATTTAAGCTCTCTAATATGTGTGGCTTTCTAGGAGGAATCCACTAAGCCCAACTGTTAGCTACATCTAGTCATGTGACCGAGAGCCAGGCTGTTGGCACTAAATGGCTATGGTAGTAAAATGCCAACTTTCTAAATGTTTTTGCATCATTCAACAATGTCCCAGAAGGCATCAATAGGGTAAGAGCTAACATATGAATCCTTACAATACTGAAAAACATGTATTGTGTAACCAACTGAATTATGATACAAAGAGAGAATAGCTACAGATGTGGTCAAGCAGAAAGTAGTCAAAAATATTTGGTCAATTTTAAATATACAACTGAGAGCAGCAACAAGTATCAGTTGAGTATGGTAGTCACTAACTTTCTAAAAGTGGCATTTTCAAAATTGTAATATAAAACCTGACTTTACAATAAGATAGGGGTTTTCATTACAATTCCAAAGACACCAAACACGAACTGGGTATCTGATCCAATTTGGACGTTACAGTTTATTAAATGTAATATGGCAACTTCAATGTCATTCTATGGGAAAGGGAGATCTTGCATTAGCGAAAAATGCATTTAAGAGTTATTCACTACCACAACATGTAAAACTTAAAAGTGCATGTTCTTCTTTTTAAATAGACTGCACCCTGCCCTCTGGACTGTTCAGGGCTTACCCCGGGGATGTATCCTTTCTGTATTAAGAAGGAAGGGTTGGGCCTAGCAAAAGGTTTATTTTGCCGGGTCGATATGGCAGTTTTAAAATTGCACACACAGGCTACAATGGCAGGCTTGAGACATGCTTGAAAGAGGGTACTTAGGTGGGTGGCACAATCAGTGCTACATACACACTAATAGCATTTAATATACAGGCCCTGGGTACACATAGTACAGATTTACTAGGGACTTACAAATAAATGAAATATGCCATTTGGGTATAAATCAATTTTACCATGTGTAGAAGAGAGAGCACAATCACTTTAGCACGGGTGAATTGTTAAAGTGTGCAGAGTCCAAATCCAGCGAAAGCTAATTCAGCAAAAAGTAGAAGGAAGAAGGCAAAACATCTTGGAATGACTCTGTAGAACAGGCAAAGTCCAATAGGAGCCAAAAAGTGGATTATTGAGATGTGTTTTACCTTATGGTTCTCAGTAACATCATAGGCAACTCAAGCTTCTCTTTCGGTGTCTTTTTGATGTCATTCAGAATCTCTCAGTGAAAAATATCCCCATCATTCACTTTTACCCAGTGGGATACCAACGCTGCTGCCATTGTGGGACCGCAAGACCCAGGAGCCCTCTTTGTTATGGAGGAGACACACTTCTACTACACTATATAGTGCTTGTCATTCGCCCGCTGCCTGAGACACCAAAGCTGCTGCCATTGCTGGACTTCAAGTCCCAGGAGCCCTGTTTGTTGTGGAGGAGGGAGAGGCACACTTCTATTGTGCTATATGCGCTCGTTAGTATTCCACTGCGCGAGATGCAACGCTGCTTCCATTGCAGGACTACAAGCCCCACAACCCTGTATATTGTTGAGAAGGAGGGACCACACTTCTCCAGTGCTATATAGTGCTTGTCAGTAAGCTGCTGCCATTGGTGGACTGCAAGTCCCAGGAACCCTGTTTATCATGGACTAGGAGGAGGCTGTTGTTCTCCCACACTATATAGCACTCGTCAGTCTCCCACTGCCCAGGATTACAAAGCTGCTGCCGTTGCAGGACTGCAAGCCCCAGGAGCCTTGTTTGTTGTGGAGGAGGAGGGGCCACCCTTCTACCACGCTTTATAGCCCTTGTTAGTCTCCCGCAGCGCAGGACATTAAAGCTGCTGCAATTGCAGAACTGCAAGTCCCAGGAGCCCTGCATGTCCCAGAAGCCCTGTGCATTGGATCGAGGGACCGCACTTATACACTGGTCGTCAGACACCAGAGCTGGTGCCACTGTAAGACTGCAAGTTCCAAGTTCCCTATTTATTGTGGAGGAGGAGGGGCCTCACTTCTACTGTGGTATGTGGTGATCATCAGTCTCCTGCTGTACAGGACGCGCGCAAGTGGCGCCCGGGCAAAGCCTAGCCAAGGGCGGGCCTGTCCACGCTCCTTGGAGCCCAGAGGAAGCTGGGCTGGGCCACCCCTCTAACCTCTGTAATTTTCTGATTGTTTTTTTTTTTAAACACTTTTTATTGTTGCATCAAAAGTATCACAAATGAAAAGGTAAGTACACGGACTGGCTTCAACATTCGGCCAATGCCCGTCAGTTATGCAACTTTACTCTTTTTAGATTCCCAGGATCCCAGATGAATCAAGTAAAAAGCGTAGGGTTTTAGCAAAACTCATAATAGGTACATAAAAACTGAGAAAAGCAATCCCCGCAACAGCCACCTCCATGCCCCCCCCCCCCCCAGGTCCTCCCCACCCTCTCCTGATGCATTGTCACCCACTAGTCATATCTGAGTTGTATAAAACAGTCTATGACATTGCCACCCCTAGTCACCTCCGTTGGGCCTGTGTCGCCAGGCAATTCCTTCGAGGCCCCCACTCAGGGTCTCTGTGGCTTCACTCCAACCCGTGGTATTGTCTCCACTTTGCCCACACTCTCCGAAACTTTTTGGGGCAGCCCTTGGCTTTATAGGTCACTCTCTCTGCCGCCATGTATAAGTCTAGCCCTCTCCTCCATTCCTCTAAATCTGGCGGTTCGGCCGCTCCCCAGTATCGTGCAATGTCTCTCTTTGCCACCACCAAAGCCAGTACTAGAAAAATGATCAGGGGGCGGGTCAGGTCCACTTCGGTTGTCAAACCCAATAAAGCCAACCTAGGGTCGCGTGGTAGAGTAGTGTCTAGTATCTCATCCAATTTCACAAATATTTCTTCCCAGTACTCTTGTATGATATTGCAACCCCAGAGTGTATGATAGAAGTCGCCCTCCTTCTGATGGCATCTAAGGCATGCTGTGTCCATGACCTTCCCCATTTTAAAAAGGCGTACCCTGTCGAAGTAGGCTCTGTGTAGCACCTTCAGCTGTATGAGGCGAAGCCTAGACTTAATCGCTACCTCGCGCGGGTGCATAAGAACCATCTCCCAGTCTAGGTCCTCCATGGCCCCGGCGTCTGCCTCCCATTTGGTGCGCAAGTCTTGTAAGGTACCCAGCATATTGTTGGTCAGCGTTCTATATGTAAGGGATACCGCCCCCCCCTATCTGCTTCTGCAGTAACCTACCCTCCAGTGGCACGTATTCTGGGATGTCTGTTAGAGTGATATTTTGTGCCCTCCATGCATGTCTCAGTTGCGTGTATTTGTAGTACTGTGTGTTATGTAAGCCAAAGTCTAGCTGCAGTGCGTCAAATGTTTTCAACTCTCCCCTTGTGATCACGTCCCCTACTGTTGAAATGCCGATGTCATCCCAACGTCGGAAGCCTTTCAATTTGTTGAGTTCACCCAGCCATCGACAGTGCCATAGCGGCGTCTGCCGGGTGGGACGCTTGTCCCATCCCATGCGTTTGGTCGCCCTGTGCCACGCGGTCAGTGTTATCTTTGTGGCCGGCAGAAGTTGCTTCCCTCCGGTCCCTCCGTACAGGTAATATAGCACGTTAGTAGTGGACCATTTCGACCTCTCTAGTGCGTAGGTAGGGTGATCTATTGCCGCATGGAGCCATTCATTAATCGGAGTGAGATGCTCTGCCCAATAGTATGCTTCTAAGTTGGGAAGGGAAATCCCTCCACTGTTCTGGTGGCGCTGCAGTTTGGTTAAGGCCACTCTCGGTTGTTTCCCCAGCCATAGGAATGCACGTAGGTCTGCGTGGATTTTATTCCAAGTTTTAACCGGTAGCGGATAATATTCGTTTTGAAGGGCATAGAGGAACTTCGGAAGCAAAACCATTTTATAGAGCGCTGCGCGGCCTAATAACGTGAGTGGGAGCTGTCTCCAACGATCCATTTCTGCCTTTGCGCTTGCCATGATTCGGGCCACATTATTATTAAAGGAGAGCGATCTATCTAGTGTTATGTACACTCACAAATATTGGAAGCCCTCCGTGGTGTGAAAGAGGAGTTCTGGCAGGCAATCGCTTCGCTCCAAGCCTTGCGGGTCATATAGAACCGACTTATGCCAATTAATCGTATGGCCTGCCCTTGCACCGAAGTCAGCCAGTTCTTGGAACAGCACCGGGATTGTGGCGTCCGGGTCTGTAACAAACAACAGGACGTCATCGGCATATAGCGAAATTTTCTCCTGGGTATCCTCAGATTCCCCCCATGTAAAGCCTCTGATTCCCTGATTCTGTCGGATCCGGATCGCTAAGATTTCTATTGTCAGTGTGAAGAGTAGGGGGGACAGTGGGCACCCCTGGCGCGTTCCCCTACCAATACTGAATTCGCGCGACACCCTGCCATTGACCCGTACTCGTGCCCTCGGGGCTGAGTACAAGAGTTGAATCCACTGTAGAAACTTAGGGCCAAAGCCAAACCTCCTCAGCGTCTCCATCAAGAAGTGCCTGTGGACCGCATCGAAGGCCTTTTCTGCGTCCAACAATAGGAACCAGTGGGGCTCGCTCCTCTCTCGGACTTCCTGTAGCCAGTTATGCGTGCGACGGAGATTCAGTTTAGTTGCCCTGTCTGGGAGAAAACCTGATTGGTCCGTGTGCACCAGACACAAGATTAGCCCCCGAAGGCGTCTAGCAAGGACAGTGGCCAGAATCTTTGTCTCCATATTGAGTAGAGAAATCGGGCGGTAAGAAGCACATATGTCCCTAGGTTTGCCCTCCTTGTATATTGGGACAATTGTGGCCAGGGCAAGGTCGGGTGGCAGGCTCGCCGCCTGGAATGCCTTGACAAATAATGTTTTTACATGACGTTGTAACAGGTCGGCCGTCCGTTTGAAAAATTCCGCCGGGAAGCCGTTGGGCCCCGGCGTCTTCCCCGGTTTCAGGGATGCTATGGCCTCTGCTATTTCCTCTAGTGTCATCTCTGCATCTAGATCCGCGACGTCCTCAGGTGACAGGGTCGGGACCTCCATGTCGCACATATAGTAGCGTGCTTCCTCCTCGTCACCCAAATTCCTGGCTTGGTAAAAGTCCTCATAGTATGCTGCGAAGGCCTCAGCTATAGCCTCGTCCGTGCATGCCGTTCTATTCTCTGTCAGTGTAATCCTATCTACCCATCTAGCTGTCCTTTCCTTCCTGCTCAGCCACGCCAGAAGTTTACCCGATTTATCCCCTACGTCATATAATCGGTGTAGCGTAGCCAGTGCCTGTGTGCGTGCTTCCCCAGTGACAAGTTCTCTATAGTGTCTTTGTGTGTCTAGTAGTTTCCTAAGTATGGCCTCTTCCTTTCTATGATGGTATTCTGCTTCAAGTGCTATGATCGAAACCTCCTCACTAGAGACCGTAGCCTGCAGCTTCCTCCTGGCCTCTCCCAACCTGCTGTGTATGCGATCCCTGAGGACCGGCTTCATTGCTTCCCAGAGTGTGACCCCTGATTGGACCGTGCCCTCGTTTTCAGCCATATACACCTTTATGTCAGCCCTGATACCCCTCAGTATCTCTGGTGTTTGGATCTCCCAGGCTGGCAGACGCAATTCCATTTTCCTTTCCCTCCTCCCCCGTCCCAAGTGTGCATATAGTGGGGAGTGATCTGAAATTCCCCGTGCTTTGTATTCCGCTAAGTCGGTCACAGAGATATCCTGTCGGGACGTGAATATATAATCTAGCCTGGAAAATACCCTGTGGGCCCCGGAGTAGAAGGAGTAGGCCTCCCTTGTAGGGTGGAGCCATCTCCAGACATCTGTGAGTCCTAAAATTTGCATCTGTCGGGCAAGTGCTGTGTCGTGTCTTATTGCGGGTGGCGTCCCCGATCTGTCCCTTGCGACACACATCACGTCATTGAAGTCTCCCCCCACTATTTGAATCGTGTCCGCTGTATCCAGAAGGATAGCGGTGATTGCCTTGAGGGTGCGTGCCTGTAGTTTTGGGGGAGCATAGACTGAGACGCTCGTGTACCTGCGCCTCCTCCAAACTCCCTGTACTCCTGCATATGTCCCCTGCAGGTCTATCCATGTACGAGTAGTAGTGAACGGTGTGGATTTGTTAACGAGGATCGCCGCCCCCCCTGGAATCTGTTGTGTAGCCTGCGTGTGCTAGTACTACGTGTCTGCCTCTTGCTATTAAAGCGCAGTGATTGCCTCTGAGGTGGGTTTCCTGGAGTAGGATTATGTCCGGCGCTAGCCTTTTAAGGTAGGCATTTACCAGGCTTCGTTTAATCTTTGACCGAAGGCCGTTCACATTCCATGATAGTATTGTGACTCCTGCGTCACCAGTGTGTGTATTATCTAGTGTGTCTGCCATTGAGTGTTCCCTCCTTCCTTCCAAGTGGGTCCCCCGAGCAAGGGCGGCTCACGGTGTGGCATGGCGTGGTGCTGCTGTTGCTTAACTGGTTCCCCCCTCCCTCCCCAACTTGCTTGTGCAGAAAAAAATGTCCCCTCCTTTCCTCCCCCTCCCCACCTCTCTCCCCTTCCAGTTGCGTCCCAACCGGGGACCGAACCATCCGCGGGAGAAGGCCTGTCGCCCTCCCATATAACCTCCCCATCACACACCAAACAACTGTATAAACAAGGGAAAGAACATAGGAGGGCGTGTCAACTTGCGTGTTCCTGGTAACCGGGCTGCTATCTCATTGTCCCCCGGAGATCGGTGTTCATGAATGCGAGTCCTGAGTGTCCGTTGCGGGATCCCGTCCCGACGAGTCCTGTTCCAGGAGCTGTATTTCAGTGACTAGAGGGTGGATTGAGTCGCCAATACCGTCTTCTCCGTCCCTTCCGGATTCATGATCCTCTGATTCGTCCTCCTCATCTCCTTCAGAGCGGACGCCATTTCTCAGGCTGCTGAACCTGGAGCCCGCCACTGAGGTATTACTCGGGGATATCGATCTGCCCCCTCTCCTTTCGCTGGTACCCCGTGTAATTTTGTGATTGTTAACTGATCATTAAGTAAGTAGGGCTAGGGCTGTTGCTATCTAACAGGGAGATTAAGTTTTGGAATTTGAAAGGTTTTGAAGAGTTTGGAAAAATTTTGTTTACAGGGTAAATGCATTTCTTGGGAGGAGCTTCCCTCTAGAAGTGGGAAACAGTGCAAGCATTTTTTTGAAAGCATTGTACGGATAGTCCACTTCTTAGCAGCCAATACCAAGGCGGACAGTCAAGGTATGAATTATATCAGCTGCTCCTTGGTTAAAAGTAAATTAACTGGAATAGGAAACTGGTATAGACTGTTAAGGACCCAGTCTTCGAAAGATTATATTGTTTGTTTTTTATCCAGGATTCTTGAAAAAACGCAACGTAACTTATCAGAAAGGGACTGGCATTCTTTGTCAGAGATAAGATATACATCTTTTAGTGTGGAAAATTATAAAAGAATGTCATTCTTATCTTGCTGGATGGCGTATTATACCCCAACAACTCTTCAAAAAATAAACCTGCTGGTTCCTGATAATTGTTTTTGCTGCCATCAGCAAAGAGTAGGGGAGTGGCTCAATACGTTTTTTACCTGACAAAACCTTTAATATCATTAGCCAGTCTCTACACTCTAGAATAATCCCAGCCGCAAGCTTAGTGTTACTGTGGGGTTCCAAGGAGAGCCAGCAGTTTAATAAGGGAGTACAGTTGTTTCTATCTATTGCGTTGGATCCTTTATCCCTCAAAATTGGAGAACCAGCCTCATTCCATCAGTTCAGGGCTGGAAGTTAAAGATGATTCGCACTATGAAAATCAAAGAGTCATTGCAAAGTGGGAGCGTGAAGATGTTCAATGCTATATGGCAGTGGTTCCTAAACTTTTGACTTCTGAGGACCCCCATTGAGTCACCACTGGAAGCCGGGGACCCCCAAGAAAATTGTATGAGTTGAATTTCAAATATTAAAACAGTAATTCGAAAAAAATACACACGTGTGCACACAAAACAAATACTCAAAGTTCTAAGGATTTTGGGGCCAGATGTACAACCATTTCATTTAGCACCTCGCAATTGGCGACACATTGCGAGTGGCAAATTACGAGTCGCTAAATGAAATGTTTAACACTGTTTGGGATTTCCAATAGGGTCGCAAATTGCGAGGTTCATTAATATTAATGAGCCTCTCGCAATTTGCGAGCCCATTGGGAATGCCAGCCCTGCCAGGTATGGTGGCCTGCTGGGCTCTGCAAGCCACCATGTCTGGGACTGCTTTTAAATAAAGCAGTTTAAAAAAAAATGCAGCCTGTTTACAATGTATTTAAAAAAAAGAAAATGAAATGTTTTCGTTTCATTTTCTAAGGGCAGGCAGTGGTCCCTGGGCCACTACCTGCCCTTTAAAAATAATTTTACATGCATTTACAAAGGTGAAGGGGTCCCCTGGGGACCCCTTCCCATTTGCGAATGCATTACCATCTACTTGAAGTAGGTGGTAACTGCAAGTGTTTTGCGACCACAAAACATTTGTACATGGTTTTGAGACTCGCTATTTGGAAGGGAATGCCCCTTCCAAATAGCTAGTTGCAAAACCTATTTAGCGAGTCTCAAACAAATTGCAACTCGCAAAATAGGCAATGTACATGGCTCAATAGGTTTTTGCATGCGCAAACGGGCTCGCGAACCCGTTCGCGCATATAGAAACGGATCGTACATCTGGCCCTTAGTATTTTATATTAAAGTAATAGCCCCTCTGTCACATGTATTCCATTTGTTTCATAGTATTTCTCATACCATTGTAGGATGTCAGAGCACTTTACATCACACACATATAGAGACATTGAATCATACATGTAAATCAGTGTGTATATAAAATGTTTAAAGAGTGCTTGGTCCGGAAAAGCTGAAACTCAGACCAAATACATCTTTTTAGCAGCATCAGGATAATGAATAACTGGAAAAAAACATAAGTTACTAACTGGTACCATGCAGTTTGCAAGCAGCTCTTTGATGACCGTTCATAGGTCCCTCTGCTACATTACGATTGTCACTTATCTAGTGCCCAGTAACGAAAGAATCTCTGTGACAAATGCAGTAACCACGAACCTATGCACATAAAATACTGCTTTTAAAATGCATGTTACACATTCTTTGCAGTAGGCACAGTAACCCTCTGTGCTACACTATTTAAGTCAAAGCTGCCACTGAACAAAACTCTCCTCACGCTCCAGCAGGTACATTAATCACTGGCATTATTTTGACACTTTTATTGTTGCTGGAAAGCTGCTAATTATACAAGAAACTTTTCTGTGCTTTTAAGCTTTTAAAACTGTTGCCTACGGACCCCCTGGGAATGTGTCACGGACCCCTGGGGGTCCCCGGACCCCAGTTTGGGAAACACTGCTATATGGCATTATTGGGAATAATTGTAAGTTAAGTGGTACCGCAATCTTGTTCTCGAAAGCTCGCCTTTTCTTTTTCTTTAAAACTGCGAATTGAAGACTTGAGTAATTGTTATTGCAAAGTATTTGGAACCACTTTGCATTTATATGTCCAAGATGCACTTTTTAAAGAATGCACATGTGAAATGTGAATTTACGTTCTGGAGTAAATGCTATTGAAAAGCATTTCGAAGCACTTTGCACTTGCACATCGCACTTTATATACACAAAATGCACTTTTTTTGGAATGCATATTGAATTGCTGTGAAATGTAAATTGACATTATGGTTCTGAATCGGTGGGTTAAGTACTGATGCACCTTGACAAATCTTTTTTTTTTTAACTGTATGTCTGATAAGATCAATCCCTGCCTTCTATTTAAGTAGGGCCTACCTGGGCGACGGAGAACCACACATTGTCCACTTTCAGGCTCCCAGAAATGTTTGTGTTGTGGTACCAGCATCCTCATATACCTGACACCTAATGTTGGGGTCTTAACCAGTGAGATAGTTTCAGTTGAGGGAGAGCTGGGCCTTGGCACTGGCGTAAGGAAAACTGAGGGGGCCTCCCTGCACGGTAGGTAGAGGGGCCCGCTCCGGGCTCAATCAGGAGCTCCCGGGCCAGAGTGCAGTGGCGAGGGGGCCCCCTGGAACTTTGGGCCCCCCCGCACCGCGGGCCTGCAGGGGCCTGTGTTACGCCCCTGGGCCTTGGTGTTTCTGTCCCAGGGACTTCCGTATGTACCACAGATTTTAGTACAACACCAACCGAGGGTGCTCTGTAGTTGATCCTACTGCTAAATCGCCCTTGCCTTCTCTGCTTGTCAAAGCTGCTATTCATCAACCTCTTATTGAAAGAAGATCTCCCACTCCCTATGTTATTTTATTTGCCAATGTGCCCCCCTGAAGCCTGGTAAGGTTGAATATTTTCCATAGCTTTAAAATTAAATAATACATTGGTTCGAGGGATGTTTAGGGAAAATTGTGAACTTGTTTAAGACTGTCATCATGGCTCTTAAAGAGAGTTGGATTGGCAAATCACCAAAAACCATGGCTGGTGACTGGACAGTGGTGCTTTTCAACAATTTTAGAATTGTGGATAATTTTGACTTATCTTTGTAGTTTAGGTGTATCTTCTGATGTCTAGACACTTCCTTTAGGTTTCTTTTATAGATCACTGTTCAAGCCGTTTATTTCCTCCGCATCTCGCCTCCTGCCATCTTTTTCTCTATCTGGAGCTACTGATGGCTCTCTTCTTAAAGGTATCCCTTTGTTCTGTTGAGTTCCCTTGCTACTAATGATTGGCTGTCTAACAGTTTCCACCCTAGTCTTGATGATGCTGCTAGTAAATGTTGATTGAAACCCTCCGCTCATGTTAGCCTTGATATGTTAAGTTGGAATGTGGCAGGGTAGTCAGGAATAAGGGTGATGCTGGATGGATATCTCTAAGAAAAAATATAACATGATCTGTTTACAAGAGACCTGTGAGACTTCTAATAGTTTGTTTCTGGAAGTCTTTAAAGTTTTTTTGTTCCTGTTTAGCTCGTGTAGAGCCAGGGGGAAGGTGGTGTCTTTTGGTTTTTATCTAACTAAGCCTTAATTACGCAAGTGGATACAGGCTCTTCCAATTTACTTGCTGTGCATCTTAGCTTTTGGAATTCTCGTAAACTTTTACTTCTTAACTTTTACAATGGTCACCCATCTAAACCTCTGGATGTTAGTGTCTCACAGCGGAGAGGCCTTATGGACAAACATACTTGCTCCATTAAAGGATATGGATCCATTGTGTTATTGGGTGATATTAATACTTGCTTATGCAAATCTTGTACAATCTATGAAATTCTCAATTGGCCACCCATGCCACCAATCACTCACTATTATAGTCACTCTATTCACTCTCTCCAAGGCAAACTCATCAATGCTATTCTTAGTGACTTTAACTTGGTCCTTATTGAGACTGCTAATTTTAATAGTAACTCAATCAGTCAATCAGTAATCCTATAAATCAGGACTACTCACCCATGAGGGTTTCAAGGCACTAAGTGGGGGTGTGGGAGACTGTGATTCAGTCGAAGAGCCAGGTCTTGAGGTCCTTCCTGAACTGCGGCAGGGACGGTGATTGCCTGATGTGCAGAGGCAGGGAGTTTCAGGTCTGCACAGAGAGGTAGTAGAAGGATCTTCCTCCAGCCATGGTCTAGCGGCTCTGTGGGATGGTCGTTAGAGCTATTTGGGAGGAGCTGAGATGTCTGGTGGAATTGTGGGGTTGTGGTCGAGGTATGCAGTCCGGCATTGTGGAGGGTTTTGTAGGCATGCGTGAGGAGCTTGAAGCTGATTCTTTGTTGACAGGATGCCAGTGTAGGTCTCTCAGGTGGCCGGTGATGTACTTGCAGCGTGGGATGATCAGGATGAGCCTGACGGAGGCGTTCTGGAAACTTCATAGACATCTTTTATTTTCATGTCCAGCAAGTTCATTCCTATACTACCCCCAGTGCCAATAAACTATAGATAACGGACAGGAACTGATCTAGTGACTCCTAGATATCACCCCCATCCGTTGACAGCTACTACATATATGTTCTTCGCTTTCATCTACCTGCATTTGAAGATATCAATAAACCCTAAATATCGACTGACCTGTCACCTAGCCAGGAATTAGGTTTGAGTTCGCACACATTTTTAGCAATAGACGGTAACCTGAAGAAGGCTCAAGAGCCGAAACGTGCGTTGTGACATCTACCGCTTTGCCTTCAACATTTTGTTCAGTCGCATGTCTATTGGTTATGTATATTTTTTCTAGTATGCTTTTAACTGACTTTTGTTATATTGAAAAACAACTATAAGAAAAGAAAAGAAAACAGAAGAGAAAAACACAAAAAGAATATAAAATATGTAAATCTTAAAAGAATTGATAAATATATATGATATATACCAATAAAAGCAAATGAGAATATTTCATTGTTTGAGATTATCTATATATAGTTTGACTTTCCATTCTCAATCTCATATGTAAGCTATATCAACCATGATCTCCATATAAACATATTTTGATTTTGTCACTTGGCTATAGACTTTCCTTAACTCAGTTTGTTCCCTATGTATAGCAGGTGCACCAGTAATATATAGGGGTCCCCTTTTTTCTAAATGTTTTTATCTGAATACATTTATTTTGAAAAAAGGAAGATAAATTAATTTACTCTCAATCCCACCAATGCAAATCCTACATCTGCTGTATTGACTCCCTTTCTCGCTTCTCTCATTCTTTTGAAACTTTCCACTTTTACCTGCCTCTTTCATCTGGTGTTTTCTCTCATTTATTAAAATACACATTTTCCTATTTGATAACCTTTTTCATTTCTGAACCATACTCTCATTTTAATGAAATGTAATTTCGATCTGTCAATAACTCTTTCACTTTAATGTACGAATTGTGCACTAATATTTTTTGAATGGCAAGGAATTTGGGAAACGATTTAGCATTAATAGGTCTGTCCACAAAATTCAGGATCTTAGTGCGGCTAAATTCAACCTATCTCATTAATGTGCAAGAGGCAGGTAGCAAATTGTATTCCACTATGATTGGCCAGAGCCACAGTCATGGTGGCCTGCTGGGGTCAGCAGACCACCATGCCTTTGATTGCTTTTAAAAAAAGAAATGTATTTTTTTAAATGAAGCCCATTTTCCTAAAAATAAAACTTGATGCATTTAAAAAAAAAGGCATTTAAAACAATCTTTTTTTGAGAATTGCCACTGATCGGAGAAATCACTGCCTAGTATTAAAAAACGTTTTTGCCAGCATTTTCAAAGTGGAACGGTTGCCCTAGGGAACACTTCTTGTTTGCGAATGGCTTACCATCAAATTTGAAAAGGTGCAAAAATATTAATGTTTCACCGATGGATTTTGGCTGTTAATACATAACTTTAGGAATAGGTATTTGGAAGCAGTTTCAAAGATCCAAACTCACTCTCCTAACTATGTCTCCCGATTTCAATCTGTTGCCTCCTGTGACCAATCCAACTTGCAGGCAGTTTCTTTGCTTTCTCAAAATAGTGAAATAGACCTGCCCTCTCTCTTTATTCATACTGGTCCTTCCTAAAAAAACCACCGCTTTGCCTCTAAATCTGCTGCTTAAATGCATTTGTATTTTTTTTTGCCATTCTTTAATTACATCCATGTACCAGTCACAATTTAGTTCATAGCTTTGGTGAAGGTGGTATATAAATTCTATTAAATGAAATACACCTTTCTGTTAGTTAACTAGCACTGAATTAATGCTATTTTTGTATATCTTCCTTTATAGTTTAGTCATTGAAAGTCTGCAGCCTGAACTTCTGTGATCCATTAATTAACTCAGAACAGGGACCTAGAGGGAAATAACCTAATGCTACTTTTTCCTTTTGATAGCATTTCAAATGCGTTTTTTGCTTACTTTTTATTTTTAAATCCCCACTGTGCATTGCAGTTGCATCCACTCCCACATGATTCCCCTTACAGTCTGTAAAGTGCAACAAACAGATGGTGTTTTAGCATGGAAGATGTTCCTCAAATATGTTTTTTCAGGATATTGTGTTATCAAAAATATCTTCACCTGGTACTGCATGTTTTAAAACATTAACCTGTTCTACAAAGATTTTTTTAATTGATTACATATTTCCATCCAAACTGTGGATCATTTGAAGTTTCCATATCAGTGTAGAATGTTCAGAGAATCTGGATGTAATTCAATGATGCAGCCATCTTTGTGTGTTCCTAAGTACTCACAAAGACATCTGCTCTTGAAGATACGAGGTGGCAATTTAGGATTAGGGTGTGAAATAGCTAGAAATTACAATGAGCATTTTCTAGCATCAATCCTTTCATATTGTTTAGTTCAATTATTCTTAAGATTTGTTTATTAGAATAATAATTTAGTTAAATGCAAAATTAAGAGATACAATACAATTTTCTCCATCCGTGACAGTGCTAGTGTGAATTAAAATGTGCAGTATAAAGTATATCAGTATAATTTCTTGATTGGCTCATCAGGACAACGCATTACTCATCTGGCTCTATAATAATAAGTATACATATTCGTAACAAGGCAGTGCTACTTCTCGTGTAAGTGTGGTAATTGGTAGAAAATACCAGTTAATCTTTTGCAATTCTAAATTGTTATTTATGAGCGTGTCCCTGCAACAATCCAATATCAATATGATTATCTTTCAGGAATTTAAAATTCTTGCACTCTTCAATGTAAAACAGTTTTCATTAATATGAATGAATAGGCACAACACGCCCACCCATTTGGATGCCCTTTTGGTAATGTTGAAGTTCTCATAACAATTTTTCTATATATGTGTTTGACAAGAAAATAGCTTTTCATCAAGTAATGGACCGCCTTGCAATAGAACCATGGTACAAAAGCAATATTTTATTTGGATGGGTATTGTGTAGTTATTGTGTTTTAGATAAATGATAGGTGTGAATTGAAAGACAAAATATAGATTAGGGCCACCGTTACCAATAGAGATGGTAGACAACAAATTAGATGCACATTTACACATTTATATTAAGAGGTAATGGGCGAGAATGGGATTGCAAGAATTCGCTTTTGTAACCACTTTTCAAGGAAGAATAGGTGTGTTTATGAGTCAACTTGTAAAGCAGGAAAGGCAAAGAAACTTTAATGAGTGGAATCATGAAGCAGCACAGGTTGGTTTAGATGAGACAAGAAGGTATAGGTAAGTTGAGTGATAGTTGGCATTCAAGATTGGTAGCAAGGGCATAGATCATTTATTGCTTTAAAAACAGAACCTGTAGTTTATAAGTTGTCCTGTGTTTTATTGATAACCAGCTGATTTAATGACAATAGTAGGAGGTAAGTGTGTGCTTGGAAGATCATAAAGGGTTCTTATTTTAAAGAGTAGTGCATTTAGGAAAGCTAACTAGTAGCCTGTTGCAGTTATAACAAATGCTCAGAAGTAGTGGTTTGGTTATATGAAAGGGGGTGTGGAGATAATCCTTTTGGATATTAAGTACTTGGGGGCATATTTATGAGGGCTTTGCACCATGCTTGCACCAAGCAACGTGGTACATACACAACACAAACCTCTAAGTCATACTTATGAAGCCACGCATCACCACTTTGCATGGCTTTCAATAGCCTAAAAATTATGAAGTAATGCAATGCAACACAAATCGCTGCATTGCATTACTCTGTGCAAGGGAAGTTCCCATAGAAGGACATCCCATGTTTTTTTACGCATTCCCAGATTTATCAAACCTGGTAAATCTGGGAATATGCCAAAAAGATACGCCACCCCAGGTGGGGTGTAACGAGGAGAAACATCATCCTGTAGCACTCGTAGAAAGAGGAAAAAGCCTCTCAGCTTTGTGTTTGTGTAGGAAGGACGAAATGGTCCAAGGAGGAACCAGACTGCAACACTCGGTCTCTTTCTCTGCCAGGCGACCCATGAAGCTTTTTACAAGACAAAACTGATCAAGCTTGAGGGAATCCCCCTCTAACAGTTATAGTGCCTTAGTGTGCGCTTCACTTAGCCTAAAGATAACACAACCACTATAATTTAATTTTTATTATTTAATCTGCACGTTTTGCACATATTAAAACGGTCCTGAGGAAAGCCAGTATAAAATCTATAAGGCACTGGCTGAAACATGTAGACCACACTAGACGCTGGAGGTCATAATTAGCACTCCAATCAACTTCTACTTGCCTTTTATCCGCTAACAGAGGCCCAGTTCATTAAAATATTTTACCCTCGGGTACTGGGACCAGCTGTATAGCTTTTAAACTTCACCCCTCTCACCCAACTCACTGCACACTCAGCAACATACCAGCTCCGCAGTCACCTGGCGTTGAAGCACACCCGGGGCACATTCGGTGCCACTGCGGTGGGCCCGATGATGAAGCATGCCACCGACTAGGTCGGTGGTTGAGGGCTTTATAAGGAAAACAACGTTTCTCCTTATTTGACGTACTGCTCTGAGTCTCCTACTTCTCTTAACCTTAGCTAGTCCTTATTGATACATACATATAACCCAGGGGATACGGTCTAGCCTATCTAGTCCTCTCTCTCTCATTGATTAAAACAAGATAAGACTACCCTTAGGAAATTCTGTATTTTGTTAAGTAATGGCTCAAGATTTATGCTGGTGGAGAACATATGGGTCAAGGCAGCACTACATTTCGCTCATCTAGGGCAGATAGTTTCTTTGCCTGTCCCCCATTTTGCGATTCTGCCTGGTGGGATATTTAAAAAGAAGCTAGTTTTGTAAAACTGTGCCTGCAGTATGGCAAATAGCAGGTTGCTCTGGGCCGCTCGCATGGCAAGGTAAAAAGTATTATTGGAAGTCTCCAGTTTTTGTTGCCATTTACTTGCAATCTTGACCATGTCATCAGACATTCGGCTATTCAGTGCAATGTATATACACATGATGCGTGGCAAATTAGGATCAATTAACTTGTCAATAAGGGCACTAGGGGCAAAGCATGCAAGACCACCAGCGTTGCATACCAAAAAGTTCCTTATGGCAAGGTATATGAAGGCCTCACTATGGCTCAGCTTGAATTGAATCCTGAGATTGTTGAAGGCCCGAATTCCATCAACAGATATCAAATTTCCTAGTTTAATATGCCCTCTTTATGCCAGTTTGGACAGTATGATCTCCCAAAAATTGCAGGCAGGTTAACATTATTCTTTAAATGGGTATAAAAGTTCAGTCTCCCCTAACCTACAAGTTTACGTAGGTTAGAAAAGACCCTGTAAGCACTCATCAAAATCTTGAATCTGACCCGCTTGTAGTATCCATATTGTAACTGTCGCCATAGGCAGCCTCAAGCTTCAGCCCCAGGGAGATGGGAGGTTGATTGTTCATTCAGTAAAGCAATGCAGTTCTGCAGGACCATGGCCCAGTAATATAACTTCAGGTTGGGGAGCGCCCACCTCCCTCGCTCCAGAGGAAGGGGTAAAAACATAAAAGACGTCCTCGGCTGAGTGTATGCCCAAACAAATTGAGAAAAAAGTTGATCAAATCTCTGAAGCATTGTCTTACTGAATTCCAGGGGGATGGCCCTAAAGAAATATAGCAACCTGGGAAGAAATCATCTTAAGGACGTTACACCTACCCACTATGGTCAGGTGCAGATTATTGATCCGGTTAAGTGCTTTCTTGGTTTCAGCTGCCATCGGGTTCAAGTTCTTCCATAACGATTAGCTCAATATTGGCCGCGATGTTTACCCCTAAATATTTAGCCTTTTGAACAACCCTTCTATCTGACCATAACATTTCTTTATTGACGATGATCTGTGTCTTTTCTCTGAATGCATGTCCGGAGATCTTACCAAATTCTTGAGCCTCCTGTTCTATAACTATGATGGCTATCTCAGGGTCCAGAGTAACCAATGCAAGATCTTGGCATAGGCCATGATTTTAGTATTCAGACCATGTCTACTCACACCCTGAATTTCTTGATTGTTTTCTATTTTCTTGATGGGCAGCCATGCCGAGTACCCCGTGATATCTCAATCTGCTCAGTTGATTTCCCATGTATTGACATTATGGCTGTGGGATTTAGGTATAGGGCCTGCACAGCTTGAATCGCCTTAGAGCCAAAATGCATCCTCCTCATGACGCCCCAGAGAAATTTCCAGGAGACCCGATTGCATGCTTTTTCAGCATCCAGTAAAATTAGCGTGATCGTGTCTCCTGACACTTGAGCAGTATCAAACAAGGTGATGGTCTGCCAAACGTGTTCGGTAGTTCCTTTTTTAGGAATGAACCCATGCTGCCACTTGGCCACAAGGTGTTCAACTCTGGAAGATATTCTAGATGCAAAGATTTTTGAGTAGACTTTAGAATCGCAGTTAATGAGCGTGATCGGCCTATATAGCGGTGGCTTATCTTTCTTTGGAAAGATTACAATCTTGGCAGAAGGCCATGAATCTGGTGGAGGGGTCCGATTGAAGATGGAAACTACCAGTGTGGTAAATAGATCTTTTATTTGAAGGGAACAGGAAATTTGCTAAAGCTAGGGCGATCTCTTCCCATGAAGGAGGATCTTCTAATTGATCATGTTCATCCCCGCTAAGTTGTGAAAGCGAGACTGTGTTCAGGTAGTTGAAAATCTCTCCTTCTCTAAAATCTGATGAGCTAGTATTCTCCTCTATATATAAGCTTTTATAGAACTCTCGGAATGCTCCTTGAATTTTAATAGGGTCATTAGTAGTCTCCCCCGAAGAGACTTGTATTGAGAGTATTTAATTGGAGGAGACCTGCTGTCTGGTACGAATGGCCAGTTGATGACCGGTGAGTTCACTACATTCGTAGGTTTTTTCCTGAGCAGAAGACCATTTTATAGCGACCTTCTCTGTAAATAGCGACCCCATTTTGGCTTTAATGGCTACCACTTCAAGTGTGCTGCTTCAATTTCCACCCTAAACTGAACAGCCTTAGTTAGTTTTTCTTCCGCCTTAGCCATTTTGCCCTGTAGCTTTGAGATCTGCGCTTTTTCTTGTTTATTTTTTCTTATGGAGTACCTTAAGGTCTCACCTCAGATCCATGCATTCAGTGTGTCCCACACCAACATAACAGGTGCAGACCCTATGTCTGTCTTGAGGAACTCCTGGATCCAGTCTTTCATATACGACTGACATCCGGTATCATACAAGAGCGTTCTTTCGAAACTCCAGGACAAGATTTCTCCACTGGAACCCAAACCCCTTTATGTTTAAAATGAGTGGATTGTGGTCCGACATGAATCGTGGGGCTGTATCGATAACACAGTCCCGAATCAGAGATGAAGAAGCCAAAAAAGAATCCAACCTTGCGAGGGAGAGGTGTAGGGCTGAATAATACTTATACCCTGGTTGATTCGGTTTTAGTTTAGCCCACACATCGCTAAGCCCATGAGTATGCGTTAAGTTTGTTAAGGCCTGATACACTTTTGGCTTCCTACTGGTATATTTCCACTAACTACTAGCGCTCCAATTGCTAGGCAAACTGATATTAAAATCACCACAGATGATAACTGGTAGAGGCCAGTGGGCTAATTCTCCTGAGATCCAGTCTATAACCCCAGGATCATCCGCATTGCTTCCATAAATGAAACATAGAGAAAAGGAAAATTCAAGTGATAAACTGCATTCTGCTATGACCCATCTTCCCAGGGAGTCAGATTTCACCCGTGTTGCTTTAAGTGGATAATTCTTTTGAACCAAAATCCCAACTCCTTTCAACCATGCTTCTTGAGATGTCCCCCCAAGTACTCTATGCCCCAATTAATTCAGAATATGTCTCTGTGATCCCTCGATATGGCTTTCCTGGAGGCTAACAATGTGAGCCCCCAGCAAACGTAGCCCTTGTGACACCTTCTGCCTCTTCTGAGCATCATTCAAACCGCGGATATTCACTGATACTATTCTCAGGTTAGTTATTTTATTCATGTCAATATATGACCATATTTCCCGAGATTAGACAGCATCTCTTCTGGGCATAACATACATCATTATCCTGTTGACAATACATAGAAAATTCTTCTTCCTTCTCGAACACATAAATATGTAAAAAAAAAATTATTGTTTTCCTTTCTTCCCCCGTTGCATTTTCCAACATATTTTCAGAGTAACTAAAATCAATCAAAATGGTAAAAACCAATTGTTTTCCCCCCTCTGTACTACTTGAAAAGCACCCCTACCCCACCCCCCAAAATAGAGCAATCAGGAATTCCCTGAATGATTGTCATCAAATGTGAGTTTCCGCCACTGATCCAAGCCGTGTTTATTTGCTAATAACTTTAAAGTATAGCCAGCAGTTGTAAGAGAAAAGTTCCTATTAGAAAACCTGACGAGCCCCCCCTCGCTTGTCCACCCCAATGGCAGAAAGTGAGAAAAAAAGCAAAGAGAGGAGGGGACCTACATATATTAAAAAATGTAGTCTTTATCGACTAAGGTGCTGACTAGCTATTCCCCTTTCTAGCCTTGACTTCCCCAAGGAACTCCTCTGCCTTAATCTCTGATAGAAAGATGCGAGAAAACCCATTCAAGATAACCTTTAGTCTAGCTGGGTGTATTAAGAAAACCTGGGCACCTGCTGTTGAAAAGGGGTTGATTAGCTGACGTAGACGCCAACTCCACTCCACTGTGGCGTGGCAAAGATCAGGTTTATCGAAGAACAACACCCCATTAGAGCCCTTCTGGGAAGTAGGACGAGCCTGATCATAGACCAACTGCCTAAGCACAAAGTTCAACCAGAAAGGCTCTGGGTTTATCTCTGCTATAGCTGCTGCCATCATGTTCCTTCTTTAAATTGAAAGGAAAGTGCTGTGCCCAATGGATCTCGTGATTCCAGTTAGAGTGTTCCGGGAAGGCGTCTCGCAGAAGTTTAACAATGAAGCGCAGTGGATCGCCCCCCTCTGCCCCTTCAGGAATCCCTAGTCGGCGGAGGTTATTCAGGCGTTGTCTGTTCTCCTGCTCCTCCATCTTTGTCATTAAATCTGTTAAACAGGGAGTTTGAGAAGACGCTTGTTCTTTTAAGGCAGTTACTTCAGTTTCTAAACTTTCTGTACGACCTTCTACCAGGTAACCCTGTCCCCAATGTCGATACAGATTTTTCTTAGCTTTCTCATGACCCCTTGCAGCTTTTTAGTGGTCCCCTCGGCAAGGAGGCTGTCGGAGTGGACCTCTTCCTGGAGTTGCATATTAGAAACCAAAATGGAAGTTAAAGAGGGGTCATCCATAGTTTGGGATGCTGTACCTGTGTCCCCCCTGTGTAAGGGTTTCAAAGCCTCCTCTCGATGAGAAAAAGAAAGCTGGGAATCTGAATAATCCCACTTCAGCTACACGCCTTTTTATCTTATTGTGTGCCCTCTTCTGGCGCTCAACATTCCCTGTGTCTCTAGAGAGGATGCTGTCATTGTTGTCAGAGACATTGTTGTCACTTGCACTAGTCAAGCAATCCTCTATGGCGGATTCAGAGCCATCAGATTCAGTAAATTAAAGTTCCCTTTTACCGTAGTCAGTTTCAGTGGTAGGAGCCGGTAATTTGTTCATTATTAGATGTTAACAATAGAGGGCTGAGAGCCCTCCTTAGGCACTACTCCTCCCGAGTCTCCCCGCTGTCTTTTTGGTACCCCGTCTCTCTTTTACCTTTCAATGTGAAACCATCTCGTTGTGAACCAGGAGCACAATAACCAGCTGGTAGGCAAATGCGTTCCGAGACTTTCTCCCCGGGAAATTCAAAAACTCGCGTTTGGCAGTCACAGCTCCCAAAATGAATTGGCAGCAGAGCCAGGTTTCACAATGCGTTCCCAGTGCCTCCCGACACTGCATCCCCCATCCAGGTAGCGTAGCCGACTGCCGATGCGCTTCTACACGGCGAGGGCAGCTGAGCGGCTAGAACTCACACTGATGCCATCTTGCCGTGTAGTGGACATTTCAAATCCACAAGTTAACATCCCCAGACTGATGGACAGACCGAGAAAGTGGATCAGTCTTAAGAATAATATCTTTGGTGCTGCCTGATAAACCACAAGTCAGACTAGTTGCACTGGAAATCTCATGGAGAATTCACTTATAATAATTTCTTATACTGCTCCTGAGGAACATCCCTCTATTACTTTCCATCCTCATATGTTGCTTCCTACAGTAGCAGCCTCTAACGTTCCCCCAATGTCATACTTGGTATGGCTATCCACTAAATTTCGCTATGTCCTGGGGCCACATCTAAAGTTCACCCAGAGTCGTAGGCCCCTTTTAGATTTTAGGGATAGCACGGAGGAGCTCAATGGCAAATATACATATTCCCTGGTCAAACTTGCTATCCCTGTGATAGGGGGACATCGGCCTCGTGCACTAATTGCTAGCACACCTGAGTATGAAGTAGAGGGTATTATAGATTTAACTATATGTTATGAGCATTTGCCGGACCTGGTGGTTTGGAAGTGATATGATATCTCTGAAAGATCATGGCAGCATCTTCCTTTGTGCATACAGCTCATCTGATTTGTCAGTTTAATAGACAGTTCCCTGAGAAACCATATTGTCCTGAATATTCTCCTTGGGGAATTCTATAAGGGGGGCAATACTGTCAGGAGTTTGAAACAGAAGCGAGTGGGGACATGGTCATGAAGTTGCTTGCATAACACGAGATCCATGAAGATTTTCCATAAACATCAGTATGATATCGTCACCTCACACAGACTTCAGTGTCTCAACCAATTTAGACAAGGATGGTCTGGAAACTCTGTAAGATGGGTCAATGGCATATGGTATATAGCACCAGAAGCCTGTTAGCCAACGCGGGCTGGGAACTGCCTAGCATAAAATGTCACTTCCAGGTCAAAAGAACCTGCCTGTATTTAGCTTTACTGCAGTCATGGCTATTTGCCTGGCAGCAATTTGTAGTTGCAGTAATCTGACTTTGCATCCCAACACTTTTCCTGTTTCTTCCTTGCCTGGTTAACCTTTTTTTCGGTTAGACTCTGCTCTTGTGCTTCTGAACATTTTCCTTATTGTTTATATGTTGTTTTTCTATGATCTGGCTGCTATTGTGTGAGGCATTCTCTTTGGAATTCTTGAGATCAGTGCTGGTATCCATGTAAAAGTCTCCACTCACCACCATTTCTTCTGCCCTCTATAAGGGTAAAATACTCATCCTGATTCTATTAGGTGCTATGCTGTATAATGTCCTGTTTTGTATTGCTTGTCCATTGACCTTCTGTTACTTACCATCTTTATCCAGAACTCACCCCACCTTCGTTGTGAGAGTCAGTCAGGACACTGATCTGATAACCGAGGCAGTCTAGACTTGGTCATACCATTGCCATACAACCACAGCAAGCGCTCCTGTGTTTTCTCTTCAAGCTGAAGTCTGGGGTGCAAAAATGAATGATTGTTGAGGTATTTATCAAATGTTTAATACTCTCAGGGTCATATTCTCAAGGATTTATCGCCGAGTTAACAGCACTTTATCGCAGCCAAAGTGGCAATAAATGTATCACCTCATTCACAAGCTGGTGCTAACAGCCCATATCACCAGTTTACCTGCAATAGCAGCCACAAAAAACATCGCCACAGATGACCCCCACAGATATCGCTAATGAGATGCAGAGTAGGCATTCCCGTGACAACACCACTCTGCAACATTCTCAACGACCAGCCAGATCGGCGATAAGAGCACAAACAATGTGATAAGGTGCGTTAGCAGCAGGAAATTAACACCTGCTCTGGCCTGGTGTAAAGTCGGACGACAGCCTGCACCACAAAAGTTAGCCCAGCCCAGAGCCACGCCTGAAGGGCAACAGATGTATGGAGCCACTGATCATGCGGGCCACACACCCAAGAGGGCCACCCCCAGGACCCCCCAGACCACCACCGCTGCCCCCAGACCAACACTGAGGCAGCGCAGACAACGACAGTGACCTTCAGAAACTGCACCAACCTCACAGACCCAACACCAGAGAATGTCATTGCCCACTACAGGCTCAAAGGGACAACCATCCTCCGCATCCTGACCACCATTGCCCACAGGCTGAGGGTAGCAACACAGCTGACCACCAACATCCCACCTCAGACAAAGCTGCTGGTCGTGCTGCATGTGTTGGCCTCTGGTACCCTCTAACCAACAACCGCCTGAGTCGGAGGAGTCACACAGCCAGTACCTCTCAACGGCCATGGATGACACCATCAGCTTGGTACCCCCCACACTGCGCAGGAACATCTGGGACCAAGCAAGCATCTACACCATAGCTGGCTTCCCGCACGTGTTATGGGGCAATTGCCTGCACACATGTCCTACTTGTGCCCCTTGGCCACACTGTACACAATAACCGCAACAGAAAGCACAAGTATTCCATCAATGTGCATGCAATAGGGGACCACCGGCGAATCTCCACCAACGTCGACGCCAACAACCCAGGCAGTGTGCATGATTCCTACATCTTCCGACAGTCCATCCAGGGATGGACTGGCTACCGGGCGGTTGTGTGTTCTGCCGAGCTCGGGGCTGATTTCGTTGATGGGGACCTGCGTGTGCTGAACAAAATTCGTTTTACTTTGTTTATTCAAATCCAAATTCCTTTATTCGGATTCCATAATTTCGTAGAAAAAACAATAAAAGTACAGATAAAAACATGTGCAGACAATAGATACAATCAGTACAATCAGTGCATTGCGAATTCAATAGATATTTAAAAAGGGGTGATTAAAACAAAATACTTCAAATAAAATGCCAGTGCATCAGAAGTTAGCCAAGATTTGACAGATGTTTGACACAAAACTTCAGAAAACAGGCTATAGGTTTAGCGTACACTTCAATTTCCAAGAATTGGAGCGCGAGGAAGGCTGGGCGACAACATGGTAGGCCCATTATTCTCAGTATAGGAACTATCTATCGACTTCGTGGGTTTATGTAAAATCTGCAAAATAACACTGTGTGAATCAAAGACTGTAAGGAAACATCGTCACACGGACACACAGAGAGATTCTTAGACCAGCCATTCTGTTGTGGGAAAGTTATTAAACGATTAAACGATGAAAGATATTAAATCTGAAACGATTCAATAGAAATTTCTCATAAGTATTCAGATTATACGTTAAATATGGCTGCACTGTGAAGGTGGTCTGAATAGCTAAGATGTGCTGCACTGAGCTTTTTCCGATCTCACTGGAAAGTCGTAACTGCCCTAGATGTAATAAGCATAACTTTTTTAATTTAGGCCTAAATCATCAAAGAATCTTTTCACATAAACAAGCCAACTGATCTTGTACATCTTTTCTGGCGCAAGGCAGTCGTGAATGAGGCGTTGCGACAATTCGCACTGTTCCGATGTCCAGACACGATGCCATAAAAGGATTGGTTGGATTCTGATAATATCGGATATATATTCCAACCCTAACTCTAGGTGACAGCAATATGTCGAGGAGCTTTGAGGGACTGCGAGTAAATATCTCAAGAAGCTATTTTCGATCTTCTGTAAGAAGTCCACCTTGGAATAGCCCCACAACTCAGCGACATAACTGGCTACGCTAGTGCATTTAGCTTGGTATATCTTAATCATTTCTGGCGGGGACCTCTTCCCTAGCTTCTGAGCAAATGCTACGAGAGCAGTAGTGGCCCTAAGGAATAATAGTTTTCTTGCGTTTATAGCCTGCGTCCATGAGGACTTGTTATCAATTAAAATCCCTAGGTAGGGGTAGGAATTAGTACGCTCTAACTTAGTATTATTAATAAAAATATCTTTTGTCTTTATTGGTCTGCTGCCTGCATGCATTACGTAAGTTTTTTTATGTTAACTATAAGATCCAAACTCGCCATGAAGCTGTGGTATCTGTCTAAAGCATGCTGGAGCTGCAGGGGGGTTCTTGCCATGATCTCAGCATTGTCGGCATATAAAAGTGCCGGTATTGGGCGACGATCAATAGCAGGCAGGTCCAACATTGCTACTTCTAGCCCGTTGGTGTAGAGGGTGAATAGGGAGCCAGGACACAACCTTGCCTGACCCCTTTCTCCACCCCAAATGGCTCAGTGAGTTCTCCCCTAAGTCCAAACCTGACTCTTGCTGATGCGCCCGAATAGAGCTCATGGAGAAAATGTACCAGTGGTAGGTCTACACCCTTTGCCAAGAGGATCGACCACAATTTCGTATGGCTAACGCAATCAAAGGCCGCGTCAGATCAACGTAGGCCATATGTAGATACCCCCCTTTAGCTCCAACGTATTTTCCCAATAAGAGAGAGAGATTTAGAGCTTGCTCCACAGTACCCAAACCTTCTCGAAACCCATACTGTAAGTCAGAGATTATATTGTGGTTATTGGCCCAATCCTGGAGACATTCTAAAAGGATGCGGCAAGCGACCTTACCAAGGGAGTCTAAGAGGGATATAGGTCGGTAGCACGTTGGGCTGTGTCAGTCACCCTTTTTAAAAATGGGTACTAAAATTGAGGCAGACTATGATTCGACTAAGCCTACAGAATTGGCAGCTTCAAGTACTCTTGTAAGGAGGGGGGACCATAAGTCCAAATTATATTTAAAGAGATCCACCGGGACCCCATCGGGTCCTGGTGCTTTTCCACCTTTACTGGCCATTAGAGCATTAATCACCTCCGAATGTGTAAAAGTTAATGGGATCGGGTATACTGACTGGTTAGGCAATACTTCCCCCCCATCTTTCTCGAATTGCTCAGAGTTTACGTGCGAAGCTGAACTAAATATTTGGGTGTCGTGATTGACCCATGTTTTATCGTCCACCGCAACATCTATCTTGGGGGACTCATACATATCCAAGAGAAAGGGGGATTTAACTACTCTCCAAAAGTTGGCACTGTCGTTCATAGAACAACTCTTATGGAGTTGGTCCCATAGACCATTTTGTAGTTCAATTTTACGGGTTTTTAAGGCCATGTTATAAGCCTTTCTGAGTCTAATAATTTCTTCTTTATCCCGATTGGATTTATGGAGTGCAGTTTTTAATCTAGAGTAGGCTTTTGTGCACTTTTGTTTATTACAAAGCGCAGGCAGGTCGAAATCAACAAAATGAGCCCCCGCCGCAGAGAAATTAGCACCCAGTTCGGCAGCACACACAATCGCCCGGTAGCCAGTCCGGCCCTGAGTCCATCATCAACCAGCGATACCAGGATGGCACCCACAGAAATGCACTGCTCGTTGGCAAGTACCAAAAACCACACCAAACACCTAAACTTCACAATCATGCAACTCACAACACTGGGAATGCACACATTACAAATTCACATACAACATGCCAAACTACATGCCCGCCCACCAGACACAACAGCACAACTTACTGTGGGAACCTGGACCAGCCATGTACATAAGCCATCAACGGCATGGCACCCCAGCCACACAATAGCAGATTGTAGGAAGAGGTGGGGACCAGGCATATGTAAGGGAGGCAAGTGACTGATGAATGAGAATGTACACAATGCCAAGTGTGGCCTGGATGTGAAGGCCAGACTGTAGTATGCAGACCACACACATATCCATGTCGACATACACCGCTGGTGTTTGGAGTATAGTGGACAGTGGACGCAACCATGTCACCCCAGTCAGTGGGGAAGATCGTGAAAATTTAAATTGTTACGTCCCCCCCGTAAGCGTCAGCGGAGTGGTCTAGCCCGGCATACGCAAGGCAAGGGTAGGGGTGTGAATAAAAATCATGTCTCGCTGGGTGTGGTTCTCTTCTGGAATGCCCAATGTCTCTGCCAGGGCAGGGCCTCTCACCTCGCCATGAGGCCAACGCCATCACAGTGAGCGGTGTTGCCTGAGATCCTGTGCGCCTGCTGCACCCCGGGCCACTGGTCCCCGAACCAGTCTTGCCTGCCCCTTGGCACCCAGGCCTCAATGCTCACCGGCCGACACCAGCTTGTGTTGAAGAGGGCCCACCATGTGCCAGTACAAGCTCCAAGCCTGAGGACAGCGACCCTGGCAGCCTCTTCAGACCATCACGGCCTCCGCGACACAGGCCGGCAGTACTCATTTCATGTTGACGTACTCCACCGGCATACACAGCGGACTAGTAGGGCCCACATTTGGAACTGAATCTTGATTACACTATGGCAGAGAACATTATTCATGGCAAAGTTTATATCACTATACTCCCTTCGATGTGGTGCCACCAACTCTGTGCCTAGCTTTCCAACCACGCGTGTCTGTGGGCCCACGCAGACTACTGCCCTCGGCCTACACTGCACTCGGGTAGGTCACACATTTGGAACTGAGTCTTGATATCCTGAATAACCTTGGGTGAAGTACTACGCTACGCTTGCGTAGTTTGCGAACTTTGCACTACGTGAATTGCACGTAGCACAGTGCAAACACGCGTAGCATAGCGGTCATTTTTTGCTTGCTCGCGGTCCTCAACGTCAAGTTGGCAACCGCGAGTGAGCAAAATGACATCTCGGCAATACTTTTTCCTCGTTCGGGATCAGCAACATCAAGTTGCCGATCGTGTGCATGGAAAATAAACCTACCGGCAAGATTCTCAACGCGGGGAGGTCAGGTTTCTCATTGCAAGTGGTTACGTATGCTCGCGACCGCTCGCGATGAGAAACTACCAGTCCGCATTGAGAAAGCTGCCGCTCGAGTAGAAAACTACTCGAGCGGCAGAAAACAACTGCTTGCACTGTGCAAGATGCGGTTTGCACTGATTGCACAGTGCGAACAGCATTTTGCACACTGCACTACGCAGTTCGTGTAGCTACGCGTAGCTCACGTAATGCGAAGTGCACTTTGTGTAGCTACGTGTAGAGCTATGCCCAGGGATAATCCTGAATGAATGAATGAATGAATAAATGCGATGTTTATGTAGCGCATGCTGTCACCCTACGAGTATCCTGGCGCTTCAGACTAAAAAAAATTGACCGGAGTAGAATTGGTCAGAACAAAAGATCAGGGAAAAATAAATCAATCAGAACAAAACACCGCAACAGGTCAGAGCTATACTTGACCAGCACAAACTTTCACTATTAATATAGCCTGTATCCTTCTCTTAGTTCTATTCCTTGTGCGAAAGGGTCAGGGACGTGACCCATATACACCCCCAAATAGTGATCAAAAAACCACTGCAAAACAACAAACAAAAGTGACCCGCACCAAGGTACATGCATGTTCAATATGTGTTAATATGATAATCTATGTATTGCTCAGAGAAACAGTCCAATGTTACAAGAAACCATCATTTCCCAAAGATAAACAATCAAGACTTGGAAATGGTTTATCTTTGGGCAATTATGATTTCTTGTAACATTGGACTGTTTCTCTGAGCAATACATAGATTATCATATTAACACATATTGAACACACATGTACCTTGGTGCAGGTCACTTTGTTTGTTAAAAATAGATCAGATCCTAGGAAAGAGCCAGGTTTTGAGACGCTTTCGAAACTCATTCAAAGAATTAGTTTGTGTGATGTTCTGGGGTAGCTTGTTCCATAGACGGGCACCAACCACAATAAATGCCAACCCTCCCATCCTAGAACGTTTGAACCTGGGAATCGTCAGTAGACTGGCACTAGAGGAGCGAAGCTGCCTCTTGGGCTGGTACCAGGTACGTTTTTCCTGCAGTGGGACTGGACCCAGCTTGTGCACCGCTCTGAACACCAGGCAGAGTGACTTAAAGCGGACCCTTTCCTTGATAGGCAGACAGTGTAGATCTCTCAGGGCCAGGGTGGTAGATGAGCGCCACTGCCTATCAAACACTAGTTTTGCTGCTGCAGATTGGACTCTCTGCAATCCCTGAATGATGTATTGTGGAGCCCCCAGATACAGGGAATTGCAGTAGTCCAGCCTGTTTATCACTGTGCTCCTTACAACCAGGGAGCCCGACTCTTTTGGTATTAGTGGGAGTATCTGACGTAGCATACGCATTAGGGAGAAGCACACACTGGCGGTCTTATTTGCCTGTGACTCTATCTGAAGATTGTCATCAATCAGAACCCCCAGATTGTGTACCTTGCTGACCGGAGTCAGCGGTTCCCCCTCAGGAGTAAGTCTAAACTCAAATGGTAGATGTTTGGACATCCTGGCAGAGGAACAGTACACCACCTCAGTTTTCCGCTGTTAAATTGTAGAGAGTTTCTTCTGAGCCAGCCAGCCGTCCGACGCATACATTGCTGGAACATGTCCAGAGATACTGCATGTTCATATGTTCATGGGACGTTTGATATCACTATACTCCCTTCGATGCGGTGCCACCAAGTCTGTGTATAGCATTCCAACCACACGTGTCTGTGGGCCCACGCAGACTATTGCCCTCTGGCCACACTGCGCTCGAGTAGGTCACACATTTAGAACTGAGTCTTGATTTTTCAATGGCAGAGTACATATTATTGCACGCAAGGGAAGGTGTAAGCGGATGACGCGTTTCAGTCAGGAGGAAAAAAGATCATCATTACGGAGGTGATCGAACACTACCGACAACTGCCCTGGTGTCACTAACTCTGTGCATCGCGAGCCAACAACACGTGGCTGTGAGCCACTGTTGACCGCTGCCTCCGGCCTACACTGCGGTCGAGTTGGTCACACATTTGGGACTGAGTCTTGATTTAGCAATGGCCGAGTTCATATCATTGTACCGGCATCATCACAGACTGCATCCCATCTCAGCCCCGGTGCCACTAAGTCTGTTCCTCGACATTCATGGACACTCTCTGGTTGAACTTTGGTGGCATCTGAGTTTATGGACTGGGGGTTGTCTTCATCCTCATGTAGCTGATACCAAATTGGTGGTGAAAACGAGGCTGCAGCATTTCACTTCTCCATTTGCTGCTTCCAGATGACTACTGCCCTCTGCATCATGCTTTGGAGGACACCGTCCACTGTCCCCCGCAACCCTCCACCACATTCTCCTTGGACATCAACAAGGACCCGCTCAGTTTGTGTGGCCCTACCTCAGTACACAGGAAGTCAGCGTCCCGTGGAGGTGTGCCTGTGCCAGCCGCTGTGCATCCGGGGCCACTAACTGTGCATCTCAAGTCAGGGACCCTGTCTGATTGAATATTGGATGACCTCTGAGACGATGGCCTTGAGGTCATCAACGCCATGTGTATGTGGGCCTGCGCTGTCCGCTGCCTACGGCCTCAACTGCGGTCCACTAGTGCTCACACATCAAATCGAGTCCTGACCGGCCCGGACATCACATAACCACCGGAGGCACACGCCACCATCACCAAGACAACCTCCAACTGCCAGAGTTTAAACAGTCATACTGGCAGACTAACAGAGTTGCTCACACCTGTCGCGGATGCCATAACTGCCTGATACCCTGCTCAGCACTACAGGTGCCACTAACTCAGTGCACCGCAACCTAGGGACCGTTACTGACTTCGTTTTGTGCTGTGGAGAGGTTACGCAGCAATGTCACCTCAGGCAGTGTGAGAGGCCTGGGATAATGATGAGGAAGATGATGTAGGTGTAACACACCCCACTGCAGCTGCATCAGGTATATTCCGAAGGGACACAATCCTAGACAATTTGTACACATGAGCATGCTCAGCTCTAGTGCCCCAACCTCAGTGCACTGCAACTCACGGACACTTCTGTTTGCATATTGGGTGACCTCTGTACTTGCTCCAGCCACCTCCATGATGCTCAGCAGTTGTCTCTGTTATGATGGGGTTTTCAGTTTCCATTTTAATGGTGTTCACTGTTCAAGTTGTTGCCAGCACCACTCACTCTGTGAGGGCTGGCTTACAGTCACCACACACACACATCCAGCACAGGTGTCACTATACATGTGGCCCTGCCAATAAAGGGGCCGGGCGCACATGCCCGAAGCCAGTTCCATATACTATCTGCATGTGTCCGTGTGGTCATAATGTATGTATGAGGGCCCTACCACATTACATTGTGCTGTGTACAGTGGATGCAAACATGTCACCTCAGGCAGCGGGTTAGAGCTTGGACATGCTCTATCGACATACTCTGTGTAGCTTTGTCGTCACCCACTCAATACGTAAGAGGAGTGGACTGGGCCATCGTACGCAGGTCCAGCGTGGGTGTGTGAATGATAATTGCGTACCTCTGGGCGTTTTCTGTACTGGAAATATGCAAATGCATGTGTCTCTGTAGCACTGTGGGTCGCCTTTGTGGCGTGTAGGTGGTCCCTGAAGGGTATTCGATACCCGGGAATGTAATCTAGTTCATCTTCCACGGGTTCGGACCCAACCCGCACCTGTTCGGCAACCTCCTTTTGGCATTGTGACACCTGGCATTGGAATGGCATGTGTGGCTTGGTGAAGTGTTGGGAGCCAGCCGTGCCTGTGGGTCCTTCCTGCTGTGTGGTCTGTGGTTCTCCTCTATGTAGCTTGGCTGCCCTGATGGTGGATTGCCTGGGATGTCCATGAGCAGTTGTAGAGCATCGTGTCGAAGGTGTGGTGGTCCTTTCCGGCATTACTGATGAGTTGTCCGCTCTGCTTTGCTGGAGGTGTTGTTTGTCCCTCTGCAATGTGAAGGGGAGATGCATGTGACATTGTGTTGACTTGTATGTTGGAGCATTGTTCTTGTTTACAGGCAGACTGTATGACAATGTACATTGTTACTGGGAGGTGCTAGCTTTTGATGCGGGACAGTAGACATTTGGACTACATGACGGATGTGAGGTTGTACCCGTACATTTCCATCTCATTGTTTCCTGCTCTGTTAGTAGTTGGTCTGTTTCTGCACATGTGCAGAGCCAGTTGTGTCCTCTGTTGTGCCGTGTCGGGGTTGCACATTGTACCACATTGTCGTCAACGTGGATGTGCGGTTATTGCTATGTGTGTGCGCTGCAGTATGCCACAGGGATCAGGGACATGATCATGGGTCATTGTGGGTGTTCAGTGTGCTACACATCATTGTGCATGTGTGCCATTGTGTCCATCTCCCCCCAGTCCCTGGTCGTTACTCACCGTGTTGATGTTGTGTCAGGTCCTCTCGAGCTGTGTCCAGGCCCCCAACTCCTTGCACCGTCTCCGCAATGATGACTGTGGCTGCTGTTTCCTCCAACTCTTTCTGTGGTGCTGGACTCCCACCTCCTGTCACCATTGCTGCCTTCCTGTTGGCAGCAGGTTTGCGCTTGGTTTATTTTAACACATGCCAGCACCTCTTGTCCTCCTCCATTGACCTCCTCGACACTGCGACTGCATCAATGGTAGTCTAATTGTGGGTTAGTTGATGGTAGTGTTCTGTCACCTCCATGACGCTGATCTGGTTTTCCTGCAGACTGCACCCTGTCTGCCTCTCCTTCTTCTCCTTGGCCTTCCCCGACCCCGTTGTTCCTTGCTGGTGGTCTGTGGGGCTTGTTGGGATCATGTTAACCTTTGCCCGTGCTCCGGGTGCATCCATGTTGATAAGCACATTGAAGTGTTTTTGGCGTGTTCTTTTTGTTGCTTTTATAGTACATTTTCCCACCTGACACGTGGGATATGCAGGCCTGGTTTTCGCTGCTTTTTGTATTGTGATTGGCCTCATCGCAACTTTTTTTGCGTTCCTGTTTCGCATTTTTGCAGCGGCATGTTGACTTTATTGCAGACAATTGACGCGCTGTTGTGGGCCTATCGCATGGTGCCTCCATGTTGTGAATACTTAGTTAACACTCCGTTATTTTCCTGTGATAGAACGCGACGTTGAAAGTTGTGTTAAGCTAATTTTGCGATGGTTATCACACGTTCTTGAGGATATCGCCATCACAATCAAAACCACTTGGTTTGACTGGAGCTCAAGTTACAAGCGTTTTGGAGAAAAGGTTGTGTTTTACTGATCCATCTCTAGGCAATGAGGAGAAAGATTTGATTTGGGGTGGACTTCAGAAATTATTTTGAACCATCAGCTGACTGTGGTTAACTCCATTCACGATTTCAGTTCTCAAGTTTGGATGAAAGAGACGATGACATGGGACCGTGTTTTAAAATGTAACTTAGAGCGATTATTCCTGCTATAAATCAGCTTTCCCTACTGGTATGAAATGTGAATAGCTTTCAACATTTGGCATCAAATAAGGGGTTTTAGCTTTTTTTAATGACAAGAATATTATTATGTTTCCGGACATGTGGTTGTATAATATGTGTGTTTTAATAAACATCCTACATGTAACAATGTGGAGAAACCCTACAGTGATCAAATTACTCTTTTAGAATAGCAGCCATCAATAGCATTTCAGAATGTTTCTGAAACCTATAGAAAGTATAGAATGTCTGTAAAAGATTTGGAGGAGTTAAGGCTGGATTTATTGAGTCTTCAGGAGAGCTACACTGATGACTGGGTGTTAGGAGGTGACTTAAACTTGAAATTGCATTAATTGGATGATCTTACAACTGGACTTTTTTGGATTTTTTTATTTCCTAGTGTACATCAGTTCAGTTCAGTTTTGCTTTATTCGACTTTGGTTTAAAATCATAAAAGCGTTCAGTTAAAAACAGTCATAAAACAAAACATGCAGTAGCACAAAGTATATACAAGTAAAAAAAAACGTAGGCCCATCCTGTGGGAATAATTTCATTATTGTTTACGTGCTTTTCACAGGCTTAGCATTCACAGATCTACCATTACATCATATTGTTACTTATTAGAAGCAAATTAATAGAACTTTCCATGCTTATAGCTTTGTACATTGATTCGAATCGATTAGAAGCAGAAAAGCTACTACCGTTCAGTACATAGGCGCTTCTACCCATCGAATAATTATACCCTGACTTTGGTCTTGATAGAGGGGGGTATGACACACTGGGGTAAAAGTCATGTAAATCCCAGGTGGATATAGAGCCGTCTCCTTTTTGGGGCTGCCAGGTTTGCAGATACGGGACAATATGTCTGTTCCTAAATTTAACTAGCACTAGATCACCGGTAACGTCTTTTGGGAGAGAACCTAGCCAGCCCACCCTTCTGACACTCACTATTCTTCCATTAAGGTCGGTTGGCAGGGGTCTATTTTTTGTTAACCAAAACATAACCTTGTTTAGTAGATCTTCTTGTCTTTCGACTTTTCCATGAGTGAGTGCTGGTACTCCCGAAAGGACATACACAAATGGGGCAGCCTCCAGTGGTAGGTGTATATAAGGTGCTTTATTAAGCTCTGCTCTAGGAGCAGTATACTGTGGTAATATGGGTTTAGAAGGGATCTTAGGAGCATTTGGGGCTGTTGTATTAAGGGCTAGTGGCTGAATTTGGACATTAATGCTTTATGTAGTTGGCGTAGGTACTTCGGAGGCAGCAGGTGGCTGGGAACGGTTAGATGTTACAAAGTTTTTAGTGGGTGGCAAGTTGGCCTTGATCATTTCGTCTTGTCCCATCAGCCTGTCCCCCTAGAGTGTTTAATTTTTCCACCAACGGCGATGTAATAGATTTAACCAATAGTTCAATCTAGGGCAGTAAAGCCAACTGGGAGGGAGGTACTAGGTGGTCTAATTCTTCTGCAGCCTCTGAGGTTAAGGGGGATTTAGTAGTAGACAGTGAGGGGCTTACGGACAGTTTTTGTAGCTTTGGGTGATTCCCATTGTGTTTAACCCCATCGTGCTTCCTTTTAAAGGATGAGACCTGGGGGAGTGACATACTTTGGGTATTATCTTTTAGAGGTAGTAGGGGGGGTTCCAGCGGGCGGTCGTTAGGGGATAATGTACCAATACTATTTGCAGGACAAGGTCGGGCACTATGTTGTTCAAATCTCGAATCCACTGGAACATACCTAGTTTTACACAGAATATTTAATTCCTCTTCCAGTGAGAGGCTTTGCGCAATACCAGCTGTTAGTGAAGGAAAATCTAGGTTGAGTGTGCTATCTACGAACTGGCGAGAATTGTTTTCACCTGTTGCACTAGAAATGGGCAGTATTATCCCATTTGGGTGGTGGACTTGTGTTCCATGGCACGGACCCCTCTGAGGGATGGCTTTTCTGTTAACCCCCTTACGAGTCATAATGTGGCTTGGTTATGGATGAGATGAATATGGGTAATACCAAGCAGTGGCACAGTCAGGAAAATTAAAGTACAAAAGTCAAAATCCATTAATAAAGTCAAATATTAGGTAACCCACAAAGTATGGAGTCAAAGTCTCTTTACCTCCTCTTGCAGGAAAGCCAAGGGGGGTGGTCCGTCCTGTTCTCCTCAGGCCTCTGAGGGCCACAGGGGGCCCGCCCTTTGCCCGGGCTTAGCCCGGCGCCACCTGCGCTCGTCCCGCGACGCGGAGGCTCTGGCTGGACTTATAAGCACCTCCGGGGGCGGGACAGGGCGTGCACGACTTCCGGTCGCTTGGTGCGCTGGGAATTGTAGTCAGGAAGGCTGGTGGTCCCCCACAGAAGCAGCGCGGAAAGGCTGCGGCGCTCCTAGCACCCTCCGGGACTCTCAGGTGAGTTCAGTGTACATGTAAACCATGCTGTAATGTTAAATTACTTTCTCAAACAAGGAAATGATTTTGAAACAATGAATTCACTTCATTGGTCGTTTTTTTTTTTTTTACCCTGGTTCTGGTAAGTGGGGATACTGAAAATTCAATATATTATGCTTTTACTTCTGCAGATTTATTTTGTTTAAGTGATAATTTCAAAACTCTCCAAATAAAAGAGAGATATACATTCAATAAAGGTGATCAAACATTGTGCAGGAATCAAAGATTAAAAAAGTTTTAGTTTGTTTTGATTATGGTTATCTTCTTCTCAGACTGAAATCATCCCCTACTTGTATGCAGACAAATTATAAATAATGGATTGAACCTAAGTGTAATAATCAGAAGACAACGATGCATACATATATTCGAGTATTTAAAGATTTGAGACCCGAGGAGAATTTGTCAGTGCATCATTCAGCTATTGTTGCTCAATAAGGGAGAAGAAAGCATTAGCTTTAGAAAAATGGCAGATATAACACCAAGTGAGAACATTTTGATTAATTGTGAACCTCATCATTAATGTGATTATTAAAGCACATAGGGGCATATGTATGAAGCCTAATTCCCGTTCACAAATGGGCCGATTCTCAGTAACGGCCCGTTTGCGAACAGGAAAAAGCCTTTAGGGATGTATCATCCCAAAAGGCCCTCGCAACATAGGGAATCCCAACATTTGCGATTCCCTATTTTGCAAATGCATTTAAGGAATCGCTAATTGCGATTCCTTAAATGCAATGCTGGAAGTACCCGAGTTGTGCGATTTTGCCCTAAGAAATCGCAAATTACCACCAACTTTAAGTTGGTGGTAATTAGCTATTTCTTTGAAAAATTCACTTTTTTGCATTTTTCAAAGTGGCATTTGGTGCACATAGATGCCCTAAGGGCACTGCTGTGCTGCAGGTCTTTGGCGTTCGATTTTGAGCGCTGTGAGCAGAGCAGAGGGCCTAACTGCCGGATTCACATTGGCAGAATTACCAGCAGCCCTTTTGAGTTCTCATGCCCACTGGGGTTGACATTTCAAGTGAACTCTTCAATTTGGTTTGTGGTGCCCAACCGGGTTTTGTTGGAACTGGTCTAAGCAACAATAGCCAATACTACTAAGACCATGATGCCTCGGTTTGCTGACGCCTATGTGGGTGGGACTAACATTTAGAATAAAAGGTTTTTTCCACTCCAATACCACTTTCCTTACCTAATTGGAGAGAGCCAGTGAAGGAGAGCATTATTTGCTTGAAATTTTTTGGCAGTCATGTATGAGTCTTGGAGGGCTGACTGGATGATGCTGCTGCCGGTGGCTGTGTGCAGTAACCCCTGCTGGTGTGATGTTCTCATTGGGACAACCTGAGTTTTTTTTGTATAGCAGCAAGCATGGCAGCGAGGATGTCCCACCGCTGTGCTGTGTGTCCTTGGCGTTCAATTTCGAGCGCTGTGAGGAGAGCAGGGGTCTAACAGCCAGATTAACATTGGCAGGATTACCAGTAGCCCTTTTGAATTTGCGTGCCCACTGGGGTTGACATTTCAAGTGAACTCTTCAATTTGGTTTGCTGTGCCCAACTAAATTTCAATGGAACTGGTCTAAGCAACGATGGGCAATACGACTAAGACCATGATGCCTCTTTTTGCTGATGCCTATGTGGGCGGGACTAACAATTTGAATAAAAGGTGTTTTCCACTACAATACCGCTTACCTTGCCTAATTGGAGAGAGCCAGTGAACAAGAGCATTATCTGCTCGAAACGCTTTTGGCAGTCACGTACGAATATTGGAGGGCTGACTGGATGATTCTTCTGATGGTGGCTGTGTGCATTAACCCCTGCTAGTATGATGTTTTCATTGGAGCAACCTGTGTGTTTTTTGTATAGCGGAATGGCTAGCCGCGAGAATGTTCTACCGCTGTGCTGCGGGTCCTTGGCTTTCGATTTCGAGCGCTGTGAGGAGAGCAGGGGGCCTAACTGCCAGATTCACATTGGCAGTATTACCATCAGCCCTTTTGAGTTCTGGGGTTGACACTTAAGTGAACTCTTCAATTTTGTTTGCGGTGCCCAACCGGGTTTTGATGGAACTGGTCTAAACAACGATGGGCAATACTACTAAGACCATGATGCCTCGTTTTGCTGAAGCCTATGTGGGCGGGTCTAACATTTTGAATAAAAGGTTTTTTCCACTCCAGTACCACTTTCCTTACCTAATTGGAGAGAACCAGTGAAGGAGAGCATTATTTGCTTGACATTTTTTGGCAGTCATGTATGAGTCTTGGAGGGCTGACTGGATGATGCTGCTGCCGGTGGCTGTGTGCAGTAACCCCTGCTGGTGTGATGTTCTCATTGGGACAACCTGAGTTTTTTTTGTATAGCGGCAAGCATGGCAGCGAGGATGTCCCACCGCTGTGCTGTGTGTCCTTGGCGTTCAATTTCGAGCGCTGTGAGGAGAGCAGGGGTCTAACAGCCAGATTAACATTGGCAGGATTACCAGTAGCCCTTTTGAATTTGCGTGCCCACTGGGGTTGACATTTCAAGTGAACTCTTCAATTTGGTTTGCGGTGCCCAACAGGGTATTGATGGAAGTGGTCTAAGCAACGATGGGCAATACTACTAAGACCATGATGCCTCGTTTTGCTGACGCCTATGTGGGCGGGAATAACAATTTGAAGAAAAAGGTGTTTTCCACTCCAATATCTCTTTCCTTGCCTAATTGGAGAGAGCCAGTGAACAATAGCATTAGCTGCGCGAAACGCGTTTTGCAGTCACTTACAAATCTTGGAGGGCTGACTGGATGATTTTGCTGCCTGTGGCTGTGTGCATTAACCCCTGCTGGTGTGATGTTCTCATTGGCGCAACCTGTGTGTTTTTTATCTATCTATCTATCTATCTATCTATCTATCTATCTATCTATCTATCTAGCTATCTATCTATCTATCTATCTATCTATATATATATATATAGATAATATGTGATCAAGACAGGGATCTGCCAAAACACGTCTTGATGGCGGCTGGTGGGGTTTTTGAATAAATTAAAATAGCACAAACCTGGGTCTACGCTCGTCTTTTTGCAGTTCGGAAGTAGCTGTGCGAGGTGGGAGTTTCCATATATATATATATATATATATATATATATATATATATATATCTCCAATGAATCAGCGCTCGATCTCCACAGGGTGAGGCGTCTCCCCCACTCCACAGAAAGACGCAGACATGGTCCAAGTACGTGCAATTCGTTTAATTAGTGCAAGCACATCGCATGACGTTTCGGCTCCGAGGAGCCTTGTTCACATGACAGTGTCAAACATAATGAGCTGTTCTTTTAAAGAGACAGCTTCTGTTGAAAAAGTTGATCACATGCTTGGTTTAAAAATAGACATGGAAGAAACACTTTCGGCTTTGACTCGCTTTTAGATATGTTACAATCATTTTTTTTAGAAAGCAAATATTTTGCAACCAAAAATTTATATAATTCAAAGGTTAAATACCGTTTTGTTCATAATAGGTAGACTATCTTGAGTTTTGTTATTATTTGTCAAATACAAAAATAAATCAATCTTATATATATATATATATATATATATATATATATATATATATATATATATATATATATATATATATATATATATATATATATATATATATATATATATATATATATATATATATATATATATATATTACGCTCGACTCTCCCAAAGTCCAAAAGAAAGAGGCAGCACTCGCGGATCAAAGTCAAAACCAGGGTTTAATCAGAGGGAAAAAGAAAAGCACAGACGCGTTTCGGCGTGAGCCTTCGTCAGTGTGTCATTCGTCCACATCTAACAGTCCATGTTATAAACATACACACAAACCATAGGCATTGTCATGGACATAGGACTACAACCCTTACGCCACTGTGGGCGCCATCTTGGAATGGTGTTCTCTCCAAGGGTCAATACTAATTTTAACATGAAGTGATCATGGTTGAAAATAAAGCCGTGGATCGGCAAGTGTCCTATGACATGTATCTACAATGCTAGTATGGTCTCATTAGTGCAAAGAAAACATACAAGAAGTCATATAGATTCTCAAGCACATGAAAGCAAAAAGCAAGAAACAAGAGGAATCAAAAGGGAATCAAAAATGAGATTGGTACCTGTCCTATAACAGTCAATGAACCAAACATTCTGTCATAATTCGTCACGGTTCATAGATAATGCTGTTTACAGGATATATAACAGGAAAAAACTCTTTTATATTCCTAAAGCTTGCAAAGGAAAGGTGTATTTACACTATTTACAGGAATAAAGTTGGACTAAACCATTTCTACGTGTGTATCAAAGTAAAAATGAAAGTGAAAATTATATTTGTTTGTCAAGATGGATATTCCAAAGTCACAGACAAACCTATGCTTTCAAAATTGTACCCTTCATCCAGTTATTTACAAGTACATATACAAGCGAAATCACACGCTTTACATATATGGTGTATGTATATGTCAATTGGGATGGAGTTTCTCTGGGTATATTAACACATCCATGGTAGTCCATACTCGATTCCATCAGGGGGCAAGGGTGTATATGTGTTGCAAATTCTACATAATAGTTCAGAAAGCATATATACAAATACACAGGTTGTACAGAAACTCATAGGTCAGGTTCAAAGATCTTATGATTTGGAGACTGCCACCCGAACAGATTGGGAGAGATGTTACTGATCTTACAGAGTCCATATATATAAAGGTTGTCCCATGGCGCCTACCTGTTCTAGTTGGATTTTCATCACAGTGTATATGGCTTCCTATGGGAATGGACACTCTACTCATCCCATATCGTTACTTGCCCAAGTGATATGCTAATTCCTCCCCGCTGTTGAGCCCACCAGGCTGTTTCGTGGAGAAATCTACAATATATCTGGACTCTAGTCTGCGGAGTCGTCTCAGCCTATCACCTCCTCTTACATTTGGTGGAACCATATCCAAACCAAAGAATCGGAGTAGTTTACGGTCTTTGCTATGCTCCTCTGCAAAATGCCGGGCGACCGGATATGAGGTGTCAACTTTCTCGATCGCCCGTTGGTGCTCCAGGATCCTCAGTTTGAGCTCCTTGATCGTACTGCCGATGTAGCGTAAGCCACACGGGCAGATCAAGCAATAGACCACAAACTGGGAACTACATGTAATGAATGAATATATATGCAGATTTAGCTCCACACAGCTTGGCACAGCACAGCGCGGCATGACACCAATGGAAGGAGACGGACCAGCCAGGTACAGCAAAGATGTAATTTATTCACAAAATCAGCAACGCGTTTCGGGCTTCCTCGCCCTTTGTCAAGCTGGAGTTTGTATGAACACATACTGCTTTTATAGATATGCTTAGTGAGACACCCTAAGTGATGACGTCAGCAATCACATGGTTGATAAACATAAAAGAAATATCTAGGCATATTTAGAAGTTGTCTTATTGTAACTGAAGAACAACATTATATAAACTAGCCATTTAGAATGATAAAAAATAGCGGGATAAATCCCGATGTCTTTTTTAACAATAATCTGGGATTAAAAAATGGATTTAAGAAGAATAACCGTATAAATACAAATTCGGTACAAAATCCATAGTTTCCCAATAGAATGAGATTAATCTTTCATGATATGATTTGGTGCAAAAAAGTCATACAGAAGCAGTGAAATGGAAAAGTGCATAAGTGACTGTGTAACAATGGTGAAAAAAGGAAGTAAAAGCGAATAACAATGAGTGTACTGCGAAAGTAAAAAAATTATTAGATAGAATAATATAGGATACTCGAGTCCCTGACATCCATACATTCATAAAATCCATCATTATAATCTTAAAAGCAGTAAAAAACAGTGATAAAACCAAGTGTGTATAGAAACATTTCATGAAATGGTTATATAATAAATATATCACACATCATAAATAAATACATATACTCAATCATTATATATTTAAAATCAAAAGATCAACATAATAGGAGTCATATTAGTATTGAAAAGAGCAAAGTAATACCCCAGGACCTAAAAGAGACAAAAAAGTAGAAAAATAATAAATAAATAGCTCTAAATAGGATAAAAATAGAAAAATATATCTGAATTTACAAAGAACACATACAAGATAAGTTTAACACTAATTCATCGATATATACAGAATTAGAGATTATATATGCTGATTATGTACAAGTTGGTTAATCCATGTTGACATTTTTAAGCAGTATAGATGTATCAATGAAAATACACTCAATAATAGGGAACCTAACTATTGAGTGTATGCGATGGGTTAGAAACAGGATGGATATATAAATATAGTATCATTCACTAATTAGACAAATATATGTTACAAATAGTGATGCATCTCATCCGTGTTATTCAACCCATTAGGCCAGCGACTGTCAAACTCTAAAATCATTTTTGTTTCCAACTGCCTTAGTTTGAGATCTCGGTCTCCACCTCTTCTAAGTTGAGGAATTGCTCCAATTACATAGTATTTTAGACAAGTCAAGTCTTTATTGTGTACTGACTTGAAATGTCGGGCAACGGGGTAAGCTGGATCACTATGTACAATAGCTCTTAGGTGTTGCAATATCCTGACATGCACCTGCAGCCTGGTGCTACCAATGTAATTCAGGCCACAGGTGCACGTCAGGACATATACAGCGTGATCGGTTTTACAGTTGTAATTACCGTTGATAGGTGTACTTTTCTGACAGAATGGGGTAAAGAAATGTGTCATATTTATCCCAAACTTACAGGCCCGACAAGTGGAGCATTTGCGAAAACCTCTTACAGATGGAAACTAGGAAGGTCTTTGCTGCCTATCTTGACAACTAAAAGCAGTTATCAAACGTGGACAGTCAGCATAAGGAACGGTTTGGGTCTCAACCTGAGGCGTAATGTTCTTAAAAAGATTGTCCCTAGTTCTAGTCTTAGATTTTTCAATGGCAGATTTCAACATGGTATCAGTATATCCACGCGCTTTTAAACGAACGATCATATCATTTAAACAAGATTCAAAATCAGAAGTGGTACTACAGATTCTCTTCAGCCTTAAGATTTCACCATAAGGTATACTAGAGATAGTGTGTGTGTATATATATATATATATATATATGAGAAAAGAGATTCCTCCTCAGCTCGCTCTGCGCTTGCAGACACCGCCTCCACGCCAGCAAAGAATGAGGACCGGACCAGCAGAGTCAGCAAGATGGTAATTTATTAAAACAGAACCAGCGACGCGTTTCGGGCGGAAAGCCCTTGATCACGCTGCAACATGTTTTGAATCGTTATGCTATTTTATAAGTGTATGCAGTGATGTTAACGCCGCCCCCTGGTGGCGTTCACCATGATCACGTGACATATAGTAAAAAGTGAAAAAGCACTATCGCTGATACATTGTTGCAATTGCTAACTCGTATACAGAAGTTCATGTCTGGTTAAATCCAGGAATTCATCCGAATCAATAAAAATATATTCAATTATATAGATATTCAAACACATTTCTTTGTTGTTAAATACAGATGACATATATATCAATTCTGTGCAAATATGCAATTTGGTATGTATAGCAGCAGAAATATAAAGTGCATAGATAAAAAAGTGCATAAGTGATGAAGATGTAATAAAGTGCAAAGGTTTGCGGGAACCTATGGAACTACCATTAGAACAAAAATATGCAATTGGACACCATACCTAGATGTTTTACCAAAGTAAATTCATCAAAATAATCCTATTCCATTATGAGATCTTTTGGAAAGTTCAAGGTAGAAAAGAGGAACCTTTTTTCAAGAAGCTAAAAATGACAATATGTATAAATAAAACCATATTTAAAATATATATACACTCACCCACCACCCCACACCACCAGCCAGTTATCACCATTAAACAAATCTAATTAAATTACAAAGCATATTGTGTCAACAAGAAAACGTAAAAGTATGTACACCCCTACTTGTTTCTATTTACACACCTACACCAAAATAACACCATACCCTACCGTTTCTATGTACAAATATTAACGTCAGTGCAACTCCATATATACACTCTATTATACTATCTCAAACTTCAAGTCAATATAAGAATAAATCTATAAATAATTCCTTTATAATGAGATATCTGTACAACTAAAAATTACCTCTAGAGTAATTGTCATAGAACTCTTGTACTAGCTCTTGGAATAGGATTGTATAAATTCATTAAAACTTTGTTTGATGAATGCAGAATAAAGTGCATAAATTGTGTCACCATGGGTGAGTATCGATATCAACTTCACCAGTTGTCAAAGCAGATCATGGGACAGGAGATGAAAGATGCACAAGGAACTTCTAATAGGGAACCTAACTAGAAGAACGTGTGTCTATTGCAAAGAGGAAAACAGAACGAGATACTTAGAATTAATATCTCAACTTACAGAAAATGATGCATTTCCTCAATATTGTTGAGCCCATTGGGCCAACGACTATCGAGTTCCAATATGAACCTAGACTCCATTTTTCTAAGCTCTGCCTCACGGTCGCCTCCTCGTCTCAATTGGGGTACTGCCCCAATCACAAAGTAGCTCAGACAGTTAAGATCTTTATTGTGTGCCCGCTTGAAGTGTCGGGCAACGGGGTAAGTAGGGTCACTGTGGAGAATTGCCCGCAGATGCTGCAGTATCCGGGCGTGCACCTGGAGCTTAGTGCTGCCGACATATCTAAGTCCGCAGGTGCACGCCAGAACATACACAGCATGGTCAGTCTTACAGTTGTAGTTGCCATTGATGGTTTTGGCAACTTTACTAAACGGGGTAAGGTAATGAGTGGTAGTGACTCCGAACTTACAAGCCCTACAACTGGAACATTTAAAGAATCCTCTGGAAGGGCGTAACCATGGAACTTTAGTTTTTAATTCAGGGGCTCCTTTGTCCAAATAGTTGCCCGTTGTTTTAGCCCGTCTAAAGGTTATAGTGGGGGAAGAAGGTAACCTGGTGCTTAAAATATGGTCGCTCATTATAATCGGCCAGTTTTTATTAAGAATTGACCTGATTTTCCTATCTTCCCTACTAAAAGTAGTGATTAGACGTGGGCACTCCAGTTGGGGTTCGATATTTAGAGGAGGTTCTGCTACTGGAGTAGAGTCAGGAAAGAGGCTCTCCCAAGATCTTGAAAGAGATTTGGTTACTGCTGCGTTCAATATACGCTCGGAATACCCTCTAGCTCTTAATCTGTTTAAGAGTTCTTCCAGGCAGGCATTAAAATCAGAGGGAGAACTACAGATTCTCTTTAATCTGAGAATTTCCCCATAGGAGATTCCAGAAATTGTGTGCTTAGGATGCATACTGGTTGCATGCAATGTGGCATTGCCAGCAGTCTGTTTTCTATGGAGGGTGGTGTTTAAGGTTCCATTGGAGACATATACCTCAACATCCAAAAATTGGATGCGATTTTTATCAATATGTGCCGTAAACTTGAGGTTAAGCAAATTGTCATTAATGTCATCAATAAACGACAATGCTTGCTCTTTGCTGCCCTTCCAGATGATGAAGACATCATCGATGTACCTTAAAAAGCACCTGACATGATCATCCATCCACGCCTTATGGCGAACTTTGAGGACCTGCTCCTCCCACCAGCCAACGTGCAAGCACGCATAGCTGGGAGAAAAGCAGGCCCCCATCGCCACGCCTCTCAGTTGTTTATAAATCTCCTTACCAAAGGAAAAAAAGTTGTTGTAAAGGCACCATTCTATAAGACCTACAATCACCTTATTGTGTTCATAGTATTGGATGGGTCTGCTTGAAAGGTAGTGTTGTATAGCAAATAAACCTTTAGCGTGATCTATGCTGGTGTACAGCGATTCGACGTCAAGCGAAATAAGCCACATGTCACTCTCCCATATAAGTGTAGATATTTTAGTTATAAAGTCACTAGTGTCTCGAGTGAAACTGGGGAGTTGTTTGACAAAGTCTTGGAGGAAAAAGTCTATGTATTCTCCAGCTTTTTCTCCTGCACTGCCAATAGCAGATACAATCGGTCTGCCACATAAAGAAGAAGCACTCAAACAACTGAGAAAAGGTGTGACCCATCACCTTTATTAAATTAGTATGTACTGCTCACGCACGCAGGCAGGATATGCAGGAACTCCGTCTTTGCCTGACGCATTTCAAAATTGATTTCTTCCTCAGAGGCTTGGTAACGCACTCCCACGCACTGATGAATGGGCCATGCCACGCCCAATGCCTTGTGGGAGTAGTAGTATTAAGTTCCTCAATGGTCGCACTAAATACCTGCCGCTCTGTATGAGCCCAAGCTCTGAATGAGCCCCCACATGCGCCGCAGTACTCATCCAGCTCAGCTGCTCCACTACTGAAATTGGTAAGATTCCAATGTTCTGGCCCCGTGTTTGACAGGGTGGTGCTCCTTCGCGGCTGGGCTACCGCTTAAAACATTCTGCTCCCGGGTCTGCCACATAAAGAAGGAGCACTCGAACAACTGAGAAATGGTGTGACCCTTCACCTTTATTAAATTTGTATGTACTGCTCACGCACGCAGGCAGGATATGCAGGAACTCAGTCTTTGCCTGACGCGTTTCAAAATTGATTTCTTCCTCAGAGGCTTGGTAACGAAGTTCACGTGCACCACTTCCATGCACTGATGAATGGGCCATGCCGCGCCCAATGCCTTGTGGGAGTAGTAGTATTAAGTTCCTCAATGGTCGCACTAAATAACTGCAGCTCTGTATGAGCCCAAGCTCCGAATGAGCCTCCATATGCGGCGCAGTACTCATCCAGCTCAGCTCAGCTGCAAATCTAACATGCGATGTTCGCGAATGCATTGTGACGCTCAGTGCGGCCCCATCTGATGTCACATTGAATTTGAAAATACTGCTGAAAAAAAATACACTCACTCATAGACCCCTCAGCACTCATGCACCCACTTATATATCCATCCAGAGACTCATGTACCCACTCACAGACTCAATCAGACATTGATGCACCCACTCACAGCCCCATTTACAGATCCACTCATACACCCACTCACAGATGCACTCAGATACTCTTACACCCACTCACAGACCCATTCACATACTAACGCACCCAGTCAGATGCAAAGAGTGAGTTATATAGTTGAGGATTTTAAATGTGATGGTGTCTATTGAATGCTTGCTTTTGTTTTGTGTATTTGGGACGTATTTGCATATTTAAAAAAACTTTTTAAAAGGGATTTAAAAAGAAAATGAAGCAGTATTTGAGAAATAGGGTGGTTATGAAAGGAACCTTTGTGTTTATTGTGTGTAGATGATCACTACATATAAAACAGGATGCAGTGTTCAAAGTTGCTGAGGAACACCCTGTTGCCTTTCACTGTGAACTCCATCATTTCTCTAACCCCTTAGCACTCCCTCCCTGGTGCTGCAAATTACGGTTGGCAGTTGCACCCTCGCCCACCCTTTAGAACGCACTATATACCCTCCATGTAAAAGTGCAAGTTGTTGTTGTAGATAGTGCCCACGTTATGGTCTCTGAGGATTGCAGAAACTGTTTTATTGACATGTTTCCTGGCTTTGTCTATTTGTGGACATAACTTATTTGACCACTTCCATTTCTGCCTCTGGCATATGTGGGATAATATCAAGGCAGTCTGACGAAAAAGTAGCATTAGTTGAGCAAAGGTATCCTTCATTAGGATTTCCCGTCCTACCCCAGTAAGTCTGCCTAGGTCACTGCCACCACAGGTCACAGGTCAGGGTGTTGGCAATTACACAATGCTTTTTATCAAAGTCAGCAATTGATGCCACTTAAACCCTCTCTGACCAATCAAAGTAATGTTCACATAAGGCAAACCCAAGTCCCTCTCAATACCACTCTTTCTGGCACACTCTCAGGCTGGAGACGAATGAGACCGTTTTCAAAATGAAAGGCAGTTAAAATAGAGGTCAGGACCTGTTTTAAAAAAATGACATATTTGATTTTATGGTGTAAATTGCAGGCAGTTAAAACTAGGTAGTGATTTTTAAGAACAAGTAAGTAGATCTGTGATTGGCTTTGGTGAAAATAAAAAGTGTCATGCAATCTTGGATATGTTTTTTAATTGCAAACAGTCAGCCACACCTGCTCCAGTTGAGTTGGAAAGTGATATCGTACTTCTAGAATGTGTTGTAAACGTGTGACCTACTGGTTCATGAGGGCGTTCTAAAGGGGGTTGATGGTAACTGTGCTAAGAGAGTGTGGGGGAAGGGCTTAACACAGATTGTAGCCTATTTCTTAAAATTATAGTGTTTTACACTCATTATTTATTAAGGAGGGTTACTTTTCTTAGTAGCATGCATGCAACAAACATTAAGGCAGTTGCAAAGTATGAAGAGTACAAAGCTAAATATATTTTTTTACTCCCGAAGTTATTCGCAAATTAGTTGCGAAGTTACATGGCGGACCTGCTGAGGGTCGAGAAGAATTTATGAATACACTCAAAAAGTCTACCATATTGGGTTTCTTTATTGAAGTGCAATAAAGGCTTAACACACACTAACCATTTGGAAGTGGAGTAACAAAACTATAATATCAAAGGTATGTTTTGATTTGCTGTCTTCAGCAGTATCAGAGCGCAAAGATAAAAAGGTTGCCCTTAATGGTTGCTTTGTATGAGAGCGGTATGCCATTCTTATCCCTAGTTTTCACATTTCCTGAGAGAGTTGAATCTATCTAATAAGAGCAACAACAAAAACATTTGACCAACAAACTTAATTTCCATGTATGTGAATTAGATTGAACTATAACGAAAATGTGACTAAAAAGATATAGGTGCATGTGTGGTTAATAAAAGTGAGTATGATATATACAAAGTATTGTAACTGAGGATCTGTAAGTAGTTGTGTGAGTGTTTTTATATATTTATTAATGGTTGATTAACTCTCTTTCTGGGTGTGTGAGTATGTGACCTTGTGTCTAAGGGTGAGAGTAGCTGTGTGACATGATGCTTAACAATGTGTTGACTGGGTACTGTAGACTGTACATGTGTTGTTTTACTGCATGCTCTAGTTGGCATAAAAAAGTGCTAGCTAAGCTTTAAACTACAATTGAACTATATACTAGCCGCCCTGCAAAGTTACACAGGTCCATGCTTGAAAGGCTGCTCCAAATCAAGATTTTTCATTGAATCTTGGGACTTTTAATCTTCCTTATTCCATTATAAAAGAAGACTACAAGTTCCAGGATTCTGAGGAAAAAACATGGACTGTAGCGGTAATTCATGCAAGAACCTGTGAAACTTGGCAGCTGTGTACTAGATACCAATTTAGGTAGGGTATCGGTAAGTCATAGGGCAGACTTTTATGTGCTTAAATGGTAAGACACACCCTTTTAAATCATACTCAGCCACATGTGTACTTGGAGATCCCTAGGCATTGTTAAATATGCAGTGTTTCACCCACACTACACGTTGTTGTCAAATGAAGCAAAGCATTGTTACTCACCTCGCCTGTGAGAGCGAGGGACAGAGGCTTGTAGTTATCCAGTGGCATGCCCATACAGCAGTTATGTATGCAGCACTAACTACATGTAACTCAATCTTGCTGTAGGATCTAGGTAGGAAATAGGGCAGGGTGCTTTGTGCTTAAATCTGGTTTTAAGTTTCGCTAAATTACATGTGTACTTACAGACTCATAAACCCAGTTATACATATAGTCTCCCACCCATATTGCAACTCAAATTCCCTTTAACAAAAACATGGACCATTCACACACCCTGTCAGACTGCATCAGACACACTTATACATTTCACTCACACACCTATACAGCAGGTATGTATGCAGCAGTATCAGATTCATTTGCACAGACAGATGCATACCCCTGTACTCACTAACACAGGCAGTTAGCAATTCATATAGCCACTTAAATAAAAATTTAGATTCTTGTACAGTTACTAAAATAGACAGTCATATATCTATATACTTTCTTAAACATCTGATGGCACACCCATAGAAGGACTGATACACCAACTCAGATATGTATTCAAGTAGAGACACAACCTAGTTACCCATCCAGACAAGTACGCCTTTAAACATGGGTCGGTCCTACTACTGCCAACACTGTGCAGTTTTACTGCCAGCTCAACATGGCATTAAAAACGTCTTTGGCAAGCCTTGAACCTTCCTACTACTACACATAACACACCCCTTAGCTAGGCTGTATGTAGGCCATAGGGCAGGGTGCTTTCTCTTTCAAATGTTAGCCATGTACTGTTGAGTTTCACTGAGTTACAATTGCACTGGCAGACCCCTACGCCCAGTTATACATGCAGTCTTCCTCCCATACTGCAACTCACATACCTATTTATAAAAGCATAGAGCCACTCATGCACCCAGCCAGACAGAGACTGCAGCACTTATACATTCACCCACACAGCAGTAATGTAACTGGGGGAATCAGAGGCAATTGCACATACAGTTACATACCCATACACTCACTAATATAGCCAGTAAGCAATTCATAGAGCCTTTTTCATACACGTTTAGACACCAATAGAGTTACTAAAAGAGCAAGAGATATACTGGAATACTTTCTTCATCATCTGGTGGCACATCCATAGAGGGACTGATACACTCATTCAGATATGTAGTCAAGGAGTTAGAGACCTGGACACCAATCCAGAAAAGGAGTACTTTATACGTGGCTTGAGTCCAGTATTGCAGAGCCTCTGTGTGCTGTTTTATGGCCAGGTTGACTTTCATTTAAAACTACTTTGCCAAGCCTTAAACCTTCATTTTACTGCATATAAGTCCTCCCTAAGGTAGGCTGTAGGTAAGTCATAGGGTAGGGTGCTATGTCCTTAGTGAGTACGTTGTAGTTTCAGTGAGTCACATACACACTTACAGACTGATATGCTCAGCTAAATATCCAGCGTACCACCCATACTGCCACTCACATACATATTTAGAAAAGAATAGAGACACTCACCCACCCAGTGTGACAAAGACAGAGTCACTTAAACATTCAATCACACCCCAATACAGGTCTATCTATCCAGCAGTGAAAGAGCCAGTTACACACACAGGTACAAACCCCAAAACTCAGTAATATAGCTACAAAGTAATCCATCCAGGCAGTTAGATACAGATATAGTGACCCATAGAGATACTAAGTCAGCTTGTCATCTAATAATATAGTCATTTAAATGCATAGTATATTTATTTACATATGTACTGAAGTACTGATGGTGCTATTCACCCATGTAGACAACTAGCCCTTTAAAAAAGTTTTGGGACTGCTACTGCACACTCTGATTTTGAAAATTTACTGCCAGGCAGAATAGGCATTTGAAATACCTTCGTAAGCCATAAACTTTTGTTTTCTACATATGTCACCTCTAAGGTAGCCCACAGTTAGACATACACTGGTGCATACACTGACACATTCAGATGAGCTATAATGTATATAGTAGCACACCCAGGTGCACACTTATGCATCCACCAACACACTGAAGCACACACTCATGCATAAACGAAGACACCCAGCACAAACTGAGGTATACATTAAGACATGCAGGAAAACATTTATGCATACACTGAAACCCAGGTACACACTGATACATAAAGTGAAACACACAGACACACCTATGCACATAATAATACAATCAGGTACAGACTTCAGCATAGACTGTTACACCCTGGCACAAAATATGCAAACACTAACTCACCTATGCACACTCTGGGGCATATAGAACATGACCACACATACACTTATGCATACGCTGAGATACCCAGGCCCACTTATACACATGCTGGCAGACTCACTTACACACTTCTCAGACAGTCTTTTATGCGTACAGTGAGACTCTCTTATACATACTGACTCATATGCTCAGACATCCAGGATTACAGTGATTCTTACTGTAGTATACCCACACACACACACTAGTAGATATACGAACACAGTCAGAGACACAAGGATGTAAACATGAGAAATAATAGAGTGGCTATTCTATTGTAATATAACTGTTTACGTTGTTAGTCAAAAGCTTTAAAAATGTAATTTAATTGTATGTAAAGGAAGTTTAAATGTACTCATTTGCTTTTTCTCTTTGTAGACATTTACTTCCATTTAAAGCAAGATAATTACAATGCCATCAAAAAGTGAAAGGACCAGAGGAAAGGATACTATTTCCTCATAAGGGAGAAACAAAAGGGGCAAAATGCAGCAAATGTAGTGAAAGAGAAAAGAACTGCTGATAAGAAAACAAAAATGTTTCTTAAAATAGTATGTGGAAAACTGCAAAGTTAGCAAAAGCAAGTAAATAAAAAGCAAAGTTTCAAATCAGCTAAGAAAGGACAAAATGTGTGTGAAATTATGAGTAAGAAATCATACAAGAAAGCAAACAGTTTAGCAAAATGACAGAGTCAGTTTAGAGAAACTAAAGTCAGAATGTTTCGTAGTAGGATAATTTAGAATCTCGTTTGAACTATGAAGCAGTATAAATAGAAAAGAGAAACTGTGAAACAAAAGGAACATGTTGAAGCTGTGGTTGATAAGGCATTTGCCCTGAAGGGGTAGCTATTTAGTTTGATTCTGAGCAGAATGAGAACACTGGATAAAATAGTGCTGTCTATGAGGAAAAGAAGGCAAAAGAAAAGACTTGTGAATAGAAATAACTTTTGCTAAATTTTCAGTGGTGAATTGAAGCATACTTCCAGTACTGAGCCTTTCGTTTATGAAGAAAGCTACTTCCAAGAGAACACATTATTGCATGCATTTGAAGCAACTGGACAGTGTTATGGGTTGAAGGATGGTACTCCCATTGTAAAACATAAGATGATACCTAGGAATGTTAAAGAAGTGATAGCTGAAGAGGTACAGGGATGGTGTAGACAGGCCCTTGTGTACAAATGGAAATGTAGCAGTATTTGTAGTTTTCAGCAGGAATCAATTGATGTATTTTGAGCGTTCCTTCTTATATATTCTTCCAGAAGTCTGAAACAGAAAATGTAGATTTTGCAAGGATTATATTCATGCAAAGTAAGGAAGTATACAGATTTACCGGGATATTTAATAGCAAGTCTATCAAAGAAAGTGTGCCTAAGCACCTTTCATCACTTTAGATTGTTAGCTGTCAAATGCAAAATTTAGTTAGAAGGCTCTACCATGCCAAAACTCCTGCCCTATGTTTAGGAAAAATGAATAAGTTATTTTGCATGGTATAGTAGCAGAGATAGAAAAAAATTGTGAAGATGTTCAGTTTTGTTTTTTGGTCCTGAAGAGGAGTGTAGAGAAAATTAGGTATTGGTATGTGCAGGTGTAGAGGAATAGGAGACTGGTATTAGTGTTGTTTATAGAAGAGATTAGGAAGTTTAACACAGTTTCTCCAGGGAAACCAAACTGAGTTTGTATATGTTGTTGATGCATACACTACAAAAGTCAAACTCTTAATGTTATGTATTCAAAAACTGAACAACAGAACAGAGATAAGTGGCAGTAATTTGACGCTTACTTATTTGTGGAGGAACAGTTTTATTTGTCCACACTGCAAATTATATATATAAGTATTGCTATGATAATTTAGAGGATAATAAAATGCCAGAAAGAGCAGTACATAATAGGTTAGAATATGTTTCAGTTCCACCACTACTTCGAGATTTAAATGTTTACAAATCCATTCTTATACAATGTATACATCCTTTCTAAGCAATTGTTTGTCTAGAACCAAAAACTGGAAAATTACCTCCAACAGAGCTACAGAAAGGTCTTAAAGGTAGAGGTGTGTACTTGCCATTACATTTCAAAAACAATATTGAAACTATGAGGGTACAGATAGATTTTGATGATCCACTTATTATATTAAATGGTTTCTCTACTAAGAGCAGAAATATGTCAAGAGTTAGTGGATATTAATAAAGTAACAAATACAACATTATACCTGGTACAAAATAATATTTATTATAAAAATGCGGATGTTGTTCGAGATATATAGCACACATGGAGGATGAAACATTACCATCAAATGGGCAGGCTGAAAAGGTGGATTGTTTGAGATCAGAAGAAACCTATTAACTCTATAGCATCCCTCCTCTGCATTTTAAATAAGGTATTGGTGATGCTATTGATCTGTTTCAAATGAAGTAAGAAAAAGGAGCTCCCATGAGAATGTGGCAGAAGAGTTTCGAGGCTCTCTGTTTTCCACAACTATTTCTCTCTGGAGAAGGTGGATGCTATGATGTCCACCCCATACAGATAGCAGAGCTGAATACTGGTCATCCAGATTACATTCAGAGGTTCCTAGATTTGGCCAGTGTATTCCATCTTCTGTTTGAGTGTGACTGTCTGGACTTTCATATGCTGTCAACCATATACTAAAGACAAGAGTTCATTTTCAAAACCTTTCTGCGAATCAGTTGGCTGTCAAAGTTCTTGGAAAGAATGAAAAGTTGGAATATAGCTTGATTAATTTGATGGCATGCCAAAATGACACCAACGAGTGTCATAGTGAGTTGAAATGTTTGTTGAGAAACCTAGGTACACCTACTTGGTTTCTAATGCTCAGTTGCGCTGAGTATGCATGAGATAACCTTATTAAATTTGTGAGAGAAGCAAACACAAACCTTAAGGACATCAAAGTATAGACAGCTGGAGTACTTTGCTCCTTGGATCCTGCTAATGTTTGTAGATATTTTAACCACTGGTTTCGAGCTATGATGTCCTTCTTCGGCAACAAAACAAATCCTCCTGTTGGCAAAGTAACTGATTTCTTTTGGCGTAAAGAGTACTAAGCAAGAGATGTTCCTCATATTCACATGCTGTTATGTATAAAAGATGCACCGAAATTTGGAACACACAGTGATGAGTCTGTTCTGTCTTTCATAGTATGTGACAAGCTCCTTCCCAAAAGACGGTGGTGAAAACGGTTTGAGACAACAAGTTCTGCATGTTCAAGTGCATGGATTTGGGAAGTACTGTCATTGAAAATACAGATGCAAAGGTAAATTTTATGCAAAATATTGTTTTGGATTCCTGTGGCCCGTCCTTTCACAAGGAAGAGTAAACAGCGTTTCATCTGCAATCTACACATACACTACTGAAAATACATACAATCTGAGAAGAACATAGGCTTCTAAGTATATTAATAACTACAAATCCAGTCACTCTGAAAATGTGGACTGCCAAAATGGATATGCAGTTTGCTGCAGACAACTCCATTGCTGTTGTTCGTTACGCCACTTCATATCAATCAATCAATCAATCAATCAATCAATCAATCAGGGGTTTATATAGAGCACTACTCACTTGTGAGGGTCTCAAGGTGCTGAGGGGAGGGGGGCAGCTCCGGATTTGTCAAAGAGCCAGGTCTTGAGGTCCTTCCTAAAAGCATGCAGGGTTGGGGATGTTCACTGGGAGCTCCTTCCTGGTCTTGGCTGCGACGTAGGAGAAGGCTCTCCCACCTGTTCTGTTTCTGCAGCTGCAGGGGACCACTGCCAGGGCGAGGTTGGCAGAGCGGAGGTTCCTCTTGGGTACGTGGAAGGATACTCTCTCATATGATGAAAGAGATTTCGGGGGAGATTTCTGCAGAAAAGTCTTACCAATAAATTGTATAACTTCAGCTTGAAAATGCTTTCCCACAGAGATATAGTGTCCTATAAGTGTTCTGATCGATTGAGGTCGGCTAGTTTGTTCTCGAAGTAAAGGGGAATTGTTTGAGTAAGTCTAGGCCTTGCAAGCATGCAAAAGAGAGCGTTGAAGTCATTTTAGGAAAATCAATATCTAGCAGTGTACAATCTGGAAAGCACAGATATGGTGAAATCAAATATGTTGGGCATGTACTATCCAAGTAGGAGTCCACACCTAGAAAACATTAGCCTTGAGGAAGTACTTCAACACTACAGATATAAAAGTAATGTAATGGAAAACATAGAAGAAGGTAAATATGCGGTAGCTGGATGTGATGGTTGCTTGGTGAGACACAGCAAAGCAAAGGAAATCTAGTTAACCAAAAAAAATGTAGTTGCCAAACTCCAGACAGAAGGGAGTTTTTCTACTTGGCACTTCGACCGCAACACCAGCAACCTGCTCGACAACCTCGCCAATCTTGGACTCAAGCAGCTGGTGTCCACCCCCACCCACCTCGCCGGACACACACTCTACGCAGTCTTCTCCTCCAGCACAGACATCGACTTCAGCCACGCCACAGAGCTTCAATGGACGGACCACAGCTGCGTCCACTTCACCTTCAAGAGAACGACGACCCACCACCACCAGCAACAGGCCGCCCGCAGAAGCTGGAACAAGATCACAGCAGACCAGCTCGCCACCTCCCTGAGCCAGCACCCTCCTGCCAGCTCAGCGAACCCCAGCCAGGCCGCCGACAACCTCACGAAGTGGATCAACATCTGTGCGGACGAGCTCGCCCCGCTGAGGACCAAGCCCAGCAGACCCGGCAGCAAGAAAGCCCCGTGGTTCACCGACGAACTCAAGAGCTCCAAGAAGAACTGCCGAGCCCTCGAGAAAGTCTGGAGAAGGGAACCTACACCGGACAACAGGACCACCCTCAAGCTGGCCACTCGGAAGCACCACCAGCTGATCCGCGCCGCCAAGAAAACTGCTTTCAACGACCGGCTAGACAACAACGCACACAACAGCAAGGAACTCTTCAACATCGTGAAAGAGCTATCCAACCCCAGCGCAGGAAACAACGACATCACCCCATCGCAAGACCTCTGCGATTCCCTCGCTTCTTACTTCCACAACAAGATCGCGGACATACACAACAGCTTCAACAACCAACCAACGCACACCATGACCGAACAACCACCCCCCACCACCACCCTCCACGCCTGGACCCCGATCAGCACCGAAGACACCATCCGCACGATGAACTCCATCCACTCCGGATCACCGACCGACCCCTGCCCTCACCACATCTTCAACAAGGCCGACGCTGTCATCGCACCCCACCTGCGAGACATCATCAACACATCCTTCGACACCGCCACCTTCCCTGAGAGCTGGAAGCACGCCGAACTCAGCGCTCTACTCAAGAAACCAACAGCGGACCCCACCGAACTCAAGAACTACCGCCCCATCTCGCTCCTCCCGTTTCCAGCCAAAGTCATCGAGAAGACCGTCAACAAGCAGATGGCCGCCTTCCTCGAGACGAATGGATCCCTCGACCCCTCACAGTCTGGCTTCCGAGCCAACCACAGCACCGAGACCGCCCTCATCGCCGCCACCGATGACATCCGAGCCCTGATGGACAACGGAGAAACAGCGGCCCTCATCCTCCTAGACCTCTCTGCGGCATTCGACACTGTCTGCCACCGCACCCTAGTACAGCGCCTCAGCAACGTCGGAATCCAGGACAAGGCGCTGGAATGGATCATCTCCTTCCTCGACGGAAGAACACAGAGAGTCCGCCTACCACCGTACAAGTCAGAGGCCTCCGAAGTCATCTGCGGCGTCCCTCAAGGATCCTCTCTGAGCCCCACCCTCTTCAACGTCTACATGAGCCCCCTCGCGGCCATCGCACGCCAACACAACCTCAGCATAATCTCCTACGCCGACGACACCCAGCTGATCCTCTCCCTGACCAACGACCCCGCCACCGCCAGAGCCAACCTGCACGAAGGGATGAAAGAGGTAGCCGAGTGGATGACGACCAGCCGCCTGAAACTGAACTCGGACAAGACGGCTGGTCCTCATCCTGGGCTCTTCACCCTCCGCCTGGGACGACTCCTGGTGGCCTCCCGCCCTGGGCACCGCACCCAAACCGACAGACCATGCACGCAACCTGGGCTTCACCCTGGACTCCTCCCTCTCCATGACCAGGCAAGTCAACAACGTCTCCTCGGCGTGCTTCAACATCCTACGCATGCTACGGAAGATCTTCTGGTGGATCCCCACCGAGACCAGGAAGACCGTCACCCAGGCCCTCGTCACTAGCCGACTGGACTACGGCAACGCCCTCTACGCCGGTACCACCGCCAAGCTCCAGAAGAGACTCCAGCGGATCCAGAACGCCTCAGCCAGACTCATCCTCGACATCCCACGAACCAGCCACATCTCCAGACACCTGAGAGACCTTCACTGGCTCCCCGTCAACAAAAGAATCACCTTCCGCCTCCTCACCCACGCACACAAAGCCCTACACCACCAAGGCCCGAGCTACCTCAACAGCCGGATCAACTTCTACGCTCCCAAACGCCACCTCCGATCAGCCAACCACGCCCTCGCCGCCGTCCCCCGCATCCGAAGAGCGACTACAGGAGGAAGGTCCTTCTCCTACCTGGCCGCCAAGACCTGGAACTCCCTCCCGACCGACCTGCGCCTGACCCAAGACCACCTCTCCTTCAGGAAGAAGCTGAAGACCTGGCTGTTCGAGCAGTAGCGGCACCCCCCCTCCCCCAAGCGCCTTGAGACCCTACGGGTATGTAGCAAGCTCTATAAGTGTCATTGATTGATTGATTGATTGACAACTGTTAAAGTCTTGTTGTGCTGAATCAGAACTACTTGGAGACTATGGGCTAGATGTAGGTAGAATAGATTTACCGATTTTAAATTACTGAATTTTACCGATTCGGTAATTGAAAATCGGTAAATCTATGGTCTTGACATGTAGGTATTCCAGATGTGCTGGAATACCAAATCGGATGATTTTGGTATTTACCGATTCGGTAAATACCGAATCGGCAATGCCCATTCATTCCTATGGGCTTTGAAGCCCATAGGAATGAATGGGCATTACCGATTCGGTATTTACTGAATCGGTAAATACCGATTTTCACAAGGGTGCAGGGGGTGTCACTTTGACACCCTCTGGCACCCCCAAAACAGGCTCGGGTTCCATGTGGCAGGCATACATGCCCTAAGGGCAGGTCTGCCTGTCACATGGCATAGGTGTGCATGCACACATGTGCATGCACACCGGAATCGGTATTTTACCATCAAATTGGATTTGATGGTAAAGTACCGATTCCGTAAGGCTCCTGGGACTCTGAAGAGTCCCACCTACATATGGGTGGCTCAGAATCGGTAAATTTACCGATTTATTATTTTACCGATTCGGTAAAATTACCGAATCGGTAATTGTTACCGATTCGGTAAAATATTGCCCCCTACAAGCCTATCACCTATTTACCGATCGGTAACGGCCGAAAATACTGATTTTCGGCCGTTACCGACCGACCTACATCGGGCCCTATGACTGCAAAAAAGTTTCTCTGAAAGCTGTAAAAGACAGCATTCAGTGTTTAGTCTTTGCAAACTACTTGCAAATGTTAAAAGATGAGATTGAACTGGAAGAAACCATTGCTGCTGTGGTAGCTAAGGAGAGTTCATAAAGCAGCCAAAGTTCTGTACCACTGAGACAAAATCCTCTTGGACAACCAGTTCTTCAAAATGAAGCAGCTATAGCTATGAATACGGTGGAGTCTGCACTGCAACAAGCAAGAGAGAAAAGTGTTCATTTTGTTTCAAACGCTAAGGGGCCGATTCTGATCTCGCTTGGAAGGGCTCCGAACGTGATCCAGCTGGAAAAAGTATGAGCCGTACGCGTGTTTTCCGACTGACTCGTACAGCTGTACGAGCGAGCAGGTATGATGCAAGAAACGTGAAATCTCCAACGAATCATTTCCGGGTCTGTGCAATGGAGATGGTTTCCGATCGAGCCAGTATGGTGGACGATTCGCACTGCTGGATCGGACTTTGGGGGTCCCCGGCGGACCCCCTTCACCGTAGTCGTATGAGTCGGTCACCAGGGGGGAAGCGAAGGGTCCCCCCTACACATGCATGTACGGTGCAGATGGCACAGACACATCCCCACTATAGGGAGCGCCCTTGTGCGCAACATACATTTTTTGTAAATGGTAGCCAATGCACCCGTCGTACAACAGGCTCCCATTGGCTTTGATGGGGCTCCAAGCGACCCGTGTCCCTCAGGGCTTGTTCGCATCATACTTGGACACTCGGAGCCCCAGAGCATGAGTCGGTCGGAAAGCCCTCCGGATCTGAGTTGGACAGAGCCTTCTCCCAGCGAGATCGAATCGGCTCCTTAGTGGTATAACTAAATGTTGAACAGACTGAAATTCATATTGAAATAAAATATAAAATAGAGCATGGATTTCTGCACAACAAGAAAGAATGTGAATGCTCTTCATTTAAGCCAATACTACTATACATTAGTGGTCAAGCTGGCAGCGGGAAACGCTTTCTAATCCAAGTTTTTACCGCTTATCTACAGAGGACTACAGAATCAAAATTCTCATGCATAGTAACAGCACCAATTGGATTACCTGCACACAAAATTAAAGGAATTACTTTATATCGACTACTTATGCTACCTGTTGAATATGACAATTACCTGGAATACCAGAAATTATCCAGTGAAGGTGACAGGAGTATTGAAGAAACTGAAGCTTTTAATCATCGATGCGGTGAGCATGGATTCATACTTAATGCTTGCCTTTGTACACTTAAGAATGCAGCAGATTATTAAAACAGAGTATGACCTGCTATTTGGAGGAAAGCATTTAGTTGTCTTTAAGTGACCTACTGCAACTTACCCTCAATCAAAGGACAGCATGTTTTCAAGACACTTCTCCATAGTGAAACAAGAAATTCTTTGGGAAGTATTGGCAATGTAAATATTTGGTTAAATTTCGAATACAAGGTAAGAGTGAAGAATATGCGTCAAGCATCTGATGTGAAATATGGACATATGCTAAAGGACATTAGAGTAGGAGTTCTGACAAGATAGGGGGAATGCTTTGGAAAAGTCGACATAAACATGAAACTATTTTTATCAAACAACAAGGCAGCACAACTAATGTACAATTTATTTTGAGAAGACAAATCCATAGTCTGTTTAATGTCTAATAATAATAATAAAAATAATAAAAATAATAATAATAATAATCCATATTTGTAAAGTGTGAAGATATCACCCTTTAAGGTTTTAAGGCTCTTGGGGCCGTCTTGGAGATTTAGCGAGCTATTGCCCAGAGTCACATGATGCAGTGCTGCCGCCAGCACCTGGGATCGAACCGTGAGCCCCACGCTCCAGAGTCAGCCACTCTGGCTGCTGCGCCACACCTTCAAGGGTTCTCCAATTTTAACAAACAATTACTGAAACTGTAGAAAGAAGATATTTTGAAAAAACAGCTATCGATATAATGGAGTAACAATACCAATAACTGAAAAACTACAAGCAAAACTGGAATATTTGGAGATGCATGTGCTGAGAACTGCAAGATTGGAAAAGTGTTCAAGTGTATGCAAAAAACGTCAAGTAATTTTGGGGCGCAATGTTGAGGAAGGGTTAGTAAATGGTGCAATGGGAAATGTTATTGGGACCGATTCACAAATGCAATCTGAGACAAAAGTCTAACTTTACGACTATTGGTATTCACAGAGGTCATTTACGAGTCATATCATTATGTCCGGAATTGGGCCAGAATCTCCAGCTTTAGCTGTATTCTCCATACACGGGCTGTACTCTCCGGCTCAGGCCGTACTCTGCGGCTCAGGCCGGATGAGGTGTATTCAATAGGCCAGAATGCAATTTTGACAAAAAGGAACATTAGGAACCTGCGATAAACATCAGCTGAGGTCATGAAAATCAGTTTGAGCTGGGAAAAGGGTGTGGCCAGGCCCTACATCACATGCCAGAAAAGTTTGCTCCTTTGCATCATGGTAAATGCATTCCACAATTTGCGCTCCCCTTAGTGTTGACAGTAGTGTCAGTGATCAGATTGCGGGCGTGAAGCAGATTGGCAGTTATTTGTTTGTAAAAGATGTATATGTTTGGCAGGAGCAGCTCCAAGTGTCTCTAGCATATGCTATAACTGTCCATAAATCTCCAAATTTAAATGTAGATGTAATCAATATTGGTAGCATTGTATTTAAAGAAGGGATGTCATATGTTGCATTATCTCGAGTAAGAACACTGTTCGATTTGTTTTTGGCTGAATTTGATGGTAGGAAAGTTAGTGCCGATGCAAGTTGTGTCAGATAGTACAATCAGTAAAGAAGTGCATATGCTCCTCCCTTAGGACAGTATCCGATTTATGAAAAATGGATAATCTGTCCGATGTGGAAGCTCACAAAATAATCTACGGGAAAGAAGGAAGGTGCTAAGAAGAAAAAAATGTAGAATGAGGGAGATTGTAGGTTATCGGTTATCAAACACTTCTGGTGTCAACTGCTATGCAAATGTTGTTTCCGCTGTACTGTTTTGTTTACCTAATCATGTAAATGCAATTGAACAGAAACCACAGAATAGATTATGTTATGAACTCTATTTGCTGCAATATTTACATAGTGATAGGATTGTAATAGATTGTGCTTAAGGCATTCAAGATCTAGTCGATATATGTAGTTAATCAGTAGTATTTACTCTCAAAATTCAATAAGATTAACAGGAATTTGTAATGGTCTTCCTTGGAGTTTTACAAGAAGAAGAAATAAATATTGATGCCTTATTTGGACTGTGTTACATGTGGAACCAGGATTGCGAAGATTGCTACCACTAAAATCAATTATGAGCGATTTCTGTACTTAACACTACTGAATTCCAAAACTGTGCCTTATATTAATGTTACAATGATGCAGATCAGTCACTCATATAGCCACTACCATAGCCATTCATTTACCTATACAGCTAATCACACATGCAGTACCACATTCAAACAGCAGTTTACGCCCCCAGTTGCTCAACCATACACCCACTCACTCACTCATACAGCCACTGCCACTCAATCACTGATACAGTCACTCATACATTCACCCACTTACCCATGGAGCCATACAGCCACCCAGCCACTCACTCATACACCCAGTCAGTCACCCATACAGCCATTCACACACATACACATTCACTTCTACACTCGCACCCCAGTCACTCACTGAACTAGCCACTAACATACCCACTCAGTCTCCCATATGGGCACTCTCACAGTCTTTCTTATACATACACACACATGCAATGTATCTTTTTTTAAACCATGAAAGGGGGTTCTAACAAGAACGTTTTTTAATGGAACTTTTTTTTGTTTTTTAACATTTTGTATTTAAATAAAATGGCAACTGGAAACATTATGAACCGAAGAAACTCAAAAATAGGGTAACAAGTGTCATGTTCCAAAGAGAAAAAAGAAAAGTATTAAAAAGTGTGGTTCTTTGCTACTTCCAGAACTGCAGCAACCAATTGGTCCCCCACTGTGAGGACTTCTTTGCACTCCAAACAAAATGTCCCTATTCTTCTTAGTTCTGGGGGCTTCTTTGGGAATTAACTTTCCCAGTGTACTTGAAGTTGCAGTAGAAGTAGATGGATCTCCTGCATTGCGCTCCCTCTGTGCTCTTTTCAACTCCTTGCTGTGGTATGTCTCCAGGTGAGTCAACATATTTGTAGTCTCACAGGAGTACTTTTTAGATGTTCCCCTGGTAGGAGTCTTTTCACACAACAAGCACTTCACGTGCTTGGCCAGTGGCTTTTTCTCCTCAGAGGGTATATTTAAGAAATCCAAGGCGAATGATTGCCACTTTGCTAGGGAGTGGCTCTTGCTGCTCACTTCCACCAGATGCCATTTTATTTTTTAAATCAGAACAAAAAAAAGCCTTACATTGCACTTCTAGCATTAAAGAGAGTACCAAAGATGCTTCCAATCTCTCCACTTAAAGTGTGAAAAAGAGAAAACTGGGTGAGAACTTCCCTTCTAGAATAATGAAAACTGTGCTGTCCAATGAAATCCCTTTATTCCCTAGTCATGTGATATTTGAGAACGGTGACGTATCCATGAATATCACATGACTACGGAAATAGAATAAAACAGTGGTCCACCCTAAAATCTACTTTGGAAAATCTCACTTATAGGGTGTCAAACAACTAATACATACTTATGTTGTGGTGTTGGTAATTATAATGTTTTTAAAAATAAAACCGTCATGGTTCTAAGTAATTTAAAAAGAACTGAAATATTCATTTTCTGCATGTACCTGTTCCTCCATTGAGCCATATTACTTGCTGAATAGTGACAGGACCTCCATAGCCAGCAGCTCCAGCTCCTCTGCCGAGAAGGCTGGGGTACTGTCACCTGCTTTCCCAGGCTTCGTGGCTCCCAGAGAACAGAAACAGCAGCAAAAGTTGAAGAGGTTGTTGGTTGCAGTGTTAGGGGGCAAGTGAGCTTTATTTGAAACATGCGTAGATGTACACGACGCACGCAATTGTCTCTAGAGACAAACACATCCATTGGCTTTTGTACGTTGCTAACACACACGTTAGCCTATGGCTGTGTCCGTCGTGGAGTATCACACCCACTACCCGGTAAACGTTTGCCACAGCCTTCTGATAGCAAAAGTCCTGATGGCAAGATCAGGCAGCCACCATTTTAGATTGTGCTATAGTGTGTTTGTGAATGCTAAGTGTGTCACAACCACTCAAAATGGTGGCTACTTTGTATAAATATACAAAATGCTAATGTTGTTCTTTTTCCTCAAAAAAGTGTTTTGCAGTGCATTAATGTAGACAAAAAATTAAAACAAAAGAAGCATGTGTAAATAATACATTTAAAATGTGTAAATAATACATTTAAAATGTATGATTTACACATAATAAAATTACACTTGTAAAAAATGTTATTGAAAACTAGATGAAATTTGTGTTTCATTTTTAAAATATATTAGCAAAAACTTACAACATTCTTTTGATTTTAACTGCAGAGCTATGAACCCCGGAAGAGTGAGGAGATGACAGCCTCAAATGTTCAGACTATTTCCAGACCTTGTCACCATGGAGGAACGGGGTATCATCAAAAGACTCAGATTGAATAGGTAAACAATTCTTGATGTATGTCATCAGCTGGAGCCAGATCTTCTGCCTCACAGCAGGAATATCACAGCAATACACCAATAGACAAAATCATGGATCTTTCCAATACACTGTTGCAGTATCTAGTGAAATGTCGCCACTGTCTTTCAGTGGTGTTCTTTTCAATGATATGACACATCAACAGCGTAGCACATGTGGTTGGAACAATTGATGGCACACATATTGCCTCAGTGTCACCACATGCCAGATAACAAGGGTACCGTAATCAAAAGAACTTCCATTCAATTAATGTGCAAGTTGCGTGCTTACCAGAATTGTACATCACAAGTGTGATAGCGCGTTTTCCAGGATCCACCCTTAATTGTACTACAGAAAATCAACATACCCCTGCAAATGCCACAACTTGGACCTGAGAGGGCCTGATTTTTTGGTAAGTACAATCTGCCAATATATTGTGCGGTCAATTTCAAGTTTAATGATCTAAAATATTGCTAACATTTTCGGCTAAATATATTTTTTTCTTATAGGAGACTCAGATTATCCTAACCGACCATTGCTGGTGGGACTGCAGAGGATTCCAACAACGTCAAGGGATGTCCACTTCAATGAGGCCCATGGAAGAACACCAAAGCTGGTGTAGCGGGCTTTTGGGCTTCTAAAGGTCAGATTTTGATGTCTGGATAAGACTGGTGGAGCCCTGCTCATTCACCCGATAAGGTGTGCCACATCACCATGGCCTACTGCTTTTTACAAAACACAGCCCTGCAATGGAACATCTCATACATTGCAGAGGGTGGAGAAAATGAAGACCCACTGGTTGAGGGTATTGAAATGCCAAATGAAGATGACAGTGGTGCAGAGAGAGGAATTGAAGTCAAGATGTTATTGACACCTTCTTCATATGAGTGAGTATATATTTGCAGTTTATTACATTACACATAAACCAACTTTTAATCTAATGAAAATGACAGTCTGTGCTGGAACTTTGTTAGAAAGGACAAGTTAAGGAAATAAAGAGCAATTATGTGTGATAATCAAGGTTTTGATACATTGAGCAATCTGTTCATTTACATTGTTTATCTTTGAGTATTCTTATAAAATGTGTCCCCAAATGTCATCATGTGTTATGTGAAAATGTTGTATTGTCATCAACTAATTACGTTTTTATTATAATCAGTTTTAGGTTCCTTAACCATGCCATTTTCATTTGGACATTTCAAAGTTGTGACATTTGCAGTAATATACTGCTGTTGCAAAATACAAAAGGAACATGGGTTGATACCATGAAAGGCACACTCAGACTTTGCATGTACATGTCTTGTACATAGATAACATGCACAGTGATTTAATTTAAGGTTTTAAGATTGTGTTAGACTTGTTTTCTGGTAAATGTTGTCACCAAGCCAATATGCACTGCTTAAACTGCTCTAACCACACGTGGTAGTCAACACAAAGCATACACACACGTCCAGCATACCATCACATTTGCAAAAACCTAATTTTGTGTTAAGTATCTGAGGCTGTTGATGTGTGTTACCATTGTAGAAAGAACTTCTTGTACCACAACATTTAAACCTTTTGTGACATTGCACCAGATGCAGCAACCCTGCATTGGGTTGATCCTGTGGTCACTAAATGGAGGACTGCCTAGATTTAGACTATTGGTGTTATTGATGTGGGATTCCTATTGTGGGTAAGGAGACCTGGCTCCTGTTGATGACATACAGCAATAATAGTTGGCCTATGCAATCTGAAGGATTTGAGTATAATCAGTTTTTCCAAGGTGGGAAGGTCTGTAACTGTATGTGAGAAAAATCCACTTAGTATTTGGGTTATGCATGAGTTGTAATGTTTAAGAAAAAAATGACAAAAATGTATTTCTTCCAATTTAATAAACTATTAGTTAATGATCTGTAGTTTTTGTAATTTTACTTCTTTCTGAAAAATGTGGGACACATTACCTACATGGAAATTATTTATGATTAAACAATCATTTTGATGTTTACATTTTCAGATGTATGATGTAAAAAATATTAACCAATTGCGAAATGAAATAACAGTCTTTGACTTTGTCAGTTTTGTTTTATTCACCTTACCCAAAAATAGAAAACACAGGATGACAATAAAAGCAAAAAAACAAAAATTACAACTGTCAATCAGGGTGAATGAAACGATTATTGCAGAGCGAAAGTTGTTAGAAGTCCACTGTCCAAAATACAACTGGCATCAGAAGGTATATATGTCCAGAAAATAGTCCACAGAGTGAATTGTAGTAACACACTGGAGGATAGTAGGTTTTGCCTCTCTTGCCGGTGGTGGAGATGTTGCCATGATCTCCTGGTAGTCTGCCTCGACCCCCTCCTGGGGTGAATCCACAGTTGCAGGGACTGAGCAGTTTCCTCATGTTGCAGGTCCTCCGTTTCCCTGGCTGCAGCAGATGTAGTTGGGCCAGATGTAGTTGGACCACAGAAAGGGGAAGACGTTCCTGGAAAAGCCCGACACATATGGGTGAAAATGTCATGCAGCACCCCAGTCAGGAAGCTGAATTTGGGTTCAAATTCTTCACCTGTACATTGTGCTCCCTCTGCAACTGCTACATCTCCTGGAGCTCTATCAGGACCTGGCCCACCATGTCTTGGGACTGATGAAGGGATCTCATGACTTGATTGATTGTGGCCTGTGACAGTGAAATGAGTGGACTCACTTTACTGACCCACATATTCTCTCCCATGACCCCTACCCCCAATACTCTGTGTCCTTGACCCAGTGTGCCCCATCCCACTAGTTCCTGCCTGAGCTTGAGGTGGTGGTGGTGTATAAACAGCAGGCTGGACTAGAGGGCACATGATTTGAGGGATGTTGGTTTGTATCCATAGGCTGGGGTGTGGTACCAGCTGGGGTGGGAGGTGTAGGTGTGGGCCAAATGAGACACACTGTAGCTCTCTGCTCAGACAGACCAGATGGACCGGGCTGCCCCTCAGCAACCGGACTTGCAGGAGTATGGTCCTCACTGAAGGCTTGATCCTGGTCTGAAGCCAAGGTATCCCCAGTGGTAGATGGTTGTCCACGTACTCTATCTGTTGGTCCTATTATGAATTACTAAAATATACAACATTTAAAAATCTGGATAATACATCCAATTATTCTGAGGCAAAAATATGAAGCAACCTAAAAGTAAAAAGTAAAATATTATAATGATTGTACCTTTCAGTGGTATTATAATAGGTTACACCAAAAGTTTAAATGAAACACAAAGCTACTTCTAAAAAGAAGGGGAAATTATGTCCTAAGTTGCAATAAGATGATTAGAAAGTATACATAAAATATACCTAACATTTCACACATCACAATAGAAAGGCGAGATGTGAATTGAACCCTTCCAAGACCTAGCGGTTAATATTCTGACCTTTACATAACTTATAAGGATATATAGTATTGGTCATCATATGAACATTGTAGAGTACATTTTCACAAAAAGAACCACTTATATTCAGCTTACAAAATTAAATACCTTAAATTGTTTCTTGAATAAACTGATTTGTGGAACAAATTACATCAATTTCATAAAATAATAGGGATAGTACAACATTTAAAATTAAACACAGAAAAATGTCATGATATTGAGATTGATCAACACATAACACTTTAACATGTGAAAATATGATAGGAAGGAGAGAATGTGCAAGATAACAATGCAATATGACAATACAAAAACAAGACATCATGGTAGCAGTAGTCATTACAATTAAACATTAACAACACTTGCAAATTTGTAAGTTGAACAAACCTATTGAAAATATGCTGATAAAAATAGCAGACATTTACAATCTAAAAAATATATGCAATATTTTATTTGACTGTAAAACACTTTCAAGCAACATTACATCATGTATCATGATCTTGCAATAAAACTGTTCCAATACACACATTACCTGCATGTGTCATCATGTAGATTTATACTTGGGGGCTACTTACGATGACCTCCGGTCGGCGGTTCTGACACCGTGATTACATGGTGCAGTCGCATACTCCCTGTTATCTATGGTAGCTTGTGCTGAGGCAGGCTGTAACCCAGCCATATCACAAGCTCACATTGACGAATGGGAGAATCTGTTCATCCCTGCAAAGCGTGTCAGGCACCTCAGGGTGCTTACCACACCCCTTGACCCCCAGCTGGAGGCCTGTCTAAAATCGACATCGTAATCCCTACGGCAGAAACACCGTTCATAGGATTACGTGTTGGTCTCGGACTGGCTAATGGGCTCCTTGTGCCCATAGGAATCTAGCTTAAATGACCGGCCAGTTTCACTTTTGACCACCTGTATTGTAAGGTGCCGGTCAAAACTGAAACCAGGATGAGGCTCGTAAAGCCTCCGACCAGAGGTCGGAGGCTTTCCTACTCTCATTGTAATGAGGGCCTTGGTGTCAAATGATATTAATGCAGGAGCATTGGCAATTGCTTTCTTTAAATTATTGAATTCAGTGAAGCATTTTTCATCCCAAAGAAAGGTTTTCAATTCTTTTCATCAATTCTCTCATATGCTTTGTTCCGTCAGAGCTTAAAAGAATACATTTTGCATAATATTCAGCAAGCCCTAAAAATGACCTGAGCTGATCTTTATCAATAGCTGCGGAGCATCTCCAATTACTCTGAAGAGGCTGCATTTGGGAAAATACATTCTTAACTGATGTTATGTCCCAAATAATCAACTGAATCCATCTCAAATCAATATTTTTCTATACCTAAGGTTAGAACATTCTTTCCCAAAATTGATAGAACTCTGCATGCTCTTTCTTTGTTTTCCCCACACCAATATATTATCCTGGAAATACAAGACATTTTTCTCTTCCTCATATAATTTATGCATCACTCTTTGAAACACAGCGAATGCCAAAATCAGTCCAAAAGGCATCCTTTGTGCCCTCTGCTTTATAAATGAAATGCAATGTTTGTTCTCATCATGCAAAGCTCTGTGGTTATCGGCATTATATAAAGCAAAAGTAGAGAATACTATAGCCTCTCCCACCATTGAAAACATCTCACCAATATTGGGTAGAGGATGATGATCTACCCACACACGCTCATTTAGATCCCTCAAATCTATGCAAAGTCAAATTTTCCCATTAGGCTTGTGTACCAATACAACTGGGGATAATCAATCAGAAGATTCAATTTTCTCACTTATATCTAAATCACATAGTATTTTTAGCTCTTCTTTTCATGTAGCCTTTGTAGATAATGGTACATTACGGACCGTTTGAACTTTGGGAATTACCTTTTCTTTTAGAATAATCTTGTGAACAAAATTCTTTAATAAACTTAAATTAGACCAGACCTGACTTCGCCCACGCAACTGTTGAGAGAAGGTGGAGAATGAGACAATTAATCACTCCCTTTGAAAAAGTCGGAGCAACAGTCTACCTACAAAATCCAGCACGGCTAAAAATAATATACAAGGGATCAACAAGAACCTTCCCAAGCGAAATCCAAGCCGAAGCTTACCTAAGAGAAATCTCAGTAACCGAGAAAGGGAACTCAGGGATATAAATGCAAATCAGCAACCAGTCCATGAACACAAAAACATGGGGAGCAATCAGAAAGGGTTGGGGAAGGGGGGTGGGGGGAATAAATGCATCTGAAATTTGGTATGAATGTTTGTATACCCCACCCACTCGACACCGCCAAAGTATAAAGGGCCTGCCTGCGGGACGCACTGAGGCGCACTCTGCCCACACTGACGCCCACACCTGGGTACTCGGGGACCCAGCCAGCCTCATAGGATGGTAAGGGGGGAAGGGAGGGGGACCGAGGGAGGGGAACTGGTAGTGGGGGGGAAGAGCAATTTGTGGGAGGGATCAGGGGGAAATAAGAGAGGGCCGAGGAGGGGAAAGTGGGGGGAAAAAAATCCATCACATCAAGCTATAGAAGAAATTAAAGATGCCAGGTTAACAAAAACTGATTGGGAAAGAGTGAAAATGAAAAAGAAATGCCTATGCGGATAGTTTCGTTGAATGTCTGCGGACTAAATGATGGAAAAAAACGAAGAGCAATGAAGGAATATTTAAGAACATTGCATGCTGAGCTGATCTGTCTACAAGAAACACACATAGAGGCCTCTCAAAAGGGGCTCTTAGAACAGCTGGGATACCAATTAGTATCATATACGACACAAGGAACAAGAACAAGAGGGGTAGCGATCTTAGCAAGGTATGGATGTGTGGTAGTAAATAGGCAAAAATCAGATCGCTATGGTAGATGGGTCTTGGTGGAGTGCCTGGTACAAAGCTTTAATTTCACACTATGCTCATTGTATGCTCCCACCGTAGACGACCCTGAAGCTATGGACTCTGTTAACCTAGAAATAGCCAACTGGCCTCTGCCATTAATAGTCTGTGGAGACTTGAATGTGAATGGATTGAATGGCCTGTGGAAAAATGATCCGGGGAAATTCTCTGGTCGGAAGAAGAGAAGTCACAGAGCATTGATTCAATTAATGTGTGACAATGGTTTAGTAGATATATGGGAACTGCAAAATAATTTAGGGACAGGTAGTACATATTACTCTGCCCCTCACAAGGTCTTAGCAAGGCTAGACTATTTTCTGGTATCACCAGCAGTAGCATCCACCGCAAAGATTAGCATACTACCCCGGGTAATGTCCGACCATAACCCGCTTATCTTAGATATAACAACCGCTGTCCAACAAAAGAAGATGACAAATTGGACTTTTGAGAGAGCTTTGCTACAGGACTCAGAATACACTGCTCTAATGAAAGAATGGATAAGAAACTTTTTGGTACTAAACAAAGGTTCTGCTCCCCCTGCAGTAGTATGGGACACCCTAAAAGCAGGTATAAGGGGGGAGACAATCAGATACTCGATTAGGCGGAATAAGGCAGAGAGGGAGGAAGTAGAAACGAGAATAAGGACAGTTGCCAGACTAGAACATGAACTCAGTAGCGCAATTAGGGCGAATCAGGATATTGTTAGAATAACATACGAGCTTGCTATGGCTAAGGCAGCGGTTGGGGAACTATTTGCGTCTAAAGCAGCAGGGAAATATTTGGCTTGGAGGAAAGATCAATATGAGTATAGTGAGCAGATAGGTCGAACGCTAGCTGTTCGAACAAGGCAGGCTGCTACAAAGGGGGATATATCTGAGATCAGATCTGAGAATGGAAGTGTCGCAACAACACCCGAGAGTATATGTGCTAGCTTTGGAGACTACTATCAGAAGCTATATGAAGCTGACTATATGGCATCTAGCGAAGATATATATAATTATCTTGGGAGTGTCAGATTAGAGAAACTAACGACCGAGGACAGAGGGACATTGGAGACGGCATTTAATAAAGTAGAAATACAGAGGGCAATTCATGACTTACCATCTGGCAAAGCAGTAGGCCCGGACTCTATACCCTTGGAGTTTTACAAAACATTTTTGCCAGAGATAGAAGAAGAACTATATGAGTTGGCTGTAAATATACAAGAGGGTGCGATACCTCCGGAGTCATGGGGAGAGGCAACTATGATTGTCTTTCTGAAAAAAGATAAACCTGCAACCAATCCAGGGTCGTATAGGCCGATAAGCCTAATGAACAGCGATGTGAAAATTTACTCCAAGATGCTGGCAAATAGGCTAGGTGCAGTAATTGGCAAGATTGTTTCCCCATGGCAGCACGGATTTATCCCTGGGAGAGGAACAGCGGAACATGTCAGAAGAGTGCTCACGTTATTCGATGGTACGGCATCCTCACGAGACCCTATGGCATTGATCCTTTTAGATGCTGAGAAGGCTTTTGATAGGGTCTCGTGGGGATTCCTCTGGGCTGCGTTGGAGAAGCTGAATCTGGGGGAGGGCTATGTGGGAGCTTTGAAAGCCTTATACCACAATCCAAGAATAAGAGTTAGAACCATGGGGGAGCTGAGTGGTACAATAGTTATTGGACGAGGAACTAGGCAAGGGTGCCCCTGCTCCCCGCTACTCTTCGCTCTATACATAGATACATTCATTAGGAGAATAGAGCAGAACAGAAACATCTTGCCCATAGCATTGAACGGGTATGAAACTAAAATACTAGGATATGTGGATGACTTGGCCATAACATCAAGCGAACCAATGTCAGCCCTAACAGAAATAGAACAGGAAGCGGCTACATTTGGAAGACTGTCTGGGTATAAATTAAATGTAAATAAGACCCAAGTAGTGATAAATCAGAATATATCTTTGGTCGATCCAAGAGTGGTAGAGACAGCAGTATATTTGGGGGTTCGCATAACCTCAGACCTCTCGAAAGTGGTATCGAAGAATTTAAGCCCCATTATAGATAAGGCCAAAATTGATTTTGACAAACTGAATAACCTACATTTAACAACAATTGGTCGCTGCAATGTTATCAACAAGGTATTTATGCCAAAAGTGCTTTATTTATTTAGGACCATACCATTAATTTTTAACAATAGGTGGTTCAGGGAGCTAGAAAAGGTAACAAACAGATTTATTTGGGCCAAGGGAAAAACACGTCGCAGCCAAAAATTTCTGTCACTCCCAAGAGAGAGAGGTGGGCTGGCGCTACCAGACTTTAAGGCATATTACTGGGCAACGGTCTTGCAATATACCAGAGGCATGCTGGGGGGGAGTGTTATAGACAGATGGAGAGGCAGATATGGGATCCCAGACGTATACGAACTCGTAGTGAAAAACTCTAGTCAATGGTTACTCACTTATGAGGAGAGGAGCTATCACAAAAAAGTAAGGTTTAAGACCTTGGTGGCCGCAAGATCAGTCTGGTCTGGGATAAGGAGAAAATTAAAACTAGGGAGAATGAATTACTATACCCCTCTGTATGGGAACCCATCACTGCCGGGGGTATTTCACGACTCAGTTATGAGGGGATGGGATGCATTAGGGGTTAAAACCATCGGGGACCTTATAGGGGCAACCGGTCTGATCTCGTTTGAGCAAGCACAACGCTTATATAACTTAGGACGCAGAGACTTTTTTAAGTACTTACAAGTGAGGTCAGTTCTGGTAAAGAAACAGGGAGGAGACATGAATTTCCAGAGGGTCGAACTACTGGAGTGTGTTAGGGAAGAAGGGGGATCCTCCATCTCGCAATTATACGAGGAAATCTGTAAATATAAAAAGGATGATTGTGATAGAATGTATGTGAAGTGGAGAGTCAAACTAGGTCTAACAGGAAATGAGGCAGAGAAGTCATTAAAACTGTCAAATTCGGTCTTAAGAGTAGCAAATTTACAATCTCAGCAATATAAGACTATGTTTGAACTTTATTATACCCCTCAAAAAATAGCGCAGTGGGGGGGAAATAACGGGGGCATCTGTCCGAGATGCCAATCCACACAAGCAGATACAATCCATATGTTTGCATCATGCCCCTCTCTGGATATATATAAAAAATCTTTGGAACAATTCTTCTCCGACTCTCTGGGGATACATTTAACTCTGACAGATGAAGTCATGATTTTGGGTGTAGTGAGGGCGGGTGTAGACGTTCTTCACCATGAATTTCTGTACTTAGCTATGACTCTCAGCAGACTATGTATAGCAACACTCTGGAAAGACCCAAACCCCCCAACATTACAACAATGGATCTCTCGTGTACTGGCCATATATATATTAGAAATGGCCCTATATGAAAAAAAAGGTAGGGAAAAAAAAGAGGCTGGACGGAGGATATGGGCCCCAATAATTGAATGGAAAAGAAGGTTGGGAGAGACTTAAGATGAAATAGGTGGAAAGTCAGACGCAATTAAGAATATGTGAGATATCTCTTAATGATGGTCTTCCATTGTGCCTAAAGCTCTTTGTGTATTTGGAAAAAAATGCTTCATTAGTTTCAAAATTGGCGTTAATGCTTTCCGAATTGCAGGAATATATATATATATATATTTTTCTTTTTTTTGTTGTTTCTGTTTCTCTGGCAATGTATTATGAATATGTAATTCTGATGTTGATGGAAAAAAATAAAAAAAACTTGAAATGAAAAAAGAAGACAAAACAATGGTTTTGCCCAATTCAATGTTTTTTGACTAGATACTTGTGATACTAGATCATCATATCCCAAAACTTGGTCAAGATGATTAGGATCCAAGGTCATCAGTATATCTCTTTGTTGTGGCCAACTTAAAAGTCATGAAGCTTTTTTAGCCACCTAAATCTTAGTATCAATACATTTTTCCTTTGCAACTAAGGGTGGACTCAAAATACCCTAATACATCTATAAGTTTATTGCCATACCTCACTAACTTTATATCTGGTGGTATCAGTTTTGTATTCGGGAATAGTGGTAATAAGTCATCTCCAAATAACGTTGATCTGGCACCAGAATCAGCCATGACTTTTACACTTTTGTCCCCAATCAATCCATCCCAATAAGGAGAATCCCTCCTCACGTGATCTATCTCAGACACTTGCAAAATAAATTCTTCTGCCTCAGCATGTTCACTTACAAATTTGACTTCACTGACTGAAATATTATCCATTCTGCCCATTCTAGTTCCTATTGCACCTCTTTCTCTACAGACTCTAGCAAAATGGCCCTTGACTTTACAATACCGACATGTTTGACCTATGGCAGTACAGGACTTGTTATTGGCTAAATGACTGGTGAACCCACATTTGAAACAACTACATTCTTTCTTTTCAGCATTACTCGCTAACCCTTATATATCTCGAGTTGTAGACGTCTTACCTTTTGTGAACTCTTTCTTTTTAACTACCTGCATAGCTTCTGTGTTACGGTGAGATAATTGTTTCATTCCATGTTTCATTTCTTCATACTGTTGAACAATATCTATAGCTTTATCTAAAGTTAAGTCATCAACCAGAATTAATTTTTTTTGTAGCTTGTGATCCAAGGTTTTATGTACCATTTGATAACGCATCATTTGATCCCTAAACTCTACCTAATAACACTTTACAGAGAGAATTCTAATATCACTAACAAATGCATCAGTTTACTCATTAGGCAATTGAGTTCTTCCCAATAATAATTTATGATGGTTCAAAACACATCTACCTTCTGGGACGTAAACAATGTTTTAACACTGTAAACTTACATCTGTCCGAATATATATATATATATATCCCCTCCAATAGCATCCAGATATGGCTCAAAACCATCTTTGCACTGGTACCAATCTAATACAGGTTCCCCTCATGCACTTAAAAATGCTGGTGGTGCCGAAATTCTCTCCACGTTAATCTATAAATCTGAACACATTTCAAAATTGTGGTGTGTGAATCACAGTGTACAGTGTTCACTCAAACTGTATATAAGAATATAATCCTTTGAATGGTGTACCTGTCATCAAAGTGCTAAGTAAATGGACAGGCAGTGTATCTACTACCAATCAGGAGTAAATGTAATATAATTGAACAGCATACCTTAAATGGTGTGCCTGTCAACAGAGTACCAGAATGAATAGACAGTATGAATAGACATGTGGTGTGCCTATCACTGATGCGGAGTAAAAATTATTAGATGTACAGCGTGGTTTCACAAATCTGAAGTGCTGATAAAAATTATTACAACCCGTTCGGTATTTCTGTACCATTCCTTAATGACCGTCGAATTGATGCTGCATACACAGTGAACTGCAAAACGTACCACTTTGCCGGGAACACTGTGAACTGTAGCGCTTCCACTCTGCTGTGAAACTATTGTTGTCAGTATCCAGATGACTGGAATGTTGAGGTGTTGAACATTTGACATTCTTCGGCATGAATGCACAGTGTCTGTTCCTGGCACGTCTGGGCAACCCCGTTGCCTGTATTCAAGTCCACTCGATGCTCTGCTGACGTTCCCGATGGCTTAGCTGACATCAACTCACTGTGAGTTTCCCAATTACTTGCATGACACACCCAATTTGTGGCCTGGAAATCCGATTCTGGTTCACAAAATACAATACCACACAAATGCTGGTGCACTAATCTTCAACACATAGTCTCCCATAAATGCAATACTCCAAGCCTTTGGAATCTGCTGTATCGCAGTCCATCATACATTTCTGCCCTGGAATCCTTGGCTCCAGGCTTCACTCCGTACCGCTCCTCACCGATGTTACATTCTTCCTCATACAAATGAGTCTGCACACCATCAAGCAAGTTTTATGTATACTTACTGCAGACCAAATCGATAGTGGTCCTTTCCAGAGGAAGCTCAGGCCAACTGTCCCAACTGGAATGTTGGTGTTATTCTAGTCCAGATCACTGCTAAACACCAAGATTCCAGCTGAGTTAGCAAACAAAGCACAGATGAAAGCTCAGACAAACACCCCTGTATCATACACCTATGAAGTGCATGAGCTTTCATGTACAAGATTACCAATACACTCTTTCTTTAGCAATAGTAATGAAAATGTTGCATTCCAAAAAACAGGTACATTAAAGGGTACATACCTGTTTTACGAAAATGGAATTTGGTGGTCTTTTTTATAATGTCTTTACTTCTGCTGGAATTTCAAATCAACGTTTTCTGTCCATATTATTTTCTAAAATGTTCAAAAAAACAATTCTGACTTTGGTTTTCCTCCATTCTGTGAATTGCATTGAACCTCTGAAACTAAGTAATAAATCAGCAAGTAAAATGTTGCATTTTCTTGGTGGAAAACAAAGGAAAATTCCACGTTTTAATTTCTTGCTGTGATACATTTCAACAATGCACTTCCTGTGCTGGTGTGCGTTCCTGTTATTAAGGTTGAAAAGAGGTTACAAAATGGAGAGCAGCCAAAGTAGGAAAAATGTTTTACAAATAGTTAAGTGATAGTTCCTAGGGAGCAGTCCACTGTGGTGGGTAAACGCTCCTCAGATACATTGCTATGGGACTGTTAGTGTCTCTAGGATGTAGTGCTGTGGAGTCTCTTTGCTGCTGAGTTGTGGTTAGTGTCCCCAGAATGCAGAGCAGTGTTGTGAGCAGCTGTTCGTACAATGTGTTAAATGGTGTCTCTTGAAGAGTCAGCCTAGTATTGCAGGAAGGTGTTCTAAGACATGGATCAACATATTGTTGTCAGAGCATTGTCTGACAAATATTGTTTTCTAAATATCTACAAAAATATTGCCCTATTGGACCTACTATTAGGACATCTGCAAACAATGGGGTGATAATTTTGCAAATAACATTTAGGATATGATATTCATGCCAGAAGATAGTTCTTACTTCAGCATTCCGACATGTCACTGTGTTTTTAGTGCCTCCAAGGAGCACAGAGGATTCACTTGCCTTATGTGCACCCAACTTCCACAGATGAAATATCAATTTACACTCTGCAGAACAAATGAAAAGCTAAGAAGCCACAATCTAATGGTGCAACATTTCGTTTACCTATGTCAGCCCTGACATTTACAGGGCAGGGATCAATAACAAGCATTTGCAATGCAATAGGTCTCGCATTAGGAATGTGTGAGCTATTGGTATTGTAAATGTACATTTTTTAAATATGTGTTGGCTTTGAAAATATATGAATTAATAGCATTGTTATTCACAAAGCCAATAGCTTACACTTTCCTAATGCGAATCCTATTGGCTATGGCAATGCTTGTTGGTAGCAAGCAAGGACAGTGCTGGGTGATTATGTGGTTGGGCTGAGTGACGTGGTGGTGTCCCAGAGTGATGTGGTGGTGTCCCAGAGTGACGTGGTGGTGTCCCAGAGTGACGTGGTGGTGTCCCCGAGTGACGTGGTGTTGTCCTCTAGTGACGTGGTGGTGTCCCCGAGTGACGTGGTGGTGTCCCTGAGTGACGTGGTGGTGCCCCCGAGTGACATGGTGGTGCCCCTGAGTGGTGCCCCTGAGTGATGTGGTGGTGTCCCTGAGTGATGTGGTAGTGTTCCTGAGTGATGGAGGGTGGAGTTGGAGTTGGAGGGGGGCGTTGGAGTTGGAGGGTGGAGTTGGAGTTGGAGGGTGGAGTTGGAGGGTGGAGTTGGAGTTGGAGGACGGAGTTGGAGTTGGAGTGTGGAGTTGGAGGGTGGAGTTGGAGTTTGAGGATGGAGTTGGAGTTGGAGGGTGGAGTTGGGGTTGGAGGGTGGAGTTGGAGTTGGAGGGTGGAGTTGGAGGGTGGAGTTGAAGAGTGGAGTTAGAGTTGGAGGGTGGAGGGTGGGGTTGGAGGGTGGAGTTGGAGTGTGGAGTTGGAGTGTGGAGTTGGAGTGTGGAGTTGGAGTGCGGAGTTGGAGTTGGAGTGTGGAGTTGGACTTGGAGTGTAGAGTTGGAGTTGGAGTGTGGAGTTGGAGTGTGGAGTGTGGAGTGTGGAGTTGGAGTTGGAGTGTGGAGTTGGAGTTGGAGTGTGGAGTTGGAGTTGGAGTGTGGAGTTGGAGTTGGAGGGTGGAGTTGGAGGGTGGAGTTGGAGTTTTAGGGTGGAGTTGGAGGGTTGAATTGGAGATGGAGGGTAGAGTTGGAGTTGGAGGGTGGAGTTGGAGGGTGGAGTTGGAGTTGGAGGGTGGAGTTGGAGGGTGGAGTTGGAGGGTGGAGTTGGAGGGTGGAGTTGGAGGGTGGAGTTGGAGGGTGGAGTTGGAGGGTGGAGTTGGAGGGTGGAGGGTGGAGTGGGAGGGTGGAGTTGGAGTTGGAGGGTGGAGTTGGAGTTGGAGGGTGGAGTTTGAGTTGGAGGGTGGAGTTGGAGTTGGAGGGTGGAGTTGGAGTTGGAGGGTGGAGTTGGAGTTGGAGGGTGGAGTTGGATGAGACAATGAAAAGAACAAAAATGAAATAACCTTTAAATCGCCCAAGTTTTACATGCATGCTATATCTACTCACTCTGCTATCCTTGCGTAGCCAACATTCTATGCCAAAGTATCCAAAATGTGCCATTTATTAGAAAATTACTCAAACCAGAAATTATAACTATAAAACAGCCTATAAAGCTGAGCCCATGTACAATAGAACCCAAGCACATCTTAAAATACGAATGAATTGATAAATACAGATGGATGTGCAATTTAAAAAAAACAACAGGTTTTTACTGCCTCCAAGGAGCACAGAGGATTCACTTGCCTTATGTGCACCCAACTTCCACAGATGAAATCTCAATTTACACTCTGCAGAACAAATGAAAAGCTAAGTAGGCACAATCTAATGGTGCAACATTTAGTTTACCTATGTCAGCCCTGACATTTGCAGGGCAGGGATCAATAACAAGCATTTGCAATGCAATAGGTCTCGCATTAGGAATGTGTGCGCTATTGGTATTGTAAATGTACATTTTTTTAATATGTGTTGGCTTTGAAAATATATAAATTAATAGCATTGTTATTCACAAAGCCAATAGCTTACACTTTCCTAATGCGAGTCCTATTGGCTATGGCAATGCTTGTTGGTAGCAAGCAAGGACAGTGCTGAGTGATTATGTGGTTGGGCTGAGTGACGTGGTGGTGTCCCAGAGTGATGTGGTGGTGTCCCAGAGTGACGTGGTGGTGTCCCAGAATGACGTTGTGGTGTCCCCGAGTGACGTGGTGGTGTCCCCGAGTGACGTGGTGGTGTCCCCGAGTGACGTGGTGTTGCCCCCTAGTGATGTGGTGGTGTCCCCGAGTGACGTGGTGGTGTCCTTGAGTGACGTGGTGGTGCCCCCGAGTGACATGGTGGTGCCCCTGAGTGTTGCCCCAGAGTGATGTGGTGGTGTCCCTGAGTGATGGAGGTGGGAGTTGGAGTTGGAGGTGGGAGTTAGAGTTGGAGGGTGGAGTTGGAGTTGGAGGGTGGAGTTGGAGTTGGAGGGTGGAGTTGGAGGGTGGAGTTGGAGTTGGAGTTGGAGGATGGAGTTGGAGTTGGAGTGTGGAGTTGGAGGGTGTAGTCGGAGTTGGAGGATGGAGTTGGAGTTGGAGGGTGGAGTTGGGGTTGGGGTTGGAGGGTGGAGTTGGAGTTGGAGGGTGGAGTTGGAGGGTGGAGTTGGAGAGTGGAGTTAGAGTTGGAGGGTGGAGGGTGGGGTTGGAGTGTGGAGTTGGAGTGTGGAGTTGGAGTGTGGCGTTGGAGTGTGGAGTTGGAGTGTGGAGTTTGAGTGTGTAGTTGGAGTTGGAGTGTGGAGTTGGAGTGTGGAGTTGGAGTGTGGAGTTGGAGTTGGAGTGTGGAGTTGGAGTGTGGAGTGTGGAGTGTGGAGTGTGGAGTGTGGAGTGTGGAGTTGCAGTGTGGAGTTGGAGTGTGGAGTTGAAGTTGGAGGATGGAGTTGGAGTTGGAGGGTGGAGTTGGAGGGTGGAGTTGGAGTTTTAAGGTGGAGTTGGAGGGTGGAGTTGGAGTTGGAGGGTAGAGTTGGAGTTGGAGGGTGGAGTTGGAGGGTGGAGTTTAAGTTGGAGGGTGGAGTTGGAGTTGGACGGTGGAGTTGGAGTTGGAGGGTGGAGTTGGATGAGACAATGAAAAGAACAAAAATAAAATAACCTTTAAATCGCCCAACTTTTACATGCATGCTATATCTACTCACTCTGCTATCCTTGCGTAGCCAACATTCTATGCCAAAGTATCCAAAATGTGCCAATTATTAGAAAATTACTCAAACCAGAAATTACAACTATAAAACAGCCTATAAAGCTGAGCCCATGTACAATAGAACCCAAGCATATCTTAAAATACGAATGAATTGATAAATACAGATGGATGTGCAATTTACAGGTTTCAAGCTCCCTGCTAACATCAGATGTGATGATATATTACAGCACATATTTATAACATTAGCTCGCCCTGTAATACCGACGCATGAGGAGATTGTGACGGCGACCCCTTCATGCTGTAAGGGTCAGTTGATATTCAGAAGGCTGGGGTTGGACTTATCTCGGGTTCAGTAAACACTTAAAAAGCATTGGGTCACAGCCCGATACGTAAGATACTCCTGATAGTTTAGGACTTGGATGACTAAGAGTAGGAATTAATAAAGATTAAAGCCACATAACTATTTCATTGTGCATACACTGAGTTCACAATTAAATCAAGTGTGCAACCGCTTTTCATGTTATCTTTCACAATCTGTATTGCTCCTTTTAACTGAAGTTCTGCTGTCTGGACAGGAACTTGCCAAAGTTGGGAAAAATGTATGTTGGTAAAGCCCGCACGCACTTCGCGCCTGTGCGAATCATTAAACCTGGGAGGCTGCCGGTCGGTTCACTGTGTCCTATCCATTATCCTGTTTTCACTGAAGGTTAGTCAAGCTCTCAGCCCCAATGCCTATTATAAACACAGCATCCGGATCACTTCAGAGATAACAATTGTGTTTCTGTTTCGGGATACCATTCGCTCCGAAATAACACCTTGAATAACATTTGCTGCTATATTATAATTGAGATTTGATTATTTAATTATTCTAATCAGTGGGAACTTGGGAGGGGCCAATTGATCCGAGTAATTGTGAGTGCTGCATTCCTAGAATACTTGTGGAAAATCCTTGTGGCTCCTGGTCCCAGACACAGTTCTTAACTAGGGCTCTGGTTGCACTAGCAACTGAAGAAGCCAGCTAATTCATGACAAGGCTCGCATCTATTGAACCATCAATTAGCATGACTGTTGGAGCTGCATGCTCAGTTTTTTTTCCCAATGGTGCTAATATCACACAAATATGAATCCAGAGTTGCACTGACTTTAACTGGGTGGGAATTGTTCCTAGCGCAAGATCTGGAATCGTTTTAGCACAGCTGGGTAGCAAAAGGTATGCATGTTGCTGCAACCTTGTTATATTGAATAACTGCTCTCTCCCTGCCTCACCAGTCAGCTAAAATACACCATGGACAATGGCACATCCTGCTTCGTGCCTATGCTTTAAACCAGATTTTCCACTGTTACTTACTATTTCTTTCTGTTACTGAGCCAAAATAGCTAAAGTAGAGCTTTGGTCACATAAGCATTTCGTGTGAGATGCATTAGTAATTAGCTTTACATCTCTGGGTGGACCGTAAGCGCTATTAGTTGTTTTCTAAAAGGAAGTTAATTGAGGTGCTTGGGGTAGGGTGACGGGAAAACGTGCCTCACTAAGCCCCTGCTGGAGCACTCTGAACTGCTAATCTCCTGAGCCTGGAATATGCAGCAGACTTTCCGGGGAACTGTGTGCCCGTCAGCATGTCCATGTGAAAAGGGCTGTCTGCGCTGATGACCCTCCCCGCCCCTACCTAGCAGCTGTCTAGGGCAGCGATCCGTGGAAGTGCTAAAAGAAAAACTAAATAAAGTTCATAAAACGAGCGCAGTGGGAGCAGCATTGTCCATGTTTGCATATGCTTTCAGGCTAAATGTAATTCTTGCCTGTATTCAGACATTCATTCACCTGCACATGTAATATAGTGGAAGAGGAAGAGCATGTCATGATGCAGTTAGACCCGGAGACCCACCGTAAACAGAAACTAAAATACATTGTTCTCGGGGAAACATGAAAGAGTGTGATGGTGCAGTAAGTTCCCGGGTCTTATCAAAACTGCAGTTATACCCCATGGCTGTTGCACACGTAATGAAAATTCAAATGAAAATGCATTATGAACGGGGAATTTGTGGAAAGGGATGAACTGGAGTGCTTGGTCAAGTGAAGTCGAACACGCAATCCAGGAGTACCAGCTCCCATGCAACAAAGCTCGCTCTGCCCTCAGACAAAAGAAAACAAGCTCTCGGCATTGCTGTGGCGGGGGAGGCATTCCTTTGAAGTGATGTGAGGCACAAATGGTGGAATGGTGGTGTGCGAGCAGCTTCCTTTCATGTCGGATGGCGGGGGGCCGGGGGAGCGAATGGCGAGCGCCCGCACGGACCTCATGCACTGTCTATAATCCGCATTGAAAAGCCCCTTGGTAAGCTTTCGCGGAGCAGCTCTCTATATCTCTCGCAGAGCGACTGCTACGCAAAACGCTAGGCGAGACCTAAAAACCAGTACTTTAGTAGAACTCTGTCTTGCTGCCTTTTGCCTGTTTGTTTACATTGAGCTCCTGGTTATTGCACACGCAAGAGCTGATAAACAGAGCTAATGTTCTCTACTAGCAGACCTAATGAGAAATATTCGTGCCCAATTTTCCCCTCACTCTTTCAACGATGAATTTACATTGTTCAACAGAGAACCATCATAAATTACACTACTTCTATTTATTTTGAAACAAAAATCTAAAGTCCTAGAGCAGGAAATTGTCACCCCCATGACAAGAGCCAGAGAAAAAGGCAAAACACTGCATTGAGAATTATATTCATCAAGAAAGCTAAGAAAGCCAGAGCAAGGTAAATAAGGTAATTTAATTTACAACATCCTGTGAATATTCCAACAATAAGTACAAACCGTTGTGTTTTACTGAAAAACACCTCACTTTGAGAATGAATTGACACTCTTAAACACAAAGTAAGAGATAGCGGAGGTGCGCATATGCAGGCTTTTATATTTACAAGGAAGCACAACACAGCGGGACACTTCCTAAAGATTCTGACATTATTATATAGTTTTAAAGTGATAAGACACAAAGGCCCTCATTACAAGTTCATGATTTAATTCTGATACCTGTGCAAACCCGTGTTCAGAATCAAAAGTGAATTGTATGATATTTTTCCCATCCTCATAGTTGTCCCCTGATGCATTTCCAGCATGTCAAAACTGCTGAAATTTCTTAGGGGAGAAGGCCTGGAAAAAAAGGCAAAACATGCGGAATTTGTTGTGTTAACAACAGATTTTGCATGTTATGCCTCATTTCTTGCTCAAAACTTGGAATAGCAGGTATTTACCACATGTTTAAAACTAGGACCTCACCTTAGGGTAGTGGTATTTACCTTATGTGGTAACAGCTGCGGTCCATGCAGGTAACAGTGGTAGGGACGGGTGGGGGTTGATTTCGAGGGACAAAGATAAGGGAAAATGAAATAAATAATTAGGGGCAGATTTACAAGCCCCTTGCGCCGCCTTTACGCCGCCGCTGCGTCAATTTGTGATGCAACGGCAGCGCAAAAGGTGCGCCATGGTGCAGGGTATTTACAACGTGACGCATCTCCCAGATGCGTCACGTTGCAAAGCCCTGCGCCAGAAGAGGCGTTCCGGCGCAGGAACGCCTCCCAAAAGTGGCTGAGTGAAATCTACAAGATTTCACTCAGTCACTTTTGGGCCCAGCATTGTGCACATATGGCCGCCCTGATCATTTCTGGAGCTACTTCGTGCTTGCGACGCAACTCCAGCAATGCGCCGCTTTTACGGCACAGATGCGTCAATGTGCCGTTTTTGCCCCTTGGTGCGCCGCATTGTAAATGTTGTGAAAGCAACAGGAGTAAACCCTTCAACCACGTTGGGATTGGGGTAGAGAGTATGCAATAAACAAATAGTATCCCAACAGGTCTAACTTAGAGACAATCATAGAAGGAGTCTCTTCTGGTATTTCATACACACGGCATCATGTTTATTACAAATATAAAAAAGGGGAACACACAGTAAAAAGAGAAAAAATAGCAGTTATTGCAGCACTGCAAAGGACAATTGCATTCAAGAAAACCCAAAATTGTACTTGGTCCTCAGTGCAAGTGAGTGAACGACACGGCGCATCAAGGGTGGTGGAGCTGCGGCGCACAATTACTGGCGTATCCCTGCCGATATGCAAGGATGCGCCAGTAATTGTAAATCTGCCCCTTAATTTCCCCTCATTATCGTCCGTCAGAATCCCCCCACCCGGCCCCACCGTTGTTACCTGCACGGTCGCGGCTGTGTGGTAATTACCTTGCCATATTTCTACAAACTTGTAAAGGGGTCCAAAGTGTCTTAATTTGGCAGTGACCAGACAACTTCACAAACGCTGCCATTTTCCATTCTTGGGCTTTATTTTCACAAGTGATAGCTGATAGGAGTTCTTACGGCGGTTAAATTGATCTGACCTAACACCACAACTCCCATATTGCTACGGTTTGTTAATTGGGAATCCAGAACAGGAAACGAGGACTCACAGTAACATGGAGTATCCGGGAACACAACATTGAGGGAGGTAATTCCTCAATAAAGTGCTTTCGAGGGTGCTCTGCAGGGTGTACGTTTGCAGAACTTATATCTGTTCTACTGAACATTTAAAAAAAGAGCATATATGTGTATACGGAAATCACAGTTTTAGGTGCTCTATATTTCTCGTGATTTGTACTGAGGGCAAAATGACCTCCTACAGACTTTTTCTTTGCACAGATTGGTCAGGTAAAACCTTGTGAAATTTATGTGAGTGGAAAACCCACATACTTCAAGCTTTTCCCCAAAATTCGGAAAGCAAAGAAAATGTTTGTATTATGCCGATTCTGATGTTTGGAATGGGCAGGTTACCGGCTAAATACTACAACATATGGCCTGGGAATAAGCCGTGCACTGCTTGATCTTCAAAACAGGGGTATCTGAATGAGACGCTATAAGTCAGGCCCTGCAAGCATTGGTTAATAATAGTGCAAGCAGTTGTGATAACGTTGTGAAAGACAATTAAAGGTTACACCTGACATGTACCTTTCATTTCACGCCTGAACGTGTTGCTTTGTGTTGGTAAAGGTGTATTACCCCCAGGTCCCTCCTGACCCCGTCCCATTCCTTAAAATAGGGAGATAACCATCTCCACGACAGAAAAAAGAAAAGGAGCATGCTGGGATACCCTACCTGCTCCCTCCAACTGGGAGTACATAAGCAGTACCAACCCAGCATGCAGCCTGTTCTTTTTTCTGTCTCCGACAGAATGGATTGTTCGTGTATGCTGTGATGTTTTTTCTTACCTGGATTCTTCTTCCGGACGGCGCCCGCTCCTGCTGGGCTGGGGGGGCGTGCTGGTCCTTCTCTGCTTCCCCTGCCCGGCTGCCTGGCTTCGCGGGCAGGGGTGCTGCTTCCTGGTGGTCTGCCTCCCGGCCTGCCTGGCTTGCTGGGTCGCGGGGCTTCTTCCGGATTACCGGCCCTTTGCGGCTGGTGCGCCGTCATCCCGCTGTTCTTCCGGGTCGCCTGGGCGCGTCTCCCCGAGCTTGGCCGGGTGGGAGACGCGCTGCTCCTGTGGCTTGCTGGTACATTGGCGCTGGTTGGTTCCTGGGGCTGGCGGTGTGTGGGGGCCTCGTTTCCTGGTGCTGAGGCCCCCGCTGCGGGTGAGTCCCGCTTTGCGGGTTTGTCTCCTTTCTTGTGCCCATGTCTGTTTCACCGGCTGCCTTCGCTCACGTTTGCAAGTGTTGTCTGTGCCTCAGTGAGTTTGATGGTTCTGGCACTGGCCACCTGATACCGGGGATTGTCCAGTTCGGTTCCTGTCTGTGATGCGACAATTCTCCGATTTTCGGGCTCTGTGGAGACCGGGGTTATCTTCCCCGACAGGGTGCCCCCTTTCCCTTTTCAGGCTGGACGCAGACTGTTTTCTTGTGCTGGGGTCTGTGTTTAGTGGCTGCTTGGGTGCCTCCTGGTGGTCTGGACTGCGCCCACCCGGTGGTTGCCGTGTTGTTGTGTCTTTATGGTTTGCTCTGGGGTGGCGCTGGAACGTTGGTGGCGGGCGGACTTGGGTGCTTTGGTGTTCCCTGCTGTTCTGGATCGTGGGTTCTCGTTGAATTACGCCACGTGCGCTGGCACCATGTCTCTGTTCCTGGTGTGTCCTCTCTTGGGGCTGCTGTTTGTCTTCCCCGGATTTGCAGGTAGCTGCTCTGCTTGGCGCTGATGTCCTGGAGGGTGCCTGCGCAGTTTTTTGGAGGGCGATGAGCTGTTGGGGCGCTCCTCCTGCCCTCCTGGTGAGTCCCGCATAGCGGTCCCTCTTTGTGGGTTTTTTGTTGCCCGCATTTTCCTGCTGTCTTTCTTTTGCAGGTTTCCTCCTGGCCTGGTCCTTGGCTCCCTGCCTGAGGCCTCTGTGGTTCTTGCTGTGGCCTCGGCGGGACGGACTTCTCTGCCCGGCGCTGGGTTCTGGTGGGCGCCTGGACATTCTGTTGGGGGTAGGGGGGGGGGGGGGTGCTGTTGTGGCCCTCTTCCTGACCTCCTGGTGAGTGCCGCGTAGCGGTTCCTGTTTCTTCTCTTTTTTCCTGTGTCCTGTGTTTCCTGCTGTCTTTCTTTTGCAGGTTCCTCCTGGGCCTGGCCTGGGCTCCCTCCCTGCGGCCGGTGTGGTTCTTGCTGTGGCCTCTTCAGGGGGGGGGGGACTTCTCTGCCCTGCGCTGGTGTTCTGGTGGGCGCCAGGGCTCCCTGTTGGGGGAAGGGGGGGTGTTTTTGGGCCCTCTTCCTGCCTTCCTGGTGAGTGCCATGTGTGGTACGTCCCTGTTTCCTTCCTGTTCCCTGTCCTTCTTTGCGGTGTTATTAAACAAAACAAGAGCCAAAACTGGAATGTCAATTTTGAAGACTAGTGAATTTAAGGCTCAAGCTGCTTTGATTGAAGCAAAAACAACCTGTATTCCTTTAACCATAAACAAGTTTATTCTATATTGTTAATCATACTTTTTTTCTTTTTGAGCACACTATTCGTCGTGCATGGAAAATACAAAATACAAAATACAATAGGTATTATATACAAAATATACACACAAATAGATATACAGTTTCAGACACACTTGGCCATACATTCATACACCATGCATTCAAAACAACCAAAAATAAAGAAACAATGCGTCCGAGCATCGGTCAATGAGTTCAATGGAGAATATTTCATTTCATGTTTTAACAATCTGTTATAGTCGTGATTGTCACAGTCTATCTTATTAAACCAAATAAATCCAACAACTGTTCCAACGTAAAATTGGTGACCAGATGCGGGACAGAAAGCTGGTCGACGCGTTTCGAACCCCTTTCAGTTAAGTGGGGGTTCTCCTCAGGACCGGAATGGTTCTGAAACAATAAAAAAGGGGTGGCTTAAGTAAATTTATTCAGGGTTTCAATGAATGGAAAAAAGAGAGGGATCTACTCCCTGTGTTCAACAGCCGCTCCCTACCTTAATCCAATAGTATTAAGAACTCAAACAATGGCAGGCAGGTGAAAATCCAAAATGGAATTGTATTTCCCAATAGGCGTGATCAAAGCCGCTGTGTGAAGGGAAACAATACAAAAGACTACATTTACTACAGTGTCGACCCTTTCACAATGAATCATTCAGCTCGTGTGCGATAAGGGAAAAGGGGTAGGGGACATGAAAACTTACCCGTTAATGAACAGCTTCGTGCTCGCTGTTCCGTCAGATGGTAACTGTGCGCCCGCTCCTTTGCTGCAAAGCGGAGCGAAAAAGGGTTGTTAGGTGGCTGGCGTTGTGAACGCGGGCATGTTGAATCAAATGAATGCGTGACAACATACCGATGCGGGAGCGAAGCGTAAGACCTTCTCCTTCGGTGGTGTCCGTGATTCACACTGCTCGAGTCACTGCTTTGCGGTGTAGCGGTTGGGCTGTGTATGGGCGGGTTGGCCTTGATGGGCTTGGTTCCGTCTCTTGGCCTGTTGTCCATGGCTGTTGCTGGTGGGAGTCGTCCTTTGGGCGTCTCTCTGCCGGTCCTGTTGGGTGGATGCTGTTTTCCTCAGTTTCCTCCTCTCGTTTCCGCCTTGGTTTGCCTTCCCCGTGCCTCCTCGGCGGGTTGGGTTCTGTTGGTCGAGGCTGTGGGCTGGGGGTGCGTTGTTACTGCCTCCTTGCTGTCCTTTCTCCTCCTCTGGAGTTTCGGCTTTGGAGTGGCCCTGGGTTTGGGTGGGCCTCCTCCTTTTGGCTCTCTCGGGGGTTCTCCGGCCCTTCTTTCTTGCCGGGGGGGGGCGTCCGCCTGTTGCTTGGACTCCCCTGCTCTGCAGTTGTTCTGCCCCTGGTGAGGTGCGCTTGTGCCCTTGGTACTTGGTGGTTGGGAGGTTCTTCCTTCCTGCATGCGCCCTGGCCCTCTGTCTTCCTGGGTTGCCTCTGTTTTCGCCTGTTTGCCGTTGGCGTGCCTCTTGGTTGGCTTGCCCTTGCGGCGTGGCTTGTGTTTTTTTCTTCCTGTTCCCCTGGCCTGCGTGCTGTTTTGGGGATTCGGGTTGGCCCTTGTCGGGCTCTTGTTTCTGGCCTTCTCCTGCTGCTGCGGTTCCCTCTGCTTTCTGGTTCCAGGGTTCTTGCTGCTTTGCTTTGCCGTTTCTGTCTGGCCTGCTGGGGCTTGTCCCTTGGTGTTGGTCGTTTGCCGCTTGTACTCTGCGGCTGTGTTGCCTTGTGGCTTTGGCTTCTGGTCCTCCTGGCCGTCCCTGGTGGGGGGTCTTCCTGCGGGGCCGGGGCTTGCTTTCTGGGGCCTGCTGCCCTTTGGTTCCTGGCGTTCCTGTGGGTTCGGTCCTGGTGCGTGCCTGTCGGGTTCCTGCGGTTTTCCGCTGCTGGTTGCTTCTTGCTCCCTATGGGTTCCCTTGCTTGGGCTCTGCTCCGGCCTTCTGGCTTTCGGCGGGTTCCTGTGTCCTCCCCTGGTTTCCTTGTCGGGGTGCTGTTGAGCCCTTCCTCTGTCCTGGGGGCGCCTTGTCCTTGTTCGGCTGTTGCCTCCGGCCCGGCCGGGTTGGGCTCTTGTTGGGTCCTGTTGTTGGGGGTTTTTCTTCTCCCCTTCTGCTTGCTGGGGTTTGGTTTCCTGTTGTGGTTTCCTTCTCCCCTCTTGTCTCTCCGGCTGGTTTGTGCTTTGGGGCTTTGCTTGGCTGGCCGCTCTTGCCTCCGGTGGTGGCTGGGTCGTGGCTCTGCCTTGGGTGGACGCTTGTTCTTCGTCTGCCTGGCTCCTGTGCCCCGCTCTGTTTGCCGGTCCTGCCTGGGCTGTGCCCTTTTCCTGCTGGTGGGTTTTTGGGTGTCGGTCTCCCCGGGTGTGTGGCCTTTCTGCTGCCTTCTGGTGGTGCCTCCCCCCCCTCGGGTTTCGGTAGGGGGGGAGGGGTTGTCGGGCCCTTCCTCGGTGCTGGTGGGCCTTGGCCTTTTTTGCTGGTGTTGGCTTTGCCTGCAGTCCAGTTTCCCTCTGGTGGGGGCTGGGATTTGTTGGTCGTCCTTGGCTTTTTGCTTTGGGTGGCCTCTTGTTCTTGGGTTGTTCGGCTCTTGTGCCCTGGCTTTTGGCTGTGCCTTGTCCCTGCTTGTGGGGTTGGGTGTCTGCCTTTCCTGGTTTATGGGCCTTTGCTCTCTTGTCGGTGCTGGGGTGTTCCTTCGCGCTCCCTTCTTGAGTGGTGCGCCTTGGACTTCTCGGGGCTCCTCTCCTTTGCTTTCGGGTGCGGGGGGTTTTTCCCCGTATACTCTGGTGGCCGGGGCTCTGCCTCTGTGTTTTTGCCTCCCGGTCTCCGTTTTGACTTCCCGTCCGCTTTGCGGTCGGGTCGCTGGTGCTCTCCCTTGGTGGTGTTGAGCTTTGTGCTGGGTGGCCCTTCTTTGCTTGGGGTCCTTTTTTGGTCCCTGCTGGGGTTCTTTCCTGGCTGCTCCTTCTCTTGGGCTTTGTCGCGGTCCTGGGGTGTTCTTCGGTCCCTTCGGGGTCCGCTCCCTTCGGTTGGCTTTGGCTCTGGGTCCGTTTTGTGGGCTCTGGGCTCCCGCCTTCGGGTTCTGTTTTCTGGGGCGGGCTGCCTCTGGTTGGCTGTTGTGCTTTCCTGGCCTCCTTCCTGGGGGCCGGTTCCTTTGTGGATCTCCGTCTGGGTCCTGGTGGTCCACTGTTGTGTGCCTCCTGGCTGGCTGGCCTGCCTCTTCTGCGGCTGGTTTCTTGGGGTTGGGCTGTGGGCCTTGTTGTTGGTCCTCGGCTTTTGGGGTTTCGCCTTCGGTGGTTCCGTGGTGTCCCCCTTTTCCTCCTGGGGGTCGGTGCCTCCTTTTCCGGTTCTGGGGTTTTGGTTTCCCTGGTTCCGTGTGGTCCTTTGTTGTCTTTCTTGGTTGTGCCCTGGGTTTTTTCCGGGTCTGTTTTTGGTTGGGCTTTTTGCTCTCCCTGCCCTCTGTTGTGGTGGTTGCTGGTTCTGCTGGGGTTGGCCTTTGGTCGGCCCTGCCCTGTGGCCTGGTTCCTTTGTGGTTCCTTGTTGCTGCCCTCTTTCGGTTCTGCTGGGGGCCTCCCCTGCTGTGTGGGGGTCGTCCTTCTGCTTTGTTCCTTCCTGGTCCTTCGGCTTCTCCGCCCTGTGTGGGCTGTTCTTTCTGCCTTTGGCCTTTGGGCTGGGTTGGCCTGTTGGTCTCTGGTTGTTTGGCGGCCTGGGGGGCCTGGTTCCGGGGGCCGCGCCCTTGGGGGTTTCTCGCGGGTTGGTTGCCTTTTCCTGGCTCCTTTCTCCGTTGGGTCGCGCGCTCTTCTCCTGGCCTTCCGTTGGTCGGGGGGGGGGTCCTTGGTTTTGGCCCCCTCTGCTTGCTCCCTTGGGGGCTTGGCTCTGCTTCTGTGCCTTCCTTCCGGCTTGCCGGTTTGGTGGTTTTTGTTTTCCTGGCAGTCCCTTTCTGACCTTTGGAGGTCTTGGTTCGGGTCTGTGGGGTTCTGTTTTTTGGTCTGGTGCCCTTGTTGTTGGTGGGGTTCCGGAAGGCCGGCTTCTCTGCTTTGGTATTCTCCCTATTTTAAGGAATGGGACGGGGTCGGGAGGGACCTGGGGGTAATGTCCTATTACTTACCGGTAATCTTCATTACTCCTGGTCCCGTTGACCCCGTCCCATTCCTTACTTCCCTCCCTCCCTCCCTTGCGGCCGGCCTTCCTGTTGTTGGCTTGTTGTTTTTCAGGCTGCATGCTGGGTTGGTACTGCTTATGTACTCCCAGTGGGAGGGAGCAGGTAGGGTATCCCAGCATGCTCCTTTTCTTTTTTCTGTCGTGGAGATGGTTATCTCCCTATTTTAAGGAATGGGACGGGGTCAACGGGACCAGGAGTAATGAAGATTACCGGTAAGTAATAGGACATTTCCTACCTTTCCTCTGTTGAAATGCATTTTTCCATATTTCACAAGTGTGCTGTTCCCTCTAAAGGGTACTTCACTTCTTGCCATCCTGGTAGGCTCGGGGCTCTTGATTTAATGCCACAGATATTATATCATGCACTAAAAATGCTAATTCGGTGATAGGAAGAAATAGTCGCTGCAGGGGACGCCTGATATTGTCACGTGAGCCCGTTTCTACATTGTTGCCTTTTAACTGGTGCTAATATGTACAGAGAAAAGATGGCAACAATTGCAAAATGACCAATTTGCGGTCATGATGCTTAGTAAATACCAGCTGTAATTCTGCAACGATAATTGCCAAGGCTTGCTGGAATGGTTTTCATGCTTGTACTGGATGTAAAATTACATCGCCATGCTCATCACAATCGAACACACGGGGCAGCGTACATTAAAAATGTAATCAGCATCATTCATGAAATATACATGCATATTTTATTGCAGAACAGATCCGCACCGCAGATTTATGCAATACAGTAGCCACTTAACTACCTCTACGTTTTTTTTTTACTTTTTGCTTTTGTGCACTGATGTCTCTCTGAGAAATCTGCTCCTGCATCACAGCTGATCTCCCTTTGCCCTGAGTCCCTGCAGTTTACTCCTTAAAATGTCAGGAAATGCCAGGAACGCAGTGTGTATGCGGGTCTCACCTCCTAGTTTTTCCTGACCCGAAGGAAGATCCCTGTCGGACAAAGTGAAGAATGGTCCTTAGGAAAATTATCAATGCCTGAGACCAATCAGCCTCTCCGCACTACGAATTTCACATCACATTCATTATATAGCTCCTAGAAACAGATCTGATCATTTCTAACAGCCACATGCACTCAGCATTTTCCCCAGAAGACTTCTTTTGCTAATCTGAAAAACCTTGAATTAGTGGAGATAAACTGTTTTTCATTTCAACTCTCCAGCTTGAAGGTCTCCTCAATGTTGGTATAGGGTTGCACAGTCCCAGTGGCAATACATTGTATTATGGTATCATTTATATAGCGCTTCATATCCCCCACAAGCCGCTGAAGTGCATTAGTGGATGGGTTGAATGCTACCCTGTGGAGGAGGGCCTGGTTGGAAGAGCGCTGATTCCAGAGTGGCCTGTGTGGGCAGCATATTGGGGCTGTGCATCATTGACAACAGTGGTCCTCTTATCCTGTTTTAGGCCATGGCACCTTGGTGTGTGGTGGTGGGGAGCTGAGTGAAAGAAAGAAAGCATGGGGTTTACATTAATTTATTGGGGTGTGTGGCTCTCTGTCAAGTCCACCCAGGAGGGAGAGAGAGCCCCGGGGTCCACAACACCTATTCAGGAAGTCCAGGATCGTCTAGAACAATAAATTATATTTGAAGAATAATAAAGTATAGAAACATAAAAAAGATAAAACATTTAAAAATGTAAAACGTTCTGCTAATGTGAAGCAATTTCAAATTGGAGGCTAAATATTAAGTTGGTATCCTTAGCTTGATTAGGGGGAGCAGTGTAGGTTCAGTAAATGGAATCTAGTGTGGGTGATTGGTGGCCTCAATTCAAGCACTGGTATAGGCTGACAAAACAGAGATCAAATATTAGTAGTACCAAAGACAGACATCTGCTAGAAGCTAGGGTATCACTTCACCTTTTAAAAATAAAATGACATTTTGAAAAGCTCCAGCATTCCCGCTAAAATTAAAATGACTGTTTTTAAAAATCTTTGTGTGTAAATTACATAAAACATTTCATATATCATGTATTTGTTTGATTCACATTTGTTTCTGTATTTATGTGTATTGTGTTAATGTTCAAATCTTAAGCATTTCTTAGGCAGGGTCCCTTGGCTGACACTAATGATTTAGGGTCCCCAGAAGTTACAAGGTTAAGAACAGCTGCCATGAGGCATGCAGAAAACCTGGGCAGTGATTGGCTGATGCAAAGTATGATTCTAACCGGAGCAGCAGGTGAGTAAGTCGTAGGCATGCACTGGATACACGCTGCCTCAGTAAATACAGCCACAATTAATGCACTATGGAATCAACCCAGGAGTCACATCAGAGCAGCCCACCATGTGTTCTTTAGAGTTTATGTTCTACACAGATTACAAAACACAAAAAGAGGAGGTGGCCTAACTAGCAGTCACACACAACACACAACACCCTCATGCATCTGATAGTTTAGCAGTCACACACTACCGAATACACTCCTCACAAACTACCGGCAAAACAAATTGGTCTGGCAGCTAGAGAAAGAGCTTGAGTGGTGATTTTGTGTGTGCGTGATATTGTGGACAGGTGTAAGTGAATCCAAGAATAAGTCACGTGGTGGATAAATAGATGTATTAGTGCAAGATAGACTGAGTGCTTGGCTTAAGAGTTGAGTGCATGGATGTTTAAATTAGAGACTTCATGAATGAAAGCATCCAGGCATCCAGGTACTTCCAGTTATAAGCCAGACCTATTGGTTTTGCCATCACTTATTTTATAGAAGTACTCAAGTGTATAATAGGAATTTACAGCACCTGGCAGATTCTAAATCTAGAAATATAACATGAACGTACCTTTTCACATTTAGATGTCTTTTTCTGTCACACCTGAGACAATATTCTATCCAAGAAAAATATATCTTCCCATACAGCTGCATAGGAACTATTTTCTCCCTTAGTTCCACATTTACCGGAGATTCTAGTATCAGAAACTAATTGCAAATATATGTGAATACCCATAATCCCATGAGTGTGGGTGTGTGTGTGTCACATTGCCTTACAGGTGATACGTATGCCGGAATGCCCAAAACCAATGTCTGCTATTGGGTGTAGAATTTAGACTAGAGGTGTTCCTGGCCTGGAGACATTGCCAAAATTCTATTATAGTTCTACGAATTTCGGCGTTTGATATCGCAATTCAGCTTTGTCCAATGAAGAAAGGCAAATACATACTCGCAAAATAAGAAATTGCTAAAATTACGATTCCTTATTTTGCGTAAGCATTTAGAGAATCGCAATTTGCGATTCTCTAAATGCTGTGCTAGTAGGCATCGCAAATTGCGATATTGCCTTAAGGAATCGCAAATTACCACCAACTTCAAGTTGGTGGTAACGCGATTTCCTTTAAAAAATCACTTTTTTGCTTTTTTAAAAGTGCCATGTGGCACACATTCATGCCCTTAGGGCATGTATGTATGCCACATGTGCACAAATGCACTTTTCTGGGGTTCAGCAGGGTGTCCCTCTGGAACCCTTGCACACTTATCTATTGGGTACTCGCAAATTGCGTGTGCAATTCCCATTCATTCCTCTGGGCCTCTAGGCCCATGGGAATGAATGGGAAGGTATTCCTTGACTGCGAATCACAAATTGCGATTCGCAATTAAGGAATTAAGGAATTGCAAAAAATATTGCGATTCCTACCGACATGACATTTTGCAAGTCCTTAAAAACGAATTTCCTTGCGTGCACTGCATCACCAAATGCAATGCAGTGCACGCAACGAAATTCGTTTTATTTATTTATATGTTTACTTACCTGTTTAACTCCTTAATCCATACATTACTACCCCCCACCCTGCCCCTCCCCCGCCCCACGTCACCGCCCGGCCGGTACTCCCACTACCGGCCGCGGCTGACAGCCACAGCCCGTGGAGGGAGTTTCCATGGGGCGGAGAGGCGGGGCGGGGAGGGGCAGGGTCGGGGGTGCTAAAAACCGGAGTATGGATAATTGAAGGTAAGTAAACAATTTAATTAATAAATCTAATTTCGTAGCGCGCCCTGCATCCGGTTTTTAGCACCCTCCACCCTGCCCCTCCCCCACCCCGCCTCTCTGCCCCACCGAAACATCCTCGGCAGGCCGCGGCTGGCGGCTGATGTAGCCATAGGGTTGAACTTTTACCAACAGTTACGGATACCAATGTCCTCTTCTACTGCTCTAAACCAACCCATCTCCTCCCCGACTTACATGTAACCTGCTCTACGCTTTCTTTTGGCGATGATCTCTCATGACTGTAATCTGTTATGTGGAACAAGTAGCTTCTCTTGCTATGTAGAGTGCTCTGTTGTCCTCCAGGATTTGGTATGCCTGCCATAAAACCCATAATACCACCAATAAAATAAAGATACGTTTCACTTATTATAAGATGTTTCAAATGACAGCATTAAGAATGTCAATGTTTGCCCTCACATGATATGCATGTGGAGATTCAGGTACTCAGAAAGAAACCCTGGCAGCGCTAGTTCCTTTCAAATGTACCACATCTGTGTCAACAATGGTACTCTATTTATTGGCGGTTGGGAAGTGAGGGTGGGAAGTGCAAAATTATGCGAAAACGTGAAATTATGCACAAATTACACAAAATTACATGAAAAGCGAAATTAGCAGTTAGCGCTATATTTTAGTGTGAAATGCCTCCTCGTGTCCACGTGGGACGAAAGGATATATGTTTGTTCTAAAAAGTGGTGCAAAAACCAAAAGGGCCATGAACTACAGCTGCTTGTGTTCTGGTCATCCAGCGTTTTTCCCGTGTTACAAACATGGCATAACTACACCACATGGTGTCCTTTCGCAAGTTTTGCATAACAAGCGTAATGCAAAATTCCTCAGGTGTTATGAGATTATGCCAGCATAATGGAAATGTATGCTGGGCCCAGTTAATATGGATGCAATGCTCATTCAATTACTGGCCTCTCAGGAACGCCTGTTAATACAAATGTGCCACTTACTGGCACATTATAACATTTTCTGTGTGTGGTTTTTGAAAACTCATTACACAAAGTCCACCGACATTTGGATGATGGCGAAGTCAGTCACACATGTTCAGCATAGTATCGTTCTTTGGCAAAATATTGTAGGCAGTGTAAATAATCTTATAACACAAATACATTGAACGATTATTTTTGTTTGTAGCTAAATTCAACAACACAATTTGTTTTTATTACCATGTCACAGCTGAACAAATCAAGGGGTATAAATAACTTGGAGTCCTTGTTACAGATTCATCGAAGGAGGCAATGAGTCTTACAAATGTTAATTATCTGTGAGCCAATTTACCATTATATATTACTAAGTTTTCCGAATGCTGTAAGTTTTATTGCAGAACAAATATAATTGCATAATTAAGCCAACACATATATCACTTATTTGGGGTTGTTACAAGAAGATGTATTATGCATAAGAGCTTTGGGTGAGCACTCCTGTCTTCATAAATGATATTTATTAGCGCCAAATAATGTAAGTCTGAAAACGAAACATGAATTACTCACACTGATTTTTACACCAGTCATTGCCATTAATTCCTTATAAACTGTAAATATAAACTAAATTGCTGTGGAAGTACTGTATGTTCTTTTGTGAGTCTTATCTGCCTTCAATGCTCAAAGAGTGTATTATAATTAGCAAGCGGTGATGTGTTACTTAAGTAGTCAGACAGTCAGTGAAAGAATGTTTTATTAGAAAAAATAGCTATGCATATCAATAGAACACATTTCACCACCCGCTGAGAAGAAATGACACAAATTAATAAATGAGATATACACATTACAGACTTTCTCTCATTTTCTACCCCATACACATATAATAAACAATCAATTATACAGACTGGCTACAGTCAGTTGTTCTCACTATTATCAATGTGAGACTAAGGGCCTGATTGATTGATTGATTGATTGATTTAGATTTTGTTAGACGGGTTACTCTGTCACCACAGTTAGGGATATCCCATCCATCAAAACATATATCCTCCTATACCCTATGGGATCTATATTTCGGCAGACAGGATATCCGTCAGCGTAGTGAAGGAGTAGCCCATCTGGCAAAATCCAAATCAGGCTCTAAATTCAACCTTGCACTCTCAGTTACACCTAAAAGTGTCCCCCCCTGAGTGAACTCCTGCCTTTCATAACGAGGTGACCACTTCAACCAGTGACAATTTCTTGCCCCCTACAGGATACATAGAAATTGAGAGAGTGGACAATTAGCAGCCCAGGTATGCAGAGCTACAGCAAAACAGTGGTTCATGTAGGTGTGACTAGTGCTTGAAATTTAGGACTGTTGGTGTCACATACAATTAATTATAGGCCAGATGAGGGTTACCATGAGTCAGAGGAAAAAAGATTATAGTGACAGCACAGTTTCTCATAATAAACATAAACAAAGTAATGGCATATGTAAGTATATTTATAGAAATAGACAGAAAAATAAAAAGTAGTGAAATGTGATTTGTGCAATAAACTGCTTGCTGCTCATAGTGGTTCAAAAGTGTGAAAGTCTTACATGCCTATATAGGGCAGTCTTTTTTAGTATCTGGAGAAATTCTAATTACAAAGACATACTTTGAACAATTTATTTTTCACCCATTGTTAATGGCCAGTACCAATGAAAGGGGGTGGGTCCTAACTCACAGAGTGGTTGGGCCAAGAGTTCAAACTCTTGAAGGAAATGAAATAGGAGAAGGAACAAGGAATTAATATTTTATGAGTGGTAAGCACACATGCAGTAGTGTTACTCGATGTTTAGACAACATTTCTAGTTTAACGTGTAGAGAGACATAAATATCGGAAATTAAATATCGTGACACAAATATCCTGATGCACAAATATTGTTGACAAGGATTTTGTTTTTTGAATTAATACTCTTTTAAAGAATATCGATGTTTTCAATATCTTTTTCAGTAATTTAGTTGTTAATATAGCATTTTAAAATTATTTTAATGTGTTTCAGTTAATATATTAATTAGTCTTACTATTGTTTATAAAAATGTTATTAATTGTTTTTAAATATAGCTTGAAATTTTAAGTCATATAGAATGTTTTGCTTAATTAATAATAGTAGTGTATAGTATAGTAGCAGGCTGTAGGGTTTGTAGGAGAATGGGTGGAAAGTTAATTAGGTAATAATTATGAATTCTTTAATACATTTATTTAATATATGATTGATATGTATTAGGTAAATGATGTAATTCTAATTTATTGTTCTTAAACGTTATTTGTGGGCTCTTAGATTTGTAGAGGTGTATGATGGAAAGTTCATCAAGTAATAAATAATACCTTGGGCCTCATTACAATGTCAGTCAGAAATCATTCCGGCCAACTCCTTGTCGGAATAGTTTCCGGCCAACTCAGATTTGAGGACACCAACAGACCGCTTACAATGGTTTCAAACACCGTTCGGTCGGACTCCATTTACTTCAATGGTAGCCTGTGTTGTGAATGACAGCACAGGCTCCCTTTGAAGAAAGGGGTTGTTCTGGAAAACCTTGCACCCTGTGGTGGGCACCCCATGGTGCCTGCCACATTGTGCATGCTTGCAATGAGGGGTCCCATGGGTACCCCAATGGGCCCCAACTGGAGGGCTTTGGGTGAAGGGAAACCTGCTACCTGTAGGGCCTGCTACCTCTCAACACTCTCAACACCAGCGACACTCTAGATCTGCTCACCGCAAATGTCTGCTTTTCTATCAAAGTCTTTAATCATAGGATTAGCACAGTGCCATTCACGCCAAGATAGAAAGGGACAAAGTATTTTGCCATTTCTACAGCAAAGTCTTTAAGCATAGGACTAGCACAGTGCTGTCCATGCCGAGCTTTAAAATAACAAAAGCCATTTATCACTCCAGGCACAGTATTGCAGTTTTGAAATGGTAAAATACGGTAAACAGCCATTACAACGAGGCTGTTACCCCGCAAGTCATTACCTCGCATGCGTTTTTACAATGCATGCAATGTACTGGCTATCCACATCGTTGTGAGGAAACTGAGGCTATTCCGTTTCCTCACAATGATGTGCACCGTCCCTCAGACAAAGCTGGTACCAGAAGTGAGGAACCACAAGGAGAGAAAGGTAATGGGGATTGCGCTTGGGGTGAGGGTTACTTTTTTAGGGTATAGGATAGTGTTGAAGTAGTGTTGTAATGTTTGTGTAGTGTGGGCTTGTGTTTTAGATTTTAGGATAGTGCTGGGGGGTCGTGCAGGGTAGTGTTTGAGTGTATGGACAGGATTGGGGGTAGCTGGAGGGTTCGTGCTGGTGGTATTGCTTTAGGGTTTAGAGTAGTGTTGTGGTGTTCGTGTAGTGTAGGGTAGTATTTTTGGGTTTAGGGAAGTGTCAGGGGGTTGTGCAGGATAGTGTTTCAGTGTAGGGACCAGACTGGGGGGCGGGGAGGGTTGTGCTGGGGGTACTGTTTTAGAGTTTAGGGTAGTGTTGTGGTGTTTGTGTAGTGTAGGGTAGTGTTTAAGGGTTTAGGGTAGTGTCAGGGGTCATGCAGGGTGGTGTTTGGGTGTAGGAACTGGACTGGGGTATGGGGAGGGTCATGCTGGGGTAGTGTTTTAGGGTTTAGGATAGTGTTATGGTGTTTTTGTAGGGTAGTGTTTTAGGATTTAGGGTAGTGTCGATGGGTTGTGCAGGGTAGTGTTTGAGTGTTGGGACTGGACTGTGGGTAGGTGGAGGGTCGTTCTGGCGGGCAGTGGTTTAGGGTAGTGTTGTTGTGTTTGTGTAGAGTAGGGTAGTGTTTTAGGTTTTAGGGTAGTGTCGGGGGTTCGTGCAGGGTAGTGTTTGAGTGTAGGGACCGGACTGGGGTTAGGGTGAGGGTCGTGCTGGGGGTAGTGTTTTAGGGTTTAGGGTAGTGTTGTCGTGTTTGTGTAGGGTAGTGTTTTAGGTTTTAGGGTAGTGTTTGGGGGTCGTGCAAAGTAGTGTTTGAGTGTAGGGACCGGACTGGGGTTAGGGTTGTGCTGGGGGTAGTGCTTTAGGGTTTAGGGCAGTGTTGAGGTGTTTGCGTAGTGTAGGGTAGTGTTTTGGGATTTGGGGTAGTGTTGGGAGATCGTGCAGGGTAGTGAAGTGTTATTGTAGAGAGAGGACTGGGGGTCGAGGGAGGGTCATCCAGTGGTACTACATAAGGGTTTAGGGTAGAGTGGGTGGAATTTGCATAGTCGTGCTATGCAAAGCTCTGCGAAACAGTAAAAAATCTCAGCGTGCACACAAAAGTTCCGCGAACACGCGGAATTGTTTGTTCCGCCGCTATTTGTGTGCTCAGGGAGAAATATCTTGCGAACACGCATTTTGAAAGCGCGAACAAGCAAAACGTCTGCGAAGTTGTGGTTCGCGGAATTTTGGGCAATTCCGCATTCTCCGCTTAATGCAAAATTACCCAAATTATCCAAATTCTGGGAGCAAAACGGAATTTACTGCCCAGGCCTAGTTTAGGGTAGGGGAGGGTGGAGTCACTTACCTTGCAAACGTTTACCATGAGTATACCTTTACCATGCATGCCTTTGCGTTGTAATGGTATGTTGTAGTAATTGACATTGTGTAGTAATACCCACGTTGTAATGGCATGCTTGGTATTGTTATGTGATGTAATGAGTCATACTCGTAAAATACCAACCAAGCCAACATGAATTGAGTAAATGACCGGTCATTCAGCTGACTTCCCACAGGCTCGGTGAGCCTGTCCGCCAGTCGGAATGCGTCAAGTAATGGCGAGGGAGGGCCTTTCCGCCCTCGAGATTACAATGACGGTTTCTGACATGGTTTTCATGCCGGCCTGTCTGACATGAAAACCATGTAAGAAAGCGTCTTTGGGGGTCCCGAGCAGAACCCCCTTGGGTGCACGGCCTCCGGTTGGACGCTGCACCCCTTCCATGCTCGTCATGAGCATGGAAGGGGTTAAGGATATAATTAAATATTCATATACTCTCTCTTCTTAGGGTATCCAAGTAACTCCATCTCACGTTTGTATAGAAGGATTCTATTTCTAGAGTCATTGAAGGTACATTCAAGTTGGTCATCAAAAAGTGCGGTCCTTGAGAAATGTATTGATCTAAATGTGCAATTTCCCTTATGAAAAAATCCACATATCTACAGGGCCCCATTCAGAGACAATGGTGCATTGACAGAATATTTTTATATTTTGGGAAATGTGAATATACATGTAGCATTCGTGGATGTTTGCTGTTGATTGAGTTACATTTCTTAGGTTAAGGACATAAGACTTAGGTATCTAGAGCCACAATAGTCCTTTGCAAAAACTCATTGAACAGACTGTGTTCATGTTTGGCATAATGATCACTATTGTTAAATTGTCGGTTTGCTTCTTTTTTTGTACTGATCAATATCTTATATCTCTATACCTTCACCTTTATCCGCAGGTTTGATAATGATATCCACGATGTAAGGTGATAAAGTGTTTGTGATTTGGCTGTGCCAAGATCTATTTAAGAGCAAAATTCTCACATTTCAAAATGTCATTGGTGATATCTGGAGGATTGAGAAAAGAGAGTAGCCTTAGGTTTGTGGTGTGAAGGTTCATCTCTGAATCTAATTTCCTGAAGAATAGTAATAATGTTTTCTTTAGTTAAAGGTGATCAGTTCTTCCAGTGGTTATCAAGGACAGGCCTAAGCTCCGTAAAGGGACCACAGTGGAGGACAGTACACGAGAAGAGATAATAAAATGGGGATTGATTCAGAATCTATTATTGTTGAGGAAGGTCCTATTGGTAATATTTTCATCTGGCCAGATGGCTTCCCAGTGAAAAATGGTATGCGTGTAGCCCCGCTGGTCTTCCCTAAAAAAAACTCAAATAAAGAGAGCTTGAATTGGGCTTTTCAATTTGCTTTAAGTCTGTTGATTCAGCAAAGGATCCAGCTTTTGTTGCCTCTACTCCATGAGCGGGTGTATTTCTGGTTTGTGCTCATGGGGTTGGTGAATGTGTGGTAATTGCATGCTGGGCAAGGGTAATTTTTCTCTGTCTTATAGTTTTTCATATCCTTAGTAACGCCCTCCACGTTTGAAGGAAAATTTTGCACCTGCATCTTGAGATCTGCTATTTCTTCATGGAGTTTTTGAAGTGCTCCAATATGCTGACTGGCAAAAGCCATGTAGCCTGCAGAGTTTCTCATACCAATGAGATGATCATCATATAGGTAGCCACGGCCTGTGCATGTAAGAGTGGTGGGGCCGGGTGGGGGAGTTTTCGACAGACAATGACAAGAGAAATTTAATTATTTATTTAATTTTCCCTCGCCATAATCTGTCAAAATACACCCCCCCCCCCCCCCCCACCCAGCCCCACACCCTTAACTGCCTGGGCAGCGGCTGCACATAGGACAAATATTCCTCCTCCAAGTCACAAAACTAACAGGTTCTTATCTCAGACTGAACTTGACCCCACCTTCCCAGTACCTTCCCCATCTTCTGAAACCTGAAGCTTTCCTGTCAGTAAAAGGTGCACCGAAGGAGGATTCAGTCACATCTGTGCATAAGACTTAAGGGAAGACTATGTGCCTTGTGGACCTAAATGGGTCTTGATGGCACTTGTGAGAAATTGCACCACAGAACTAGCCACGGTAAGTGAGGTACACAACATAAAGTAACCTGTGCTCACCCTCTGGCAGCTTGGCACAGAGCAGTCAGACTTAACTTAGGAGGAAATGTGTAAAGTATTTGTGCAACACAACACACAGTAACACAATGAAAACACCACAAAAAGACTCTAGACCAGTTTAGAAAAATAGATTATTATACTCTGAACATAACAAGAACAAAGCAACAAAAATCCAATAAATGAAAGTCAAGATGTGCATTTTTAAAGATTTCTGTGAAAATAGTGCATAAAAGAGCAAAGCACTAACTGCGATTATCCAGTCACGCCAGACCAGGACAAAGTCACAACTTCAGGCTGACTGCGATGGAGCGCAAGGTGGCTACAGTGACCCACTTGGGCCCGCGGAACAAACTATCTTAAATCTTGGTGCGCTATCTGAGCGGCTTTGGGAGGCTCATCTTCGTCTGGCATCTGTACCCAGAAGCTGTGTGGCAAAGCTTGATGTCTGGCGAGGTTTTGCAGGGCTTGTCATCACTATGCAGCAGTTCCAATGGACTGGCATCTGCCCAGCGAGGCTTTGCAGGGCTTCTCGTCACCTGACGTCGATTCCGATGAGGCTGGCAGCTGTGTGGCGAGGCTTTGTGGGGCTTTGCAATGTTTTGCGGTGGTTCTGATGAAGACCACAGAAGCATATCACCAAAAACCCGACATCCTCGAGCTCAGAACTTCATTGGCACCATAAGACAGGATTGGACTAACAGATGGTGCTGTGGCAGGGTTGCTGGAAATCTTTGATGTCCATGAGACTTCAGAAAAGGAGGCAATCAGACAAGCCCTTGGTTATCTTAGGTTCAAGTTTGTAAAGAGCAGGCTCAGTCCTTCTCACTCCCAGGCAAAAAGCAGCAGGCGGCAGGCCAACACTGCAATGCTGTTAGCAAAGTGGCAGTCCCTCGTACAGCACAGCAATCAGCAGCCGGCAGGCTGCCACAGCAATGCAGTTAGCAAAGTGGCAGTTCCTCTTATAGCACAGCAGCACTTCTTCTTGGCAGAATGTCCTTGATTCCAGTACTTATAATAATTTAGACTTAGACGTAGTAAGACTTCAAAGAGATGTTTCAGAGATCACAAGGTCCCTGCATTTCCTACATTGGCTACAGACCTACTACAAGGGGGTATGACTATGCAGCTCTTTGTGTTGAGACAGGCATAGCCCAAATCAGGTTCAAGTATCTCCTCCTATCTCCCAATCTACCTCAAGGAAGGCCCATCAGCCTGGTGATGGGTCATCACAATGCAAATGTCACACCCCAGCTCACTTTGTGTTACAGTCTAGAGGGAATTCACAAATCCCAGTTGTCACCCAACCCAGATGTGTATTTGGAGACAAGCAGAGGCACAGAATAGTTCAATTTAAAAAATGACAACTTTCTAAAAGTGCGATTTTTAGACTTATAATTTAAAATCTGACTTCGCCATATGTTGTGATTTTAAATTGTGAGTCCAGAGACACCAAACTTCTATATTTTCCCTATTCGAAATTACACCTAAAATATGTTTTAAGACAATCCCAATGTTAACCTGTGGGAAAGCTAGGCCTAGCAGGAGTGAAAAACGGATTTAGCAGTTTTTCACTACCAAGCCATGTAAAACTCAAAAGTACATGTCCTACCTTTTAAATACACTGCACCCTGCCCATAGGGCTGCCAGGGCCTACATTATGGGTGACATATATGTATATATGTAATTATTGCAGTTCTGCGTTAAGTTGGAGGCATTAGCTGCTATTGACGGCAGTGGTGCAGTGGAACCCAGCAGCAGAAGAAAAATGTCAAACTAAATCTCGTTCTTCTACTTTGAGTGTTTACCCTACACCACGATTCTGAAGGGGGTGGCGTGGCCAACTGTATAAAATACACTTCTTAAGATGATGAATTGTCCAGAGAACTTGATCGAAGGTTCACAATTTAAGATGAAGCATGAGTCTTTCCTATGATGAGTCTTTCCTGTAATGTTAGTTCTGGTTTGAATCATTTTCGTCATCAGGACCCAGGAGGAATGTACACCATGGCTGTGAGTTGAAAGATGCAGCATGCCTATGTTGTTCCGTAGGCACAGCTCCTCTTTTGTCGGTGGTGCTTCACATTCTCAATCATTGGTTACCTCTCCATGGAAATTACGAGGCGGTGCGGGAGCCTCTACTGTTCTTACCGGCCAAGCACTCTGCATCCTCAGGACACGGAAGCCCATACTGCCCAGGGGCAGGAGCAGACCACGTCATCAGGGCTTGCGGCAGGAGGCGCTTAAAAGTGGAACCGCAGCACAGGAGCCTTTACTGTTTTACTGGCAAGCACTCTGCACTTTAACTCTCAGGACTCGTAGCCCATACTGCCCGGTGGCAGGAGCCACCCACGTAATCGGGGCTCGTGCCAGGAGACGAAGAAAAGCGGAACTGGGCTCCCGCAGCACGGGCGCTCACGCGGGCATGGGGCGGGTCTGTCCGAGCCCATCAGAGACCGAAGGAGGACGGGCAGGGCCATATTACTGACTTATTAAGAGCTACAGGACACATATCGAACTGTGTTAATGAGGTACGGGGTATTATGTTTCACTGTTAGACTGAGATTGTATTGAAGGAAAATATAATCATGAGTAAATTCAAATCCATAATTGGGAAGGAAATTGTAGGGACATTAGACGCTTTTCTATTAAGGGCCGAATCGGCTTTAATCCACGACATTGTTATCACTGAGCGTAGATTATCACTTGAGGCCTTCATTCCCTTAAATCAATCACCAACGACTGGCCCTGTGGTCTACATTAACCCAGAAGTTGATTCACCCACATTGAATGTGTTGCATCCCTCAAGAATATGAAGTGGAAATTATAGATGTTCCTGAGGATATTGATGATTTAACAGGACCAAATGTAAGGACTAGGGGCCAGAAAGCTAAAAAGACCCAAGGGAGCAGTTCTGTGCCTCCACCATTTAAGAAGAGGGAGGGGCAGGGTCCAAATAAGCAAAATCTTCCCCCATTAAAGGTGGTGGGACGCAAACCCAAAATAGTTGAGAGGAAGCCCAATCAGCCTAACCAGGGAAATAATATTGTTTCACAGGAGACTGTATTAAGAACGCCACCCCTAGTCCACGATAAAGAGGATTTTTGGAAAAGATTCAAGCTAACTGTTTCAAGTTTATTAAACCCAATGATACACACATTAACCCAATTGGAGGTGAGAATAGCTAACCTGGAAAGACTAGTAAATAGCGCTACCCCAGCTCCACCTGATCCCAGTCAATGTAGAACCAGGGCTGTATCGTGTAGCAGGAGTGGGAGCCTATTGACTAGTCAATCTGCAGGCCACTCTGTAAATGTAAATGTTGTAGTGCTTATATACTGCACAATCTCCCCAAGGGGTAATGCGGCGCTGTACACATACCGGTCTGGAACCCCTCCTGGCCTTTCCATGTGAAGTGCCCACTCCTGGGCCCCCCAAGGTGAGGCCAGGCATCCTGGCGCTGTTGGGGCCGTTGTGGAGATTAAGCAAGCTATTGCCCTGAGTTGCAGCGTGGGACCATGATTAGAATAGGCACCGAGGCGAGAATTGTCAGGTCCGAGGAAATTTAGCCCAAGACCCGCCTGAGGCGGGAATTGAACCCTGGTCCGTGCCAGACCTCTGCAGCAGGGTCTGCCGCTCTAACCATTGAGCCACACTTCCCCACTCTGTAAATTGGAGTGCGCTTGAACAACAATCGCATAACCCTTTACATACATCTCATGAATCTAACAACTTGACCCGGCAAGGGTCATCACGCACAAAAGCGGCGTCGCCTATTTTAAATAAAGCAGAGTCTTTACTTCCAAATAAGGGTATGTTTATCGGGCAAAATCAACGGACAAGTGTTCCAAAGGAGGCATTCCAGTGTAGGGGCAGCCAAACGTTGCATGAGGGACTCCAGACTATACCCAACCGAAGATGCCAGAACCCAGCCCGGGGAGAATCGCAACGTCCAAGGAATCTACATTTTTTCAGTTGTGTTGGCCAATGTTCCTTTCCTCTCATCTGGTGAGGTGGAACACTGGTCAACATTGAGGAACAAGTCACTACATTTATTGGGTGCTAGAACAGGGTTAACCAATGCGTTATTTGCAGAATTTAATATGGCATGAAGAATTGGATGGGTAGGAAGGTCTACTAAGTCATTGTCTGGAGATTGTGTAGTATTAACATTCAGGTCGTCGGGATTGGTTCAAGTTATATTGGAAAAGGAGGGTAACTGGCTTCTTAAAAGTAAGGGGATACCCCTGGGGTTCTTTTACAAGCCTCCTAGGCCCCCTCAGTGCTTAGCAGAGGAAGAGAGATTCTTTAGGCCAAGTCAGCCCAGGTACTCAGTTCCAGCCAGCAACCATTTTAATATCTTCAATACTTTAGAAGATATTGACTGACTTGCATCTCCAAGTCGGTGTTTGACCCCAGGTGGCGGTACATCTCGGGCTGTTATGATAAAATGTTATCACAGGACAACAGTATAGATCAAGTTGAAACAGCTTACATGCCAATCCCGATTCTTAATGAGAAGGATGTCATTGAGAAGTGTACAACCACTCAAAGTTTGGTGTTCCCGCATGAATTTCATGAGCATCCAACCCAACTACTAGTGCTAGCCTGTGCTGACAATCTCAATACCCCCAACATGTTGTCCCATTGAGACCCCTGCCCAACCCTGAGTGTTCTCTTTGTAATACCATTTCCTGGAACATTTCAGGGTTACACACAAAGGGAAACCACCAAGCATGGTACAACTATATTTTAAATTACGATATACCATGTTTCCAGGAACCTTAGATCAGAGAACCAATTCATATAAACGGATTTAAAATATTTAATACTCATGTGGTGAAGGGTCCTGGGGGCAGACCATATAGTGGGGTTTGCATGTATATATCTAATAAGTTAGTAATAGATAAAATAGAGGTGAATTTGGGGGATTGTTTCTACTAGTTAATCAAACAGCATTCCATGTTTGACCCATTGCATTGTTTTGGCCAATTTTTATAATAATATCCCTCCAGAAAAGCTTTGTTCAGTGGTAAAAAAATGTAGGTAGTGACTTGAATTCCATCTGTAATGCTAGTCGAAAAGACACAATGTTAAGTTTGGTGGGGGATTTTAATTGTGCACTGTGCCCCTTTGAAGATAGCAGAATTTGCAGTTTTAATAATGAAGAAGGCATGTGCAATTCACATTTCTGTCACACAATGGTGGGGGAGTTGTTTAACCCCTTCGATGCTTGTGACGGAACCATTCCGCCATCAGTCACGGTTGGGCTGTGCTGATAACGGAATGGTTCCGTCACGACCACACCCATTGACATAGGGGCCCAGCAAAGGGTGATAATCTCCCTAGCAGCCAAGGTGTTAATGAGTTGATTTTGAGTATTGAATTGGGTTTTGCGAATGAATTATTGGCCACACCTGGCCCATGCCTCATACTTTCAACGGCAGAGGCTTTGCTTCAACTATAGATTACATATGAGTATCATATAATTATGCATCTAGGTGTACTCTTTTAATGATGGTGATAATAACCCTCTGAGTGACAATTTTCCTTTATGTATAATGGTCAATTTGCCATCGTGCAGGTCCGATAGGGTGATTACGCTACCCTGGCCATAGGAAAGATAAAACTCGATAAGACTAATGGCTATACCTTATGGTGGTCAAAGGTAGACCCTGTTGTGGTTACAAAACAACTAGTAATGAATTGTAAATCAGCCATTGACATCTGCCTGAGTGAATTAGCCACCCATGATAGTATATTAACATCTTTCCTTGAAACATCACACAAGATCAGGGAATTACTATTGGTTCAACAACGCAATTAAGTTAAAAATCAGGTGTGGTTTAACACAAAATGCACACAAGCCTATACCAACTTAAAGCATGAGTTACATAGGCAGTCCAGAATCCCTAATAATGTCAAGAAGGCTAGAATGGAATATAGGCTTGCCCTTAAGGAAAGAAGGTCCACCTTTAGAGAGGAATCCTGGGAATCCCTTCACAGAGTGGTACAACAGAAAGACAATGCTGCATTTCGGGGAGCAGTGAAAGCGCCGTTTTTATCATCTGGCAATGGTCCCTCAATAGAAATAGCCATATCTGAAGAGTGATGGATTGATCACTTCTCAAAGGTATATACTGGGCAGGTAAATCCCAATTCGTTAGCTAGTGAAATAGAAGTGAGCAATATTGATAATATAGACCTGCGGTTTACCCTTGAGGAAGTGAATAGAGCACTGGCATTGAGCCAGGGTGGCAGGCCCGTGGCCCTGACAGTGCCCCGGTGGACTTATGTCAAACATCACTCTTTGGGGTCCTATTGTAACCCAGGTTATTAATGCTAGCTGTCAAGCCTCAACACCAAAGATCTGGCTGGAATTTATCATTGTTCCAATTTTTAAAAAAGGGGACCGTCAAGACAGTGAGTGCTATAGGCCCATTTTCCTGTTAGACTCAATGGTAAAAGCGGCCGTGTGAGTCATGTTGGAACATTTACAAGACTGGGCCGAGGATAGCAAGGTCCTATCCAACATACAGTATGGCTTCCGCAAGGGACTGGGGACAATCGAACAAAGTTTGAACCTGGCCATCCTGGTGGGTAAGTACACAAGATTAAAGAAGGGCAGATTGTTCCTGTCATTCGTGGACCACACCATGGCGTTTGATTCCATAAGGCATGGCAAATTGTGGGAGCTTCTTGAAGTTGTGGGGGTTGATCCGCACATCATACTTTTTCTTAGACGTCTCTATAGTGGCACAACGGCAAGGGTGCATTTTGGTTTGGATGGGGAGCACACAGCTGCATTTCCCATTAGGAGGGGGGTCAGGCAAGGCTGCGTGCTGGCCCCCTTTCTTTTTAATCTCTGTTTTAATGGATTGGGTGAAGCATTGGTTAGGAACGGTTAAGATTTTCCCTAAGTCGGTGGACGATCTGTACCTGTTCTCCTATATGCGGACGATGCAGTTTTAATGTCACAGACGCAAATTGGCCTCCAGAGGGTTTTAGATAATTTTAATAATTGTATGAAGAGCCTGGGTCTCAAAATTAATATATCAAAGACTTTTGTAATGAGATGGGGTCGTGGGAGTTAGCAGTCAAGAGAAATGGATGTGGATGGACAGAAGTTACTTCCGACAAAGAGCTTTTCATACCTCTGTGTTTTATTTAACCAGAATGATTCATGGGCCCAAGCTATATCTACTAAAAGACTGGCGTTTATTAGGACAACAACTGCCCTTGCCACTTTTTCCAAGAAGTTAGGCAGGAAACTGCCTTAGGAGCTCATCCAAATTTATAAGGCTAAATGCATTACCACTTCAATGTACAGGGCGGGGATTTGGAGTTTTGTTAATATCCACCCAATACAATTAGTAGAAAACTCTTTTCTAAGATATATTTTATCTTTTCTACACAGTACATCTACTTACGCCTGTCATGATGAGCGAGGCCTACCATTCACCTCTGACCTTATAAAACTAGAACCCATTCTCCTATGGCATAGGATCTGGTCAAAAGAACAGACCAAGTTAAATAGGGAGACTATTTAGGACAGCCTTAAACTGGAAGGGGTTTTGAAGATTCCCAGGGTAAGGTTCGTGCACAATTTCATGAATGATATTGGTCATTTAGAATATTTTACCGACCTTAGGTCCATGCAGGCGATTACCAGGAAGGGTTTAAAAAAAGAAGGTCTCCAGTTACTAGATATGATAAGAATGACAGGGGAGATCATAAAGCTCAGCGTTAAACAACACCAGCTATTAATAACCACCTTAAGTATGGAAGCATATTTAATTTTCGTACCTGGAGGGTTTAACAGTTTGTTATTAACAAGGCATTGTCCATGGATTGGTTACTTTCCCAAAAATGAATGATTGGTCACGTACATTGCAACCATGTCCCAGTGATAAAAATTCTGATCAATCTACCATCCATTTGGTTTTATTCTGTAAATGTTATATAGAGCTAAGGAAAGTGTGGATTATTCCACTTTTAAAATATCAGGGTTTGAGGCAATGCCATCCAGCAGTAATTAAACTTCAGTTTCTAGAGACTGAACATACAGCCTGGAGGCTAGCTATGCTCTTGAAGAAGGTACTCAACCAAACGAAAAGTATTGTAATTGACAACTTGTAACTGAACGGCCATTTCCCCTTTTTTTAAACTTTTTATTATACTGGTGTACATTTTTAAATGTTAATTAGAGCCATCTGATTGTCGCTCTTATTTTTTGTAATTTTGTGTAAAAATTGTGTATTTTATTTTCTGTGTACTTTTATGATTGTTAAAACAGCAGTCAAATAAAGCTTTCCTTAACTTGAATCATATAAAAAAGGCAATCATGAGAGTAAGGTGCGTCATAACACATGGCGTAGTGGAACGTTCTATATCTCAATCTTTCGGGATCCAATGACATGATACATCATTAATGACTTTTAATACAGTCAAAGAGAAGTTGTGTTAAGGGTTTTAATATCAAATCTTTCAGTATTTCATTATTTATTCAATAAGTATAAATATTTTAAGTATCAGCATTCACAAGTTAATATAATCCATCAATCGATATTTCAACATATGTAAGAATACAATGTTGGTTAGGATTACAGATCACATAATAATAATACATCAAGCATGTTCCATATCGAACGTTACCTAATCTAAGTTAAATTGAAATCTGGAAGCAAAATGGCTACCATGTGAGCAGGCAGAGCGCTCTGCTTACTGCAGACTAGCTGTGCAAGAGCTGGAGAGAGGAGGCAGCACCCTGATCCTGGCATGAGCGGCAGCTGCTGCAGTTGTAGCTAGATGAAAACGTGGCTCATAAAGTTCTGCTCAATCCTGCTGGAGGTGACAACTGCACTCACATTTTTCCTGTTCGAGGCGGAATTGGCGGTTGTTCTCAGCCACAAATCAACCAGTTTTTGGGGAGTAGGCTGCAGAAGGGCCAATAGACAATGGGGAAATCCCGCCGGCGATTGCACACAGCTTGGGGCTTTCTTGGGAGAAATTGGTGAGAAATGTCTGCAGTGCTAGGATTCTCAAGTAGGTGTTCCTGAAATAGGGCATACCAGAGTCTGAGCCCGAGCATCTGGGAAGAGACACTGGATCTATGAGAGTTAAAATGGGGGGAGTTTCCAGCTCCTAGATCCGGGGCTTCAGAAAGACCCGCACCACGCAAATAATGCAGAAAGAAAGAAGAGGTTCCAAAGAATTTTATGGGAGACTTGACTGAGGTGGGTTTCCCAAGACCACTGAACAACAGTATGATCAGAAGCTCTCAGTGTGACTCAGATTCCCTCTTGACTAAGTCAGCTCTCCTAGGTCTGTCCAGAGGATCCACCATGTCTTGAGGTTTTGCAAATGCAACAGCTGAGCAGCCATTCCATGGCCCATGTTAGTGAAATCACACAGCAGGTAAAGGGGGTGTTGGCATTGATTCCTGGCCAGATTGAGGAAACAGTCTCTTTAGAGCAAGCTTACCCCCTGTGGTATCCCCCTACTGGGCTGGATAAAAAAACTCAGCAGTGAGTCTGTTTTCTCTGACACTAACCAGTCCTCTATTACCTCAGTGGCAGAAAGCACAGGGCTGTGCACGGCACCTGCCAGTATGGTAACTGTAAGTGTCAGGAGTCATTAAAGGGACGAGTGCCATGCAGTGTGCAATAAAGATTTCAAGACACTTAAGGAGCCTCTGGAGCAGGCTGACAGGTTTTTCTCTTTTACAGAAGGATCTCACTTTTCTTGTCTGGAAGAGATGGATTTAGATTCAGATTCCTGGGAGCTGGGATACACTCTAGGGGGTGAGTTTTCAGGAAGTCATCCTCAGTGTTACAGAGGCCACAACTGTGGGAGAGAGTGCAAAACCACAACCTAACGCCAAATTGCTCAGGATGGCAAGGGATAAGGAGCCTAAGTCATCGAGACAGGGAAAATTGGACCGATTTGCCAAAGTGCTCCTTGCGCCGGCGGGAGCAGAGGGAGGTCTTGTTCCCCTTTCAGATAATGCGGCCATACTACAAGCAATTCATGCATCCAGAGAGAGCTTGGAAGGGAAAATGGTGGAGATACGTTTGGAGATCACACTGTTACGCCATGATCTACGAAAAGTTTCTGAGCGAGTTACTGAGGCGGAACACAGCATCTCGGAACTCAAAGATACCTCTCACTCCACGCGGAAAGATGTGGTGGGACTCTTGGCCTCAATGAAAGAGGTGGCCTGGAGGGTCGACAATGCAGAAAACAGGGCCCCCAGAAATAATCTCAGATTAATCGGTTGTCCGAAAAATGCAGAACGAATGGATCCAGGCCAGTTTCTCCTGACGTTTCTAAAAGACACCCTTCCAGGTACACAATTTTTGACCTGCTTTGTCATAGAATGAGCGTACAGGATGCCTAATGTCCGCCCGCCACCGGGGGCCCACCTCGATAGCTAGCTTTTTGAACTTTCAAGATAGAGATCCAATACTACGCGAGCTGAGGAAGAAGGAGGAGATTAAATATGAAAATACACAAGTGATGATGTTCCCAGACTATGCAAGGGATGTGCACAAGTCAAGACAGACTTTTGACCAGATCAAGACGAAACTTCGAGCACTCGAGATCCAATACATGTTACTGTTCCCAGCTAAATTTCAAGTTATCTTCCAAGGCACCACATTGCTTTTTCAGACACCAGACGAGGCATGGTTGTGGATCGAGGAACGGCCCCAGTTAAGGCGTAGAACACCCCAAGCTCAAGGTCAGCTCACAGACAAAAGGATGGGCTCAAGCCCGGAAAGGCCCAAAGCAAAGCATCAGAGGTGAGTGTTTGAAGTCTGTAATACAGCCGAGGGAACACCGGGGAGGTCTTTGAGGCTTAGGGAGAGCAAGTCACAAATATCGGACTAGGAAAATGAGGCCATGCAGGACCACCTTGTGGAGATCGAGTGACAACGTTAACACTGAACTGTCAGAGAGAGAATAATCAACGGATGCAGATAGTGAACACCCACTACTTGAGAGCATTTAGCGGCTGGAAGCTCCAGACCCGATCCTGCTCGACACATGTACGCAACAACTGAATCCACCCAGCAATGGCGACGACGACTGAGATGAGGTGCCAGACGCCAGCCAAAAGACAGTAAGATAACCCAAGGGCTTGGCAGACATTGCAGACCTTTGGCCTGAGAAAGGGAATTATACTGTGTGTTGCTACTACATTACTGTGTAGTTAATTGAAACGGGGGTGGGAGGGCTACAGACCTCCCCCGTGCCAGAGTTGTCATGTTGACAATTGGGGGGTGGTGCGGGAACCTGAAGAGTGTAGGGTGGCTGTAAGTTAGACATCGTCAAATGTTGTGAGTTGCAATCACTGCGAGGGGGAGAATGTTCTTTTCAGTTAGATCAAATGAATACTGAGACTGAGATGGGAATTGGTGATGTGGGTGATCCTCTGGGAGAGGGCTGGACATGTGATGAATTAAAGCTACATTGCAATGGCTGGGGGCGGGAGACAACCTTTACTACGCAGGAGTTTCACCACAGTAGGTTTACAAAACAGGTTTTACAACGCAAGTCGTTTCAACGACTTACGCTGGAGGGCGCTGTAAGCTAAGTAATAGTACGCTTTACTATCCAACACCTTCCCTACTGTACATAGACTGGTGTTGGAATAGTAAATCATACTATCCCTAAGTTCAGTGCCCTCCAGCGCAAGTCATTGAAATGACTTCTGTTGTAAGATACCACAATCAACATGATCGCGTAGTATTATCATACATTCACTAAGGGCAGGTTCACAGTACTGACATGGAATGCCAATGGGTTAGGAAACAAGATCAAACGGGGTCTGGTATCTCACTATCTCAGAAGTCTTAAACCCAACATAATATTTCTACAGGAGACACACCTGATGGGTTTGAGTTGTTCCTTACTGGGATGAGAGCATTACACTACCCTGGCACATGCAGGTTTTACTAAGGGTTCCAAAGGTATGGCAATTCTCATCAAAAAGTCACCCCCCTTTTGTCTTACTCAACAGTGGGTGGACTCAGGTGGGACATACGTTGCAGTGCAGGGAATTTGGAAGCGTAAGATGTTTTTACTTATCAGTGCCTAAGAGCCCAGCGACTGCAAAAATGTATGCTAGATAGACTAATAGAGCTCCTATTGCACTCCGGACCCACCATACATATCATAGGAGAGGACTTCATCAATGTGATTGAGACCTTCCTAGATCGAACTCAACTAATGTTGACCCACAATGTTGGCAAAATTCCAAGACTCCCTTGGACTGACTGACCTGTGGTGATGACATCATCCAAACGTACGTGCCTATTCATATTTCTCGGGGCTCACATGGTGTTTTTGAGATTGGACTATCTCTTTGCTCCTGCGTGGGAGGTAGGGCAGGTGGAGAGGGTTGAATACTTAGCTAGGGGCATCTCGGACCATTCACCGCTTCTACTAATGGTGGGAGGGAGGGGTGGCCACCGGGTGGAGAACTGGACACTGAGCTCATGGCCCTTGAAAGATACAAGAATTGCTACTTTAAGGAAAATACAGGTTCAGTACAGTTGGCAGTCATGTTCTGGGAAACATTTAAAAAGGTGCTATGGACAGAGCACAAAATATAATTGCCCATAAAAAGAGATGTGAAATGCAAGAGATGGAGGCATTAGAATGTAAGCTGTTAAGTCTAGAGGGAAGTGGCACCTCCTCACTGACTGGGCATACCCTTTGCCGAATTGGAAAAACCAAAAGGGAATATCAGGCGCTGGTGACTAGAGAGATGAGGGCTCAACAATTGGCAGTTCAACATCGGCTATATGAGACACGTGACAGGGCGGGTAAACTGCCTGAGTGGCTGGGCAGGAAGGAAATGGAGTCGAGATGGGTAATGTCCATTAAAGAGCAACGCCACATGCACACCACGTCCAAAGACATAGCGGGGGCCTTTGCACAGTACTACATGGAATTATATGCAGCTGAACCACATTTGAATGAGGCGCAAATTATTCAATACTTGGCCTCAATTGAGCTTTCCCAGGAGGAGAGAGACAGGCTAGAGGAAAACCTCACCCTTGAAGAAGTGACAGAGGCCATTGGCCGCCAAAAGTCGGGGAAAAGCCCAGGCCCAAAGAAACTCCAGGGAGAATTTTTTTTGATTAAATAGTAGCCTGCTGGCATCACACTTACTAAATATGTTCAAAATGTCAAAAGAACAAGGGATTGTCACAAAAGATCTCTGAATGGCTACTGTTGTGGTAATTCATAAAAGAGGGAAGCCTCCGGAAGACTGTGGGTCCTATCTCTGCTCAACATTGAGGCAAAGATTCTAGCCACTATCCTTGTGATACGTCTCTTGACAGTTATTACCCCCCTGATACATAGAGACCTATCTGATTTTATGCCCAAGAGAGCCACACGTTTTAACCTACGACGACTGGCTAATTGGATGGCCATGGTTCAGAGTCGGGATAGCCCAACTTTTGCTCCTTTTGCGAGACGCCGAGAAGGCGTTCGATACCATTTATTGGCCCTTTATGAGATGCACCTTGGATAAATTTGGATTTGGTCCAATATTTAGGGAATGGTTGGCACTCCTATATAATGCTCCTGAGGCTAAAGTCCGGTTCAACAGGGTCGTCTCAACGCGTTGGCCGAATCAACGAGGTACTAGGTATTAGACAGGGTTGTTCCCTGTCTCCCCTACTGTTTGCCCTCATATTGGAGCCTCTGGCCTGTGTAGTTCGAACTACAGTAGTTCGGTAGTTGGGTGGTTGTTGGGTGGTAGTTGGGTGGTTGGTCGGTAGTTGGGTGGTAGTTGGGTGGTTGCATAGACGAGTTCCGATTTTTAGAGGAACAACGCATATCGCTCTATACAGACAATAATTTATTATATGTTACAGACCCATTGGAGTAAATCTACCTTATACCCGGTAAGCGGAGGAATGGAGCCTCAGACCTATCCAAGCTGCCTACAATTGTTCACAGTGGGGTTCACTTACCTTGGATATTACCACTGAGGTAGAAACTAACTTAGAGCTCAATATCAAACAAATTCTTTTGAACTTTCAAGAAGATGTCAAGAGGTGGAGGATCACACTTCCTCAGTTGCTAGACATTTAGCAAAATACCTATTTCAAAATACCAGAGAACGTGTTCTCAACCCTCAACAGCGAGCCACGCTTGCTTCTGTGGGACAGGGCTCATCCACAAATAGCGCTGCAAACCCTGCAGTGTACCCGTATAATGGGGGTCTGGCCCTGCCAGATATCAGAGCCTACTACAGAGCAGCCCATCTCATTGTAATTAATGAATGGAACCACGCTTCGAGAGACCACCCCACTGACAGGTTGGAAAGGGTACAATTCAGAGAACGCACACAATTACACTATATATATGGAGGTAAAGGCTGTAGTTGTATCCTAACAGTGACCCAACAAGTGTTAGAGGCGTGGAAAAATGCTGAGAAGCAAATGAAATGGGACAGGAAACTAACAAGGAGACCCCTTTATGGGAGGAAACTAGACTAACCGAGATCAGAAAATTTAGAGGCTTTAAACAGTGGGATCTAATAGTGTTCTCCAAAATAGGGGATGTACTAGAGAAAGGCACATTGGCCCCATTCACCTTGCTTCAAGCCACATATCAGATTCACAACACTCAATCCTATGCATATCTCAGACTGAAACATGCTTGGCAAGCAGGGGGACTAGATGCAGAGACGCTATTTGAATATGCCCCATTAGAAGGCAGACTTTTGCAGGAAGAGATTCTGACTCAAGCCATCTCATTGACAACATATAACACACTAATTAACAATATGCCTGACAAACTAGGCCCACTTCGAGCTAAATGGGAACTCACCACTGGCCCAATGGAAGACATTGACTGGGAGGCCGCCCTTATGCACCCACATGAAGTGGCAATTAAATTACGATTATGGCTCATTCAGTATAAAATCCTGCACAGGACATACTTTGACAGAGCAAGTCTACGCCCTATGGGGACAGCAGACAACCGGATTGCCTCAGGTGCCACACAGAACGCGGTACATTTATACACACCCTCATGGATGTGAACCTGCCATGTCATAAACTCCTGTTGGCTAACTTGGGGTTAATAGTAGCCAAGAGAAACATAGCACGGTACGGGGTGCCCACCGACTCCCTACACTCAAGGAATGGCGAACATGTTTTGAGCTCTATATGGTTGCGGAGAAAGTGATGCATAAGGTGAGGGGTTGTCCCCGAAAATTCTGAAAAATACGGGTGCCATGGATAATGTATTATGGCTTAGAATTGGGAGAGATGGAGTTGGGGTTGGACTTGCCACTAGGAAGATCGGGCAAAGAGCCTTGAAAATTGTTATACCTGACGCATTGATGATTAGCCTAGATAAGTCTAATGTGACCCGTACCACATGTATGTATATAACACTGGACTTTAACCTCATGCTCTCCTTCAGAGGAACTGTTGCTATATTTTTTGCCACACACTAAATATTATTGCCCAACTACCAATTTGAATCGTGTATTCATGATTTCTGTGATTGAAAGTTCAAATTACAAAAAATAAATAAAAACATTTTTTTTAAAAGAGAATGATTCCAACAATGACTTAGAAGTTCATCCTCCTTGTCCCCGTAGACATTATACTAATAATAAAGTGACAAAAGGCTTGCACTAGGAACACATCTAAGGCACACCCTGTATCCAAAGACAATATGGCAAAGACAAACTTCGAAATGTTAATGAACTCTAAACTATAGAAGATGTAACAGCATCTGATGCATTTTTATCTAAACTAAAGATGACCTAATTTCTGGGTAGCATCTTATCCTGTCAGTGGTTCATGTTATCTTGAATTGAATGTTATCCATTGTTTAATGCTGTCGCTTTCATCACCTTAGAGTGCTAAAACCTGTATACTGTATGCTTGCAACATTTCTTCTTTGTTGGTATAGCTACTAGGCAGAACTGTATCCCACTGCTGCCCAAACACACCTCGGTAAATCTTTATGATCTCCTAAATATATACATAAGACTGGAAATCATGGCAGAGTTGGATATGCATACAAAACACAAATTTGAAAACACATGGCAAGCCGGTGAACAGCCTTAGTAGCAAGTCATTTAGTGTTACAACCAAGTGGACCTAACAGCACCACTTTAACGACCAGGATCCTCTATTGGGCTGTACTTTCCAGGGGAGAGTTGAAAGTGAAAAACCCTCATCAACAGAGGAGCATGAGCACTAGCTTATAATTGTCAAAAAGGATCTTTGGGTCTGTACTCCTTCCCATTTACCAAGTAAAACAATGTCCCTGCCAAGGTAAATCCAGAATATAATTATGAAATGTTAACGTTAGGGTTGATAGCATAATGCCTACCATTTGGAATGAATTGAACGTTACACACCAGCAAAACTATTAACAAGCATTTACAATGCAATGGTCTCAGCATTATTAAAGGTAGAGCTACTGGCATTGCTCATTAATTATTTTTTTTTAAATCATAAATAAATGGCATTGTCATTTACATTGCCAATAGCTTAATCGTTAAATAAATGGCTGTCATTCACATACAGCCACCTACACAGAGCCACCCTCACACAGACACATAGGGCCCGATTCACAGAATGAACTTAAGACTCAATCCTAAATTTACTACTATTTTGGCATTCACAGAATGAACTTACTACTTTTGGCATTCACAGAATGAACTTACTACTTTTGGTATTCACAGAAGTTAGGATTTTGTCTTAAGTTTGTCTTAAGACAAACTTAAGACAGACTTAAGACAGACTGAAGACAGACTTAAGACAAAATCCTAATTTCTGTGAATACCAAAAGTAGTAGGTTCATTCTGTGAATGCCAAAAGTAGTAAGTGCATTCTGTGAATGCCAAAAGTAGTAAGTGCATTCTGTGAATACCAAAATAGTAGTAAGTTTAGGATTGAGTCTTAAATTCATTCTGTGAATCGGGCCAAAGGAGCCACCTTCAAAAAAAGCTATCCACACAGAGCCACACACACACACAGAGCACCCCCCCACACACAGAGCCCCCCACACACAGACAGCCCCCACACACACAGGGCCCCCCTACACACACAGAGCCCCACACACACAGAGCCCCACACACACAGAGCCCCACACAAACAGAGCCCCACACACACACACAGAGCCCCCCCCACACACACACACAGAGCCCGCCACACACACACACACACAGAGCCCCACACACACACACACACAGAGCCCCACACAAACACAGAGCCCCCCACACACACACAGAGCCCCACACACACAGAGCCCCCACACACACACAGAGCCACACACACACACAGCCCCACACACACACACACAGCCTCACACACACACACACATAGCCTCACACACACACAGAGCCTCACACCCCCAGAGCCACAAACACACCCAGAACCACTCACACACCCAGAGCCACACACACACCCAGAGCCACACACACAGACACCGAGAGCCACACACACACACACCCAGAGCCACACACACACACCCAGAGCCACACACACACACACACCCAGAGCCACACACACACACACACCCAGAGCACCACACACACACCCAGAGCCACACACACACACACACACCCAGAGCCACACACACACACACACCCAGAGCACCACACACACACCCAGAGCCACACACACACACCCAGAGCCACACACATACACACCCAGAGCCAGACACACACACCCAGAGCCACACACACACCCAGAGCCACATACACACAGAGCCACACAAACACACAGAGCCACACAAACACACAGGAGAGCAAGCACAGCCAGGGGGCAGGAGAGCAGGCGCAGCCAGGGGGCAGGAGAACAAGCACAGTGAGGGGGCAGGAGAACCAGGGGGCAGGGGAATAAGCACAGCCAGGGGGCAGGGGAGCAAGCACAGCCAGGGGGCAGATAAGCAAGCACAGCCAGGGGCAGGAAAGCAAGCACAGCCAGGGGGCAGGGAAGCAAGCACAGCCAGGGGGCAGGGAATCAAGCACAGCCAGGGGGCAGGGAAGCAAACACAGCCAGGGGACAGGGAAGCAAGCACAGCCAGGGGGCAGGGAAGCAATTACAGCCAGGAGGCAGGGAAGCAAGCACAGCCAGGGGGCAGGGAAGCAAGCACAGCGAGGGGGCAGGGGAGCAAGCACAGCCAGGGGAGCAAGCACAGCCAAGGGGCAGGGAAGCAATCACAGCCAGGGGGCAGGGAAGCAAGCACAGCCAGGGGGCAGGGAAGCAAGCACAGCCAGGGGGCAGGGGAGCAAGCACAGCAAGGGGGCAGGGGAGCAAGCACAGCCAGGGGAGCAAGCACAGCCAGGGGGCCGGGAAGGAAGCACAGCCAGGGGGCAGGGAAGCAAGCACTGCCAGGGGGCAGGGAAGCAAGCACAGCCAGGGAAGCAAGCACAGCCAAGTGGCAGTGAAGCAAGCACAGCCAGGGGACAGGGAAGCAAGCACAGCCAGGGGGCAGGGAAGCAAGCACAGCCAGGGGGCAGGGAAGCAAGCACAGCCAGGGGGCATCTCCTAAGTGAGGCTTCAGACCATCGGAGCTGAATGTCGCACACCACGCACTCAGCAACCTTAGAGCAAGCTGCAGCGAGTCAGACCTCTGCAGCCCTACGCCCTGGAACTCAGCTGTAGAGGGTGCCATGTGGTTTAATTTTTGATGCATTCATCTGTTTTTTTAAATATAATAATTGGAATATTGCGAGACAGTTCAAGGAGAGTCAACAGCGGATTTTCGGCTGGTTAAACTACATCTTTGATTATTAGACGACTTTGAGACCGGCTTGTTTTAGGCCAGTGTTATTCTTTGAAATCTATGAAGCGAGCGAGTTGTCGGTCGCCCATAGCAGTGTTAATACATAGTGTCTACGTATTTTGAGGTGTAAATAAACCTCATTATTATTTGGCGGATATTGTCTGGAGAGCCTTGGGTATTCACAGAAAGAAGTCCTTCTGTGCTGTACATGGCCAGTTTATTTTTTATTTTTCGTGTTTTGTTTTATAATCATCGGGACAATGACATTGTGAAATATTTGAATGTTCAGCTGATGTGGCCTTTCCTGGGCTCTGATGCTTGCAGGCCTGTGGTGCAAATGTATTGGGCAGACAAAACATAGCAACTAAAGAGGTGTACGAATGATTGGATGGATGGGTGGCTAAATAAAAGAACGATTGCATGGATAAGTGAGTGACTAAATAGATGGATGATAATTGAGTACATGAATAATGGTGAAGGGATGCTTGAATGAATGGAAGAACAGATTTGTAGAAAGCGAAGACCTAATCACCCCTTTTCAGTAGGGGTGTATATGGGAAGCCCTGACCAGCTGCAATGACTTAACCCAGCTGTAAAAAATGGGAAATGTATTCTGCAAAACAACACCTTGCTAGCACCAGATCACTACGTCCTGCACTTGGCAGCAACCTACCAACCTACCTACGCATAATTCAAATGGCCCTGCTTTGAGTATATATGAGATACGGGAGCCTCAGGGGCCCCTCCCCACATTCTTCAGGGGGGGCCACTGCCTGTCAGTGAACGCATTTGTCACAACCACCTCTGCAAGCACCCGGCGGGACCTCACTCGTGGAAGTGCTTGTTTTTATGAAAACCTCCAGTTTTCGAGACTGCGGTGAGCTGGACATTGAAAAGCAGCAGGGGTTCTCCCCTGGATGTCCCCTCCTCCCCGCGTGGAGCAGTCTTTTGATAATTACCTTGCCTCAATTTGCAGACTAAACATTCATGGATATGTTCTCACACATCAGCTTCGACCCATTTCCACCAGCCGTGCCTTCATACTAGTTCTAAAGGCATTTGCCTTCAACAGATTGAATATGATATGACTGTTATTTTAACTACTGCTTGGACAATTCATGAACTGTGTTTTTAACACACATTGTGAGTATCCTTATTATACTAGTTTAAAAATTTTGCGTTGGTAGTGTGGAGGTGTATTATTATTGGGGTAGGTTTTGGCGTATGTGAGCCACAATGACTGCCTCCAGCCGAGCTCCGGCTTCCCGCTAGGGATTTTTCTTCACAAGTGAAACACCAATCTATTTTCAACTATCTCCCATCTAGGAAGGCTCTGAAAAGCTTTGAGAGCACCTCAAAGAGGGATTGGCAATGACTCCGTGTTTTGTAGCGTAGTGGCTGCAGGCAACTTTTCTTCTGCACAGTGTCTTCTATGGGGAGGCTGAGAACATCTCATTAGACATGGCATGCAGAGTGAGAAGGGTGTGGCCTGAATAGATTATTATTATTATTTTGCATTTATATAGGTCAAAACTGTCCCCCTATGAGTATCCTGGCGCTTAGACTTGGGAGTAAACAGCACGTTAACAGCCCAGAATTGGCAGTGGGAGGACTAGTTTTCCGTCTTTGGAAACAACCAGGTTTTCAGATTCTTACTGAAGCAGGTCAACAAATTGGCCTGTCTGATAGTCTGGGGCAAATCATTCCATAATCGTGCGGCTGCCACACCAAAGGCTCTGCCCCCATTCTGGTTTTCATAAATCTGGTGGTCTTAATCAGATTTGATTTGGAGGTGCGAAGCTGCCTTTTCAGATTATGCCATGTAAACCTCTCCTGTAGTGGAATAGGGCCCACATTGTGTGCCACTTTGTACACAACGCAGAGAGATTTAAAGCAAATTCTCTCTTTGACAGGCAGCCAATGTAGGTCTCCTAGGGCTAAGGTCGTAGAGGACCTACGTTGCCTATTCAGGGCCAGTTTAGCTGCCATGGACAGGACTCTCTGCAGACTCTGTAAGATTTACTGTGGAGCCCCCAAATACAGAGCATTGCAGTAGTCCAGTCTGCTAAGAATTATGCTCCTTACTACAAGTGAATGGGTATCTTTGGGCAGAAGCGGAAGAATCTGTTGCAGCATCCGCAACAGAGAGAAGCAGACACTGGTACTTTTATTTGCCTGGGACTCCATTTGGAGACTGCCGTCCAAATTTGTAATCACAAATTTTATGTGCGGGTATGCGGACTGAGGTAGGATAATTTTAACTCTAGGAGCAAAATTTAAAAACAAGTTAACATTTCAGACACTTTAAAAATACAATTCATAACAAGATACACACAGCGTTTTAAGAGACCTTCCTCTCCCAATGAGGCTGTCAGCGCGCTGTTATCATCAGTCTATGTGGCTGCAAGCTTGTGTTGTCAGTCTTAAGTAGGCCGGCACTCAGCACTAGAGCGCGACCCAAAATGGTGCTGCCAAGCGTGCAACGAGCCCCTGATCCCTCACTTAAGATGGCGTCCAAAAAGCGGGAATGTCCTGATTTCTCGCTAAGCAGCGAGGAGTGTAATCACAAATTTTATGTGCGGGTATGCGGACTGAGGTAGGATAATTTTAACTCTAAGAGCAGAATTTAAAAAAGTTTCAGACACTTTAAAAATACGATTCATAACAAGATACATGCAGCGTTTCAGGAGACCATCCTCTCCTAATGATAGATTCCCCTATAACATGCCTATAACATGCCTCCAGTCAGTTACAGCTGCTACACCTAGAGTCAAAGTATTACTTTTTATTTCATGTATTTCATAAAGTCACAGTGATTTTATTTCTGTAACTCAATGTAATTATTATCTTTCAATGTCTTTCCTGAACATTTGACCATTGTTTAGTCTTTCTAGACTTCTTGAGAATCTTGTACCATTCTCTATATTTTTGGCCCGTTTGCAGAGTTACATTCTTTTACTTGCATATTTATACTTCACTGCAAATTTATAACATAAATTCCTTTACGCAGCCTTCTCTAACTTGAAGTCAAATAAGTCTTACTCAAGAAAGTAAGCTATATCACCTTCACCACTTAAATCCAAGGTCATTGAACGACAAAAACCTCAAATGAGGAAGATTCTAGAGGCATGCATGCAATTTATGTGACAGATCACTGTTGTGATATCAAGACCATTCAATGAGATATGGCTCGTCTATCAATGAGGTTGTTTGCCAATGAATTCAGGATTAAGGAAAATAAAGACATGATAAATCATCCTATCTCTGTTGTTGGTCAGGTCATTCCAAAGAGGATATCACTTTTAGAGATTGAAAACAGAAATATACAATACAAATCTGGCATATACGGACAGTTGACAATGAGAATGTGGATGAATGATAGATTAAAGTCCTTCAATTATGGCTGCAGATTTACTTGCCTGTCTTGATCCACATCACCCTCTTTAAATGGACTCTTGCAGGTGCTATAAAATATAGCAAAAAATATTATGTTTCCATGCAATATTCATCAAATTAATTAGGGTCACTTAGCATGTGGCTTCATGGTTTACTCCCCTGTCTTTTACTTGTCTATTATTGTGGTTCTTATCAACAAACCATTCTATATTTTCTGTCTTGCCTTTCACTACGACATGAGCTAATTCTATTAGCCTGATTCCTACATTGTTGTTTACTCTCCTATTTTCTTCTCTTTCATCTCTTTTTCCATTATATCCAGTTTCTATTATCTTAAATTGCTTCCCTTCAAGTTAAAGGCGTATGTCATCTAGTGAAGAGAAAAATATCACAGATGTAGCTATAAGATGTAAATGGCAATGTTTTATCAAGTATGAATAGAGGTTGGATTGGTGCCCAGGTTTTCTCTCAATCCACGGTTCATAAAAATGGAATTGTTATTATTTTCCCTGAAAAAAAATGTGTACAAATTTTACATCAACAAAATGGTTCCGATGGATATTTGTGTACGTTACAATTAAACCTAAACTAGGTCCTTCATTAAATCAACATATATAGCCCATCTACTTATATACCTGTTTTTGGGGAGAAACTACATCAGACATAATTTGTCTTAGTAATAGCCTGCTTGTAGTTGGAGGCAATTTTAACTTAATACATCACCCACACCTGGGTAGGCTATGACCTTTTAAATTCAGACACTATAAACCCTTTATACATTTAAAAAAACATCTTTAAAAATACTTAGCTCATTGACATTTGGCAATTTAATTTTCCTACACATAAGAAGTTTGCATTTTTATCCAAAGCTCATTCATCTCTAATCTCAAATAGATTTATTTTACCTTCAAGAAATTCATGTATTCAATTGCTAATACCAAAATAGAATGCACGGGCCACAACTGAATCTTGATTTTTTGTAAACGAAATGATTTCCCAACAACTCATCAGAAATTGAGATTAAATACATATATCATATAGATCGACAATCATAAACTTACAATGTTGTCTACTACCAATAATTACATTTTTCATAATCTTCCTACATATACTACCAAAATAATTAATTGAAATTAATTTAAAGCACATGTTAGAGATGTGGCTATTTCTATATAAGTTCTATATTTCAGAATGACATGCCCAGCCGGACAGAGGTCTTCCAGGTTTACTGAATAAACAAAATTTCAGAATAAAATCAAGAATACCTTCCACAAAAGCCCCTGTGTGGTACACAAGCCTGTGCCCAACACTCGCGGGGTGATTACAGTTGGAGAGAACAGGAAAGGTTTACAGGCAAAACAAGCGTTTTTCTGTTTACATATGCATTGTACAGAAAATAACAGACAGCACCGTTACAACAATTTAGACAATCAATTATTTGTATAGGGTGCATGAGCAAGTCAACGGCGTTTCGGTTCCCCTAAAGGGTCATGGGAACCATCATCAGGACAAAGAATTAATTTGCCTTTTTACACTAAACCTCAAATTGCCTAAAAGGGAAAAGTAAGAAAAATACAGATTTTGAGAACAAGGTACATATGAGTGAAGAGCAATTAACGTGACTCTTTGTGCAACGTGCACATGCTTATTGGTCAGGAGGTGGAATTAAACTCTTACCGTGGGTGGAGAGACGGTGGTTACATGGTGCCTTATGAACCATAGTGGTTGCGCAGACTAGCATGGTGAAGCTATACGGTCTGTGAGGCGATGGTTAAATGGTGAGGCTGTTTGGTCTGTGTTTTCATGGCAGCGTCACGTTTGCCAATCAACGCCCCAATAAGCATGTGCACGTTGCACAAAGAGTCACGTTAATTGCTCTTCACTCATATGTACCTTGTTCTCAAAATCTGTATTTTTCTTACTTTTCCCTTTTAGGCAATTTGAGGTTTAGTGTAAAAAGGCAAATTAATTCTTTGTCCTGATGATGGTTCCCATGACCCTTTAGGGGAACCGAAACGCCGTCGACTTGCTCATGCACCCTATACAAATAATTGATTGTCTAAATTGTTGTAACGGTGCTGTCTGTTATTTTCTGTACAATGCATATGTAAACAGAAAAACGCTTGTTTTGCCTGTAAACCTTTCCTGTTCTCTCCAACTGTAATCACCCCGCGAGTGTTGGGCACAGGCTTGTGTACCACACAGGGGCTTTTGTGGAAGGTATTCTTGATTTTATTCTGAAATTTTGTTTATTCAGTAAACCTGGAAGACCTCTGTCCGGCTGGGCATGTCATTCTGAAATATAGAACTGATTTCGTCTATATTTACTTGTTGAGAATTGATTCATGCACGGGACCGTTGTTGTTTTGTAAAATTGTTCCCCGAGGTCCCTTGCAGACTGAATTGGGGTCCCTTGTTGCTATAGAAGATATTTCTATATAGGCTTATAAAATGAAATATTGAAATCTGCCAATTACACTTCATTAAAACAAAATTGCTTAGTTGGATAGATTGTTCATTTCATCTAATGACACAATTTACAAAAATCAAATACAAAGCTTTTCCTGTGAACACAATACAATGCTTAGCTACAGAGATGAGATACAAGTATGCTAGTAGATCTGCAGGGCTTTTGGTTCTGTCTTGTGAATTATAAAGAATAAAAGGAGATTCAGGCCAATAGGAAGTTAGCTGGTAGTATTTTGGCGTATGTCGGACATAGCTGATGATGATATGTCATCCAATGCTAAGCTTTGCGTTAAATCACTGAATACTCTTTCCAATGTTATTGATATGTTCTTGATGAATTGTAATCTATCTACTATTTCTTAAATAGTCAAAGGCATGCTGGTTGATTAACTCAAATAGAACTTAGTCACTGTGTCATGTTTTACAAATTTAGGTAAATCTTCAGGGCCAGATAATATACCTGCTGAGTTTTATCAAACTGCTGCGGGTTCTTTTATTGAAGCTACGATCTCTGTTTTGGCCAAATTAAGTACAAATCACACTTTGGCATCTAATTAAAGTTGAGTATCACTAATACATCAGGACTTAAAACTTTGTCACAGTTGTAACTAATAGATTAACCAAAGCAATACACTATATTATTCACCTAGACCACACTGGATTTATGAAAGAGAGATTATCTTCATAGAAACCTATTTATCATGTCTTGTTGCACATATGCTATTGTAATTCTCCTATTATCCTCCTGGTATAGTTCACAAATATGATGACACTTTCATATACTGCACCAAAAGTAAAAATTGCAGTTAATAGTATTACTCTAAATTTATTTAATTTGTGTACCGGTATTTGATAAGGGTGTTCTCTATCCCCTCTTCTTATTCTTCTATACATTGAACCCTTGTTTTTTTCTATACATAATTCACTGGAAATTAATTTTTTTCTAAAGAAGATGACATTTGGAATAGTATTGTTTTTGGGAGGATGTTTTATTATTTACACATAATCCTTCTACATCCAAATCTTCTCTATTGCCAATTATTCATAGATATGCTGGTGTCTTCAGTGAACCAAACTAAAGTTTTCCCTTTAAATGTACAGTGCACTCCTGATCTGCTAATGGATATTTGGATAGTTTGGTATTAGAAAACTCTTGATTTATCACTATAAAGAAGAAGATTAATAATTGGTTATCTTAGCATAAAAACTGGCAGGGCAAGATTGAAGCAATACAATTATAATTCCCCTACATAGCCTCTATACACTTTGTATGCTTTTATTACAATTACCTATAAAATGCTAACACAATTTGGATTTCAATATTTTCTATTATTTTTGTAAATAAAACAATGTTTGTTCAACAATTTTACTTTACAATGCATTATTACTACGTCTACCGAAAATGTAAAGTCTGTTTCTCAAATATTAAAGATTAGCAAATAAGCATAACTTCAATTTGATTAATTCATTTATATTGCCATGAAATGTTTTTAATTTTTACCCTTTGTTATAGAACCTTTTCAAATGCAAAAAGTAAATTAGATTTTGGAAGTCTTGAATTGATGAAGGTATTTTATATTTACATGACATTTGAAAGATAACTTGTTTGCCATACAATTCTCAGAGCTTCACAAACATAAGGGGCCCGATGTAGGTCGCCAATTACCGGTCGGTAACGGCCGATTTCGGCCGTTACCGACCGGTATTTGGGATTTGACATGTAAGTAGGCTTAATTTACAGAATCGGTATATTTACCGATTCGGTAAATTTACTGATTCTGTAAACTACCGAATCCCTAAATTTACCGAATCAGTAAATACAGATGTAGGTGGCACTGAAAACAGTGCCACAGGCCATTACCGATTCGTTATTTACCATGTAATACTATTACATGGTAAATAACGAATTCCAGTGTACATGCACATCTGTGCATGTACACCTGTGCCATGTGGCACACAGACATGCCCTAAGGGCATGTCTGTGTGTCACATGGCACACAAGGCAAAATCAGGGGTGCAACAGGGTGTCAAAGTGACACCCTGTCACCCTTGCAAAATCGGTAATTTTACCGAATCGGTATTTACCAATTCGGTAATTGACATTGATTCCTATGGGCCTGTAGGACCATAGGTATCAATGGCAATTACCGAATTAATAAATACCGATTCGGTAATTACCGAATCATACAGATTCGGTAAAAATTACCGAATGTTTACCTACATCTGATTTACCAAATCTAGAATACCGAATCTGTAAAATTCGGTATTCTAGAGTCGGTAAATCAGATTTACCTACATCTGGGCCAAAATCCTTTATGCTACTATCCTTCCATAAAATGCTGCCCATGACCAAGATTGCAGAATCTATATTTTGCTTAAACCGCTACTGTCATTTTGGTCCTTTGGCACCTAATTTAATTTTTAGTATAGATGTTTCATTTGAACAAAAGGAGAATATGTGGTCTTGTACTATTTCAAGTTAATTGCCACCTGGTGTATACCAAACCCACTTATATGTTTATGGAACAATATAAGGGCCCCATATAAGCTATTAAAGGCTAAATTACGTGATACTCCCTTATACTGGTCTTGTAAATCTGATATCTGGTCATTGCAACATTTAATTTATGAGTGCCTAATTGTATTTCAGTTCCAGGAGAAAATATGAGACATTATGGTAAAGTTATACATATTATTGAGCCTACTTCATATACATGAATCAGAAACTGTTTGCCTTAAATTCTTTATTATCAGCTATATAAGCCCATCACTTTGAATTGGAAAGATGCCAATTCCCAAAATATATATATACCTGATTCTGGTGGAGTCATATTATATTCACCATGGAAGGGTATAGACATTCACTACATCATCTGCAAAAATAATCCTACTTTTCAAAAACCTTTGCATTTGATTATTATCTCTAATAATGGATCGGTTTGTTTTTACATTTTTGTTTACTATGTTTGGTAATTCCCATCTGCTCTTTGGCTCTGTTTCCTATGATATTGTTTTTCTTTGTACTTAAACATCTATTGTTTATTTTACTTTTTATTTCACTTTTTATAACTTAAGTTTATTGATAGCATATATTAGACTCATTGTTTGATGTTGGTAAGCTGGCAATTCTTTACACTTTCAATAATGTATTTGTATGGTTATTAATGTATTTTTTATAAAATACAATGAATTGTTTTGATTAAAAGGACACAGGTTTCAATGTTTTCTATTGTTATAGGCTGCTACTGATGAGACTAACGCGCATTGCCACTGGATGACTCTGACAGGATACTCTCAGCAGAACGGAAGCACCATCAAGATGAGGGGCGTGCCAGCGAAGCCTTGCGAAGGTCCTATATATTTGTCATGGACAAAGAGCTACGTTTGCTGTAAACAACGACGTGGGGCTTGCTTTCGTTAGCAGGCTGTTGTGAAATCTAAAGCAATGGTCAGGTGTAATATCAGACATTAAAGAAAGACATTAGATGCCCAAAGATAAGAGAAGGAAACACTACTTGTGTGTATTTATTTATGGGTTTGTTATGTGGGCGGCTCTGCGGTATCTGCCGTGAGATGACTTCGCTATGCGCCTTCACCTGTGACGACCTCTTCTGATTAAAAAAAATGAGTGGAATGTTCTTTAATTCAAACTTTCGAAGGGGGGAAATGGAAAGGGGCGACCACTCGGTCCCCCCGAACGTATGGCAGAGTGCCTCGATCCCCCCGGGAAGCCATTTTGGGCGGGAGGCGCGTCTCGGCTGGTATGCCCGAAGCGGCGTAGCCGGGGCGCGCTTTTTCCCGCCCTTGAGTGGGCTGGCCTAGACACGGACGCCGCCGGCCACGCCCTCGGGGCAGGCAGGGGCGGGTTTACGCCCGCCCTGAAGATGGATAAAAAGAGACGCAAGACCAGAAGACATCCTCTTGTTCCTGTGCTCTGAAGCTGCACCTCCCCGCTGCACGTGAGCTCGAGACGGAACGAAGAGCCAATTTTGAGCGTTTTAATCGTTCTTGTTTGTTTTTCAGTTACTTTGTTGGAGAATGCCGAAGAAGGTTGAAAAGCGCATGAATACCGATCAGATGCTGCGTTTTATCATGAAGGAGATGTCCGAGCTAAAGAAGCGGGTGGACAAGAATGAGGAAAGGGGTCCGAAACGTCCTTTGGCGGGAGCAGTCCCGGGGGAAAAAAACAAGAGGCCCAGGAGGGGGGCAATGGGAGAGGAGATCCCCGGTCCCAGTGCTCCGCTCGAGGCTCCAACTCCCGTGCCAGAGGAGGGGAATCCGATCACCCCCGTGTCCGAGGATGATATGCCGCCCGAGTTGGCAGCACAATTGGCAGCGTGGTTGGGAAAAGGTAACGAGGGCGCCACGGCTGTCGAAGCGCAGGAGCTGTTTAAGCAATTGCGTGAGAAACGGGAAGCAGCCAAGGTGCCCGTGCCGGCTGCAGTGGGGGACAAGACACCAGGGACGGTTGCGACCACAGAGGCAGCGTCAGGTGCAGGTAAGCGGCCATTGCCGATCGCGAGGGATGAGTCAACACCCTCTCGGAGAGAAAAGTTGGGGCAACATGTCCCTTTGGCAATTAAGGAGAAGATTTGGGCGGGGGAGTATGTGAACATTTTTTCGTTACTTATGGATCATTATGAGGTGGAGCATGTAAAGAGTCAGAAGGACCTCATGCATCCGAGTGTTTGGCGCGCAAAGATGGCCGCCTTTAAAGTGAATGAGAATATCGCCAATTGGGGCAATGCCTGGGGAATCTTTACATCAATCCTGGGGGGACGTAGGCCTGAGTTGCTTTCCGAGTTCCCAATCTACCAATCACGAATCATGGGGTACTCGACATCGCACCAGGGTAATCATTGGTTTTGTTACGATAATATGTTCAGAAAGGAAAAGGAGCATAATGCAAGTTTAACCTGGGATTGTTATGATGCCTTGACCTGGGATAAAATGAAGGAGTCGGGGATGTTAAAAATGCCGTTGGTAGGAAGTAATGTGGGTGAATCCTCCCGACAATATGCGGGGACGCCCTTTCGATCAGGTTCGGGGGCCGAGGATCACTCGAAACCTACCGGCAATACCGGAAGGAAGGGTTTCTGTTTTAATTACAACAGAGGAAAATGTACGAGACCACAGGGATCGTGTAAATTCAAACATGAATGTAGTAGTTGTGGGTCGTCCCATCCTGAGACCTCGTGCAGAGCCAGAACGGGTGATAACGGGGGGAGAGGAGGTGCCAAACAGGTCTAATATAGTCCGAGGGGCGCCTTTACCCACTCCCATTGATACCCTGGCAATGATCCCTTGGCTCAGTGATTACCCGGATCGTACTTCTGCTGGGGTGCTGCGAAACGGTTTTTCGTATGGTTTCCGCATCCCGGTAGGGGACTTTCAGGGTGTGGATAAGTGTAAAAACCAACTTTCTGTCTTACAGCATACAACCGTAGTACGGGATAAGATCCGAAAAGAGGTGACTCGAGGTCGGGTCGCTGGCCCGTTTAGTCTACCCCCAGTGCAGAATTTTGTTTGTTCTCCCTTAGGGGTGGTCCCCAAGAAAGACCCTGGAGAGTTCCGACTAATTCATAACTTATCAGCCCCACGAGGTCTTTCCGTAAATGAGGCAATCGATCCAGAAGTTTGTTCGGTGCGGTACGCATCCTTCGATGAGGCCGTAGCCATTTTGAATCGCCTGGGGCCCGGGGCGCTGATGGCGAAATCAGATATCGAGTCAGCGTTCCGATTGCTCCCGGTACACCCAGACGACCAGCGTCTCCTAGGTTTCATGTTTCAGGGTTGTTATTACATGGATAGGTGTATGCCAATGGGGTGTTCTATATCCTGTGCTTATTTTGAGAAATTCAGTACTTTTCTTCAATGGGTTTTCACAAAGAAAACGGGTTTCCAAGATGTAATGCACTACCTCGATGATTTCTTATTCCTTGGGGCAGCTGGGGGTCTTGAATGTGGCCGGGCCTTGGCCGAATTTTGTGTATTGATGAAACAGTTAGGTGTGCCATTGGCGCCGGGTAAAACAGTGGGTCCTACGACTTGCCTCGAGTTTCTGGGGATCGAGTTGGACTCCATTGAGGGGTGTTTCCGTTTGCCAGCCGAGAAAGTGTTGAAGTTCAGGGCTGCGCTGCAACTGTGTATAAATGCATCAAAAGTTACGCTGCAACAATTACAGCAGGTGGTGGGACAGTTGAATTTTGCCCTGAGGGTAATACCAATGGCCCGCCCCTTTTCCCGTTCAATTGCCCAAGCGATGGTCGGCCTTAAAGAAGGCCATCATCGCACGAGACTATCGGCCGAGATCCGCCAGGACATGCGTATTTGGTTAGCATTCTTGGCGGATTTCAATGGTAGAATCGTCTGGAATAAACCAGCCGTGTCTTCTGAGGAGCTGGGGCTATGGACAGATTCTGCGGGAAGCATAGGTTTTTGGCGCCATTTTCGGCACGAAATGGTCGGCACAAAGATGGCCGACTTGGTGGCATGAGAGGGGTCTGACGAGTAATATTGCTTTCCTCGAACTGTTTCCCATCTTGGTGGCCTTGAGAACATGGCCCGATGGGTTCAAAAATCACTCGGTCATATTTTGGTCGGACAATATGACTGTGGTCGAGTGCATCAATAGTCAGGCAGCACGTTGTAAACTGATCTTAAGACTGCTTAAAGAAATTGTGTTACTATGTATGCAATTGAACGTACTATTCAGAGCAAAACATGTGCCAGGGGTGATGAATCAGGCAGCTGACGCACTGTCTCGTTTTCAAATGCAGGCCTTTTCGGGTTTCCTTCCCTCAGCGGACCCGGAGCCGGCACCCTTAACCGAAGCTCTCTGGTCTCTCGGTGCCCCGAACTTCGTCACCTCGTGGGAGAGAGTCTAGCACCAAGGACGAGGATGGCATATGAAGGGGCGTTTTGGGCCTATTTAGCCTTTTTGGGGAGTGATAGAGAGCAACTTTGGGGGCATGAGGAATGGGTGGTGAATTTCCTGATGTCCTTACGTAAGGCTGGGAAATCGGTGGCTACGGCCCAGAGGCATCGTGCTGCCATTTCCTTTATTGCCAGAGCACACGCTATCCAGGACCCAACAGCGTCTTTCGTTGTACAGAAAGCGCTGCGTGGGTGGCAACGCCTTGAGGGTCGCAGAGTAGATGTCAGGCGCCCGATAGGTTTGGATAGATTGTCCCAGTTGTTGGCTACACTTCCTGCCACATGTTCATCTCAGTTTGAGGCAGTGCTGTTCCGAGCCGCGTTTACGCTAGCATTTCACGGAGCAATGCGAGTAAGCGAACTAGTTGCAAGGAACAAACTGGATGTGGCGGGGGGTTTGTGCCGGGAACATGTTCAGATCAGGGGAGAAACGATGACTGTCTCCTTTGTTAGGTCTAAGACTGACCAAGATGGGATGGGTGACTGCGTCGTCGTACGCAGGATTCCTGGGTCCTCCATATGTCCGGTAAAGTGTTTAGAGGATTACCTAGCACGAAGGGTGGCATCATGGGGGGGGACGTTGTTAAGACACGCGGACGCCACCCCACTGACGAAATTTCAGTTTCAGCGGGTGCTTGCGATGTCAGTTGCCGCTGCGGGCTTGAACCCGGGCGAATTTGGGACCCATTCCTTTCGGATAGGGGCTGCTACGGAAGCTACAGCAAGGGGTCTTGATGTTGAGCAAGTGAAACGAATGGGGCGTTGGTCCTCCAATTGTTATAAAAGATATGTGCGGTTGCACATGTTGTGAAGCTGTAACTATGTACTTTGTACTCACGCTTCTTGTTTTTTGTTTGGTTTCAGTTACGCAAGCCTACGAGGCGGGGCGGACTATGCAGTCGACCCTACACCGGGCCAGCGGTCAGACATCACCGGCTGTGGAAAAGGAGGTGTGGGTCGTGGGCCACTCATACGTGAGGCGTGCCGCGGACGTATTCAAAGCAGGTGACATGATTCACGTAGCTGGGGAATACGGGTACAGGATGTCCTTCTACGGAAGGGGCGGTCTCTGTATTGACCAGTTTCAAGCATTCTTTGAGGGTTTGTTAGGGCGGACAAGGTCACCGCCGTCTATAGTAATAGTGCATGTTGGGGGCAATGATTTGGTCACCATCGGTAGACGACTACTCCTGGAGGCAATGCTTTCCACTGTAAGTTGGTTGGCAAGGAGAGTTCCGGGGTGCACAATTGCATGGTCCCATTTGATTCCACGAAAGGTGTGGCGGGGGGCTATCTCTATACCTGCTTTGAATCACTCTGTTAGAAAACTTAACAATAAAGTGAATAGGTTGTTCCGTTCCAGGACATTGCATTCTATTTCTCATAGCTGTATTAATGATGACAGGATGTATTCGGGGGATGGTGTGCATTTGTCTTGGGTGGGGAATGAGTTGTTCTTAGGGGACCTCTTAGCATGGTTGAAATCTTTGAAACATGACCTTTAGGTAGGAGTTTTTTGGGGGGTCCGGATAGCCGGTCAACTATCCGGCCTGTGGCGGTAAGGTCATGATCGGTGAGCACTAATTGGAAGATCCCTATGAGTGGGCGTCACCCAACACGGATGGGAACGCTCGGGGGAGGTGGCCTTTGGCCCCTCAACGGGGAGGCGGTCCCTTCTAAGGATGGGTCGCCGGAAGAAGAGGAAAGGCGGTCAAGGCCCCTTCCTGTGTAGGAGGGGTTACAGCCCCCTCCAGGGGAATTTCCCGGGGCCAGGGCCATCTGCGACGGCAGATGCGGTAAGTTGTGTGGGGTTGGGGGGAGGTCTACGATACCTTCTAGATACCTCACACGAGTCTTCGAACGACCTTTAAATGGCGTCGAGTTCATAAGTGCCCCCGTCAAGACAAGGGAAATTGTAGTAGTTGCACGTGAGTACGCCTCAGTGCTGTCGCCCCTCCCAAGTGGGCGGGGTATGTCTGGTTAGGGATCTTGACACCGGTTACGACCTTGCCGTTGGCCCTTAAACGTTAGGATGTACAATTTCAATATTTCAAGTAAATGTTTTGTAGGATGTTAGATCGGCTAGGAGAACCTCTGTATTAGAGAATCTGTTAAGGTTAGCCAAACATCGCAGTGTGGTATGAAATTGTACATTAATGTTTAAATGTTTTAATTTTTTGTTTTAATAAATACGGCCGGGAGGGTCACTCCCTCCCACTTCCAAAAACTTCAACAACTGTTTCCGGTTTCCCTCATTTGGGGATTGTGTTGAGAGGGGGTGGCGGGTATCTCAGCCATATGGAAAGGGGCGACCACTCGGTCCCCCCGAACGTATGGCAGAGTGCCTCGATCCCCCCGGGAAGCCATTTTGGGCGGGAGGCGCGTCTCGGCTGGTATGCCCGAAGCGGCGTAGCCGGGGCGCGCTTTTTCCCGCCCTTGAGTGGGCTGGCCTAGACACGGACGCCGCCGGCCACGCCCTCGGGGCAGGCAGGGGCGGGTTTACGCCCGCCCTGAAGATGGATAAAAAGAGACGCAAGACCAGAAGACATCCTCTTGTTCCTGTGCTCTGAAGCTGCACCTCCCCGCTGCACGTGAGCTCGAGACGGAACGAAGAGCCAATTTTGACCCACCCACCAGCCCCTGAGGACAGCTAGTTGTTTTAAGAAAGTTGATCAGTTAATCTATTTCGTTTTCAGGTTGTTTTGGTGTTATGTTGATATTTGATGTGTAATAAAGATTGGTGTAATGTTACAAGTTGATGATTAAAGAGAATGTCGGATTTAAAGTCCATTTAGACACAGGTTTTTCGGTCATAGTGGCCAATGTAGTTTCGTTTAGTTAGCACTTGTCGTATTTATTTCAGTCGGTAGGCGGTAAGGTCATGATCGGTGAGCACTAATTGGAAGATCCCTATGAGTGGGCGTCACCCAACACGGATGGGAACGCTCGGGGGAGGTGGCCTTTGGCCCCTCAACGGGGAGGCGGTCCCTTCTAAGGATGGGTCGCCGGAAGAAGAGGAAAGGCGGTCAAGGCCCCTTCCTGTGTAGGAGGGGTTACAGCCCCCTCCAGGGGAATTTCCCGGGGCCAGGGCCATCTGCGACGGCAGATGCGGTAAGTTGTGTGGGGTTGGGGGGAGGTCTACGATACCTTCTAGATACCTCACACGAGTCTTCGAACGACCTTTAAATGGCGTCGAGTTCATAAGTGCCCCCGTCAAGACAAGGGAAATTGTAGTAGTTGCACGTGAGTACGCCTCAGTGCTGTCGCCCCTCCCAAGTGGGCGGGGTATGTCTGGTTAGGGATCTTGACACCGGTTACGACCTTGCCGTTGGCCCTTAAACGTTAGGATGTACAATTTCAATATTTCAAGTAAATGTTTTGTAGGATGTTAGATCGGCTAGGAGAACCTCTGTATTAGAGAATCTGTTAAGGTTAGCCAAACATCGCAGTGTGGTATGAAATTGTACATTAATGTTTAAATGTTTTAATTTTTTGTTTTAATAAATACGGCCGGGAGGGTCACTCCCTCCCACTTCCAAAAACTTCAACAACTGTTTCCGGTTTCCCTCATTTGGGGATTGTGTTGAGAGGGGGTGGCGGGTATCTCAGCCATATTGACTGGACTAGCCACCAATGTACCTAGCTGACTGAGGGGAAGCCACTCCTGCTATGGAGAGACTCCACTGGGGACTTTGACTCTTGCTAGCCCTTGTGCCTGTTCCTTGTGCTTAACAGTGCGTCATTGGACCGCGGCGTTGTAGCCACCAAAGTACCTGGCTGACTGAGGGGAAGCTGAGCCTGCTGTGGAAAGGCCCTCTGGGGACTTGGACTCCTGCAAGGCCTTGCGAGTTTTCCACGTGCATAACAGCGCTTCATTGGTCCGCAGCACAGGGCGCATGCGGGGACGCACCCGGGCCAAAGGCGGTCCACACCCATCAGAGCCTGAAAGAGGCTGGGCTGAGCCCTCCCTAATTGTTTGGAAAGGAGAAGAGGGAGAAGTTCAACGGCATGCAAAAACATGGGAAAAAAAGAAAATGGCTCATCCGCCAGCTGAGGAGGTAACTGTTACTTCCCTAGACTCATTTTTTACTAAAGCATCCTTAGCTATAGCTAAAGAGATTGCATGTGTGGAGAGAAGGTTATCAACAGGTCTAGAAGATGATGATGAGATCAGAGGCGGCGAATAACGAGGTTCAGACATTAAGCACGCAAGATGCTCTATCCAGCCCCCCTACCTCTATCAAGACTGCAGCCCACACTCAAGAACCAACAGAAGTAAAACCTACTGCCTTAGTGCCTGAACCTGTCCATAAAAGAAAAAGAGAACCTGCAAAAACCCTATGTGTCAACAACCCAAAGAGACACAGAAAATGCAAACAACCATTGCCAAATCTGGTAACTAATAACATATTAACCCCTCCCCCCCCAATCTCTGCCTATTGTCCTACCACCCAAGGTCTTAAATGTGGATGATCTTCATGATAAAATGACAGGGCTCCAGTCTCCAATATGCCAGAGTTTGGAGTCAATTGAAAAACAATCAAAGAGCTAGCACTAATGAAAGATGTGTCAGCACAGGTAGAAAGACAGGGGGAGTATTTTGGAAAACACGAATATAGGGCTAAGTCAAATTATCAATGAAGGTGCCAAAAATGTACCAATTCAAAATGACCTAACCCATTTATTGTCAGAGAGTCCGTATTCTCATATAGCCCCTACTCCAGCATTCCCTGCTCCCCAACTCACGATCAGAGAGGGTCCCAATTCCAGCTGTAGATTTTGTTATAGAAATGCAAAAACACCTACCATTAAGGGGTATGGATCAGGGTAACTCAGACTTAAGGTTGGAGGGCTCTTGTATTACTTCACAGAGAACACAAGAGGGGCTTAGATTAGACCTCCCACCTGCTGCATGTCCCTATGTGGTTATTCTGGCTAACACACCAGAATAAAAAAATAACCAAATGGAAACTACCACCCAGCTAATCCACAAAGTCACAAAGCTCGCCATTGGATTTCTAATTTTTTTAACTGAAGGGTAGAGGGTCAATTTAAGATTCTAATGACAAGAAGAGTACCATGGCTGGGCTACTCAGATGAGACTATGAAGAGGGATTGCGTAGTTTTAACCTTTAAGTCAACAGTTACCGCACAAAAATTCTTACACCTATTACCCAAAACCCCATCAGTATCATCACCAATATTTTCCCCCTACCACTCAGCTTCTTCTATGAACCGGTGTTGCAGCAGTCATGCACAAATAGAATAAGGAGCCACAATTCCTTTGTCTACAGGCACAGACAAGTTCACAGCCATCACTTGGAATATTGCAGGCCTGGGACACTAACTGTCAGATGCAGAATGGCTTAAGGATATACTACATTTTGATTTAGTCTGCCTTCAAGAGACCTGGGAAGTGGGTCCTTTTCATATAGACGGTTATAGATCTTTCTATACACCCGCTATCGCTTCAAATTCAGGACGGGCCAGGGGTGGCATTTTGACACTGTTAAAGAACACTCTAAGATTTGAAGTTCTCTCTTATCATAATGACTCTTAATATTATAACATGTTACATCTTAAAAGTCCAGATAATAATACTGTTTTAATAATAATTTGTCTAATAATCTATTTTAGGGCACTATGTATGAGGCTACAATTTTAGTAGAAGATAGAATTAATGTTTTAACTAAAGCGTTCAAAAAGACCGGGGAGCTCTATGGATGGGTGACTTTAATGCACTTTGTTGCCCCTTTGTCCTAAATTCAATGTGCAGCCTCACGGATGAGGACAGAGGATAAAGTTTGCATTTTAGCCATAATCAGTGTCGTAATACATTTATGGACCTAACCTGTGCCTTTGACACAGTGAATCATAGTCAATTATGGTCCATAATGTCACAAATGTGGATTGAGGGAGCGATTATTACCTTGCTCAGTAGGGTTCATGAACACACCTCAGCCACAGTTCACTATAGCAGTAAGGGAAACTTGACTGAAGGAGTTCCCTCTGACATAGGGGTAAGACAGGGCTGTGTTTTGGCACAATTTCACTTTTTATTATATATTAACGGGTTGGGAGACCAACTATGTAAGGTGGGAACGGATATTCCACGATGCAATATGTGTCAAATACACGTTCTCCTATATGCTGACGACGCTGTTCTGATAGCCAGCACAGCAAATTCCCTACAAATTCTGTTAGACTCATTTAATGATTTTATGAATGATGTAGGGCTAAAAGTAAACCATACGAAATCATTTATTATAAAACTTAGGTCCCAAAAGAAGCCAAAACAAGAACATTTTTATTGGGGAGTGAAGAAATTGAGAAAGTTCCATATTTTACTTATCTGGAGGATCATCTGTTGCTGATTTTACTTGGAAACATGTATTAAATATTAGGATCATGGAATTTCAGAAATCAATGCCATTTTTAGATTCGCTAAAAGACTGGGATATAAACCAATTAAGGAGATTTTACTATTTATAAGAGTAAAAGCCTTTCTGTGGTAACCTTTGGGGCAGGAGTGTGGGGATACGTAAACTGCAAATCACTCCAAATAATAGAGAATATGTTTCTAAGAAGACTCCTCAGTACCCCAGAGTTCTTCTGTTTCTTTTTGTCATGAGGAAGTTGGTCTGGGTTACTTGAAAGATTACATTGCGACACAACAGTTGTTGCTTTGGTTAAAAACGTGGGAGAATCCAGCGGCTGCCCTCTGTAGGACAATACTGACAGACTGCATGAAGTTGGATAATAGCTTAGATATACCTTGACTTCGGCATGTCAAAATGTGTTTTTCCAAAATGGGTGGTATAGAATACTAAACAAACCCCAACCCATTACAAAATGTATCGTCTGCCACTATAAAGTTACTTTTTTTCCAAAGTTATGTTCAGGCTGGCCCTATATGCACTGAGACTGGTCAGCCAGAGCACCTTCCTCAACCAAAAAGAGAACCTGCCCTGTCCCTCCAAATTGACTTAAACAACATTTTTGTTGACAAGGCTGTGTTTAAAAACTATACATTTCCTAGTGGCTTTTTCTATTCAAGGCTCATGGTTTGCTTCACTCCCAGTTTGTCCATGTGACAGTTGCTCACCTCAAATCTCTATGCACTTTTTGTAGATTTTATTCACCCAGAGGAAGCAGTTTATTCGCCCATTATTACTTGCTGCAGGGATTACGAATTATAATATGGCAATGGAGTTTTTACTCTCTTTAGGAACAGTTGAGACCATATTTTGTATTTTAAATGATCTTTTTACCTTTTTAAGATTCGAAGCAGACATTGATGATTTTAAAAGTCTGCAATTGTTGTGTATGTCAACTTGCAGTATTTTCTTCTAATGAAAATATGTGTGTACAATCTTTTATGGCTCTTTTAGAATCAAGATAAAGTATTCTTGACTTGACAATATGGTAATACATTAAACAAACTATTACAAAAGATTTAGAGATAAGGAATCTGACACTCTAAAAAATTGGCCAGCTATACAGGACCTTTCGTTCTAATTTAATAGCTCTTCTATTGATTATATAATAGCTTCTGCACTTCTGACAGAGGCTCTTAGTAATGTTAAAATTAATTTCTCAGGCTTCAGTGACCATTGGGAGTCACTAGAGGGATTCACTTCATCTTCTCTCGGCTTTTAGTCCGGTGGACTTATTGTGCTCGCTCAGAATTCTCGGAGCATTGAAATCGGGCTCACCTAAGGACCCTCGTGCGGCTAGGCTCTTGGCCGAGGTGTCTGATACGATCAACCCGGAAGTCAATCTACTGGTTAATCAGTCGCTTCGTGAGGCCTGTGTTCCGCCTTCATGGAAGCAGGCTCTTATACTGCCTCTTCTTAAGAAGCCGACCCTGGACCCGTTGCTTCCTGCCAATTACCGGCCTATCTCGCTCTTGCCTAGTTTGGCTAAAGTGTGCGAGAAGGCAGTTACATCTAAGTTTACCAATTATGTTGAAATGGCAGGCCTGCTGCACCCTGCGCAATCGGGGTTTCGTGTTTCTTACAGTACGGAGTCTGCATTGCTGGAGGTGGCGGAGGCTATACGTGACTGCCTGGTTATGCTGGATCTCTCGGCGGCATTCGATATGGTGCCCCACTCCCTCCTTCTCGCTCGCCTAACAGAAATCAGCATTGTGAATTCAGCATGGAGCTGGGTTAGATCCTTCTTGGAGGATAGATCACAGCAAGTATGGCTGCCCCCCTGTGCCTCGGCACCGACACCTCTGTCCACTGGCGTTCCGCAGGGGGTCCTCACTTAGCCCCCTATTGTTTAACATCTATGTGACCCCGCTGGTTTATCTGGCAGAGTCCTTGGGGGCTAAGGTGATGTCCTATGCGGATGATACGCAGCTTTTGTTCTCCTGGAAACGGGGTGATGTCTCGGTCAGTGCGGTGCAGCACTGTCTTTCATCTGTGTTTTGTTGGTTGGCAAATGCACCGTTGAAGTGTAATGAAGAAAAATCGGAGGTACTCCTGTTCGGCTCGTTTCCAGGGGATTTTAGAGCCAGGTTGTGGCCGCCTGACTATCTGTGCCCTATGTCACAGAAAGGCCTTGCCAAGAATCCATGGGGTTTGGTTCGAGGAAAAATTAAATTTTGCTACCCAGGTGAAGAAGTTAACAGGGACATGTTTTGGCACCCTGAAAATTCTGAGGAAGTTTCGCTCCTTCTTGCCAGGGGGTGCCAAAGAGACGGTTGTCTAGGCTCTCATCTTGTCCCGCATAGACTATGCTAACGCCCTCCTGGTGGGATGTCCGGGTTATTTGACAAAGAAACTGCAGGTAGTCCAGAATGCGGGAGCCAGATTACTTCTGGGACTATCTTCAAGACAGAGTGTCCGCATCCACCTACGCCACCTGCACTGGCTCCCAGTTGAGTCCCGTCTCAAATTTAAAATGCTGTCCATTGTCCATCGGGCTCTGCATGGGTTGGGCCCGATCTACCCGCAGAATCGCTTTGTCTTTTACAAACCGGCTAGACAATTGCGATCCTCTGATCAGCTCTTAATACAGAGCCCTCGCTTTAATTGTCATAAGCTGGGCGGGTGTTCTTTCACCCGCAAAGCAGGTCTAGCCTGGAACGCGCTTCCATTGGCCCTTAGGAGGGTGCAGGACCCGGTATCTTTTAAGAAGAAATTAAAAACTTTGCTTTTTTGAGGTCATTTGATGATAGTGTGGTAGGCTTTCTGGAACTAGCGCCGGGATACTTTGAGTAGCTGTGCGCTCTACAAATTCAATATAACATAACATAACATGCGGGCATATCTTTTCTATTGCATTGGGTGGGGATTCGGGGCTTGAATATCTCACACATAAAACCATATGTTGTAAGGAAGAATGGGATCATACTTAAAGGGGAGAAAATTGACAGGGCAGATTTTATTCCTCGCGTTGTAACCAGCAGGTTTAATGAAACAGTAACTTGCACTAATCTAAGCTCTGATCCTTCTAGTATTATGGAGGCCTTCAAATCATTTCTGTTGGAGGTAAAAATAATTTACTGAAGAGTGGTGTGGCCACTAAACAAAAGGGCCAGAAATTGTTTGACAAACACTGCACTGAGGCACTTTCTAACCTACATCAAACTCTCAACTGTGACCCAATAAATATAGCTCTGGTTAAACATTCCCACCAAACATATAATATTGCCAGGAAAATTAGACTAAAAAGCTGAATGAGGAAGCCTTGGAACAATTGTACCAAGCATCCGCCACAAATAACTCTAGGGATATTTCGCAGTCATTAACACACCCTTCTTTAAATCTCAGTCAGACCCTAATCTTGACAATTATGTGGATGAACACACCTGGGAGGCATACTTTGGTGAAATCTTTAAGAGCAAACTGGAGGGAACTGTAATTCTTTATGAAGACAAGGTCCCTCCATCTAATATTGCCCTCTCCTTTAATCATCTGGAGATAGGAGAAGCCTTATCCCAGTGCACTAGAAACGAGACCCCAGGTTTAGATGGTACACCACTAGACTTTTTTTATTGATTCTCCTGAACTTTTGGCCCTGTGCTTACTAATGTTTTTAATGTAATAGCCAAAGTGGGCCCACCAGAGTCATGGTATAAAGCGATTTTAATACCCATCTATAAAAAAGGAGACAAAGATGATCCTAAAAATTATATTATTATATACCAATCTCCCTTCTTGATTTCAAGGCGAAACTCAGGCAGAGTATTACTGAATAGATTAGAGACATGGGCTTTGCATATGAAAGTACTGATTCCAACAAAATATGGCATCAAAAAGGGACAGGGTACACAGGACCAATGTCTTAACATGAGCATGCTTATTACCAAGTATACCAAAGCTAAGGAAGGTAACTTATTCTTAGCTTTCATGGATCTAAGCGCAGCGTTTGATTGTGTTTCCCATTCTTACTTGTGGAAGATCAATAAAGAAATGAGGTAGACCAAGCAATAATCACATTTATTAGGCAGATGCACTTGAGGGCTGAAGCTTGTGTCCGTTATGGACCACAAAGTAAATGTACTAGATGGATCCCAATCACTAGAGGGGTCCATCAAGAATGTGTCCTCGCCCCTCTTTTGTTCTCCTTATACACTAATGGAGTGGAATTCCAATTGCTAGATTTCACAGAGGACAAAACATAACATAACATGTGTATTTTGTAAAGCGCACGGTCACCCATAGGTATCTTGGCGCTGATTAACAGATGTTTATTGTTACCCAACTCAATGACATTATATTGACCTCAGATGGATGAAAGGCTGAGTGGACCCACCAGGATTTGAACCTGTGACCATGAGGTTGAACACAGGCCCTGCAGTGGAAGCATTAGTCCGCTGAGTCACCAGACACCAGGACGTCCCCACAATGAACAAGAGGCATATTCCAATATTACTCCATGCTGACGATGCAGTCTTAATTGCACATACGGGAAGGGTCCTCCAGAAGCTGTTAGATACCTATGTAAATTTTATGGGAAAATTGGTTCTACAAACAAATGAGACTAAATCTTTTATATTAGTTGCTGGCCGAGATGTTTTTTTATCTAGGGGTGACCTTTGACCACAAGTTAACATGGACTGACATGGTGGCCAATAGAGGGATTATCTTAGAAAAAAGCATCAATGCAATCTATTCGTTCATTAAGAAGTTGGGTTCGAAGCAGTTTGATATGATCAAAAAAGTATATGTGGCAAAACACAGCTCAGTAGCATCTTATGGAGTAGGAGCATGGGGTTAGATTAACCCTAGTGCATTACAATCAATTGAAGACACCTCCTATTCTCCTATGGCATCCCATATGAAGAAGAGAGACAACTAACTACACTCAAAAGGTTATTAGGGACTGCCTTGCACTGGAACAGGTCCGGAGGATCCCATGGATCATGTACCTTAAAAATACCCTATCCAGACTGGATTTGGGGCCTTTGTTTGAAACCCCTGAAAATGTTTGACCATATCTAAAAAAGCTTTAAAAATGTGTTTTTTGATACACATGGCTGTATTTAGGTCCATCACTCGAACTAATAAAGCCACGCTCTGAGCGTACCTTGAGGGTCCAATACCTGGTGAAGAGGAATTATTATATTTGTCATTTGTAACAAACCCACGTCATAGATCTATTTTAATTAGGTTTCACCTAAATGTTATCCTGTTTACGTAGAACTTCCCTACCTGTATCTTCTCTATTAAAGATCTGCTGTGTTGCTCATGTGATGGTACCTCGCCTCACTCTGATCTTCACATTTTCTGTACGTTTTATATTAACCATCGCAAAAGATTTTTAATCCCAATAATGTGTAAGTGTAATTTCAGGCAATGCCGTCCAGCTCTTTATTTTTTACGATTGTTGCCTGATTCTTTAATTTGCTTCTGTGTTGCCTCCTTTATATGTCTCTCACTGAAAAGCAGGAAATTGCAAAATTGTGGATAGGAACTGTAGTTGTAAAGGTTTTAAGTGATTGAATTGGGGATTTGTTGCACATATTTATGATGTATATATGTACTTTTATGATTAATTTGCATTAATCGAATAAAGTGTTTTGACTTGACTATTGTTTCATGAATCCTTGAAATATAATTTTACTGGCATTCTGATGAAACGATAAATCCTGGACTTGAAAAGGAAATCTTGCATACAAGAGTCTACACATTTTTTGTCGATATTTTGTTAATATAAAATATATATATATATTCTTTGTAACCTAACAGTACAATGTTAAATTCTAGAGAATTTCTAAATAATGCAGCCAGAAAAAAAGTTTTTTCTTATCACCAATACTATTTTCTCACTTGTGGTGTAATGACTTGCTTTTCAATACAACAATCCAATGGAAAGTTTTGATTGAAACAAAACTGGTAAGTTAGCAGCATGTCATGCATAAGACTCTGCTGTCAACTATGAATTAACATTTACATGGCCTATTTCGAGGATAAAGAGAATTGAACTTTAAGGGAACTACATAGACAATACCTAAGGCCATAGCTTATTGATTGTTCAAACATGTTAAAATGCCTTACAGTCAATTTATAATTTCACTAATGCAAAATTATGTCTTAACTCCTACAACTATTTAGATTTCTTTTTAGGAAATTAAAGGGCAATGATTGAAATTTTTAGACTGGTTAGCTACATGTATTAAAATATCAAACAATATCTATTTTTGGTGCAGGACCTGCGTTTGTTTAATTAACTAAATTACCTGATTTATTGAGAAAGTTAAAGTATATTTGAACTTTAACAGAACATTAAAGGAGCCTCCATTTTACAATAGACTACCAAAGGAGGGAATGCGAGCTGGATAAGCATCTGTTTTTTTTTTTTTAATAAAAGTGCAGAAATCTGTCATTTGCGGCAGAGTGACGCTCTAGCGCTCCGCCAGCAGTAGTCTATTTTAGCAAAGCATGACGCAGATGCGCAGCGGACACACCACGGACGCGCCAAAGGCGCGCCAAAGGCAAGCCCTTCTGCGCCCGTCCGCGGCCAGACGGCGCCAGGGCCAGAGATGCTGCCCGTTTTATCACTTACCCTAGTTTTACATATAGCCCTCCAGACTTGACCTCTCTCAGGCCTCCACCCTGTCCGCACCACCCCGTTGTGATATCGGGAGAGCCCATGTTTAAGTACTCTTGCCCGCATTGCATGTTTTCTCTCAATGCGATTAGCCCCACCAGATCTACCACTAATTGTATTTTAAAACCTCCGCAATCACCCATGACAGTTAATCTAAAAGTTGGGCTGATAAATTGTAGATAGTTGCCCAAACACGCCTTTGATATTTTTCAGTCTATCGCTGAACATAATTGGGATCTCCTATTTTTAACGGAAACCTTGCTCCGAGATGACACCAATCCTGCTTTGACATTAGCTATTCCGGAAAATTATGGTATAGTTTGTGCAAATAGGCAGAATGGTAAATCAGGAGGGGGAGTGGCTATCATCTACAACACACGTTTAGAGATCGCTGTTTCTAACTTTGCCCAGGTGGACTCCATAGAGGGTCTGTCCTTCAGTATTAAGCTATCAGCGTCTTCCTCCTGCTCTGATCTTCTGCTCTATAGACCTCCTAATTCTAGTCTCAGCCTCATTTCCACCATTGAGGACTACATTTCCCAAGCTAGCATACGCTACTCGAATTTTACTGTGTTAGGTGATTTGAATCTCCAAGTAGATGATATTTCCTGGCAGCACAGTGCTAACTTTATCACAACGCTAGCTGGCTGTAACTTAATACAGTACGTTATGTATCCTACTCACAAGGCAGGCCATACCCTGGACTTGATTTGTACAAATCTATCCCATATTTCAGTCCTTTCCCTACTCCCAGTGATATGGTCAGATCATTTCTTGCTCCCTTTTTGATTTCAGCTGTTCAACTCAGAGAAAGCTACCTCCACCCCTAAAGAGTTCAATAGGAATTGGAAAAAGTCACGGTAGAGTCTCTTACACATCATCTGAAGGACTCCTTACCTACTCCTACTAACGATCTTGAGGCTGGCATTTCCAACTTGAATAGTTGGATAGGTGGCACGCTTGATCTACTAGATCCATTGAAAGCAGTAAAGTCTTCCAGATCTTCCCCTTCGGCACCTTGGTATTCAGAAGAACTCAGATAAAAAATATCCGAGTGTAAAAAACTTGAATGCAGTTGGAGATTGACCTATTCTGCAGGAAGTAAGCTAAGCTATCGCTTAGCTCTTAAAGAATACCGCAAACTCTTGATTGATAATAAAAGAGATGTTCTAGCCGATAGGATTGAGAATTCTAAAAACTTGTCTAGTGAAGGACTGGGTTCTTTTGGACCCAGCGGTGCCAGGGCACAACACCTGAAACCTTCGTGGGTAACCTGCTCCGGCGTACAAGTCACAGAGACACGGGACACTTCCTTCGGCGTCAAAGAGTCAAGGTTTATTTACTGCAGGGAACACAGAAGTCACAGGAAGTACATCGAGTGTAGTTCGGGGAGACTGCTTCAAATTGTATCTGTGGATCGCTCCTTTTATACAACTTTTACCCATATGATAACATGAGACACAATAGTTTACAACCTGGTTCCCACAAGTCGCTCTTAGAGGGGTCGTTTAGATCACTTTGAAACATACAAGGTCCGGAACATAAGTGCGGAAACATTTGGCGGTTCCCAACTGTAAAAACCCATCTTCCCACCATTAGCAAATTCCAATCAGCAGTAAAGTAGATCGAAACAAGAACGAAGACAGGTGCAGAGGAAGACGGAGACAGTGGGGAGATCGGAGAGGGTGTAAAAAAGGGGGTGTCGAGAAGCACGAGATACAGGCATCAAAGGGACGTGCCTAATGAGATGCACGGCTGAGACAATAAGCTCGTGCGGCAAGATGAGCCTCGAGCGGCGCCGTCTGCCTTACAGTAGCAACCCCCTTGTCATAAAGACACTTTCAAAGAACATGTGTCTTCCGCCATATCTTGGAAGTCCCAGGGTCGCGAAGCGGACAGTGTCCGTTCGCTGGCTACTTGAGGGCAAGAGACAAAATGGATGCCGTATCTAAGATGGAACCCGTGGGTACAGATGAGAAACCCACATAACAAACGAACGGTTTAAGTTAGCACAGCGAAACTGCGCACGCTTACTAAACTCGTCATTTGTGGTTCATAGATACTAGACTCGACCATATTCGTGCGAGTTGAAAACACCACTTACAATTGTCACGGAACCTCAGACGCTCCTTTTGCCCTCATGTAGGCAAGCACTAGTCGGAATCATACTCGATATTCATCAGACCATCAAGATGTCGTTGTAGCATAGCTCTGTCCAATCGAGTCCCCTTGGTAACAGATGGTTGTCTCATACACGTCGTAGCACAGAGGCCACATAAGGCAGGACCACACTGCACACAAAGGCAACACGTGAACAGGAACACTACCACAACCCCGATGATCGTCAGAATCTTCCAACCCCAAGTCGACATCAGGCCCCAAAACCAACCGAATAGCGTCCAATCCCCTACATCCACGTGTATGGATTCGGAGATCTTATGCAACTTCGAGATGGCTTGATAGACAGTTGGAGCATTATCAGGTATGAAAATGCAACAGCTCGAATGGATCACTTTACATACCCCACCGCGATCTGCTAAGACAACATCTAAAACCATACGGTTTTGTAATGTCATAAGTCTCTCCGCCTGAAGTTCTGTGGTGATATTACCAAGGGCACTGGCAGTAATATTAGCTGTCGATTCTACCACTCGAGTCAAATGTCTCAGGTTCCTACTGTTAACCATAGGTCCCCAAAACGGGAGGAAACCCTTGAAAAAGTCTCCTGCCTCTTGACCGGCAGTATCCTCTTCGCTAATTACGCCTCGTACAACTCTAGTCTTATGATAATCGGCATCTACAGTAAACGTCGGAGGCAACAGATTTGCAACGAAACATGAGCCCATGAAGTCTGCGGGCAACCATGTGTATGCACGATCATGACAGATGAAGTACGTACCCTTGGCAGCCAGAAACACGGGGGTCGGGGACATTGGCAGAACGTAACTTTCAGTGCAAGCACTTACTCCAAGTGAGGCTTGCGAGCCACGACCCACAAGACAAAGATTACCAGTGTGGGGTACGACCCATATTGGAAGCGAGCTTTTAAGCTGCTTTTCATTAGTGAACATACTATATTCCCCTCTACTTAGGACCCTATAGGCTTGTACCTCTTCTTTAGGGATGAGAAAAGCATCATGGATCTCGTCTTCCATGTCCTCTATAGCCATCGATAACAGCCTCTGATACGAGGTAGGACCAGAGTATGGGGAACGTTGTTCTGGAGTGGGGTGGAAACCCAGTGCGCTTCGAAACATTGTTTGGAATGCTCGAGCTGACCCTTGGGAACTATACGGTAACACCAGATATGGAATTCCCTTACCAGTAGTATGTGGCATCAACCCACACACCCAACAATTAGTAGTGTTAACCACTAACTGATGCTGATGGAGGAGCTGGATAAAGGAATTGTTGCGGAATTCTACACGTCTAGCCTGTTCGTGTTCCGGTAACATATGAAAAGAATGGGGAGAAGCAGTAGAAGTAAGGTTAGGGTAAGGAGTAGGAGTAGGGGTAGCAAGTAAAAAGTAAGACATAGTGTAATACACCCCACCCGCCAAAAATGCAGAAGCAGTTAAAAACAAAACAAACAATTGGGATACAAAACATTTAGTACGACTAAGTTTCTGCAGCTTGACTCTATATGCCTGAGCTCTTTCCAAATCATTCAGCTTCGAAAATGCCATTTCCCTACGACCGTCCGCAACGTTTCTTGACGCACTTCGTTCTGTGCAGCAGTAGTCAATCCCCAGGAGTTCCTAGGAATCGACGGCCTTTAACCTAGCGTCAAGACCTACTGTCCAGAAGGAAGTACGCGCGCGGCCCTACGGCCCTCAATACACAAAGTATATGTAGCACAATATTTCTCAGCTGTGGAAGGAAAAAGATACAAAGAAAAAAACTCAATATATGTACAAAACAATTTTCAATAATACGATTGTCCAAAGCTGATCAGGGGAAACGAGGATATTGCAGTTATCAATTTCAGCAAAGCAAGCAAATTTTATTTGTCCTTAGTATGAGATCTCAAAGAATATCGATGTTTCCCGGGACGTGTCTGCTCGTCGAACAAAGGATCTGTTGAAGAGACAGCGTCCTGCTGATCAGTTCGTTGGTCTGGTCTTGAGTCTTTTGCTGACAAGTGTTCAACAGTGGCTTTCTGCTGCGCTGAGGGTTCTTCAACAAGCTGTGCGTCGCTAAAAGGTACAAACGCCGGCAATTTTTCTGTTTCTGTTGACGCAATGCCTTTCCTCACCCACGGGTCTGCTGACAAAGGAATAGGGACTCGCTTACAGTGGGTAGCATGTACCCAATTTTTCCGCCCCTCAAGACGAACGGCAGTCCTCGTGGCCAGGAGCACCTGGTAAGGTCCGGTAAAGCGGGGGTCCAGATTCTTTTTGCGTGAAAAATTTCGGGTAACTACCCAATCTCCAGGCTGGAGCTGGTGGCCTGGACCCTCCGTCTGCGTCGGCAAGGCGTCGTAAACCTGTTGATGAATTAACCTCAGTTTAGCAGTCAAGTCATGTAAGTAGTCAATCAACATCGGAAACTCAAGATCAGAGAATACACCTGGCCTAGGAACCCCCCACACATTCGCAGGACGGCCGAACACTATTTCATAGGGACTGAGCCCTATTCGGGAGTGTACAGTCGCCCTAGTTGACAGTAATGCTAGAGGCAAAGCATCAGGCCACGAAAGTCCAGTCGTAGCTTGAATCTTCGCTAATTTTAGTTTAAGGGTGCCATTGTACCCTTCAACTAATCCAGCTGACTGGGGATGATTGGCGCTATGGAATTTCTGATTGATTCCAAGGCCCTTACACACACTCTTCATCACACTTCCAACAAACTCACTTCCGTTATCTGACCACACGACTCTAGGCATTCCATACCGAGGAAAGTATTCCTTCAGTAGGATTTTCGCAGTAGACAAAGCAGTGTTGTCCTTGAGGGGATAGGCCTCGATCCATCGGGAGAATGCGCAAACCACAACCAAAACATATTTCAGGTTATTGCATCTCTCCATATGGATGAAGTCCAATTGGATCACCTCAAAGGGATACGAAGGAGGAGCAAAACTGCCAGGAGGAGTTGGGGTTCCTTTGCCAGGATTGTACATTATACACACCATACAATTCTTCACCAAACGTTCAGCACACTTAGTAATTCCATCACTCTTCCACACATCAGCCAGCAACTTACAAATACCTTTCGCGCTAATATGTGCTAACCCATGTGCCATTTGCACAACGGCCAGTACATACGCATCAGGCAACATCCATCTTCTCTGATCCGACAAATCAATCCAGCAACCATTCGCATCCAACCTTCCCGTACTTTCTTTCCACTTCATCTTTTCAGTCTCGGTGGCCTCATTCTGTATTGCTTTCACACTCTCTATGGTATTCTCACACATACTTGATTCTGTAGGCCACCTAACCGAACTCGTCACATACATTCGAGTGCTAAGGTTCCGGGCAGTCTCCTTAGCAATTTCGTCTGCAAACGCATTACCACGACCAACATCATCCGTCACTTTACGATGCGCACTACACTTAACAATTGCAACTTGAGCAGGCAAAGTCAATGCATCCAAAAGATCGTTCACAAGCTGGCCATGCTGTATTTTCGTGCCATGCGACGTCAAGAAACCACGCTCTCGCCACAACCGTCCAAAACTATGCGCTACACCGAAAGCATACTGACTATCGGTGTACACGTTCACACGTTTACCTTTTGCTAACACACATGCTCTAGTGAGAGCAATCAGCTCTGCAGCCTGGGCAGAATTCTGATTCAATCTTGCAGTCTCAACAACAGTATTCAACGTTACCACAGCATAAGCAGTAGTCACATCACCATTCGGCAACTTAAAACATGACCCATCCACATACAGGATGCCATCCGGGTCTTCCAATGGGGTGTTTTTAAGGTCCACTCGACCTTTTGTTTCCTCTTCTGTCCGCAAGTAACAGTCATGTTCTGCTATTTCATCTGACTCTGCACTAATTGGTAACAAAGTTGCCGGATTTAGGACATTACAACGTTTTATCTGAATGTGGCTTGCCAAAAGCGTCAATTCGTACCCAGACAACCTCGCACTCGTCAAGTGCTGAGTTTTCGTACGATTCAACAAAGTATCGACTGCATGCGGAACCATCACCGTAAGCATATTATCCATGACCAATCCTGCTGATTGTCGGATGGAGACCGCAGCTGCCGCAGTTGCTCTCAAACAACTCGGCAATGCTCTAGCTACTGGGTCTAAGGTCGAGGAAAAATATGCGCATGGACGTTGCTTACCACCAAAAGGTTGCGTTAAGACGCTTAAAGCACAACCTTCCCTCTCGTGAACATATAACGTGAACGGTTTACTGTAATCAGGGGTACCTAACACAGGAGCCGAACACAATGAATCACGCAGTTCAGAAAAACTTTTCTGACATTCTTCCGTCCATGGTAAAGGAGTTGAAACATCCTTGCACGTAAGAGCCACCAATGGTTTCGCTAGCAATGAAAAATTAGGAATCCACTGCCTGCAGTACGACGTGATACCTAGAAAGGCACGCACATCTCTTTGGGTTTGTGGCACAGCCATTCGCGCAATCGCTGCAATTCTCTCTGGGGTCAATCTCCTTCCCTCCTTTGACAATAAGTGACCTAAATAGGTTACTTCTTGACAACAATATTGGAGTTTAGAAGGTGACACCTTGTGATGTAACTCACAGAGATGTTGCAGCAACGATACCGTAGCAATTTTGCAGATGTCCTGAGTATCAGCAGCCACCAATAGGTCGTCGACGTATTGGATTAAAGCCGCACCAACCGGCAACCTAAACGCATCTAGTTGACCCTTCAAAGCTTGACTGTAAATCGATGGACTTTCACAGTAGCCCTGAGGAGCGCGTTTGAAACGGAAGCTACGCCCACCAAGAGAGAAACCGAAAAGGTCCCTGCTCTCTTCGGCAATCGGGATGCTGAAAAACGCATTTTTCAAATCAATCACCGAAAACCATGAAGCTGTAGCTGGAATCAGAGTCAGTAGCGCCGTGATGTCAGGCACAACAGGGAATTGAGGAACCACAATTTTATTTACCTCCCGCAAATCGATAACAAAACGATAAACAGGCGGTTTGGTAGGATCAGTACGTTTAAGAATGGGCAGTACAGGACTATTGCACACGTTTCCCCGAGTCTCTTCAATGACATCTTTCTCGATCAAATCATAGATGATCGCTAACAAAGCTCGTTCACCATCAAGGGAGATACGATATTGGGGAATACGTGGCAATCGCACATTCGATTTCAACTGGACAACATAAGGGGAGATATCAAGTAGGCCCACATCATTTGGACCCGTCGCCCACAAAGACGCAGGAAGAGAATCCAATTCCGGTGGAAGCTTATCGAGTGACAAGTACATGGGAGAGACTACTCTCTCTCCGAACGTAAGCTTTACCCCCGCAGGGGAACAATACAAAGTTGCATACAAACGTTTAAGCAGATCCAGACCCAAAAGATTTTCGCCACAACCAGTGGTCAAAATTAACGGAGCTTCGAGCTCACGAGGCCCAATTTTAAGGGGCAGAGGGCACGAAACTGGATTGCTAACGGGGGCGCCAGAGAATCCAACGGAAACATTTGTTAAGCCAGACAAAGGTGCGCCAGGGAGTTTCGAATGCATGATAGAACTTTTCGCTGCACCAGTGTCCAACAGAAAAGGCTCAACGACGCCCGATGTAGCAACTGCGACATAAGGCCCTCTCTGATCAACCGGAACTGATACCACTCCCTCTCCTTGTCTTTGGCTGTCCTAGTAATTACTATCGTCAGTTCCCTGATCGACGTAATAATCGTCTACATTATACTGCGCAGATCGTCCTTGCGATGATCCACGTTGATCAAAACAGTTATTAGAATTTGATGAATTGTCAGAACGGTCGTTCTGAGCACCACGACCTCTACCACGTGATGCGTTCTGTGAACCACCACGACCTCCTCTAGACGACGTACCACTAGTACGGTCATTTAAAGCAGGACAATTGAATTTAATGTGTCCCTCCTGTCTACAGTAAGCACATTGATTGTACCCTAATGAAGATCTTTGGAAAGATGAATCATTACGCGACTGCGATCGATTCGATTGCGACTGCGATCTATTCTGCTGAGGCGCATTCTGATTAGAACGCGGCGGATACGCTTGTTGCAACAACACTTTAGTTTTCAGCTCTTTCGTTTTTTTATCGGCACGGTCATTTTCCTCTTTTTCTCTATTTTCGTAATATTGTGCCGTAGCCAATATCTGAGCTGAGGTAGAAACAGCCCACGCACTTTCTGAATTCTTTAATTTAGTGCACAAGTCGGGCAATAAGTTCGATACGAATTTATCTACAAACAACCGTTGTCCACCCTCAGTACCCATATCCTGTCCACTATGATCAACGAAAGTTTCCTCAAACCTCGTAAAGAAGTCTGATACACTCTCATCTTTCTTCTGCTTACAGGCTGACAACTTGTCCCAATTTACCTTCATAGCTGGCATAAGCGTTTTCATTAATGTAATGATTCGCTGGGGGAGAAGCTCAATCAACTGATCGGGTTTAGTAGCAGCCACTTGTCCAGCGTCTGCCGCTGTAATAGCAGCCCAATCACCACCTAATTCATTCGCGTGATCTTGGTGACGAATCTTGGCCCATACCGGTTGCGGTACGACATTGCCAAACAACATGTCGATATCGGCCAGATTCATTATCGTAGCGTCTACGAGCTGCGACAATTCCTTGTAATACCCAGCAGGATTTTTGCGAGGATCGGGCAAAGTTTGTTTCACCTGAAGCACTTCCGATCGTTTCCATGGGAGGTGTATCCACACTCTCTGGAAATGCGCCGCCACTGGAGCATTAACATTAGTATTATCAGCGGGTATCCAAACTGGCGGAACTTCACGCATAGGATATTGACCAGACTCATCTCCTTTCTCAATGTCCTCAACGAACAATGCATGAGGAATAGGAGCGGGACGAAGAGATAGCAACCGCTCAATAGCACGTCGGACATTAGTATCGACTATCAGTCCATTTGCGAACTGAAGCCGAAGTTCAGACAGGGCGGACAGCACCTCGTCAGGCGCAACGGCCACTATCTGATCATGTAAGAACTTGCACATTTCATCAAACACATATCTCTGAGTTGGTATGTTGAATTGATCAAACGTTTCGAGGACAACACGTGGCGGATTTCTAACAGGGTTTATCATCCAACCCATCGCCATATTATATAGCGCAACACGTTCTCTATTACCAGGAAGCTGACTACGTCTCTGAGGACCATCAAAACCAGCAGACCCAAAAACGGGTCCGAGCGACTGAAAGAAGTTTGTCGCAATAGGAGAATCACGATTACGAGTAGAGGGAGAAGAGTAAGACACAGGACTAACAAGAGAAGGAGTAGAGACATTAGCGACAACAGGGGTTAACAACACAGGAGCAGTAGCGTGAGCAGTGGCGGGAACAGGAGTATGTGGAAGCGGAGGAGCAGTAGGAATAGAACCAGGCAAAGGAGCAGGAACAGTCGGAAGAGCGGGTGCAGGTTGAGGAACAGGGGGAGGAATAACAGGTGGAAGAACAGGTACGGCAGGGACCACAGGAACTGCGATACCCTGTACGTACGGAGGTGGCGACTTCATAAGATAGGACATTAAAGAATCCTCAACTGCCTCTTCCTTCTTATCCGACTCCGTAGGCAAAACAGGATAGCATTTGTCTATGGACATACGCTGTAATCTCTCAAACACTTCCTTATCCTTATCCTCCTTATCACGCTGAAACTGCTCAGCTTTCTTCACTATAGTAGCAACATTATCTCGCTCACTACGTTTATTTTGTCTGATTTCTTTCTGTCGGGCTTCTTTGCGCCACAACCGAAAGGCATCAAACATGGCCGGCCTTGATTTACGTTCGAACAACTTTATTTCCAAATTATCTAAGATCGACGCTTCGAAGCTACCGTGAGGTGGCCAACGAAGATCGCCGTCTTTCTTTGTATATTTTATCCAATAATCGTTAAAAGCAATTGGGCCTAGCCCATGTTTGCTATATAAATCATAAGTAGGAGTTCCAACCGGAGGTATCGGACACGAGTCCTCCAGCAGGGAATCCGCACCACAAGGTCTAAAGCAACAGAACAAAGTACTACGACCAGGCATCTTGCACACTAGCCGAGTTTCACAAACTTCAAGGGTTACGGGATTTCGGGATTTACCAAGTCCCAGCAAAGACAAAACCCTCGGTCTTTGGCGGCTGCAGTCGTCAAACAAATACAACAACAACAAAGTACGCTAGCAAAGTGTCACCGACAAAAACACTCACACAGCGTGTACAACAAAGACACCCGCTAAAGTGTCTACAACAAAAACACTCGCTAAAGTGTTTACAACCAAGACACTCGCTAAAGTGTCTACAACCAAGAACTCTGGGAGCGACCCACCAATACTTAACTCAAAGAACAATGGCGTCCTCAGGAAGGCCCGTCAATCGTCTCGCTATACCAAGGTCTACGCCAGGCGCCAAAACAGGTCTACAGTCAGGGCAGCAGTCCGTCGCAGCCGTTAGGAGGCGGGAATCTTCGCGGGAAAAGTCTTCGGGCCACTTATTTCGACAACAGGATCGATGAAGCGGGGTGCACCTTCCCTCGGAGATTTCACACGAAGTTCCTCACGATCGTCGGGCTTGGACCGGTACCACTGATGCAGCCCAACGTTGGGCGCCAACTGAAGGACTGGGTTCTTTTGGACCCAGCGGTGCCAGGGCACAACACCTGAAACCTTCGTGGGTAACCTGCTCCGGCGTACAAGTCACAGAGACACGGGACACTTCCTTCGGCGTCAAAGAGTCAAGGTTTATTTACTGCAGGGAACACAGAAGTCACAGGAAGTACATCGAGTGTAGTTCGGGGAGACTGCTTCAAATTGTATCTGTGGATCGCTCCTTTTATACAACTTTTACCCATATGATAACATGAGACACAATAGTTTACAACCTGGTTCCCACAAGTCGCTCTTAGAGGGGTCGTTTAGATCACTTTGAAACATACAAGGTCCGGAACATAAGTGCGGAAACATTTGGCGGTTCCCAACTGTAAAAACCCATCTTCCCACCATTAGCAAATTCCAATCAGCAGTAAAGTAGATCGAAACAAGAACGAAGACAGGTGCAGAGGAAGACGGAGACAGTGGGGAGATCGGAGAGGGTGTAAAAAAGGGGGTGTCGAGAAGCACGAGATACAGGCATCAAAGGGACGTGCCTAATGAGATGCACGGCTGAGACAATAAGCTCGTGCGGCAAGATGAGCCTCGAGCGGCGCCGTCTGCCTTACAGTAGCAACCCCCTTGTCATAAAGACACTTTCAAAGAACATGTGTCTTCCGCCATATCTTGGAAGTCCCAGGGTCGCGAAGCGGACAGTGTCCGTTCGCTGGCTACTTGAGGGCAAGAGACAAAATGGATGCCGTATCTAAGATGGAACCCGTGGGTACAGATGAGAAACCCACATAACAAACGAACGGTTTAAGTTAGCACAGCGAAACTGCGCACGCTTACTAAACTCGTCATTTGTGGTTCATAGATACTAGACTCGACCATATTCGTGCGAGTTGAAAACACCACTTACAATTGTCACGGAACCTCACTAGGGAGATTTTTAAAATTGTTAAGTCCTTCACTGACCCTTTGGCACTCACCCACACCCACCCCCCCTCACAGACCCTTTGTAATAAACTCTCCGGGTTTTTTGAGGACAAAATTGCATCTATTTATGCTTCCTTTACGGAGTCTCATGAAATCACTGCGACTTCTGAGGACCACTTTGTGATGCCGGTTCCCAGCTCTGTGCTCTCAGAATTTGCCGTAATCTCGGAGGAAGCCTCTCTTCTCGAATTGCAGAAGTATAAATCCGGTTCCCCAAGGGACCCCTGGTCTGCCAAGCAATACAACATCCTTGCTAACTTTCTCAATCCCCATTTAAACGCCATCTGCAACCTTTCCCTCAGATTGGGCTGTTATCCGGATGCGTGGAAACACGCGTTCCTCTTGCCCATTTTAAAAAAAGCCAATGCAGATCCTGAATCTCCTTGCAATTATAGACCTATCTCCTGCTAAGATTTTAGAGAAATTGATCTATCAGCAACTGATGGCCTTTGTTGAGAATAATAGCCTCCTTCACAACTCTCAATCCGGCTTCCGTCCTGGCTATAGTACGGAATCTGTCCTTATTGAAATGGCAGACTCTATACTCTGGGCGGTCGACGGAGGTTCCAAGGCGGTGTTGGTGCTATTAGACTTGTCTGCAGCATTTGGCACCGTCGCCCATCTCATTCTTCTGAATCGCCTAAGACCATTGGCGTGGAGGGCTCAGTGCTGAATTGGATATCGTCCTTTCTATCTGACCGCACTCAGCAGGTCCGGACCCATCCGTTCATCTCCCCAGCCAAACCACTTAAGTGCTTTGAGCCCGCTGCTTTTTAATATTTACTAAACCCCGCTGGCTGAATTGATTGCCACGTCTGAGGTGAAAATCCTTTCACATGCTGATGATACTCAGGTTCTATTCACCTTTAATGCTGTGTCTGCCGCTACTATTGATCCACTGAAAAATTGTCTCAAGAATATTGCGGCCTGGATGGACCGCAATGTCTTGAATCTTAATGCAGATAAGACCGAGATCCTATTTTTTAACCAACCTTCTTCCCTCTTCTAATCTGTGGTGGCCGGAGGAACTGGGCATTGCTCCGGCACCCAAGGACTCAGTCAGTAATTTGGGAGTTAGATGGGACAAACAGCTGTCCCTTGCCACACAGGTTCAAACAGTGGCTGCCGCTTGTTCCGTCAAGATTAAAATCATCCAGAAATGTATTAACTATCTGCCCAATGCAACCCATAAAACTGTGGTTTATGCACTGATAACTTCCCATTTAGACTACGTGAATGGTTTATACATGGGTCTCTCATTAGGCTAGCTCCGCAGACTGCAGACAGTACAAAACGCGGCTGCCCGCTTGGTATGCGGAGTCTCACTTCGCCAACATATCTCCCCGTATCTACGACTACTCCATTGGCTACCCATGGCTAAGCGAATAGAATTTAAGGCGCTGACACTCACTTTCAGGGCAGGTAAAGGCCGTGGGCCGGTCTACCTTAGGAGGAGACTCCGTCCTCGGTTCTCAAAAGCTATATCAGGAGGTAAAACCTTTGAGGTAGGAACCACCCAATGTTGGAATAAGCTACCTCTTCCATTGCGTTTGATTCAGTCTGAATGTGAGTTTTACAAAGCACTTAAGACCTGGCTATTTAGCCGGCTTGATTAGTTGCTGATCTGTCTGCTGCCTCATTTTCTGCCCACTATAGCGCCGGGTCACCCTGTTGGCGTAACTGTGCGCTTAATAAATGCCTATTATTATTATTATCATTATTAAATCTCTACAGGTTTTTTATTGTTTTTGTGGTAGACTAGTCCAGAATCGTGGCATAAATATTTTCTACCTGTTGTTGTTTTAGGATGTATCCTAAATGTGAGACCTCCATTTGAAAAACTTATAGCTCATGAATGATTTGCAGAATTTCTTCAACATGATGAATCTGATTAGAATATGTGGTTGAATAGATTAGTAGGTTATCCACTTACATCATGATATACACATCAATGGTTTCTTTAAATGTAATACGTAAAAAAAACTAAAAATCAGCCTGCTGTTACATAACCGAATATGCAAAATCACATGTTTATAGATGCCAACATTATTTGAGCATATATTATTGGACTATATGCGTCTATTAGATTCATTTTTATAGTACAGAATCTTCTTAGCATGTGTAACTGCTCGATCTTTGAGGATGTATCTATTTTTATTTGTGGCTTTTTTATTTTATTCTATTTAGGATCTTGTAAAATGTTATATACCAACTTATGGTAGCTTCTGAGACCTTTGGGATAAAGATAAATATTGGAAGGAGACTAGTCAATAAACCTTGAGACAGATGAAGCAGACAATTGAGCAGCATAACGAATACATTTTCTGATTTCTACTCTTGTTTCTATATGTCAAAAAAGTATAAAGCCTTGAAGGAGAACTAACAAAGTCTTAGGGAACCACAGATGGGGAATGCATTGCTGATCTCAGATATCTGCCTGGCAGGATGGAAGAATCCTGTTATTGTGAGCCATTGAACAAGTAGGAAACAACAATGAACTAATCATAGACCAAGTTGAAATTGTGGGGATGTAGGGACCCCCTGAATATTAAGGAGTCAGAGATTTTCCATTCTAAGTTGTAATGGTAAAGGGTTCTACAAGAGGGAGTCCTATAGATGAAATGTTCTTCCTCTGTAATTCTGGCATCAAGTTGGTAAAATAGTTTATAAAAAAATCAATTCAGGACACATATTTTTTGATTATCAGCTGCAGGTCCCTTAGTAGCATGCTTTTAGGAATTAACTCTTGACAGGTGAGGTTCAGGATCTAATAATCCAATTGCAGAATGTCATTCCAGCTATGATTTATGTAAGCCATTCTCTTTATTCAGTTAGACATAGATAATTTAACGTGGAGTCATTGCATTTGCTGTAAGATCTATTCTAACGCCAAACAGCTTATATGATGACGATTAATCTGCTTTTTCACAGTCCTCGACATCTACCAAGGGTTGATATTTAGAGACTATCATATCATAGGCTACCATACCAGAATCAGTGTTTCCCTTTGTAAAAAAAGTAAGACAACTATACATCTACAGAGGAGCACAGAACTGGAGCAGTGTTCTGGAGCAGATGTCTCCCACCAAGATCTCCCATCCTACATTCCAACACTTATCATCAATACTATATAAGCGATGGTGCACAATCGTGTAATGAATAGGCAAATGCTAGATTTCAGCAAGTTCGACATTGCAACAATGAAATAAGTAATGCTACCAAAACCTAAATTCCTCTATCTAGGAACGCGAAATATACCACTACAATAATGCGTCCTGCTACTGTGCTCAGACACACCAGAACAAGACAGTAGCACAATGCAAGACTTTATATATTGATTGAGCAAACTATTAAAGGAAGGTTTATCCTTCATGGCTACGAAAGACGGATTCCCAGTGCTAAGAGTGGTGTGTAAAAAAAAGTCTCACACGGGGTAAAGCTTATGTATTCACTAATGCATGCCTTAACAAAAGCATATCCGTTTGCATCTCAGTGTGGCATCTGTGTGAGGTGCTGAATATGAGCATGAGGACATAGTTAATAATAAATATGAACTATTACCCTGTGGTCTGGTCACACAAAAATACTTGAGAGATGAATGAAGTATTTAATTTATTTATTTTATTTATTTATTAGATTTGTAAGGCGCGCCAGCTACCTAAAAAGGGGTTCCCGGCTCCGGAGCAGGCCAAAGAGAGTGTATAGCAGCTTTGTGTGATTACTGGTTAAAAAGACAGGTCTTCAAGGATTTGCGGAAAAGGGCGTAGACAAATGCAAAAAGGATACACATGTTGATGAATGCATAGCATAGGCAAACACAGAGATTGCACACAACTGGGGAAGTAGAGTGTGGGTGACACCAGATTGTGCTTGCTATTTGGCATTGTGAGAGGACGTTAATAATTTTTCATGCAAAAGACATAGAAACATGTTGTTGACTACTGTGATGTATGTGGCATGTATGTTCTGGGATTGGATGACAAATGAAACAAAGCAACCGAGCATACAAATGACCCATGAAGCTGTGCTAGGGAACATTCAACATCTGGTATGTATTTCTGAACTCATTTCATATATGGAATTAGATGTGTAGGCAGGCAACACTCACTCTTCTTCACATGCAATATGGTTTGAGCATTCCTTTTCCAACACTGCCTGAAAACCAGCTTCATACCACTTTATAGTGAAATCACCACATATATATTTGATATTCCAGGCCCATCCATAGCATTAATAAATGCCAGAAGAAAAAATGCAACATTGGTTTGGGAGATATTAGTCAGCCTTAATGGAAGAATACATTTTAAATATTTGATTTACTGGACGCGTATCATTTTTCTTTGCACCCTCTAAAAGACGGGGGACTGACTGTCTTCTCACCTGAAAGGAGTGATCATTCTTGCACTTGAATAAACATGCAAACAAAAAAGTAGTGTTTTTACACATATGCACATTATTTATTTATTGCTACAAACCTTTCTATGCTTTAGAATTATATGGAAAAGGAGGGAAGGGAAATCGGATTTTTCATAGTAAAAAATCCTAACCTGCAAAAGTTCTTATTGTATTGTCTTGATGATATCCTGGAACAAAAGAACACCAGAAATAATTGTACATTACTGTTGATGGTTCAGGTTGTATTGTTCATGATGACATAGCTGAACTGGAAACCCTGCAATTATATTTTATAGACAAGGGTTACATTTGCAGTGTTCTAAGAATGTAATGAAAAAACAGTTCAGTCAGACCAAAGATTGATTTGAATGTATATTTTCAAGATAGAATCCCGGTTAGTAAATTTTCCTATTCCAATTCTCATTTGATTGACCATTATCCTTATGATGGGCCTGGAGAATTGAGAAATTGACCTGAATACCAATTGTCTTTACAGATTGGACTATCTACAAATGAACTACATATCTACAGATTCTTTGTTTATCTAAGATGTTGCTGATTATCCAACTATGTTTTATCCTTTGTGTTTTAATTGTTTGATGGTTGTGCTTTCACAATATTAGGAGGGCAACCTAATTTCCTTATTCACATTGAATTTTCCAATTCGTAATGCATGTATCCATAGTCACTCTTTTGTTTTTAATCACTTTCCATGTCTTGTTTTTTAAAGAATTTCCTGATGTTGTTGTCTTTTTCCATAAAGTTCTTTTTATTAATTATCCAATTCCATCAAATTTAAAAAAGATCCAGCCAACGCGTTTCATCCCTTATAGGGACTTCCTCATGGCAATTTGATTCATCCTTCTCCTCAAAATTCTTCTTTTCCATTAATTCCCTGATTAAATGACTGGGCTCCTTTCGAGCAGTCTTTCGGATGGATCAACTGGATAGGACTAGGACACACATGCTGAAAGGCTGCTCGAAATGAGCTCAGACATTTAAACGGTGAATGAATGGAAAAAATAATTTTGAGAAAGTTCAATGTGAACAAGGAAATTAGGTTGCCCTCCTGATATTGTGAAAGCATTTAGCAAGGATTGAGTTTTGTGGGCAGTCAGAACTCCAGGAGTGGACATAAGAGAACTATAGGATTGGGATATTTGACCGCTGCCGTACAGAAACACCACTGCTGGCTGTCTTTTTGAAATTGTTTGATGACTGTGTTATAATTTACAGATGTTATTTGTAAAAGAGTGTGACTTATTCTTGATGGTTATGTAAATACATTATTGATATTCAAAACTTCAGCTCTAGCTGCATTATATGAGACGTTTTTAATATTTACCATCATTGACCTGTGTGGCCAAATCTAGTTCACATATTTTTTAAGCCCTCAAGGGTATACCGATCTGAGCACCGAAACAGCCCTCCTGGAAGTCTCCGAGGCGATTAAGGAGGTGCTGGATTCGGGCGGGAGAGCGATGTTGGTGATGCTAGATCTGTCGGCGGCCTTCGACACCGTCCCTCATGAGGGTCTTCTTGCAAGACTCTCAGAGGTTGGTCTCCGAGGGACGGTGCTCCAGTGGTTTCGATCTTTCCTGGCAGGCCGTCGACAAACGGTCTGGGCTTCTGCTTGCTCCGCCGAGATGTCGCCATTGGGTGTCGGAGTTCCTCAGGGCTCTGTCCTGAGTCCAACTCTATTTAACATCTTCATGACCCCTCTGGCGGCATTGGCGGAGTCTTTCGGGGCCCAGATCGTTTCTTATGCCGATGACACCCAGCTCCTCTTCACCTGCGAGAGGGGTGCGGACTTCGATGGAGGTAGGATCCAGGGTTGCCTTGAGGCTGTGTTTCAATGGTTCCATCACAACAGCCTCAAGTGCAACTCGGATAAATCCGAGGTCCTCTTTTTTGGGTGCAGTTCGGATCCGGACTGGAAAGTGTGGTGGCCTGAGAACATGTTTCCACCAGCAAGTTCGTCCCAGGTGGCTAAAAACCTTGGGATTAAGATCGATAATGGCCTCACACTACGTTCACAGGTAATCGGTCTCACGGGTACCTGCTTTGGCCTACTCCGGATGCTACGTAAGTTCCTTCCCCTGTTATCGGAGGAACATAGGAAGATCACGGTGCAGGCGATTATAGGCTCGAGAATTGACTATTCCAACGTCCTTTATCTCGGCTTGCCAGAATATCTGCTCCAACGGTTACAGGTTGTCCAGAATTCGGCAGCACGGGCCATCTTTGGACTATCTCGCCGTGCCAGAGCCTCGGGTCTTCTGGAGGCTCTGCACTGGCTCCCTGTCCGGAAGCGGATAATTTTTAAAACTCTTACTCTGGCACACAAAGCCTTGCACGCCTCCGGAGCAAAATACCTGCAGAAGAGGCTGGCCTTTTATTTGCCTGCCAGGTCGCTCAGGTCTGAAGCCCTGTTTCTTGCGGCGGTTCCTCGTGTGAAGAGAGCCCGCATCGGAGGCCGCTCTTTTAAACTACTAGCGCCTCAGCTATGGAATAAACTGCCTGTGTCCCTGCGCAGCATTCCTAATTTGTTGGCCTTTCGGAAAGGGCTTAAAACCTGGCTCTTTTCCTCTTAGTCTGGGTCCCTATTAGGTTTCTTTTATCTCTGTTTCTCATTTTATTTTCCCTGTTGTGTTATGAGATTAGTGTGCAATCCAAAGCGTCGGGACACTCTTCCGAGTAGCCGCACGCTATACAAAACCCCTGCATAACATAACATAACATATATATATATACATTTTGTATTATGTTCATTTGCTCCAAAGCCTCGGGGCAAACTAGGTGTCCCTAGTTTGTTGATACTTCAATGAAGAGTGGTCCCTCTTCCCTCATCTGCCTGCAATCACTACAGATTAGTGTAAGTGTATGTCTGCCTTCCTCCAATCAATCAATCTATTCATCCATCCATCCATCCATACACCCATCCATCCATCCATCCATCCATCCATCCATCCATCCATCCATCCATCCATCCATCCATCCATCCATCCACCCATCCATCCATCCATCCATCCATCCATCCATCCATCCACCTTTTTACCCCATCAACCATAGGTAGATAGCAATGTATCTGCAGATACATTGCTTACCTAGCTCCATCTGTCAATTCGTTTACATATTCATCTCTCAAGCTATTTTAATCTCAAAGTACAATTGAAAGAGAGTTCTTAATTTCTCGATGCTTCGAAACTTTAAGGTTCAAAATAATCAATAGTTCATTACGTGCAGAGTGGATTAAGACAGATGAGTATGCAACCGTTGTTCTGCTGCGCAACCCAATCAGAGAAAAAAACAGTCCTTCTGATGCATTATGGGAACTTGGTTAACTGGCTGCTTCCGGTCTTCCCCCACACATACCTTATCCATTCTTGGCGCAATCCTAGCTTGTCACAATAACTTCCTTGGAAAACTCTCACAATGGCTTCGGGGGTGCATCACATAAGAAAAACACAGTTTCCCTTGAATTATTATAATTTGACAGAAGAGAAAACATCTAACCTACATTAGCAGTTTTCGCGTCATTAAAACTGGTAATCCGAAGACTGCCCTGCCGCTGTGTGCTCACTCAAAACAGAGAGAGCTTCAGCATAATGAGATTAATTTAGCATTTCATGCTCAGAGCATTTGTGTCATGAGCAGCAGTTAATGCAATTTAGCCATTCTTGCAGGAAGTTTATCGAGTTCAGCAAGTATACTCACCCTGGCCATTTCAGGCTGACAGTTTCCATAAATTCATTACTAAAGACACGGCGAATAGCTGCACAGGCTGACACACAAAGGCACTATCTAAAAACACACACATTTAGCAACTGTTCCCCATTCTGCAAATGACAACACTTTTAATGCAATATTTCCCGTTAAGATATATTAATTTGCCTTTGGAAAGTTTTTCCTTCGCTTTCTAATGCATATTGATGTAAACAATCGAAGTGCTACTTTTGGGAAATTAAAACAACAATATTTGATTGCATACCATGATTTCTTATTTTTACAGATGTTAAAATTTAATCATTTGCAAAACAATTTAGTCTCAGTGCAGCTTTTATGCAGCTCGTTTGCAAGAGAGAAGTAATTGTCCTATTAGCTCGCAGGCTGGCTGTTATCCCTGCTGCCCTGCTCGCCTGGCCGGAGGGAGACTCTCCCTTTGACACCCACTGAGATTGCTCAAATCCTGTTAAAATCTAATTACTTAGCGGAATCGGCCAGGGAATATCTAATGAGCTTCGAGGAGCCCGCTTGTAGGCATTCCAAGTGCATGTAGGATGTAGTTCAATTACTGCATTCAACATAATTACATTTTGCAAAACGTTTCTTTTGTTTGTTGGTTTTTATTGCATGCGGTGCTCAAAGTCACCAACAGAAAATATCATTTTTCGTGGGAACAAATGTTGGTAGGAACAAGTAAACATTATTTGTAACATTTCAAGTACAATTTGTAGGACTAGCAAAAAAACTGTTGCAATTGTGAGTAGCAACATTAATAAAAACGCTGGCGCAAATGTTCTATTTGTGGCAGTTTTACTTAGGGGTTAGTGAAGTTGCAAATTCGTCTAACTTGCACCTTCGTGCAATAATTTTTTTTATAATATTTCGAAATGTAATGTTCGCATAGTTTGGAAAAACAACCTTCTTTATTAGCCCTTCATTGTATTGGAAAACCATTTCCATTGCTGTTCAGGGCAGCAGTTGGCCGAATGTTGGTGGGTAGCTGCTCCCCAACCCTTCTCAGAGTCCACAACCCTCAGAATTGTCCTATGCTCGAAGCAGGAGCTCTTGTGTTCCTTGGCAAAGTTCCCTGCCTCCAGTTACCCCTACCAGTATCATGGCAAGCGCAGTGGCGTAATGAAACTTGAGGGGGACCCCCTGCAAGGTACATGGAGGAGCCCCCCTCCCGACTTAATCGGGAGCTCTCAGGTCAGGGTACTGTGCTGAGAGGACCCCTAGAGCTTGGGGACTCCCCCGCACCGTGGTGGCTGCGGGACCAATGATACGCCACTGGCCAAGCAATGCCCTTCTCCATACCACATGTCTATGGCTATAAATCGGTGATTCTAATAGGGTTATGGCCTAAGTAATTAAGGGAGTGGCTTAAATATATAAACACAATTTGTTTGATTTTCATAGTGTGCCACTCGACTGGTATGTTGGTGCCTCCCTGAGCTTTTTGTTAATGCATCCACATATAACACAGCAAACAACACATACTTAAAACCAGCCAGGATTATTGATTTTGTCAATGGTTGTTATCTATTTAATACAATGAGTAAGGATGTGACACTTTGAATTACACATTGCTTAGGCCCATGGAAAGGATGGTGGTTTTCAGAGTGTCTTAGTCACTCTATGTTAGACATCTACCTTCTTGTTCTCCCTACAGCACCTCACTTTTCCCTGAATGCTATTCGTTGCATCTCATTCACTTCACCACCCCCGAAACGCACTACACGCTCTTTCATCTAAAAGCACAGCATTTTCTTTTACTTTTGGTTTGTCAATATTTTGATTTGACATCTATATATCCCCTTCACACATATTGGCATAACATCCTCATTGCAAATGGAATACGTGGCCATTTCTCTGCACACTCAGCAGAGAAACCAAGGATTGAATGATCATGTATTTTGAACAGCTTTTTTATCCACAGGCATGCACTGTGAGAAACTCTCACTGCCTTCAACATCAAATAAAGAGCTCTGAAACGTGGCTGTAGGTGACACTGTTTTAAGTATGCACTATGCAAGAGGAATATGGCACACAAAAAAATAAATGCGAAAACACAAAACCCTGGTAATAACTAAGACTCTTAAGAAATTAATTTTTACAGCCATTGTTCAGAAATCAATGAGTGTTTTTACCAGTAGAGTTTAGGACCTGAATAATGGGCCAGATACGGACCTGTTTCATTGTCTATTTTTAATTACCCCTAGTTCAGAGACCCGGAGGGGTCTAGCCCACTTAATACCCTGCTTCTGGCTGCCCATAAGTTTCCAGCCTATGACACCTTCTACCGGATCTAGTGTAGTCCTGGAAGATTCCCAGCTGCATCATGATAGACCCTTCATGGAAAGAAATCCAGTTGAAGTGAATAGCAACTGCAGGGGGACACGTGTTAAGTTCCACTTCAGGTGATGCCGAGAGAAGTTCACCCAATATTATTAGGGGCTAAGATTCTCACGTTGTGGGAGAATTTATATCTTGCCCTAACCCATATTTAAGTATCACTCTTCTTACAACAGTGTATTTATTACTAATGTGCTGACCCTACCTTCACACAATTGTTTCGGCACTGGTAGCTAAACAAACGAGGTAAATGTAATGTTTCAATAACTATTATTGTTAATCACTTTGCATTTTTTGGTTGCTTATGACTTTTTGCTGTGGTTGGCCACCCACACTTTAATGTTGCAGTGTTTTTCTAGCTTATAACATTAGAGATTCATTAAATGGTACACAGGGATTAGGGGACACAAAAAGCGAGGTCAATATTTAACACAAAATATATAACCAAACAAACTCACAAGAATTCCGATGCTAGAGGCTAAGAAAGGTCCTGTTACTTTCCCCCAAAGTGAAAGAGCCTTCTGACCAGTCTTGAGGCTTTGGCATAAGGCTGAAACATATCGACCGTCACCTAAGGCTTAAATAAAATTCCTGTCTTTTTTTCTACCATCGGGTGTCCTCAATAAAGTTATTTTAGGGTTCAGGGGAAACGGAGGTTGACAGATTCCAAGTACTTCACTGGCAACACAGGGAGACTGAAGTACACTTGAGTAAACATAGTTATAGGTGGTGATTGGCCATCTTAGATGCAGAAGGCGATTGCTCTGGCAGGCTACTGGCGTGGTTATCTAGAGAAGATCAACAGCATATCACAATCAGAGGGATCAGACTAGATGATGGTTCCATGTCCTCCACAAAGACTGAAATTAATTAAATCTTTTGGGATTATTATGTCCAAGATGTTAGTACTCCCCAGATTGGTATATTTCCTTACGCATTGTCAGTAGTGATTCCCAAGTCATTCTTCCGTGAATTTAAGGGCCTCCTGTTGGACTTGATGTGAGCGACGGGTTTGCAGACGCATGGTCTTGGCGGTGGCATAGGGACCATTATTAGAGGGAGGTCTGGGTGCCCCTAATTTTGACCTGTAAAATGCCACTGCATAGCTGCAATGGCTGCTGTGCAGGCTCGATGGGGTGCTGAATGGGTGACACAGTTCAATCAATCAATCAATCACAGCATTTATATAGCGCACTACTCACCCAGAGGGTCTCAAGGCGCTAGGGGAGGGGGGGGTCCGCTACTGCTCGAACAGCCAGGTCTTGAGTTGCTTCCTAAAGGCGAGGTGGTCCTGGGTCAGGCGGAGGTGGGTCGGTAGGGAGTTCCATGTCTTGGTGGCGAGGTAGGAGAAGGACCATCCCCCTGTGGTGGCTCTTCGGATGCGGGGGACGGCGGCAAGGGCGTGGCCGGTCGATCGAAGCTGGCGTTTGGGGGCGTAGAAGTTGAGGCGGCTGTTGAGGTATCCTGGGCCTTGGTTGTGTAGGGCTTTGTGTGCGTGGGTGAGGAGACGGAAGGTGATTCTCTTGTTGACCGGGAGCCAGTGCAGGTCTCTCAGGTGTCCGGAGATGTGGCTGCGGCGGGGGATGTCCAGGATGAGTCGTGCTGAGGCGTTCTGGATCCGCTGGAGTCTCTCCTGGAGTTTGGCAGTGGTTCCGGCGTAGAGGGAGTTGCCGTAGTCCAGACGGCTGGTGACGAGGGCCTGGGTGACCGTCTTCCTGGTCTCGGTGGGGATCCACCAAAAGATCTTACGTAGCATGCGCAGGATGTTGAAGCACGACGAGGAGACGGCGTTGACTTGTCTGGTCATGGAGAGGGAGGAGCCCAGGATGAAGCCCAGGTTGCGTGCGTGGTCTGTTGGTTTGGGTGCGCTGCCTAGAGCGGGGGGCCACCAGGAGTCGTCCCAGGCGGAGGGTGAGGATCCCAGGATGAGGACTTCCGTCTTGTCCGAGTTCAGTTTCAGGCGGCTGTTCTTCATCCATTCGGCTACCTCTTTCATCCCTTCGTGAAGGTTGGCTCTGGCGGTGGCGGGGTCGTTGGTGAGGGAGAGGATCAGCTGGGTGTCGTCGGCGTAGGAGATGATGTCGAGGTTGTACTGGCGTGCAATGTCTGCGCGGGGGCTCATGTAGACGTTGAAGAGGGTTGGACTGAGCGAGGAGCCTCGAGGAACGCCGCAGATGACTTCGGTGGCTTCAGATCTGAACGGGGGGAGGCGGACTCTCTGTGTCCTTCCGGCGAGGAAGGAGATGATCCACTCCAGTGCCTTCTCCTGGACTCCGGTGTTGCTGAGGCGCTGTACTAGGGTACGGTGGCAGACAGTGTCGAAGGCCGCGGAGAGGTCTAGGAGGATGAGGGCCGCTGTTTCTCCGTTGTCGAGCAGAGCTCGGATGTCATCGGTGGCTGCGATCAGGGCGGTCTCAGTGCTGTGGTTTGTCCGGAAGCCGGACTGCGAGGGGTCGAGGGATCCGTTCGTCTCGAGGAAGGCGGCCAGCTGCTTGTTGACAGTCTTCTCGATGACTTTAGCAGGGAACGGGAGCAGCGAGATGGGGCGGTAGTTCTTGAGGTCGGTGGGGTCCGCTGTTGGTTTCTTCAGTAGGGCGCTGAGCTCGGCGTGCTTCCAGCTCTCCGGTTGGGTGTCATCGGTTTGTACACTTGGCTGACTGATCACACCTATCCACTACAAGGGGCCTTATGTCTGATGAAGAGGGCGCGCATATGCTGGCATAGATTTGTAAATGGGCAGACGCCCACCATGGCAATACAAGGAGTAGATGGATAGACCACCGAAAGTTTTCAGACACTCACCCCTTTTCACGGATCTGGGTTGAATCCATCATCCTTCTTTAGCTCACTTCGCCACCTCAGTTCAGACCCAGCTATATGCAAATCAGTCTTGACCCTGTGCCTCATGGGAACAGTCTACCCTGAACTGCCAAGCCAGGTCTTCCCTGAACCGGAAACAAGCATCCTGGGACCGGTTTCTGGGTAACACCCTTCATCAGCCAGGCTAGCTTGAATCCAGGGGCAAAGTGAGCAAGGGACCCACGTCTGGGCATACCCTGTCAACTTAGGGCGGACAAAGCAAACACAAGGAGATGATGAACGGAGCACTGAAACATTTCAGATACTCTCCTCCAGTCACAGATCTGGGTTGAATCCATAATCATTCTTTAGCTCACATCGCCACCTCAGTTCAGACCCAGCTATATGCACAATAGTCTTGACGCTGTGCCTCATGGGAACAGTCCACCCTGAACTGCCAAGCCAGGTCTTCCCTGAACCGGAAACAAGCATCCTAGGATCGGTTTTGGAGTAACACCTCTCATCAGCCAGGCTAGCTTAAATCCAGTGTCAAAGTGAGCAAGGGATCCACGTCTGGGCATACCCTGCCAACTTAGGGCGAATAAAGCAAATACAAGGAGATGATGGACGGAGCGCTGAAACTTTTCAGACTCCCTCAGTCACAGGTTTGGGTTGAATCTATCATCATTCTTTAGCTAACTTTGCCACCTCAGTTCAGAACCAGATATATGCAGATCAGTTTTGACCCTGTGCCTCGTGGGAACAGTCCAGTCCGAACTGCCAAGGCAGGTCTTCCCTGAACCGGAAACAAGCATCCTGGGGCCGGTTTCGGGCAATACCCCTCATCAGCCAGGCTAGCTTGAATCCAGTGCTCATTTTGCCACTGGATTCAAGCTAGTCTATCTAATGAGGTGTGTTACCCCAAAACCGGTCCCAGGATGCCTGTTTCAGGTCTAGGGAAGACCTGGCTTGGCAGTTCAGACAGTCTGGACTGTTCCTGTGAAGCACAGTGTCAAGACTGATCGGCATGTGGCTGGGTCTGACCTGGGGTGGCGAAGTGAGCTAAAGAATGATGACATGTATACGTTTATAACATTTTGATCCACTATTTCTCTCTGTTTTTGGTTTCCTACCCCTTTTAGTATCGAGGTGTAGGACAGTGTGATTTTCAAGTGAGGGTCATCTTGGTGAGAATCCTGAAACACATCAATCACATCTTTATAGAAAATCCTTGATGAAAGAACTCCCTCATCATTGATATTAGCCTGTTCATGCTCCTCCACATTGTAAAGGAGCAAGGGCCAAACTCAGTGATATTTACCCATGGGTGGGCAAGGGTTCATCGTCTTTTAGGATAGTAGTTACAACTGACAAAAAAACATTTTTTATCAAGGAATCTTTTGATATCCATTAATCATTGTTATCTGTTACATTATGTTCATCCTAGAGAAATGTCACTATCTGTAGGTCTTTTGGAAATTCTTGGGGCTCCAGAGTTTAAATTCCTATGAGGCCACTATGCAATAACATTTATTAAAATCCATGTGGAAATACTAATGATCTAATTTAGAGGGTGGTACAGAATATCCACCAAAAGGTGGTGGATGCTCCAATCACCATATTTATGGTTTCATATTTTATGTTATGTTATATGCTGTTTTATACTGCGTTCAATTACTACCGGAGTATCCTGGCGCGAATAGACCGCTGGGGAACCCGTCCTGGCTTTCCCTGTGAGAAGGTCCCAACTGGGTATCTCCAAGGAGAAACCAGGCATCCCCGGCGTATGTGGGGGGCCGTTGTGGAGATGAGGCAAGCTAATGCCCAGAGTTGCCGAGTGTGATCCCTGGTTAGAGTAGGCACCAAGGTGAAAATTATCGAGTCCGCTGACCCTGGTCCACGTGCATTCTTAAAACAACAGAAGGAACATCTGACACTTTTTGGGGGATGTCCACGTTGGCTCATATCTAAAGAAGTTTGCAAATCTCACATTCGTCTTAAGGAGAAGTAATTCAAGAAGGTCCCAATTATAGAGAACAATCATGTGCACAGTCTTAAGAATGTTTTAGACCATCTTGGCCTCAATTATGTCTTTTAAGATTCTTAAGTGCCAGGTGCTCAGTTTAATGGGTCGTGTCCTCTCTTGGCAGTGTGACTATTCTTATAATGGTGATCTTTGTTGTTTTTAGGTAAATCTTCCCTTGTAACACATGCCCGTGATTTCAATTGCCAGGTCACTAAAACTTTCCTACAGATGATATTATTTTGGGAGAAAAACATACTTGCTTTTTGGAATGGAATTTCTCCCATTCTTGGAGGTCAATTGGGCCTAGAAAATTTTATTTTAGAAGTTGAGATTTTGTCAGTCAAGAGATCACCAACTTAAGACTCATTCTTATATATTGTGTGAATGCTCGATCTTACCAACATTGGGAAGTAACCCTATTTTTTTTACAAGTTGTTTGGGTGAAAACTCAACATAATCCAATAAGCCACTTTTAGAGATAACAACGCTGGGGACTGCTTGAACTATAGAATTGTCAACTAAGGTATTGTGCTGGGTGGGTGAACTAAGAGGCACTGCATTGGGAACAATCTTGATTTTCGCGCTACCTTGTTTTTGGTGTGATCTCACTGACTTAGCAATTTAACAGGAGGTGATTTTATTTGGATAGGAAATACCACATTTAGGGGCCGATTTCGGTCGGAAGGGCTCCTAACGATGGTTGGAGCCCTTCCGACCGAATCGGAACGTGTTGACCGGATTCCTTTTCAACCAAACTATTCTGATGGGGTCGGTCGGAAAGGAATCCGACTTGGATTTCTGGATTGCGGACGACGTTCAGTTCCGCCATTTGAAAATCCCTCAGTACTACCCTGGCCGCCTCTTTGCGACCGAGGGAGTACGATGGCAGTTTTTCACTGCCTTTTCTTGCTGGTTTTTCCGGCACAAAAAGGCAGTCGGAAACTGTCTTTGGGGGGACTCCAGTAGGGCACCCATCTAGTGCGAGGCTGGCGAATGGCAGCTTGTGGGCACCTATGGTGCCCCTCTGTGGATCCCTGCACCCGGTGGCAGGCACCTTGGGGGGGCCGGCCACAGAGTGCAGGGATGAACTGCACCCCTGCTTTTCACAATGCAAGCATGCATTCCGCTCGTAATGCATGCTTGCTTTGTGAAGTATATGAGAGCGACCGAACCCTGTTTGGTCGCATCGTACTAGCAGGACTGTAACCGACAACAGCAGGTCGGTCGGTTACAGCTCCTGGCCGATGTCGGACGGACCTGAGTCCGTCTGACATCGGAATCAACCCCTTAATATATGTTTATAGTGCTGTCTTATTTTCATTCCATTTTGTGTCAAAAGCCTTTATGTCTTTTTATAAGCATTTAACACACTCTTAAAAAACGATTCCTGATGTGTTTAATTCATAAATATCTACATGCACAGTTGCACCATATATTTTTAGCTCCAGGTGAAAATCAAAAACAATTCAATTCATTTAATTATACACAGTTTACTCCTGGTGCATGCACATTTTGCCCTTTGCTTATTTGTGAAACTATGGCCATGTTTTTAGAACTGAAACCACTTTTATAATTTGCATGTTTTATTTCCAAGGCTGTTGTAATTTCTCAGGTGATGTTTTTCCCATGTAAAATGAAAACATTGCACGTGTAGCATTGCTAATAGTGAGAAGCTTACACAAGGAAACACTAGTGTTACCAGCAAAGATTGCAATTAAGTGAAAGCTATGCCTCCTAATACTGAATCTTTGAGGATGTGAAAGACAATAAACAATTGAAGATGGCCAATTACTCTGATCATATGGAGTACAGAGAAGCATAACGTTCTGGGTAACTGTGAGCTCAGAGGGATGTCCTGCTATTGATAGGAATGCTTGAACTCACCTAAAAAAAATGCCAGCTAATGTCCCAAACGGTGACAGCAAGCTACAAATATTCCTGCAAAGGTACAGCTAAAGCATCCCATTCGGCCTGTTCTCTCGGATGGAAGACATATATAAGATTCTGAACTTACAAACGAGGAGACCTTATAACACAAATCTTCCTGCTTTAAAGAACACAGTAACACCACAGCAAGAGCAGACAATAGGTGAGGTATTCCATAACTCTAGAGAAGACGGCTGCAATCATCTTCAGAAAAACATGAACATATTTCACTTCCTTAGGTACTGTTGATTGGAGTTTAGACTTTGTACAGGGGCATGGGTGTCTCACAAATGTTTAGACTACCTGTAGGAACTGCAGACAGGGAACTAACATAATGGCTCAGGCTCCTTGATTTATTGGTGTCATTTGATTCCGTCAACCTGCACATAAATCAAGGATGACCGTCAGAACTTAGCAGCTTGCCAGGGTGTATGTAATGGTGATGCACCACATTTCTCACAGATAGGACATCTTATATCGCATTTGAATGAGTCATGGTCGTAAAAACGTGATAACTCTTGTAATCTGACAGGTTTTCGTGCTATTTGTATAACTTATTATTATTTTTTTTAACAATGCTCATACTAAGTTGCCACTTTGAGCACAAGTCAAAAGGGAATAGGATAGATAAAAGGTAATGTGATGCCAACATTAGCAATGTACTTGCTTGGTAGGTTTGGAAGTATTGTTGAGGTAGCTATTAGTTTATCCTCCCAGAGATGTACGTATGATTAAAAGAATGGTGAAATTAGTTGCTTCCTTAATTAGAGGCCAGTGCGGTCCCCTGATCAGCGGTGGCACGAGGAGTTTGGTTCAAAACAACAATGGTGTGAGTTGGATGGTTGTGGAATTGCTGTAGGGACTGTCACTGTCAAATAAAACACATATAAAGCACACTGACCTAGAGAGTTTGTGTAGAGGTTGCATTGAGGTTGGTAACTTGAACAGAAGAGATGTTTTGCCTGTTGTACTAATTTGTATTTATATTTATATAGCGCACGGCTACCTGCAGTGGGTTTCCCGGCGCTTGCTTAGGGAACCCGTCCTGTTATTCCCCTGTGAGATAGCAGGGTATCCACAAGGTGAAAGTCAGGCATCCCGCCACGAGGGGCCGTTGTGGAGATTAAGCAAGCTATTGCCCAGAGTCGCAGAGTGTGAATCCGTGAGTCGAGAAGGCACCGGAGCGAGAATTATCGAGTCCGTGGAATTTTTAGCCCAAGACCCGCCAAGTCGGGGAATTGAACCCTGGTCCAGGACCAATCTCAGCTTCCGGGTCTGCCGCCTCTAACCCCTGAGCCACACTTCTCCACTTCTCCACTAATGAACAGTGGGCCATTCATATGAGGCTATTTTTTGCGTTCGCAAACAGGCCGATTCACAGTATTGGTCTGTTTGCAGATGCGAAAAGTCTTTTACTATGTATCAAACCATATTTTGTGATTGGCAAACCGTTACGCTTTGTGTTTTAGGGGTCTCTACAAATTACTGAATCAAAGCAGTATGTATGAATGTTATGTGACCCTGAATGTGGTCACAAAACATTTGCATTTTACCACCAACTTCAAGCTGGTGGTAACCCATTCGCTAATGAGAAGGAGTCCCTAAGGGACCCCTTTCTTAATGGTGGTGAAAACGTTTTTTAAGAGCAGGCAGTGCTCCTGCCGACCACTGCCTGCTCTTAAAAAATTAAAAGAAAACTTTTCATTTTTTCTTCTAAGCGCAACTCATTTTCCTTTAAGGAAAATGGGCTGCATTGACATAAAACGATTGCTTTATTGAAAAGCAATCATGGACATGGTGGTCTGCAGACCCTAGCAGGCCACTATCTCCATGATTTTATCAATTTCTAGGGGGTCGCAAATTGCAACCTACCTCATCAACATTAATGAGGATAGGTTGATTAGCGATCCCCTAGGAATCACTAAATGAAACTCCATGAGTGTCATACATTAAGAATAGTTATAACCTAATGGCGATTCTCAAAAAATCGCAATTAGGTAACAGCGATTCCTAATGTTGATACATGTGGCCCAGTATCTCCAGTTACCAAGCATTTTCAAATGCTAGTTACAACCCTTCCTATGGGGAATATGACCAAAGGTACGCATTTCTGTTGATCCCTATATACATCTGGTAATTTTCTGTGGCTTTGGTCCCATCAGACTACTTGTAGTACTTATGGTTTTGGAGACCCAAATTTTACCAGATTGGATTATGCTGATGTCAAAAATATGCAGGAGGAGATCTGAAACTCATTGGACTACAGAGTTGATCCATCATGTTGGAAAGAATACTTTAAAGTTTTCTAAAAATCTATTGTTTTTTGTTCAATTCTATTCTATGACCATACTATTCGAGAATAAGAGAACATTGTTGAAACATCTGGGAACCAAATGCAATTGATGACAAACTGTAACATTGAGGCAAAAATGTTACACAAAAAAATTGAGCGACATTGGAAATTAACAAAAGATACTTATTGAGAAATAAAAACCTTTTCCTTCTTTACTCACTGTAAACTACAACATCTGAATGATTTGCTGGCATGGATCAATTATAAATGAGTGAAAACATCCCAGACATCATGGTTTCAGTAGATAACAGCAGTCATTTTCTCACGTGTATACTGTAAGTCATGCAACTTTGCTGTAAATAAGATAAATTATCTCCATTGCAAAAAAAACAAGATCTAATAATGGTACATTTTTGATTTATCAAACTATATAACAACACATGTTGTTTTCCTTATTGAATTCCTATGTATAAAACTATATGCTGGAAGCACAATTAGATTACTGAAAATAAGAATTATGGAACATCTACAAGCAAAGAAACAAATTACATGACATATACCACAGTAGAACATTTTGTAGGAATTCATGAGGGTAAACGGGCTGATTTATCATTTTATTTGACTGACAAGGTGAAATCTGACATCATAACTGGGGAGAGAGTTAAATCTAAGACCACGAGAAACAAAATGGATATGCAGCTGTCAGACATTACAACTATGAAGAATGAACGAAGAAATGGACTTTGCTGTTTTCCTGATACAATAATTAAAAATACTTTTCAAATAAGACTGTTTGGTTATGATGATTTTAGCACTACTGATTAAACAATCGGGCCCAGTGTATTATGGAATGTTGGATTGTCCCTAATAAGATTAAACACCAAGAAATGGTGTCACAAATAATCTTTTAAGACAATAATAAAAATGAATGATTTAGAACGTTTGATAAGTGATTATAAATTGATGTATGGAAAAAGTTGAATGGAACTGATACACATTTCTACTAGACAAATCTTAGAAAGATTAGGAATACATGCATGTGGAAAATGAAGGGACTGCATTAATAAAAACCTGTGTCTAATGCTTACATATAATAGTTGGAATTTAAATCATGAAGAGACCGAGAAACACATTTAATAGTATTGAAGAAATTAATTCACTAGATGGTGTGCAAAGATTGAAACTGTAAATGTCTGCTCTTAAATGCACCATCTTAACATGTCAGTTGTCACATGGTCACCTTAGAAGTGGGGGGCCTAACCAAATGTCGTTGTGATTCTGATGAATTCCCTCATGCTTTTTTCAGATGGAGAAAGTACTTCTGAAACTACCAGAGGGAGGAGTTTGATGACTGATTCCAGAAAGAAAAACCTGATGAAGGGCACATTTAGGCTTCAGACATGCTTGTTGGCATAGATCTGTGAAAACAAAGTTTAGTATATGCTTAATAAGAGTTGTTGCCGATATTCCCAACTGATGAGCTGTGATCTCCCTGAAGACGTGGTCAGCTGTGCAGGCTTCATAATGTAAAAGAGAAAATGTTCTACTGTTTAAGACTCCAAGCTCAGAAAAAGCAAGCAGTAAAACAAATGCCCCCTCTCCCGCCATCCCCTCCACTCTCAGACATTTGAAATGCCAGGATTTCTAGCCTAGGCCTCATAATTCCTTTCTCATCACCTTCTGAACTATACCGAAGAAATACATGATTGTCACCATTAGCTCCTCTTCACTAAACCCCTTTACACACCCAATATAATGTCAGGCTATCAAAACATAGGTGGCTTGGCCTGCTTAGGTGAGCAACTGGAAAAATATGTCACAATGGTTTTCTCCTCACACCTGGAGTTCGACTGCCTCCTGAACAGCATTCAATTACACATCTAACCCCACAATTGGAAAGTACATTGGAATTTTGGAAGGGTTTGGAAAGAGCTGCTAGGTGTCTGTTCATTCCAAATAGTCCCTATGAGAGCAACTTGTTTGAAAACACTCTAGTGTATCTGGCATGTGGTTCAGCCAGGCGGGAGATAGTTTTTTTTACTGCACTCTTTTGGCGAGGTATTGTATCCAGAGGGGCTCAATAAGATACCATTGGTTTCATGAAAGTACCATGTTAATGGTTATTCCTAGCTCCCCACGCTCCCTTGGCCCTGGAACGAGTACTGGTATCGTTAGCTGCTTGCATTGATTCCATACAGCGCTGCTTGCATTGATTTCATACAGCGCTCTTGCACAGAACTGTTACCTTTGTAATTTGCTGCCTGAATACTGGTTTCGCATTCTGCACATATTGAAATAACATCGCGTTTCTGCACGCAACTCGTTTCTGCAATTACTTGTGAGCTGCTTGTCATTTGTTTACATAGCCCTTCTGGCCGGACCCACCATTGGTCTGTAATTGTGTGGAAATAGCTCTGCCTTTACTTCGACTGTGCCCCGGTTTCGTTTTGACTCTGTTAGCCACCATTTTGTTGTTGTTGTCATCTCTCCTGGCCCGCCTCTACCTCCCCGCGACCGCCTCCCAGCTGACCCTCCCACCCACGAATAGCAGACTCGCCTCCTCCCTTGTGCAGCTGTGACCGCCTGGACTCGCTCCTGCACGGTCGCTCCCCACACTCCCTTGGCCCGGGAACGAGTACTGGTATTGTTAGCTGCTTGCATTGATTCCATACAGCGCTGCTTGCATTGATTTCATACAGCGCTCTTGCACAGAACTGTTACCTTTGTAATTTGCTGCCTGAATACTGGTTTCGCATTCTGCACATATTGAAATAACATTGCGCTTCTGCACGCAACTCGTTTCTGCAATTACTTGTGAGCTGCTTGTCATTTGTTTATATAGCGCTTCTGGCCGGACCCACCATTGGTCTGTAATTGTGTGGAAATAGCTCTGCCTTTACTTCGACTGTGCCCCGGTTTCGTTTTGACTCTGTTAGCCACCATTTTGTTGTTGTTGTCATCTCTCCTGGCCCGCCTCTACCTCCCCGCGACCGCCTCCCAGCTGACCCTCCCACGCTCCGCCCCCTCCACTATCCATTTAAGGCAGATGTCCCATCGCGCAGCGTCCACGCCCTGCGGCCGCGCCGAAGGTGCGCCAAAGGTAAGCCCGTCTACGCCCGTCCGCGCCTGGACCGCGCCCAGCGCCAGAGCCCCTGGCCCCCGCAATGCCCTGACCACCCGCATTACATATGACGCAGCCACCCTCACAGCCCTCAACACCGGCCGACCTCCAAACTGCTACCAAGCCGCCCCCGGACATACCCATGCACCTTTCACCTGTAATTCATGCAAGTTCGCCTGCGTTAGAACCCTCACCAAACCCACCACTTCCAAACATACTCCTAACACCAACCAGCTGAAATGTATCCTTCTGAACACCCGCTCAGTCCACAGTCACGCCGTCCAACTCTGGAACCTACTCGACACTACAGATCCGGACATCGCCTTCCTCACAGAAACGTGGATGAATGCCTCTTCAGCTCCAGACGTCACCATAGCCATCCCGGACGGGTACAAGATCATCCATAAAGACCGCACAAAACAAAAAGGAGGAGGCATCGCCATCGTCCATAAGAACACCATCCGTGTCTCAACCAGCTCAGACGACAACTTCACTATCGCCGAACATCTTCACTTCCAGATCCACACCGACCCCAAGACCACACTAGAGGCACCCTCCTCTACAGGCCACCAGGACCCCACACACAATTCAGTGAAGACATCACTGACTTCATCAGCCCACACGCCCTCCACTCAGAGGACTACATCCTACTGGGAGACCTCAATTTCCACCTGGAAAATAGCAACGACAGCAACACCACCACCCTTCTAGACAACCTTGCTAACCTCGGACTCAAACAACTTGTAAACACCCCCACCCACTACGCAGGACACACTCTCGACCCTATCTTCACCTCCAGCAAGCACATCTCCTTTAATCACACCACAGCTCTACTTTGGACGGACCACAGCTGTGTCCACTTCGAATACATAAAAACCACAATCCACAACCACCCTCAACCAACACTGCGAAGAAACTGGAACAAAATCACCATCGACCAGATCTCCACATCGCTTCTTCAAAATCCCCCTGCTTATTCATTGAACCCTAACCAAGCAGCCATCAACCTCACACAATGGCTAACCCACAGCGCCGACAACCTAGCACCCTTGAAAAAACGTCAAATCAAACTAGGCAGCAAAAACGCCCCATGGTTCAACGATGACCTTAAGAAATCAAAGAAACTCTGTCGTTCCCTTGAGAAAACCTGGAAAAAAGAGCCAAACATTAGGACCAGAGACACCTTCAAAAACGCCACCCGAAAACACCACCAACTCATCCGAGCAGCCAAGAAATCCGCATTCAAAGACTGACTAGACAACAACGCCCACAACAGCAAGGAACTATTCAACATCGTCAAAGAGTTTACCAACCCCACTGCCAACTCCAACGACATCACTCCCTCTCAAACACTTTGCGACTCCCTAGCTTCATTCTTCCACAACAAAATCGCCGACATCCATCCCGGGGACCAACCCACCCATCCTACCTCCGAAACTAAACCCCCCCAGAACATCCTTTATGACTGGAACCCAATCTCCACTGAGGACACCATTCCCCTGATGAACTCCATCCACTCACACAGACCCATGCCCCCACCACATCTTCAATAAAGCAGACTCCATCATCGCACCCCACCTCCGAGACGTCATCAACTGCTCCCTCAACTCCGCCACATTCCCGGAAAGCTGGAAACACGCCGAGCGCAGCGCCCTTCTGAAAAAACCCACAGCAGACCCCACCGAACTCAAAAACTACCGCCCCATCTCACTCCTACCATTCCCGGCCAAAGTCATTGAGAAAGCCGTCAACAACCAGCTCGCCGCCTTCCTCAAATCCAATAAATCCCTCGACTCCTCATAATCCGGCTTCTGAGCCAAACATAGCACCGAAACCGCCCTCATCGCAGCAACTGACGACATTCGGAGAGAAGTGTGGCTCACTGGGTAGAAGCGGCAGACCCTGAAGCAGAAGTCGGTCCGGGACCAGGGTTCAATTCCCGACGCGGCAGGGTCTTGGGTCAATGTCCGCAGACTTGATGATTCTCACCTAGGTGCCTACGCTAACCATGGGTCCCACTCTGCAACTCTGGGCAATAGCTTGCTTAATCTCCACAACGGCCCCAGCAGCGCCGGGGATGCCTGGCTTCACCTTGGGGGTGCCCTCTCACAGGGAAAGCCTGACGGGTTCCCCAGCGGTATACAGCGCCAGGACACCACGTAACGAGGTAACAGTGCGCTTTACAAGTATACATACATTACATTACATTACATTCGAACACTACTGGACAACGGAGACACAGTCGCCCTCATCCTCCTTGACCTGTCCGCAGCCTTCGACACAGTTTGTCATAGCACCCTGATACAACGTCTCAACAACATTGGAATTCAAGGAAAAGCACTAGACTGGATCACTTCGTTCCTCACCGGAAGAACTCAGAGAGTCCGCCTCCCACCGTTTAAGTCAGAGGCCACCAAAGTCATCTGCGGCGTGCCACAAGGATCATCACTCAGCCCCACACTCTTCAACGTATACATGAGCCCCCTCACGGCCATCGCACGCCATCACAACCTTAACATCATCTCCTACGCCGATGACACTCAACTGATCCTTTCACTCACCAAAGCCCCAAACACCGCCAAAACTAACCTACATGAAGGGATGCAAGAAGTATCCGAATGGATGAAGCACAGCCGGCTAAAATTGAACTCGGACAAGACAGAAGTCCTCATCTTAGGAACTTCCCCTTCCACCTGGGACGACTCTTGGTGGCCAACGGCCCTAGGAAAAGCACCCATCCCAAAGGACCATGCACGAAACCTGGGCGTCATCCTGGACTCCTCACTCTCGATGACCAGACAAGTCAACGCAGTTTCTTCATCATGCTTCAACATTCTGCGCATGCTCAAAAAAACATTTCGCTGGATCCCCATCGATACTAGAAAAACGGTAACCCAAGCACTGGTTACAAGCCGCCTGGACTACGGAAACACCTTATATGCCGGTACCACCGCAAAACTTCAGAATAAACTCCAACGCATCCAAAACGCTTCAGCCAGACTCATACTAGACATACCGCGCAAAGACCACATCTCCGGTCACCTGAAAGACCTCCACTGGCTTCCCGTTAATAAAAGGATAACGTTCCGCCTCCTCACCCATGCACACAAAGCCCTCTACGAACTTGGACCCGAATGCCTCAACACGCGACTATCCTTCTACACTCCCCCCCGCCAGCTTCGTTCTTCCAACCAAGCCCTCGCTGCTGTTCCACGCATCAACAAAACCACCATGGGGGGAAGATCCTTCTCCTACCTAGCGGCTAAGACTTGGAACTCCATCCCCATTCACCTCCGTCTCACTCAAAACTACCTAGCCTTCAGAAAACAGCTTAAAACATGGATATTCGACAGGTAATCCTCCACCCTCCCTCAAGCGCCTTGAGACCCTCTGGGTATGTAGTGCGCTATATAAATTTCCTGACTTGACTTGACTTGACTAACAGTTCTTTATTTTTTGTTGTTAGTTAATCCATTTTTAAGACTCTTTGAACTTCTTCGTCACTTTACATTCCTCATTGATTTTACTGTCTTGTTTTTCTAAATTGCTGATCACTGGAGCCCCCAGCACCTTTATCAGAGAATGTCTTGTGGTCAGCCCACACTACTTAAGGAATGAAACAAGAATAACTTTAGATGTTCTTGGGTCGGAATCTGTGATGTGTGCCTGATCACAGAGTTGTGGAAGCTTGTAAATAGGATGGAGAAAGGTTTTTGTCCAACAGCCTCCCAAGTAAATTTCTTACAGTGGCATTTCCTTGAAAGTTTTCAGCTCAAGTGTGCATCCGTTTTCTTAAATAGTTGGAGGCTTCAAATGGAGATCTGTGGAAAATGTATTTAACAACACTCCTCTGCGGTTCTAAGTTGTGAGAACAAGGGTGTTGGTGGTGCCATTTCATTTAGATGAGTACTGTGGGGGAGAGGTTAGATATATTAGCTTGTACAAGTGCACTGAATGGGAATAAGGTAGGGTGAATGATGTTTATTAATGAACTCCTCGTACATTAGCATCTATCAAGCTTTCTTCTGGTGCAACATATTGCCAGGATTGGCTATTTGCTTCTCGTTGATATTGGGATAAAATGAACAATTTCACACATTTTTATAAATATTTTGTATGTTAAGAGTTATCATTTCTATTTTAAAGTTTCTTCTAAAACCTATTGTGTTTCGATCAGATTGCATAGCAAATTTTCAGTTTGCCTTTATTTAGAAATGCATAAGAGTGAATGCACAAATTCTACTTTTATTATCAGTTGATTAAACAACAGACACGTTTCCCAAGTTTTTCACTAAAAAGATTTTCATGAGTGCAATCCTGACACCATTGTTAATGTTCCCCCCCGTCAGCATATATCTTATTATGTTTTTGGAAATAGCACATATCAACATAAGAGATGACTGGCAGCTTCATCACAATGCATTGTAACAAGGATCCGTACCTTTCTTCAGGATGGTCCTATTACAGAACGCTGATAGACAATGAAGAAGGCATCGTCAATTACCTTTATTATCAGTCTGACATATGTTTGTTTAACCTTGTGCAAGAGAATGGACACCCAAAATAAACCAAAGCAGGATTCTGTAGACAAAGGAAATCAAAATGTAAAGTAGCGACCACATGGTCTGGCCCCGTTGGCTTTTTTTGCTGGAAGCCAGTTATGTCAAAGTTACCTTGTGGGAATGAGTAAACAACATTATTAATATTATATTTTAGAGGCAAAGTGACAAAATCAATCTAATTAGAGAATGCATAGATTATATGATAATCAAAATGGTGTTAAAGTTGTAAAAAAAAAAAAACCAACAAGCGTAGTGGTCAAAGTTTTTCGTAGAAGCCCATTACTGGTGAAGCCAAATGCTGTGGTGGCTGAATATCAGGTCTTCCTATTGTTGTCGGGTCTTTTTCATCTTTGCTTTTTCTCTTTGTCCCTGTTTTCCTATATTTCTCTTCCTCATTCTTCCTCTATTTTCATGCTTTTCTTTCCCTCTTCAAAATCTGACAACTAAAGACATGCCTGGTCCCCAAAACTGAGTGCTGGGGCCCACCACCTGCATCCACCAGCAGACATGAAGCACTAAGGGGCTGATCATGATCTTGGTTGGAAAGACTCTGACCTTAGGTTGGAAGCATTCCGAACGAGATTGTCGGTTTCACTTCCAACCGCCTAATTACAATTTAGGTGGTCGAAAGGGAAACTGACTGGTTATTCCGGCTGGCTTCCGAGCTCAGTTGGAACCGACACGTAATCCATATGGATGGGGTTTTTACACCATCCGGATTACGATGGTCTGTTTCTGACAAACTTTCCATGCCAGGCTTTTTGTCATTGAAAGTGTCATAGAGTGAGTTTGGAGGCCCCTAGCTGGGCCCCCTTCCAGTTGCAGCCTCCAGTTGGGACCGGTTGGGACCGTGTGGCAGGCCCCCTGAGGTGCCAGCCACGCAGTGCAGAGATGAACACAGCCTCCCATTACCCTATGGGAGCATGTGCTACGGTCGGTTTACAGCCATAGTACATGCCCCCTTAAGGAAATGGGAGTATGCGACCGCACCATGTGTGGTCGCATCATGATTAGGCGATCGGGACGGCAGACTGGAAGTCGTTCGGTCCAGTTTCCGCAAGGGTGTTGGGCGGACGCTGACATCGTAATAAGCCCCAATATGTACACCTCAGGACTAACATTATCACACACTCAAATAATGCCAGCAACGCATGCAAGCCGCAATATCAAACAAGCATTGGCAAAGCCAACAAGTCTACTGTTGACTGGTTTTGTCAATGCTTGTTTTTTGTGATGGTTTGTGTCAAACTTTGTTTTCGGGAGCTACTGAGCCTTTGAAAGTATAAAACATAGTGGCTGAAGGCAAAAATACTTTTGGGTCTCAAAAAGCACACATTCTCTTAGTAGTCCCTGGCACTGAAGGGAAGTATTTGGTGTGTGGATGTGCTCTTTATTCTTTATGGTGACAGAATCCTGTCACTCACACTGACGTTAACCAATGTCTGAAGTGAACTGACTTATTGCCTCATGCTGTATTTTGCAGTGGGCAGAAAAAAAAATGAATGACACAACAGCAGACCAATGGAAGAAGGGGGCTGACTGAAAGCCTCCATTAGTAAGTAGATTTATCGTACAACTGTAGTAAAATCAAAAGGCATTGGCTAAAACCAGACCTGAAAACAGAGACTTTCAAAATGACTGAAGCAGCTAGTTTATGTCCCAGTCGTTCTTTGCCTCAGCAGGCATTCCTTGGAAGGCACTGCAGTGTCAGCGAGTAACCAATCATAAGATGCGTGCGCAGGAATTGGATGTGATGTGATCCATACAGATATCACTCCCAGAAGACGGAGCCATATCTCGTCCCCCGCTATTGAGCAGTTCCACCTGCTGCCCTTCAGAACAAAACACATCCCATCCTTCCACCCATCAAAGGTCCTGCGAGGCCTGGTGGAGATTGCATTTGCCTGCACTTTTATTACCTACATTTGAAAATTGATGAAAGGCTAATTGCCTCATTAGAATAATTTGCATTTGCCCACACTTTTATTGCCTATAAGTCAGGAAGTCATCGGAATAAAGTACTCTTTTTAATAGCACATGTATAGGCAAAACTAATTAGATTTTTCTCCTTATTGTTGGCTTCCGATCTTTATGAAAATAACACGTATGTCCCCAGGACTCTAGTTTTTGATGGGGCCTTTATGTATTATTATTTCCTAGTGGTGATTGGAGTCCGCCGGCTGCTCAGATTTGTCATCCAAAATCAGAATACTAAAGGAATGTCACATTGTGGGTCACCTTTCACAACCTCCAGAAATATTTTCAAAGATAATGTTTGCTCGCTTGAATCCGTTCTGTATGTACATTAAATCAGTCCTGCTCATTTCTTTCCCAGACCACTGACAATGGCTTGCCTTTGCAGCAGAATATCAATTGGTTCACAAACAATGTGCACATGAGTGGTGAATGCTCGGAGGCATCAGACTTTCATATTTGAAGTCCCTCTTTTCCATCCCAATTGATGCATAGTGCAATCTTGGGTAAATATGTAATGCCACGGTTGCTCAGTTATTAACTCTACAGTAGGTGTTATTGGTTACAGAGTAGACATTTTTGCTGGTTTCCAAGCACCATTACTTTGTAGTGATACTGTTGCAAAATCATCCTGTGCCCTGGGAACCCCCATTTTCTTGCTGACTGGTATTGGTGGTAATTGACTCTGACTGTTCCTGTGCTCTGCCTAACTTGGGCCAGGGCCTGTGCTATTGTGAAAACACAATGAGAACACAGTGAAAACACACACACACATTAGGGTACACTATGTGTTTGGGTATACCTCTGATTGGCATGACCTACCCTATAAGTCCCTAGTACATAATAGGGCAGGGGGATTAAAACTACATATTATATACCTGGCATGTAAAAGGGCAGGGCCGTTTGGAGGCCAGAAGCCCTTTCTGCACTTGCATGTGTGCACTGCTCAGAGCCTGAGGTCATTTTAAGAGCAGTCCCATGTTGCAGCATGACTTTTAAATGCATATTGTGCCTAAACTCGACTTTGGTGGTAGGGGCACTTAAAAAGTTATAAACTACAATATTGTGGCATATTAGGTACCCCCATGGTCTCCCCTAGATTGCACTGGCTGGCAAGTCAGGGGCGTATAAGGCGGGTCCTTATAAAAGAGGTGTTATTTGCCCTGGGAATAGAAATATTACATATTTCACCTCCCTATTGTAGTAAAGGGCTTCTCCCCTGATTGGTGGTCAGAGTTAAGAAGATTAGCCAGACTGCTTTGATGAAGTGATAAGTGGCTCACCCAGTGAGAGGCTATATCTTGTAAGAGAGCTTTGCTACACAGGAATACCAGAGCAGAGGGGGTGAGGTTGTAAGCCATGGAGTTTCCAGGGGGGCGTGGCCGGACGCCGATGGAGATGGAGGCCTGAGCCTGAGCTCCCGCCAGTGATCTTCCATCCAGTGCGATCCTGCTCGATATAGAGCGGCCCCAGACACAGGCGACATCCACCCCAACCCTGGAAACACTGGGAAATCAAACAGGTGCACGGAGCAGGCCGGCAATTGCTGAGATCAGACCGGAAACCACCACTGGTGAAGAGACCGCGAGGCCAATCAAAATGGAGGCCGAGATCTGACTAGTGGCGACTGAGGGAGTCAAGGACACCACAGACGGGGCCGTGGCTTGGCGCCCGGACGACATGGCGGCAGCCCTGTGAGGCTCCGGATTCAGGGACAGGGAAACGCGCACAGGGACCACCCATTACGTCTCCAAACAGCTTCCCCGGTATGTGAAGGCACTCAGCGCTGAACACGCATACTTTTAACTGGCAGCTCACCTTCATTTGGCAGCGTTAATTAGAAAATGCCTGAAGGCCGGTACGCAATATCGTGGCCGCTATTTTAACTGTGCGAACTGAACAATACGCGGAATGCATGGTGGCGGTGCTTCTCTGTTCCCTTCACGGGCAAACTCACTTCCATAATAAACGCTCTCTAGCACCTCATCTGCGTAGCCCACTCTTATACTTTTGTGAAGGCTTCCTGCATAATGAAGAAAACTAGCTTTTTTTAATGCTACTTTCTTTCTCCTGATCCAGCACTGTTAAGGACGCCATTTTAGATGAAATGCAGTCTTTCACTTAGAGAACATGTCCAGCATGTCTGCATTAATGCATTGTTGCACTCCCGGATACCTAAATAATCTTTCTGCTATCCAATTCTACACAGTATAACAGTAGTACATTTGAAGGCAACTTATGCTCTATTACTGGCACAACTTATCTACAGGTGCAGCTATAGCTTCCTTTGTGCATGTTGATGCCAAGCATTAGTCGGAATGTTGATATAACTTGCATTTTCTTTTCTTCACGCACATCATATGTTTGCTCCTTCACTGTGCCACGCTCAAGTACCACCTGACTTACACCTTACGGCTTTAATAAATAATTAATGGGCAGAAAGAAAGGTTCATCTTCTTTTACAACTAAACCCAAATGTGTTTTTATTAGAACTTGAAACTATTTTCTGAGCTTTCGAAATTGGAGTATTCCGGATCTTCTGTGTCGGAGAGTAATACTATTACAATGGATCAATCTAAATCTACGCCTGGCAAATCCAACGTAATACGCTTAAAGCAAGATCCTCCATCTCATCCCAAGCCAGGATCTCCAGTGTCCATGGATCTATTGCTGCAAGAAATAAGGGCTCTGAGACCCTTTTTGGATGAAACTAATTCCAAGTTGCAATTACTTTCAGACAGTTGGTCACAACTTGACTCTAGAATTTCAGCGTTGGTACACAAAGTTTTATCTTTAGATGAAACCCCCAAAACAGTTTCTTTTATGCAGTCGCAAGTCTCAACACTCCAGAAACAGGTTGAAGACTTGGAAATTTGTAATAGAAGAAACAACCTACGTATTTATGGTCTGAATGAAGGAGTTGAAGGACCAGACCCTATTACCTTCTTTAAATCGTTCTCCCCAAAGTTCTGCACTTGCCTGAGGATGTGTCTCTGAACATTCAACCCGTTCACAGACTTGGTTGGATTTCCAGCAATTCCTCTTCTTCGCAAAGACCCAGAGGTGTTATCCTCTACTTCTTAGAATACACTGATCTATTAAAAGTCTTGACAGCTGTTAAGCCAATTCAGCGGATTTCGTGGTCTGGGTCTACATTGTTTTTTTGCGCAGGAATATTCAAGAACTACAGCTGCAAGGCGTAAAGCTTTCCTCGACCTGAGACCTGATCTTTGTGCTATGGGAGCAAGATACAGTCTCTTTCATCCTTGTTGATTCAAAGTTACATTTAACAACAGAGCGTCTGTCTATGAAGATCCTGTCCGACTGCAAAGTTTCATCAATTCAAACAGGATGGATCACATGAATTCTTCAAATCCTTCCTCCTCACATGGTACCTGACTTTAATAGTTTCATATAATTGATTTCACTTCAATTTGCTTGCAGGTTCTTAATGTTTCTTGATTGTTATACTTGTAGGGTTATTTACAGCCTTTTGTCATTATGATTACTATTAATCAGTTTTAACGATTTTCAGGTTTAATGTTTTATTTCGTCTATTATTACTTAATGCCTTAGTGAAGTTTTTCTTATTCTGTTTTCTCCTTTGTCTAAAAGTGCTGTTTAGGCTTTGGCGTGTCCCCTCCTTGGATATCCCAGTCCTTACTTGTAGTTCTGCATATCTCTTGTGGCTCCTCCCACCCTCGATTTGTACTCCCTTATTGTAAGTATGTTTTTTGTCTTGTTTACTGTTCTTCGCTGTGTCTCACAGTTCTCCCTTTATTCTCATTATGGTGACCTTGATATTGTGCTTCATTGTTTCGTGTTCTCAATTCCCAAGCCTAGTATTCCTTTTATTTTTTGTCCTATATATTGCATTTCAATCCTCTATTCCTTCTCTTATTCAGATTTTTGTTTACGACGATTTTCCTCTCTTTATGCATTGAACTTTTCTTTCTCTTACCCTCCCACTCTATATTTTTTAGTGCTAATCAATACTGTTGTAGGACATTAGACTCTGTTGTCTTAATTATGCTCTTCTTTATTTTTCTTCCTGACACTTTCTCTCTCCTTTGTTCTGATCTTTCCTGTATTTCTCTTGGTCTTACATTTATTCCACCATTTCTTGTTTCCTTTCTCTCTTTTAAGGTTATACAATGCTTTTGTAATGAATTGGTCTTCTATATTACATATTTGAATTGTTCTAATGTTGATTTTCTACTTAATTCACTCAATTGTTCTACTGTTTCACAATGTTTTTATCATCTCACTTGAACGTCTCATGTCACTTAAATTAGTCTCATGGAACATCAGGGGTTTCCATTCTCCATTAAGAGACAAAGAGTCTTATCACATTTGACTAAGTTAAATGCCAACATTGTGTTCTTACAAGAAACCCACCTTACAGATACTGACTCTATGAAACTGACAAGAGGATGGGTGGGTGAGACTTACTTTTCTCCTGGGGATGGTAAACTGAATGGTGTAGCAATATTATGTCGTAGATCTTTACCACTCACCTTCTCATCACAAGAATCAGATGATGAAGGGATGGTGGATCATTGTAAAACTATCGCTAAAGGGTGTTGCAAGTCTCTTTTCTCAATTTTTCTTGCACCTGCAGGAGGTAACTCTTCCTTTTGGCCAGTCCGGGCCAAACATATTTCCCAATGTATTGACCATAATTTTATTATGGCATGTAACTGTAACCAGGTGCTAGACTCCTTCTTAGATAGTAATTCAAAAGTATCCTTCATACCCAACAAGTCACATAAATCTTTTACTCATGCAATATATCAACACAAACTGCTTGAAGCTTGGCATCTCTGTAACCCGATTGTCAGGGAGTATTCTTTTTGTTCCCCAACCCATAATACCCAATCAAGAATTGATTACATTTTTGTATCCCATAACATTTCGCAATCCCTCGCATATGCAGATATTGGCCTTATCCTCCTTTCGGACCATGCACCAGTTTCAATAGGTTTCGACATTCTCCCTAGGAACAACACCCCTAGAAGATGGCGTTTTAATAATTCACTCCTTTTAGATCCCAACTTTACTACAGCTTTCACCTCTTTTTCTTTGGAATATTTATTAAGGAATAGCACAGACTCCTTATCCCCCACAACCATCTGGGATGCTTTTAAAGCATCGGCTAGGGATTTCATCTTAGGTTATGTAGCAAAAAAACAAAATACTGCACGTAAGATTACCAAAGATCTTCTCCAGGATATTAAGGCGTTAGAACATTCATATTACACATCACACTCAGAGGACTCTTTAAAAAATCTTATTAAAGCTAAGTTACAATTCAACAAAAAGTCTACAGAAGATGCTTCCCTCTATTTATTCAAATCAAGCGCAAAATTCTATGGAGGTAAGAATAAAACAGGGAAAATTTTGGCCAATTACTTAATGGTCCGCTATGACAAGCTAAATATTGAGTATATCTTTAATGAGCATTTATTTCTAAAACTTAAAGATGCTGAAATCTTAGATGAATTCTCTCTCTTCTACAAATCCTCATACTCATCAGAAACTCAACCTACAGATCTTCAATTGTCGCACTTCTTTTCAGACATCTAAAATTCTAAACACATTCCTTTGGATCTTTCCCCATTAGAATCAGACCTCTCTCAACACGAACTTCTAATAGCCCTTGAGAAACTCAAAAAAGACAAAGCTACAAATCTCCCGGGCCAGATGGTTTTACCGTTGACTTCTATATTCATTTCTCAAAATTCCTGATACCCAAATTGCACTCACTGTAAATTTCTTTTCTGCTTTTAATCTTTCTTCTGGTTCATTCTTTGAAGCCCACATTTGTTTTATTCCAAAAGATGGTAAAGACCCTAAACATTGTAAAAATGATAGGCCTATCTTGTTGGTCAATATTGACTATAACATTATTTTCCAAAGCTTTGGCCATACAACTTGACTCTTACCTACCAAATTTACTAGGAAAGGAACAATCTGACTTCGTCAAGGGACGGGTCATCACAGATAATACAAGGCTCTTGATATCCTATCCAAATCTTCTCATCTTGATCATCCCCTAGCGGCAATTGCTCTGGACGCCGAAAAGGCTTTTGATAGAGCTGAATAGAAATACTTATTTTATACTCTTGAATGGTTTGCTTTTGGCCCTAAATTTGTAAACTTACTATCTCTCCTCTATTCTAATCCGAGAGCCGCAGTTTGCGCTAATGGCTTAATCTCTTCATTTTTTAACCTAAATAGAGGAGTTCGCCTGGGCTGTCCTCTCTCGCCTTTTTTTTTCAACTTAGCCCTAGAACCATTCCTTTCCAAGCTCAACAAAATCCAAATATTTATGGCTTCCAAACTTAGAATATTCACATTAAACTTGCAGCTTATGATGATGATATTTTGCTCTTCCTTTCTAAGCCAGAAATCTTAATTCCGACTTTTCTAGATGTGGTGCAATCCTACTCACTCATCTCCGGTTACAAATGAAATAATGACAAATGTGAAATACTACCATTAACAAACTATACATTCAGCTCACAATATCAAGCCTCTCAATTTAAATGGAGTCCAAACCATATTAAATACTTAGGTTTGCAATTTACGCCTTCTATCCCTGAAACGGTAGCATTATGTCTGAAAACTTATCATGTAAAGATTTCAGAACTTACTCCTAAGGGGCATCCCCTCTACTTGTCCTGTTGGGGTCGCTGGATGCCATAACAATGATGCTATCACTTATAGTTTTATATACAATTTCGAACATCCCAATATCCATTTCTTCTTAGTTATTTACAAAAATTAATTCTACATTATCCTCCTTCTTGTGGAACAATAAAAAACCTTCAATGTCTTTATTAAAACTAATATGTCCTAAAACGGAGGGCAGAGTTAACTTCCCAGATTTTCAGCCGTATCACAAAGCTTTTTTATTACGTCAGGCTTCTCTATGGTTGCTCGATTCTGATGATGAATGCCCTCTCTGAACTTCAATTGAATGTTTATTTTTAACTCCCTACTCATTTAATGAATATCTCTCCTTCTCACGTAAGCCACAATCTATCTCTACCCCTATACTAAAATATACGGCTAGATTGTTTGACCTCCCTCCCGACCATTTCCTTAACTCCAAGGACCTCTTTTTACGTTCAACTATCTGGCACAATAAATATTTATTAATCTATAGTAGACCCTTTTATTGGAGGACTTGGAGAGAGAGAGGTTTGATTTGGGTTCATCAGCTGTTCTCGAATTCAGAGTTTTTGCATTTTACCACACTCAAGCAGACTTTTGATCTTCCAAACTCCTTTATCCATAAATACACCATATTTAAAAAAACTATCTTGGAAACTTATTCACGACTCCCTCACATACCTGTTGCTTCTTCCAACTTAAACACCTCTTCACGACTTCATACCCTATTACTGACGACACCCAATGCCTCAACTATTTACAAACACCTGCAAGGTACTCCTTTTGACAGACAGAAAACGAAGATTGAGGAAGCTTGGGAAAAAGACTTTGCGGTGTGTTGGCCAAACTCACTGTGGAAAGACATCTGGTCCAAACTACGCAAAACCTCTAGAGCAGCTAATACTACACAAACACTATTTTTTGTCTACAACAAACTTTTATTCCCACCAGCCATTCTATGCAAAAGCTTCTCCACCACTCTGGATACATGTTGGACTTGCTCCCCTCCTAAGGCTGCCCTCTTCCATATGTTATTCACTTTCCCTCAGGTATATACTTTTTGGAAGCAAGTTTGGTCGCAAGTTAACTTGATTTATGGTACTAAGTTTCTTTTTCCTTCATTCATATCTTCTTGGGAAGCCTCTCCTCTATCTGGGATAAGGCTCCAGTTAATGTCAAGATTATTGACTTACTTTTAGCAAACTACCCACACCAGCAAGGTACGTGGCACGGGCAAAAACCACGCAGCGGCGGCCCAGCATCATGGCGCAGAGAGGACCTGGAGGTGGGAGGGCCGAGTCCTGGAGCAAGGAAGCGAAGCGCGACGGGCTGAACATAGCTGGGTCATGTTCCCAAGCAGACCGCTGAAGGTAGATCACCCCACGGGACCCCAGAGGGTGGCTGAGTGGGAAGGCGGCAGTGGCCGGGCTAGTGGCGCCCTGCGAAGCCTGGAGCAGAGAGGAGCTCGAGCAGAGGGAGATACGGGCGAGAGCGGGGCACAAGCAGCTACAGGGGCATAGCTGATTCCTCCAGCTGATGCAGAAGGCCCAGGAAAGGCAGCAGAAGAATGGACTGCGGGCCTGGCAAGCTTGTGGCCTAGGTCTAGGACGGAACAGGAGCTTGAGGCCTCCTTAGAGACAATATTACCCACATATTGGGTGATTTTCTACAGGACTCCTGACCCTGCTGGGAGAGATGCAGACTCGAAAGTCCCCAGCTGCTATACGAGGAACCTAGGGATGAGAGTCACCGGGTGGGAGGCCAGAGGGAGCGGTGTCTGCCGGCGGGATACTGGTGGGGAAGGGCAGTAAAAGAAGGAGCTGGTGCATAGGGAATCCCCCTAATCCCCCTAATCCCCCTGGGAACAACCCCTGTTGGAACACCGAAGAGGGAGTGGAGGGGGGTTTGACAGACAATAAGGAAACCCACGGGCCACCACCAAGGCCCCTGCACAGCCAGGACTTGGAGGACTGAAGTCGTGGCTTAATAGGGAACACCAGCGAATGGTCGGCCGAAGCAGCATTGCAGGCCAAAATACTATCGGAGCGGAACGCCATAGAGGTCTGTCAGATACTTAAGTTCCCAGGGGCAACTATGGTGAGGGAGGACCCGCCCAACGAATAGACCTTGAAGACACATCTGCCACAGAAAATATGAGAAGCACTGCCATACTGCCACATCGGGATCCAACCAAGACGAGGGGCAGCCCGCCAAACAAGTAAGCAGGGTTGACACAAGCGGAGGGCAGCTGGCAACAGCCGGGCTCTCCTTCAGCACTCCCATGAAGAACGCCGTGGAGCTCCGTAGCAGATCCGAAGTGCTGCATAGGGAAGGCTAAATATAGCGGGCTGCAGAAATGCATAAGGGCAATAGACGCCTGGACAGAGCTGGGAACTGACTGTAAAGATAAGGAGCCCCCTGCTACTAATGAGAAATTCACCTAGGCTGGGAAATATATACTGTGAAATTCCTAGGGCAACTTCAGAATATATTCAAATAAACAAAAATGCTAAAATAGATAAGAGAGAAAAGCTGACACTCTAAATTAGAAATTCTTTTTTGTTATCTTATATTAATTCAATATATACAGTTGATAACAGAGAAGTAAATAGTTGGATCGTACACATGCTGCATTCATCCACCTATGTATACATACTTGTCATTCAAATGATTAGATAGTTCACAGTAATAGATTGGTAGACAAGAAGGAAGACGAGAGACAACAGGACAAAATAACCCAAGCCCTGCAGGAGAAGGGGGAAAACCTAGGAGCTGACCCACACTATAAAATCTGCAATGAGACATGCAGAATGCGGTAGCGGAGTCGTGCCCCTGAGCAGACAGGGGACGAAGAGTGTATCTTCAATGTTGGGGGAAGACCCGAGAGATTCAGACTCGGACACCAGTACCAGCACAATGGGCAAAACCAGTCAGACTCTTCCTGAAATAACTGCCAGACTGGCGGATGATATTGCCTGAACATTACTGGGACACGCAAGTATAGAAAGGGGATGGGATGAAAGGGATTCCACGATACACAGGAATGGTACTAGCACGAGGCAAAAGGGGCCCAGACACTGGGAGGGGTGGGATCCAGGGCTGTGGGGGCACGGCTTACCTCTGGGTGGACACTGGCTTTGCCACTACCCGAACTTTGGACTATTGTTACATTAGCACCAGAGTGCTTAGTTTAGAGAGTTTCTCACCTGTCGTGGGAAGGGGAATTGCGGTGTAAAAACTGTGTTGTTTTTAGTATCGGGGCGCTGCTGCTAACCAAAGGGGGACAAGAAATATGACAACATCATCTACAGAATTCTGGGGCCAACCTTGACGGCCTGGCCCAGAAGGAGCTGAGAGGGGACATGACGAGATACAGCAATGGCAAAAAAGACAGACTATAACCTGTTATCCTGGAACGTTAGGGGCATGCACTCTCTCAGCTAAATAGGAGGGGAATCCATATAGCGATGCTGCAAGAGGCCCATACACTGGCCTCAGAAGGAGCTGCGCTGCAACGGAGATTGAGAGGGCAGGCATATTATATGTCATACTCAGCGTTTGCAATGGGGGTACTCATTTGGATAAGAGATGGGGTCCCATTCCAACACATCGGGCATAAAGTCGGCCTAGAGGGTCAGTACGTCATTGGGGCGGGGAGGTTGGACGGACAAGATATTACACTAATTAATATCTATGGGCCGAATATAGACCAGAGCAGCTTTTTGGAGCAGATGTCTGGAGTATTTGCGCCCTCTGTGGGAGGCGACTTTAATTGTATTGCAGACCCTGAACTGGACAAGTCGTACCCCGCTGGAGCTGAGAAAAGAAGAGGACCCAGATGGAGCGATATTCACAATAGATATCGAGAAGGCATTTGCTAGCCTGGAATGGGAATTCCTGTATGCTGTGTTGGCGAAAATGGGAGTAGGGCAGGGATTCATAAAATGGATACGGCTATTATATGAGAATCCAGTGGCTAGGGTCCGCACAGTCAATTTTGGCACAGTATCGGATGGAGAGAGGCACACAACATGGGTGCCCCTCTCCCCACTATTGTTTGCTCTGGCCATGGAGCCACTGGCATGTAGGGCGAGATCCAAGAGAGAGTACAGAGGCCTGCAAGCGGGAGGACTAACACACAATATAGCGCTATACGCAGACAGTCTACCAATTTTTTTTAAAGGAAAAAAGAGGAAGACCTAAGAGGAGCTAAGCTAATGATGGAAGAATTTGGCATACTCCCGGGACTGAGGGTCAACTGGCAGATATCTCCGCTGTTCCCAGTGACAGAGGGCGCTCAGCCCCCAGCGGGGATGAGGGAACTGCAATGGGAACCCCAATGCTTCCGATACCTGGGAGTGAAGATCTTCCACTCCATACGGGATGTACAAGAGGGAAACGTTGAAGGAGCGCTCCGATCTTTGAAAAGTAGTATGGCATTCTGGGGGAACTCCCTTCTGTCAGTAGTAGGAAGAATCTCCTTCCCTAAAACATGATACCATTGGTTCATATGCAATTGGTATATTTAATTTACTTATAAAAACCTGGCAAAGTGCACTATATGGGCCCGATTCACAGAACTAACTTAAGACAAAATCCTAAACTTACTACTTTTGGTATTCACAGAAGATAGGATTTTGTCTTAAGACAGACTTAAGACAGACTTAAGTTAGGATTCTGTCTTAAGTCTGTCTTAAGTCTGTCTTAAGACAAAATCCTAACTTCTGTGAATACCAAAAGTAGTAAGTTTAGGATTTTGTCTTAAGTTAGTTCTGTGAATCAGCCCCTATGTGCCCAGGCCCTGTAAATTAAATGCTACTAGTGGGCCTTGTACTGATTGTGCCAGTCACTGGAGTAGCTCTGTAAACATCTCAGGCCTGCCACTGCAGAGCCTATATGTGCAGTTTTCACTGCCTATTTTGACTTAGCAAAATAAACCTATGGCAGGCCCCTTTTTACTACATGTAATTCACCCCTAGGGTAGGCCTTGGACAGCTGAGAGGTGAGGGTGCAATGTATTGAAAAAGCAGGATTTGTACTTACATGTCCTGGAAGTGAAAAAGTCCTAAATTCATTGTCCACTAATGTGAGGCCTATATCTGACATAGTATAACATTGGGATTACCTTTTTATATTTTATATGTGTCATTTCCAAATGGTAAAATATAAGTGATCTACGTTTGGTGTCTCTGGAATCCTAATTTAAAATCCGAAATCATGGTGAAGTCGGATTTTAAATTACAATTCTGAAAATGCATCTTTTAGAAAGTTGGTATTTTCTTGCCTTAGCCATTTAGTGCCTGCAGCCTTTCTCTACTCACATGACTGGGATAGTTGGCAGTTGGGCTTTGTGTTTTCCTCCTAGACATACACACACAATGGGAGCTTAGGTGTGACTGAGTGTGCCATCAATGCCAGGATGGGATGGAGGTGCTGGGCTCAGCCTCCCTTGCACCCGAATAGGCTGCGCCCTGTCCCCGTGCAAAGGGCTGCATACTCCCTGTAGTTAGTCTACAGGCAGGGCATTTGTACACTTCCAATGCATGCCTCTAGAACCGTCTCCCCACTTTAAAGGCACAACTGTGTATAAAAGAGGGACATCAGACACAACCACTTCTGGACCTTTGGATAACTTGCCAGGAAGAATGACTGTTGTGCTGCTGAATGACTGCCACTCTGCTGGACTCCAGCTTTGCCATGCTGACCTTATGCTTGCTGCTCTATTGCCCGCTTGAGAAGATCTGGAACTGCACCTCTTGATCTCAGAACTCAGTGACTCCAATGGCTAGCTGTCTGGCCTCCTAATCTGAAGCCTTAGGGACATAACAGGCTTCCACCCTTCCATCAGTGAGTCCACCCTGCCAAGTGGCGCCACCCCAGTCTTGGACACTTGGAAGTGGTCCTAAGTAAGCGTGGGCATAAAATCTGTTTCGTTCGGGAATTTGTGGATTTTTGGCAATTTCGCAGTCCGCGAATCCCGCAAACTTGCCCAAAAATCCGTAAATTCGCAAGTTGGTGGATTTTTTTTGCTTTGTCGCACTTAAAAAAAATACAATATCGCGCGCGCGGCGTTGACTTACCGTGATTCTGTGTTCGCCGAGTTGTTTTTCTCCCGGTATGCGTGTGCTGCGCCATTTTGGATCTTGCTGCGTGATCGCTCAAGAGTTTTTTGACTGCGATTACGTCATCGCGGCCCGCCATCTTGCACAGCGAGAGTTTGACAACGCGAGTACGTCATAAGGGCCACGCATCGCAGGAGTAAACAATGCCGAACACGTAGATGCGGCGCGCAGCTGACTTCCGGCGGGAGATTTGAACAGCTCGCTTTACCGAAATTGCAAAAATTGCAATTCTGCACAAGAAATCCACCGCAGGCAGCATAAACCTTCTGAAAATGATGATTTTGATCAGAATAACTCCTCAGATTGACATTTGGCTGCACTTTTTGGTGCAAGGAGTCCATTTTTGGGGAGGGGGGGTGGGAGGAAGGAAGTGCCCCAGAGTCTCCAACTTCCTGTTCCTGTCCAGCAGGCTACTCCCAGTGCTTTGTCCATGGCCTGGTCACTTTTGATTGGATCTGGAGCTGGAAGGATTACTTTTTGTGGCTGCTGCTGGATATTTGTATTTGAGGACTTTTTGGACTTTGGAGTTTGGATCACTTTGGACAGTTTTAAAACGTTTTTCACAACTTAAAAAAAATATATATTGTGGGTAGCCACAGTATCCAGTAGCCCCTAGGCCCAGGGTTAGTCATGGGTGCATGATACAACTGGTTCTGTGATTTTTTTAAACTTAATTCTCATTTTTGTCATGGAATTTTAGCTCACTGTTATATGTTTTTTTTTTAAATTTTGGGATGCCTGTAAAGCCTCACTAGCCAGTAGGCCCAGGGGTAGTGAGTGGTGCATGTACCAAGTCTTTCTGTGGGGTGTCTTGAATTTAGACATCATTGAGGGCATGGATGGCATTGGTTTGTGGTGGTTTTTATGTGTTTTTCGACTTTCTGGGGCTTTGTTGGGACCTGACCATGTGGGTGGGGGCCATTTGAGGCCTGGTCAAGGTAGGGCCTGGCCATGTGGTGGGGGTCAAGGCTCAAGGGGCCATTTTGGAGCCAGGCAGTGTGCTCAGGCCTGCACCCAGTTTGTCTTGCTTTCATCCATTATGCCCAGGGGTACTCAGTGGTGCATGGACCAAGTCTTTCTGTGGGGTCTCTTGAATTTAAACATCATTGAGGGCATGGATGGCATTGGATTGTGTTGATTTTTGTGTGTTTTTCGACTTTTTGGGGTATTTAACTGATGTTCCTCTGGCTTCCTTTGCTTTTAGGTGCACAAGAGAACCACCAGTGCCAGGAAGAAGTCCTGCAGCGGTGTGTGCAGCACAACGTCTTGTGACATCACGTGTGGCCACAGACAACTCTGCAACTCGTGCAACTGCGGCCTGCTGTTCTGACATCTGAAGAAGATGGGCCCAAATAAAGGAGGCCGTAGCTCCTCTACAAAGAAAGTTGCCACTGCCAGTAAAAAGGAGCAGAAGAAGCAAGTGGTACCACTTACCAAGGAGACTGGTGTGCCCACAGACACTTTTTTCGGGAAAAAAAAACAACGCCTGCAGCAGCGAGGTCCGCCGGGGACCAAGCTGGGAGCAGCACCTCCGCTTCATTGGGCTCAGTGCCACCACACCAAGTTAGGTCCAAGTCCATGAGTGCTGCAGAGGCAGCCACTTTGATTGTTCAATCACCATCGACCAGTGATGTTGGCTCATCGCAAGAAAGTAGCACCCAATCAACGCATGGTGTAACTCAGCTGACGAGTGTTCAACAACCACAGCTGCAATGACAACCACAGGTGCAAATAGTACAAGTGCAAGTACATGCACAAGTACATGCGCAAGGAGAGGCGCAACTAGAGGCACAAGGAGAGGTGCAAGTAGAGGCGCAAGTAGAGGCGCAAGTAGTGGCGCAAGGAGAGGCGCAAGGAGAGGCGCAACTAGAGGCACAACTGGCCACAATGCTTGTTTCTCCAGAAGTAGGAGCACATCAAGAAATCGAGTTTCAAGCGGAGGTATCAGCCGAGGAAGCCACTCCTCCTGAGGATGATCCATTGTCTTCCAGATCCCCAGCAAGAAAAAGGTCAAGGAGGTCCACTACAAATTCTTCAAGCCCCCTTCCTTCTGATGCCCTTGATTTTGATTGGAACCCAGCAATGCAGTCTGAGAGGGAGGCACGCCACGAGCCGACAAAGATAGCTAAGCCTAAAAGGAAGGTTTCCGCAAGGCTTTCACTTATGGCTGCTGATGACGACGAGCAAGAAGTGGTGTATGCTGCTGATGAACAGTCTGACGACGACCCAGTCATCACAGACGTCACTCCAGCCCCAGTGGGCATGCAGCAGACAGACATTTTTACCCTATCCCGAATTGCTGCTGAGCGGGATGTGGGCGGCATAGCACTGGTACCACCACCAACGCATTTAACGACTACACCAACACGACCTAGAGCTTCCATATTTTCTCTTCAGAAGGGCCAGCAGGGACCTCCATCCAGCTCGACCTCCTTTACCTCAAGTAGTGGTGCTGTAAGTGCACAACAGAGTCGAATTCAGCCACGCCCATCCTCCACTTCATCTGGCATTGAAACTGAAAGTAGCACCTCCTCCACCAGCAGACATTTCCAGTCCCCAGTTTGGGACTTCTTTAGTGTTAGCCAAAAGGCAGAAAACATGGTCGTTTGTTCGATTTGTAGAACTGTAGTTAGTCGCGGTAAGCTTGGTACCAACTATGGTACCAGAGGCCAGAGAGGTCATCTCGAAAAACACCACTCTCTCATTCGGGAGGCGCACCTAAGGGAGATCCAGGGAGCCAAAAGTACAACAAATCCAAATCCAAATGTGTCCATTCATATTGCATCTGATGATGATGCGGGGCTGATCATGCAGGGGGGAAGTGAAGAAGTGACAGACATTTTTTCTGGTATACCCAGTACCCCTGGCAGCAGCACTGCAGTGGTAGCGCCCACACCCTCTACCCTTGCAACATGTATGAGGCACACTAAGAGTCTGGGAGAGACACCAATGCGAAAAAGTACATCAATGAGCCTAACTGGTTTGAAGAAGTCTGCATCATCATCATCACGTAAAACGGTCCAGACCACCATTAGCAGAATGTTTTGGTTGGATACACCATTTGAACGCAACCACCCAACGGTACGTCTGTATAATGCAAAGCTGGCTAAAATGCTAGCGCTGGACCATCTCCCTTTTTCTTTCATGGAAAGGGTGGGTTTTCTAGAATTTGTGGCAACAGTCTGCCCTAAATGGAAGGTTCCTAGCCGGTCCTATTTTGCCAGGGTTGCTGTTCCAGCACTACATCGAGATGTGCTGGAGACTATTGGCGCAGCTATTCAGAAGAGTGCTGTTCACACTATCCACCTGACAACAGACATGTGGACCAGTTGCCAAGCCCTTGATTACATGTGCTTCACTGCACACTGGGTCTCTTTTGCAGGGGTTAAAGACAAATTAAAAGTAGGTGTTGACACAGGCACAGTTTTTCAAGCTACTCGGAAACTAGAAGTACTAGTAGGCCAATTCAATTCACTAACTCTGTTAGTGGCACTTTTGAACATTTTTGGACGTTTTAGATAATTCATGCTGGTAAGTTTGAGGAAACCAAACGTGCCGTAACGCCCGCCCAACACCCCTCAAAATAACATCAACGTGTACCCTATGTTGAAGTATGTAAAATAAATAATTATATATTTACCCTAACAAAAATAAACTAGTCCCACCCCTCCCTAACCCAAACAATTGTCTATTTCAAATAGTCCTCTGAAAAGTCCCAAATAATCCCCAACTCCCGATTCCCACCCCCAACAGTCTTTAAAAAAGGGGCAAGGGACACAGTCACTTCCAGCGGTGTCTGGACAGGTGGTCCCGCCGCTCCTTGCGGAGGTCCTGGAGCTGTTTCTCAAGATTGTCCACTTTGCGTTTCAGGTAGTCCACTGTTAGGTGTAGGCGGTGCATAGGTGCCATCCAGGCTCTGGGGGGGCGCTGCTGGTGTTCTTGCAGCTGAGCGGCGGCAGGAGGCTGTCCGAGCACGGGGCCGTGCTGGAGGCTGCTGGCTGGTGGACACGGGGGCAGTGCTGGAGGAGGTTGTTGATGTTGACGCATGCTCCTCCAATTCCCGAGCCCACAGCCGGCGATATTCCACACAAATGGCCCTGGCCCGGACAGCCATCTCCTGTCTGGTGAGCTTTTTGGGAGCATCTATATGAAGAAAGAAAGAGAAATAAGGTAACCAATACTCTTTAACAATAACACAAAATAATTCAACAGAAAGTTGTCTCACAGTAACACTAGCAATTTGCAAGCACAGTATAACATTTTGGCATGTATATTTCCGCGGTCTTTGTAGGCCTGTAACAGTGGGAGTTTCAGGAATTCTACTACCAGGCAGCACTATGGACTCAATACGTAGTCAAAGAGTCAGAGTACACCAGTATTCTTCTTTTTTCTCTAGTTTTGCGAAAGAACTTTTGTTAGCCAGCATAATGCCAGCTCAGTCAGCTTGTACCCAGGAAAAAGAGACACAAGCCATGATGACGCAGACTTGCATGCAATACTTTAAGCAGTACATGCAGGTGGGGATAGGGAAGCTCTTACTTTTGTATAGGGGTGGCACTTGCCATAATCGGTTACATCAAGGGCTACTGCTCAATGTAATTTTTATTTCGCACTGCCCCCCCTGGGCCTTCAGTACTTACAAAGGAAAATGAAGATTATTCATTACTGATCATGTATCCAGCCGATCACATGATCTCTTTGCTCATATGATGGATGACTTTGGGTGCTTTGTTGGGATAGATTGAGTGAACAACAGCGATAGTCCACCCATGATTAACACAGCAAGTAAAAGTGGAGGTAATCATGTAAAAAATGGGTACTTTCCTACAAGTCACATCCCTCATCGACTGCAGCCTCAACAATGATGCCAGACTCCGTATTATAGCCTCACTGCTCCTGTGAACAAATGAATCGCCAGTTGCATTCTCTATACCAGACTTCTCATTGCAAACCCTGTCGACGGGACCCTTGACAATGATGCAACAGGGTCTTTCACCGTAGACTTGCAGCATTGCGAAACTGATGCATTACTTTGGCTGTGCTGCACCACTTTTACGTGGAACCAAGAAACGCTTCTCAACCAGTATTTAAGGTACTTTGTTCAGCAGGCATAACTCGATCCTTTTAGGCAGCCCACACTCTATCCCTGTCGGCCGGAACCTGTGACTTTGCCCCCGTCAGGCCGAACCAGATATTCCCCATAGTGCTTACTGCTTCTTGGCGCTATTTTGACTATAAACTTTGAAATTCAATATCTCCACGTCTACTAATTGGATTTTTGTCATTTTTGCCATATGGGACTTGTTTTGTTTATTAAAATAAGTATCCATTTTGAGTGGTATTTCCACTATTTTAATGTTTGAAGCACTTTAGACATTGCCTCTAAGTTAGGCATGACTGCTCTGTGCCACACTACCAGGGGGTGGTACAAGTTAATTTAGAGTTTGCTTGTGCCTCAACCTGACTAGGACTGTGGTTCCTGCTTGACCAGGCCTTGTACCCCATTCAACCAGTATCCTATTTCTAACAACACTCAATATAATTCAACATTCAGAAGACAAATGACACTAGATGCTTTTCTCTATTCCCTTGCCTCTGGGCCAGTGTTGCTCCAATTGGTGAATCATAAGTGGAAGCCCCATATGCAGAATTTCTCTCTAAGCACGTACAAGAACCGGGATTGTTAAGTTCCACCATCTATTTGGCAGTATTGCACACCAGTGCTGGATTAAGGGGCATATTAATATTCCTGTTTGGAGGTAAAATCTGGGTTAACTTCGTAAAGGACAACTTAGTATTTATGACAAGCACATTAATAAAGCATTTGCTCTGTCTTCTATGGAGTCCCCTGTATCTAAGCTTAGATTGGAGTTTAGGATGGAAACCATGGAAGGGAATATTTAATCAATTCAATTGCTGTATCGGACCATGAAGCAGAAGTACAAATATTGTACTCACTCAATGGAAATCTTAACTCAGTTGTGGTAAATAGATATTTCATGTTTGAACTATAACAGAAAGAATTTTAAATTACATAAAATAGAAATAATATGTAGCTGTCACAGTTATCCACAATATCATTATATGGCCCGATTAGAAAACACTTTGAGAACAAGTCATTCATAGGTAGGGTAGAATCCCTAGAAACAAGGAGATGAAAAGCTGGACTGAGTTAGATCTTGGTCGGCGGGTTCCTCCATCATAACGGTAATGGATTTTCCATGTGTTGAAATTTAAACCCCATAGGATATGATGGGATTTATATTTCGGAGGCCGGGCTATCCGTCACCATTGTGACAGAGTAACCCATCCGTGAAGATCTAAATCAGGCCCTAAGTTTCTGATTAGAGTTGGGATGTAATGGATAAATCCTATGATTTTTCACAAAAGTGCAACATCCACATAAGAATCAATGGGTGGAATCTTCTCCATTATTCTGTCCCTGTAGCTGAGCAATGTCCACTTGTGGACGCATCTACTAATTTAGCATTTCCATCAGAAATAGTTTTTTTCAGTACCCCTAAAACTATATTGGGCCCTATGTGTGCGTATCAAGTCTGAGATTTAGGAGACATTTCTTAATGTAGATGAGACCCAGTAAAAGGTTTCACATCTACGTCTTCATTGTAGGCAGAAAGTATTCAGAATAATTGTGCTCAGGTCCAGCCCTCCAAGAGGCAAAGGGAACACCGGAAAAAAAATAAAAGTAATCAACACAAATTTAGTGATTAGATAAATCATATGGAGTTTGAAGTTGCTGTCTTGCAAAAAAGCCCAGCTTTTATTCTAGAAATTGATTACTTATCTGGTGCTTTTATGGTAGTTTTAATGGAATCTGATGAGAATTTACTGCTCTAAGTGTTGATTCTTCCTTCTTGATATTTCAAAAAACTGTGGGGCATATTTACAATGAAGTGATGGTGTGCGGCGTTAGCCTTTCTGGCTTAACGTCGCACTTATGTACGACAATATGATGCAGCCCTGCATTTTCCCCTGCAGTGGCACTAAACTTAGCAGTCTAGCACCAAGGCAGGTACCCATGAACCATTGTGCAAGGGTGTCTGCGTTGAGGGAAAATTGTTTATGTGCAGGAAGGTCTTCCTTCCTGTACATAAACAATCTGTAAATGACGTTTTGTAACTTTTATTTGTGCTGCTTAATGCAGTACATATAGAAGTTGCAAAATGTAATTTCTTTTTTGTTGTTGTTTATGTGCAGGAAGGGACACCTTCATGCACATAAATCTATGGCAATTTGCTGTTTCTATGTGTGTTTCACAGCCCAGCACACATGGAAACAGCAAAACCGAGGAGAAATAAAGCATTTCTTCTTGTTTCACCTGTTTAATAACTTCCTATTTATGCCACCCTTGCAATTAGGGGGGTGACATAAAAATCAATGGGTGTTGCAGTGCAGTGGAATGCACACCACAACATACATTGCCCTCCCCTTTCACGCTAGTACAGTGTCAAAGGGTGCCTTATTTACAAGGCAGCATTAAGCCATGTTAATTAAGTAATACGTTTTCAGGTGAAATAGGACCACTTACAATTGGCAATTGCCAGTGTACCAAAACTATTTAGTATTCAGGACAATGTTCTAGAACTATCTGATGTGTAAAGCTAAATGCATGTTCAAAGTATGATAAAAAAACTGATAACGAATTCTGAAAAGGATAAAAGAAAATATGGTGCCTATATACATTTTTGCATTTCAGCTCAATGCATGCCTTCAAAAGGCTGAAATGACAGCTTCAGTAACGCAAACTGGCTGTGATTGTGCAATATTTTTTAACATGTATAGTGTTTAGCCATTTTAAATTATTTAAGCATAATTGTTGTAATACAAACTATTAGTTAATATTTTGCACAATGCTGACACAAAGATAAATATGTTCATACCATTTAATTACAAATGTATAGTCCCACTTTCTACATTAAAATGCGAATTATCTCATGCATGGAGCACCTTTGATGCTCGATGAGATGTTGGTTTCTCTACCAAAGTCCCATTTAGTGAAGTAAAACCTATTACTGTTCTTATTATATTGCACACTTCATGGTCTCTTCAATTTCTGGTGCTATAAATGTAAGTGTATTCAGGTATCTCCAGTCTATCTGACCCTTTTATAAGCTTGACATTTCTGAAAAGTGAATCAAATAGCTTCCAGTCTGCACATCCTGCATCCATTTCAGCGTGATCACCTGGAGGCTTTGTTATAAAACTATGAAATGCCTTATTATTCATGGAATGCCATCAGTAAACGTGATGCCATACTATAAAATCATACAGCACATTCCCAAGCCAAAAATCCATCATGTTGTTGTTCTTATAGCCCGAAAATAGATAGGGCAATGCGAGACATGGACATCAGGAATGAGCTGGACATCCCAAAAGAACATGACGTTACCATAGCACATGTGTGAGAAGGGATCTGGGAGAAGATGGAGAACCGCAGTTATTTCAGATATTTGCAAATTCTCAGAGGCACACTCTAATTAACCTCACTCCTAGAAATTGAGAATATGTGTATTTGCTGGACTGCTCATTGCAAATTAGTATATGTTACTATTGAAAGAGTGATCACCAGTGGTAAACTATGTCTTCTTGTCGGTGCTATAAAATATAAAACAGGACCTGCACTGTTTGCTCACAGGGTGAATTGGAATACCTGGGTAAGTAACTCCTTTACTGCATTCCACCAAGAGCAGTGCACGTGCATACAGCAGAAAATAGGGCAATATGCTTTGCAATCATATTATTTTACTTCAGAAATCCGTATCAAAAAGTATAAAAACAGACAGAAGGGAAAATCAAACAGGAACAAATGCAGACGCACATGATGGAGAAGTAAAACATGACCCCAGAGGGGTGTTTTGTAAAATACATGCTAGGCACGTTGGTAGATCAGTGTTATCCCAAAAGACCAATGTTATGATTCAAATCTTATATTGACAGCTTATATGCTGCTAACTAAAGTCTGTTAGAATGGGTTGCTAGTCAGAAAGTCACATATGCTGCAAGGTAAAATGCATTTATGGCTTAAATATGATCCACAATGGTGGAGGCTGGGTATATCCCTAAACCGATACCACAAAAATACCATGTGACTGCTGGCTAGTGCTTACAGCGTGTCAGGCGTATCCAATAAGGGGATAGGAAGGGATGGAAAGGCCGTAGACTGAAGCTGGAGGGCATAGGAACATGTTTTCAGCCACCATGTGTAACCAAGGAGCTAGAGAGAGAGAGAGCTGTCCCCACTTTTGCATGATTATTTCTTCTTCTAAACGTCATTCAGTGACTTAGCCAAGAGACATTTATCACAACTTTTTCCAACTGTAATGTATACTTTACATTAATATTAATGCTACTTCAACTTGCATTAGTTAATTATTGTGAGCCATAACATTCTACTGAATACTTTTAGTCCCTGAATCAACCTGGAAAGGAATATTTGATGGGAAACAAATATATCTCCTTATATGGTCTACAAATAAAGGAAAATAAGGAACAGGGATGCTGTTTACTCTACTTAGAACCTGGGACATATGATAGACAAACACCAATGGTTTCATGTCATAAGAAATTTGTTCTATTACAGATTTTAACAAAAATAAATAGATGGGAATTTTGTACATTTCAGGACGAAATGTATTAGGTAGATAAGCACATAAACAAGTACCCCCAATTTTTACTGCTATACAATAAGTGCTCAGTGCCTGTGATTATTCAAACATTGATAAATGACAAACAAGTAATGCAGAGAAAATAATTAAAAGATTACACAATAAAGTGATCAAAGAACCCCAAAGTATAGGTAATCAATGTCCTTTTACGTTTATTCACTTATCAATTTCAATCAGATAGTCTCCATTCTCCCTTTATATTGACAACGTTTCGCCGATAGCCTTGTTATGGGTCATAATCAGGACTGGTAAAATTCATACAAACAGCAAGCCATGTGCAACATTAAAAGTAAAGTATGTCTTATGGGATATCATGTAAACAGGTGTCTACAAAATGTAATAATTGAAAGAAGGGATAAACTCATCTACTCACTGAATCCGGTACAGCAATCTGAATCTACAAATGAACCAGAATAAAACTGTGAGAATTGAATAAAACTACTGTTAACCCATAACCAGGAAGCATAGTACCATTAAGACAAATACTTTAGTGGGAGATTCCACCAGTAAGGACTATGCAAAAAGGGGATTGATAATCACTGTAAGAACCAAAAATAAAGCTTAACTGAATCATGAAGATTCAGGGAAAAGTAAATCAAAAAAATTAAATGAAAATCCGTCTGTTTACCAAATATGTTCAGCACACCTCAAGATACTTCCATCCTCAAGGAGAGGCATCAGGAATTAGCCCGCTGTGCAGCTGATGAACATTCAGCCAGTCTGCGGGACAGGGGACGAGCTGCAATAGTCGGTTTCCCAATGAGCAAGGAAGTGGGCAGCTGACACAAGATCATCACTCAAGAATTGGACCTCCTGATCCGAACGTAAACCTGGCTTAATGACGACTCCTACCCAGTTCTTGACATCTTAGTCCCTCCTGAATATGACATTATCAGACTCGATAGACCTGTTAAAGTTGAGGGTGGCATTGCTTGCATCTATTACCTCATCCTCATTTTAAAACAGGTTCAAACTGCTATGATGTCCTCCTGTGAACACCTAGACATTGAAATCTGGAACAATGGTAAGACTGTCTGTTTGCTCCACATGACATATCATCCCCCAGGTGATAATCTGCTCATTGTCAAGCAAATTATGGAGTCCATTACCTCATGGTCTGACCAACACCCCAGCCATAGCTTCCCCTGGGATTTTAAACTACAATGGAATGACACAAATGACCCGTTATTGTGCTCCTTCAAGGCTTTCCTCTCCGACCTAAAGGGACCCACCCACAACAAGGGCTCCGCCCTTGATCTTTCATAGCTAAATATAACACCATACAACTTGGTGACATATCACCCCGTGGATCATTACCAAACCTCTTTTCACATCCTGGAAAAGTTTCTGGTCAGACAAGGTCCACCGCTCAAAACCAAACAGCTGGCTCAAAATCTGAGAAACATCAACACTAATGATCTAACATCTCTTAGCAAGAATCTTCTTCTGCCACCCCCTAACATGACTAACCTGGATGACCTTACGGATCATTACATCCACGCCATGACAACAATTTTCAACACAATTGCACCGAAGCAACTCAGAAGGATTCAGACCAAACAGTTCAAACCCTGGTTTAATGGTTTCCTAAATGAGGAAGGTCGCAAACTAAGGCTTTCGGAGAGGCTATGGAGGAACTCACCCTCCATTACAAGCCTCAAACAGTTAATGATGACTAGAAGCTCATATAACAAACACATCCGTAGTGCCAAAACTGATCACTTCAGGGCATAGCTTTACAGCACTAAAAACAGACCCAAATAACTAGTTGAAATCATCAAACAACAAGCTAACCACTCTTCCAATCAACTCTCTGCACCCATAATCTCTTGCCCCAGTGGGGAGGACTTCTCAGCACACTTCACTGAAAAGGCAAGGAAAATTGAACTTGAACTGCAATGCGCCTCTCCTAACTTGCTGCTTCTGACCTCCCTCTCACCCCCATCTGGGCCAATGGTAGCAAGAACACCTACTTCCTACCCGACAGTTTACCCTCCTTAAAATAACACATCATGGAATTCCTTTCTATTTTCAGACAATATGGAGCTGCTCCAATCTATGGCTTCTTTAAAACCTTCCAATCACTTCAACGATCCTCTACCGGCCACGTATTTAAAAGAACTAAAATCGGCCATTCTTCTACTCTGGTCCCTGATTATTCATGGATATCTCGTGCAGGGTAGAATTTCTGATTGCCTCAAGATGGGTCAAGTCACTCACGTCCCAAAACAAGCAAATGCAGACTTATCTGATCCTAACAATTTCCGTCCAATTACTAATATCATGACTTTAGCAAATTGCTTGAGAAATGCATTCACACACAGCTCTGTAACGACATCAAGAAGTTTCAGCTCCTTGAACTTTACCGGTCAGGCTTCAGAGAGGGGCACAGTATTGAAACAGCCCTAACTCACATCGTTGATGACGCCTTGAGATCTCTTGACCAGAAGGTACCTTGTCTACTAATCCTTCTTGATTTGACCTCTTCTTGAAAAAAGGGTGGGGCTATCAGGCCCTGTCTTAAATAGTTTTGCCTAGTTCCTACAAAACAGAACACAAAGAATCAATGTTAACCACTCCTGTACAAACAGTACCCCGGTCACAATTGGAGTGCCTCAAGGTTCTACACTCTCGTGCATGCTTTTCAACCTTCTCTTGGAACCACACTCCGAAATTCTGAACCCCTTTAACATTCAATACCATATGTATGCTGATGATACTCAATTGTATGTGAACATTTCTTCGCCAGATGACATAAAAGCTCTAAACTGTGTGTTGCTAAGAACAAGAAACATGGTTAACTCATAATCATCTTTTGCTAAATACCCTCAAAACAGAATTCCTCCTGATTGCCCCCCACAATCATGCTGCACCCACTCAACACTGGCTCACACAACTTACAGCGTTCGACTGCACCCCTCATGTTGTTGATTCTGCAAGATCTTTAGGTATAACTCTGGACAAATACCTGAACGTGCAAGATCACATTAGTGCAACTATAAGGGGATCCAATCATCAGCTCAACACATAAAGGAAAATCAAGCCATTCTTGTTTTCTGAGGACATCCAGTCTGTAGTCCAATCCCTGGTTATCTCTTGCTTGGAATATGGTTTGGTGACCCTATCTGGGTTACCTAAAGCTAGATTGGCACCAATTAGAGCCACCCTGAAATTTTCTGTTAAACTCATCACTGGCTCCAGAAAACATGACCGCATCACACCAGACCTTATTCAATTAAACTGGCTGTCTTTGAAAGCAAGGATCCGTTTCAAGATAGTTTGCCTGACGCACAAAGCTATTCACTACAACACTCCTGTTTACCTGGCAAAAGGACTTTAACTATTGGGCTCGAGTCGGAACCTAAGAAGCTCTAATACTACACTGTTGAAACCTCCCAAATTCAATAAGAAAATAACATGCAATTGTGTTTTCTCTGGTCTTGCATCAAAAATAGGGAACGCTCTTCCTCACAAGACCCCTCTACCACCTCATTCAAAAACATGTAAAATGGTTACTCATAAATGACCATCTACAGTACTAGTCCCATAGCCATTTTAACTTATTTCTATCTCCTGTTGACACTCTTCGACATTGTAATTTTGTTTTTCTTCATACTCCTTATGATTTTGTTGTTTTTCTTGTACCTCACATGTCCCTTTATGGTGTTGTATGCGTGCTTTTACCTCCTTCCTTTTCGGCTCCTTTGTACATCACTCTGATACCCTTTCGATTCATGTTCACATTTTATTAAACTTTTCAAATAAAATAAATAAATACATTAAAATAAAATAAATGCAAAATGGCTGACCTGAGTCTCATGAGTAAAACTTGAAGAAGGACTAGAGCCTCATGTCACATGAGTGGAAATTAAAGAAGGATTAGTAGAAAGGGGGTTAGAAATCAGGGAAAAAAGACTGCTCATTCGGTACAGTTTCCAAAAAAGACTAGAAAAAGAAAAACCCGTCACTGAGGTATAGTTTACAAAACAAGCTTGGGAAAAGGAAAATAATGCCAGCTAGTAAAGAAATATCAAATCAAGTTGATTTTGTAGATGTTAAACTTTGGTTTTGTAGGTTCAAAATGGGGGGGACAACTGAAAATAAATTTAAAAAAGGGCAGGTGATTACAAAAATTCCCATATGATTCCCATATCCATTCCCAGTCCAGATTTAGGCCCAATTACAGCACGGAATACCATCATAATGTCACAGGATAATGGGAGTTCTAGTGCTGTTGGACCTATCCGCGGCTTTCGACACGGTATCGCATGAAATCTTGCTCAGTCGATTGCAGGAGATAGGAGTTAGGGGCTTGGCTCTGTCCTGGCTGAAGAGCTTTTTATCTGGCCGCTCAGTGTCAATCTGGGTTCCTTTCATTCGGCACCTACAGAGCTCACTAAGGGGGTACCATAGGGCTCATGCCTAAGCCCCACACTTTTTTTCTGATGAGATCATATGGTTTTATTCCTGTGTCGTATGCAGATGATACCCAGTTGCTTTTTCCCTTTAAAACCTTGACAGCTGCAGTTAAACACTCATTTTTGAGGGGATGAGGGCTGTATCCCAGTGGATTGCCACAAATTTCCTACAATGTTAGGTGGGTAAGACTAAGGTCATGTTATTTGGAGAAGCGACATTGCTGTGGTCACCGGATTGGTGGCCATTAGACTTGGGCCCCGTCCCCATTCCCAAACAGATCGTAAAGAATCTGGGTGTTCGACTAGATCAGGGCTTATCATTGAAGGATCACGTTAATCAAGTAGCGGGTTCCTGCCTTCATGTAATTGGACTCCTGAGACGAGTGTTTCCCCTACTGCCAGATACATCTAGAAAGACCCTTATCCAGGCCCTAGTGCTTAGTCGCCTGGACTACTGCAATGGGTTATTGATATCAGCTACTGATAACACGTTAAGCAGGCTTCAGGTGGTTCAAAACACCTCAGCAAGGTTGGTCCTTAATGCCCCTCCCAGAACTCACTCTCGTCCTCTTCTGGATAAGTTACCGATTCGTGAACGGGTAAAATTTAAAACCTGCTGCATAGTCCATGAATGTATTTATGGTTCTTGCCCTGTGTACCTGGCGGAGAAATTTGTTCCCTACAACCCAGCACGCACCCTCCGCTCCAGCAATCAACTTCTTCTCCAGATTCCCTCTGTAAGAAGGTCAAGACTGGGTGGAAGAGCCCTTTCTTTTCTGGGCCCCACCTTATGGAACAAACTGCCCCTCACTCTCCGACTGTGCACCAATCACTTAGCCTTTAGAAAAATGCCGAAGTCCTTTTTGTTTTAATATATCCCCTGTTTCTGATTAGGTGAGCACTATGTCTACTACCTGCTGGGTGAGCAAAGCACGGAGATACTCCTTCGGGAGTCGAGTCTAGCGCTATATAAGCCTACTAGCAGCCCGTCCCGACGTTGTCGGGGTATGAATTGCTGCCGGCCAGTAGTATATTGTTTTGTAGGATTTCGTTTTGATAGCATTTCTTATCTGTGACTGGTCTGTGAAATGCTCCGATTCACAGTGCACTGCTGATGCACTTAAGAGTGCGCGTTCAGTAGTGTGTGAACTCGAGTTTCCCTACATTATTTTTCCTTGCAATATTTTATAGCGCAAACTCAACAACATGGCATGAGCACAATTTACATTACAGAAGAACACATTCCATTGTGGTAGGCACGGGGAGACAAAGCGATTTGCCTGGAATCACAGGATGTTGAGCTGATGCCGAGATTCGAACGTAGCTCCCCAGCTCTAAAGTTCGCAATTCTAGAACTTGTGGCGGGAGGTGTGTCTAAAAGTGTATGTCGGTGCTGGCCATCAATGAGAGAGACCTGTACATTTTTCAAATGGGTGGTGAAAAAATATGAGTATGTTGCTGGAGATGTGGGCTGCCGTGCCACCAATGTACTTATCGGGGGAGGCTAAACACCCATTATTCTCCAACTTTCTTTCCGCATACCATCACTCCGCATACTTTCATTACGAAAGTACCATGACTCCGCAATGCCATTATAACGCATGGCATTACATTTTATATGCTTTTACCACGCATACATTTACAACGAAATTCGTAGTAAATGCATGAATGGTAAAAGCATGTTTTTTTAAAAAATGTTCGGATAAGGTAAGTATGGGTATAGGGGTATATGTTTTGGGGTACTGAGGTATATGTTATGGGGTGTTTGGGTATTTTAAGGGTTCAGATATAGTTTTGGCTTATGGGGTACAGGGGTAGTTTTAGGGTTTAGGGATAGGTATGGGTTTTGGGGTGCAGGGGTATTTTTAGGGTTCAGGGCTAGGTTTGGGTTTTGGGGTATAGGGGTATTTTTAGGGTTCAGGGGTAGGTTTAGGTTTAGGTTTTGGGGCACAGGGGTATTTTAAGGGTTCATGGCTAGGTTTGGGTTTTGGGGTACAGGGGTATTTTTAGGGTTCAGGGCTAGGTTTGGGTTTTGGGGTACAGTGGTATTTTTGGGTTCAGGGGTAGGTTTGGGTTTTGGGGCACAGGGTTATTTTTAGGGTTCAGGGCTAGGTTTGGGTTTTGGGGTAGAGGGATATTTTAAGGGTTCAGGGCTAGGTTTGGGTTTTGGGGTACAGGGGTATTTTAGGGTTCAGGGGTAGGTTTGGGTTTTGGGGTACAGTGGTATTTTTAGAGTTCAGGGCTAGGTTTGGGATTTGGGGTACAGGGGTATTTTTATGGTTTAGGAATAGGTTTGGGTTTTGGGGTACAGGGTATATTTATAGGGTTAAGACGGGTTAGTGTTTAAGGGTGTTGGGGTATTTTAAGGAGTAAGGGTGGGTTATGATTATGGGGTGTAGGGGAGCAGGGTGGGATTAGCACACGATATGAGACATGGCATGAAGGGCAGAACGTACCACACGCCCCCAGCGTTTGTCACGCCACCAGCACATGCCCACAGCACAACGCAGACACGCCCACAAGGGACTACTTTGCTGGCACGGTTCTTTTACCTTTTAAATGTATATGGTGGGCGTCTGCATAGCCTATGTCCTTCTGCTGCAACTGCCCTTTCCAACCCTGTATTGGGTGTTGTGATTGGTGCTGTGGTTCCTGAGATTACCCGCCTCAAAGGTTTGGGCTCTCTCTTTATTATATTAGTATGGATAAATAAATAAATAAATAAATATGTAGAAAACAATCCAGAATCACACTAATCATAAGAGAAATGAGCCAATATCAATACACTTTACAGTCATTATTATATGCTCACAAATTCATATTCACAAAGAGCTGTAGTTCAACTAGTCGTTACTAGGTGTCCCTCAAGAGTCAAATGCAAAAGCATTGAAATTATTCAAGCACCAAGCGGGCTTCATCCCCAACCAGCATTGCACGAGAAGGTGCATTTGCAGAGTGGTGGAGAAAGGGGGCATGGCTTTCAAAGTCCTCTCAGTAATAACAGTCAATGAGACTTACTGGAGGTAACAGCAGGGCTTGTTGGCCCCCAATGACCCTCAGCATCCAAGGGGACTTCATCCCCCAACCAGCAGTGCTCCAGGAGGTGCATTTGCAGAGTGGTAGAGAAAGGGGGCATGGCCTTCGGGACTTGCAGTCTTTTTCTCCCATTTTTTTTTTAATTCGATGAGGGGTGCCACATGGACAATTTGGGCCCGAGGGATCTCATTCCCCGAGGCCTGGATAATTTTGAATGGGGGAGGAGGGCCTGTTGATTTTAATATATTTAATAACTTTAAGGGAGGAGGGTGATTTTGGTACCGGGGACCCCATCTGCTGGGGCCCAGTCTCTTTTTTTTCATTTAAAAAACATAAAGGGAGAGGGGCCGAGCAGGCCCCCTCCCGGGCCGATTAGAGCCACTGGAGACAATCCCATTGGATCCAGCTTCTAGATGTGCTGGGGACTGTGGGAGGAACCTTAAGGCCCCACTGGTCCCTGCAGGCTCCCCACCTCCTGCGAAAGACAGATTTGCTTTGAAAGAGAGGGAGCCGCTGAACATGCAGGTTCCTCTCTTTCAAAGCAATTGTTCTCCGCTTTAAGCAAAAGCTAGAGCAAAGTGCTCTTGCTTGATCAAATTGGAGCACAGTTTGAGGTGGCTTGGTGGGAGCAGCAAAGCTCCCAACAAGCTATAGCAAACAGCTATGTCCTAGGGGTGGGAACTCCAGGACATAGTAGGAGCTGGTCCTGGAGGTCCCCAGGGCCATCTATGGCTCCACAGGGGGGCCAAGTGGCACTTGCACTGCACAGCCCCGGGGAGATAGTGGTCCCCGTGGCTGCAATTATAAAGGGTTGCCCCGGGGGAGTGGAGGTCCGCAGGGATGCCTCATGGGCTCTGCACTAATTTAATTTTTGCCCTAGGGAGGTGGCAGTCCCCGGGGCTGCAGGTGGGGCAGCATGGAACCCCAGCATTAACTTCATATTTTAACCTGTGGAAGTGGCGGTCCCCAGGGGACGGGTTGCAGAACAGGCCACCCCCATATTTTTATTAAAATTGAGCACCAGGGAGAAGGTGGTCCCCAGGGCATTATACGCCCCAGGATGGCGATTTGTGCACCCCCTTCTCCATAATTTCTATAATTCCTCAGGGGGCTTGGCCCACCGGGGGGCCGAATTAATAACAAATCGCTGGTGCCAGCACTTCATTTTTATTTTCTTTCACTTTTAGTGGGATTTGTTGACCCTATGGGACCCCCCAAGGAGACCTAGGGGGTCAAGGGGGTTTTTAGCCTGCCCTCTTTTCTTTTGTTTTAAAACAAAATTCTGTGACTCAGTTCAACCACATCACAAGATAGCTACCAAGAGTTCCCAAGTGTTGGTAGCTAATCAGATCTCAGCACAAGATCAGGGAGGGGTCCTGAACCCTTCGGGCCCCAGTTGTATTGTCATGTAGTTCCTAGAGTACCCATGCAGGACCTGCACGTTTAGATAACATAAACTGTGGGATTGATGGTAGACTGGTTCCATACAACCCCACCGAGAAATGTTAGCCTGTATGCATATAGGCTAGCTCACAGTGCCACTACTGTCTTCTCTTGTCGGGGAGAGATTAGTTTCTGGCAGCCTTAGAACATGACAACCCTGATGCCTCAAGATCGTGGAAACAATGTACTACTTTTCATTCAGTCACTCATGCTCATTTAGTTTATCTTCAGAGATACACAGAATAAACAGTCTGGGCGTTTCAATAAGAGTTTATTGAACAGTTGTTATTCTAGTGTAAAATATATGAGCTGCAACAACCATTAGACAGTAGCAGAGATATATGAGTAGCAGTACTATGAATGTATAAGGATAGTACAGTAATATCATTTTGCAATTAGCATGAATAAATATATGAATATAAAATGCATGATAAAAGTGTGCATACTCCTACAATGCCCATCTAGCTATACCTAAGTGTAGCTAGCATATGAGTAGGTGAAGCCAAGAATCCTGCTAAGATTTAGTCGAACCCCATTACCTGAAGTGTGAGAAATGTCAGAGCCCTTCTTGGTCTCGAGTTAGATACCCCACTGTCAGCTGGAGCATCTGCATGCAGGAGCCTCAGCATCTCTGGTCAGTGTGTCAGCCTAGAAGTCTTGGTTCCCTCTAACTACTGCTAGCAAGAGGTGCTGTATTTACACAGAAAAGTTTATAGAGTCCCTTTGGCCCTTGTTCTTGTGTTAGTCATTGTTGGGTATGAGGAGGATGTGTGTGATGAACCTTGTGCGTAGATATTAGGAAGGTGGTGTATAGCCCCTGCCTGGTTTCCAAGTAGCCTTATCAATATTCATTCATACTGTGTTTTCTAAAGAGGAAGTCATAAAATACTATTGTTCAGAGAAACCCTCCTTTTGCACCCAGGCCTAGAATTAGGTAAAAGGTTCAGTCCATATTCTTAAAAGGCTTGTTACTGTGGTGAAAGGGTATGATGTTACCTAGGACTATATCAGGGTACCAATATGAAACATAATATATATATAATATATATATATATATATATATATATATATATATATATATATATATATATATATATATATATATATATATATATATATATATATATATATATATTCACTGAAAAAACCATAGGTTATAGACCATATATAGTTAGGGATTAGCATTTACAAAACCTTATTTTACTCGCACAAAACCATTGAAATTCGCATATATAGTTAGTTGCACTAACTATATATCGCGCACCCGCAATCCACTGCTGATGATGTCACATATTACATCATTCATGACATGGTCAGTGACATCACTGATGACATCACTGATGACATCTCAAATGACATCACTGATGACAACATCCAGTGAGTGTATGTTTCTGTAAAGTTAAAATATGTCTTACATATTGAAGAATGAGTGGATGTATAAGTGTCTGGATGAAGGATTTAGTAGGTGCCTGACTGACTGTATGAGTGAGTGATTAAATGTGTCTCACTGAGTGCATGGGTTAGTGACTAAACTGTCTTAATTTGTGCATCATTATGTCTGTTGTTCTGTAAACTGCTGCATGTGTTGATCAGTAGCTATATGAGTAACTATACAGGTTTTTGATTGGTTGCCCAAGTATTTGTATGGGAGACTGAGTGTGTGTGTGGGTGGCTGGGAGGTGTATGACTCTGTGCATAGAGGTGTGGGCCGTTGATTCACTAGGGGCCAGATGTAGGTAAGTAACATTTACCGAATCTTAATTACCGAAAATTACCGAATTTTACCGATTCGGTAATTAAGATTCGGTAAATGTGAGGGGTTGGTATGTAGGGAATCCAGATGTTCCCTTTTACCGAATCGGTAAAATTCGGTATTTACCGATTCGGTAAATACCGAATCGGTAAAGCCTATTGATTCCTATGGGCTTCAAAGCCCATAGAAATCAATAGGCTTTACCGATTCGTTATTTACCGAATCGGTAAATACCGAATTTCACAAGGGTGCAGGGGGTGTCACTTTGACACCCCCTGGCACCCCCTAAACAGGCACAGGTGCCATGTGGCAGGCATACCTGCCCTAAGGGCAGGTCTGCCTGTCACATGACATAGGTGTGCATGCACACATGTGCATGCACACCGGAATCGGTATTTTACCATGGATTTGTATTCCATGGTAAAATACCGATTCTGTAAGCCATGTGCACAAGGTACATTGCCTACCTACATTGCATTTTCGGTAATTTTACCGAATCGGTAAATATTACCGAATCGGTAATTATTTTACCGATTCGGTACATATTACCGAATCGGTAAATTTACCGATTCGGTAATGATACCGATTCGGTAAAATTACCGAAAATGTGCCCCTACATCTCAATAGCCCTTTACCGATCGGAAACGGCCGAAAATCGGTATTTTCGGCCGATTCCGATCGGTAAAGGGCTACCTACATCTGGCCCTTGATGTATGCGTTTAAAGTGCATGTGGAAACAGCTGCATGGGCGGTTGACTGTGTGTATGAGTGTTTTGGTGAGTGAATTGATATCTCAGTGCTACATGTCAAAGTGAGTACATATGTAAAACACAGTACATGTGAGAGTAGACATATATAAATAACTGTGCATAAGAGCCAGTGAATGTGTGAGTGGCTGTATGGATCATTGTGAACTTGTATCAGGGATTGTATAAGAGAGTAAATATGTGTTAGTATATGTTTGAATAAGTAAGGTGTGTATAACTGTATAGTTGAGGAAATTGAGGTGTGATTGATTCTTTGCATGACTGACTAGGTGTGTGAGTAACTCCATGGATGAGTGACAGTCTGTAAGTGTCTGTTTACACTGAGTGTATCTAAGGTTATATTAGAGTCTGAAGAGGTTCATCGTATTATCACATGAATAATGTCATCAGTGATGTGATCAGTGATGTCATTTGAGTTGTCAACAGTGATGTCATCAGTGATGTCATTTGAGATGTCATCAGTGATGTAATCAGTGATGTCACTGACCATGTCATGAATGATGTAATATGTGACATCATCAGCAGTGGATTGCGGGTGCGCGATATATAGTTAGTGCAACTAACTATATATGCGAATTTCAATGGTTTTGTGCGAGTAAAACAAGGTTTTGTAAATGCTAATCCCTAACTATATATGGTCTATAACCTATGGTTTTTTCAGTGAATTTTCAAGGTTTTGTAAATGCTAATTCCTAACTATATATGGTCTATAACCTATGGGTTTTTCAGTGAATTTCAATGGTTTTTTAATAGCAAATATCAAAAGATGTAAAATGTATTCTTTTTTTTTCTTCACTAAAGTACGCTCCCCGGTTAGCTTACCGGTGCACGTACCGAGCGCTCCCCCCGCGAAATTTTAAATTTTTTTTTCTTAATTTTTGCATGTATCAGCATCCTAATCCTCCCTCCGAAAACCTAGAGGGTCACAAAGTGTCTACCGTGCCCCCTTCTACCCATTCCGTACATTGTTTGTCCTCCATCTTATGTCTTAATTCTACCAATACACAAAATGGAGGACTCCCGTAACGCTGTCGGTTCGCGTACCGGGGAGCGCACCGGTAAGCGCTTGATAAAAAAAGGTGGGAAAGTAATTTACAGAAAAACCACTATAGACACTTTCATCAAATATAGAATAGCCCCTACTACATAGCAGTCCCTACCATTTCCTCAAATTTGATGGAATTTCATTGTGAAAATTATGCTGTAAGCCTGATTAAATATCCTGAGGTAAATTACCTAACCAAAACACTTATGAAGTGTTAGAATTTACAACCAATCAAAATGCTACTTTCAATATCTTCTATTATTTCATGACATGTGATTGGTTATGTACCTGAATATATATAAAGAAAGAGAGAGAAACACAGCCATTTTGACTACTACTTCTTGAAGTACATATCAAGTACATTTCAACTGATAACTTGAAGTTCTATTTGAAAGGTAAGATGTTATTTTAAAAACTGAAGTATGTTCTGTTCTGTAAGCTAATTAGGAAAACATTTTCTGATAGTTAAATACTATCCCTCTGTAATACTTATAGAATAAAATAGACTTCTTTGATTTATTTATGGATGGAGTTAGACTTGTCTTGTATAATGAAGAATTGACTTAGAGTTTATTTCATACATTTTTTCATATTTCTACTTCCAGTTTGATACCATACACTGCCCAACGAAAAAATCACTGTTTAAAAAACCAAACTACCTGTCTGTACTTAAACCCAACAGTGCCCTATCTGTACTGATATATTTTTTTAAAATTCATTTTACAGCATTCAAAATGGAAGGAGAGCAGAAAAATAACATGGAAATTGCAGAATGCAACCAAGACAAAGAAAATGATTCAGAATTCTTTGATCAATCAATGGACATAGAACTTCTGCAATGTGTTGAAACTGTGGATTTGTTAATTGAAAATGAGTCAAAATCTGACCAAGAATTATTAGAAGTTCTTTTTAATTTTGAAAATAAATCAGAATAATAAATTTATATATAATAATTCAAAAATTGTTTGAGACATTATTCATTTTTATATGTATTTTTTAAACTAGTAACAAATTGATTTTAATGTAAAATCATACTTTAAATATACTGTGCAACTTTAAGTTTGCTCATAGTTACTTCCTTTCTTCCACTATATCATCTCCAATGTGTATTTAACATCTCTTTATCATCTCCTGCCTCCATGGTGTTTCTGCTTTCCTGACAGACTACGCTATGAATTCCATATACCTCAATAACTTCTGAAACAACCTGCAAGATATCTACAAAGGAAACAATGTATTTTTATTTTTAGACTCTGCATTGGTACCTACATGTTGGTACTTAAATAAAAAAAAAAAAAAAAAATAACAATCAATAAACATACAATATTTGAACATTCTTTCTTCCTATTTTCCCAATATTGCGCTTCCCGGACCGCTTCCCGGTGTGCGTACCGAGCGCTCCCCCGCAAAAAAACGATATAAAAATTATTATTTTTTAACCCTGCAAGGCCCTTTTAAAGCCCCCTCATCAAACCTAGGGGGTCAGGGAGGATGTACTCTGCCCCCTTATGCTCATTTCCCACTTTGTTTTGGCCACCTTTTGTGTCTCGATCCTACCGAGACACAAGATGGCGGCCGCTCTGGACTGTTTAGAATGTTTACAGACACCCGAGAGCCAATCAGCTTCGCTTTGCGAAGTTCCGTTACGCGTCAGGTACGCAAACCGGAGCACTAACCGGAGCGCTGTCACAGATATATCTGTGTTTTAAAACGTTAATTTCTCAAAATCCACTGGAGCACATATATTGAGACATAGCAAAGGCACGTCGGGCAAACCATATCTACAATTTTGCCAAGTTTCGTGTAAATCCATTCAGCTGTTCGAGCTAAAAGTGAGTCCAACCGCCCTAGGGAAAACTCAATGCTAAAAACGCGTTTTGGGACCCCCCTTTTTCTCGGCCCCCCCCCTTAACAAAACCCCCCCCCCCAAAATTTTCAGGGGCTGCTCAGAAACAAAATGTGCCATTTTCCTGGAAATTTCAGCCAATTCCGTCCACAAACGCCAAAGTTATTCGACATAGAATTTTCAAAAATCCCATAGGAAAACAATCCTAACTATATATACCTACTGGCGACCGCCAGTAGGTATTATAAATTTATATATATATATATATATATATATATATATGTGTGTAAATATATATATATATATACCCAGTAGGTAGTTAAAGTTAGAACCTAGTTTCCATAGGGAAAGCATTTTTTGATTTGCTAAAAACGTTGGTGTCGTTTGTCGAATGATTGAAAAATTCTCCCAAAAAAATGTCTCCCAGGTTAGCTTAATCCTGAAAGTTTGGGGTGGTTCGTCAAGCGGGGGCTGAGAAAAAAGGTGGGTCCTAAAAAGTGTTTTCTCCATGTTAATTCCCATGGGAAACTTTAGGCAAGGCTACAACTCGAACTGCTGAACGGCATGACACCAAACTTGGCAAAAGGGTAGTGTTTGATTCAGAAAGCGTATTTGTTTTAAATGGTGTAAATCTGTTCAGTAGTTGCTGAGAAATGTAAAAAATAAAAGGTTTGATATCTGGGGCAGCAGTGGGTTCGCTCACACTCCCGACCACGCGATTGACTGTGATTGGCTGTCACGACCACAAGCTTTACTGTTATTGGCTGCCAACACTCTAAACCAGGAAGCGTTGGCAGACATTTTGTTACTTGGTAGAACCGAGTTACAAGAAAACAGTCGAAAAAAGATTAAAAGAGAAGAAAAGGGGACAAAGTAGAAACATCCTGACCCCCTGGTCCTGCTCACAGAGGTCCGACAAGGATTTTGTTTTAGAAAAACATAATCCGAATGCGCGCTGGGTGTGCGAATCCGGATGGTAAAAATGAAAAAAAAAATGGAGCGGGGTCTCACCCTTTCATTTAATTGAGCCCCCGGGTGGACCAGGTTCTGAGGGTAATTCTATAATTACATTTTGGGGGCTTGTCGGGCCTCCGCAGCACTGCAGAACACCCCCTCTCATGTAAATTAGGTACCGGAGGGTACACAGACCTCCCGCAGTCCAGGGGATCGCCACCTCTCCGGGGCTTGTTTTATAATTGTTCGGGGGTTTTGAGGCATCCCAAGTCCCGGGGATCCCTACCCTCCGGGGCTTTAATTAAATTTGCAGGGTGAGTCTCACAGGCCCCCAAAACCTCAGGGACCACCTCCTCCTGGGGGCTATGAAAATAGAGAGAGAGGGGCAGTGCGGTCTCCCTCCTGGAGCACTAGATGGCCCTAGGAACTGCAAATCCCAGGGACGGCTCCTGCAGTGTCCCGGGGTGTGCATCCCCGGGACATTTCCGTTTGCTATGACAGGGTGTCAGCATGGCTTTCACCCTGCGATAGCAAACTCTGGTTTGCTTCATTGAAGCGAGAGGAGAAAAACATTGTCTTGCTTCAATAAAGCAAATCTGGATGGTAAAAATTAAAAAAATACATGAAGCGGGGTCTCACCACTTCATTTAAATGAGCTTCCGAGTGGGCCAGGATCCGCGGGCAATCTTATAATTATATTTTGAGGGCTTGAGGGGCCTCTGCAGCAGTGAGGACTGCCACTTCCCATGTAAATTAGGTGCGGGAGGACACACAGGCCCTCCCCAGTCCCGGGGATCGCGACCTCTCCGGGGAATGTTTTGTAATTGTTTGGGGGGCTTTGAGGCCACCCCAAGTCCCGGGGATCATCACCCTCCAGGGCTTTAATTAAATATGCAGGGTGGGTCTTGCGGGCCCCCGAAGCCTTGGGGACCACCTCCTCCCTGGGGCTTTGAAAATAGAGGGAGGGGGGCTGTGCGGTCCCCGTCCTGGAGCGCTTGATGGCCCTAGGGACAGCTATTCCCAGGGCCGGCTCCTGCAATGTACCAAGGTGTGCATCCCCGGGACATTTCCATTTGCTATGACAGGACGGGAGCAAGGCTTCCACCCTTTGATAGCAAACCCTGGTTTGCTTCATTGAAGCGAGAGGAGGTAAACCTCATCTCGCTTCAATAAAGGAAGGAGAATTGCTTTTGGGCAAGGGAAGCTGCATGTTAGCAGCTCCCGTTGCCCAAAAGCAATGCTGGTTTCCGTAGGAGTCGGGGAACTGGCGGGACCGTGGGGACATTGGGGCTACCCCCACGGTCCCCAACAGAGAGGGCAGCACCTAATGAAAATTAATGAAAATTAACGTTTAAAAAAAGAAAAAATAAGTTTGAAGTTTGGTGTTGTGACTACCACCCCCATCCACCCACCACAAATAAGTGTGATAGCAAGCTTTCGAAATGTGTAAGGTAGCATATCAGCTGATGTTGTACAATTAGAAAATTCAAGAAGAATGTGAGGTTGGACAAATGAGAATCATAGTCATCTATGGATTTACATATAAAACATTTTATTTACACAAAACAACAAAATAAAAGTAGGTACAGCCATGGCGTGTTATCATCCCTTGTCAATCTGTTAATCATAACCTGCAAGACAAAAAGTAAGATAAGATTGTGTGTTATGCGTCTATCAAAAGAGAAAGAGAGAAAGAGTGAAGAAGAGAGAGAGAAAGAGTGGGAGAGTGAGACAGAGGATGAGAGAAAGAGAAAGAGTGTGAGACTGGAACAAGAGAGCGAGTGAGAGAGAGAGAAAGAGAGAGAAAGAAAGAGAAAGAGTGAGAGCGAGGAAGAGGGAGAGGGAGAGAGAAAGAGTGTGAGAGAGGAACAAGAGAGAAAGAGTGAGAGAGAGGGGAAGAGAGAGAAAAAGAGAGAAAGAGTGAGAGAGAGAAAGAGTGTGAGAGAAAAACAGAGAGAAAAAGAGTGAGAGAGAGAGAAAGAGAGAAATAGTGAAATAGTGAAAGAGGAGAAGAGGAAGAGAGAGAGAACAAGTGAGAGAGAGGAAGAGAAAGAGAAGGAGAGAAAGAGTGTGAGAGAGGAACAGAGAGAGAAAGAGTGTGAGAGAGAGAGAGAAAGGAAGAGAGAAAGAGAGAAAGTATGAGAGAGAGGAAGAGAGAGAGAAAGAGAGAGAGAGAGGGGAAGAAGGAGAGGGAGAGAAAGAGAGAAAGAGTGAAAGAGAGAAAGAGTGAGGGAGAAGAAGAGAGAAAAAGTGAGAGAGAGGGGAAGAGAAAGAGAAAGAGAGAAAGAGTGTGAGAGAGAGAAAGGAAGAGATGGAGAGGGAGAGTAAGTTCCGACACTGTGGACAAAACCCTCACAGCTCACCTTTCCGCCACCGGTGTGTCTCCAACCACATGCCGGGACCTACTGCCACCCTCCAGCTCACTCATCTGAAACTTAGTGTAGAATCAGTAATGGCAGAGTACATGCAACTGCGCACGCCTTCATCACTATCCCCCCTCTGCAACCAGGCTGCTGCACACCATCCACTCCCACCACCCAGAGGTATGTGCCCGCCCTGTGCACCCAGGCTGCTGCACACAATCCACTCCCACCGCCCAGAGGTGACCCAGACCCAGGCACCCAGGCCTAACTGCTTACCTTTCACCACTGCTGTGTGTCGAAGAGGGTCCACCACATGCAGAAGCAATCTCCTCAACCGTGGCGCACAAGCGGTCTAGCCAAGCTCACAATTCAGATGGGGTCTTGATTGCTAGGATAGTGTATCGAGACCAAGCATCATCACAGCCTGCACACCCGCTGAGCTCTGGTGGCACTCTGTGACCAGTGAGGACACGCCACGTGGCGGTAGGCCCCCGTTGTTTGATGGCTTAGGCCTACACTGCCGTACAGCAGGGCACACAAAAGCTGACCTGTCCGGACCGCTGGGATGGGGCATCATCGCAGGCTGCTCAGCACTTTCAGTGCCCCTACCTCAGTGGAGAGAAAGTCACCATCCTGTGGTGGTGTGCCTCTTCCGACCGCAATGCATCTGGTGCCAGCAAGTCTGAAATGGCGCAGAGCATGTGCGCCAGGTCTTTTTTATTGGCAGGGCCACGTGTCCTGTGACGCCCGTGCTGGATGGGTGTGGTGTGGGTATATTCCAGCCTTGAGGAAAGGAAATGGGTGTGGCGTACTGACAACTAGGCCTGTGACAAGCATATCACTCCAAGGAAAAAGTGAGCCATGTAGCGTTGTCGTCCCTCACTGTAAGCGTGAGCGGAGTGGGCTGGCCTGGCTTATGTCAATGCTGCTTGAGGCTGTGAAGAATGACTCTGGGCGTTGGTTGTATGAGAAATCAACTGATGCAGGTGTCCCTGTTGTATTGCTGCCGTCACCTGGGTCACAAGCACCAATGTGTCACTCTGTGACCCAAATCCCACAACGTGGCCAACATGGAAAGTACAGGGAATTAATGACCCTACATTCATCCATACTTCCACACATGAAAGATGGTCAACATGACACATCTGTGTGGATATGAATGTTTATTGCACATTCAGTGGAGTGTTGCATCTGTAGCAATAAAGGTCCATGCAAAGTTGAAGTTTCAGTTTTTGGCACATGCAGGGCAGGCAATTAGAACCAAGCTCGTGCTCCGGGTTTAGGCTGCGCCAACATATGTACTTATACAATCACTCCGCCAATCTGCAAGCACTTATAAATTCACTATACACTCTCCCTGCAGTTCTCTAAAGATCAAATCTCTACCTACGTACTTATACAATGACCGAGACAAAGATAAATAACTGAAGCTTTCCACACTGCCAGAGGTGACATGGTTGAATACGCTGTCCACAGCACAATGTGATGGTAGTAGGGTCCAGGGGCAGCATCATGCATACATAATGAACACACAGAGTTAGTTAGATAGATAGTGTAACTGGGTACGGGCATGTGTGCTCGGCCCCTTTTTATTACCAGGGTCACTTGTCCAGTGACGTCTGTCCTGGGTGCGTGTGGGGTGAGTGTAAGCCAGCCCTCAGGGAATGGTTGGTGCTGGCAACAAGTACAACAGTAATCATAAAGGGTGTGTGTGATCCGGGTTTTGTTTTGGAGCCCCGCCCTATGATTAAGGTGAATGCTCACCGAAACGCGTCAGGGCAAGATGATTAGTCGATGAAAAGATGTGCTGCTTTGAAAATAAAGGTTCGGATGAACTTTCCATCTGTTGGAGTGGTGTATCTAAGCTTCTGGAGTAACTTTGGATAATATATATATATGTGATCAAGCGCTCTGAGAAGCGCGAAACGCGTCGTGATGACTGGGAGCACCGCAACCAAATAAATCAATTTTTGCACTTATCTTGGGTCCGCGTCCGTATTTGCAGCCTGGAGAAAGCCTGAGCTTTGCCGGATTATCTCCTTGCAAGCAAGGCGTCAGGTACGCCGAAACACGTTTGGTTAGGCACGGTAATGCACTTGATATAACTGAAAAAATAAAGAATCTCAGTGGCTCTTGTGGACGCCGTATGGATGTTGGCGTTGGGAGTGGAATCAGGATATATATATATATTTACCTCCCTCGTGGCAATTTGCATTGCATTTGTCCCTGCAAAAGGACTTTGGTGTTTGAGGGCGGTGGCAGTATCGACGGGGACCCGAGGAGAGGCTTGAGAGACTCTGGCGTTTGTTTCCCTACCCTGCTACATCATGGTCCGGATTAACTACATCGTGAATTCCACCCCCCATTGTCACCGGCCTGAGGTGCTGTGCATCAAGCATCCTGGGAGTTGTGGTTCAGAGCATTCAGAATGAACTACAACAGGTGAGCCCAATGGTGAGGGGGAGGAGCGGACCACGCCAGTCATTCTTCAGGCAGCAGGGAAGGACTCACCGTTATTTTCCACTCTGGTGTTGGGCGCTGAAGAAGGCGGATAGCCGAAATGCATTCGCCGCCACCGGAGCTACGCTGTTGTCAATAAAGCCTTTCCAACTGTTCCTCGTCTGGGCTTCTGCTTCTTTCTACGGAGGAAGGTACTTTGGAGACATTTTCTGCGCACACCAGAAGCGCACTTCAGAAGTCCCTGCCAAAATTGGGTCCGGACCAATTCTGGTATGCCTCATGGCTTTTCCCCTTTGCTCCAGGTATGGAGAGTGTCCGCCCCCCGCCCCTGACTACGGAGGACTCGAGCAGCCGGGGTATTAACCTCCCTCGTGGCAATTTGCATTGCATTTGTCCCTGCAAAAGGACTTTGGTGTTTGAGGGCGGTGGCAGTATCGACGGGGACCCGAGGAGAGGCTTGAGAGACTTTGGCGTTTGTTTCCCTACCCTGCTACATCATGGTCCGGATTAACTACATCGTGAATTCCACCCCCCATTGTCACCGGCCTGAGGTGCTGTGCATCAAGCCTCCTGGGAGTTGTGGTTCAGAGCATTCAGAATGAACTACAACAGGTGAGCCCAATGGTGAGGGGGAGGAGCGGACCACGCCAGTCATTCTTCAGGCAGCAGGGAAGGACTCACCGTTATTTTCCACTCTGGTGTTGGGCGCTGAAGAAGGCGGATAGCCGAAATGCATTCGCCGCCACCGGAGCTACGCTGTTGTCAATAAAGCCTTTCCAACTGTTCCTCGTCTGGGCTTCTGCTTCTTTCTACGGAGGAAGGTACTTTGGAGACATTTTCTGCGCACACCAGAAGCGCACTTCAGAAGTCCCTGCCAAAATTGGGTCCGGACCAATTCTGGTATGCCTCATGGCTTTTCCCCTTTGCTCCAGGTATGGAGAGTGTCCGCCCCCCGCCCCTGACTACGGAGGACTCGAGCAGCCGGGGTATTAACCTCCCTCGTGGCAATTTGCATTGCATTTGTCCCTGCAAAAGGATTTTGGTGTTTGAGGGCGGTGGCAGTATCGACGGGGACCCGAGGAGAGGCTTGAGAGACTTTGGCGTTTGTTTCCCTACCCTGCTACATCATGGTCCGGATTAACTACATCGTGAATTCCACCCCCCATTGTCACCGGCCTGAGGTGCTGTGCATCAAGCATCCTGGGAGTTGTGGTTCAGAGCATTCAGAATGAACTACAACAGGTGAGCCCAATGGTGAGGGGGAGGAGCGGACCACGCCAGTCATTCTTCAGGCAGCAGGGAAGGACTCACCGTTATTTTCCACTCTGGTGTTGGGCGCTGAAGAAGGCGGATAGCCGAAATGCATTCGCCGCCACCGGAGCTACGCTGTTGTCAATAAAGCCTTTCCAACTGTTCCTCGTCTGGGCTTCTGCTTCTTTCTACGGAGGAAGGTACTTTGGAGACATTTTCTGCGCACACCAGAAGCGCACTTCAGAAGTCCCTGCCAAAATTGGGTCCGGACCAATTCTGGTATGCCTCATGGCTTTTCCCCTTTGCTCCAGGTATGGAGAGTGTCCGCCCCCCGCCCCTGACTACGGAGGACTCGAGCAGCCGGGGTATTAACCTCCCTCGTGGCAATTTGCATTGCATTTGTCCCTGCAAAAGGATTTTGGTGTTTGAGGGCGGTGGCAGTATCGACGGGGACCCGAGGAGAGGCTTGAGAGACTTTGGCGTTTGTTTCCCTACCCTGCTACATCATGGTCCGGATTAACTACATCGTGAATTCCACCCCCCATTGTCACCGGCCTGAGGTGCTGTGCATCAAGCATCCTGGGAGTTGTGGTTCAGAGCATTCAGAATGAACTACAACAGGTGAGCCCAATGGTGAGGGGGAGGAGCGGACCACGCCAGTCATTCTTCAGGCAGCAGGGAAGGACTCACCGTTATTTTCCACTCTGGTGTTGGGCGCTGAAGAAGGCGGATAGCCGAAATGCATTCGCCGCCACCGGAGCTACGCTGTTGTCAATAAAGCCTTTCCAACTGTTCCTCGTCTGGGCTTCTGCTTCTTTCTACGGAGGAAGGTACTTTGGAGACATTTTCTGCGCACACCAGAAGCGCACTTCAGAAGTCCCTGCCAAAATTGGGTCCGGACCAATTCTGGTATGCCTCATGGCTTTTCCCCTTTGCTCCAGGTATGGAGAGTGTCCGCCCCCCGCCCCTGACTACGGAGGACTCGAGCAGCCGGGGTATTAACCTCCCTCGTGGCAATTTGCATTGCATTTGTCCCTGCAAAAGGACTTTGGTGTTTGAGGGCGGTGGCAGTATCGACGGGGACCCGAGGAGAGGCTTGAGAGACTCTGGCGTTTGTTTCCCTACCCTGCTACATCATGGTCCGGATTAACTACATCGTGAATTCCACCCCCCATTGTCACCGGCCTGAGGTGCTGTGCATCAAGCATCCTGGGAGTTGTGGTTCAGAGCATTCAGAATGAACTACAACAGGTGAGCCCAATGGTGAGGGGGAGGAGCGGACCACGCCAGTCATTCTTCAGGCAGCAGGGAAGGACTCACCGTTATTTTCCACTCTGGTGTTGGGCGCTGAAGAAGGCGGATAGCCGAAATGCATTCGCCGCCACCGGAGCTACGCTGTTGTCAATAAAGCCTTTCCAACTGTTCCTCGTCTGGGCTTCTGCTTCTTTCTACGGAGGAAGGTACTTTGGAGACATTTTCTGCGCACACCAGAAGCGCACTTCAGAAGTCCCTGCCAAAATTGGGTCCGGACCAATTCTGGTATGCCTCATGGCTTTTCCCCTTTGCTCCAGGTATGGAGAGTGTCCGCCCCCCGCCCCTGACTACGGAGGACTCGAGCAGCCGGGGTATTAACCTCCCTCGTGGCAATTTGCATTGCATTTGTCCCTGCAAAAGGACTTTGGTGTTTGAGGGCGGTGGCAGTATCGACGGGGACCCGAGGAGAGGCTTGAGAGACTTTGGCGTTTGTTTCCCTACCCTGCTACATCATGGTCCGGATTAACTACATCGTGAATTCCACCCCCCATTGTCACCGGCCTGAGGTGCTGTGCATCAAGCCTCCTGGGAGTTGTGGTTCAGAGCATTCAGAATGAACTACAACAGGTGAGCCCAATGGTGAGGGGGAGGAGCGGACCACGCCAGTCATTCTTCAGGCAGCAGGGAAGGACTCACCGTTATTTTCCACTCTGGTGTTGGGCGCTGAAGAAGGCGGATAGCCGAAATGCATTCGCCGCCACCGGAGCTACGCTGTTGTCAATAAAGCCTTTCCAACTGTTCCTCGTCTGGGCTTCTGCTTCTTTCTACGGAGGAAGGTACTTTGGAGACATTTTCTGCGCACACCAGAAGCGCACTTCAGAAGTCCCTGCCAAAATTGGGTCCGGACCAATTCTGGTATGCCTCATGGCTTTTCCCCTTTGCTCCAGGTATGGAGAGTGTCCGCCCCCCGCCCCTGACTACGGAGGACTCGAGCAGCCGGGGTATTAACCTCCCTCGTGGCAATTTGCATTGCATTTGTCCCTGCAAAAGGATTTTGGTGTTTGAGGGCGGTGGCAGTATCGACGGGGACCCGAGGAGAGGCTTGAGAGACTTTGGCGTTTGTTTCCCTACCCTGCTACATCATGGTCCGGATTAACTACATCGTGAATTCCACCCCCCATTGTCACCGGCCTGAGGTGCTGTGCATCAAGCATCCTGGGAGTTGTGGTTCAGAGCATTCAGAATGAACTACAACAGGTGAGCCCAATGGTGAGGGGGAGGAGCGGACCACGCCAGTCATTCTTCAGGCAGCAGGGAAGGACTCACCGTTATTTTCCACTCTGGTGTTGGGCGCTGAAGAAGGCGGATAGCCGAAATGCATTCGCCGCCACCGGAGCTACGCTGTTGTCAATAAAGCCTTTCCAACTGTTCCTCGTCTGGGCTTCTGCTTCTTTCTACGGAGGAAGGTACTTTGGAGACATTTTCTGCGCACACCAGAAGCGCACTTCAGAAGTCCCTGCCAAAATTGGGTCCGGACCAATTCTGGTATGCCTCATGGCTTTTCCCCTTTGCTCCAGGTATGGAGAGTGTCCGCCCCCCGCCCCTGACTACGGAGGACTCGAGCAGCCGGGGTATTAACCTCCCTCGTGGCAATTTGCATTGCATTTGTCCCTGCAAAAGGATTTTGGTGTTTGAGGGCGGTGGCAGTATCGACGGGGACCCGAGGAGAGGCTTGAGAGACTTTGGCGTTTGTTTCCCTACCCTGCTACATCATGGTCCGGATTAACTACATCGTGAATTCCACCCCCCATTGTCACCGGCCTGAGGTGCTGTGCATCAAGCATCCTGGGAGTTGTGGTTCAGAGCATTCAGAATGAACTACAACAGGTGAGCCCAATGGTGAGGGGGAGGAGCGGACCACGCCAGTCATTCTTCAGGCAGCAGGGAAGGACTCACCGTTATTTTCCACTCTGGTGTTGGGCGCTGAAGAAGGCGGATAGCCGAAATGCATTCGCCGCCACCGGAGCTACGCTGTTGTCAATAAAGCCTTTCCAACTGTTCCTCGTCTGGGCTTCTGCTTCTTTCTACGGAGGAAGGTACTTTGGAGACATTTTCTGCGCACACCAGAAGCGCACTTCAGAAGTCCCTGCCAAAATTGGGTCCGGACCAATTCTGGTATGCCTCATGGCTTTTCCCCTTTGCTCCAGGTATGGAGAGTGTCCGCCCCCCGCCCCTGACTACGGAGGACTCGAGCAGCCGGGGTATTAACCTCCCTCGTGGCAATTTGCATTGCATTTGTCCCTGCAAAAGGACTTTGGTGTTTGAGGGCGGTGGCAGTATCGACGGGGACCCGAGGAGAGGCTTGAGAGACTTTGGCGTTTGTTTCCCTACCCTGCTACATCATGGTCTGGATTAACTACATCGTGAATTCCACCCCCCATTGTCACCGGCCTGAGGTGCTGTGCATCAAGCCTCCTGGGAGTTGTGGTTCAGAGCATTCAGAATGAACTACAACAGGTGAGCCCAATGGTGAGGGGGAGGAGCGGACCACGCCAGTCATTCTTCAGGCAGCAGGGAAGGACTCACCGTTATTTTCCACTCTGGTGTTGGGCGCTGAAGAAGGCGGATAGCCAAAATGCATTCGCCGCCACCGGAGCTACGCTGTTGTCAATAAAGCCTTTCCAACTGTTCCTCGTCTGGGCTTCTGCTTCTTTCTACGGAGGAAGGTACTTTGGAGACATTTTCTGCGCACACCAGAAGCGCACTTCAGAAGTCCCTGCCAAAATTGGGTCCGGACCAATTCTGGTATGCCTCATGGCTTTTCCCCTTTGCTCCAGGTATGGAGAGTGTCCGCCCCCCGCCCCTGACTACGGAGGACTCGAGCAGCCGGGGTATTAACCTCCCTCGTGGCAATTTGCATTGCATTTGTCCCTGCAAAAGGATTTTGGTGTTTGAGGGCGGTGGCAGTATCGACGGGGACCCGAGGAGAGGCTTGAGAGACTTTGGCGTTTGTTTCCCTACCCTGCTACATCATGGTCCGGATTAACTACATCGTGAATTCCACCCCCCATTGTCACCGGCCTGAGGTGCTGTGCATCAAGCATCCTGGGAGTTGTGGTTCAGAGCATTCAGAATGAACTACAACAGGTGAGCCCAATGGTGAGGGGGAGGAGCGGACCACGCCAGTCATTCTTCAGGCAGCAGGGAAGGACTCACCGTTATTTTCCACTCTGGTGTTGGGCGCTGAAGAAGGCGGATAGCCGAAATGCATTCGCCGCCACCGGAGCTACGCTGTTGTCAATAAAGCCTTTCCAACTGTTCCTCGTCTGGGCTTCTGCTTCTTTCTACGGAGGAAGGTACTTTGGAGACATTTTCTGCGCACACCAGAAGCGCACTTCAGAAGTCCCTGCCAAAATTGGGTCCGGACCAATTCTGGTATGCCTCATGGCTTTTCCCCTTTGCTCCAGGTATGGAGAGTGTCCGCCCCCCGCCCCTGACTACGGAGGACTCGAGCAGCCGGGGTATTAACCTCCCTCGTGGCAATTTGCATTGCATTTGTCCCTGCAAAAGGACTTTGGTGTTTGAGGGCGGTGGCAGTATCGACGGGGACCCGAGGAGAGGCTTGAGAGACTTTGGCGTTTGTTTCCCTACCTTGCTACATCATGGTCCGGATTAACTACATCGTGAATTCCACCCCCCATTGTCACCGGCCTGAGGTGCTGTGCATCAAGCATCCTGGGAGTTGTGGTTCAGAGCATTCAGAATGAACTACAACAGGTGAGCCCAATGGTGAGGGGGAGGAGCGGACCACGCCAGTCATTCTTCAGGCAGCAGGGAAGGACTCACCGTTATTTTCCACTCTGGTGTTGGGCGCTAAAGAAGGCGGATAGCCGAAATGCATTCGCCGCCACCGGAGCTACGCTGTTGTCAATAAAGCCTTTCCAACTGTTCCTCGTCTGGGCTTCTGCTTCTTTCTACGGAGGAAGGTACTTTGGAGACATTTTCTGCGCACACCAGAAGCGCACTTCAGAAGTCCATGCCAAAATTGGGTCCGGACCAATTCTGGTATGCCTCATGGCTTTTCCCCTTTGCTCCAGGTATGGAGAGTGTCCGCCCCCCGCCCCTGACTACGGAGGACTCGAGCAGCCGGGGTATTAACCTCCCTCGTGGCAATTTGCATTGCATTTGTCCCTGCAAAAGGACTTTGGTGTTTGAGGGCGGTGGCAGTATCGACGGGGACCCGAGGAGAGGCTTGAGAGACTTTGGCGTTTGTTTCCCTACCCTGCTACATCATGGTCCGGATTAACTACATCGTGAATTCCACCCCCCATTGTTACCGGCCTGAGGTGCTGTGCATCAAGCATCCTGGGAGTTGTGGTTCAGAGCATTCAGAATGAACTACAACAGGTGAGCCCAATGGTGAGGGGGAGGAGCGGACCACGCCAGTCATTCTTCAGGCAGCAGGGAAGGACTCACCGTTATTTTCCACTCTGGTGTTGGGCGCTGAAGAAGGCGGATAGCCGAAATGCATTCGCCGCCACCGGAGCTACGCTGTTGTCAATAAAGCCTTTCCAACTGTTCCTCGTCTGGGCTTCTGCTTCTTTCTACGGAGGAAGGTACTTTGGAGACATTTTCTGCGCACACCAGAAGCGCACTTCAGAAGTCCCTGCCAAAATTGGGTCCGGACCAATTCTGGTATGCCTCATGGCTTTTCCCCTTTGCTCCAGGTATGGAGAGTGTCCGCCCCCCGCCCCTGACTACGGAGGACTCGAGCAGCCGGGGTATTAACCTCCCTCGTGGCAATTTGCATTGCATTTGTCCCTGCAAAAGGACTTTGGTGTTTGAAGGCGGTGGCAGTATCGACGGGGACCCGAGGAGAGGCTTGAGAGACTTTGGCGTTTGTTTCCCTACCCTGCTACATCATGGTCCGGATTAACTACATCGTGAATTCCACCCCCCATTGTCATCGGCCTGAGGTGCTGTGCATCAAGCATCCTGGGAGTTGTGGTTCAGAGCATTCAGAATGAACTACAACAGGTGAGCCCAATGGTGAGGGGGAGGAGCGGACCACGCCAGTCATTCTTCAGGCAGCAGGGAAGGACTCACCGTTATTTTCCACTCTGGTGTTGGGCGCTGAAGAAGGCGGATAGCCGAAATGCATTCGCCGCCACCGGAGCTACGCTGTTGTCAATAAAGCCTTTCCAACTGTTCCTCGTCTGGGCTTCTGCTTCTTTCTACGGAGGAAGGTACTTTGGATATATATATATATATATATATATATATATATATATGTATATATATATATATATATATATATTCCAAAAAGAGTTGCTCGCAACGTTGGAGACACCCACACAGCGTATATTTTCACCTTTTTTATTCTGGCCTGCAGCAACAACCAAAGATAGCTCACACAGCGATATATTCTGCCAATCCGCCATACGCGTTACGGGGAACCAGAATAAAAAAGGTGAAAATATACGCTGTGTGGGTGTCTCCAACGTTGCGAGCAACTCTTTTTGGATCATATGGCGGCCCGCTCTGGCCACGGTTGACACCCCCTGCTTGTGATGCGGGCCTGCGTGTCTCATACCCTCGAGACACACAGCGGAACAACGTACCTGTTTTGACAAGCGCAAGAAGAGCAACAAGCTGGTCCAGTGTTTCACAGCGACCCGACGGAATTAATCTGAGGAGGAAGTGGCACAGCGTTCCACTACGGCTTTAAACGGACTACAATAACCACAATGCCAAGAGGCTGACACGCCCATGTGGGCGGTCTAGAAAGAACTTTAAAACACCTGCGTATTATCCCAAGCTGTTCCTTTTCCCAAGCCAGGCCAGTGATCAAGGGGATTGTTCCCCGTAACGCGTATGGCAGATTGGCAGAATATATTGCTGTGTGAGCTGTACTTTGGTTGTTGCTGCAGGCCAGAATAAAGCTATGAAAGGACCTCTACTTGGAGACCCCCTGCCCTTCTCCCCACTCTGTCTCTCCTCTGCTGGAAGCATGCAGCCAACCTCCCCCTGCACTGCAAGAAAGAAGCAGAGAAATAACTTAATGATAGTGTATATCTACTTAAAGAGGTGATATAAACACATACACATACACAAACAGACACCCTTGCCTGCACCCTCCCCCGGTCGAACGGAAGTGGGGCAAGCCAGACATGAAAGTGAGAAAAATCGGGACAGGCCAGACATGAAAGTAAGACTAAATGCTTTAGTCCTACTTTTATGTCTGGCCTGTCCCGGGTTTTACTTCTGAAAACGTGGCCACACTACTGCAAGTTGAAATTCTGTCCCTCTGTATGACAAGGCAGACTACAGAAAACGATCTATTGTAGAATATTTCACAGACATATTACCTTCAGACCTAGCCTATTCAATTCGTATTCCTGTAGAGGTCACACTGGGCCACAAACAAAATGCATTAACTTTCATTTTGTCTGGGTATCACAGGAAGAGGATATGCAGTAGAGACTATTGGGGTCACGCTTTGATCATGTCACGAGGTCAGCACAATCTGGAACTGGAAGGTAGCGCAATGGTAGCTGACGAAAATGTAGACATCAGGAATATGAGAAAAATGTTCAATCCATTTACTGTGGGATCACCAATGCCTAAAGAACAACAACTCCCAGTGGCTCTGACTATCTCATATAACGGTTAAAAGGATTTACCACAGACTTCCCTGACAGCTATGAGAGAAATGCAGTATTGATTGATTTGACAGATGTGAGAAAAGGACATATACAACATGTTCCTCAAAATACTACACGTTCTTCAAAAGCTTAGATTTGGTGACCATTTTTACAACGTTTTGCTTGAGAATTGAAGTCAGAAGACAGAATGGCAGATCTTTAACTATTATACCATAAATGTTAGCTCACCAGCAGGGATGTTTTAAAGATGCCTTTAATTACAGGCTTTATCAAAAGGTTTGCACTGACACTGACTTAGAAAAAGAGCTTAAGGGCATATTTACTAAGATTTCATGCAAGTAGCGCAACAAGGGAAGTTGCTAAGCTGTGTTGCGTGTAAGGGAGAGAGAAGTAGTGTGCCATATTAACAATGGTATGATGCAATTCAGCTCTCAGCTTGCGCTGGAGCACATACAGCTTTCTAGAACTAATGCAGGCACCCTTGAGCCATGGCACAAGGGTGCCTGCGTTACGGACAGGATTGTTTTGGAGCAGGAAGGAATACTTTCCTTCACAAAAACGATCCTTAGAGGCTTAGTTATCTTTATATATATTTGTGCTATGTGCTCGACACGGGTGGAGACGGTGGCACATTTTTTCTTTGAATGCCCGGACTATTGTGCTCCAAGGAGGCGTTGGCTTATACCATTGTGCAGGCTCATAGGTACACAACAGCACTTGGTGGCCCTCCGCATTTTATTGACTGATACATCCCCCTCCATTGTCTATGATGTTTCAAAGTTCTTAAAATGGGCATGGGTGATTCGTTCTAAAAGGCTTTCCATTTCAATTTAATTCTCTTTTTAACTATTTATTGTATTAATCTTGATTATTTTATTCCTTTTAAAAACCATAATTGTATTCCATTATAGGCCTTGAGAATGTATTTTCAATGTATGTACTGCTTTTAAGATATTTATGTATCGAAATAAAGAATATCACTCACTCACTTTAAATATGTGCTACGAAATGCAGCACACAGAAAAGAGGAATAATAAAGATATATATCCTCATTTTGCCTTTCTGTGGTAGGTGTGCCATTTTGGTCCAATCCCAGGTTTATTGCCTTTAGTACAACTGGTATTGCGTCCATTTCCATGAGTGGATACCTATGTTCCACCCATGGAACTCCTGTGTAGTCATTACACTGCAGAAAATGATAAGGTAAGTTTATTACTACAGATGAGCTTCACATTAACATAGGGCAAAGATGCAGGAATCCCTCTGCTGCCAGCAACAGTTAAACAGCCAATACCTTGAACACCACATTTCATGAGCACCTATATCATTAAATTTTAACACAGAATACACAGTACTGAGAGTTCTCTGGGATGGAACTCTCAACCCTACATTGAAGGTATTAGATATCTTCCTTTCTTCTAAAAAAAACAATAACAAAAATAATACTTAACAGAAAGTCCACACAAAACAAAGACACTGACACCAGATGACAAGAAACGGCATGAATTAAAACACGACAAACAAATCAAGAACAGAACAAAACTAATTTGACATAAATGAAATCATGAGTAAAACCTGCTTGGCTTAAATATGGTTTTAGAACTCTTTTGTCTATTTGCAATTTGAGACTGATTACCACCACCGTGAGAGAAACACATATTATCTTGTGCCACCATGTCACAAACATCATGAGATCCCTCTCGATGATCCGGTAAGTATCCAACCTTAACAGTGTTTGCCTGATTCCACCATTGTCCACCACTGACTTTGATAGCATTCCCACACATCGTGTCTACTCTGACAGGACTGGTAAAGTTACTTCTCTCTTTTTGCACACGAATAGCAGATTTTATGTGAGCCAAATCCCCAATATTTCAGATTTTTTTAAATTAGTCGTACAGTTCATTACCAACTCCAACAATTGCTCTACCTCTACATCAGACTCACTCTTAATCCATTTCTACATACATGCAGGACGGAAGCTGGTACTGACTTTCCTACCTCTTAGAAGTTTAAAATGTGAAACCATTTTGTTGAAGAATGAGGTGTGGTGCAGTAAAACCAAGATATGCTATGCTCAGCCTTCATAACATCAAGATTACTAATTTTAGCCCACTTATTGCACTTGGCCACACCCCTGTTCATTCTTTCTACAAGGCCAAGGGTTTGTAGGTGGTACAGGAAGCTCTTCAAATGCTTCACACCACATGACAAAAGTAAAGACTGGAACTGTTTACTTATGAACTGGGTGCCATTGTCAGAAACAAGATGTACAATAAATCCCTCCTTCAGAAAAATTTCCCTGACCATTTTAAGCTCCGGCCATTTTGAAAAATTGTCCATCAAAACATCTATAAATCATGCGGCCCCATGATATTTATATCCAACTTGACCCAAGGCCCAGGCGGACATTCAACAGCTATAAAGGGGGGCATCGATACCTTCAGTCTTTCGTTAGCAGACATATGAACTACACATCTTTCCACAACTTCATCTACATCAGAGTATGGACCCACGTATGTGTTGCTTAGAAAGAGAAGATCCAAGATGTCTCTCACAAGCATTTCTTAGAATGCTACTCCTTACGATATGTGGAGGAATAAACTTGTTTGACCTCAAACCCATACCATCCTCACCCAAAATGTAATCTTTTACTTTACAATATGACTGTATCAATGGTGAAAGTGCCTTCTCCCTGGGCTGACCCTTTTTGACCAAATCGATAATTTGTTGTAACACTTGGTCTTTTGGTTGGCTTCTATCTATTCTTCTTCTGAGCAGACCTTTAGCTCTGGAATGTCTAGGGAAGCTACAAGACAATATTTAACATCCTCATCAACAAATCTGACATTTTTTAATTTCTATCACCATTATCATCAGACATAAAGGGAAAACGGGAAAGAAAATCTGCCCTGCTGTTCCTACAACCAGGAATATGAGCAATATCCAACTGAAATGTAATCAATTTCATAGACAACCTTAAAATGTGAGTAGAACAGCGCTTGCTTCCACCCTGATTAAGAATGCTAACTAAGGGTGGGCGAATTTTGCGAATCTCGCGTTCACGAATTTTGCGGATTTGCGAACTCGCAATCCGCAAAATCCGCGAATTCTTGCGGATTTTTTTTTTTTTTGTGTTCGCAAGGATTTCTGCCAGTTCGCGAGGGGTTCGTACCAGTTCGCAATTGCGAACTTACATTTCGTCGCGCAACGGTCGCGAATTATGTTGTTTCTACGTCTGGTTCATCATCACAGGTTCCCAGCACCCTCTGTTTCACCACTGCAACCCTCTGTTACATCAATGCCACCCTCTGGTTCATCATTACTGTAGATTATGGGGGGGGAAAAGCAAGCACACCAGCCCTGCTTCAACTGAGATGAATTAATTTGGGGTTAGTTTATTAATGTGTCACTGTTTTAAAATTCCAGTCTGGCACCTGCTTCCTTATCTGTAATTTTGCTTTCTGTTGCAGTGCATTTTTTTTCCCCAGGACCTTCTTTGTGTCCTACTTGTAGCTATTGTATGAGCCTGCTGTGAGGGTCAGAGCAGGGTCATACAATTGTTGCAACTAGCAACTGAATTCTGGAGGGGCCCCAGTCAGGAAGCACTACCGGGAATTGTTACTAATGATGAGTTTGAACTCTTGCCCCTGCCGAGTGCTTTCAGTTTTGAAAAACTCGTTTTTCTGCAATTTCGCGGGGTTCGCGGGGTGCGAACACGCGCGAGATCGGATTCGGAAGCCGCAAATTCGTGCGAATATGCAATTTGGTTTTTTTGCGGCGTGTTAGTTGGCAAGGTTTTGTGCGTTTTTGCGAGCCGCTCGTAGCGCAAGACGCGAAGTTACCCTCGCGGTCGTTCAAGGGCGCAGCCATCTTGTTTGCCTGACGTATTTCCGTTTCCGGGCGCGAAGTGTAATCTCGCAAAGTCCGCGGCTTGCCAGTACAGTCTCGCGCGTGTTCGCAAGGAAAATCTCGCGCAAACTTACCCGCGCGGTCGTGAACGGGCGCGGCCATCTTGTTTCTCATTCATTGCTATGGTTCTGGGCATGGTCTTTGTATCCTCTGTCAATCTCTGCCATCCTTTGCTTGTTTGAAGTTTTTTTTGATCTATTTTACTTATTATCTATCCCTCTATTTTTCTAGCCCTATATTTTTGTGTTTACTGCTACTTTTGGTTAATTTTAAACTACTTTTGTAAACTCTTTTCTTTTCTTCTCTTCCCTATTCTATTTTCTTTATTCCTTTCCGCCCAGACCATGGTGAAGGGAGCCGGGAAGCATCCCGAGAAGGGGAAGGGTCCCGCACCCCGTGTCCGGCTCCCGTGCGGGCGTTTGAGGGGGGAGCTAGTGATGCCACGGGAGATCTTTACCCCGGAGGAGGTGGCCCAACTCATTTTTTATGTTCAGCGCCGCCTCCCCAGGACCATCATGGGAGGCGGCAAGATCAGTGCCGGGTACGGGGCCCGGGAGCGCCGGAAGCGGTGGGAGAAGGTGTGCCAGGCCATTTACCACCACTCTCGGGTCTGGCGCACCTACAACCAGGCCACCCACCGCTGGACGGATGTCCTGACCCGTGAGCGAGATCTGCTCGACCTCCTTGGCCTTGAGATCCCCGGGCTTGGTGAGTAGTAGTAGCTATGTCTTTACTACTATGTTTTCTCCTGCTGTGTTATTATATTGCAAATTTTTGTTTTTTACCAAGAGCAATAATGCTGCTCATTACATTGTAGGTAAATTTTATTTCAAAATCTTCTGTGCATTTCAGGTACACTGCTCTCCTTCTTCTCAGTAGTGTTGCTACTATGCTTATTTGTTTTAGATTTTGTGTTCATTTCATTGGCCTGTGAAATTATGTATGAGTGTAGTTGAAAGAACTGCGTAATGCTACACACTAAGGTTCAGATTTTTAATTACCGGCGCATCCCTGCAAAGTTGCAGGGATGCGCCAGTAATTGTGCGTCACGCCACCATCACCCATGGTGCGCCGTATTTACAATGCGGCGCGCCATGGGCCCAAAACGTCACCAAAGCGTTACGCATCTGTGCCGTAAAGGCGGCGCATTGCTGGAGTTGCGTCGCAACGATGGTGCAGCTCCATCAATGCTCTGGGGTGCCCTATCTCCCCAATGCTGCGTCAAGCCGTACGTCTGCTTCAAGCAGGCGCAGGGTTTGAGTCACGCATCATTGTCCTCAAAGTGACTGATTGAAATCTTGTAGATTTCCCTCAGCCAGTTTTAGGATGCGTTCCTGCGCAGGAACGCCCTCCCTTGCGCCGGAACACCCCTATTGGCGCAGGGCTTTACAACGTGATGCATCTCCCAGATGCGTCACGTTGTTAATATACGCCGCACCATTGCGCCTCTTTTGTGCTGTCGCTGCGTCACAAAAGTCACGCAACAATGGAGCAAAAGAGCCGGAAGGGCCTTCTAAATCAGCCCCTACAGACTCAAGTCCAGTCCTTCCTTTGTACACATGGCGATAAGAAGAAATAGTGGTGGTGGATTAATAGTTTGAGTATTTTAATGACTGGTGAATGTAGTAGGAAACTTTAGTGTTGTCGCTGATCTTCAATCACGATGGACTTTGGCTGTCACTTTGCGTGCTGCGGACTGCTGCCTGCCAATCCTAGGCAAACCTTTTTAGTACTTTGTTTAGTGAGTTACATAGGGTAGTTTCCAATTCGACGGTCCTCAAATCAAGCAATACTAAAGTAATGACGTAGTCGACCACATGAGATTGGTCAATAATATATCCCGTGGAGTCGTTCCCTATTTGCTATTTCGCAAAAATATTTTGTTACTTTGTTAGTTCTTTTTTAAATGTTTGATTTGGTTGAGAAATATCATCCATGTTTTCTGTTTTTCTTTCTTTCATGTTGTACATCAGCTTCCCCCAGGGGCAAGAGGAGGACACAGGAGGAGGAGGAGGAGGGTGCTGTTGTCGATGCAGGCCAGGACCGGGCAGTCGAGGGCTCCTTTGCTGGCCCCAGTAAGTTTTAATTTTAATATAGAGTACTTATTTTTTCCTAGCGTTCCTCATTCGATTTTTTCTAAATCGTCTTTGATCTTCTTGTAGACAGGATCTAAATTCTTATCCTGCCTCGACTATGACTCCGTGTGGTATTACTAGATTATTCTTATTAGTCTGTCTGTGTAGCTAACTAAGATTGCACATTTGGCATTTCCATTGGACTCCCATTCTAGTCAGCAATAGCTCTATGCACTGAGTGTAGTCCTCTGGGATTGTCCATAATGTCTTTTCAAGTATTCTAAATGTTTATGCTTTGACCATTGCCAACAATAAAAAGGTGAATGACCACCACCAAGAAATAATAAGATACTACTTTACTTTTGGTTTCGATAGGAGGACAATCCATTCTACTACTGTTGCAGGGACAAATCTGCACAAACAGAACTATGGACACTAAATAATGCATCGCTTAGCTTATCAATTATAATAGGTGCTGTAACTGTTAGACTTTCCACATACCTCAGTGATAACAGACTTTGTAGTTGAACTCCCAATCTCCTTACTGACTAGATAGTGTGGCAGAGTCATTTAGCTCCCAAAGTCACCGATGGCAGAGGCACGGACTCATGCTTGCAAAAATTCGAAAACCTTTAGCTCATCCACTCTAGTCTGGAGGACCAAAAACCACAGAGTCTATTTAAGTTTAAAAGCTTTATTAAAAGTAAACACATTTATTAAATTCAAGTTTGTCATAAAAGTGAACGTGTAACTGAAAATGGAAAAGTGCTTAGTGCTGACGATTAATTGGACACATTTCTTGTGGTCGAGCCGAGCTCTCACCTGGTTTGAACTTGATCCTGCTCGTGTTCTTAGAAGTCAAGGTTCTGTCTGTTAGGAGAAAAAGTGGTGCGTGTTAAAAAGTAAAAAGCAAACATTCATCAGTTGTGCCAAAAAGTGCAGCAAGACAACAGCCTTCCCTGGAAAAAGGGACATTTTTACTCTAGAGTACACAGTCAAAAATTATTAAATTGTACACTTTTTTTCACATTTCTTTCTTCCTCCTAGACCAAATATTATATAGTAGTGAGTGGTGTATTCTAACATTATTAAATGTACTTTGTAGGTGGAACATCTGGAGACGGGGCCAGCGCGGAGGTGGTGGTGGCATTGGACGAGGAGGACAACTCTGGGGAGGAGGCGGTGCAAGTGCCGGACAAGGACATGCCTGTGAGGGTTCACACGGTGGTGGCGGGCAGAGGTAAGCTATACATTCCTTAGTCATTGGGATTGAAGACTGCAGAGTGTGCTTTCTGCACGGGTGTATTATAAAAAAAGCAGGTAGTAGCCTCCTCTAAATGTACTTCGACTTAGCTGTGAAGTTTTTGGCGAGAAGAATCCCAATCAGATCTGAGGTGAACTTGATGGATGGGATGAACGAAAAGCGAAAGAAGGGTGTAAGTGTGGAAGCACGAGAAATGTAATGATGACTGGCAAAGAAGAATGATATGTGTTTGCTTGGTCCCCGAGGTGGCTGGGAAGGTAAGAAAATGGTATGGTGCATGGCTGGGTGAATGATGAAGCAAGGATGGGTGGAAGGAGAACAGCCTGGGTGGGTGAGACAGAAACTGTATGTGTGCAATATACTTTGAATGGATGGATGCCTGGATCATTCATGGTACTATCTGACTCTTAGATAGCATATGTGAATCTAGAGAGAGTAGACGGTCACTGGATGAACTAAGTGTTACTTTGAAGAGCATGTAACACCGCACCCGCACGTCCGTTCCAGTGTAGGAAAGGGAAGGAAAAGAAGTTGTAACGTTGTCCAAAGACTACCATGAATAGTAGCAGTAGTTTGTATTGCAACTGCAAGCACAGCATATATCCAGTTATTACGGTGGACACTCCCTACCTCCCTTAATAACTTTAGTTTAGTAGTAGTACGTCATTCATGTGTGGGGGTATCACTGTTCACTCAATAATAAGCAAAGCACCTAAAGTCATCCCAATTGTCATCTAATACATCCCATGTGATGTGATAGATAATCCGATAATTTAGCTTCTTCATTTTCCTTTTCTAATACTCATTTGCACTGTAGGGTGAAAGCTAAATTAATTAAGCAGTAGCCCTTTTAACAGAGTATTCTCAGTGCCACCCGTAATAGAAAAGTAAGAGCTTCACCACCTGCATGTACTGGACCGGTACAGTAACGCAAGTCTGTCTCACTCACCATGGTGTGCGACTGTTTTTCTCGGGTGCAAGTTCACTGCGCTGGCATTATGCCGGCTTGCATAAGACGACGTACCAATTTTCCTAAACAAGAGAGAAGAAGAAGAATAAGAGTGGTGTACTGTCATAGTCGACTGTAATAGAAGTCCATAGTGCTCGTAGAATTTGTTCCTTAAACTCCCACTAATGTTAGAGCAAGGATGAAGAAGTCGGAGTTTACATAGATACTGTCCTCAATAGTTATGCACTGTGCTTTCAATTTGCTACTTGTACTGTGACAACTTTCTGCTCAATCATTTTGTGTTAATCTTAAGGAGCATTGGTTACAGACTATGTCTTTCTTTTTTCATGTAGTTGCTCCTTCCAAATCCAAGACACCATCAAGGAGGAAGGAGCTGGCTCGAATGGCCCGGCAACGGAGGCTGGATGCCACTGTTGCTGAATATCGGCGGCTGGTGGCCCTGGAGGAGGAGGAGACGCAGTCTGGTACAACAACAACGTCCACTGGGACAGCTGCATCCTCCTCCGTGCGTGCTGCCAGCCAGCGCAGTGCTCCAGCGGTACGGAGCCGGGCTACCAAAGCCAAACGCCACCGCCCAGCAGCAAAGAAAGCAGCTGCCCCTCACAGGATTTGCAAGGCACACCGGCGCCGCTTATCCCTCAGACTGTCCTACCTGGAGCAGGAGGTCCATAATTATAAGAACGTGGTGGAGGGCCTCCGCTTCGAACTTGCCACCCTCCGCAAGGAGCATGATGCCCTGGCTGCTAATTCCAACAGCACCCTGCCATAGTGTCCCTTGCCCCTTTTTTAGAGACTTTTGGGGGGTGGGAATTGGGAGTTGTGATTTTTGGGGACTTTTGAAGGACAATCGTTGGGGTTAGGGAGGGTCTTGCGGGAGATTCTTTTGTTAGGGCTATAAAAATATACTTTTTGAAACTTTATCTGACCATACCTGTTTTTTACTGCTTTTGAGTCTGGTGGGTGGGGGTTTAACATAACAGTAAGTTTGTTTTCCTGAATAGTCCTAGGACTTTAGTAGTACTACCGTCAATCAAATCTCTCGTCTCTCCTAATACTCCATTATACTACCTCCAACCAAACGCCTATCTTACCTGTAATTTCTGTTTGCAAGTAGGGCTAGGCCCAGGGCTGGCTCCACGGGAAACAGCAAATAAGGTTGGCAATCCTGGGCGGATAAAATTTCCTCATAGCGGTGGTACTAGTGGTGTGACACAGTGGCAGTTGCTTGCCTATGAAAAAAAAGAAAATGAAATCTGGTTTGTCCTCCTGAGCAATACAAAGGTACAATACAGAATATAGCAGGTGACAGAAGTACACTAGAACAGTGCCACATTGTAGCCTAACAAATGTTAAAGTATAACTAATTCGGTTGAAGTTCTTTGACATTAGCCATGGGTCTTTGTCAAGCAGAGTAAGAATATATCCTCGGATTTCTTCACCAGCCTGTTGCTATCACCTTATCCTCCCCAGCAAGTGTGTGGATTTATTGCTGTAATTTAGTCACACATCAATCAAAACCACACAGCCCGGGGGAAGAGGGTTAGGGTTTGAAAAATGGATGGGTACGGGGGTTTTTGGGAAAGGTTTTGGGAGACAAGAAAAAGTAGCACAGCATGGACAAACAAATGTGAACATAAACAAATCTTTGGGTACAAACCTATCCATCAATCTTTGAAAGTGCATACACTACTGCATGCATGTCAGTTAAAAGTAAGTAGTACTTTCGACAACTGTGGAAGAAAGAATGCGACAGTACAGGGCGTGGGTGGAAATATTGATAACTATATTCAACATAAGGTCTCTGTAGCCAGATACCTGAGAGCCTTGCTGGTCACTATAAATCCATTCACAACAACACTCAATGGGGTTGGTCTGGAAGGTATAGTAGATAGAAAAGGAGAAATTGCTTTTTTTCTAGGTGTCCCCTCACTCACCAGGGTTGCCCCTTGGTGACATGCTTCATCATTGGGGCCATCCCAGTCCTCTAAGGGCTGGGGCGTGCTGCGACTTGCGAATTACGTAGGAGCACTTACAAATGACTATGTGTGGTGCAGATGTGATAGTGGAGTGGACTAAGTGATGTGTTAAGGGATCAATTTAGAAGCAGAGAGAGATCCAAGAAATGCAGTCACAGTCAGAGAAAAAGGCAAGGGATACTGTATCTATGTGGTTGTAGTGGTCCTGTTGGAAGTGGTAAGTAAGTTGCCTGCAGAAAAAAAATCCTCCTTTTAGCGGCACTCCTCCATTGCAGCCGCCGCTTCGTCCATCGATGTTGGTCACCAGAAGACACCCTGTAAAAAAAAGCACAGCATAGACAAACAATGGAACATAAACAATTCTTTGGGTACAAACCTATCCATCAATCTTTGAAAGTGCATGCACTACTGCATGCATGTCAGTGAAAAGTAAGTAGTACATTCGACAACTGTGGAAGAAAGAATGCGACAGTACAGGGCCTGTGTGGAATTATTGATAACGATATTCAACATAAGGTCTCTGTACTTAGCCAGATACCCGAGAGCCTTGCTGGTCACTATAAATTCATTCACAACAACACTCAGTGGGGTTGGTCTGGAAGGTATAGTAGATAGAAAAGGAGAAATTGCTTGTTTTCTAGGTGTCCCCTCACTCACCAGGTTGCCCCTTGGTGACATGCTTCATCATTGGGGCCATCCCAGTCCTCTACGGCCTGGGGCGTGCTGCGACTTGCGAATTACGTAGGAGCACTTACAAATGACTATGTGTGGTGCAGATGTGATAGTGGAGTGGACTAAGTGATGTGTTAAGGGATACATTTAGAAGCAGAGAGAGATCCAAGAAATGCAGTCACAGTCAGAGAAAAAGGCAAGGGATACTGTATCTATGTGGTTGTAGTGGTCCTGTTGGAAGTGGTAAGTAAGTTGCCTGCAGAAAAAAAATCCTCCTATTAGCGGCACTCCTCCATTGCAGCCGACGCTTCGTCCATCGATGTTGGTCACCAGAAGACACCCTGTCCACTGCCTGCCTGATGCTGAATTGTGGCTCGCTACTGTGAAGCCTGACTCCATCCTTTTTTCCCCATTGCAGAGACTGAAACCCGGCCTGTAATTATTCAACGAAAAACAGGAAGTGATATAATATTACAACACCACTGATAAATAAATATATAAGGTATGTAGGCTGTGGAGTGCAAAAAGTCACAATTTGATTTTCCTAGTAGACAGTACAATATTTTTGAAAGTGCGTACTCTGAGTCACCTTTTGAAGGATAAATAAGTATGGGCAAATTAATGTAGCGGATCTTGCCCCTCAAGCTAGGTGTACTGTAAACTGTGTTTTAGAACAAAATTAGATCTTCCTAGCAGTGCTCCCACCCAGACCCTTACTAAAGCCAGTCGCAAAAATGTAGAAGACCCCCAATCAAATCTCAAAAAACGAGGCCTAGCAGAAAACTGGTGACAAAACTTACTTTGAAAGTAAAAGTAGGCCGAAGTACCCCCTTCCTAATTACCCATTACCCACCGTGGATTGCATTCAAACCACTTGCAAGCAACCAAGCAAAAGTAGCCATAGCCAGCATCGCTCCAAGACTCGAAATCCCCCCCACTCAAACACATGCAATAGAAATACTGCTAACCCTAACGAACCCTAAGTTAAGAATAGTGGCAAAGGCTTTCTTTAACTATGCCAAATCCCCCCTTTCCCACCATGGATTTTCTTCAAATGACTTGCAACCAAAATTACACATTCTCACGAGTGCTCTAAGACCCCAGAACTCAGTTGGACAAAATCTAGAACACCCCGAAACACATGCAATCCTGCTGCTAGGGCTAACCCTAACGAACCCTAAGTTACAAAAAGTGCCAAAAGGCTTTTCCGCGAGGATTTTGTCCCAACCACTTCTACCCGGTATTAGACCTTCCCAGGAATGCCCCAAGACCCGCCAAACCACCCGCCAAGAAGCATAACACCCCCAAACAGGCCAAAAGCAAAATCTCATACTTGCAATATTTCTGGGCCTTCGGTCCAAACGCGCTGCGTAGCTAGGCCATAAGTCGGGGTTGCCACGACGGATTTCCTGAAAAGCAAATGCAATCAAGATTAGAGTGTCCCAGCAGTGCTCCCAGACCACGAAACTCACCCACAAACAGACGGAACCCCCCCTAAGAGCACCTCAAAGGCAAGCAAGTCATCAAAAACACAAAAAATTTTCCGCCTGGGATTTGGTCCAAAACACTTTTATCCGGTATTAGAGCTTCCCAGCAATGGCCCCAGAGCCGTCAACCCAGGAGAAAACGAGTAGAAGACCCCCAAACAGCCAAAGAGCAAAAGTACAAAAATGGGGACTTAGTCAATTTTTCACAAATTTCCCAAATCACTCCTCGCGCGCTCTGCAGCTAGGCCCTAACTCCCCTCTGCCACCATGGATTTGCTTGAAACCTCTTGCAAAGTAAAGTATATATAGCCAGCAGTGCTCCCAGACCACGAAACTCACCCACAAACACCAGGAAGCCCCCCAAACAGGCCCCCGAAAACGCTACATAGAGCAAAATGTCAGAAATAGCCAAAAAAAAATCGGCCTGGATTTTGTCCCAACCACTTCTACCCGGTATTAGACCTTCCCAGGAATGCCCCAAGACCCGCCAAACCACCCGCCAAGAAGCATAACACCCCCAAACAGGCCAAAAGCAAAATCTCATACTTGCAATATTTCTCGGCCTTCGGTCCAAACGCGCTGCGTAGCTAGGCCATAAGTCGGGGTTGCCACGACGGATTTCCTGAAAAGCAAATGCAATCAAGATTAGAGTGTCCCAGCAGTGCTCCCAGACCACGAAACTCACCCACAAACAGACAGAACCCCCCCTAAGAGCACCTCAAAGGCAAGCAAGTCATCAAAAACACAAAAAAATTTCCGCCTGGGATTTGGTCCAAAACACTTTTATCCGGTATTAGAGCTTCCCAGCAATGGCCCCAGAGCCGTCAACCCAGGAGAAAACGAGTAGAAGACCCCCAAACAGCCAAAGAGCAAAAGTACAAAAATGGGGACTTAGTCAATTTTTCACAAATTTCCCAAATCACTCCGCGCACGCTCTGCAGCTAGGCCCTAACTCCCCTCTGCCACCATGGATTTGCTTGAAACCTCTTGCAAAGTAAAGTATATATAGCCAGCAGTGCTCCCAGACCACGAAACTCACCCACAAACACCAGGAAGCCCCCCAAACAGGCCCCCGAAAACGCTACATAGAGCAAAATGTCAGAAATAGCCAAAAAAAAATCGGCCTGGATTTTGTCCCAACCACTTCTACCCGGTATTAGACCTTCCCAGGAATGCCCCAAGACCCGCCAAACCACCCGCCAAGAAGCATAACACCCCCAAACAGGCCAAAAGCAAAATCTCATACTTGCAATATTTCTGGGCCTTCGGTCCAAACGCGCTGCGTAGCTAGGCCATAAGTCGGGGTTGCCACGACGGATTTCCTGAAAAGCAAATGCAATCAAGATTAGAGTGTCCCAGCAGTGCTCCCAGACCACGAAACTCACCCACAAACACCAGGAAGCCCCCCAAACAGGCCCCCGAAAACGCTACATAGAGCAAAATGTCAGAAATAGCCAAAAAAAAATCGGCCTGGATTTTGTCCCAACCACTTCTACCCGGTATTAGACCTTCCCAGGAATGCCCCAAGACCCGCCAAACCACCCGCCAAGAAGCATAACACCCCCAAACAGGCCAAAAGCAAAATCTCATACTTGCAATATTTCTGGGCCTTCGGTCCAAACGCGCTGCGTAGCTAGGCCATAAGTCGGGGTTGCCACGACGGATTTCCTGAAAAGCAAATGCAATCAAGATTAGAGTGTCCCAGCAATGCTCCCAGACCACGAAACTCACCCACAAACAGACGGAACCTTCCCTAAGAGCACCTAAAAGGCAAGCAAGTCATCAAAAACACAAAAAAATTTCTTCCTGGGATTTGGTCCAAACCACTTTTATCCGGTATTAGAGCTTCCCAACAATGGTCCCAGAGCCGTCAACTCACCTGCAAAGAGGTACAACAACACCCCCACAAGTGCTGAGTCTTTCTTCATTGGGCGCAAACCAGCCCTCTGGTTTGATGGAAATAGGAGTCTGGAGGAGGAGGATAGAGGAGCATGTTCTTCTGAACTTGTGAACCTGAGGAATGCAGACTGCGGCAACTTCAAATCAATTAGCAAACCAGCGAAGACAGTTCTGCTGATGGGCTTGATTTTGTGATTATCTGATTAAAGTTTGAAATATATTAACTGTGCACAACAAAGAAAGACAGACACACAGGAATAAAAGTGAATAGGGACGAAAAAGAAAGTTATTGATTCGTTGTCTCATTTTCAGGGCTCGGTATCACGGTCCAGGAATGAGAATAAGGCTTCGTCATCATACTCTGCGAATTCAGGCAGGGTGAGCTCAGTGTCACCTGGCAGAGTAGAAATTCCCTCATCTATGTTGCTGGCCACCTCCTCTTCATCCGGCACGCTCTCTCGTACTCTGAAATCTGGTGGTATGAGGTGCTGATTCATCTTGATCATTGTTAACCTCTCCACATTTTTGGGCGAGAGGCGGCTCCGTTTGGGAGTTACAATCCCACCAGCCGCACTGAAAACCCGTTCAGAAGACACGCTTGCGAGTGGGCAAGACAAGTAGTTTAAAGCCAGGTTGGTGAGCTGTGGCCACAATTCTTTTTTCCCATGCCAATACGCCAATGGGTCAGAATTAACATAGACCTCTGTTGAGTCATTCAGATAGTCCTTCACCATCGACTCAAGGTCCTCATCCAAGGTTCCTCCACTTTGCTTAGCTCTTGCTGTGCCTCTGACCTTTTGAGAACCAAACCCACGCAGAGCTAGCCAATCCTCTTCAGCCTCCAATGTTTCTGTTGTGTTTCGTGCAGATGATCCGGTTGCCGGTGTCTTTAACGGCTGAGAGGTCACTTGTGCCACAGCCACAGGTGCAGAAGTGGATTGTTTTGACTGGGGATGGCCTGCTGATGTACTGCCATTTCCTTCAATTTCCAGCCGTTCTGTTTCAAACCTCTTGGCTGACAAGGCTAGCCAACGTTTGTACTTTGGAACATGTTCATCATCAAAAGGAAAGAATGCTTGGCCTGCCAGCGCCTTTTTGTAGCGTGGATCCAGAATAGTAGCACAAATGTAATGCTGTTCTGAGTGGATCTTTTTAAGACGTTCATCACCTTGTAGGAGCTCTAATAATTGCTCAGCCAGAAGCAAAGAGTCTTGGTTTCTGTCATCTTTTCCAAACACAGAACACACCTCCTTCAGTTGGTCCTCCAGCATGTACAACAATGGGATAGCTTTTCCCAAATTAGAGTCCTCCTTGCTGACTGCACGCGTGAAGAACTCAAAAGGACGAAGCATGCGTGTCAGGCTTTCAACTATGTTCCATTGCGGCCCACCCATCCTCAGCTCCTCTGTACCCTCTTTAAGGAAATATTGATCGAGTTCCGTATACTGCTCATACAGACGCTCAAGCATGTAGAAGGTTGAGTTCCAACGTGTTACCACCTCCTGGATGAGTGCTTTCACTGGCATTTGACGTTGATATAGCAGGCTCCTCAGCTGCTTCCGGGCCTTAAAAGAATGGCTGAAATGCTTGCACATTTTTCGGCAGGTCTCCAATACACTGTACGCTGCACTGCCTTTATTACCCAAGAATGTTTGGACAACCAGGTTTATACAGTGCGCCAAACACGGCACTCTGAAATAGTAACCGTCCCTCATGGCCTTAACTATATTGGCGCCATTGTCCGTGGAAACATAACCAACCTTGCGTTTTAGTGGGGACAGCCAGTTAAGGACCTTTGTGTTAAAGACATCCAAAATGTTTTCTGCTGTGTGACGTTTCTCCAAACCAAACATGGCTAGTGTTGCATGTTTCCGAGCACCTTTAAAAACAATGTTCGTGTCAACACCTGCGTTTAGCTTTGATTTAGCCCCTGAAAAAGAGACCCAGTGTGCAGTGATGCACATGTAATCAGCGCCTGCGCCACTGGTCCACATGTCTGTTGTCAGATGTATAGTGTGAACAGCACTCTTCTGCAAAGCTGCCCCAATCACCTTCAGAACATCTTCATGTAGTGCTGGAACCGCAACTCGGGCAAAATAGAACCGGCTAGGAACCTTCCATTTAGGGCAGAGCGCTGCCACTAATTCTAGAAAACCAACCCCTTCTACAAAAGAAAAAGGGAGAAGGTCCAGAGCTAGCATTTTAGCCAGCTTAGTGTTATACAGACGGGTCATTGGGTGGTTGCGTTCATATTGCGCTTCTGTAAACAACATCTTTTTAATGTTGCCCTGGACCAAGGATTTACGGGATGATGATGATCTCTTCGACCCAGTTACGCTCGCTGATGAACTTTTCCGCATTGATGTCTCACTCTCTCCCACACTCTTAGTGTGGCTCCCATGGGGTGTGCTGCTGACAGGGGAACTGGGTGTAAGTGAAGTGTTCGAATCGTCTTCTTCCTCCTCGTCATCATCAGATGAAAAATCAACGTTTTCATTGCGTGCAATTCGGGCTTCCTTGATCGCGTGTAGGTGCGCAAACCATTGGACATCGTGCGTTCTCCTAAGATGACCTCTCTGGCCTCCGGTACCATAGTTGGAACCCAACTTACCACGACTAACTCGAAGCTTACAAATGCTACAAATGGCTACGTTTTCCTTTTTTGGGCAAACACTAAAGAAGTCCCAAACTGGAGACTTGAAATGTCTTCGGGAGCCGGAGGAGGCGGCGATACTGGTGGTGGTGGTCCTGCTGCTAATGCCAGATGAAGTGGAGGATGTGGATTGCCGAACTTCAGTACGTTTTGCACTTTCACCACCACGAATTGAGGTCGAGGACGAGGTGGGTACCTTCTTGCGAGGAAGAAATATGGAAGCGGTAGGTTTTGGTGTACTACTTAACTCCAAATCTAATGATTCCATTTCCATTGCCTCCTCGCCGACATCATCATCACGCTCAGCAGCTTCTCGGGATAGGGTCAAAATGTCTCTTTGCTGCATGCCCGGTGGGGCTGCAGTGACCTTTGTGATGACTGGCTCGTCGTCATCGTGAGAGGCTTCATCACCAGCAGTATCTGTCACTTCTTGTTGAGCCTCATCACACTCCATAGGTTTGAGTTTTTGGACGACCTTCCTTTTACGCTTAGGTACCGGTGTCAGATCATGGTGTGCCTCACTGTCAGACCGCAGTTGTGGTTCCCAAGCTGGATCTGTATCATCAGAAGGAGGTGGGCTTGAAGAAGATGTAGACACCCCCCTTGATCTTTTCCTTGCTAGGGATGTGGAAGACAATGAATGATCATCAGGAGGAGTGGCTTCCAATGATACCTCGGCTTCATTGTCGATTTCCTGATGTGCCCCTACTTCGGGAGGAACAACTATTGTGGGCACTTGTGAACCTCCATGCACCTTTGCTTGCGCATCTCCCTTTGCTGCCTCTCCTTCCACATGTACTTGGGCGTGTACTTGCACATGGTGTTGTTGTTGCGGCTGTGGTTGTTCAACACTTGTCAGATGATTTACAACAACCTGTGTTGATTCAGGGACATTGCTGCTACTTTCTTGCGATGAGCCAACATCACTGGTCGATGGTGATTGGAGAAGTACACTGACTGCCTCTGAAGCACTCAAGGGCTTTGACTTAAGTTGGCGTGGTGGTGGAGGCACTGAACCCAATGGAGCAGGGGTGCTGCTCCCAGCTTGGTCCCCAGCAGATCCTGCTGCTGCAGGCGTACTTTTTTTTTTCTCCCAAAAAACGTGGCGGGTGGCACACCAGCCTCCTTGGTAACTTGCTTCTTCTGCTCCTTACTAGCAACTTTCTTGCTAGAGGAGCTACGGAGAACTTTCTTTGGGGCCATCTTCTTCAGAGCAGGTCAGACAGCAGGCCGCAGTTGCACGAATTGTAGAGTTGTCTGAGGCCAGACGTGACGTCGCGTGACGTTATGCTGCACACACACACCGCTGCAGGACTTCTTCCTGGCACTGGTGGTTCTCTTGAGTCTTGTGCACCTAAAAAAAATGGAAGACAGAGGAACATCAGTTCAGTTATAGAGCACAAAAAAATCGAAAAACACTGCAAAATCAGCACAATCCCAATCCATCCATGCCCTCCATAATGTTTAAATTCAAGACAACCCACAGAAAGACTAGGCCCATGCAAGACTCACTACCCCTGGGCATAAATAAAGGTTGAAAAGTAGGCAAAATGGTTGGAGGCCTAACAACAAAGCCTGCATTCAAAATGGCCACTTGCCTCCTAGCACATGGCCAGGGCCTGCCTGTACCAGCACTCAAAATGGCCCCCACCCACATGGCCTGTCCCCATGAACACCCCCAAAAATCGAAAAACACTGCAAAATCAGCACAATCCCATTCCATCCATGCCCTCCATGATGTTTAAATTCAAGACACCCCACAGAAAGACTAGGCCCATGCACCACTCACTACCCCTGGCCAAGGCCCCAACAACAGGTCAAAAATCGAAAAACACAGAAAAATCAGCACAATCCCATTCCATCCATGCCCTCCATGATGTTTAAGTTCAAGACAGCCCACAGAAAGACTAGGCCCATGCTAGACTCAAATACCCCTGGTGAAAAGGCCACAAGTACAGGCCCAAAAAACGAAAATCACTGAAAAATCTGCACAATCCCATTCCATCCATGGCCTCCATGATGTTTAAATTCAAGACAACCCACAGAAAGACTAGGCCCATGCAAGACTCACTACCCCTGGGCATAAATAAAGGTTGAAAAGTAGGCAAAATGGTTGGAGGCCTAACAACAAAGCCTGCATTCAAAATGGCCACTTGCCTGCCAGCACATGGCCAGTGCCTGTAGCTGCACTCAAAATGGCCACCAGCCACATGGCATGTCCCTCCCCATGAACACCCCCAAAAATCGAAAAACACTGCAAAATCAGCACAATCCCATTCCATCCATGGCCTCCATGATGTTTAAATTCAAGACAACCCACAGAAAGACTAGGCCCATGCAAGACTCACTACCCCTGGGCATAAATAAAGGTTGAAAAGTAGGCAAAATGGTTGGAGGCCTAACAACAAAGCCTGCATTCAAAATGGCCACTTGCCTCCTAGCACATGGCCAGGGCCTGCCTGTACCAGCACTCAAAATGGCCCCCACCCACATGGCCTGTCCCCATGAGCAATCCAAAAATTCGAAAAACACAGAAAAATCAGCACAATCCCCATGGCATCCATGCCCTCCATGATGTTTAAATTCAAGACACCCCACAGAAAGACTAGGCCCATGCACCACTCACTACCCCTGGTCAAGGCCCCAACAACAGGTCAAAAATCGAAAAACACAGAAAAATCAGCACAATCCCATTCCATCCATGCCCTCCATGATGTTTAAGTTCAAGACAGCCCACAGAAAGACTAGGCCCATGCACCACTCACTACCCCTGGTCAAGGCCCCAACAACAGGTCAAAAATCGAAAAACACAGAAAAATCAGCACAATCCCAATTCATCCATGGCCTCCATGATGTTTAAGTTCAAGACAACCCACAGAAAGACTCAGTCCACCCACCACTGAGTACCCCTGGGCAAAAGGCCCCAAAACAGCCCAAAAATCGAAAATTCCAAAATTTTAATTGCAGCAACTGTAATGCCCCAAACAAACTTACTTGTAAAATTTCTAATCCAACAGTGATCCAAAGAAAGTCAAAAAGGCCTCAAATCCAAATATCCAGCAGCATCCACAAAAAGTAATCCTTCCAGCTCCAGACCCAAATGAAAAGTGACCAGGAGATGGACAAAGCACTGGGAGGAGCCTGCTGAACAGGAACAGGAAGTTGAAGACTGTGGGGCACTTCCTTCCTCCCACCCCCCTGCCCCCCTCCCCAAAATGGACTCCTCGCTAAAAAAGTGCAGGCAAATGTCAAACTAAGGAGTTATTCAGATAAAAATCATCATTTCTAGAAGGTTTATGCTGCTTGCTGGTGGATTTCTTGTGCAGAATTGCAAATTTATATTTTCGCTCGCCGCATCTCAAATCTCGCAATTGCGAAGTACCGCGAGACGTGATCTCGCCGTACTCGCGTTGACAAACTCTCGCTGTGCAAGTTGGCAAGCCGTGATGACGTAATCGCGCTCGCCAAATTCCCGCGGGATCACACAGCAAGATCCAAAATGGCGCAGCACTCGCAAAATATCGAGAAAAACAACTCGGCAAACGATGATAAACGCCGCGCGCCGCAAAAATTGTATCACCAACGCCGCGCGCCGCCAAAAAAATCCGCTGCGTGCGAATTTGCGGATTTTGCGGGAAATTCGCAAATCTCGCGGATTGCGAATTTCCCAAAAATCCGCAAAATCCGCGAGCGTAACGGATTTTCCGCCCATGCTTATTTATGATCAGTTGTGTAATTTAAAGGGCCTTTCCCACACTCATGAGCTGAAACTTCTCCATGGCCCAACAGCACACCTGCATCTCCTTTTCAATCATGTAATATTGCAATACCGCTTCACAAAGAGCCCGGATACAAAAGCTGTAGTATATTCATTATTTTCATCCTTCTGCATATGCATAGCACCCAGTCCAACTTGACTAACATCAACAGTGATTCAACTAAGTAAATTGGGATCAAATGGTTTGAGAACTTCACTTTGGCACAATGCAATTTTGATATGTTGAAAAGCCAAATCACACTCGTTACTCCAAGCAAATTTAAACCCCTTTTTAAGTAAATCAATGAGGGGTCTAACCTTGGTGGCAAACTAATGAACCACAAGTAAAACTTGCACAGACCCAGGAATGATTTAAAAACCCCATTATTTAAAAGGAGGTGAAGCCCCAACAATTGAGTCCACTAAACCAGATCTGGGTTCAATCCCATCTTTGGAAATGACATGTCCAAAATATTGCAACACTCGTGAAGAATAACGTTGTGAGACTCCATGTCCTTGGCAAACACCAACACATTGTCCAGGAAAAATAGAACCCCCTCAACATCCTTCAACATGTTATCCATAACTCTCTGGAAAACATAAGCAGCAGAAGCAAGGCCAAATGACATCCTACAATACTGAAAAGTACCAATGTGAGAAATAAACGCATTAAGATGTCTGGAGTCTGGATGGGTTTTAGCAACAATATCTCAACCGGATTCAGTGAGGAAGGCAAATACACGTGCATGTACATGACATTACAAGGTAGCGAAAGAAGGAGAGACTCCCAATATCATTTTGGAAAAAGTGCTCGTGGCATCATATATTGAATTCACACTTTATACAAGACAGTTATAACAGCACTGTTGGCATAAAATGCTGTGGCAAACCAAGGGGGCTTTGTGCACTTGGTGCTCGTGAAACAAAGAGTGACAGCGCGAGTGACAGGTGGGAAACACAGCGGAGGAGTCAAAGTGACAAAGTGAAAAGCAATATATATAAAAGCCGTGGTTCATCAATGAGTGGAAAACAGATAATCGTTTGTGAACCAAAGTTGAGAATGTGCAGTGAGTTGTGCTTTATGCTTGGTCGACGTTGTTTCGATCCTATCAAGTCAGGATCATCATCAGGACCGGGGTGCCAATTTGGAACGTGATGTGGGTTAATTGTAGCAGGCTAGGTGGTCACATGCTATACAGGGCAGATCAGGAGATCTGGAATCCGCATTCGTAGTGTATTGGGGGTCAAAAGAAAAACGATGGTGAGCGGAGGCGCAGGGTCGGAGCCCAGATCCGCTGTATTCCTCCGGAGGGGTCAAGGAGACGTTGAGAGCAGGGTCGGATCCCCAATCCACTGCCAGGGTCCCGGGGCGGTACCTAGCTTCCAGAATGTGTATGCCGTGGAGTCAATCTGGGGGCCGTCCGGTGGCTGCAGGGGGTCCAAGTAGACTGCATTCTTGCCCAGGAATGATTTAAGAACCCCCTTAATAAAAGGAGGTGAAACCCCAACAATTGAGTCCACTAAACCAGGTCTGGGTTCAATCCCATCTTAGGAAATTACATGTCCAAGATACTGCAACACACGTGAATAATAACGTTGTGAGACTCCATGTTCTTGGCAAACACCTACACATTGTCCAGGAAAACCAGAAACCCCTCAACATCCTTCAACATGTTATCCCTAACTCTCTGGAAAACATATGCAGCAGAAGCAAGGCCAATTGACATCCTACTATACTGAAAAGTGCCAATGTGAGAAATAAACTCATTAAGATGTCTGGAGTGTGGATGGAGCTGTACCCGATCATAAGACATAGCCAGGTAAAGCTTAGAAAAAAACATTGCTCCGGCACTACTTGAAAATAAATCAGACATCTTAGGCAATGGATGGGCATCCACCCCATTCTCCTTATTAAGAGATCCACACAAACACGCAGCTGACCGTGCCTCTTATGTGCCACGACTAAAGGTAAAAGCCAGAGTGAAGATTCTTTTGGCTCAATAATTACTTTCTCACAAAGAGACCTGAGCTTTTTATCAAGATCTTTTCTTAAGCTGAAAGAAACACCTCTGAGCTAGTGTTTAATCGGCACAACCCCTTCTTTTACTTTGATTTTGTGCTTGAACCTATAGGTACTACCATCCTCACCTCCAAAAACGTTGGAAATGTTTTGCTCCAGTCAAACTCTGCATACTCTCAATCAACCACCAGAACTTTTTCTTTGGTGCCTGGATTAAGGACCATTTCGAAAAGCCCTTGACGAAACGTGCATAATATGTTCAGACCTTTCACAGCCACATACATTTTGCCCTTAATTTTTCTCCCTTTGAATTACAAAACATCTTCAAATTAACCCAACAGTTATATTCTACATTCTTCATAAGAGATAGGGGAACTGTCAGGGGGAAGTAAAAACCTAACACCCCAAGTATTAGTAAACAAGCGATCAAGGCATTTCTAGTTCCGGAACCCACCAATAATCTCACTGTCTTGTCCCCCATCTGAATGACCACTACTGGATCAACACTCAAGCCAGGATCACCCACCTAGGGTTCCTCCCTCACAATGGTATGTTGAACTTCTGATGTGGCAGACACTTCATTTCCAACAACAAGCACCATATCATGCATAAAACTTACATCTGTATCTGAGTCAGACTCTGATTCAACTGTACAAGCCACTGATTTTTAAAATGTTTTTTTAGATAAACTTTCACAGAATGCCCCATATGTTTTACAGTAATTGCACATGACATTTGCAGCAGGACACCTACTACCTTTAACACGTGGATGATTACCGCACCTGAAACAATGGTTACTGTTTGCTGTAGGCAGATTTTCGCCCATAGGCCCATAGGAATGAATGGGATTTGTGCCCACAATTTGCGAATAACAAAGAGGCACTCGCAAATTGCGGGCGCAATTTCATGGGTGCAAGGGTTCCAAAAGGACACCCTGTCGCACCCCTGAAATGTGCATGTGTGTATATGTGGCGCAAATACAAGCCAAAAGGTCATGTATGTGTGCCACATGGCACTCTGTAAAAAGCCAAAAAGGGCTTTTTGAAATCGTAAATCACAATCGCAAATCGCAAAAAATACCACCAAAATGAAGTTGGTGGTAACTATTTTGCGATTCCTTAAGGTAAAATCGCAATTTGCGATGCCTATCAGCCTAGCATTTAGGGAATCGCAAATTGTGCTTCTCTAAATGCTTGCGCAAAAATAAGGAATCACAATTTCTGCGATTCCTTATTTTGCGTGCGTGTATTTGCCTACCTGCGAATTTCAGGGTTAGCAATCGGAATTTGGCTTCCTACATGTAGCCCTAAGTGACATACCATCTAGTCGATGGTTTTGTTCATTATGCTCTATAGCAAAGAGAGCCCTTGTCAGTGCCTTAAAAACCCAGCCTGACTGATAAGATCGCTCCAAAATAATTATAAACAGGCTAGAAATAAACGAGTAAAGGACATAAGGGAGAAGGCCTGGGATGACCTCGAACAAGTCGCCAGCTCACGAAACAGTAGAGAGTTTTGGAAAGTCATAAAAATCTGACATTCTCATTGCACGAAATTAGAAAAGGGCTGGTAGTGAAGGAAACCTGTGCACACACATAACCATCAAACATGTAATATGACAATTTGCGAAATTAGAAGAGAAAAGCAGTTGACGCTTGTTGGTATAGAGGTCTATACCGGCTTTTACTTACCGACTACACCGATACAGGTGGGTTTTATCATGGCTTTTATCGAGTATGATTATAGCATGCGCACAAGCAGTGACTGCATTGCTATTCTTAATATCGTCCATTTTCATATAGGGTTCTACGGAAGTATCTTTAGATGATTCCAACAGCGGCTGGGGCACATTTCTTCTCTCGTACTCTGGGGACGTGCTTTATTTAATGTATAGATCCCAAACAGGAGGGGACCAATAGAATTGTTTATTTTTACGATGAGAGTCGGTATTATTCCACCTCACGACCAGCAGTGGCACCAGTTTCATCCCGCTCAACTCGAGGTAGGAGCATGGGTGCCAGGAGTCGTTTTAGACTCAAAACACAGAGTTCAATGCACTATGCAACTGTCAACATAGGAGACTCTTTAATTATGTGTTTCCTTTTGTTTCTGCTCTTCTGGAACTATTGCATTGGCCAGCGTTCCTCTTTGACTGTCCTTCCTCACCCGCCGAACAATCTTCAGATACCCTTACTGGGTTGGAATTATCACCAGTTGTGGGGTGAGTTGATATTAATTTGAACATACCATACATATATTTCTGTTAGGAGTCACGACTTTCGGTATCTTCTCATGAGCTAAACAGTAGTTCTCCCCTATCTTTTCTTTCCCAAAATCTCGGGGATTGATTTTTTCATATCTATTAGGATCTAGGTATGTATCTTGCATGCCAATTATTTGACATTTTCAGCAACTTCAATTGCACATAGCACAGTTTGAGGGCAACACAGAAGTGTGGGGTGTTCTTTCAGGATTATTTGTGTGTTTCTCTTCTAACCCTTTGTATTTCATGATGGAGGCACCAAATTCTTTCACACAGTCGCAAAAACGATTTATTGGTACTAAAGTGATCATTTGTAACTATTGTTCTTAGTTCTGATACCAGTACAACTGTGTAGGTGCGAAAGCACATGTGACACCATTATGGTGGAGTGTCATTCCAACCCACGCTGCAACATGCAATCTTCCAACCGGGCAGTCAGGCATTTGTCACGGAAAATCTGTATGTTCATGCACCCTCTGTTTCCTGCATGCTCACCTATAAACCTCTCATAGTTTTCAGTATAAGTTTTTATCACGCGTTTTTAACAATATGTATATACACAAGTTCGATTATGAGTGAATTCTGAATTTTTGGGATCCTCAAGATCCACATGGGATGTGAGGTTTTAACTGACATTCTGACTGAATAGTCAGTTAGTTGTTTAATTTGTGTGTTTTTTCTCCAGCCCTGAAGAATTGGAGTGTACTGTACTCCAATGAAACACGTGCCGGCTGGCGCATTAAAACAACTAGATCAACAAGCGTCAGCTGCTTTTCCCTTCTAATTTTGCAAATTGTCATATTAAATGTTTGGTGGTTATGTGTGTGCACAGGTTTCCTTCAATTTAAGTAGATGTATGCGTAGCATTACATTTGGGTTGTTAGGGTCACCCCTTACCTTGTAGCACCACTCGAATAGGACTTGACCAGTTTATTTGCCAATTATCCAGCGGAGCGCAACCACTCCCTCATACTAAGAACCCTCTTCTTTGGTAGAAAGGGCTGGAAGTCTGCATTCCAGGAAAAGCCCCAGGACAGGATGGGGTCCCAATTGACCTCTTCCAGGCCCACTGCGATATGTGGGTGCCCTTAATAACAAATGTTTTTAATAGCATGGCGACAGAGGACCACCTCCATCCTGGAAACACACAGCCCGATTCACAGAATGAACTTAAGACTCAATCCTAAACTTACTACTATTTTGATATTCACAGAATGCACTTACTACTTTTGGCATTCACAGAATGCACTTACTACTTTTGGCATTCACAGAATGAACTTACAACTTTTGGTATTCACAGAAGTTAGGATTTTGTCTTAAGTCTGTCTTAAGTCTGTCTTAAGTCTGTCTTAAGTTTGTCTTAAGACAAACTTAAGACAAAATCCTAACTTCTGTGAATACCAAAAGTAGTAAGTTCATTCTGTGAATACCAAAAGTAGTAAGTGCATTCTGTGAATGCCAAAAGTAGTAAGTGCATTCTGTGAATACCAAAATAGTAGTAAGTTTAGGATTGAGTCTTAAGCTCATTCTGTGAATCGGGCCCTCAGTGTCATAGTTTCAAACTTCAAGAAGAGAGACAGGGGCAGTCCGAAGAACTTTTGGCCAATCTCCCTTCTGGACACAACTGCCAAACTCATGGGCCGGTTGTTACTAGCCAGGCTGGAGGAGTGGGCGCAAGAACGCAACATCTTAATGCAGGTGCAATATGGCTTCCAGAAAGGGAAGGGGACAGTGGATCAATGCCTCAATCTCTTGATCTGTATAAACAAATATACAAAGGCAAAAGGCGGGAAGTTATACATGGCCTTTATGGACTTTCCAACAGCCTTCGACTGTGTGTCACATCAGAAGTTGTGGCTTATGATGGGGGGCATGGGGATTGATCCCCTGTTTATTCATTTCATCGGTCAGCTATATGCCAATGCCACTGCCTGTGTGCGGTATGGCATAAATGGGGAATGCACGCGCTCATTTAAGATAGAGGAAGGAGTAAGGCAGGGATGTGTCCTCACCCCGTTTCTCTGTTCCATCTACAGAAACGGGATGGAGGCGGCCTTGTCTGGCTCGATCTTAGACGTGCCTAAATTTGACAATATCCCCCTTCCAATATTGGCTTATGCTGACAATGCAGTCCTAATTGCTAGGACAGGAGTAGCTCTCCAATGCCTTATAACTTCATATGCCTCATTTAAGGCATCACTAGACCTTATAGTGAATGAAACCAAATCCTTCATCCTTATAGCAAGAGCTGCCAGAGGGGCGAAACCCCCTCACTTCCACCTGGCTTCAAGGACAATTGAAGTGGTTGGCTCTTTCGCATACCTGGGAGTTCTGTTCGACAATAAACAATCTTGGATTAACTTGGTGGCAGAAAGAGTCCTGGGTATGGAAGAAGTCTCCAAGCTATAAAAGGTTTTGCTAAGAAGCTGGGAGCCAGTCCGGTGGACACGATCAAAAACATCTATCAAGGAAAAACAAAGGCTGCAGCAACTTACGGGCGGGAGTCTGGGAGATGGCCCACATTGGTCGTAGGATGCTTGTTTCCGGTCCAGGAAGAACCTGGCTTGGCAGTTCGGGCTGGACTGTTTCCATGAGGCACAGGGTTGAGACTGATTTGCATATGGCTGGTCTAAACTGGGGTGGCATGGTGAGCAAAAGAATGATGGATTTAACCCAGATCTCTTGACTGGGAGTGAATGTTTTGCTTTGTTCTGCATTCCGTCCATCAATTGTGTGTTTTTTGCCTTCTTGCTCACATTGATCAATTGCAGAGAATAGAAGACATCTTCTTTAAGTCCAGGGCCTCGTTACCACCTTCATTTTCCAATTACATTTTACACCTTGAATTAGGGCTTCCCTAACTGTCTGATTCCATTAGACTGGTGCCAATCCTTCTGTGGCTTTCAATTTAGAGCAGGTCCACTGTTAACCTAACACAACATATAATTGGTGACTGCCTGAAGCTGGGGGGTCATAGCGGATTGGATGACTCAGATATGTGGAGGCCGAACTAAATGCAATTGGGCAGGGAGAATTGTTCAGGGATCCGGTCTCTTGTAACAAGGTCCCCAAACAGAAAATAATTGAGCTATATATGCAGAGGGCTAACTTTGTTCACAGGGAAAAGAACCAGTGCCAAAGGGCGCTCACTGTATATGACCTCATCCCTCCAAGATCTGGGGAAGGTTACTCCTATCTCTTCCACATCACTGTAGCCAATGCAGATTAATCCTGTTGCACTTTCAATTGAACTTTAATCTGTTGATGCTTGGGTTTCCAGAGAAGAAATTCAAGCATGCAGACCTGAGCCTATGTCCATGTGATAAATATTCACCCAGTCTGATTTACATCTGGTATTGTTTTGTAAGTTTTCTCAAATTGAAAGAGAAGTGTTCATTCTGCCAATTTTAAGGTGTCATAATTTTACACAATGTAGGGTGGCATTGTATTTCTTAAAGGCTCTTCCTAATCCCTACGTCTGCTTTTTGGTAGCATCTTTCCTGTGGGCCTGCCTGAGAAAAAGAAAGATGAAGGGCTTGTCATTTTAAATCACTGCAAGCATGTTTAAAAACGCATGTATGTCAAGCGTCTTGACTTTAAGAGGTACCTAAAGCCAAACAAGATTTTAACTGTTTTATGGTTTTTATTCTATTGGTTTGATCTGATGAAATTGTGCTTTTATGATATGTTTGTAAATAGATGGAATAAAGGTTTTAATGAATAATTAATTAATCAATCTGTGAAGTGAAGCACTCCTGCTGTATCGTATTTGGAAGCAGCATGTTCCTTCTAGAATGTGCTGTAAACTTGTGACCAACTGGATCCACTGGGTTGCTAGGTACAATGAGCTAAGACTTTATTGGGGGGAAGCATTTTAAAGAGACAGAACAGTTTTAAAAAAGTTGATGAAACAATATAAGTAATGTCAAGTTTTAATTTCGAACTCAGGACTACTCACAATTACTCCGCGATCATGGTGAATACATCGCGAAAAGGTGCAGACAGGAACCTCCTTTTGAAAGAGAGGAAAACGGTTAACAGATGCTAACCATTCACAAGTAGAGATGCAGTAGTCTAAAATGAAAGACATGATTTTATTTGCTGTCTTTCTCATGATGATAGAGTGGAAAGTTGACGACTTTGCCATTTTAGAGTTGCTTTGTATTAGAGTGGTGTATCTTTCTTGTGCTTAGTTTTTACCAATCTTAACAGTGTCAAAACTATCCAGAAAGAGCTAAAATAACAAAACAAGCTACAAACTCAATTCACTGGTATGTATATATCTTTGTAATTATTTTTAAAATGTACATTAGAAATGAAGATGTATATGGAAGTTTGATTAAAAGGAGTATCACAGTGATGTGAAAGAAAACATATATGAGATGAACTGTTACTGGACATGTGATAAAGAGGTTAGTGGTGAATGTTTTGGGTAGTAACAGAAAAATTAATTAGTGTCTCTTTATTACATTGTGTATTTTTTTGAAAAATAACAGTATAGTCTTGTGGAAAGTTGCAATGAGGAACGTTTTAAATGTCAAAATATCATGTGCAGAATCAATACATCTGTTATTTGCATTCTATGAGTTGTAGTACTATTAGTAACATTATTAAGCAGGAATAGTGTAGCAAGAAAAAAAGATGCAAATATGTTGTCTGCCTGTGTATGAATTAGAAATAAGTAATACTTGTTAGGTATGTATTGGAAAGTGTTTGTCAATATGGTTTTTAACTTATATGACCACTTTGCATGTGCTTCTATGGTGAGATATGTTTTTTGTACTTGCACAAATCTATATATACAGGGTGGTACTTTTGAGTTTACTTAAAGATGTAGAGAGGTATTTATTTTGGAAATGTGGCTTCAGGGTGTATATCTATTAGGAAATCGTATACATGTTTACATGGTGATCTATGTTCAGTAAGCCTGATGAAAATTTCATGTATATGATGAGGGTAGTGTTTTTCTTCGAACATGGTTTAAAATTGAGAAGGATTCATTGTGCAGAATCCCTCAAGACTTCTTGTGCTAGCTTCATTTTGAGTGTGAGTTTTGTTTGAGATATATGTCTTAGAAGCCAAAGAAGTATTTGGGAAATTATATAAGAAATTCTCAAACGGTTTTGTGCTTTGAAAAATTTCAAAACGTTGTTTTCCATTTTGGAAACTCATTGATCCATGGGCACGCTCAGTGACAAACCAATGTATGTTTCTAGAGAGCCATGTATGCAATTATATATCAAGTGTGATACATAGATTTCACTCACACATAGGTCAGAAGAAAAGCATATATAAAGTAAAATGAGTAGTTTGATAGTGACAGAAGGAAATAACCAATGAGTCATATATATAGGGACAACTGTTATGTATCTAACAGCAATGAAGGTACTTTCACAGTCAGTCAGGCAGTATTCAGGCACTCAGGCAATCACCTAGCCACTACTCAGGCAGTCATCAAATCAGTGATTCACTATACCCAGAGTTATTTAATTACCCAGACACTACACATGTACTCTTGCAATAAGGCAGACATGCATTATGTCATTGCACTATGCAGTCACTACCCATATATTCATCTAATCACATAGGTACTAACTATTGACTTATGCAAATAAATAGGCTGTAACTATGCAGTCAGTCAGTCAGTCAAAAGTACTTTATTCGATTAATTAAAATCATAAAAGCAAATGTGTGACAGTTCGTTCACATATCAATATATTAAAAACAGTTAAAAGGGTTCACTAGTTAAAAATGAATAAGACAATTTGTTTGGGTTTCAAGTTGTTGACCTCTTAACCTTTTTCCGTACAGCTGCTACCAGAAAATTTGCAACACCAAACATTACTCGAGAGCTACTCAAAAGTTGCAAATAAGTCAATGCAGGTCTAACATGTATAAACCCAGCCTCCCTCAGTAACGGTTTAAAAAAAGTTTTCCTCAGTTCAGCATAATGATCACAAAACATGATAAAATGCAACATGTTTTGGGATGAAACATTATCACAGCTGCATGGGGGGGAAGAATCTGGTTTACCCCATACTGGGAAATGACCTAAGGAGTAATAGATCAAATTAAACCTAAACCTAATTAAGAGGCGTCAGTGGAACGGGATTGTGACAGTTTTTAAATAGGGTTCTAGTGACATTGTTGTCAGCAGAGCATAATTTGCTCTGACACAGGGTTTTAACAATTCCGGTTCCTCTCGTTCTGAGACTAGCATACCCAGGGCATGCTTCTTCGTCCAGGCTATATCTTCCTTTTTATTACCTCTGGAGAACAATAGAGTTCAGGGCATCCAAGTTTCAGGAACATTGCCTTTATGTATACTAGCCAAGGTACCCTGTCAATCCTCTCTAACGCCATACAATCTCTCAATATTAGGTGGTTCAAAGTGATCTCCTGGTTCAGCCAGGTCTTAATCCAGGTAATCAGTGGGGCCACCTTCAGTAGGTCACTCACATAATCCAACCCCAGTTCAGAATGAATAGAGAAAGTCAGGGTTGAATTGGGGACTGCCAGGAGGGATCTTAGAAATGTATTCTCGGCCACCTGTATCTTTTCTTGGGGTATATAGCCCCATAATGAGGCACCATACGAGGCTATGGCCAGGCATTTTGACTTATAAATATTTAAAAGTGCCTCCATAGGCCTCGCTCCCAGCCGTTTTGCGAAGGCCATAAGGGCACATGTTGACCTCGCCACCACATTAGCCTATAGCTTCTGCTGAGGGCCCCATGTGCCTCTATCATCAAATAAGCCCCCAGGTATGTAAAAACAGATACCCCGGAGATTTCTGTACCATTACAAAAGAAGCGTTTGGATTTATGTCCCCTCTGGCGTCTACCCACAATCATAACATGTGACTTTGAGTTATTGACCCTGAGATCCAGGGAGCCCATGAAAGTTCCAAATGAGTCTAGTAACCTCTGAAGCCCAAGGCCCGTCCTAGCCAGCAATACTGCATCGTCCGCGCACAGGAGAACCGGAATTGCCGATCCCCCTATACGCGGTACATCCAGTGAGGCGCCCTCCAAATTTTTATCTAAGGCATGAATATATAGAGTAAAAAGGAGGGGCGCCAGGATGCAGCCCTGCCTGATGCCCCGCCTTGAGCTAAAGTGACTAGTGCGACCCCCTCCCCGGTAACCCTGACTGATGCTAAAAGCCCTTGGTGAAGAGCAGCAAAAAAAATTACTAGCGCTGGGTCAATCCCTATGTTCAGTAAAATAGACCACAGTTTTGACCTGTTGTAGCGATTGTGGTGCCCGGGGGTCGAGGGATGGTACTACTATCAAGATCCCGAAGATGGTATGCGTGTGGGGACGTTTGTAGAAGAGGCAGAGTGAACTACAGTGACCAGCATTCCAAGGGGCAAGCAGGAAGAGCCATGAGACCTAAGGCATATTAGCCCCTCCCCTTCTCATGGACGGTGCTTGTCAATTTTTGTTTGTTGAGAGGATCGGAGTGGCGGAAGGTGTTCCCCGCCGGATTCCAGCGAGAAGCTAGAAGATTCCTGGATTTGAGAAGCCGTGATTACCCAGCGTTTGGAACTGTCAGCGCTTTTCTGATAAGTACTCAAAAAACGGAAAAACGGGCTCGTTTTCGTTTTCTGCCTTGTTGTTTAAAAGTCCCTAGCTAGTTAGATTAGGGCACTCTTGGGACGTTTGCTTGTTCTTGAAACTCATATTAGGCAGCGTTCTGCCTGAAGACGCGCTGCGCTAATATTCCTTGTACTGTCTCGCCAGAGAGGGTTTCTGGGAGACGTAGTCTCAGAACTGTTTATTATTTTGTTTGTTTTGTTCACGGACAGTTCTTGCCACACAGAGAAAGAGACATTATTCCACGGACGTTTTCTTGTGGGTTCCCTGAAGCAATCTTGTGGCTGACACTGAGAGCGGTTTGTGCCATTTTAAACAACCGCTATTTTTCTACTTCCTTTTTGACTACCTCAGGCCACAGTTTCTGAACTCATTACAGAACGAGTCATAGTCCTTGCAGGCTTGCTGTGGTGTCCTCTATTCACTGCCAGGGTTTTGTATGATTCCGGTGAGTGGTGTGCCTACAAATTGCTTCATATACTGTCCGAGACACCTGAAGTGTAGTGTTGACTGTGTTCCTTACTTTTCCCTAATCAGGTGGGTCCTCTCCTGCTGTCCTAAGCATCTTGGTGACCAGACTCCCGGGGGATCCCAAGGAATCATCGCTACCCATTTTTTATTTTATCCACTTCCCCTTTCCCGGCTAGGTACGTGTGCGCACAGTGTGTTTCGCTTCCACTGTGGGTTCCGTGTCTGGTGGGGTAAGGAGAGCTTAGCATCCGAAGTCGTTTCTGCCGGACACCCTGAGCTAAGGTTAGTGGCGTGTGTGAGCCTGCGCTGCTGCCAATCCATGACAGATTGACAAGCCCAAGTTGACACACCGGCCCGAACGATGAATGTCGAGGCAGTCTTGGCCTCTCTGGTGGAAGGCATGGCCGCCTTACAACAGGAAGTAGCCACTTCCAGAGCTGAAAATCAAACCCTGTATAAAGAAGTGGGCACCTTAAGAAGGGAAGTCGCAGGACTAGTCCAGAAAGGAACAGGAGGGAGTCCTTATATTAAACCTGCTACCTTACCTCCCCCTGGCGCAAAAAAACCTATAGAAGTGGAAGGGGGTGGGTTCTCTGTTCCCCCTCAATTAGCCACCTCTAGTGCCTCCTCGGCTGAAGCCGCTCATACCGTTCATGTGGTGCAGACCGTAGGCGTTCCTTTAGCTTCCCCTGAACGCTTTTACGGAGACCCCCGTAAGTTTGAAACATTCCTGAATCAATGTAGGTTACATTTTTTATGTAAGCCCGGGGTATTTCAGGACGATTCTGCTAAGACAGCTTTTATGATGTCTTATATGGGGGGTAATGCTGCTAGCTGGAACATCCCTTTGCTGGAGAAGAACGACCCAGTGTTGCACGATTTTTCAGCTTTTTGTGTTGAGTTGCGCAAACTTTTTGATCGCAAATCTCACATGTTGACCCTGGATAGGGAACTACTCACCATACGTCAAGGTTCGCAGGACTTGCTGACTTATATCACCTCATTCAACAGGTTGGTGGTAGAGACCGATTGGCCCCCTGCAAAACGCATCTCGTTATTTTATCAAGGCCTTCGTGGTGAATTAAAAGACGTCCTTGCACAAGTGGTACAGTTACCCGACACCTGTGAAGAATTCATTGATTTGACTGTCCAGTTGGACCACAGGCTCCTAGAGAGAAGAGGGGATAGATCACAAGGAGACAATCGCCCTTTCTACCCTCGCTTTAGAGGTCCGATAGAAGAACGTTCCAAACCCTCCGAAGGTCCTGAACCCATGCAAATCGGTGGTATCCGTGGACCGCTGACACAGGAAGAAAAAGAGAAAAGGCGTCGTTTGAAGCAATGTCTCTATTGCGGAAAAGGGGGTCACTTCATTAAGGACTGTAGAGCCCGGAACACCGTTCCAGCCAGAAACCCCGTCCCAAGGATACAAGCTCTAGTACAGTCCGATCAACCGACGGAAAACTGAAGAACCCAAACCAGGAAGAGGTCTCTGTCTTGGGTTGTTTGCCGCAAATGATCTCCCCATGTCTTGCAAACACGTTGCATCCTGCCGTGGCGCATATGAACCTTCAAATCGTTCTCTGGGTCACCCCACAGAAATCATTGAATATAGATGCCTTAGTAGATTCAGGAGCCACCGGGAACTATATTGATCAGGAGTTTGCCATGAAGATCGGAATTGCATGTGAGAAAAAAGAAAAACCGGAGTTGGTGAAAGCCGTGGATGGAACTGTTTTATCATCGGGTCCAGTGGCCTACCACACCTGTCCCATGCTGATGCACATTGGAAACAATCATCAGGAATACATCCAGTTTGATCTCATTGATGCCCCCCAGTTTCGGCTCATCCTGGGAATGCCCTGGTTAACTCTACATGATCCAAAGGTCTGTTGGGCCGCACACACTATCACCTTGTCATCCGATTACTGTCAGGAACATTGTACTCAGGTTTCTTCGGTTCCCTGCACTACCGAACTCTCGTCTTCTCTTTGTCTGGCGGCTGCATGTCCTCTTGAGCGATACTGTTGTGCCACGATACTTCCCTTGGAGTATCAGTCGTTCTCCCCTGTGTTTGACAAACAACAGGCTACCCAATTGCCGCCACACAGGGTATACGACTGCAGAATCGATCTCGTACCAGGAGCGGATATTCCATGTAGCAGGGTCTATGCCATGACCGAGAAGGAGACAGAATACCTGAAAACATACATTGAAGAGAACTTAGCATCGGGATTCATCAGGCACTCATCATCTCCTGCCTCATCCCCTATGTTTTTTATTCCAAAGAAGGATTGCGCAGAATTGAGGCCCTGTATCGACTACCGAGCCATTAACCGTGTGACCATCAAAAACCGGTACCCTCTCCCCTTGATACCTGTGCTCATGGACCAACTCAAAGGAGCCAGATACTTTACCAAACTCGATCTGCGTGGAGCCTATCATCTGGTGCGTGTCAAAAAAGGGGATGAGTGGAAGACAGCATTTCGAACGAAGCTGGGCCTGTTTGAATATAGGGTAATGCCCTTTGGGCTGTGCAATGCCCCCGCCGCATTTCAGTTTTTCATGGACGAGGTTCTGCGGGGTTGTCTAGAAACCTATTGCATAGTCTACATCGATGACATCCTGGTGTATTCCTCCACTCTTTCCGAACATGTCATGCATGTGAAGTCTATGCTAGACCGGTTACAACGTAACTCTCTCTACGCCAAGTTGGAGAAATGCTTGTTCCACGTCCAGGAAGTGTCCTTCCTCGGGTACATCATCAACGAGAAAGGCTTTCAAATGGACTTGAGTAAAGTGGAGGCGATACTCAATTGGACTACACCCAAAACCGTGAAAGCTGTACAAAGCTTTCTCGGTTTCGCAAACTACTATCGTAGATTCATCAAGGATTTCTCCAGGATCATACATCCGATTTCTTGTTTGCTAAGGAAGAATACGCCTTTTGTGTGGAGTAAAGATGCGGACGCGTCTTTTCAATACCTGAAGAAGCAGTTTACTCAAGCTCCTATTCTTCGTCACCCTGACTCACAACTACCATTTATACTGGAAACCGACGCATCTCAATTTGCTGTGGGGGGAGTGCTTTCCCAAAGACACCCTAGTACGGGCCAAGTACACCCTGTTGCCTTCTTCTCTAAAAAGCTCACGCCATGTGAGGTGAACTATGCCATAACAGACAAAGAACTTTTAGCTATAAAAAGGGCATGTGAGGAATGGCGTCATTATCTACTAGGCGCAGTACATACAGTTGAGATCTATACTGATCACCGGAATTTGTTATTTTTGAAAACAGCTAAGGCCCTCACTCCCCGACAGTTACGGTGGTCTCTGTTTTTCTCTGACTATAACTTCATTATCAAATACAAACCCGGACCCCAAAATGGGAAGGCAGATGCGCTGTCACGTCTGGAGGATGGAGAACTGAGAAAGACCGAAGACATAGAAACACCTTTGATCCTTCAGGAAACAACTGCAAGCGTGGGATCTGTAGCTCTCCTGTCGTCAAACAACTTTCTTGAGGACGTGAAAATAGCCCTTGCAGATATGAACGTACTTGAATGGATACAAGAGGATCCAGAGCATCGCACGGAAAAGGATGATCTCGCCTACCAGGATGCTGCGCTGTTTATCCCCACCGATGCCCTAAGACAACGAGTTTTGGCCTGGTCTCATGATTCGGTTCTGGGGGGTCACATGGGAATGTACAAAACTATTGCTATCGTGGAGCGTTCCTTCTGGTGGCCTCAGCTAAGAGAGGAAGTCCGGTCTTATGTGAGGAACTGTGCCATCTGTATGCAAGGAAAAGCTGTGCATGCTCGACCGGTGGGACTACTGAGACCCTTGCCCATACCTCCCCAGCCTTGGCACACTCTCTCCATGGATTTTATTGTTGAGATGCCCCCTTGTGATGGAATGACAGTGATATTAGTTGTCGTCGATCACTTGACGAAGATGGGCCATTTCATACCTCTGGAGGAGGTCCCCACGTCTACGGAATTAGCAAAAGTGTTTCTTCAACATATAGTCCGGGCCCATGGTCTTCCTTGTGTATTGATCACCGACAGGGGTTCTCAGTTCACTTCTCGATTCTGGAAGGCGTTATGTACCACCTTGAACATTGATGCCCGTCTATCCTCCAGCTACCACCCTCAGACGGATGGAAAGACGGAGCGCCTGAACCAGACCCTGGAGCAATATCTTCGTTGTTTCTCTCTGAGGAATGATATGGACTGGACTGTGTTACTTTGGATGGCCGAATTCGCATACAACAATGCCGTGCACTCAACACTGGGTTGTTCGCCTTTTTTTTGTCTCCATGGGTACCATCCACACATCCTTCCCTTTGAGTGGCCTGTCCATTCCCCTGTTCCTAGCATCCATGAACACCACGCCCATCTGAGAGCGGTGCTGTTGGATGCACGAAACAGCCTGGCCGATGCCCAGTCCGCGCAGAAACGCTTCGCTGACAGGAAGAGGAGGGTCGAACCGACATATGGGGTGGGAGACAAGGTGTGGCTCTCCACCAAGAATCTCCACATTAAAGGGCATACCAAACTGACACCCAAATACGTGGGCCCCTATAGTATAGTTGAAGTGATCAACCCTGTTGCTGTGAAACTCCTGCTCCCGGTGGGTTGGAAGATTCATCCTGTGTTCCATGTCTCCCTCCTGGTTCCCTGCCCTCCCAGTATGAGGCTCCCGGTAGCTCCGCTTCCTATTGATGTGGATGGTCAGGAGGAATTTGAGGTGCAGTCCATCCTAGATTCCCGTATGGCAAAGGGCAGGATCCAGTACTTGGTGGAGTGGAAAGGTTACGGCCCGGAAGATCGGTCTTGGGAACCCTTAGGGAATCTGCACTGTCCGGAACTGGTTGACCGGTTCCATGCCCTGCATCCGGGCAAGCCTGGTCGACCGCCGAGTCGGCAGTCCTCGAGAGGGGGTTCTGTAGCGATTGTGGTGCCCGGGGGTCGAGGGATGGTACTACTATCAAGATCCCGAAGATGGTATGCGTGTGGGGACGTTTGTAGAAGAGGCAGAGTGAACTACAGTGACCAGCATTCCAAGGGGCAAGCAGGAAGAGCCATGAGACCTAAGGCATATTAGCCCCTCCCCTTCTCATGGACGGTGCTTGTCAATTTTTGTTTGTTGAGAGGATCGGAGTGGCGGAAGGTGTTCCCCGCCGGATTCCAGCGAGAAGCTAGAAGATTCCTGGATTTGAGAAGCCGTGATTACCCAGCGTTTGGAACTGTCAGCGCTTTTCTGATAAGTACTCAAAAAACGGAAAAACGGGCTCGTTTTCGTTTTCTGCCTTGTTGTTTAAAAGTCCCTAGCTAGTTAGATTAGGGCACTCTTGGGACGTTTGCTTGTTCTTGAAACTCATATTAGGCAGCGTTCTGCCTGAAGACGCGCTGCGCTAATATTCCTTGTACTGTCTCGCCAGAGAGGGTTTCTGGGAGACGTAGTCTCAGAACTGTTTATTATTTTGTTTGTTTTGTTCACGGACAGTTCTTGCCACACAGAGAAAGAGACATTATTCCACGGACGTTTTCTTGTGGGTTCCCTGAAGCAATCTTGTGGCTGACACTGAGAGCGGTTTGTGCCATTTTAAACAACCGCTATTTTTCTACTTCCTTTTTGACTACCTCAGGCCACAGTTTCTGAACTCATTACAGAACGAGTCATAGTCCTTGCAGGCTTGCTGTGGTGTCCTCTATTCACTGCCAGGGTTTTGTATGATTCCGGTGAGTGGTGTGCCTACAAATTGCTTCATATACTGTCCGAGACACCTGAAGTGTAGTGTTGACTGTGTTCCTTACTTTTCCCTAATCAGGTGGGTCCTCTCCTGCTGTCCTAAGCATCTTGGTGACCAGACTCCCGGGGGATCCCAAGGAATCATCGCTACCCATTTTTTATTTTATCCACTTCCCCTTTCCCGGCTAGGTACGTGTGCGCACAGTGTGTTTCGCTTCCACTGTGGGTTCCGTGTCTGGTGGGGTAAGGAGAGCTTAGCATCCGAAGTCGTTTCTGCCGGACACCCTGAGCTAAGGTTAGTGGCGTGTGTGAGCCTGCGCTGCTGCCAATCCATGACACCTGTTCACCAGGTCAAAGGCCGAAGAAAGGTCCATAAAACCTAAATAAAGCAATCCATCCTTAGCCTGTGTATATTTACTTATCAGCAGGTGGAGGTTTACGCACTGATCTAAAGTGCTTCTGTGCTCCCTGAACCCATATTGTAAATTGGATAAGACCCCTCTTTACTCCAGCCAATCCCTAAGTTGGTACAAAATGACTCTGCCTAAGATTTTCATCTTATTTCGTAGAGAGTACCATTGTAGTAAACCTATCACCCATATTGTCTAAAGACTACATATTCCTCAGTAAAACTTGTAAATACATGGATTTTTGGGTGACTACATCAATACAACCTGGATGATTGAATGAGTGCATATGTAGTGCCTAGGTGATTCCCTGAGGATACAAATATCTGTGTGCCTCAGCATTTCAAATTTGTATTATTATTATTTTTTTATGTGTAACGTGCTCGGATACTCACGAGTGTCCCGGCGTGGTGCCTAGCAAAGGGTAAATTCGTCTGTTTAGGCGAAAAGGTGTGTTTTCAGGTTTTTCTTGAATACTATTGTATCTTGAATATTACGTAGGGCAAAGAGCACTGCGTTCCAAGCAACAGAGGCCTTCCTTGTCAGCGAACTGCCACGTTGCCTCTTGTATTTGAAGCGGGGGACCTGAGCAAGGCAAGAATATGAGTCAATGACTCCATGGGTTGTAAGTGGGTGTTTAGAGGCTTAGGTTCTGCACAAATGTTATAATGATTGCATAGTTACAGCCTTGTAATTTTAGTGATAAATTTAAAAAAGTGGAGAAGGAGAAATGCAGTGAAACAGAAAGAATGAGTTGAGAGAGTAGTTGATAAGGCCTTTGCTTTAAAGAGGAAGCTTTTCATTTTGATTCTAAATAGAATGAAAATCGTGACAAAATAGTGTTGTGCATGAGGAGACAAAACCAGAAGAATATATTAGTGAATAGAAGTAACTGTTGTACAGTTTTTAGTGAAGAATGGTTACATACTTCTTGTACAGAGCCTTTCTTTAATGAAGAAAGTTATCTCCAGGACAACACATTATTTCATGCTATTGAGTAAAGAGGACTATGTTATGAAATGAAGAAAGTTAGTCTTACAGTAAAAGAGGTGATGATACCTAGAAATGTTGAAGAAGTTATTGCAGAAGAGGTACAAAGAGGTACAAAGAAGGCGTAGTGAGGGTACTGTATACAAATGGAATTGTAACAATGTTTCTAGAATTAGAATGAAATCCATTGATGTATTAAGAAACTTCCTGCGTATATTTCCAAGGAGATGTTTAAAACACAAAATAAGTTATGCCACTCAACAATGCAAAATTTAGGTAGGAGGCTGTATTATGTGAAAAGTCCTGATTTACGTTTAGGAGAAATGAATAGAGCACTTTTGTATGATAGTGTGGCACATTTATAAAAGGTTTGTGGTGATGTGCAGTTTTGTTTCTTTGGCACTGAGCAGGATTCTAGGGAAAATGAAGAGTTGATAAAAGCAGGAGTTTCAGAACAAGAAACAAGACACATATATTACAGTTGATAGTTTTAAAGAAGAGATTATAAAATGTAACACAGTGTTGCCTAAAAAACGGGGTATGTTTCTACATGTTGTCAATGCACTTACTAGAAGATTTAAACACAGACTGTTGACATATTTAAAAAGTGAAAATATAAATCATGATAACTGGCAAAAGGTACCAGTGTATTTATTTGTATAAGGACAGTTTGACTGGTCTATACGGCAAGTTATATGTAAGTAGTGTTACAATTAATTAGAAGATAATGAAATAAACAACACATAGATATTAGATACCCATTTTGTAAGATAATAAAATGCTTGCTATTGTAAAAAAAACTATGAAGGGTCAACATTTATTATTCTTTGCAGCATTGCGAAGGACCATTATGGCCTGCCTCCAGCAATCACTATAACTCCACAATCCATGCAGTATGATGCCATCGGGGAAAACTGTGAAGTCAATTCTTCAAGTTGAGATTTGACTTTTGAATGGACTGTCTGCTTCGCTGTTGTTGTGCTGCTATTGCAGTTGAGGGTCCTTTAGCTTTGCGTTGCCTTCTTGCTGCTTACTATGAACTTGTCTTATAAAAATGTGCAAAAAATATAAAAGGGGGCAAAAGGTTACCATGTATGATTTTGCCAGCATTGCGAATAGCTGTAACACACTGCTCACCAGCTCTTATAACAACACTTTTTCTATTATAAGTTTTAAGCTGATATAACATAAATGTCATCCCACATGAGTCTAAAAAAGTCTCTAGCCAAAATCTAGCACCTGCTCACAATACACTTCTGGAAAAGAAGATTCAAGAAGGAGTGGTGGGTGTATACTTCCTATTCATTTTACTGAAAAGTATATTATCCAATGATATTCCTTACTATCCCAGCTATGTGATGTTTCCAGATTGTGCATTGCACTAGTTTTGCAGCAGTTGCTAATGCCCCATGAGTTTGGGTAACAATGGGTAGTTTGATGGGTGTTTGGTAGTTTTGTGTTCTATTTGTGAGTTCTGTTGTTGAGTTATTTTTTTTAACTGTTTTTTTTAATAAATGTGCTGATGTCATTGCGACCTCCGGTGTTGCTGTGAAGAAGGAAAATGCATTTTAATTTAAATATATATCACCAAATGAATACAAAGGGGAAAGTTAAATTAGTATCTTACCAAATGGCTACACTGAAACCTTATGTAAAATATGTCTATAGATGTGTTTTACACTTTGTTAAAAACACCCAGTATTCGCAGTCTGTCCTTGGCAATGACACTCATGAATCATACAGTCACTACTGTGCAATCATCAAGGACGTCCATTTCCATCATTCTGCAAACGTGCCTCCTGGCATTGTACTAGTTAAGGGATGAAGTCTCCTTGGCTATTGAGAGTACTTGGGGGCAAGCGTCCCTCCTGTTACCTCCAGCAAGTTCCACATAGTCAGTTCGCTAAGAGGTCTTTGGAGGCCACCCCCCCCCCATTCTGCACCACACTACTGGTTGGGGAATAAAGTTGTCTTGGATGCTTAAGGACCTTGGGGACCATGAAGCCCTCCTGGTACTTTCTATAAGTCCTACTCAGTCAATCAATCAATCAATCATTCATTTGTAGAGCGCACTACATACCCGCGAGGGTCTCAAGGTGCTGGGAGGTGGGTGGGGGGCCGCTACTGGTCAAACAGCCAGGTCTTAAGTAGCCTCCTGAAGGTCAGAAGGTCTTGGTCTGTTGTAGGCTCAGTGGGAGGGTGTTCCAGGACTTGGTGGCAAGGTGGGAGAAAGATCTCCCGACAGTGGTTGTTCTTCGGATGCGAGGGACGGTGGCGAGTGTGAGGTCGGCAGAGCGGAGCTTGCGGTTGGGGATGTGGAAGGAAAGTCATCTGTTGAGGTAGGATGGGCCGGTCTTGTGGAGTGCCTTGTGTGTGTGGATGAGGAGCTGCTTGAAGGATATCCTCTTGTTGACGGGGAGCCAGTGCAGGTTTCTCAGGTGGGGGGTGATGTGGCTGTGGCATGGTACGTCGTGCAGAGGCGTTTCTGGGTGCGTCGCAATCGTTTGATGAGTTTGGTCACGGCTGTCGCGTAGAGGGCATTTCCGTAGTCGAGTCTGCTGCTGATGAGGACCTGGGTGACTGTTCTTCTTGTATCTGTCGGGATCCACCTGAAGATCTTGCGGAGTATGCGGAGGGTGTTGAAGCAGGAGGAGGAGACGGTGTTGACTTGCCTGTTCATGGAGAGCGTTGAGTGGAGGATGATTCCCAGGTTGCGTGCGTGGTCAGTGGGTGTCGGGGCTGCCCCAGTGCCGTCGGCCCCAAGGAGTCGTCCCAGGCTGAAGGGTTGGAGCCGAGGATGAGGACCTTCGTCTTGTCCGTGTTCAGCTTCAGTCGGCTGATCTTCATCCAGTCAGCGACGGCCTTCATTTCTTCTTGGAGGTTGGATTTGGTGGTAATGGGGTCCTTGGTGAGGGAGAGGATCAGTTGAGTGTCGCGGCGTAGGAGTTTATGTTGAGGTCGTGCAATTGGGTGACGTGTACGAGTGGGGACATGTAGATGTAAAACAGTGTTGGGCTGAGGGAAGATCCCAGGGGTACGCCGCAGATAATCTCAGAGGCTTTGGATTGGAATGGGGGAGGCGGATGCTCTGCGTTCTGCTGGAGAGGAAGGAGGTGGTACATTCCAGAGCCTTGTCTTGGATCCCTACGGCGTGGAGGCGTGCGTGTAGTGTGCGGTGGCAGACGGTGTTGAAGGCGGCGGAGAGGTCCAGCAGGATGAGGGCGGCAGTCTCACCATTGTCCAGCAGAGCCCTGATGTCGTCGGTGGCGTCGATGAGGGCCATCTCGGTGCTGTGGTTGCTGCGGAACCCTGACTGGGAAGGGTCCAGGATTTTGTTTTCTTTGAGGTATCGGGCTAGCTGTCTGTTGACGGTCTTCTCAATGGCCTTGGCCGGGAATGGTAGCAGAGAGATGAGGTCTCTTGGGTTCGCCTTGGGATTTTTGAGTAGGGCGTTGAACTCTGCGTGTTTCCAGCTCTCTGGGAAGGTCGCAAACTCAAGGGAGAGATTGATGATATTGCACAGATGAGGTGAGATGGAGCTGCTGGCTTTGTTGAAGATGTGGTGCAGGAATGTGTCCGACGGGGAGCCGGTGTGGATTGTGCTCATGGTCTTGATGGTGTCATCAATGCTCATGTTGGCCCAGGCTGGTCAATGGTGTGCAGATAGTCTGTTTTGTTGATATCTTTTGGGGCTGTCTGGGTGTTGAAGCTGTCGTGGATGTCTGCTATCTTGCGGTGGAAAAAACTGGCAAGGGAGTCGCACAGGACTTGCGATGGCAGGATGCCGTTGGTGTTGGTGCTGGGGTTGGAGTGTTCCTTGCTGTTGTGTTGTCGAGGCAATCTTTGAAGGAGGTTCTCTTGGCAGTCCTGATAAGGTGATGGTGATGATGGTTGCGGGTGGCATCCTTGTGGGCTGCATGGCTGTCAGGAGTCTGCCATTTCTTCTTTAGTTTCCAGCAGTTTTGTTTGGAGACTAGGAGATCTGGGGCGAACCAGCTGGCCTCTTGCTGTTGTCTCTGTAGGAGGGTCTCTTCAGCAGGGCGAGGGTGTTGGCGCAGTCGTCGATCTGAGGCTGTGGGCAACGTCGTCGTGTTGGAGGGTTCGGTGGGTGGGCTGAGAGTGAGGTTTGCGTGTAGTTGGTCTTCGGTGATTTTGCTCCAGCAGCGGCAGGGAATCTGTTTGGTGCGGTGGTGTGTGGTGGGTTTCTGGAAGGTGAAGTGGATGCAGCGGGATTTCTGAGAGCTGGTCAGAGGCCTCGCCCCTTCTACACTATTCTGCAAAGACCAATGCTACATGAAAAAACATGGAAATTCACAGAAAAAAACAAAGGTTACAAGTAAGTTATAGTTAGCAGTTAGCATTTAAAAAACCTTAAAGATTCACTGGGAAAACAAGTTACAGGTCTTTTATAGTTAGAAAATAGGATTAAAAAAATCCTTAGATATTCACTGAAAAAACCAAATGTTACAGAGACGCTATAGTTAGGCCGATATTTTACTCGTACAAAACGAGAGAAATTCCGCTGTCATAGTGAGCTGAGCTAACTATAACTCGTGCCCCCGCAATGCACTGCTTATGACCGCACATATACGTCAGTGATGACATGGTCAGTGACATCACTGATGACATCTCAAATGACATCACTGATGACATCCCTGATGGCATCATCCACAGAATCTCTGACGCAACCACTCACACCCCATGTAACCTGTAATACACCCACTCCAACTTTCATACTACCATTCTCAAAAAACAAACACACCCATACCAGTACTAACATACCCACTGACTGATTCATAGTTCTACACACACATCCACTCAGTCATCCATACAGCCACTCATACACCAACTCACTCTAATAAACCCACTGATATTTCTAATTATAAAGTAACACAGCCACTCACACACTATCAGTCACTCATAGAACTACTCACACACCTACTCACTCACCCTAAGAGTCAATCACACAGTCACTTATTCACCTATACAGTTATTCTTACACCAGCTCACTTATTCATACAGATACTAACACATACTTACTCACCTATCCAGTCACTGACACAAACATGCACTCACCAATACAGACACTCTCACAATCACTCACTCACACATACAGTCACTTATATAATGCAACAATCACCATGTACTGCCTTTCACATATGCAGTTACTCACCCATATACCACTGACACATCCATTCACTCACCGACACAGCCATAAGCACACTCCCTCACCCATACAGCCATTCTCAGATGCACTCATAAACCAATATAGCCAGTGATTCACTCACTCATCCATGCAGGACGTCATACACCCCCATACCCACCCACACTGATACTCATACACCCATACAGGTACTCAGACAACCAATCAATAATCCATATAGCTACTCAAGTACCTACTTAACCAACCCATGCAGCCACTTATACACCAATTGACAGTCTGTCATTAGTGATGTCATGAGTCACTGACCATGTCATGAGTGATGTAATATGTGAGGTCATCAGCAACGAATTGCGGGCGCGCGAGTTATAGTTAGCTGAACTAACTATAACGGGGGAATTTCAATGGTTTTGTATGAGTGAAATGTCCAGCTAACTATAACATGTGTGAAACCTATGGTTTTTTCAGTGAATTTCTAAGGTTTTTTAAATGCTAATTCTTAACTAAAACGTGGTTGAAACCTATGTTTTTTTCAGTGAATTTCTAAGATTTTTTAAATGCTAATTCCTAACTATAACGTGGCAGAAACCTTAGGTTTTTTCAGTGAATTTCAAAGGTTTTGTAAATAATAATTTTTAAATGTATTAATTGTTATATTTTTTTATACTGATTTACTACATTGTTTTAAAGTATTTAATTTTAGATATTTTTTTAATTACATTACATATTTTTAATATAGATTGAAAAAAATATTTTTGAAAATATCGAAATTGTAATATTTTTTATTTTTATTTTATATTTTTTTAATTTATATATATTTTATATAACAGGCAATGATATCCTATGGGTGGAAATTCAAGTTACTGGTAAGTACGGTTAAAATTACTTTTCAGGATCAGTTGTGGGCTAAAAGATGCAGCACTGAGGTCTCTCCTGATAACAGGTGAGTAAATCGGAATTTGTAGTTCGGCTGATTTTATAGGAAGTTTTTTAAAGTTCCAAAACTCCACACTTAGAAGAATTTCCAAGTGAAACCAGTCAATGTTAGCCTATGGAAGGAAATTCAAGTTACTGTAAGTATGGCTAGAATTACTTTTCAGGATCAGTAGTGGGCTAAAAGATGCAGCACTGAGGTCTCTCCTGATATCAGGTGAGTAAATCGGAATTCGTAATTCGGCTCATTTTAAAGGGATTTTTTAAACTTCCAAAACTCCACACTTAGAAGAATTTCCAAGTGAAACCAGTCAATGTTAGCCTATGGAAGGAAATACAAGTTACTGGTAAGTACGCTTAGATTTACTTTTCAGGGTCCGTACTGCGATCAAAGATGCAGCACTGACGTCTCTCTTGATAACAGGTGAGTAAATCAGAATTCGTAGTTTGGCTGATTTTATAGGAATATTTTGCTCAATAGTGAAGGAAGGGGGCGGGGCCTGAGGTGACATGTGTGCAAACACGCCCTGTGGCGCTTTTTAGGATGGGGAATTAAATCCTCTTCAATCCTGAGGTCCCCTGTGAGCCAACTAGACCACCAGGTACCTCCAGTATGCGCCAGGGAGCCTTGTTGCAGAGAGGTGTTCAGAGGGCATGCCCCCTTTTTACAACACTCTTCAACGCAGCTCCGTGGCGCTTACTAGAGGTACCTGTTGGACTAGTTGACCCCTAGAGGACCTCTGGATTGAAGAGGAATTAGTTCCTCAACTTAAAACGCGCCACAGGGCTTGTTTGCACTCATATCACCTCAGGCCCCGCCCCCTTCCTTCACCACTGTGCAAATGCGCCCGTAGCGTGTTCTTAGTTGGGGGATTAGGTCCCCTTGCATACTGGGGGTTCCTGGTGGCCAACTAGCCCACCAGGAACCTCCAGTATGCGCCAGGGGGCTGCGTTGTAGAGAGTTGTATTGAGGCCACGCCCCTTTTTACACCTCTCTGCAACGCAGCGCCCTGGCACATTTTCAGAGGCAAACTAGGGGGTCAGGGGGTGTCTACTCTGCCCCCTTTTAATTATATCCCCCCTGTTTTTTCACCTCTTGTGTCTCGATTCTACAGAGACACAAGATGGCGGACTCTCTGGACTGTTTATAATGTTGACAGACACCCGACAGCCAATCAGCTTTTGCTCGGGCACTCCCGTAGCGCGCCGGGTGCGCTCCCCGGTACGCGCACCGGTGAGCGCCCGCAGCGCGCCTATAGATATATATGTGTTTTTTAAGTTAATTTTCATAAAAACCACTGAGGCAATTTTCACCAAACATAGCAAAGGCACATCTGCGTACCAGTCCCTACAAGTTTGCCAAGTTTGGCATAATTCCGTTCAGCGCTTCGGGCTGTAGACTTGTCAGACCGTCCTATGGAAATTAACATGGAGAAAACACGTTTTGGGACCCCCCTTGTTTCTCAGCCCCCACTTCACGAATCCCCCCGAAACTTTCATGGAAGGAGCGGAGCGCAGCAAGACCATTTTAAGGAAAATTACAGGCCGATCCCTCAATCGGCGCCAGAGTTATTCCCAATAGAATGTTCGGAATTTCCTATGGTAGTCAATCCTAACTATAACTACCTACTGGCGACCGCCAGTAGGTAATATATATATATCTATAGATATATATATAGATATATATATATCTATATATATATAGATCTATATATATATATATATATATATATATATATATATATATATATATATATATATATGTATATATATATATATATATATATATATATATGTGTATATTGCAATCTCCGTCGCCACTTGAATCCACTCCAAAACACACTGACACGGACCACTGCTAAGTGATCTTTTACTGCTTTATTCTCGATGCCACCATTACGCGTTTCGACTCCTCAAGAGCTTTGATCACATAACATGTAGTTGCGGTATATCTTTTTTTCTCTTTTAAAGTGGCTTTGTGCTTGGTGCACAGTGCAAAGTTCAAAGTGTAACATGGACATAGACAAAATGTAAACATATCATCATGACTTGTGACTTCAACGCTAGTTCTTGTGGCTATAATAAAGACAATTTCAGAAAATTGATAAGCTCGTAATGTTTCTCCTATAAATAAATTAATCACACTTATCACATGCTAAGTTGAATATATCCACGTATAATATCATATAAATATATAAATAAATGGATAGAAGCATGGATAAAACCATTTGCATAAAACTATGTTGGATCAAATTGTATTGTATAAAACATTGTAAAATACATTGAATACAATAGCATTGATGAAAAATCATGACCCAAATGAATACTTTAACATTCCAAATGCACTGGATAAATCCCTGAAATACAATATTAAAGTATATATACATTTGGTCATGTTTATTTATAGTAATACGATTCTGTTTAAGTATATGTCATTTTGTGTTTGTTTAAGTCCATTGTTTTTAAATTTAACATGCATAAAGCGCTCAAGTTATGTAAGTGCTGATTTGCTAAATTTTCCAAAGTGGTATGTACAATCAGAATTTTGGGGATTTTTTGTCACTGTGTTCTTTTATAATTTTTGTAAAGAGTATTGTTGGCTTCCTGATACCGCCTATATATATTGTTGATAATTATCATGTATCCATCTTGTCTGCCATACTTCTTGGTATAAATACCATAAGATCCCCATCTTGTGAGGTTACTTGTAGCAGCATTATGGTGGTTATAGCCATATTCACCATAATGGAAACATTTCCTAGAGGTCAGCCTAAACATGTGTTATGTTTTGTTCAAAAAGTCACAGATGTATGTAAATATAAGAAGTTAGACATTGAGTACTGGATATTAAATATTACATATTAAATATAAAATATGAAACATAAATTATATCCTATAAAATATTAACCAATGCATATATAAATATATAAATAATAAATATATAACATAAAATATAAAATATCCTTGTGACTCACAATTTGATTGGATTTATGTTCACAGGTGTATATTACGTCCTATTTTGTTTTGTCTTATTTTGTTTTCTAAAGGCAGATGTGCAAATTCTTCGTTGTATTCAGCCCTCCTTTCAAGTTTGTGCAATTTGGCTTCCCTGTTTGCACCTATTTTAATTTATGACTCTTAGAACCATGGTATTCCTTGAAAATTCTGGCTACTGTGTACGTGTTGTCTTGGTTCGTAATGGCCCTCAGATGCTGGAGAACCTTTTTATGTGCCTGAAGCTGTGTGCTGCCTATATACTGCAGGCCACATGGTCATACCATCACATATTCAGTTTTACATGTCAACTGTTTGTTGATTTCATATTCTCTTTGGCTGAAGAGGGTTGTATACTAGGTCTTATTCATCCCCTACTGACATGCCTTACATATTTTGCACTTAAAATAACCGTTATGGGTCTGAAGCCGGTTGCAACTTTCTATAACTTCAGGACGCGTTTTTCCCAGTTTGTCCCTCTATGTTTAATTGACACTTTAGATGGTAATATCCTTCCAATGAGTGGACAACTGAACACTAATGGCCAGTTGCGGGTGATGATACCACGTCATTCTTTGCCCTGCTTGCTGAATTTCATGATTATCCTAAATTCATCAGTAGGGGAATTCTTGGGGAGTATCTGTGGGTCTATGTGACCTACTGTTGTCTGTTGTTTAACTTTAATCAAATCTGCTCTATCATGAGTCATAGACTTTGTTATATCCCCCTCAATGGTTTTGAGTGAATACCCTCTTTCCCGGAACTTTTCTTTGCTTTCTTCCTTGGCCATTATAAGAGAGTCATCAGTGCTGTTCACTCTTCTGAATCTTAGCATTTCCCCAGAGAGGATGCTATTTATCAAGTGTCTCGGCTGGGCGCCGCTCGCATGCTTTGTGGAATTGCCTGCCGTTTCCTTTCTGTATAATCTTATCTCTATTTGATGGTTGTTAATGTACACCTTAGTATCCAAAAAATGTACAGTTGTTTCACTTATTGTGGCAGTAAAATGTACGTTTATTGTATTATCATTATCATTGATAGAATTAATACATTCCTGCGCTTCTTGATGTGTGCCTCTCCAGATGATAAAAAGATCATCGACAAACTGTAGCCATAATGTAATATTGTTTTGCTTGTAGTTACTGTGTACGGTTGCCAGTACCTGCTCCTCCCACCAGCCCATGTGTAAGCATGCATCGCTGGGGGAGAAGCTGGCACCCATGGTTACTACCCTGATCTGCTGGAAGAGCATGTTGTTGAACATAAAAACATTGTGGTTCAAGCAGAAGTCTTCCATTTCAATTAACATTTGACTATGCTGCTTGAATTGATCAGATCTCCTAGATAGATAATGCCTAAGTGCTGCTAAACAGTCACTGTGCCTAATACTAGTATACAGTGATGTAACATCAAGTGCTATCATAAGATAATCATCCTGCCAAATAAAATCCTGCAATTTATTTTAAAAGTCACTAGTGTCTCTTACGTAGGAGTCCAAGGATTGAACATAACCTTGTAAAAACGAATCAATGTATTGTGACATATGTTCCAGAGGTCCATCACATGCTGATATAATAGGTCGGCCTGGTGGATTGCCTTTATGAATTTTGGAATAAAATAAGTGGATGGAGTTATTGGATATTCAGAATGTATATTCCTCCATAGTTCTTAAGCCGTGCGCTCTCAATGATGACAGTTTGGAATAATAGCATTTGCATATTGCTTTGAGGTCTGTTTATTTTCTCTTAGTATAACATGCTTAATCATTCAATTGCAGTAAGGCCTCTTTTGTATAGTCATCCTTCGTAGGATCATTTTCAAGTTTTTTCATCAATGTATGGTATTGTGAATTGACCGTTTCTCTTGAGTTTAGTGTTCATTATTTTATGGTTTAATTGCTTTTCTTGTGTCGTCTCCTGCTCGTTGAAGATGTCAATGCGTCTCGTGGACGTTTTGGGTTAAATATAGATTTTGTTCTGAAAAGAGTTGGGACCTTAGGTTCCCAGGTAGTTGATGCATTAGGGCTATCTAACATTGGTTGTTTAGATATAGTATCCTGTGTGCTGAATATCTGCCCTTCATTCCATAATTTCAACAAATCTGTCATTAAGGGCGTATCACCTGTAGCTGATTCGACGGGGTTCAACTGCCCTTCATGTTCACTTGACTTTGTTTGGCCTACTGGTCTTTCCTTATTGAGTATCATATGATGCTTCCTTAATTTCAATTTACGTATGCATCGATATATGTCGATCCATGTCTTTGCATAGTTATGATTGCTCTCAGGGTAATATGAGAGTCCCAAGCTTAAAATTTGCTCCTCAGCCTTAGTCAGTTTGATTTTCGCCAGACTAATTTTGGTTTTGCTTGAATCCTTATTTGTGTTTCCATCTTCCCGTTGCCTGTCTCTTTACATTGGTGTTGTTTCCTCCTTGTCTTCCGCCTCTGCCTGTATTACTAATTTCTGTTGCTTGTTTGTATATGTGCATGTATATATATATAGCTTGATCACATGACCCATATGTATATATATATATACATACACATATGGGTCATGGGATCAAGCTTCAGGGGAAGCGAAACGCGTTATGGCAGACAGGCTGGGCGTACATAAAGCACCCTAATTTTGCACTGATTCGTGGGTCTGCTCTTCGTCATTGTTCGAGTCAGGAGCATTTGTTGGTGACGACTTACTTCATATATATATGTTCGCATTTTAACCTCACATCACTTTGTACATATGAGCACAACCACCACCCCTAGACTCTGTAGATTTTCTTATGGTAGTTTAAGCTAGTATGGACAGGCATGTCGTCTCATTATTATCATTGCATTTTGTGTATGTGTTTAATTTTAATATTGTTCTCGAGGTTCGATTATGGAAAACTCTTATGGAGAAAATAATGTGTATATTTGTATGCAATTTTAAATGGTGGTGTTTAGAAAGATTCCGTGTGAAATACAGGCGGAGTTATACATCGTAGTTATGTACATAACGCACATCCACATAGGCACGACACCACAACTATCAGATTTTCCCATCTTAGTCCACTGGGAGAAGAGGGAAAAGGCGCCTGCGGTATTTTGAATTAGCCTAGCACTACTAATGTGCGATACACATAGATAGGCATTTCACCACACACGGGTTGAAACCCATGGCCTCCGTATTGTATGGGCCCGATTAATGACGAACCGGAACAACCCTAGACATGAGTCCACCAAACTCACTCGATAGCTCCACATTTAATCTCACCACCAGAGAGTGTACCATACTATGAGAACACTCACAAAAAACGACCGGACACAAGCGCGAATGGAAAGGGGCGACCATTCGGTCCCCCCGAACGTATGGCGGAGTACCACGATCCCCCCGGGAAGCCATCTTGGGCGGGAGGCGCGTCTCGGCTGGTATGCCCGAAGCGGCGTAGCCGGGGCGCGCTCTTTTCCCGCCCTGGAGTGGGCTGGCCTAGACACTGACGCGGCCGGCCACGCCCTTTGGGGCAGGCAGGGGCGGGTTTACGCCCGCCCCGAAGACGGATAAAAGGAGCAACAAGCCAAGTAAGCATCCTCTTGTTCCTGTGCTCTAAAGCTGCACCTCCTCGCTGCACGTGAGCTCGAGACGGAACGAAGAGCCAATTTTGAGCGTGGTAATCTTTCTTTTTGTCTTACAGATACTCTGTCGGAGAATGCCTAAGAAAGTCGGAAAGCGAATGACTACCGACCAGATGCTGCGTTTACTCATGAAAGAAGTGACCGATCTGAAGAAACGGATGGCGGTGAGAGACGGGGAAGAGGGACCGAAACGACCCTTGGCAGGAACTGCTCCGGGAGGAAAAGGCAAGAGGCCCAGAAGGGGAGCAGCTGGGGGGGACATCCCGGTTCCCCGTGCCCCACTCGAAGAGCCAACTCCGGTGCCGGCAGAGGGGAATCCGATTCCCGTGGTGATCACCCCCGTGTCCGGGGGGGATATGCCGCCCGAGCTGGCAGCACAATTGGCAGCGTGGTTGGGAAAAGAAAGTGAGGGCGCCACGGCTGACGATGCACGGGTGTTGATGAAGCAACTGCGTGAGACGAGGGAGGCGGCGAAGGCATCATCGCCAGTTATCACGCCGGCTGCGGCAGTAGAAAAAGCACCAGGAACAGGTCCAGCCGCAGATACAGCTTCCGGTTCAGGTAAGCGGCCATTGCCGATTGCGAGGGACGAGTCTGCACCTTCACGGAGGGAAAAATTGGGTCAACATGTCCCTCTGGCTATTAAGGAGAAGATATGGGCAGATGAGTATGTAAACATCTTCTCGTTGCTTACCGATCATTATGAGATGGAGCATGTTAAGAGCCAAAAGGAGCTCATGCATCCGAGTGTTTGGCGCGCAAAGATGGCCGCCTTTAAAGTTGATGAAAACATTGGCACTTGGGGGAAGGCGTGGGGAATTTTTACCTCCATCGTGGGCGAACGTAGACCTGAGTTGCTGTCCGAATTGCCGATATACCAGACACGAATCATGGAATATTCCGTATCATATGGGGGCAATCAGTGGTTCTGTTACGATAATATTTTTAGAAAAGCAAAGGAACACGATAAAAACTTAACTTGGGATTGTTACGATTCTGTTTCATGGTCAAAAATGGAGAGTACTGGTATGTTAAAAGTGCCATTAGTAGGGAGTAGCGGGGGTGAATCCTCCCGCCAATATGCCGGGACCCCCTTTCGATCAGGTACAGGTAACGAGTACAACTCGAGGCCAAACGGCAACACAGGTAAAAGGGGGATTTGTTGGAACTTCAAAAGAGGTAAATGTACGAGGCCCCAGGGGTCATGTAAATTCCGTCACGAATGTGGAGGGTGTGGGCAGCCATCCCATCCGGAGTCCATGTGCAGAGCCAAAACGGGTGATAACGGGGGGAGAGGAGGTGCCAAACAGGTCTAAAATAGTCCGAGGGGCGCCTTTACCTACTCCGGTTGATACCATGGCAATGATTCCTTGGCTCAGCGAATACCCGGATCACTCTTCCGCTGGGGTGTTGAGGAACGGGTTTTCATATGGTTTCCGCATCCCAGTGGGGGAGTTTCGGGGTGTAAGAAAATGTAAAAATCAAATATCGGTCTTGCAACATACGACCGTGGTACAAGAAAAGATTGGGAAAGAGGTTACTCGAGGTCGAGTCGCCGGTCCATTTGATGAGCCACCGTGTGCTAACTTTGTTTGTTCTCCTTTGGGGGTGGTCCCTAAGAAGGATCCGGGTGAGTTCCGACTGATACATAACTTATCAGCCCCACGTGGTCTGTCCGTAAATGATGCAATAGACCCGGATGTGTGTTCGGTGCGGTACGCATCTTTCGATGAGGCCGTGGCCATGTTGAATCGCCTAGGGCCCGGGGCGCTGATGGCAAAGTCAGATATTGAGTCAGCGTTCCGGTTGCTCCCGGTACACCCAGACGATCAGCGTCTCCTTGGTTTCATGTTTCAGGGTCAGTATTACATGGATAGATGTATGCCAATGGGTTGCTCTATTTCTTGTGCATATTTTGAACAGTTCAGTTGTTTTCTGCAATGGGTCTTCACAAGGAAGACGGGTTTACAGCATGTCATGCATTATCTCGATGATTTTCTATTTCTGGGGGCGGCCGGCGGTCCCGAATGTGGACAGGCTTTGAATGAATTTTGTATTTTAATGAAGCATTTCGGTGTGCCTTTGGCACCAGGTAAGACTGTGGGTCCCTCGACTTGCCTCGAGTTCCTGGGGATCGAACTCGACTCTGTGGAAGGTTGTTTTCGATTACCTAAAGAGAAGGTGATAAGATTCAGGGCTGCCCTGGAAGCTTGTATTAGCGAGTCCAAGGTCAGGCTGCATCAGTTGCAACAATTGGTGGGACAGCTGAATTTTGCCCTGAGAGTCATGCCGATGGCCCGCCCCTTTTCCCGCTCGATCGCTCAAGCCATGGTCGGCCTGAAGGAGGGTCATCATCGCACACGGTTATCGGCAGAGGTTCGTCAGGACATGCGCATTTGGTTGGCATTTCTGGCGGATTTCAATGGTCGAATTGTCTGGAACAAACCGGCGGTGTCCTCCGAGGAGCTGGGGCTGTGGACAGATTCGGCAGGGAGCACTGGTTTTGGTGCCATATTCGGCACACGATGGTTGGCTCAAAGATGGCCGTTATGGTGGCATGAGTGTGGACTGACGAGTAACATTGCCTTTTTGGAACTTTTTCCCATTCTTGTGGCCCTGAAAACTTGGCCCGAAGGGTTCAGAGATCACTCTGTGGTGTTTTGGTCTGATAACATGACCGTGGTTGAGTGTATCAACAGCCAGGCAGCACGATGCAAATGGATTCTGAGATTGCTCAAAGAAATTGTGTTATTGTGTATGCAGTTGAATGTACTATTCAAAGCAAGACATGTGCCAGGGGTAATGAATAAAGCGGCTGATGCGCTTTCTCGTTTTCGTATGCAGGCCTTCTGGGGTTTTCTGCCCACAGCGGACCCGGTGGCGGCACCCTTCCCCGAAGCTCTCTGGTCTCTCGGTGCCCCGAATTACAGAACCTCGTGGGAGAGAGTTTAGCACCCAGGACGAGGAAGGCATACCAAGGGGCGTTCCGATCCTACTGGGCCTTTGTGGGGGATGCTAGGAGGGAGCTTTGGGGTCAGGAAGAACTGGTAGTGGATTTTCTGCTGTCCCTACATCAGGCAGGCAAATCAGTGGCTACGGCCCAGAGGCATCGGGCCGCCATTTCCTTTATGGCAAGGGCTCATGGGGATGCAGGACCCGACTGCGTCTTTCATTGTGCAAAAAGCGCTACGTGGGTGGCAACGCCTTGAGGGTCGCAGAGTAGATGAAAGGCGCCCGATAGGTCTGGATAGGTTGGCTTTGTTATTATCCGTACTTCCGGCAACCTGTTCATCCCAGTATGAAGCAGTGTTATTCCGAGCCGCTTTTGTGCTAGCATTCCATGGGGCTATGCGGGTAAGCGAACTAGTGGCAAGGAACAAGCAGGATACCATGGGGGGACTATGCCGAGAGCACGTCCAAGTCAGGGGGGAGACAGTGACTGTCTCATTTGTCAAGTCCAAGACCGATCAGGGTTCGATGGGGGACTGCATAATGATACGAAGGATTCCCGGATCGTCCATGTGCCCGGTGGGTTGCGTTGAGGAATATTTAGCGCAAAGGGTGGCATCATGGGGGGGGACCTTGTTGAGACACGCTGACGCCACCCCACTGACGAGGTTTCAGTTTCAGCGGGTGCTTGCGATGTCGATTTCTGCCGCGGGCATGAACCCCGGAGAATTTGGGACCCATTCCTTTCGGATAGGGGCTGCTACCGAGGCTACAGCCAGGGGTCTGAATGTCGATCAAGTAAAACGTGTGGGGCGTTGGTCCTCGAATTGTTATAAAAGGTATGTGCGGTTGCACATGTTGTGAAGCTGTAATGATGTACTCACGCTTCTTGTTTTTGTTTGGTTTCAGTTGCGCGAGCCTACGAGGCGGGGCGGACTGTGCAGTCGACCCAACACCGGGCCAGCGGTCAGACATCACCGGCTGTGAAAAAGGAGGTGTGGGTCGTGGGCCACTCATAGGTGAGGCGTGCCGCGGATGTATTCAAAGCAGGTGACATGATTCACGTGGCTGGGGAATATGGCTGGGGAATACGGGTACAGTGTGTCCTTCTACGGAAAGGGCGGGCTCTGTATTGACCAGTTTCGATCATTTTTCGAGGGTTTGTTAGGGCGGACAAGGTCACCGCCGTCTGTAGTCATAATACATCTTGGGGGCAATGATTTGGTGACCACTGGTAGACGACTTCTTCTTGAGGCGATGCTTTCCACGGTAAGTTGGTTAGCGAGAAGAGTTCCAGGGTGCACAATTGCATGGTCCCATATGATCCCACGGAAAGTGTGGCGGGGGGCTCTTTCGGTCTCTGCTCTGAATCATTCAGTAAGGAAAATTAATAATAAAGTGAGTAGACTGTTCCGTTCAAGTACACTGCATTCTATTTCGCATGGCTGTATTAAAGGGGACGGTATGTATCTGCGGGATGGTGTTCATTTGTCTAGAATGGGGTACGAGTTACTCATAGGAGACCTGATAGCTTGGTTGAAAACTTTAATACATGACCTTTAGGCAGGAGTGTTGTGGGGGGTCCGGATAGCCGGTCAACTATCCGGCCTGTGGCGGTAAGGTCATGATCGGTGAGTAGTAATTGGAGGATCCCTATGGGTGGGCGTCACCCATTACGGATGGGAGCGCTCAAGGGAGGTGGCCATTGGCCCCTCAACGGGGAGGCGGTACCTTCTAAGGATGGGCCGCCGAAAGTAAAGGAAAGGCGGTCAAGGCCCCTTCCTGGGTAGGAGGGGCTACAGCCCCCTCCTGGGGAATTTCCCGGGGCCAGGACATCTGCGACGGCAGATGTGGTAAGTTGTGTGGGGTTTGGGAGGGGGTCTACGCTACCTTCTAGATACCTCACACGTGTCCTCGGACGACCTTTAAATGGCGTCGAGTTTATTGGGGCCCCCGTCAAGTCAAGGGAAATTGGTAAATGCACTTGAGGTACGCCTCTGTGCGGTCGCCCATCACAAGTGAGGGGGATATGTCTGGTTTAGGGATCCTGACACCGGTTACGACCTTGCCGTTGGCCCTTAAACGTTAGGATGTACAATTTCAAGTTAAATGTTTTGTAGGATGTTAGTTCGGCTAGGAGAACCTTTGTATTAGAGAATATGTTAAGGTGAGCCAAACATCGCAATGTGGAAATGAAATTGTACATTAATATGAAACTGTTATTTTGATGTTTTAATTTTGTTTCATATTTTAATAAATACGGCCGGGAGGGTCACTCCCTCCCGTCTTCCAAAAGTTCAGAACCGTTTCCGGTGTCCCATCCTTGGGGATTGTGTTGAGAGGGGGTGGCGGGTATCTCGGCCATATGGAAAGGGGCGACCATTCGGTCCCCCCGAACGTATGGCGGAGTACCACGATCCCCCCGGGAAGCCATCTTGGGCTGGAGGCGCGTCTCGGCTGGTATGCCCGAAGCGGCGTAGCCGGGGCGCGCTCTTTTCCCGCCCTGGAGTGGGCTGGCCTAGACACTGACGCGGCCGGCCACGCCCTTTGGGGCAGGCAGGGGCGGGTTTACGCCCGCCCCGAAGACGGATAAAAGGAGCAACAAGCCAAGTAAGCATCCTCTTGTTCCTGTGCTCTAAAGCTGCACCTCCTCGCTGCACGTGAGCTCGAGACGGAACGAAGAGCCAATTTTGACCCACCCACCAGCCCCTGAGGACAGCAAGTGGTTTTCGAATAAAGTTTGATGTGGTAACGCAAATTTTTTACAGGTTGTGACGATTGTCGTGATAACTTTGAATATGCAATAAAGAATGGTCAAATTGTAGTTTGTTTTGCAAATAAAGTAATGATGCACTAGTGTGATCAGTAATCATGCCTGTTAATAAGTGGTAACTGTTACTGTCTCTTAGTAATTTAGTAATTTAGTAGTTTTAGTTAGAATTGTCGTATTTATTTTGGTCGGGCGGTAAGGTCATGATCGGTGAGCAGTAATTGGAGGATCCCTATGGGTGGGCGTCACCCATTACGGATGGGAGCGCTCAAGGGAGGTGGCCATTGGCCCCTCAACGGGGAGGCGGTACCTTCTAAGGATGGGCTGCCGAAAGTAAAGGAAAGGCGGTCAAGGCCCCTTCCTGGGTAGGAGGGGCTACAGCCCCCTCCTGGGGAATTTCCCGGGGCCAGGACATCTGCGACGGCAGATGTGGTAAGTTGTGTGGGGTTTGGGAGGGGGTCTACGCTACCTTCTAGATACCTCACACGTGTCCTCGGACGACCTTTAAATGGCGTCGAGTTTATTGGGGCCCCCGTCAAGTCAAGGGAAATTGGTAAATGCACTTGAGGTACGCCTCTGTGCGGTGGCCCCTCACAAGTGAGGGGGATATGTCTGGTTTAGGGATCCTGACACCGGTTACGACCTTGCCGTTGGCCCTTAAACGTTAGGATGTACAATTTCAAGTTAAATGTTTTGTAGGATGTTAGTTCGGCTAGGAGAACCTTTGTATTAGAGAATATGTTAAGGTGAGCCAAACATTGCAATGTGGAAATGAAATTGTACATTAATATGAAACTGTTATTTTGATGTTTTAATTTTGTTTCATATTTTAATAAATACGGCCGGGAGGGTCACTCCCTCCCGTCTTCCAAAAGTTCAGAACTGTTTCCGGTGTCTCATCCTTGGGGATTGTGTTGAGAGGGGGTGGCGGGTATCTCGGCCATATTACCAGTGCGTAACCCGAGAAACCCGATACAAATTTTTAATCATACGCGTTTTTAATCACTGCTAGAATACCGCCGCAGACAAGGACCGGCGAACCACATCTGCCAAGCGCGTTAGAAGGAATGAAGGAATCACTAGGCTGTCATTGCGGGGAGGTTTCTATAGTAACTGTAAAACGTGCAAGCAATGATGACGTTATGTAGGAATGTGCATGCCTCAGGAACTCTTCTATGTCTGCCAAAACCGAGCGTTGCTAGCATAGTCATGGCAACAGGGCAGCAAAAATGTAAAACAAGCTGGAATATACCGTGAAAAAAGAGTCAAACATGCATGATGTAATGTAATGTCACAGGGGTATAAATTGAGTCACAGAATGCAGAGATGTAGTGAACAAGGCGGGAGCTAACCGCCGAAACGCGTCAAAGCAGCCAAAAAGTGGAATAAATCTTATTTGGAATTCGAAATTTCACGGAGTCAGTGCCTTTCTTATATTGTGAAAGATTGGAGTGTTCCTGATATATATATATATATATATATATATATATATATATATATATATATATATATATATATATATATATATATATATATATATATATATATATATATATATATATATATATGTATATATATATATATATATATATATACACACACACACACACATATATATGTATATATATATATGTATATGTATGTATATCGAAACTGCTCCACTTCCAATCCAGAAGGAGCCTGCACTCAAATCCACAGCATATTCCCATGTTGATGACGGCATTCTTGGAGCCTCCACAGGATGTTTCAGCTCCTGTAGGAAATGAAATCGGCTCTGCTCCAGAGTATCCGGGCATGCAGGCATCTACTTCTTCCCCAGCGGCTGCTGTGGGAACCAGAGATGACCATCTTTGCTCACTCGACATTATATTGGAAGGACTGAAGGGATTGCCACCTGCGGATGCAATGTTCAGTGATGTTGTGTCTTCGGCACAGGATTCATAAACAATCTGGCCTTTCCTGTGCTGGGAACCATTCAGCATGTTTTTAACATTTTTAAAACATTTTTTAAATTGAAGGTCGAACCTGACTTTGTTTTATTTCTCCTTCTCTAAACTGGGCATAATGGCTTTCAAGGTACTCAGTGTAATAATAACCACATATACATGATTATACGGCCTTTGAAAACTTTTAGGAAAAACAGCTTTTTTTACTTTGAATTTATGTTTCTTTTATGGACATTGTAAAAAGCTTTTAAAGTGCTGGTAGTATTTTATTTGTAAATGATTTTATGCTTTTTATGTCCTTAGCTTTATTTTTACCAAGCTAACCCTGTTGACCTTTAGATAAGGAGTGAGTCTCATGTTCTTTAGGCTAGGTCTGTCATGTCTGCCCCTTTTACATACATTGTCCCATCCACACTACAATAGTGATTCTAAAGGGTGACATTTTACCTAGTAGTTAACTCTGCCTCCTCATGAACAGGCTCTTAGCCTATTTTCAAAATAACGCTGTACCTGACATACATGAACATGTCCTCTGGCACAGCATAATTATTCTGTATAAGGGGCACCACTTTTTTCATAGTTGACCAGCAGCCCACTGTGCATGATCGCACTTGTTTGAAAAAACATTTATGATTGTTTTAAAAACATATTGACTGTTTAAAATAAATATTGATTCTAGAAGAAACCCTGGAGTTATCACTCCAGTATATAAGACCCTTATTCCCTCCCTGCAAATTAGAGGAGGATTCCTTCCAATCTAACACGGGGTCCTGCATGCTGAATCTTCGTCACGCAGCGGTCTGATATCCCTTGCGGGGTGTCATCGTTGGAGCAGAGACGGGGTCCTTCGTTCTCTTCCATCAGGGGAGGGGTTGGAGTTTCCCTAGGGGATTCTTAGCTACATACAAATATGCACATATACATGCTACACCTACATATCTAGGCTAGGTACATTTAGGCAAATTATTTTGGCGCGTATTATAGGAGCATACAAATGCTACTGTTTTATCTGAAAAGAATATGTTCATCTTCTTAGCACTATTGTATCTACTTTTTACCATATTAGCACTTGTGATTTCTTTTGTATGCTTCTGTCTCCTAATTGTCACAGCAAATATGTTTTACACAACGCTGGACCAATAAATACTTATTGAAATAGCCTAATTGCCATCCTGTGTATTTTATGAGAATAAGTAAGTACGAGTGACTCAGCGAAAAGTACTGTTCTCCTTGATCCCATGGGGGATCAGGGTTTTTATGTTCAGTGGTTGCCAGAAACTACTCACACCACTGTAAGATACAGAGGGGTGGTAGTGGCATTGTAGAGCTGGCTAATCTAATGCCCGACATATCCTGTGCGGGTGCCCAGAAGAGGTTTGGACACCAATCCCTCAGTTTATATCATCCAAAACGTGCAGGTCCTGGGAATTTATAGGAACTACATGACAAAACATTCCACCATGCAGGTTGAAACATGTACTTTCAACACTAGCATAAATATGTCAAATAAATCCCTACAGGCTTTAAGAAATCTACTCGCCCGCTCACTATGACGAGTCAGATTTTATCAGAACGGAGCTAGTTTTAGGGTCTACTGGCCCAGTCTGGTAGAGAGTTAACGCTAATGAGCAATGAAGATATCTTTATATCTTGTTTTATCTTGTAACAATTGCCGTTCAAAAACAGAGTTCAAATGTCAGCCTATGTCTTACAAATTGATACTTAATTTATTCTGGAGATTGGTGTTTACAAAATCCTTTAACTTTGTAGTCAGAGAACAAATGCAAAGTGATCTGGCTGACAATCCAACTGGGGTACAGGCAGTATGAAATGAAGCCTGGAAGATGTTGTTATTTTTCCAACACACAACATTTAAATAGCTTGTACATGAACTGCACAAATATTTCAAAATATGTTTCAGTAGTTAGGAAAGCATTTGTTTTATAATTCTGAGGTGTGATGGTAACAAAGATTTTAATAGGATTAAAACATTCAGAACACTTGGTGATGTGCAAATTATAAAATTTGCTGAAACCTGATTTGCACACTATATCGATTGAATGCTATATAGTTTTAACAGTAAAACTACATGTCAATTGGAACGTTTGTGGCCATTTTAATGGAAATTGAATTTCTGTAAATGACAGTGTGCTATCACATCATACTTTAGTGATATGTTTATTAAATATGAGATTTTAAACATGAACTGATAATCATTCCTGTCCCAGCAATGATGACAATGTTCTTAGTGAACTAAGATGCAAGTCAGCAGTTGTGTGCCCTATATGTGAGAGAGATTGGTATTATAAATGGAGCAACAGCTTAGTCTATTAAATCACACAAAAGAGTTTCTTGTACAGCAGACATGATGAACTTCACATATTTGAAGGTGCCAGTTTAGGGGTTGAGTGCATTACAGTTAAGTTAAGTAGATAACTCAAGTCACTAGAAAACCAGGTAACACTTTTATGATTTTTCGAGGTCTGCCCTAGTGAGCAACTGTAGCGTTATCATAGTGTTCTAATGGGCAACTAGACAGCTAACATTCTATTTATGACAAAAGTGTTGCACACCTGCATGCCACCTTGATAGAATCAAAGCTATTAAACTGAATGTATTCCCTGCAAAAGAAACTGTGGTAAATGAACAAAATAATGGCTTTATTTTTGTCAATGTAATTATGATGAGAGTTCTTGAAAGCTAAGGTGAGGATGTATTTTCTATGAAGGCTCAAATATCTTCCTCATCCATTTCAGTAAAACTTTCTGACACGCACAGTATAACGTACTTCGAAAACCAGCAGCATTCTGTCAGTTAACTCCATGGACACCAGCTGCAGCATCACCACTGATTTGTAATGAACAGCTAGAGTGCCAACATTATGCATTCAAGATGTAACTCACTCATGAAAGCATGTTTTTGGAATAGGAACTGTTGGATTTATAGCCTTTCCTGAGAAGCAGGCTGAAGTAAATGAGCACAGAGATTTTAATGCAGGTATGAAACAAGTGGTTTAAAAATGTGAGGGTGTATGGGTTTTCAGTGATTTGAGGCATACTGTATTTTTAAATCAGCAAAAAATTGTTAAAAAGAGAGACACGTACGAACATACAGCCCACCGTATCCACATCTCTTTACTCAGCCTAGATATGTCCACTGTATAATTGAAAGGCTAAAGTGACATTATAGTTAAGTTAGGTGCTAAGACCTTATGTTAAAAACAAATCACAGAAAAAAACAACTCTTAAAGAGATGTTATAGTTTGATGTTAGAATGAGACACAAGCTAAAAAAAGAAAACACTGAAATAAGCCACTTATTGTCAGGGCCACTGGAAATATGATAGGCAGCAGGGAAGGACCAAATTATGTGGTAGGGTTGACTACAGTATGCAGCAAGAAAAAGGCAAATTGTGCATCATAAAACAACACATTATTTATATTAATACCTCATTATTTTGTTATTTTAACTCAAGTTAACACTCTATGTTTGTTTATGTTTATGTTTATGTCGGTTTATATAGCGCCAAGTCACCAACAGGTCTCAGGGCGCTTTTGACCGCAATGGCATCACAGCTCGGGCAGCTATGGACAAAGGTTTCACCTTATTAGCACTAATTTTACACACAAAAACATAAATAAGCAACTAAAAGGTGACCAGACAGCCCGTGCACAGGACTGCTTGCCAACTTGTGTCCTTGTGTTTCTAGCAACTCTTAATCTGTTTAAGCTAGAAACAATTGTTTGGTTCAAACAATTGCAGTTTATGCAGCATATGATAGTTTATGTGGCAAATCCATAATCATGCAGTAACTGCCGGAGTATCACATAATTATAGTGGCCCTGGGTATAGCTCACTGAGCTAACTTTAACTTGTGCCAAATTCATGTACTGCTTATGACTTCCCGTATTATACCACTCATGAAATATTAAATGATATTAATGATGACTTTACTGATTTTATTTAAATAACTACATTGTTGAAATTCTAAATGAGATCAACCTATGATTCTGGCGGTGTAAATTGACCAGATTTTTTAATTTTCCTGGAGTGTTTATTTACTTTTTAAACTTTTTGGGGTTTTGGATGGTTTACTTGGATTATTGGACTCCGATTGGATGTTCTATTATTCGCTGATTTTTTGTTTTCATTTTTGTGGACTCTTTTTTACTGGGACCTTAGCTATGAAATTGTAAATGTTACATTATTTAATATATTTATGCTATTGTGTGGGCAAGGTTAGTTTTTTTGATTTTATGTTTCTTTATTTAGTGTCTAAATATCTGAGGGTTTATAATGTTAGCATATTTTAATAAGTGAAACATTTGTTTGGTTACAATATTGTTGGTTGTTTTGCATTGTATATGTATACATTTCTTTATGTTCATTATAGTAAATGTTAATTACTAATCAGAATGTTTGTGTTTTTTATTATTTTTTATTCAGATAGGTATTCTAAATTTGCTTTGATAATGTTTAGAAAGAAATATTCATAACGTGTGACAGTTTGTGTTTTGGGGATTTTAAATTGGCTTGTTATGTAGTATTATTTTTAAAGTAGGGTTGATGCCATTGAGTCGAGATATGGTAGGCCCAGGCTGTTAGTACAGTGTCTTACTTTGAATGCTAGGCTTTCATGTATCTGTTTAGTTTATTTGGAGACTTTTAGGTTTGTTGTGTTAGGGATTGTTCCATTCTTAGCTCCTGTTATCTTTGTTATTTATTTTTTTAAGTATTTCTAGGAATTGGTAGAGTGCGGAGTAGATTCCTCAAAGTGTTCCTTGGAAGAAATCGTGCCAACCTTCTACTGCGTTATTTGTCTTTGCTACTAGGGACATGGTGCTTTCACTCAACATGGTATGTGATACTTGGGTGAACTGATTTTAATACATGCGACCAACCCAAGTATTCTCAAAATATTCCATTACTGGAGCTAGTTTGGTTTCATGTTGCTGGTAATAGCCGGATTGAAGTAGCATGTCATAACGTTTAGTGACTTCTGTTACAGGAGCATTTGCTAAAGCTATTAGCTTTTTGTGTGCAAATTTAAGTTAATTTGCATATTCTATGCTCAGATTTTTTAGGTGCCTCCAAATGATCGTGTTAAATTGGTACTAGCATGCCCGAATTGCAGTGTGTGGGTACATTTCAAGTATTTTGGAAATCACTGCCTATTGTGGGTTATAGTTATTTGTTTGTTGTCTTATATATTGTAGGAAAGTAGGGCACTGTGTAGTGAGGCTGGTTAGACTTTACTATGTAAAACTGTCACGTTACCCCGAACAGGTCCTTTGGATTAACACTAATTTCCAAGCTCAGTCTTGGCAGTGTGGCATAGAGCAGTCAGGCTTTACTAGAGGTAAATTTGTTAAGCATTTCAGAGTGCCAACATGGAGGATAGGTAATTAACATGGTGTGAACGAAATCCAAAACCAATTCAATCAAATAGAGCAGATTAATATATAATTTTAGACGCCAAAATGAAGACAAATGGATTAGTATAACCGGAGTTATGAATTTCAAAAGGAAAAATAAATCAGTGCATTTAACTCTTCACAGCGATAATGTTGCGGTCAATGGGAAAACTCACTTAGTTACTTGCAGGTCGAGTCCAGGGGAACCCACTGAGAAGGTAAGGTGTTGGTGATTCCAGGACCAGGCTCTAACAGTCAGTTGAATTTCACCTGGCGCATAGGGCCCTGGTTCAGAGTTGTCCTGAATGTCCCTAGTGCTGAAGGCAGGAGCCTCCGGTGTTGGTTTTGATGCTTGGAAGGTGTCGGGAAGGAAAGGGATGCAAAATCTTGACAACAGGGCTACTGAGACAGCTGGTTAAAGCTGCTGTGGGATTCTCTCAAGATACAGCTCCAAACAAAGGTAGTAGTAGCACACCTGGCCACCAATAAGCCTTGTTAGCAGCAAATACAGCTTACGGTTACTTCTACGTCCGGGAGTCTTGGGGAAAACGATAGACACCTGAATCTTGCTGGAGATCAAGACCAAATCTCCCACACTGTACTAGACCATTTACATTTGGGTGATCCCTTTGTGGGCTCGGTGCTCAGTGATTTTTTGGTTTAAGGATCATGCTTTACCTGTGGGCTGCAGGTAAATAGTACCTCTAGTTAAAGGTAGTTCTGGTGAATCCTGTGGCTTGCAGAGTGGTTCTCCTTTCTTTTTGAACATGTCTCTTGTCCAGAATGAGTCACAGTTGTGCAGTTGCAGGGTGGTTGCTGCAGGTGAAGGTTATCGTGCCCTTGCTTTGTGAAGGTCCTGAAGTTGCAGATTTGGGTTTCTTTTTTGTCATTGGTTGCAATTCAGCAGATCTGAGGTTTTGGTGTCAGGGGGGCTTAAATCCTAGATTTGGGGGTGTTAGAGGTGTGGGTGCACGTAGTCAATGGGCTACTAGCCCCAGCAACTAATCCACCCCTGAGGTGACCACATCCGGGGTTGTGTGCCACCTTTTCTACACAGATCCCTCTATTGTGCCACTTTTGGTGTTATAAAACAGCTTGCACCATGTCATCCAATTCCTTGGGTGATTTAGCTGGTTCCAGGTGCAAAGTTGGAGACACAACAAGCTCATCAGTTCTTGGAATGGGATCAATGATTTCAATGTAGCTGTACGCTTGGGGTAACTCCAGAATAGGGACGACGACATACTGGTCTAACCATGAGGGGCTTTGGTGCCAGCAGAGTTCTACTAAACAGATTCATCCACATATTGCTTGTGATATGGTCAATCAACTCCTTTCTGGTTTCTTTGCACCAGGATGGGGCAGCACAACCACAGTTGTTGTGCCTTCTGCCCCAAGATCTAGAATAGCTGGACTGTACAATGGTCTGAAGACTGGCTGTTTAGGAATCCATTCCTGCACTAGTTCTCTGCCTTTGGAGATCCACACATCAGCAGCTTTATCTTCACTAATGGTGGTCCTTTATGTTGAAGAGGATTTTTTAATTTCTTGAAAGTTCTGGAAAAAATTCAATCATGAAACAGGGTCAGGTGAATTCATGTTGAACTCTGCCACCCTTTCAGGAAGATCAAGATCTAGTACATACATCTGTACTCCAAAGAATAGGTCATGTGGGTGCAACCCTCTAATACTCCTCTAGGCACGTTATTTAGTGTTCTCTCCACACCGTAAAGACCATGTATCCATGTCAATCCTGTATTCAGTACCCTAGCAATCAAGTCTTGCTTAAGCAGACCATTGGCTCGCTCCATATCACAGTTTGATTCTGGACTGTGATGGAGCAAGGTTTCGCACGTAGAGACTTGCTCGGATTCAATCCTCTCGAAATAACATATAATGTAATAACAAACATGTTTTTTCTTATTAATAATGCACTACACAACATTTCTAGTAAGCTGGGGAAGCTTGTCAATGTGCTTTTACTAACGGTAACTCGAATGCATTAAAATGGCCGCCACAATGCGGGAACTTTTCATGCGTCTGTCACAGTCACGTGACATGACGTACTCTCTGCTTTGGTGGGAAAACTTTGCTTCTGCGCACTAGAACTAAAGATGGCTGCTCTATATTTCACATGCTGATGCTTGCACTGCTGCTTGTACTAAACCCTGTTGGTTCTGCCTAAACACTACCACTATAGTTAAAATAAAGTAATGGGAATAGAGTAGAGATAAGTGGTATACAGTGCATTCATTTATTCTTTGTTCTAAAATTGTTTCTCTTTGACTTTGCTACTAGCTCGTACTTGGGCCTGATATGTCATTGCTGAATTCCATCTTGAACCTCTCAGCGGGCATGTGTTGAAATCTCCCGAGTCCACAAGCCATGGCATTGAATCCGTGCCAGTGACAGTCTTGCCTGCAATGCACCTGGGAAGATGAACCTTTAACCCTCAAAAGGAAGACAACTTACAACTCTTTGTATACATTGTATTTGTTAATGAAACATCCATTGTTGGGTGGAATAAAAGTACATGGGAAAATAAAGTTATGGGAGGTAACATTCCTTTGAGTATTTGAATGAAATGATCTCATAACTGGTATGGATGATGACCTCTCCTTGCCTTTTGACCCAAAAAATTGAGGGAATACACACATCTGCAACATTCGGGGGTGGTACACTGCCCTAGAAAATGGTATAACTAAGGTAGGCTTAGCTAGTTAGTTTGTCCGAATTGTCCAAATAGCTGACCTGTCACTGACCCAACGCACTCGATAGGCGATCGAGAGCAGAGGTGCTGGCGGAGCACTCTGTCAAAAGATTTGATAACCCAATCGGGGTTCTGGGAAGGAGTTCGATAACCCAATCGGGGTCCAACTGTTAGCTGCATAGAGGGGTGTGATGCTGGTGTTGCACTTTAGCTGTGGGTGCCGGTCCTGACCTGTGGTGGTACTGTCCTGATCTAATTTGGTACGTACTTGTCATGATTCTGGTCTGCACCTGTCCTGTCCTGTTGGCACCTAAACTATCGGGAGTCCTGTCCTTTATCCGAGCCCGTGGCCAGGGTTTGTTTTCACACCATTCTAGGTAAATGTAAATTCATGTGGGTATGTCATTGTACTGTTTCCCATTTCTTACCCTTCCTATGTTTCAATGCTTAAAGAAAGTCTTGTAATACTTTCACATCATCTTGCTTTGATTATATCCTTCTTAATTGAACAAGCTTTAACTGAATGGGTATGGACTATGACATTTAAGTATTTACATAGATAAAGAGTTTAAACCTTTCACAAGTCTGTGGTTATTTTATGAATGCAAATGTTTATTTACTGCCTATTATGCTTACTCCCTTGATCCCTTAGGATTCTAGGTACCAGTGACTAGGATTGATAAATCAATGGTATAGGTCCTAAAAGGTTAAAATAAATCTGATTAGCGTAAGTTTACCTGTTCAAAGTGTGTATGTTTTTATGGGCCCAGGTGAGTATGGTAAAACGAGCAGGTGAGCCCGCGCTCTATCAACTGAACAGGTGCAAGTATAGCAGTCAGACTCCCAGAGCATACATATTATCCATAAATGTCTTAGTGGCAAAAGCACTGAATGAAACATATGAACTGCTCCCACTGCTATTAGCCTCTACAAGTGTTTTATAACTACTTGATCAGTGGTAGTTTTTTGTGACCCAAAGGAATCTAGATCAGAAATTCACTGCAAACAATATATATGTACATTATTGGCACTCTGGAGTGGCCCAATTTGGTTGAGGAAATTTCCACTGAATGTATTGTCAGATATTATAAGAAGAGTGGATCCTGGTCTTAGTGCAGTTAAACGCTTTATTTGCTAAAAAAAAAAATGCTATATTGCTGTACATACTTTTGTGCATTCATAGATACATATGGTAACCAGTATCAGTATAGACACAATGGCACTAATGTCAGCATAAGCCAAAGGTATCCCTTCATGAGCTGCCGTAATTAAATATAATCTAACTCGGTCATTTGAGATGCCTTTCCCTAATCCCATGTATCAAAACCATAGGAACATAGTCTTTGATGAGACTATAGGAATATTAAGTGGGGTTTTTGCTGGAAACACCACCATAATGTCTGCATTGGTCTATGTTCATACACCTACCTTTCCCCAGTGTTGCTTACTTTTTATTGATTTGCCTTTTGAATCACTACAATCATTTAGGCAACAGTGTGGCAAGTCCACATTATAATCCTGTACACAGAATGCTGAGTCTGGCACAATAAGTATATATAATGACAGATCAGCTTTCTGAAGAGAAAGTAATAGGACATGAGTGTCTGCTATTTGTACAGTGGAATCACCAAAAACGTTAGTGTGTTTATGTAGTGCCTTCACTTTCTTCTGCTTTTATAAAACATTATTTACTATTTAAAACAAACATTAAACAATGTGAAACATTGATAACTGTTTGTGTTTACATAAACAATTGATCAACTATCACAATACTGAAATGCACATTAAATAATATATGGTAATTAACAAAACTAAGTGTAATATGCTTTTATAGTTAAAGAATGTGCACTCAAATAAACGAATATATGAAATGCAATCGGAGAGACATAAGAGGTAAAATGTGAAGATTACATCAATATCAACCACCTCTGTAGGGAGTGAAAAGTACTGCATGGAATTTATGTCGTAACGTTTTTGTGTACAGAGAGCCCCTTTAGGAGCCACGTTTCACAATCACACCATAATTTAAGGGTGGAATTTATCACCTTGTACTCACTAGTAACTATAGCTATTCCACTAGGCATCATAATCTACAGTACCCAAATACATTTTAGGTGGCGGTCTTGTGAAAAGAATCATACAGACACACAATGGAAAGTAATTTTGTGTCTCCAACATTCAGGATCCCTTGCAGGCACTATCAGTCTCCTGCAAATAAGCCAAGATTTGAATAATATCATGAAATCTCCAATAAAGGTAATCAGAGTTAAAAAGATCCAGAACACTAGCAACAATAAGAAAACAATGACAGCAACAAGACAACAGGAATATGGAGAGACAGAAAAAGAAACTGAAGGCGCTTGAACGCACCATAATTTGAGGACTGTCCCAAAATCATTTTATAGCTGACCTTATAAGAAAAATGTTTACAAAATTACCAACATTTCACAAATACTTTAGAAGGCCCGAAGACAAGGCCAGAGTTTTAAAACTTCTATTTTTCTAATTTAATTTATACAATGTAGTTAGTAGTAATCAAAGTCATTTCTCACCCAATATGAAAAACACTGGAACCTTCTGTTCCAGACAGAGCTTGGCTTATGGTACCTGTGTCTAAAATATATCAAATACTACAGCCATGTGTCACAGACAGAGCTATATTTATAGTAAATATTGACATGGTTGGTCCCCCACCATCTGCTCCTTTGAATCTTTTGGTATCTATAATTGGAATGGAGGAGGACAAGTTAGTGAGGGGAAGAGAAGGGTAAAGGTTTTGGAGCTTAAAAAATGGAAGTTACACTAAAATGATGAGTACAAAATTACATAAAAATGCTCCACATCACAAACTGGTGAGATTGGAAGGTGCAAATATCCTAAACCTCATATAGTCAAGTCAAGTCAAGTCAATAAATTTATATAGCGCGCTACATACCCAGAGGGTCTCAAGGCGCTTGAGGAGGGGTGGGGAATTACTTCTCGAATATCCAGGTTTTAAGCTGCTTTCTGATTGGATTATCTGTTGGATTTATTAAACTGCAATTGAACATCTTCTAAAAGAATCCTAGGACTACTCTAAAACAGATCCTACTTTTTCTAATATACCTAGATCAGTAATAAACCATTAAGTGGAGGCACACCGAAGACCACATAAAAAAGTGATGGATGCCCCCCAAACTCCCTCTTCCTCTCTTCCTTCTTTTCATTCACTCCTCCTTTCCAAATGTTGACCCATGTCAAGTTCTCAATTTGTTATGTAAAGCAATACTGATATTCTCTGTTTGTATGTCTGTGAAATCAAACAATAAAATCAATAAAAAAGAAGTGATTAATGCTTTTGAAATAGCAGGCAGATTAGAAAATTCCTTTTCAATTTTCTCCTTCTAGCCATTATATAAGAATGTATACCACTGACACTCAATAAATCTGGCACACAAGTGAGTGAATACGACTGAGGATTAAGATAGCAAACAACTATGGTCTTAAAATGTATCTTGTTGCTGATCACCTCCCTGTTTGGCCAAACACATCAATAAATCAATAATGCTTTGCAAAAAAGGAGTCTTTAAGAAATTTCTTTGATGACTTATCACACTACCTAGATGCCATGGCAGGGTATTCCAGAGTTGGAATCCTCAGAAAGAGAGCAGTCATCAGTTAAGCACTTTGCACTATCCACTCTGGATCCCATGTTTTATAGTTTCATAGTTTTATGACAAGATGCTAGCCATAGATACACATTCTGTTCTTACTATGTCCAACAAAATATTTGGAAATTCAACTAATGTTCTTAAGCCTATATTTGAGAAAATACATGATTCATCAAATTATCATGCAACATATGTGTTAATACATATTAATGTGAAGATTACATACATTAATTAATTAATATTTTTATTTAGGAGCATCTGTCTACACTAGTCACTTCAATCCTACATTGAATAACCCCATGAACTCTCTACAGATTAAAGAACTATCAAAATTCCAAAAGGAGAATGCAAACTGCCTAAAGGTTTACCTCCAGCTCATGAAATAAACATGTTGAGACCAGCCCCTTGTCAAGAGATCGATGAATGGCAAAACGTTTCAATGGAACAAGAGCCACCAATGGATCAAGGACTTCTCAGAACACTTTTAAAGCAGATCCTACAGAGGTGTAATTTGGGCTAGCATCTTTAAGGGCCTTTTCATTCCTCTGGGGTGCTATCTCGAATGTTTAGAAGTAGCACTTCCCCGCAACCACAGATGTATAATTTTAGCAGAAGTCATCCTCCACCTGCAGATTGGCAGCCAAAGAGGTTGAGAGTAGCAACATTTTCAGGAGATCACTGCTTTTCCTAAGGTGATTTTTATTTATTAATGAACTTGCTTGTTTATTTTTATTTGTATTTATTTATTTAGCATTTTGTCACTTAGTAACTTCTAGCTTATCACCTTCTGGCTTCTGCAGAGTTATTCTGAATTATTTTTGTTGCATCTCTTGTGCGATTTTTGGCAAGAGTTACAGATGTTTGACTGGGTGTCTGACAGAATCTTCATGCAAACTGTATGTGTGATCCTTAGTTGTTAATGAGGCCTTTTTTATCTAAATAGCAGGGGAGTCCTGGGCCTTTTTGGGGAATGACTAGTTGACAAGCCCTATCTTTGAGACTCTAATGAAGGAATGCAGCTTTATGTCCTCAATATGAGGGCTGGCGCAAAATGAATCAGTCGTACCAAACAATGAATTGTTGCTATAGCCAGATTAATGTTTCCTGGGTGCTGTATTACAGCATAATTATGTGTGGGAATGGAGGCTAATGCTTTAAAGCCATAGGTTTGCCTCCATCTGATCTGCAAAACATGGAATATTTCACTTTCCCTTTCCAGCTACTTTGCAAGGTTCGCTGGAAACTAGTGGTAATGTTGGGAAACAGGGCCGGACTGGGAACCAGAACCGGCCCTGGCAAAGTGCTCGGCCAGCCCCCCCTCCGGGAGGAGAGGGGAGGGGGGAGAGGTGCGACCGCGCTCTGTGACAGGGCCGGTTTTCGGCCGTTTTTGTTACAGGGCCGTTTTTGCAGCATAACGGCCCTGTAACAAAAACAGCCCCAGGGACCCAAAACCGGCCCCCAACCATGCGGCCACCGGGGAATTGCCCGGTGCCCTCAACGGCCAGTCCGGGCCTGTTGGGAAAGTTTGAATCTCAATTTTGGTGCAAACTTCTGCTCATGCTCACACCTAGATTACTTGACAATAAGAGTTGGCCCTTAGTTGGCTGATAGGATTCAAGAGTTGAGAGCCCACTACACTGACCATTCTGTACTGTGCTCCTTTCCATTTAATTCAGTTTGGTGATCAGCTTTACCAGACAGTAGGCTGTCACAGGCAAGTTGAGAGAAAACAGATTATTTAGCTATTCTGTAACTTGCATCTGAAGGCTTTAGAGAATGTACATAATATTTTTTTAACTTGTTCCTTTGATTTACTAGGTGTCAGTCTAGGTATTTAAATGCTATTTGGTGTGGCCTAATTTCCTGACGGTCAGACAGCAACTGGCCCAGATTATCTCTATGGATAGATTTTACACAGTTTAATTTCTAGTCATCATCTAGTGGCAAATCCACTAACTCATCAATAGGAAGGGAGTTAGCCATGGACACTAATGAGGTTGTTCCATGGGAATATGACTGTCTAAGAATGCATTGCTTGCAAGTTCCACCAACTGTTGTAGTTGGTCAATATTTAGAGGGAGCAATGGAAAGGTAACAGGCACATGAGCTGGGACTGGGCAATGGTAAATATATGGAAGCTGCCCCCAACAATGGAATTATAACAGGAACTAGTATGGTTGAAGCTACAGGTGCAGTCTCAGATGAGGGTACAAGACAGGCAAAGGAGAACAGCCCATCTTATGTATTGTGTGTGATTTTCTTTTTCTTGTGCACACATCATGTTATCACTGTCTGAAATTCAAATGTTGCTGGACTCTGGACTTTACCACTGCTAACCTATACCACTGATTGACATACTTAATTTACTTATAAGTTCCTTGTAGAGTGGCATGCCATATACTCAGGGCCTGTAAATGAAGTGCTACTAGTGGACCTGCAGTACTTATTTTGCCGCTTGCTTGGGTAGCTCCTTAAGACATGTCCTAGGCCTGCCATTGCAGCCTGAATGCAGTTTTAAACTGCTAATTCGACTTGGCCATATAACTTCCCTTGCCAAGCCATAAAATTCCATTTAATTATATATAAGTAGAGCCTAAGGTAGACCCCAGAAAGCCCATAGTTCAGGGTGTATTGTAATTACAAAGTTGGATATGTACTTTTAATTTTTACATATCCCGATAGTGAAAAACACCTTCATTTGTTTTTTACTACTGTGAGACCTACCTGTCCCATAGGATAAAATTGAGTTGCTGTATCACATTTAATAATTTTGAATGGGGACAGAAAAGCATTCATGTTTGGTATCCATGGAATTGTAATTAAAATCCCCTTAAATGGTAAAGTCGGATCTTAGATTACAATTTTGAAAATTGTACTTTTAAGCAGTCGCCATTGTTCTGCCTTTTGCAATTTGGTGCCTTCACCCTGTCCTTCACAATTTGACTGGGTGTAGTTGGCAATTAGACTTTGTGAATGCCTCCCAGACAGTCATACAATAGAGGGATTAGGTGTGCCTGAATGGGCCATTTGCTGGCAGGAGGGGAGGATGAGATGGGCACAGCCCCACTTGCAGCTGAATAGGCTGCGCTCTGCCTTCACACAAAGCGCTTGTCACAGTGCATTGTTACTGCAGTCAGCTTGTAGTCAGGACAGACGAGTCAGGAAACCACAAGCCCTTCAAAGAGAAACATCCATACATTTCCCCTAATTCAAAGAAGGCACCAGGTAAAAAAATAGGGCTCTCAAACCCTGTCTTCAGTTCAGTTTTGAAACGTGCTATAGGATTCTCAGAGGAAAACCTGCTGCTGTGGCCTGCTATGTACTCTGCAAGACTGATTTGCTGTACCTGGGAGAACTGCTTTGCTGACCGGAGCCTCCCTTTCACCTACAGAGGCCAGCCTGCTGCTTGAGCCCTGCTTCATCACTTGAACCCAGCACAATTACCAGAGGGACTCCAAGGGCTAGTTTTCTGGCATCATGTTCAGAGGCATAGGGACATAACAGACTCCCACGATCCTGAAACTTTACCTGGACCCAGGCTGAGTGAGTCCTAACTCCACAAGTGATGCCCTCTAGTCCTGGACCCTTGACAGTGGTGCTAAAGTCACCCAGATAGCTAAAATCTAAAACTTGAGACTTAAAAAAATGTTTGATTAAACACTGCTCTGAGAACTGAGGGAAGACAAGGACCAACCTGCTTGTTGCTCTGCCGAGGTGCATTGCTGATCAGCCTAACTTCACGGTAGCTCTCAAAATATTCTTCTTTGCAGCAGCAAGTCATTTTCAGCTGCACTCACCAAAAAGGTATTCGGTTTCCTGGAACTCTTGCTGGCTGCAGCCTCCTGCCTCATCCCCCTGGAGATGTTTGCGTTCCATAAAAGTGACTAGATCCAAACGTTTCATCAATTGGTGGAGGAAGAGAGAGTAGAGATCCTTTCAATCTCCTTTCAATAATTGTAAATCAATGTGAAAGGATCACTGGTCCTGCATAACCAAGGTCTGCAGGTGGATCGGTAGGTGTCTCCCAAATAAAAGACCCTCATACACGTGTTTTTTCAGAGTCGTGTAGCGGTATATGATGTGTCCCCGCTTCTTGTAACACGTGTCCGTGCGTAATCCTTGGGTCAGTTTTTGTTTGCACCCTCCGCCAGGAGGTTGTACCATTGGTTAAAACAGTAGTGATGGCGAATAAGTGAAATAGTCCTATAAAGGGGTTCTAAAATACCCGGACAGCCAGAGGTTCAACTTTAATATTTCTGGATTCGGGTGAAAGGTTAAGGCGTGTCGCTATGGAATTATTTAGGAATTCTAGCGCACTAATCTTGTGAGGTTAAAAGTGGTCGACATGTTTCAGCCTTATCTGCCTATTGGTCAGTCGGCTTTCCTCAGGACCATAAAGTGATTAAGTGAAAAAAAGGGGAAAAGGTAAATTTGTAACCTGATTCGTTTTGTGGTAGTAGGTCACATTGTACCTGTAATAAAAGAAAAGGGAGATAGTGCAACCACATTTGTAGCGAATAATTGGGAAAAGACACTTCAGCAATGTACAATGACATAGAGACACAGTTGAGAATTAAGAAGCATATTATTAAAAAACATATAATTAAAAACGAGTTGTGCAATATTAAACTCAGAGTCACATTCATATTAAGCGTCATCTTACTCATTCTCAAAATTCTATGCGGAATATTGTGATGTATAAATCCCAAAATAGTATTTAGGCGTCATGAGATCATTTCCTTTACAGTGCCCTGATATTGAAAGCGCTATTTAATTTAATGTGCAATTCTATTGTTACATTGCCATGAAGTCCAAGGCGCTAATCAATTTTACTGTATCATCACGATTATCTTAGACATTGGTATAACTATGTAATACCTGTTCGCGTATAGACTCTTACAATTATTTAAAAGTACATGCATTCGTTATTAGACGGTACCAAGCACTCGTTCTACATGTATTCTGAAAACTGAACATGTGCATACTGCCGCTATAGTCTCTTTAAATGCGCACTCTGGAAAGCCTATTCAGAAAAAGATTCTCTTCAAAAAGTAGGCACTTCTAACAAAAGTCTAAAACTAAGCAAAACTCAATACAGAGCGGGGTTTTCACATGCGCTTATGCGTAACTAGACCTTATAGAATGTACCTCTACATTATGTAAGACTTGTCTCCTCGGGAACCATGGCAGTTAGGGGGAGGCTTCACTCTAGCCTTCAAACACACGTCTAGCAGCTTGTGCTGTCTCTGCCCTTGGTGACCCGGAATCAATAAGCAGTGTGTAACTTGTCTTCTTTTATTGCAAAGTAATGGAAACTGAAGAGTTACTCGAGTGTTTGTACTTATTAGTTGTGCTAAATTGTTATACCTAATTTTCAGATGAGAATTGTAATAATTTCTAGCTTGAAAATAGACACATGGAGATTATGAGAATGTACTCTATAAGCGCTCATTTGAAATTTTCTCATAATCAAAGAACGTTAGGAAATTTGTAATTCAGGCAAAATATCAATTATTTGTTAAGACTTAACCACGGAACGGCATCATTCAGGCCCTCACTGTCTGTCTTAAGTCTGTGCACCCAACGTTGCTCTTTTTCAAATAAAATTTTAGCTGCATTCCTGTCCACAGTTTCGAGGGTTTCCAGGATGACCCACTGTAGGTCATTCACAGAGTGCCCAGATTCTTTGTAGTGAGTTGACATTTTTGTGGTTGTTTTTTTACAGTTCACATTGCTGCGGTGTTCGCAAAGTCTTTGTTTTGCTTGGCGACAGGTCATGCCAATATATCTCATTTGGCACGGGCAAGTTATCATGTAAATGACATGGCTTGTGTTACAGTTCATATGTTTTTTTAAATTCCAATTGAAGTTGGGAAGCAGCTGTAGTTCCTTTGTGGGTTTTGTAGTGTCACAGACTGTGCAGTTTCCACATGGGTAATGGCCTGTTACTGGACTGTTATTCCACAGTCCAGGTGTGTCTTTCTTTTTCTTGGGTGGAGGTCTCGTGTGCACCAGCAAGTCCTTGATGTTGCGACTTCTCTTGTTGGCAAACATCAGTTTAGGTCAATTCAGATTGTGAGATGTTACTATTCTCCAGTTTCTGTTGATTATTTTCTTCACTTGGTTGGTGACTGGGCTATAAGTAGTTACGCATGTGATCCTATCTTCCTTCAATTTAGGACACGTCTCTAGGAGTGCTTCTCTTGGTTGGTTGCGGGCACATTTCTTGCATGTGTTGATCACCTTCTTTGGATATTGACGAACCAGTAGTTTGTCACATAGGTCATTCGCTTGACTTTTGTAGTCAGAAATTGAGCTGCAATTTCTCCTCAAACGAAGGAATTGGCTGTACGGGAGATTTTCCCGTAAGGGTCTTGGGTGAAAGCTTTGAAAAGATAGCAGGCTATTCTTGGCCGTCGGTTTAAAGAAAGTACGGGTGTGCAAAGTATTGTCTTTAGAAAAGATGGTAATGTCTAAAAAATCTAAAGTTCTTTCATTGGCAGTGTATGTAAATTTCAAGCATTCATCTTGGGTATTAAGCCAGCGATGAAAGTCCGTCAAGGTTTCCTTATCACCCTTCCAAATTAAAAAGATATCATCTATATATCTCTTCCAAAAGAGAATATGATGAAGAAAGGGATTGTTCTCATTCTGAATGAAGGTGCGTTCAAAGATGCTAACGTACAACCCCGCCACACTAGGGGCAAATGTACTGCCCATCGATACTCCATGGCGTTGAAGGAAGAGGGTGTTTTTGTACTGGAAGAAATTTTCCATTAGAGCTAATCTACAGCACTCCAAGACAAAATGTCTGGGGGTTTTGTTTGGCCAGTCAGTGTTAGAGAGAATTGTTTCAAGAGTGTCTAGTGTTTTTTGTTGTGGCAAACTAGTGTAGAGACTTTCTACATCTAAGCCCACTAAGAGCATTGTTCCTTCCGAGTACTCAAAGTTTTGTAACATGTTTAGGAGGTCTCTTGTGTCCTTCAGATAGGTGGGTGTCTTTTGGACCAGTGGTCTTAAATATTGGTCTGCAAATTCTGACATTGGTTCCAAAATCGAATTGATTCCGGACACAATTGGTCTCCCTGGTGGTGGCATTTTGCCTTTATGCGTTTTTGGTAAGGACTAGAAGTATGGTGTTACTGGTGTTTTTACTTCCAGATATTCTGCCTCTTTTTTGGACACCCAATTGTTGGCTTCCGCTTCTTCCACCATCATGGATATTGTTCTTTGTAGACGGGCAGTTGGGTCTCTTGTTAGAACCTCATAAAATGTTGTATCTGCAAGGAGGTCCATACATTGTTTGTCATATCCAGCTGTTGTTAATAAGACTACTCCTCCCCCTTTGTCCGCCGGTTTGATTACGATTTCTCTATCGTTCTTGAGTTCAGTGAGAGCCAGTTGTTCCGCCTTGGTGATATTTTGAAAAGGTTTCTATGGTTGATTCCAATAGGTCAACTTCCTTCATAATTGCCTGTTCAAAGGTGCATATTTCAATTGGTACTTGTGAGTTGAGGGGGCAGAATGTCGATTTATTCCTCAGTGTTGTATCTCCTTCTTGTGTCAATTGTTGGCTGTCTTTAAAAAAGGCTTTCAGTTTCAGGGTACGGCAAAAGGCTGCGAGCTCGCATTTTGTTTTGAAGATGTCAGTTCTTGGAGTGGGGACATACCCAAGTCCTTTATTCAGGACGCTGAGTTGATCCTTAGTTAGGATTCTGTCAGTCAAGTTGATGACGAGGTTGTTGCGCCCGATACCGTCTTGGCCTTCGTTACACTCCTGGTTTCGACTTGTCTTGTTTGGTCGGACCAGGTTTTTCCTTTTTGTCTGGACCGGCGGTTGGACTGGCCATTCCCTAAAAAAGGACGTCCTTGTTGGTAGTTATGGCCCCCTTGTTGCATTTGATGGTTCATGGGTATTTCAAAATAAGGATTAGGCCATCCTTGGAATTGTGGGTTAAAAGGGAGGAAAGGCATATTTGGGCCTCCGTTTTGAAAGTATGGTGGTCTCTAGAAGTTATTCTGTCCTCTCCTATTCCCCCTCCTATTGCGGTAATTTCCTCTCCCACGCTTTGTGGAATCATCCCCACTCTGGTCTGAACTGTCATTTGAGGATATGCTATTTGAATCATTATTGGATGAATTGTCATTTGGTTTTTAATCCCTCCTGCTATATGGATGTATACATTCTAGTGAGAACCTCTTTAGTTCTTTGGCTAGTTTTTGCAGTTTTGTTTGTGTAAGGTATTCTTGACTATCTTTCATTTCTTTATTGATTTCTTCCAGTCTCGTCTTGTAGATGGTTATATTTACCGTATTGTTCAGTTTGGTTTCAAGGATTTCTATTTTTACCATCAATTCTTCTGTTAGTCTGGTGGCAGTTTTTATTATTAGTACCAAGTAGTCTCTGGTGCACTTCCATGAGATGGACGACCAAGCTTTCCGGAAGGCTAGATCTTTGAGGAATATCCGGGGGGCATTAGTCACCCACAGTCCTCTTGGTGCCGCATTGACCCGGAGGTACTCGGTCATTATAATGCCGTGCACAGCCGTTCTGACTTGTTCCTTTTTCATTTCACTCAGCTCGTCCCATTCTTTGGTAGAAGAAAGAGTTTTAGAAAGGTCGCCTTCCATGAGTAGTGGTGGTCTGGCAAGTATTGCTTCTATTTCTTCACTCGTATAACTGAGTCCAAAACTCCCAGCCATGGTCAATTATCACAGGGGACTGTTGTTCAGAGGACTCGTGTTTTAGATTTCTTGAACTCCCACAGCTGCACGCTGCTTTTCACGTATCATCAATTGGTGGAGAGAGAGAGAGTAGAGATCCTTTCAATCTCCTTTCAATAATTATAAATCAATGTGGAAAGGATCACTGGTCCTGCATAACCATGGTCTGCAGGTGGATCGGTAGGTGTCTCCCAAATAAAAGACCCTTATACATGTGTTTTTTCAGAGTCGTGTAGCGGTATATGATGTGTCCCCGCTTCTTGTAACACGTTTCCGTGCGTAATCCTTGGGTCAGTTTTTGTTTGCACCCTCCGCCAGGAGGTTGTACCATTGGTTAAAACAGTAGTGATGGTGAATAAGTGAAATAGTGCTATAAAGGGGTTCTAAAATACCCGGACAGCCAGAGGTTCAACTTTAATATTTCTGGATTCGGGTAAAAGGTTAAGGCGTGTCGCTATGGAATTATTTAGGAATTCTAGCGCACTAATCTTGTGAGGTTAAAAGTGGTCGACATGTTTCAGCCTTAGCTGCCTATTGGTCAGTCGGCTTTCCTCAGGACCATAAAGTGATTAAGTGAAAAAAAGGGGAAAAGGTAAATTTGTAACCTGATTCGTTTTGTGGTAGTAGGTCACATTGTACCTGTAATGAAAGAAAAGGGAGATAGTGCAACCACATTTGTAGCGAATAAGTGGGAAAAGACACTTCAGCAATGTACAATGACATAGCGACACAGTTGAGAATTAAGAAGCATATTATTAAAAAACATATAATTAAAAACGAGTTGTGCAATACTAAACTCAGAGTCACATTCATATTAAGCGTCAACTTACTCATTCTCAAAATTCTCAAAATTCTATGCGGAATATTGTGATGTATAAATCCCAAAATAGTATTTAGGCGTCATGAGATCATTCCTTTACAGTGCCCTGATATTGAAAGCGCTATTTAATGTCAACTCACTACAAAGAATCTGGGCACTTTGTGAATGACCTACAGTGGGTCATCCTGGAAACCCTCGAAACTGTGGACAGGAATGCAGCTAAAATTTTATTTGAAAAAGAGCAACGTTGGGTGCACAGACTTAAGACAGACAGTGAGGGCCTGAATGATGCCGTTCCGTGGTTAAGTCTTAACAAATAATTGATATTTTGCCTGAATTACGAATTTGCTAACGTTCTTTGATTATGAGAAAATTTCGAATGAGCGCTTATAGAGTACGTTCTCATAAACTCCATGTGTCTATTTTCAAGCTTGAAATTATTACAATTCTCATCTGAAAATTAGGTATAACAATTTAGCACAACTAATAAGTACAAACACTCGAGTAACTCTTCAGTTTCCATTACTTTGCAATAAAAGAAGACAAGTTACACACTGGCGATTGATTCCGGGTCACCAAGGGCAGAGACAGCACAAGCTGCTAGACGGGTGTTTGAAGGCTAGAGTGAAGCCTCCCCCTAACTGCCATGGTTCCCGAGGAGACAATTCTTACATAATGTAGAGGTACGTTCTATAAGGTCTAGTTACGCATAAGCGCATGTGAAAACCCCGCTCTGTATTGAGTTTTGCTTAGTTTTAGACTTTTGTTAGAAGTACCTACTTTTTGAAGAGAATCTTTTTCTGAATAGGCTTTCCAGAGTGCGCATTTAAAGAGACTATAGCGGCAGTATGCACATGTTCAGTTTTCAGAATACATGTAGAATGAGTGCTTGGTACCGTCTAATAACGAATGCATGTACTTTTAAATAATTGTAAGAGTCTATACGCGAACAGGTATTACATAGTTATACCAATGTCTAAGATAATCGTGATGACACAGTAAAATTGATTAGCGCCTTGGACGTCATGGCAATGTAACAATAGAATTGCACATTAAATTAAATAGCGCTTTCAATATCAGGGCACTGTAAAGGAATGATCTTATGACGCCTAAATACTATTTTGGGATTTATACATCACAATATTCCGCATAGAATTTTGAGAATGAGTAAGTTGACGCTTAATATGAATGTGACTCTGAGTTTAGTATTGCACAACTCGTTTTTAATTATATGTTTTTTAATAATATGCTTCTTAATTCTCCACTGTGTCTCTATGTCATTGTACATTGCTGAAGTGTCTTTTCCCACTTATTCGCTACAAATGTGGTTGCACTATCTCCCTTTTCTTTCATTACAGGTACAATGTGACCTACTACCACAAAACGAATCAGGTTACAAATTTACCTTTTCCCCTTTTTTTTCACTTAATCACTTTATGGTCCTGAGGAAAGCCGACTGACCAATAGGCAGATAAGGTTGAAATATGTCGACCACTTTTAACCTCACAAGATTAGTGCGCTAGAATTCCTAAATAATTCCATAGCGACACGCCTTAACCTTTTACCCGAATCCAGAAATATTAAAGTTGAACCTCTGGCTGTACGGGTATTTTAGAACCCCTTTATAGCACTATTTCACTTATTCACCATCACTACTGTTTTAACCAATGGTACAACCTCCTGGCGGAGGGTGCTAACAAAACTGACCCAAGGATTACGCACGGACACGTGTTACAAGAAGCGGGGACACATCATATACCGCTACACGACTCTGAAAAAACACGTGTATGAGGGTCTTTTATTTGGGAGACACCTACCGATCCACCTGCGGACCTTGGTTATGCAGGACCAGTGATCCTTTCCACATTGATTTATAATAGATCCAAACGTTGCCATCTTCACCGCAACTTCATCCAGTGCCTCCCCGACGACGACACTCCCTCCTTGGACACTGCCTGCATCCTTTCCCTGCTAAACTTTACCTTCTCAGAAATCTTTCTTCCAGATTTCTTCTAAGTCTGAAGGTAAGTGCCGACCGGGTGCAAACCACTTCTTGTATCCATTAGCTCCATCGCAGTTGGCCATATTTTTCAGCTTTGCCCTCGCCATGCCCGACTGGATGGCTGTGGTTTGTGCTTTAACTCCTTCGCTGCGGCGGCTATTCCGCCGCAGCGCTAACGGTCACGGGGGGCGCGCGGCTCACCTGCGCTGGTGACAGAACCGTTCCGTCACGCATCGCGGGTGAGCTGTGCTTGTGACGGAACGGTTCCGTCACGGCCCCGCCCGCTTAATTAAACCTGCTGCGCAGGCGCGAAATCAGTGCCGCGCAGGCGCGGCGGCCGGGCCATGACGGAACCGTTCCGTCACCAGCACAGCCCACCCGAGGGGCGTGACGGAACGGTTCCGACAGCAGCATCGAAGGAGTTAAACTTTTAGGCGCTAGTTTTAGCTAAAAACTTTTAAAATTCCTACCACCAGTTGTATTGATTGGATTTTGTCATTTTAATGTCAAATAATTTGCTCAAATTCACTCCATTTTTCAAAATTGGTCTGGGATTTTTCTTGTGTTGTGTTTTCAAGTTATTACTGTTCTTCTGGTGTTTAGATACTTTACAGATTGCTGCTAAGGGAAGCCTTACTGCTTTTAGTGCCAATCTACCCAGGGTTAAGCGCAGGTTAATTTAGTGGCCTTTTGTGGTTTCCCCTGACAGAGATTATGGCTGTAGTTCGACTAGGGTTATCACTTCAGACAAAAAACAACCCAATTTCTCACAACAGTTATGTGAGGCAGGGAACTCCACTACCCAAATTACTCACATAGGACATGTTAACAATTGGGATGCTCAAATAGAGGGGGCCTTAGGGTTGTTTTTAAGAGAGCCTTCTCTTCTATCAAGAAGAGATTTTTAAGAGTAAGTTTGACAAATATATATTTTAAAAGTTTAATAATGATAATAGTCTTATAATAATATGTAAAGATCTCTGGGAAAGAGCGTAAATTAGGTAGTTCTACCTTGCTGTTGTGCCTGTGAATATGCAAACGCTTCAAATGCTTTCTGTCACAGCTGAAATATGTTTCTGGAAACAATATTTCTGTACTGCCAAGCTCAAGGGCCACTAATGTGTCATCCTAAGTAGTACACACAGTACAAATTGTAATTTACCACTGGAAACTCAATACAATGCTTTTGCCTTCTTTATTGGCATTGCCTAAAGATCTGGCCATTTAAATGGTCTCTTCAGCATCCACAGCCACCTTGGTACCTTGCACCATAAAGAGGTCACTGAGTAGCAACAATTACCACTAACACAGCTCTTTGCACATGGCTTCTCCTACAGAGATGTATGGAGTAAAAGTTGAAGATTATTATTATCAATGTTTATCTAACTATGGGAATTCACATAGAGTATGGGAATAAGGGCTGAGCACAGTAATAGTCATAAATGAGAGGAAGAGCAGTGTGGATTGAGCCTGCAAGGAGATGGTGACCGTTTGATTGTAGATTTCATTTGGGGCTATCGAGGGCAAGGATTCAGGAGAGATTTGGAAGGCAAGCACCAAGGGTAGCTTGGATCTTGATCTGCATTTGCAGCTCGCCAGACAACTTGGTAGCAAGAGGGGCAGGTGTATGTTGAAGAAAGTTAGGACCCTGATGTACATAATACAAACTTGAAAGCAAAATTCCATTTACACCCAACTCAGCATCGAGAGTTCTGGAGCAAACTGTGTACACTGGAGGTTATGCCCACCCAATTTTGAACAAGGCAACACCTGGGGCTGTATTATGAATACAGCCCACTTTCCCTGATTACGCAATGGCACACCTTTCAAAAGGTGCGCTGGGTGCAAACCGGATCTGTACACCATATGAGAAAGAATGCGCTGCCCCCAAGTGAAATATGGGGCAGCTGTTTAAAAGCTGCTCCCTGTTTCACAGAGCAGGTGGACACTGCTTGCACTTGCAAGAGGAGATAGAGATCCTCCTGCAGGCAGGTGCAGTGAGCGACTGCATCCGCCTGCAGGGGGAAATCTGGGACCCCCTTGCTCTGTTACAGAACATGCACTGGAAGTGTCCCACCTTTTTGTGGTGCACTTTCAGTGCGCCCCCAAAGGCATGTTTGCCTCGGTGTCCTCATCCATTATAAGGCCCGGGCGCAGAAACAAATAGATCTCCTCATTTACATGAGACCACACTCCCATGCAAATGAGGGAATACCCTCTTATGAAAGTGATTGCCTAACGTGTATTACAGAAGGGGACTCACACTTGTCTTTGACCCCCTTTGTAATGCCATTGTGCTCTGAAGGCACACAAAGCGGGCGCACACATCTGTTGTGCCCCTGAGGCACAATGTATAATACTGCCCCTGGTGTGTGAGCGATCTGCACACACGCGCTCTTGCACCCCTCGGAATAAAAGAAAATTAGTGAATTTCTCCCAATGCACAAAACGGAAGCCTTCACAATTAGTATTTAGTAGGTTTAGAATTTGTATCATGCAGTTTGTGGGCTTATTGGAATCAGGGCCTTCAGGTTGCAAATTTGGCTACTAGGCAATGAAGAATTAAGAGCACTGTCACAGCCCACTGTGGCCATATGTACTATGTACTGGTCGAAAAATACTATTTGCAGGAGGCGATCAGTATTTTTGCAACCAGTAACAGCCAACATACGTGCTAATAGGTCGGTTCTTAGAAATACGAATCGTAGTGGGTCAGAATCAGACCTATCTCATGCATGTCAATGAGGCATGTCACAAATTCTGAGCCACTACAGTTTGGTGCCAACACCAGGATGGTGGCCTTCTGGGGTACGCAGACCACCATGTATGTGACTGCTTGTACATGAAGCAATCATTTTTTAATGCAGCTCGTGTTCCTTCAAGGAAAATAGGATGCATTTAACTGTTTTTTTTTTTAATGTTTCACAACCTTTCTTTAGCATAAAGCAGTGATCCTATGGACTACCTACTAATAAATAAAGTTTTCTTTTAACATTCATAAAGAGGCGGGCCCTTTTTCCTTTGTGAATGGGTTACCTCTACCTTGTGTAGTCAGTAAAATATTAATGTCACAAAACATTAATACATACTACAAGGAATAGGTATTTGGAAGTGAAGCTCTAAACACGCCTCTTTTAAATACTAATTCATTATCGTTTCCTAAACGCATTTAACGATCTAGAAAATCTTTTCAGAATCGTTAAATGGGCTTAGTACATTTTAAAAAAGGTTTGATTTACAGAAACAGAGGGTTTGTTATTATTAAAACCCTATCAACGTCTGGCCCCATGTTCCCTCAAGCTACAGGTAGAAATCCGCACTATTCATAACAAAAAATTCATGTCAACAAGCAGAACATTTTTGTTGAGAGTTTGCCATTTTGTTTGTAGAATAACTTGTCCATCCCCTATCCTGACTTACATTTCTCTGAAATAAAAAAAAACAAGAAGACGTCCATTTAGTCTCCTAATGTAGTAGCCATTTTGTTGTTGTCAGAACAGACCTTGTTGTGTAAATCTTCTCATAGTTTCTATTTCCAGTTCAGTTTTAATGTAAAGTCAATTTAACAGAAACATAAAACACAGCAGTTAAACGTAAAAGTGTAAGTACCCAGAATGAAAAATAATAAGATTGCGGCAATGAAACTGGGAGGGTGTCATTAAAGTAAAGGTAACCGTGACTCTGGGCTGTGACAATATAGCATGATTAACATATGTGTTTAGAGGCTAATTACATCTTCAGATTTTCACTGTGATGATTTTATAGCTTCTCTTCACTCATGCCAGTTTGGAAGCTGCCAGCCAGTACTTTCGGAATTGCTGAAGGAGCCAATATGTGTCCCACAGATTCATTTTTGTCTGATTAAGTTGTGCACAGCTTTCCCTCTTTTGTGAATAGGTACAGTTAAAAAGCATGTGCTTAGCCCTCAATTTTAACGCCTGGCAGGAGTATTAAAACAGCTCGATTCAGAAAAATCAAACCAACAAAAAACGTAGAAGTACGCTGGGAGATTTACTTTCATGCCTCAGTGTATTTCCACAATACAGAATTCTATGCACTGTGCAATCCCACATTGGGTAAATGTAGCACTGTTCAATTGCAACTTTTTTTTCTAAACTGGGAACATACTTTTCCGCATGGAGAAATCCCTTCCACTACCCACCTGAATTTTGGGGGTGTTGCCTTTCCTTGCCCAACCAGGAAAAGAAATAAACTCCAGCATGGACTGGTGCAAACCTCAGCCAATGTCCAGGCTCTGATAGCATTAGAGACGAGTTTGTGAATGTACTCAAGACCTGGCTCTTTTCCCTAATCTAATCTGCCCACTCCCTCCTGCATCCCTCTGAACCTTACAAGATACTGTCTTCAGCGCCAGGACACCTCCGTCAGAGGTAGCTGTGCGCTCTACAAACTACTAAATAAATAAAATAAATACACAGACGGATGTGTTTGTGGGAGTTTCCAAACTTACAAGGCAAACCAAGCCTTGATCCGCCCTTTTTCATGGGATTCATTCCTACAAATACTATAGGACCATGAAGTAAATGGGAGTAAATAGAACATGCCAGTGAAATCCTCTTTGGAGAATGCATTGCATCCATAGACTCGGTCATTTAATTCCTACAAGTATATTTACGGCCAGAACCTTCCTTATGAATCAGGACCCAGATACCCTGGTCATGGCTCAATGTCTTGGCAGGGAGCCACAAACCTCTAGCAAACTCTTCCAAAGACAAACAGCTCAGACAGTCTTTTATTCGTGCAAAAGGATTCACATTTATCCCTATAGATGCACACCTTAGCAAACACAAAAATAGGTCATAATAGCATTTAACAGATCACGATCCGCCTTTGCTGATTTCTTAGCTTCTCACATCACTGATGAAGTGGCACTTAATGCACATTTAATTTGACGTGATCTCTCCGGAGCTTGAAGAGGGTCTCTGTGATTCCTAAGTGCCTGCAGAGGCTCCGAGTGCAGCATCTGGAGTTGCCTCTCCACATGCCCAGCAGCATGTGCTAACTAGGATTAATGAGGGGGCCTCTTCAGCACTGATCCAAGGGAGGTATGCTGCATTTACTCCCAACAATATGAATAGGAGGGCCCATTCCCTTTGGGGGCGCACTGTTTGATGAAACTTAATGACTGTCTTGATACTAGCGGCAATGAATGCACTCCATTGAAAGAGGTTTGCAATTATCACATTGAACTGTTACTTAATCATAATATTGTGTTTAGTTATTCAGCCTTCATTTACATTTTTTGATATCTGTGGAAAGTGTTCTGCCTGGGTAAACACAAAGGTCACAAAAGATATGAACACTCGCATGTGCCCTTGTGGATGCTTCTTCGCCGGTTTTTTGTTATCCTCCTTATTTTTTGTAATGAAAGCTATTTTCCCACGTTTTGTCATATGTGTTCGTACTTATGATTACGGTTTTTTTGTAATCTAGTTGTTTTTGTTCTATTGAGGTGTTTTCCTTAAGCAGTGCTTACACTGTCGTGTTAGGTTTCAAATCCTTACTTTCACTGACATTTTTATTTCTTAACATCATCATTTGAATGCCGATACTGTTCCCCTTATTTTTTATTTTTTTATTTATTAATACATCATCACTCCAGTAATTCCCAATGTTGGAGACTGGATCACATGAGGTCAAGATGGCAAACATGTCTTTACCCGGGAGTGGGGGGAAAAGATATGCCACGCACCCCTGCTTTGAAGAAATGCAGATTGGTGGGCAGGACATTAGTATGAAAAACAAAGAGATACATTATTTCCAACTACCACATACTTTTCGAGAACCCAACGCTGCTAGACAGACTTGTTGAAGTGCAATTTTCCCTCCATGGACAGGGGCAGATGCACGAATGTGAATTTTACAAATTAATAAACTTCTTAAAATAAATTTCTAGAGGCTGCAAAATGTGATGCTTAAAACCCCCATACATCCTCTGCACGCGCCCACTCGGAGCGGGTGTGAGTCTTTTCAGATCTCTAATTCTGTTCCATCTACCTCCCCATTGCAGGCCCCTGCACTCTTTTACTGATGCATTGTGGGACCAGTGTAGTATTTAATTACGTTGATATCGCTAAGGGAGGGGTATGAGTTGAATTGAGTGTATTGCCACGAATCAGCCATAACATGCCTGTGCCTGCCAAGGTGCTCACTGTGGGCTGGGCTACTGTCAGACTGCTGCCATAAGAAGCTCGCCACCCTTCGCCCACGCAGCTCATCTGTGGTGACCCATGCATGGGCATGGGGCATGCATGCCCTCACTGCTATGATGTCTTTCAAGGGCAGGGCTTCACATGTAAGTGCAGGAGCGGCTCTTACTACCTACTAGGCCTGGGCACAATTTCATTTATGCTGGAGTATTCGGAGTTATTTTGGTAATTCTACATTACACTTCCACGTGATACTTTACTGATATTTACGCAATTATTCCTTTTCGCGTAATAAAGAGTAATTTGCGGGGAAAAAATCCTACAGGGAGGACACTTTTATGGAGTGCGACCAGCTGCTCGCGCTGGCTATTTGTGTTCCGCTGTATTTAGATGTCCATTTCAGATGCAAGAGTGCATTTTGTGCTCAGAAAATAGTGCTAGATGTCAGGTTTAAATTGCGGGGAAATTCTACCCCAAGAGCACATTTAACAAACACGAGAGGCTGCTCGCTATTAATTTTCTGTTGCATTTAGAGCTTTTTCTTACAGCAAAAGGCATCCTCGGGTCTATTTTGGACATAAGGGGGTATTTTGCACAAAGAATTAGCGCTAAACTCAGAATTACTCTTCTAGCTTAATTCCATGTAATCTAACAGAAGTCCTGGATTATTCTGCATGACTACGCTAAACGGAATTACACAAGTTACACCCAGCCCTACTGTCTACCCTCGCTTTATCTATTACTCTCAGTTATGAATCAGCGCATTGCAAACTTTTCAAAATCCACCTTGAGTGTGAAACCTTGTCGCTGTCAGATGCAGCTCTTTTTCCTTCAATCTAACAAGTTGATGGGTAGCAGTTAGTTTTTAAACCTTTTGTGTGTTTTTTGTGCGTTTGTATTGGTACTTGTATGGTGCAAAACTAGCTAAGAAACAACAGAGCGGTCAAGGTATAATGCAAATCGTTTAAAGTGAGGTAAGTAACAGTTCATTTTCATTGTGTGAGGGAGAAGGGAAGGGTTTATTGTGGTCCTAATTGTATATATTCAAAATAGTCTATTGCTGGCTTTTTTGTTAGAGACATTCACCTGCATGCACACATAGGGCCTATTCACAGAACTAATCTGAGACAAAATCCTAAAATTACAACTTTTGGTATTCACAGAAGGCACTTACGATTTTTGGTATTCACAGTGTGCACTTACGACTCCTAACTTTACGTCCGCACTTAGGTCTGTATTTCTGTACCCGGACCGTACTCTCCACACCCAGACCGCCGTATTCTCCGGCTCGAGCCGTAATCGCCGGCTGGGGCCTGGTAAAGTGTAATCAATGGGCAGCATTGACATTTTTACAAAAAGAAACATTAGGAATTTGTGCTAAATGATAGAGGAGGTAACGAAAAATAGTTTAGGCAGGGAAAGGGTATGGTCAGAAACTACACTATAACCCAGAAAAGTTTTCTGCTTCGCATCATAGTACATGCAGTGCACAATTTGTGCTCCCTTCAGTGTTGACTGTAGTGTTCACGCTACAGTCAACACTAAGGGCTTGGAGAGTACGGTCCGGGTACGGAGAGTACGGTCCAGGTGCGGAAATTCTGACCTGAGTGCAGATGTAAAGTTAGGAGTCGTAAGTGCATTCTGTGAATATCAAAAATCATAAGTGCGTTCTGTGAAAACCAAACTTAGTAAATTTAGGATTTTGTCTCAGATTAGTTCTGTGAATCGGCCCCATAGGGTGTAAAACAATGCTGACATCACAATGGTATTTTGGTTACGCCCATTATTTGGTTGCAAACAACTGTTAAAGGATTCGATACACTGTATGAGTGGGTTTAAGTTATTCACATTTATTACATTTGCTTTTGTCATAAATTCTGGTTTCTCTAACATTGTTTCAGGACATCTTAAGCATCACTATTCGAAGGCCTTAAACTTTTCCAAAGTGTAAATTTAATCTTTTTTTTCCTCACAGTGTTTTACAATTTTGGCCTAATTTGTACTTTCATGTTTCTGACTTATACGTGGCGAGCTTGTTGTTCTACATATTTACTTTACGCGATCAGCTATTCATATTAGCACTCATGCGTTGAATAGTCCTCATCTCTGCTCATGACCTATCAAAGAAAGCCAGCTCTTTCCCCCTTTGTCTAAGGTCTATTTTAATATGTCTTGAGCAGCTCCTCCTGATCAGCATCACATGGGACTGGTATGACAGCATCATTACGTTTTGACATAGTGGAGTGCAAGCACTACAAAACGTTAAAGCACTGCAAAAGATATGGAGAGGCACTTGTCATGAAGCAAGCTCTATGTGTCACATCTTGTTGCTTCCGCCAAAGAGTGCCCTTCTTTTCCCGCTGCCGTAAACTGGGTGGATGCAGCCTCTCTGATGTACACATTCATTGATCACACGAAGCAAAGAAATGAAGGTAGGGGTATTCAAAACACACATATCAAGTTGGTCCAATAGTCAGCTGGTCTCTCATCTGCGGCTGCCTGTATGTTGCTCTCCAAAGCTGTACATAAGAAGTCCAACCGTATGTAGAACTAATCCCATTACAAGTGGGTCTCACACAATGATAATTCAAGGAGAGACAATGATAATAAAAGGGTGACAATTGTCTAGCTTCTTTATCATTGTGTGAGCGCTGCTTGCACTAGGATTATTTCTTACACGTGTAGTTGGGCTTGTTAAGCACAAATTGGGAGGCCTACATTCAAGGGGACGCAGAATGAAGTGTACATATCAGTTGCTGTTGGAACAGCACCATTGGGTATATCTTTCTGAATGCCTTATTTCAGGTATACATGTAAAACCTACATTGTGTGCTAGTGAAGCTTGGTTAAAAGATTTTCACCATACCAACCCCAAAATTGTTGGCATTGCCCGACCTTGCTTCATTTTGATATTAATACTGTCTAGTCCTTCAAGTTATAGGACCATTTGGCCACTTTAATCGGCGATATTTTGATGTTCTTCAGAATTTTAACAAAGCAAAGAAAATGTATATAGCATAATCATGAATAGAACTGAATAGTTCAACATAACTTATGTTTGTTAGGGGAGGCAAGATACACATTTGTTTTTTAACTTGGTTACAGCCATGTTACATTCACAAAGGTAAGTAGGATCTTACTTGGTAATGACTTAATTTAAGCTCAAGGCACAGTATCACCTTTCTTTTTCAAGCAATAGAGTCTGTACTTCATCCTCTCTCGAATCTTAATGAGTTTGCTATATTCATCCCATCACCGCTTCCATTCCCTGTCCTCAGGTTCATTGCTTAGAGTGCACAACAATATTCCCTTTAAAAAGATTATTGTTGTCAGGTTTTCCTCAGCTCGTGCACTTGCGGGGACACCAAAACACCACAAAAGGTGAGACTCGCCTCACTAAGACACCACGTACTTGGTCTGTGATGGAAACTTGGAAAGTTGGCCTCCTGTAACTCCTTGACACTCTATGTAGATATGGATGAGCAGTCAACGGCTACATCATGGAAGTTGGTGGGAACTGAATCTAAGATTATAGCTCATTTATCAAAACTGCAGAAAATATGTGAATGTCTAGATTTGTGAGTATGTATCACTTTAAACATATCTCATAATATATATAAACACCTTTCAGTACAACATGTGAATCAATTTAAAGAGAACACAGAAAACATAATACACAAGAGAATGGTAATCCAAAACATTGCAGTGGCACAATCACTGCCTCTGGCTATGCAGATGAATCCCACAAGAATGATTCAATAATACAACAGTTCAGTTGCAAGAATGATGGGAAGGTTAAGCAATGTCCTGAAACATACACTGATTATGATTGCTGACTGTGATTATCACATAGTGAAATGTGTTTTCCTGCCAAAACTGTCTTTAAAAGTAGAAGTCAAGTAGGAGGTCTTCATTTCCCATCATGCATCTGCACAGGAAGTGACATTGGTGGATTTCTCATTATTGTGCAGCACTGGAAGTGACATCACTGTTTTCCAATTAGAACTATCTTTAAAAGAAGAAGTTAAGGAAGAGACATCATTTCCAATCATCCATCTGCTCAACAAGTGACATTACAGGATTTCCAATCATCTTTATGCACGAGAAGTGATATCACTGGTTCCCCACCCACGGTACCCTGTGCTCTGCCCCGGACCTATTTGATGATGGCAGCGTGCTGACGCACCACTGACGCACCGAAGGTGTGGGGAAGGCAAGCTCACCTGTGAATGTCTGTGCCTGGACCATGAATGAAAGTAAAAGGAGGCCCCCTTCTCTGTCAGTTTTGGGACAGGGGAGATATAGAGTAAGAAAAAATTTTGTCCCACACGTGCACCACTAAATTGGTAAGGAGTGGAATAATGGTACCAAGTGAGTGTTCGGTGTTTTGCAATACCAATCACACAAACATATTAAAGGCCAGGGGCTGGATTGCATAACATAGGTCAATTGTTCTAGTTGTTAAACCACCAAGAGTTACAAATTTGAACCACAATAACACAAAATTACATAGTGTCCAAATTAAGCATGGGCGAATTTTGCGAATCTCGCGTTCGCGAATTTTGCGGATTTGCGAACTCGCAATCCGCAAAATCCGCGAATTCCCGCGAATTTGCGGATTTTTTTTTTGTGTTCGCGCGTGTTTCTGCCAGTTCGCGAGGGTTTTTACAATTTCGCAATTTGCGAACTTACCTGTCGGGTCGCAAGTTTTGCGAACTTGTTGTTTCTACGTGTCCAGCCTGTTTGGGACACTCTTCTTCATCACTGCCACTCTCTGTCACCACTGCCACTCTCTGACTACTCATGCCACCCTCTGGCCCACCCATGCTACCCTCTGTTTCATCACCACACCCTCTGGTTGTCCAGTGTACATTATTTTTGGCAAAGCAAAGCACACCTTCCCTGCCTCAAGTGACCTGAATTAATTTGGGGCTGATTAATGTGTCACAGAATATTTTTTTAGCTGGCACCTGCTTCCTTAGTGCTTCCTGATTAGTGATCTTTTGCACTTGCTAAGTGCTTTCATTGTTGCAAAATTAGTTACAACACCTGCCCTGCCCCAACTGACAATAATGAATTAGGGGCTGATTAATGGATTTTAACTTCCAGCCTGGCTCCTGCTTGTCTCCCTTAGCTGTAATTCAGGACCTTTGTGGCATATGTGTAACTATTCTGAGGTTCAGAGCAGGGTCACATAATAGTTGCAACTGGCAACTGAACTCTGGAGAGGCCCCTCAGGAAGCACTACAGGAAATGGCTACTAATGATGAGCCTGAACTTTTGAACCTGGTAAGTAGTTTCAGTTTTGCTAAGATCGTATTTCTGCAATTTAGCACTTACTCGCGGGGTGCGAAGTTGTACTGGCAAGCCGCGAACTCACGCGAACAGTGCGAGCAAGCCATAAAATCCGCTGCTCGCGGATTTGCGGATTTCACGGGAAATTCGCAAATCTCGCGGATTGCGAATTTACCGAAAATCCGCAAAATCCGCGAGCGAAACGGATTTTCCGCCCATGCTTAGTCCAAATCAAGAAACAATGAAGAACCAAAGCATAGTTTTTTTGGAAAAATATATATATATATTTGTGTTTATTCAGAAGTAAACATTTTATCACAGTGATAACCAATCATTTAAAAAAATTTTATACACATAGTGCAAAAAACATTTCATTAAAAACATTAAAAATCACATAAAGTAAACATAGGTTAAAAGGTCAAAAGAAAATGGGTCGATGCGGCGTTTCGGTTACAGGCTAACAATAAACAACCTTCTTCAGGACCAAGTTCTAAAAAGAAACAGAGAATTACTTTTTTGCATTTCCATTTTTTTAAAACAAAACATTTTTCCAAAACAATACTATTGGTTGGCTGGGGTATTCGGTGATTGGCACTAGGCACAAAGGGGGGTGGTTAACATTATTGGTATTGCTAAAGCACTCAACTCTTTATAAATGGTACCCTTTAGTGAGTTCCAGAATAATTTTTGGGAACTATTTCATTAATGAGGACATATTATTAGTGTTATTTGTCCTTGGTGATTACCTGTATAGTTTTATTGGATTCCAGCTAGATCCTGGAATGCCATGAGCCGGTACTTGGATCCGGTCAGGAACTGTTATAAGTTCACATCTGTTTCAACATACGCTGTAACAATATCTATGAATAATAATAAAATTTAGATCAAAATCTTGTGTGCGTTATTTTTAATTTAAGTGTGGTAAAGTAATATAGCACGTCACTACCTTATATTTGTATAATAATGGATGTCGCTCGGGTAGTAGGAGCCACCGATATTGAGTTTCAGAAATACTGCAAATAAATACACCTATCACTGTATTGTAATCAAAGGAGTGATTGACAAGTGTCAAATCAGATTTGTCATTAATTATACTTACCCAGGTTTAAATCACTGGCAATTATATAAAATCACGAGCTTCTCAATGGGCTTGTGAATCAAGTTTGGCGTTCATACCATGGTGGGGATTATCCTGCCACTGTGTAATTCAAAAAACGGATTGTTTGTTAGGAACCTAGCTTTGAATACTAGTGCATTTTGAAATTTTAATTTTTTTTAAAACAAACAGTCCCATATATCTTTTGGTTTAGTATTATCAACCTTTATCTATAGAATGAGACTTTTATGCAAATATTCTGGCTAGCAGGATTATTATTATTAGGCTTAATTTCTGTAGTTGCTATAGTACTTCTATTTCTGCTTTCTTTTTGATTTAGAAATTTAATGACGTCGGCATTGTTATGCCTGAGAGATTTCAACCTCGCATCACACCCATGACACGAGTGGAGTGTGATTTATACTGGAGCGCCATGCAGTCACCTCTGTTGTCAGTGCTCCAACATGTGATGATTTATTTATCTCAATTATTGTAATGGGTTGGGTCTAGAGCCTCGCTGGTCTATTCACGCGAGGGTAGTACTGGGGATACAGTTTGAAAGAGCGCCCGGGCATTGGCTAAGCCAGTAACATGACATATGTGCCGGAACTACGATCGAGTTAAAGAAGTATCAATTTACAAATGCGAAGCAACGCAGGCATAGCGAGTGGACTAAGTCTAGCAAAAAGACATATGTGATGATTTATTTATCTCAATTATTGTAATGGGTTGGGTCTAAAGCCTCGCTGGTCTCTTCACGCGAGGGTAGTACTGGGGATACAGTTTGAAAGAGCGCCCGGGCATTGGCTAAGCCGGTAACATGACATATGTGCCGGAACTACGATCGTGTTAAAGAAGTATCAATTTACAAATGTGAAGCAACGCCGGCATAGCGAGTGGACTAAGTCTAGTAAAAAGACATATGTGGCGGAATGTCGCATCGCGTTCGCTTACCTTGGGCTTAGAATTCGGCCTCCCTGCTCCTACTCCCTCAGCGCATTCACGGGTCTGGAAAAAGTGCGAGTATCGGCAGAGTGATCGGTGTTGCTGTATTTATAATACAAGGCGGCTGATTGGGCGCTTATTTTCCCTTATCTCATTGGTTAGCAGCAAGTCACCTGACCTTTCGTGTAGTGTCTGTGAACACTACAGGCGATTAGTAGTTATCGCGCTGCATTCTATGAATGCTGGATGTTTTAATCCTACATTACGAGTAATCCTCGAGATATATAGAGGGTGCCACGGAAAAATGTTTTTACCATTAACTCGGCGGTAGCTAGAGTTTTCTACGTGATGCAGCGCAGACCTCTGAGGGCGCTCACTGGGGAATCCCTTGTTGTTATTGGTCGCTGCCAAATCACTTGACTAGTAATGTTTGTAATATTCATATACATACATATGCCGATGGCATTATGTCAGATATGAAACTATTAAAGTGACGCATTTAGTAGCACGAATAATTACAAATAATTACACGTTGTGAGGGGCATTTTTGATCGAAAGTAAACTCGATATTTTGTCAGATCCCCCAAGAGTCACAGACTGTGCGAATTAACACTCTGTGTTTTGTAGGAGCCACTATTGGATTTAATATATACAAACTGAAGTCTCCAAGTTAAATATGCATCAATACATTGGAGGAGTTGATAAATGTGAATTGCATGAGCACTCAGACTGTTGGTTGTATTATTTTATGCCTGGGTATGGTTCATGACTAATTTTAATATATAATATACATATCTATGCTTCATCCATAGACCTAATATTTATACGGCTAGATGCATTAAAAGATAGCTTAGGGGTGTTGGGTACCATAATATAGCACAACACAATGTCTATTATTAAGTGAGAGTTTAGTCATATTGAACCCTCGGTCTGGCTGTCGGGAGTATATACTACCTGGTTTTGTATTTAGTAGCATTATTCTCCTATTAGATTATCCTCTCCCAATCTTCTCTACTATTGAGACCTGCACGGACGCTGTTGCATTTAGACATGAAGAACTGCTCTCGTCTTTTTCTCTTCTGGGTCAAATTACCACCTCTTGTGCCAAGTGTGACATGCTCAAGGCAGCACCAGCGCAGATCTTTAATCTCATGTTTTGCCGTTTTCCAATGTTCGGTAAGGGGGGCACCTACTTTATTTGTACGGAGAGCGGATCTATGCTCATTCAGTCTTGTGCGAACTTCTCTCGAAGTTTCCCCTATATAAATCAGTTCGCACGGGCAGCTGATAAGGTAGATAACACTACACGTTCTGCAGTTCATGAAACTTGTAGGTTTAAGCACTGTGTCTTTGATAGTGACAATGTTCCCGCGGATGATATTTTTACAATTAATACAACCTGCACAGGGGAAAGTACCTGTTGGCATTGGCGCGTTATCAATGCAGGGTTGAATTGCTCTGCTAGTTTCCCTATATGTATGGACCAAGCTGTTTCTGATGGTTCTGTTCCTTCTGTAGGAGAACATGGGTTTGGGTAATCTGTTATTTTGTTTGTCGGTGACTAGGTGCCAGTTCCTATTGATGATGTTTTTAAGTTTATTGCTAATTGGATTATAATTAGTGACGAAGGTAATTGGCTGATTATTATGCTCACCTCTTTCTTTAGGTTGGAATAAGTTTTCCCTGTTGTAATATTTGGCACGCTTATATGAATGCCTGATAAGCCGCTTAGGGTACCCGCGTTCCAGGAATTTAGTTTTAAGAGCGCTGGCATGTTTCTCAAAATCTTGGGATGTTGTACAATTTCTCTTAAGTCTTAGAAATTGACCAAATGGTATATTGTTAACTTGACTTGGTGGGTGATTACTTTTGTGGTGGAGCATGGTGTTTCTATCCGTGGGTTTTGTAAAGAGTTCAACGTTAAGTGTTCCATTAGTGTTTTTAATGATCAGGTCAAGGAATTCACAGCTGTTGTTGTCTATATGGGAAGTAAACTTAAGGTTATGGTCACCAAGGTTGAGCCATAAAATAAATTCTCTGAGTGTCTCAATGGGTCCCGTCCAGATGAAAAAAACGTCATCTATGTAACGGGACCACATTGAGACATTTTCATAGAACGGTGATACCATGTTGAAGATGTGTTGTTCCTCAAAGTCTGTCTGAATAATTGTTTGTTAAATAGAAAAAGGTTGTTTTTCAATACCACAGAAATACAGTCAATGATGAACTGTTCGTGGGCTGTGAGGTCCCTATCATCGTGGTTGAGCATGGAGGTAACAACTTCTACTGTAGCGTTTTGCGGAATGTTTGTGTATAATGATTCAATGTCTAGTGTAACTAGAAATTGAGAATGGGGGTCAAATTCAAGGCCTTCTATTTTTTGAATAATGTCTGTTGTGTCTTTAGTATACGCTTTTTGTGCGATGACAAGGGGTTGTAAAAATACGTCTGCGTACTTACTAAGTGGTTCTGTGAGGGACCCGATGCTAGAGACGATAGGCCTCATTGGGGGGTTCTGAATGTCTTTATGGACTTTGGGGAGTCCATAAAGGGCTGGAATGATTGGATCCTGATTGAGGAGGAATGAAAATTCTTCTTCACAGATAACACCGTCATCTTTAGCATGCTTCAATAGGTTGGAAATAGATGCCTTTAAAGCCGTCCATTCGTCCATATGTGCTGGCTTGTAGTGCTCTTTGTTCGCTAATAGTTTCAACATTCTGGTGTTATAGTCGGGGGTGTCCATCACCACGATGCCGCCCCCTTTGTCTGCCGGTTTGATGGTCAGATCCATGTTGTTTTGTAATGTGTGTAAAGCCAATGTTTCATCTTTGCTAAGATTATGTCAAATCCAATGTTTCTGTTTAAGTAAGTTGTCCACGCTCTTATCAATGCTACGTTCGAAGGCTTCAATATCTTTAGGGATCATGTTAATGCTGGGGGTCCACACAGATCTGTTTTTGAGGCCTGATTTGTTGTTACTGGGTTGTTTCTCTTTTCCCTCAAAGTACATGGCTAACCTAATTTTTCTAAAGAAACTTTGGAGGTCTCTATCTAGTGAGTACCTGTCTATGTTAGATGTAACTGCATATCCTAATCCCTTTTCTAGTAAGCTAATTTGTTGATCATTGAGTGAATATTTGGAGAGATTGATTATTGGTGCTTTGTTGTTATTGGTTAGTCCCAGTGTTTCTGACTCCGCGTGTTGGGACGTCGTTGGAACTGGGGTGCCGCATTGTAGTTCCCTCGCCCCCGGCCCCTTCCCTTCGGGGGACCGAAATTCTGTTGGCGTTGTTCCAAAAAAGGAAGGCTACTGGAGCTAGCTGTGTTAGGAGTTTCTCTCTCTTTTGTGTTGCCACTGTCATTTTGTTGTTCGTTTTCCGAGTCTGAGCTCGTATACGAAGTGTCAAAAAACCTGACTTTTTTCTGGAAGTTGCGGGGTTGGTTCTGCCATGGTCTACGTTGTGGGTGGTTCTCCCTACTTCTTTCATAAAAGTCCTTCTGTAGGTAAGGATACACATACTCTGGATTATAATTAGAGATATCCTTACGTAGTTTGTTACTTTTCTTATTGGCTAGATAGTCTGTATAACTGGAAACATCCTTCTCAATTTCGTCAAGTTTTTGTTTAGCATCTTGGAGTGCTGTAGTGTTTAATTTGATCTCCATCTCCTCTATTTCTTTGCGTTCTACTACTAATACCTCCTGAGCAGTCTCTATGATAAGGATAATCCAATCGCGACTGCAGCGATTAGCTACTAAAGTCCAATTCTCTATAAATTTTCTATTGTTGATAAAGATACCTGGTTCGTTGACTACCTGAAGGCCCTTGGGAATCACTCCTTTTTTACAATACTCCACCAGAAATTCTGCGTGCAGTTCGGCCCTAACTACCTTTTTCTTTAAATTCCAAAGAGCACGCCACTGCTCTTCGTCAGATTTATCTAGCCGGACTGTGGAGACATTTTTAACCGAGGGGCCATTGAGAATTTTATTAAAGTGATCCTCCGTGTAGCTAAGTACTTTTATCCCTTCCATAGACGCTTGTGTGGAGATCTGTAAGGCGGGTGGTTAGGGGACTAATAGAGTGGTGGAAATAAAGAACTTCTAGAAGGATATGTATGTTGGTGTAAGTATCATGGAATGTACCTCCTCAGCTAACAAGCTGGGTATAAATCAATGAAAGTAAAAGGAGGCCCCCTTCTCTGTCAGTTTTGGGACAGGGGAGATATAGAGTACGAAAAAATTTTGTCCCACACGTGCACCACTAAATTGGTAAGGAGTGGAATAATGGTACCAAGTGAGTGTTCGGTGTTTTGCAATACCAATCACACAAACATATTAAAGGCCAGGGGCTGGATTGCATAACATAGGTCAATTGTTCTAGTTGTTAAACCACCAAGAGTTACAAATTTGAACCACAATAACACAAAATTACATAGTGTCCAAATCAAGAAACAATGAAGAACCAAAGCATAGTTTTTTTGGAAAAATATATATATATATTTGTGTTTATTCAGAAGTAAACATTTTATCACAGTGATAACTAATCATTTAAAAAAATTTTATACAAATAGTGCAAAAAACATTTCATTAAAAACATTAAAAATCACATAAAGTAAACATAGGTTAAAAGGTCAAAAGAAAATGGGTCGACGCGGCGTTTCGGTTACAGGCTAACAATAAACAACCTTCTTCAGGACCAAGTTCTAAAAAGAAACAGAGAATTACTTTTTTGCATTTCCATTTTTTTAAAACAAAACATTTTTCCAAAACAATACTATTGGTTGGCTGGGGTATTCGGTGATTGGCACTAGGCACAAAGGGGGGTGGTTAACATTATTGGTATTGCTAAAGCACTCAACTCTTTATAAATGGTACACTTTAGTGAGTTCCAGAATAATTTTTGGGAACTATTTCATTAATGAGGACATATTATTAGTGTTATTTGTCCTTGGTGATTACCTGTATAGTTTTATTGGATTCCAGCTAGATCCTGGAATGCCATGAGCCGGTACTTGGATCCGGTCAGGAACTGTTATAAGTTCACATCTGTTTCAACATACGCTGTAACAATATCTATGAATAATAATAAAATTTAGATCAAAATCTTGTGTGCGTTATTTTTAATTTAAGTGTGGTAAAGTAATATAGCACGTCACTACCTTATATTTGTATAATAATGGATGTCGCTCGGGTAGTAGGAGCCACCGATATTGGGTTTCAGAAATGCTGCAAATAAATACACCTATCACTGTATTGTAATCAAAGGAGTGATTGACAAGTGTCAAATCAGATTTGTCATTAATTGTACTTACCCAGGTTTAAATCACTGGCAATTATATAAAATCACGAGCTTCTCAATGGGCTTGTGAATCAAGTTTGGCTTTCATACCATGGTGGGGATTATCCTGCCACTGTGTAATTCAAAAAACGGATTGTTTGTTAGGAACCTAGCTTTGAATACTAGTGCATTTTGAAATTTAATTTTTTTTTAAAACAAACAGTCCCTTATATCTTTTGGTTTAGTATTATCAACCTTTATCTATAGAATGAGACTTTTATGCAAATATTCTGGCTAGCAGGATTATTATTATTAGGCTTAATTTCTGTAGTTGCTATAGTACTTCTATTTCTGCTTTCTTTTTGATTTAGAAATTTAATGACGTCGGCATTGTTATGCCTGAGAGATTTCAACCTCGCATCACACCCATGACACGAGTGGAGTGTGATTTATACTGGGGCGCCATGCAGTCACCTCTGTTGTCAGTGCTCCAACATGTGATGATTTATTTATCTCAATTATTGTAATGGGTTGGGTCTAGAGCCTCGCTGGTCTATTCACGCGAGGGTAGTACTGGGGATACAGTTTGAAGGAGCGCCCGGGCATTGGCTAAGCCAGTAACATGACATATGTGCCGGAACTACGATCGAGTTAAAGAAGTATCAATTTACAAATGCGAAGCAACGCAGGCATAGCGAGTGGACTAAGTCTAGCAAAAAGACATATGTGATGATTTATTTATCTCAATTATTGTAATGGGTTGGGTCTAAAGCCTCGCTGGTCTCTTCACGCGAGGGTAGTACTGGGGATACAGTTTGAAAGAGCGCCCGGGCATTGGCTAAGCCGGTAACATGACATATGTGCCGGAACTACGATCGTGTTAAAGAAGTATCAATTTACAAATGTGAAGCAACGCCGGCATAGCGAGTGGACTAAGTCTAGTAAAAAGACATATGTGGCGGAATGTCGCATCGCGTTCGCTTACCTTGGGCTTAGAATTCGGCCTCCCTGCTCCTACTCCCTCAGCGCATTCACGGGTCTGGAAAAAGTGCGAGTATCGGCAGAGTGATCGGTGTTGCTGTATTTATAATACAAGGCGGCTGATTGGGCGCTTATTTTCCCTTATCTCATTGGTTAGCAGCAAGTCACCTGACCTTTCGTGTAGTTTCTGTGAACACTACAGGCGATTAGTAGTTATCGCGCTGCATTCTATGAATGCTGGATGTTTTAATCCTACATTACGAGTAATCCTCGAGATATATAGAGGGTGCCACGGAAAAATGTTTTTACCATTAACTCGGCGGTAGCTAGAGTTTTCTACGTGATGCAGCGCAGACCTCTGAGGGCGCTCGCTGGGAAATCCCTTGTTGTTATTGGTCGCTGCCAAATCACTTGACTAGTAATGTTTGTAATATTCATATACATACATATGCCGATGGCATTATGTCAGATATGAAACTATTAAAGTGACGCATTTAGTACCACGAATAATTACGAATAATTACACGTTGTGAGGGGCATTTTTGATCGAAAGTAAATTCGATATTTTGTCAGATCCCCCAAGAGTCACAGACTGTGCGAATTAACACTCTGTGTGTTGTAGGAGCCACTATTGGATTTAATATATACAAACTGAAGTCTCCAAGTTAAATATGCATCAATAAATTGGAGGAGTTGATAAATGTGAATTGCATGAGCACTCAGACTGTTGGTTGTATTATTTTATGCCTGGGTATGGTTCATGACTAATTTTAATATATAATATACATATCTATGCTTCATCCATAGACCTAATATTTATACGGCTAGATGCATTAAAAGATAGCTTAGGGGTGTTGGGTACCATAATATAGCACAACACAATGTCTATTATTAAGTGAGAGTTTGGTCATATTGAACCCTCGGTCTGGCTGTCGGGAGTATATACTACCTGGTTTTGTATTTAGTAGCATTATTCTCCTATTAGATTATCCTCTCCCAATCTTCTCTACTATTGAGACCTGCACGGACGCTGTTGCATTTAGACATGAAGAACTGCTCTCGTCTTTTTCTCTTCTGGGTCAAATTACCACCTCTTGTGCCAAGTGTGACATGCTCAAGGCAGCACCAGCGCAGATCTTTAATCTCATGTTTTGCCGTTTTCCAATGTTCGGTAAGGGGGGCACCTACTTTATTTGTACGGAGAGCGGATCTATGCTCATTCAGTCTTGTGCGAACTTCTCTCGAAGTTTCCCCTATATAAATCAGTTCGCACGGGCAGCTGATAAGGTAGATAACACTACACGTTCTGCAGTTCATGAAACTTGTAGGTTTAAGCACTGTGTCTTTGATAGTGACAATGTTCCCGCGGATGATATTTTTACAATTAATACAACCTGCACAGGGGAAAGTACCTGTTGGCATTGGCGCGTTATCAATGCAGGGTTGAATTGCTCTGCTAGTTTCCCTATATGTATGGACCAAGCTGTTTCTGATGGTTCTGTTCCTTCTGTAGGAGAACACGGGTTTGGGTAATCTGTTATTTTGTTTGTCGGTGACTAGGTGCCAGTTCCTATTGATGATGTTTTTAAGTTTATTGCTAATTGGATTATAATTAGTGACGAAGGTAATTGGCTGATTATTATGCTCACCTCTTTCTTTAGGTTGGAATAAGTTTTCCCTGTTGTAATATTTGGCACGCTTATATGAATGTCTGATAAGCCGCTTAGGGTATCCGCGTTCCAGGAATTTAGTTTTAAGAGCGCTGGCATGTTTCTCAAAATCTTGGGATGTTGTACAATTTCTCTTAAGTCTTAGAAATTGACCAAATGGTATATTGTTAACTTGACTTGGTGGGTGATTACTTTTGTGGTGGAGCATGGTGTTTCTATCCGTGGGTTTTGTAAAGAGTTCAACGTTAAGTGTTCCATTAGTGTTTTTAATGATCAGGTCAAGGAATTCACAGCTGTTGTTGTCTATATGGGAAGTAAACTTAAGGTTATGGTCACCAAGGTTGAGCCATAAAATAAATTCTCTGAGTGTCTCAATGGGTCCCGTCCAGATGAAAAAAACGTCATCTATGTAACGGGACCACATTGAGACATTTTCATAGAACGGTGATACCATGTTGAAGATGTGTTGTTCCTCAAAGTTTGAGACATACAGACATGCCAGACTGGGGGCACAAGTGGCCCCCATGCTGGTCCCCTTGGTCTGTCTGAATAATTGTTTGTTAAATAGAAAAAGGTTGTTTTTCAATACCACAGAAATACAGTCAATGATGAACTGTTCGTGGGCTGTGAGGTCCCTATCATCGTGGTTGAGCATGGAGGTAACAACTTCTATTGTAGCGTTTTGCGGAATGTTTGTGTATAATGATTCAATGTCTAGTGTAACTAGAAATTGAGAATGGGGGTCAAATTTAAGGCCTTCTATTTTTTGAATAATGTCTGTTGTGTCTTTAGTATACGCTTTTTGTGCGATGACAAGGAGTTGTAAAAATATGTCTACGTACTTACTAAGTGGTTCTGTGAGGGACCCGATGCTAGAGACGATAGGCCTCATTGGGGGGTTCTGAATGTCTTTATGGACTTTGGGGAGTCCATAAAGGGCTGGAATGATTGGATCCTGATTGAGGAGGAATGAAAATTCTTCTTCACAGATAACACCGTCATCTTTAGCATGCTTCAATAGGTTGGAAATAGATGCCTTTAAAGCCGTCCATTCGACCATGCCCAGCACCAGGAAACCTGGTTCTACACTTACCCACCGATACCCTGCTGTGCTCCACCATGCTCATAACCCTGGCTGCCGCTTTGCCACACTGCTGCCACACCACACCACACAACACGGAAGAAGCGTTTACATGCACCTCCTGCAAGTTCGAATGCACTCTTCCATGCCCTTCAACCACCACTCCCACATAAACAACACCCCTTTCGCTCATATTCACACAAGCCAGCCACTCGCTCAAGCTCAAGCAGACAAACACCACCCAAACAACACCCCACACCTGTATGCATGCTCCACAACACCTGCTTACACACCAAATGTGCCATAGAAATAAGCGACCTATTGTTTGACCAGGCTCCGGACTTGCTCTTTTTCTCAAAACATCCCTAAACCCTCCCTCAGCATTGGACATTGATACAGCCATCCCCAACGGCACCAAGATCGTTAGGCAAGACCATCAGCACAAGCCCGAAGGTAGAGTCACCATCATATTCAAAGATCCATCAGCTGCACCACCTACACAGACACCCCCACCAGCTACCTGGAACATCTCACAATCAAGATACAAATGACACCAGCTTCTCCCAGTGCAGAACCCTCGTATACAGACCACCAGGACCTCGCTCCAATTTCGCCAGCGACATCACAGATTTCATTGCATCCCTCACCAATGCCAGCACCTTAATTCTCCTCAGAGATCTTAACTTTCAGCTAGAAGACCTCACTAACCCAAACTCTACAGTCCTTCTAGAAAACCTTGGAAACCCTGGCCTCACCCAGCACATTAATGACTCCACCCGTAATACCAAACCCCTATTGTACCCAATTTTCTCCTCAATCAGCAACGTCACAGTCAACAAGTCTGCAACTATGACCTGGACAGACCATGCCTTTGTCAGTTTCAGCATACACTTTCCGCACAATCACAGACCTACCACCACCAGAACTGCCCGCTGCAAATAGAACAGCATCTAAGAAGGGGACTGGGCTTCCACCCACTCTGAGCTCTGACCTGAGCACACCAGCGATGTGCTGAAAACCATCAAAAATGTTCACAGCTGGATCACCGTTTGCCCTGACACTCTGGCTCCCATCAAGCACAACCAAATGTCAAGAACCTGACCACAGGTCAACTGGTATACATAGGAACTCAGGCATACCCTGCCAACTTAAAGCGAACAAAGCAAACACAAGGAGATGATGGACGGAGCGCGGAAAGTTTTCCGACACTCACAACCAGTCAGAGATCTGGGTTTAATGCATCATCGTTCTTTAGCTGACTTCGCCACCCAAGTTCAGACCCAACTTTATGCATCAGTCTTGATCCTGTGCTTCATGGGAACAGTCCAGCCCGCACTGCTAAGCCAGGTCTTCCCTGGACAGGAATCAAGCATCCTGGGACCGGTTTTAAGTAACACCCCTCATCAGCCAGGTTAGCTTGACTCCAGGAGCAAATTGAGCAAGGGACCCATGTCTGGGCATAACCCGCCAACTTAGGGTGAACAAAGCAAAAACAGGGTGTGAGTGTTTGAAAAGTGTCAGCGCTCGGTCCATCATCTCCTTGTGTTTCTTTTGTTCTCCCTTAAGTTGGCAGGGTATGCCCAAACGTGGGTCCCTTGCTCACTTAGCCACTGGATTTAAGCTAACCTGGCTGATGAGGGAAGTTTACCTTTAAACCAGTCCCAGGATGCTTGTTTCCGGTCCAGGGAAGATCTGTCTTGACACTTTGGGCTGGATTGTTCCCATGAAGCACAGGGTCAAGCCTGATTTGCATGTCGCTGGGTCTGAACTGGAGTGGCGAAGTGAGCTAAAGAACGATGATGGATTCAACCAAGATCTGTGACTGGGGTTGAGTGTCTGAAAAATTTCAGCACTCCGTCCATCATCTCCTTGTGTTTGCTTTACCGGATTTAGAGGCGGACTTGTCAACAAAGTGCAGGCGGATGTCCTATGAAAAGTGTTTTGCACCTTTTAGGTCCTTCCTGCATACATGTAACGTCCCTGACATGTTCACTGCAAAATCCATCTGTCTTTTTCTGGGTACCCTAAGAGAGCAAGACTGGACGGTATCTTGTGCGAAGACCCATCTCTCGGCCACTCAGTTCTTTGATAAAATGAAGGGCGCAAAGGATATGAGTGGTTCTCTTCTCATAGCAGGTGCCCCCTCAATGCGCATGTCCTGGGCCTCCTCTTGTCTAACTTGCAGAGTGTGTGAAGTTCTCCATAGGAGACCATGCTGCTGGCTTCAGCCTTCACTGTGGCCTTCTATTGTACCTTTAGGGTGAAAAACCAACGTCGCTGGGGACCTACAGAAGGCAGCTGTTCGGTTAAGTGGGGAGTGGCTAATGATCTGGTTGAGAAAGTACAAGACTGATCAGAAGAGAAAGGGGACAGAGATTGAATTCAGTGCAGTCAAGAGTTCCCCTCTTTGTCAGGTGGCTTGCTTAGGGTCCTACCTGGCTATTTGACTTGATGTTGGGACATCTGCTTTATTCATCTACACAGAGACTGCCTATCACACTTTGACGTGGTCTTGCCTCGTGTCCTTAAGACAGCATGTGTCAATCCTGGTTACTCATCAAACTCCTTTAGAATAAGTGTGCCCACTGTGGTGGCAGGAGCAGGCCTTTCCCCTAAATCAATCAATCAGTATTTTTAAAGCATGGCTTATTATCCGTGAGGTTATCCAGACGCTGGATGTGCGTGGTGTTCTGATGCATGATGTCATCAGTCGAACACCCAGGTCTTTTGGCCGTTTCTGAATTTCTGCAATGTGGTGGAGTTCCTGAGATGGAGTAGGAGACTGTTCCAGGTCTTGGTGGCTAGGTAGGAGAAGGAGCGGCTATTGATCCTGCTTTGGTGGTGAAGAAGGGTGTAGGCAAGGGAGGAGGAACGCAGATTTCTGGTGGGTTGGTGGAGTTTCAGTCTGGGGTTGAGATAGGCTGGTCCCATGTTGTGCAGTTCCTTGCAGGCATGGGTCAGCATTTTGTACTAACATCTCTTGTGTACGGGGGCCAGTGGAGTGATCTGAGGTGAGGGGTGATGTGGGCTTGTCTCGGGAGGTCGAGGATGAGCCTGGCTGCTGGGTTTTGGATGGTTTATAGTCTGCTTAGAAGCTGGATTCTGACCCCCATATAGAGGGAGATGCCGTAGTCCAGTGGGCAGGTGATGAGGGCCTGGTGGACAGTGCATCTGGTGCTTATGAGTATCAACTTGAACATTTTCCAAAGCATATGTAGAGTGAGGAAGCAAGTTGAGGGTACTGAGTTTATCTGGTTTTTCATGGTGAGTCTGCTGTCCAGTATGAGAACCTCCTGTGGAGGTTCAGAAAATAGGACAGTCATTTTTAGGTTTCGCCTGGGGCACGGAGCTTAAGCTCCGCCCCCAGGAGAAATCTCTAGTCTTCAGTAAGGGACTCTTGAATACGCCCCTCTGTTCCATTGGCTAGCTCCATAAATGGAGGCTAGCCATTGGAACAGAGATCTGTCCGTCAAGGCCGGACCAGATTCAGGGGCGTTCCCGAGATTTTTTCCATGGGCGGAGTTTCGTTTTTTCCCTTTCCCTCCCCTTTCACTGAAAGTGATTTGTTTCTGGAGCTCGGGTCAGATGCGCTGTCCATTCCCGCCCCCCTCCGTGTGCCTCCACGCCCCCGCCCCCTCCCGCTGTCCGTGTGCTTTCCCGCCCCCCCTCCCGCTGTCCGTGTCCTCGTAGGTGCTTGTTAAGATTTATCTTTAAATGTTCATTTACATAATCATTCTTTCAATGGCTCAACCTATGTTTTGGTTTCCCACCTCAAGCGTCTCATGGCTGTCCCGGACGTCTTTATGAGTGACAGTTGCCCTGGCCTATGAGCGTACTGAAAATCTCTGCGCACACTAATCATGGAAAGGGAAGTGGCTGCTTGGCGGGGCTTGCGTGCGTCATGGGTTGCTGTTACAGCTTGTCGGCATTGAGGGTTGTTGCCTTTGAAATGATAAATCAACCTGAAAGGTTCATTGAAAAGAATTGTTCTGGATGAATATATCGGAAAATATGGCTTGTCCGGTAAAAGTTTGGTTCGAAGGAAAGTAAATCAGGTTTAAAACTTTTAAGGCACCCCACAAGTTTGCACCCTTGCCCGCCACGCCCACACACTCACAGGAAGATAAACAAACTGCTTGTACAAATATGAGTGTACTCACAAAGTCACTAGTGTTTGTACATCTTTTAAACTGTTCTTTACAGGCAATGGCTGTGGGAAGGAAAGGGGGCCGGGAAATGACAATGGACGGGGGCACCTCGGCGGTGCAGTCAGTTCCTGCACATTTCCTCTCTTTCTGCTGCCGCTGGGAGGAGGGGAGGAGGGGAGGGGGCGGGGTGCGGCATCTGGGATGGGAATGGCAAGTTTGCTGTTCTCTCGGAGCCCCGGTGTAGTGCCTAGGGTGCAGCAATGGAGAGCAGCTTGCACAAGGCACCCTCCCTGGATATTGTCTCTGCCGGCAGAGAGCGGAAGCCTGGGCTGAGGGTCCCAGGAGATTGATCCACCCTGCGGGCCCCCTGCCACCCCTGGGCTGGCGGGGATGCGGCATGTGTGGAAGCAGAGGCGGTTGATGCCAGGGGAAGGAGCGGCGGCGGCTCGGGGAGCTGTCACGGGGGGAGCAGCCTCCTCTCCCGCCTGGATTCCTTCCAGTTCTCCTGCTGACCTGTCTGTCGACTGAGCCGGTGTCACGAGGACACTTCCGGCTCCTGGAGCCGCCCGCGGTCGCAGGATGGAGCTCTCGCAGCTGCTAACCCTCACGAGGATCCGAGGAGGTAAGGTTGGGAGGGGACCTCACAGTGCATTGTGGGGCACTTCTTTGCCAGCCTCTCTGGTCTCAGAAATTGGACCACAGCCGGTCCCTCTGACACCTTAACGGGATCTATTGAGTTTAATCAACAAGACTCAAACCTGGGATGTGTACTTGTTTATGGAAATGTAAACTTTTGCTGTAAGACCCTTGCATCTCACTTTTGTGAGGCGAGGTGGCCTTATGTGTCGCTGAGAAATGTCTCAGGGGTCTGTAACTCTGAACAAGCAGCAGGACCTTGGAAGACCACTCACATGTCGCGAGCTATAGTGAAATCCAGAATTTTCCCAACGCGTGAGTTGCCCTGGCCTTTCCTGTGAGTGACGCTGCCTCAACCCACCTGGCCTGTCAGAGGCAGTCGTCTAGTATCAGAAAATCCTTATGACAACCCCGAGAGATGTCGGCCACGGGTGTGACCAGTGCAGAAAGTTGAAATAGATATGACACACACATGGAGAGGATATGACACATCCGTTCACCTGGCACAGCTCGTTGACATAGGGTATGGAACTTGTTCCTGCTAAATCAGGCACGACTGTGACCCTTTATTCAGTCCTCCAAACCATTCAGGTATTGGTTTCTGGCACAGGAATGAGCTTTACCCACTGGATTTGCCCAGGACAACAACCCTCTTTTAATTGTTAATCATTGGTGCCTTGTTGGTTTGTGGTTGATGGAGACTTAAGTTAAATATCCAGTGTTGTTTCCATGGAATGACTTGTGAACAATACAAACCGTCTTAGATTGTGAGTTTTCTTTAATTGGTGTGTTGTGAAGGCATGTGTAGTGTTATGTGATTGCTGCATTGTGGGCTGTGAGAGCTGTGTGGGCTGTGAGAGCTGTGTGGACTGTGAGAGCTGTGTGGACTGTGAGAGCTGTGTGGCTGTGAGAGCTGTGTGGGCTGTGAGAGCTGTGCGGGCTGTGAGAGCTGTGTGGATTGTGAGAGCTGTGTGGGCTGTGAGAGCTGTGTGGCTGTGAGAGCTGTGTGGGCTGTGAGAGCTGTGTGGGCTGTGAGAGCTGTGTGGACTGTGAGAGCTGTGTGGGCTGTGAGAGCTGTGTGGGCTGTGTGGGCTGTGAGAGCTGTGTGGGCTGTGAGAGCTGTGTGGGCTGTGAGAGCTGTGTGGGCTGTGAGAGCTGTGTGGGCTGTGAGAGCTGTGTGAGCTGTGAGAGCTGTGTGGGCTGTGAGAGCTGTGTGGGCTGTGTGGGATGTGTGGGCTGTGAGAGCTGAACGAGCTGTGTGGGCTGAGAGAGCTGTTGGCAATGTAAATAACAATGCCATTTATTTATAAGTAAACTAAAAAAAAGAAATGTCATGAGCAATGCCAATAGCTCTAACTTTTCCAAAGGCGAAACCATTGCATTGTAAATGCTTGTTGAAGTCTGCACTGGTACATGATTCTTTCTGTCTTTGTGAATTCATGCTTGTTCTATATTTCTTAGTAGGATGCCAGCTAAGGATACGTGTGTTGCTGGGCATGTCTTCATCCGGAGGGCCGCGTACAGGTTGCAACTGCTCTGTAAGCCCAAGCCTGTGGCATTACATGATGTTTCCTTCTGTGGATGCAGGATTGGAGGCCTCTATATTTCTCAACTGCGATGGCTAATCGAGGAGACCAGGGGTCGCGATGAACTCCAGTTCCCGGACCTCATTGTAGTCCACCTTTATTGTAATTACTTGGTAAAAATGGGTTGCAAGGTCCTCAGGGGAGTGATTTTGAAGGAATTTGTGCAACTGGCCAAGGTTTTAACAAATGCTGCCATTGATTGGTCCCACATGGCTCCATGCCGAAATTGGGGTAAGAATATCAGGTCCAGGACAATTATAGTATCTGTTAGGCGACTGAACTCAGAGATGTGCAAGCTGGGCCCCGGCCCGGGACACCTTTGGAATATTCCAAATAAACTTCTGAGGGGGTGAGGATATGTTTCACAAGGATGGAGTCCACCTCTCAGATGCAGGTACAGACTTGTTCATCAAGGACATTTGGCTTTGGCCCCAGGGATGTTTTCTGGTGGGGAGGGGGAAGGACCTCATTGCCGTGTGGCAGGATATCTAATACTAAATGTATACTTAGTCAGCAGAGGGATTATCCAATGCAGACTCCCTAGAACAGCACCATGGTTAACGTCCAGCAATCCTGAGACAACCAGAGGATGTACACACCAGCTTGGGGGCTAGGGTATACCGATCACCTGAGTTGGGCATGGGGTTGCAGCTCCTGGCCACCTACTCGCAGCCCCTCAGGCAGCTTGGTGCTTGGGGGGTATTTCCCTGGGATGAGGACAAGGGTTCAGTGAGGGGGGACTGCCACTCACCAATGCAGGTGGTTACATCTGTGTGGTCCAATGGTATTTGGGATTGTGGAAAGTCTCTGGTGCTATTGGTGTTCATCAGTCATGATTTAGTCATTTATATAATGCACTGTTTATTGTGCGATGTTTTTCTTCTCAAGAGTGCCTCATTCTTCATGATGTGTCACTGTTATCTAACCTGTATGCTTTAGTTGCTTGTAATAAAAAACTGTCAAACCAATTTCTGTTGGTGCCTCGTTTGGGTTGTGTTGGGGCATGGGCCAGACTGGGGGTATCCGGGTTCTATGGGATTCCTGTTTCTTCTTCTCACAGCCTTCAAGTTTGGTGCATTTTGTGCAGCCCTTAGTTTCCGAACAGCTGCTTTGTTTAAGAGATAGATTGTCTGGAGTGTGTGCTCAGTGTGCATATGTTCTTCCTAAAATGTCATGTTGAATCATGCAAATGTATTTGATTTGGTGTTTGTTGTGGTGAAGCACAGGTGGCAAGATTGCTTATACAAGCAAGCAAAATGAGCGCTGCGTCCCTGGTTCAAGTAGGAAAATGTGGCCATAATTGGGATGCAGAGGACCCCTCACACCACCGTACCCCGGCGCCTCTGCACCTTCTGCACTACTGATAGCTACACCATGTGTGATGGCTGCCTGCTTGTAAAGGTCCACACGTGTGTTTTTCTTGATCATTTTAGGATGGCTGCGTGTTTGCTGTGGCCCTCATATGTGTTAAGTAAATGATTGTCAAAGGTTCAGACTTCAGGAGACTGCTTGATAATCCTTGTAATGACGTGCAGGGTAGACATGGCTTCCAGGATGGTGTGCAGAGAGAGGCTTGGTAGTAAGCAGGCATTTTCACCATCAGTGTTTTTGTTCTTTTAGCAGTGTGTGGGCGCCCCCAGTATGGCTGTGAATTGTTGTAGCTACTCCTGCTTGATGTGTGTTGTCAAAAAACACAAATCGCTTTTCTTCCGCATCTTGCACTATGCCTAACATTTTTCTTCTGACATGGTGATTTCCTTTGTATTGCTCAATATACTGAAGCTATCCACCGAAAGGCATTTTGGTTAAAAAAAACAAAAAAAACTACATGTGTGGGCAAATATTTTAATTATCGTAACTTCAATTAAGAAAGGCTAAATCAATGGGACGTTTCTGATGTGGAGAAACGTCGTGTCACTCATGCATGGAATCAGTATTTTTTTTTAAATGGACTACAAGAACACACACACACAAATCTTGGCTAATTTCAAATTCCTCTCATCATCCGGAATCTCAGCCAAAATGGCGTAATAAATGGTGAGAAGATGGGCAGAGGCGGAATGAATAGTGAGCAGTATTCATCAGCCAAACATTGAGTCCAGATCCAATTATACGCATTCATTAAGTGATAATGATATCATGGTCTTTAACTAGGAAGAAAAGAGTGTAATTGAATAATAACAGTTGTACAATCCCAATGGAACACACTTTCCATCCTAGCCCGGCGACCCTCGGGGATGGCGCGCGATTGATGGCATTCTATTACCTCTTGATAGATTTATTATGAAGGCCTGAGTGGACTTGCTGCGCCACTTTGTCACTCACGCTAATCAGCATCGCGAGGCCCCGAGCGCGCGCCCCTTTGTATCCCTTTGACAAAGACAAGGTTAGGGGAGGATGACAGACACCCGGACCTTTGCAGACCCGCGCACCGAGATGAAATGGGCCAGCTGAGCTCAGGGGCTGCCACTGAATTTTAATTTTGTGTCTCAATGGTGCACACGTGCTGCGCCATAAGGATATTTGTCAGAGGACGAAAGCCCAGGCTAAACTCTTTTGTTTGGCAAGTGGCGTTTAGAAAAATATTTGTCGAACTGCAAAAAACACTGCCTCAATGAAAAAGGGTAAATGTGTGACCGGCTAGACACAAAGGGCCGTAAATTCACGACTGCACGGGCTGCAGCGAATGCACGACTGTCCTCCCGTTTTTTTGTTTGTTTTCCAAACGACCAAACACACATAGTCGTTCTAAAAAATGCTAAATCATTTTGAAACGCTTTCCAAAAGTTTCAAAAGCAATAATTCTTGCTTTAGTAAATTCACAATTCAGTAGGTGCCTTTTATAATGTTGAGGTAAAAAATGTGAAGAACAAGGAGTGGTTAAAATTTGTAATTATTTTTAATAGTAATCTTGCAATTGTGGTGTACAGGGCAGCCCCAAACTAAAATCCATGTAACAGGGTAACACAAAGATGAACTTTAAAAGTGCCTGGAGATCTGAAATAAGGCCTGTGTCGGTAAACTCAGCGTGCTATACAACTTGGCTTTCAAATTCAAATTGGGGTAATGGGCCCTGTCACAAGGGTCACTAGCTTTCAGAGGCTATTGGATTTAGTAGACTGTAAGATTGTGGTGCTTTTCTCATCAGAGCAGGAATTGTCTTGAGAGATGGTGGAAGACAGGTCCCTTTCGAGGAGCATCGAACAGTTTTTGGACTGTAGAAGCGCATACTGGACAGTTTAAATATACTTCGTAAAATAAATAGAGGTTTGTTCCCCCCCCCCCCCCCTTGGATTTCATAGGAAAAAAACTATTGATGAACGTTGTCTAGTTTGGTAACGTTTAAAACTAGCCTTACTTTGTTGTCGATGGGGAGTTCTTCCTCACAATAAAATAAAAATATGTAAGAGTGCTTTTATGTCCTAAACTGGTGTGTTGGCAGGATGGCTCAGTGAGTTAAGCACTCGTTGTTAACAGTATTGACAATCTGCAGGTGTCAATGAGTTAAAATCCTGACAAAAGACCCATTCTTACTAACAAATCTGGGAATGTATATTGTTATTTTTCACATACTGTTATTTGCAATTCTGTTTTATTTACCAGGAGCTTAGCAGGGGTGCATCAGAGGCTCTATCTTATTGGGGGTTTGCGACAAAATTACATTCATTAAATGGGGAACTAAACAAACCCATTACACAATTATATTTTAGGGAGAGGAAGATTAATTGATTTGCCCAGAATCGAACGATTTTCAGTTAAGTACCAAGGTCAGATTCGAACCCAGGTCTTAAGCTCAAACACCACAGCTTGGTCTACCAAAGGAAGATTCTCAAAGGACTTTATTACGCTTTTAGTCTCTAGATCAAAGGGCTCAGCCACTCTCACGTATAACTGTAGATACCTGTTTTTCAAAACAGCCATGAATGCTATTAACTCAGAAATTGACAATGTTGAAGAAAGACTTGTGGCCACAAGGAGGACGCTAACTATTTTAACTGTCGTTGATCAGACAGATTCCCCCTCAGCTACAGCAATTGAACACTTCCATGGTCCCTAGGAGAACCAATAAAAATAAGAGATCGTTTTTTTACGCAGTATTCAGGAATAACCCAAACTGTGTTTGATTAGATATATTAACACCTTGGCTGCTAAGCAGATCCCCTCCTGTGCTGAAATTTACAGAATCCCTTTTTACATGACAAGCTCAGCTCGTCATGAGCATCGAAGGGGTTAAGGCACATACAAATCTGACCGATGGCGATAGACAAACAGGAGAAAGATAGTTCGGTGTCTACTTGAAGAAACCTTTTAAGGCTGTCTCACTGCCATGCTCTCTATTGGTAGGTGAGTAAGATCGGCCTTGCCGTAAGCTGTATCAGTGTGTCTTGTTTTGGGGCCCATTCTGCTGAAGAGGCAATAGCTTCTAAATGAATTGTAGTTGGGGGGAGGCTATAGGATAACATGAATGCTGCATTTTGGTCATCATATTCTTCCTTCAAGAAATTTTATTTTAAACCCATTTCTCATGCATCTGCTAAGTAGCCTAAGTAGGCTTTGAAAATACATGATCCTATCCTGCGGTCCTGACATAGAATGTAAAAGTTGCTAGCTATCAATAATGAAAGTTTCAATTCTATTAAAGGCAAGGAGGTGAGGATTATTTCTCACAAAAATCTTTATGATTAAAGATTTGGATCCCGACTCAGAGCATATAGAGTTTAAAGTAAGTAAGATGCTTGATTTTCATGCTGAGTCAGATAATGCTGCAAGGTTTATATAGTCTTTATTATCAAATTTGTTCTTTTAGGAATGAACGTCTAGATACCATTATATAATTTCAGATTGTTCTGATATCAACTAGAAATGATGATGTGTCTCATTTGGTTCTGAAATAGTTTGCTGTTAGATATTCGTTTTTAGAGATAACGGTTCTGCTGCCGCAAATTTCCTCATTTTGAAAATACAAACACATTTACCTTAAATGTGTAAAAGTTTATACATAGTAATGCACATATAATAAATGCAAATTTGTTATAGGAAGTCTTACGTAGTTGTTGTAAATACTTAAGTACAATAACACAACATTATGATTTAAGTTAGACTGAGTATTGCTGCAATAATAACAGCAATTAATACATTAGCTTTAAAGACCTGCTTTTCCATATCTCCCTTCATGGGATATTTGGGGGGTCGATTCCGATCCGGTAAAAACCACTCCGAATAGCCGCTCGGAGCGTTTCTCCCGTACGATTCGTACCCTGCAACGTCCCCCGTACGTACGACAAAGTACGATTCGTAGCAGCAGCCGGACTCCGTACGAATCGTACAGAGACCATACGACTCTAATCACCGTACGATTCTCACTCGGAACCCGCTGTACGCGACATATGTATGGTTTATACGACCCACCAAGTACGATACGTGTCGGGTACGCACCGCACAACCCTTTTTCTACGGGAGCTGAAAACAGCTGTAAAAGCAGAGTTCGCGCCGAAACAGGTACGGAACGGCCCCCACGGGTAGGGCGCATACCCCCCCTGCGATCAAGGGGGGTACGCACCGTACACCCAGTGTACATGGGGTATGCATCACACCCCATGTACGCTGGGTGTATGGTGCGTACCCAATGTACGCTGGGTGTACGGCGCATACCCCCCATGATCGCAGAGGTACGCGCAATACCCCTGCGATCATGGGGGTATGCGCCGTACGGTGTGTATGTGATTGTGCGCTTTTCTGTACGAATCGCCCTTAACTGACGTAGACCGTACGAACCGCGTCCTGATTCCCCGGTCCGGGTCGTACTCGTCGGGTCGTTCGGCGTGTGTACGAGTCGTACAAAGACCGCTCCGGAATCAATCGTGCGGACGGTTATTTTACCGGATCGGAATCATCACCTCAGTGTTGAGCTCTATTCCTTTGCAAGAGATTTGCAGATTTATAGCTGTGAATACTTTGCATTTTGCTAATTCTTCCATTGTTTAAAGTGCTGTGGTTTTATGCTTATGCATTTATCCTCCCACCATAACTCTTTATTGGGTTTCTGAATTAATCTTACTCCCTTCTTAATTTAATTTCGATTAGGGACACTACTTACTGGAACAAGCTTGTTGCATTATTTCTGTTTTCACTATAATTTTTACCAATATTAAGTTTTACCTTGCTTTGATATGTAGGTTAATGGATTATTTGAATTTTGTAATAACAATGACTGAAGATTATTACCTTCTCCATAAAATAATTTAAACTATTAATAAAACCCTTTAACTCACACAAATTGACTTACAAATGACAAATGAATTGCTAATACTGAAAGACTGATTTAAATTATAGCTCCTTTTAAACTCTGACGATGAACAAAGGTCAATATGGGATTATACAATGATTACACCTGAAGATTGAGATTTATAAATCCCTGCGCCATCAGTTTTTACATGGTCTCTTCCTAGGCTCAGATCAGAAGAGTGAACAATAGGAGCATCAACTGTTGAGAAGTTTGTGCAAAGAAAGAGGAAAAGGAACCGATGTCACACTGGGATATGCTTGATGGGACTTGTATTTGATGGACTTGTTATTTTGTCACTTTTGTTCCCTTATGACACACAAGCCAAGTTTGTCCACTGCATAGAAATGCCTCTAATTAGCACAATTGTAATATGAGAATCTGAACTGTGCGTTTCATTGTTTGAGTTTGTATTTTTCTATATTTAGTAATTTGCATTTTGACTTTCCACAGATATGTTCTGACTGTATGCTAACAACATATCACATTCACAGAAAATATCTCTTGAGGCATAACAAACTTCCAGCCAGCTAACTGATCCTTATGTATCACCCAAGCAGTGTGAAATACATTTAGGGCCTCATTACAATGTCCGTCGGAAAGCATTCCGGCCAATTCCTTGACGGAATCGGTTCTGACCGACTCAGGTTCGGCGAGTCCGATCGACGTATTATGATGTTTCTGAACACTGTTCAGTCAGACTCCCTTTGACTTCAATGAGACTGGTCCCATGGGTACCCTCACAAGCCCTAATTGGAGGCATCTGGGTGAAGGGGAGCCTGATATGGGCCTCTAAAGTCAGTTTTCGACAACCATTACATGTTGGACAGACCAATTCCGAAAGGCTGTCCGAATCCAACATCGTAATACGTCGGTCGGAACCGCAGACCATAGAGCTGTACGATTCAGTTCCGAACAACTCAGAGTCTCCGAATGCTGGGCGGAACCAAGTCGGAAAGGCCGAACGGTTACCTTCTATTGTAATTGGTTGGTTGGAAATATTTCCGAGTTGGTCCGAAACATGGGTGCCGACGCAGATTAGGAAAATCTGAATGCCGTTCGGAGTCTTTCCGACCGACATTGTAATGAAGCCCTTAGTGTATTACATATGTTTCAAGGAGCTCATCGATGTCTGTGTATATGCTGTAAATATTTAGATTAAAAGCATTGAACAACAAAAATAGAATCCTTGAAATGCCATTTCTATGTAGAATTCAAAATTAAGAGAAAGCATGATCTAACCATTAAAATGAACTAAGGTCCTGATTTATATCTTGGTGGATGTGATACTCCGTCACAAATGAGATGGATCTCCCATCCACTGCAATACAAGTGCCATTGGATATAATGCACTTGTAATACAGAGGATGGGATATCCGTCACCTTTCTGATGGAGTATCACATCCGCCAAGATCTAAACCAGGCCCTAAGTATTGAGCAGGTTGCATGAGAGTGCACAGTAATATCTAGATGAATTTACCAGATTTTTCAAAAACCTTGCTTCGAATGCTGAGTGCTGGGGCATTTTACTGTTGCACCCATTACAGCATGAAAGAGAATTACCATTTGTTCAAACATTATACCTACATCAAAGTAATAGTTGTGCAATCCGTTGAGTAGAGTAAAAAATGCTGGGTTCATACCCGTATATTGGCAAACAGAAATACAGTAGTATGTCTGAAGACTTGGTTCTGTTGTTGGCTAAGTGCTGGAGAGCATAGAAGCCAGTAATGCCCCGCTAGTATCTGCTTGGTGGTCTTGGTCTGATGTTAAAATATGGGCATCCGCTGAGACTACACTTGATATCCACTTATGTGCATGAACACTCAGGGGCCTATTCACAAACTGTATTTTGATGCACCTTTAGTACTACTTCTAAAGTACTACAAAATGCTATTCACAAACCTAAGAGTGTAAATCTCCACTTCCCCTATCTTTTATATGGGGAGAGCCTCACACATGTAAGATTAGGAGGGGTTTTGGAAGAAGTAAAGAGGGGTTAATTTAGGTTTCAGGAGGAATTTAGAGAGAGACATGCACTCACCCACAAAAGAGTAAGCCCATTGCTATTCACAAGCAAAACTTCTACAGCTACTACATCAAAAAATGGATCCAAACAGTAGATAACTACTCCAGCTGAAAGCTGAAGTTAGTCCAGTACTTCAATACACTTGCAGGTAATTTAATGAAGGTAGAGAATGTAAACATGTGCCCACGGGGCACGCAGGTGCTCCAGGGCATAACCGTGGAGGTTGAGGCCTTTTACTCCTGATATCCTGGTGAGGCTGACATATTATGGGTGCGCAACAGAGCCAAGTACCCCATCTGCACTTCACTGTCAGTGGTAACTGTGGAACGACCAGTCAAAGGCTCCCATGGGGGAGAAAGTGTAGATACAGTTTGATCATAACTCAGTCAGTCAGTCAGGAAAACTTTATTCGACAACTTAATGTCGTAAAAGTAAACATAACATACAATACTACATTTCATTAATAAAAAAGGCCTTCCTGATGTCAGCTGAGTAGCCAAATCATAAAAATCCATACAGACTGAAAACATTTTGAGCCAAACTCAAGGTGCAAAAGGACAAAACATACTAAAATACAAAAACTTCAATTTCTTTTCCTATAATCCATCTTGCAAAGCAAAAACTTTGCTATACATACAGAACAAATTATTATATAAAGTGCAAAGTGCGATCGGACATGCTCATATATTAGGACTAGCAGCCCGTCCCGACCTTGTCCAGGAGCATTCAGGCTTCTCCTACCCCCGCCTGCCCCGACATTGGCCAGCAGCCTGTGCCCCCGCCCGCCCCGACCCCCGCCTGCCCCGACATTGCCTTTCCTCAGCCGATATGTTTTCCCGTCTGGCCCGACCCCCGCCTGGCCTGAGTCAATGGAGGTTGGACATTACTACCTGCAAAATGTTCCACCCATCACCTTGTTAGTCCCTGTCCCCCGCCTGCCCCGACCCCCGCCTGCCCAGACATTGCCTTTCCTCAGCCGATCTGTGTTGGTGTAACTCCCCGTCCCCTGCCTGGCCCGACACCCGCCTGCCCCGACATTGTCCCCGGAGCCTTACCTCAGCTGCCGCTCCTTAGTTCACCATTCCTAGCCGCTCTGCTCCTCACCGACTCTGTTGTTGTAACTTCCCGTCCCCCGCCTGTCCTGACACCTGCCTGCCCCGACATTGTCCCCGGAGCCTTACCTCAGCCGCCGCTCCTCAGTTCACCGCTCCTCGTCGCTCTGCTCCTCACCGCCTGTCCGCCGCCGCTCCTCCCCCGCGCCATGTCCGCCTTTTCACTGCTCGCACCGCCGCTGGCCTGTCCGCTGCTCCTCAGGTCACCGCTCCTCCCCCGCGCCATGTCCGCCGCTCCTCAGACGCCGCTCCTCCCAGTGCTCCTGATGTGAGCACGCACGGCAGCGGCCGGCGCTTCTTTGGAGGGACTACTTTTTTTTTTAATATACATTTTGTAAATAACGTTTATTTTTAAAATTTATATAGCCTATGTCCTTCTGCATGCCCTGACGTTTTCAAACATGTATTGGGTGTTTGGATTGGTGGTGTACTTTTCGAGTTAACCTGGCTCAAAGGACACAGTTCTCTCTTTATAATAGTAGTATAGATAATCCATATTTATAACTCATATTGGGCCTCAGAATAGGATCCTATTATAAACTTTTGGGTACACTTCTTAGTGCAAATTGGCAAACATATAAAAAAACAAATCTTCAATTACTTTTCCTATAATCCATCTTAAAGTGCAAAACATTTGTAAAGTGCGAGGTGCTAAAAGGATATACTCCAAACAGGGTAGACCACAGTAATATTGTTTCCGACAACCATACAGAGTACCAGGATCTGCTTCACATACCGTACAAAAACATTTTATAAAGTGCTAAGTGAAATAGGGCAAACTCATATGTTAGGTCGATCCCCGATTATGACACATAATGGGCTTCCAAATAAAAACATGTTAAGAACCATAATAACAATTAAAAGACCATTTTTTTCCTACGCCTAATGGCTCCAGTTAAGAAACTTGCCACCCCAAAACAGACCATAGGAGATGCTAGCATCTGAAGGTACAATAGGGCTGGACTGACTTGCACAAAGTGACAATCTCTGAGCAATGATAATATACATTTCTTACGTAGGGGGGGACATAATTATCAAAAAGAAAAAAAATGAAGAATGTCCTGTTCAGAAAAATTGTCACACAGGCACGGTTTTAAAATGCCAGGTTTCTAAAAACCTTGAGGTACAGCTAGAAGCCAATGAGTCATTTGCAGACGAAATCTTGCTAGAAGAAAACGATGGAAAGGTTTGCCAACACTTAATAAATAAGGTTGAACTTGATTATTCATAGATAATGTGACATAACATCTTACAGATGGTTTCTGCAGCTCCTCTTCTTCCCTTAGTCCCCGGTGCTTTGACAAAAACTGAAGTCTAATATTTTTAATTGTAAGTTTGTGTCCATGGGTTTGGGGCTCAAGAATAGGGCAGGACAACCTTGCCAAGCAGTCAATTCCTTTAAATACCTAAGCCAGGGAATGTATTTGGCTCTATAAAATGCTAGGCAATCAGTAAATATTATGTGGTTTAAATTTGTAGTGGGACTTGCCCAAATTCTCAGCCAGCGCATCAATGGAGCCACTGCAATCTGATCTGTTATGTAACCCATCCCTAGGTCTTCATGTATTGTGTATGTGGAGGTGGAGTACGGGACTGCCAAAAGCTTACATAAAAATTGGTATTCCTCCTGCTAAATACCCTTCCCTTCTTTGTATCCACATATGTCACTGCCATAGGTTGCCATTGGGATGCATTTGTCCTTGTGTATCTTCAACAGGGCCGCAATGGGTTGTTCCCAATTTTTTAGCAAAATTCAATGTAGCCCCTGAGGTCCTTGCAAGGATATTCTTTTTTGGTATAATATGTGAGCACCATGATGCACTTTTGTCAAAAAGTACCCCTAGGTAAGGGAAGGTTGGGACCTTTGCTAGCTCTGTCTCTTTGCAAAATAATTTTTTTCTTTTTTTTAGGACTTTTCGAAGTGGAGGGACATAGTATGCGATTTTTAAACATTTATTGATAAATCTAAAGAATCCATAAAAGCTATAAAATCATTTAAAATTGATTGGAGGTCCATTGCCGTTCTTGCTGAAATAACTGTGTCATCCGCATTTAATAATGCGGGAATCATCTTATTGCCGGATCTAGGGATATCTTTGCAGCTGGCTATTAAGGATTCTCCCAGATTATTTATATATAATGTGAATAAGAGGGGCCAGGATACAACCTTGGCGTACCCTTCTTTTCACATCCCAGGTGGATGTCCGGTCCCCTTTGCTATTATATCTAACAGTCGCTATGTTGTTCCCGTGGATGGCATATGAAACGTCCACCAGCTCTGGTTCGAGACCCATGACACTCAGGATAAACCACAACTTTGATATGTTAACACAGTTAAATGCTTGTGACAAATCCATGAAAGCCAAGTGAATTATTCCTTTTTTGTCAATGGCGTACTTGCCTACTGCTAAGTGTAAGTTTAAGCATTAGTCCATGGTCCCTTTATCAGGCCTAACGCCATATTGCAAGCCGGTAATGATATTTCGGTCATCCAGCCATGTCGTTAGACGGTTTAATATGACTTTTCCTATGATTTTGGCAGCAGAATCTAAAAGTGAGATTAGCCTGTAACATATGGGCTCAACCCTAGAGCCCTTTTTAAAAATAGGAACAATGACTGCTTTCCACCAGGATAATGGATATCTCTGTGAGCACCCGGCACTAAAAACATTCGTTACAATGCTTGCCCGTACATTTGGATCAGCTTTGTATAAATCAGCCGGTACCCCATCGGGGCCTGTGGCCTTTCCGCCGGCTGTAGTTACAATGGCATCATGAACCTCCTCCACCCTGACATGAAGTGATGTACCAGATTGTCCACCTTCCCTTAGCTCCTCTGTTACTGTTAGATTTGCATCGCTAAAGATATTTCCGAAATGCGATACCCATTTGTCTGCTGGGACTAGACAGTCAGTAATAAAATTGGGAGTTTCAGAGAGAAAGGGGCTATTAACTACCGACCAAAAGTATGCAATATCTTTCAATATGATAGCTTGTTGTAAAGTATCCCAGGCTTTTTCTTTTAGCTCCTTCTTCCTGTTTTCAACTGCTATTTGATAAGCTTTCTTTTTGTACCTAATTTCTATTTTATCTCTGGGGATCTTTTTTAAGGCTAATATAAGCTCCGAAAGTTTTGCTGAGCATACTCCTTTAAACCATCTAACAGCCTCGGATGTCTAAGCCCACCCATGATTGTGAGGTCTGATTGAATCTGTTTTATTAATTTTTCGAAAGCTTTTAAAGTAGAACTATCCTGTGTGTCAGGGTCTGAACAAAACTCAACTTCAGAAGCACAAACGGTATATGAGTTGGTTAAAAAAAATTCTGAAGCTATCCTTGCTCACTTTAGTCTGCGAGACTGATCTTTAGTACTGATGTTATTGTTTGTCAAACAGGTAGCGGATTCTCCCACTTTAGTGGTAGGAAGTAATATATCAACTGTAAGTGGGTTATGGTCACTGAAGCTTGACCAAGTGACTAATAGATCCTCAGTAAGAGGGACTAATGGAGCAGACATTAAAATATAATCAATAATGCTAGCTCTACCATTTCCTACATAAGTAGGTACTGTGGTCCTATTATCAGACTGTGAGAGACAACATACATTTTGATTTGCTAAAATACTCTCAAGGAAATTGTCTAAAGATGTATGCTCAAAATGGTGTAATGAAAAGTTAAAATTCCACTGATCCTGGTTTGAAAAACAGTTTAAATTACATTGGTGAATATTAAAATCCCTGAAAGTTATTATTTCAAAATAAGCTGACTTTGCTTCCTCATAGTATTCCAGGAAGTTTTTAAATCTTGCAAATGTTCCAGCGTGTGCCCTCTGGTAAAGGAATGATAAAAGTTTATCTCTAACATAGTGGGTGGATCCTTAAAAGACAATTCCACCGCCAAAACATTCTGAGATTTACAATCAACCAAACAGGTCTTACAAGAAAGTTTCAGTGAAAACAGTAACAATAAACCTCCTCTCGCTCTGCCCATGTTTGATGGAGTGGCACATTTATGAAAAGAAGTGAACCCGTCCAAATCAAAACAATCGTTTACTTCCCAAGTTTCCTGGTGGGCAATGATAAGATGTGATGCTAGAAAATATTCCCAGCATAAATTCCCTCTTTTAGCCCTTATACCTGCTATGTTCCATGAAAGACCTTTTCCATACTTGGCCCCCCATGGTATTTAGGATCTGGAGTGATTCTGGGACTGCAGTGGTTATTTAAGCATGAACCTCAAGCACTGTTGCTTGTGCGTTTGCGGTCCTGCTAAGTAGGGAGGAACCCTGTTCGGATTTATCACCTTGTTCTAGTCAGTCATTTTCATCCATGTTTTGTCAGTCGGCCAAAGCTTGAAATCTGATATACATTGGCAAATGATTTCCTTTCTTTCTTATAACCGCCGGGTTCCCCGACTTTCGTGGTATTTGCCATTTGCCCTTGCATAAAACCTGTCTTTGGCGGTAAAAGTATTGTAATGGAACTACACTTATTTCAGAATTTAGGATATTCTGGTATGCACTGCCTATTAAGATCTTGGCTTTCTATGGGTCCCTGAAATTAACGACTATGCAATCTCCTACACCAATCTTTTTAGTTTGTTGGCCTATATACCCCACTCTACTGGCCATTATAATGTCAGATGATATATACTGGCCATGTGTTACATTTTTGGTGCACCAGTGGGTCACTTTATGAATTAAGTCCTGGGTGGTTTCCCTAGTTTCTTGGGAGAGAGGGGGGGCCTCTAGTAACACTGCAACTAACGGTGCAGATGCAGGTGGTAAGTCAAGGATACTTTGGTTCACGACTTTAGGTATGCCATGATTAGGCTGACTGTATGTAGAAGAGGGTACCCTATGATAATCACGGGGTCCTCCGTCCTGAGCTGGGTCAGTGTTTTGGGTTACGGGTCCCATTGCTTTAGGTACATTTAACCGCATCGATGCGGCAGCTTTTCCCGCTGTGTGCGGCATTTTTCGAAATACCGCGTTACATGACGAGCTCAGCTCGTCATCAGCACACGGCAGGTAAGCCTGATGACGGGCTGAGCTCGTCACTCATTAGCATCGAAGTGGTTAATTGACTTGGTCCATTGGATATACAATTACTTCCTCAAGCAATGGGAACAACTAAGCTTCGACCGAGTGGGTCAGGTTGGGTTTGAGTTTGTGTCTTATTTTGCAATACAGTTACACCCGTGCCCCTAATAGGTTTGGCACAATAGACATAGAGCATTTATTACAATTGGTTATCAAATTATGCACCAGTTCCTCTACTTTGTCAATTTTTTGTGTTATGGGTACTAAAAGTGTCTTTATCGATACTTTCAGCTTTATAAGTAAGGAGTCAGATCACTGCCCTTGGCCCGGATCAGGTTGTGAAAATAGCTGAGTCCGCGTTTGTAGCTGTGGGGATTTCCTTATAGGCTTGTTATAGACAATTTGTTTTCTTTTCGGTAGTGGTAGATCCGGGTCCACTTCAGTTTCCTCTGGTGTTTTATCGATTTTAAGACACCTATCTGACTCGCCAGAAATGAATATCTCACTTGGGGGTGCAGAGGTTGTTGGAGCTTCTGGGCATTCTGGAGGGGCCATATTGGCCGCGGAGTTCCCTTGTTCTACCTCCTCACTGATGATTTGGCTTTGGTGACATTTACTAGCCTCTATGGATAACCTCCATAGAGGCTATTTCCTTCGTAATTGCGTGTGCAGCTTTAGTCAGAAATGAATCAACTTTACTTGCCATGCATCTCCCCTGAGTAGCGAGTGTTTTCCTTTTGCCCATATCGGTGTTTGCCACCAAAGGCAAACTGTCTCTGTTCAAAGTTTTTGCGTGGGTACTTGAAAGCACAAAGAAAACAAAGTTATTACAAATTACCTTGCTGCTTTTAGATACTGTCATACCGGGACTTAGACTGCAAGGCGTCGGAATAAGCTTTACGGGTTTTGACCTGAAACGACCAGGGTGTCTGGCCCAGCCCAGCCTTCTCCGGTTGCTGATGGGCACACACAGGTCCTGCCCTTGAAGGGCTTGACCCGGGCAGCACCCACGCGCGTCCCGCACTGCAGGAGGGCCGCTCGGCTGATATCGCGCCTCCATGCACCGTGATGACGTCCCCAGCAAGCATCAAACAGTGCCTGCTGGGGATAGTGTTTTTTGCCACTGTTGCCCTCACGGCGGGACCTGCCAGTATGTCCCTGAGCCGTTCCCCTCACGGCTGGACTCCTGCTGGTAGAGGGAAGATGAGAAGCTGTTCCCTTCACGGCACTGGTGTCAAGACAGGTGAGCGCGTCCCCGGCTGTGTGAGGGCTGCTCGGATGATATAGCACCTCCAGGCGCCGCATTGACGTCCCCCAGCAAGCGTCAAGCAGTGCCTGCTGGGGATTGTGGTTTTTGCCGCTGTTGCCATTGACCTCACATCGGGACCTGCCGGCATGCCCCCGAGCCATTACCCACACGGCTAGACTCCTGCTGGTAGAGGGAAGATGAGAAGCCGTTCCCCTCACGGCACTGATGTCAAGACAGGTGAGTACGTAACTCAAAGTACACTCAGTAATGCCTTCAAATCAATGTCCAGTCAAATACTTGCTTTCATACATGAAGTATTTCATTTCTCACTCCACACTTTCAAAGAAATAATGTCATTCGTAAGCAACAATACAATCCTCTTGAGGTCAGCGCTCTAATGATGGGATGACAAAAGATCATGTTATCCCAACACTAAACAGCTAATTAAATAAGGGAAAAATCTGCGATATTTAATCTAGAGAGCAGGCCGGACTGGCCATAGGGGGCACCGGGCAATCCCCGGTGAGCCGCACGGGTGGGGGCCGTTTTTTTTACAGGGCCGTTTTTGCAGCATAGCGTAGCTGCAAAATCGGCCCTGTGCCAAAATCTGCAGAAAACCGGCCCCGGCAAAGAGCTCGGCGTCACTTCCAACACCCCCACGAGTGGGGAGGGGTGGGGGCGGGCGAGCACTTTGCCTGGGCTGATTGTGGTTCCCAGTCCGGCCCTGCTAGAGAGGCAGTTCATGTTGATCTTATTTGTGAACAATATGCATACAAATATACAACTATATATTATAGAATCAGCATCAGCGAACCCGGAGTTATGGGCCAGAGGCACCATCTATTGAAATAGTAGTTTTTGTTTTGCTGATAACTTTGGTGATTTTTGGATGAATCTACACAAAATTTGACACTCAAGTTGCACGTTTAGCTAACTTTCCGCCTGACTTGTTTTGTGCTGAACTGCCCAAAGGAGAAAAAGGTTTATAGGGGGTCAAAATTAATTGTGTTCCATTTGAGCTAGCATAGGGATTTTTGCTCTTCACTACAGCAAAAGTACTAAACACAGTTACATTGGAAATGGTAAGAAAGTAGAGATTTACTAAAACGCATGATTTTTGTATTCTGGTATAAATCTATTCAATAGTTTTTGAAAACGTATTATTACAAATAGAATTGGGAAGTCTTCAAAGGGTTCATTCTTTTGAATATCTTGTCTGATTTATCCAAGGTTCTGACTGGGTCTGTGACCTGAGCAATCTGATTGCCTGGCAACAATTGAACCTTTAAGTTGAGGTTGTAATTGTAGGATGCCAGGCTCCAAGGCCTATGTTTGAAAGACAAATGTCACAGAGGAATACAAGTTTCATTGGCTGAACTCTGAGGGACACTTGATGAGCCATGCCACAATCAAAACCCTGCAAGCTGAGCCCACTGACACAGCCCAATGCATGCACAGCGGGTTTAGTACATTAGATTATGGTGTGTGGTGTGTCTGCAGGATAACCCTGAAACTAGAGCCCATTTGCATGGCCAAAGGGCAAGTGTTGTGCTGTCAGTGCCACATTGGCTGGGCCAATGGCACCTGGACTGGAACGCATACACATTGGACCAGATGAAGGTCATACACAGTAGGCTCAATGGAGAAGAACGTGCCACAGAATCCACTCTGCAAGATCAAATGAGGGATCTAGGGACTTTTGTGGCACTGGGGCTAGTTGAGGGGCTGCTGTGTACCAGTCCTGCACCCAGAGTCGGCTGTGCATGGCTGAAAGTCTGCTTGGTGGCATCCAGGGTATGGAGATGCTGCAGGACTTGGCCACAGGTCAGCCCCTTCGACTACACCTGCTGCACCCAGCTGAACGGTGTGTGCAGTGCATTATATCGACATGGAAGCTGGGTGCAGTTTATGATTTTAAAACAAACGTCAACAACTGAGGGAAAAAATGTTAAAGGAAAGTTATGGTTACTGCTGCTTGTAACGTATTACAAAGCATATAAAGCATGGTAATTTTCACTGGAAACGGAAACATGGATCTTTAAGTTGGCATTATGGTTACAATGCTGAGTTAAAACCGACTGAAATTTACCATTGCTCCACTACCCTTCATGTGAACTCACTGAAGATGTCACAGATTACATTACAAATGTACCGGTGATACCACATGTCAGCGGAGCATTGACATTATGGGAGACATCGCTATGCATGCACAGGTGTTCGTGTATGTGTTGCTATATGATTTATTGTTAAGAAATATCACCCCACCTTCATTCAGCCTTTGAACATCACCTTCCTCCAGGCCCTTCTTGGAATGCCCTAAGAATGTGCTCAGACTCCACCTGGAGTGACGCACCCTTCCGTCTCTCATCATCTCCACAGAGTACCACATCAACCCCAAAAGGTCATGTGGTAGAAATGGGAAAAGGTGAATGTGATAAGACAGAAACTAGAGACACTGGACTCCAACACTAACTATTGCTCGTTACTTATGCTGATCAAGGATGGCCGCAGAATGTAGCAGATCACTAAAGGCAAAGGATGTGGTGGATATCTAATCCCAAAGAGCTACCTTGCATAAAGGGTTCTCTGATTAAATGTAATAGTGAAAGGATGTACCTTATCAAAACCTCTGTGGGACCAACTCTCTGCACTTTGGTATGGAAATTGCAATTCCTGAAAACTAAGTTGATATAGAAAGAGTACCTTGAATATATGTTCACTAAACTACTGTTTTTGAGGTAGTTGTGTTATAAAAGGGAATCAGGTGCGCTTCAAGTGGTTAATCAGTTCTGTATCGTGACTGTTAATTTGTAGATGGTTCCTGAAGACCAGGCCCAGTGTCTAACTCCTACTGGGTAAAATGGAGTTTGATGAACAAGCAGTTGGGCACAAGACCTATGTCTTTCCACGGTCAAAGCCATGTTGCAGTCCTACGTCCAAGCGCTGTGACGCACTGGCCATTGGTCCTTGATTACAACCCTGCATAAAATTTTATTTTTGCATATGTGTGCCACAACTGTTGATTTTTAGCACCAAGTGATTGTATACAACCAGGAGAATAGCTAAAAACAGCACTAAGGCTTGCACTGGTAAATGTGAGTGTGTATTAGCTACGGGTGCAAGGGATTGTTCTGTTCACCGACTGTAAAAAGTTTGCCACAGAGAGAGCAGTACATTGCTATGCACGGGACATCATTGAACACAATTTTCTACTTCTGTTGCCCTTACAGAAGGTGGCGAAATGTCATCTACAGAATCTGCCAGTAGAGTCATTGTCTTGGATGTAGAAGGCAACTCTTCCTCATTGTGTCTTTCCACTTCTTGAATGGAGTTGAAAAAGCTCTGTTGTACTCTTTTTGTGTGTGTGTGCGTCACCCTGTACATGGTAGAGCACTGATGGTTTCCCCATGTCTCCCATTCACATATGCACTAGACCAGGCAGAATTATCAGGGCACTAACCACACTTACACAACCTGGTTAGAGTAATCTAAGGGACTGTCCATTTCATTGGAGTTTGGGTAGTCCCTTGTGTTCCACATGCACTGCCATACAGACCCATGGTGAAGGAGGGAAGCACAGGGATTCCCTGGCTGTGCCCAACTTCATTGTCATAATCCCCCCCATCCCTATGCATTTTGTTCCTCAGCACATCTCTCCCTGTAGCGAAACATCTGAAATTAGTATCAATGATGGAGTCATCTGAGTCTCAATCTTTAGTCCCCAAAAAAGCCTTCCTGCTGGATATCCATTTCGAAAAATGCACATCCGGCAGCCATAGATCTACCTTGGTTGATTTAAGTTCTGTAGTTTTACCTGCATTGGCTCTTTTATCTTTAAGAATGTTCTCTGGAGCATCATTTTATAATAGGGCATATTTTGGCAACTATTTTGGGTGATTCCTTCATTGAGACATTCCTCCCTGGTATGAGGAAAGAGTGAGTTGAAGCTATACTTTTTATTTCTATAGGAATGCAAATAGTGACTGAATTGTCTTGCCTGCAAACCTACCCAGGCACAAGCAATATGGGGCAATAACTTCAAAACCGGAATAAAAAACCCTGGTAATCTGAAGCTGTCAGCGGCTAATGTGCAGGGTAAAGCAAGGGGGGCTAAGCATTTTCAAAAAACCTGAGTATAATTCTCCAGGCCAGTTCATATAATATAGAGTTGGTGAAGGTCATCAACTTCAGTGTGAAGAGATCTATTGACTATAATCTTAAATGAACACTCTTTTGATTCACTAAAAAATTGAATTTGAGAGAGTTATGTCAAGTCTTTGGTCTGAAAAGTTGGAAAGCAGCAGAAGGACCTTAGGAAATGAAGTAGATGGTGGAAAGAGTAAGACATCTTTTTACCTTTCTGCAAAATAGAGACCAATATTAGCTAAGTGTAGATGTTATTTAGGTTTTATATACTATTTTTAAATGTATTTCAAATAGTTCTGTGGATGGACACCATCCCTATTTGTTGCACGAAATTGTAGCATTTATGTAGTCCTTTATGTTTCTGGTGGGGTCCGCAAAAGTCCACATTAGCATAAGAACATTGGGCACCCTTTTCAAATGTATGGATGAAAAGAGGCTGCATTAGGCATCCAGAGAATACTAAAAGGAATCCAACTTGCAATGGCAGTGTAGCAACTAAGCGTGAGCGGAAAATCCATTCCGCTCGCGGATTTCGTGGATTTTCGGTAAATCCGCAATCCGCGAACTCCCGCGAATTTACCGAAAATCCGCGAATCCGCGAACGGTGGATCCGGGGGCAAAAGTTCAAGCCTTCAAGCTTGAAGTTGTAACTATTTTAGGATGGCGCCGGCAAGCTGCCAGCGCCATCCTAAAATAGTTACTAAGTTAGCTTCAGTTAGCTTCAACAGGAAGCACTAATAGATCAAATAAAGCAGGTGCTCGAGCACCTGCTTTATTTGATCTATTAGTGCTTCCTGATGAAGCTAATTTAGTAAATATTTTAGGATGGCGCTGGCAGCTTGCTGGCGCCATCCTAAAATAGTTACAGGATGATGGATGGACAGCTCACTCAAGGGACCCCTGCGCACATCGGTGCGATTGCATAGCAACACACACATGGCCCCTGGAACTAGTTGAAGCTCAAATTCAGTGACTCATTCATCAGCCCAAAAACAATCGTGAGCGTCGTCGAGGCTGGGCAGGTGTGCCTTCTTCTAAATCTACCGTCGAAAATCAGCTGTGATGCTGGATAGAGGCCTTTGCATCCTTGACTTTCACAAGCGCAATCCTCGTGCTGTTCCTGTGACCAGGAGCTTCTTTCTCTTGATCTGCTGCTCTGATCGGTCTCTGACCTTGTTTTATACACACAAGAGGCATGTGAACTCGCATGGAAGCCCAGCCCGTTTGGCCCCGCTCACACACTCGCGGTGTGCACCGTCTTCCCGACATTTACCCACTATGGGCGATTGCATAGTAACACACACATGGTCGCTGGAACTAGTTGAAGCTCAAATTCAGTGACTCATTCATCAGCCCAAAAACAATCGTGAGCGTGGCAGTGATGAACCAGAGGGTGGCAGCCTTGAACTAGAGGGTGGCAGGGATGAACCAGAGGATGGCAGTGGCAAACCAGAGGGTGGCAGGTATGAACCAGAGGGTGGCAGTGATCAACCAGAGGGTGGCAGTGATGAACCAGAGGGTGCTGTGTGATAAACCAGAGGGTGGCAGCCTTGAACCAGAGGGTGGCAGGGATGAACCAGAGAATGGCAGTGGCAAACCAGAGGGTGGCAGTGATGAACCAGAGGGTGCTGTGATAAACCAGAGGGGGACAGTGATGATCCAGAGGGTGGCATTGAAGAACCAGAGGGTGGCAGTGATGAACCGGAGGGTGGCCGCAATGAACCAGAGGGTGCTGTGATAAACCAGAGGGGGACAGTGATGATCCAGAGGGTGGCATTGGAGAACTAGAGGGTGGCAGTGATGAACCTGAGGGTGGCTGCGATGAACTACAGGGTCGCTAACAGGCTGGACACGTAGAAACAACATGGTGGCGACCGTTGCGACCACACAAGTAAGTTCGCATTCCCGAACTTGAACAAAACCCTCGCGAACTGGCAAAAACAGCGAATTCGCAAATTCGCACAAATTCAAGAATTTTGCAAATTGCGAGTTCGCAAATTCACGGAACGCGAATTCGCAAAATTCGCCCATGCTTAGTAGCAACTCTTACAGAACCAGCCTCTGCCCTCCTGGACTCGACTACGGCCACGCACTCTACGCACGAGCCCCGGCCAAACTCCTGAAACGACTCCAACGGATCCAGAACGTCTCGGCCCACCTGATCCTCGACCTCCCTCGCCGCAGCCACATCACACCCCACCTGAGAGACCTGCACTGGCTCCCCATCAACAAGAGGATAACCTTCAAGCTCCTCACCCACGCACACATGGCACTCCACAACACAGGACCAGCGTACATCAACAGCCGACTCGCCACCGTCCCCCGCATCCGAAGAGTGACTGCCAGCTGCAGATCATTCTCCCACCTCGCTGCCAAGACATGAAACACCCTCCCCATCCGCCTGCAGCAGACCGAAGACCTCCTAACCGTCAGGAGACTTCTCAAGACTTGGCTCTTCGAACAGTAGCAGCATCACCCCCCCCCAGCGCCTTGAGACCCTCACAGGTATGTAATGCGCTCTATAAATGCTATCATTGATTGATTGATGAGCATACAAAACTGTCTAGATTTTCCTCACCCTTCGGAGCTAGCAATACCATGGGTATTGAGTCACGAAATTCTGGGCCATTACAAGGAGGTCCATTAAAGTCTCCTTAGAAATGAATCATTACTAGGCTACTGATAATTCCAGGTCTAATTCGCCTGGGAATTTCCCATTTCAATCAATCACCCATGAGGGTATCCAGGCACTGGAGGGGAGCTGCTGCAGGGAGTTGTCAGTCAAACATCCAGGTTTTTAGGCCATCTCAGAAATTCTGTACTGTAGGTGCAGTCCGGAGGTTGAGTGGGAGGCCATTCCAGGTCTTGGCGGCCAGGTAGCAGAATGTGCAGCCACCGTCTCTGCTTTTGTGGAAGTGGGACATGTGGGCGTGGGAGAGGGAGGTGGAGCATATATATCTGCTGTGTTGGTGGATGTTCAATCTGTGGTTGGTTAAGGTAGGCTGGTCCTTTGTTGTGCTGGGCCTTGTAGGCATGAGTCAGCATTTTCAACTCGCACCTTTTTTAGTCGTGGAGCCAGTGGAGTGCTCTGAAGTGGGGAGTGATGTGGGCTCTTTTTGGGAGGTCAAGGATGAGCCTGGTTGTTGTGTTTTGGATGGTTTGTAGTTTGCAAAGTAGTTGTGAGGCAATGCCCACGTAAAGGGAGTTTCCATAGGGGGTGATGGTGCATCTGGTGTTGATAGGAAGTCATATTTTTCGTAGCATGCGGAGGGTGAGGAAGCCGGCTGAAGAGAAGGCGTTTATCTGCTTCTTCATGGTGAGCTTGTTGTCAAGTTAGTATGATGTCGAGATTTCTGGCGTGGTCTGTGGGAGTGATGTGAGTAGTGTTTCCGGCCCACCATTCTAGGCTACGGACTACAGCGCCAAGATGCTCCTTGGAGCGATAGTATGCGATCTATAAAAACTATCTTACAATTACAAATTACAATTACAAGGGGTCTAGTCCCGCTGGCCACCAGGAGTCGTCCCATGGGGAGGTGTTGCTCCCGAGAATGAGTACCTCTGTTTTGTCAGTGTTGAGTTTGAGGCCTTTGTTTTGCATCCACCTGACTATGCTGGTCATGCACTTGTGGAAATTGGTTTTGGTGTTAGTGGGGTTTGAGGATAGGGAGATTTTCACACTGAGATTTATGCTACTTTCAGCAGCTGCAATCTCAATGTGAAAATAAACAGACCTGTAACAACATTACATAAGACACTGTGAAGATGCCCCCACTCCCTTTCCTTTCATATTTTTATGTTCTTTGACTGTGGTTTTGAATGGCCTTTTTGCTGCTATTTGATCCCTATGAAACTCTATTAACTCAAGCAGCATCACCCGAGTTAAAGGCCTTTACCTCATCCATACTCTCCCAATCATCTCACACTCTCCCTACGGTGTCAATTGGGCAGGGCCATTGGAATTATGCAGCAGGGGAGTACCAAATTATAAAGGCAGAGTTAACTACATTATGTGGCAAGAAAAAAACAAATGTTGTGGCATAATGCAGCACAGTTGTGGTAGTATTACTGAATTAATTTGTCCTAGTTGCACGGTAACACTATCTGGGCAAGAGTTACACCTCATTAGTATCTGCTTAACACCCGAGAATCAGCAACTTAAAAAGGAACAGTTAACCTTTGCAGAGGGTCTTCCACTGTGTGGCAACGTGTAGCAGTCTTTTTAGTAACTTTTCATCTGTTTGAGCTAGAATTTTTTTTTGCTGATAATCGCAAAAAATGCAGAACGTGATGGATGTGCGGCAAGTGCGGAACATCCTTATTGTGCAGAAAACGGTGCAGCCGCATAATCTCATAATTCTAGTGGCCTTGAAGATAGGTCAATGGCCACTGTGGAAATATAACATCACTAATATGTAAATCCGCACTTTCATATTGAGTCCTGGCCACTGACCCCAGACACATGAAAATTAGCTCTAGCTTCAATTATTTCCCGCCGCCTTTTTTTGCTCCATTGACAAATAACTTCCAAGCAGATCAATGGCCGCCTCCTAGCTCCTCGCCATGGTGTTCCTGCCATTGATTTGGGTGCCGAAGGTTTTGTTAAATAATGATGATGAATGATAAAGTCAATTGGGAGCTCGTTAGTATTAGCTGAACCTGACTCCATGATAAACAATTGAAATGTAATGTGGCCCAATCAGGAGTCTCGTCCTAGAGAGCACAGTTCCATAGATGAGAACATGGGCAACCAAAGGCCTGGTCCAATCATCTCGATGCTGTTTGTCACTTTTAAGGATAATGGCTGCCTTTTTCTACATAATCCGCATGTGAACGATTTATCACAGAGACAGACTTTTACAAATCTTCTGCTATGTTCTCCTTACCCGACGTCCTGCGCTCGCCTTCTTGAGCACGGCTTTTCTCAAAATTTCGCTTGCTTGTTTGGAGAGGGGAATCAAAGCACTGAAAATCACTGACTCAGAAGCACCCTTTAAAGTTACAAAAAGCAACCGCACACCTTGTGAACTTTTCCTTGCTTGTTTCGTTTCCTTTTCAAGTTCAAGTTATAGCATCTCTCAGAAGGGAAGTGGGTTACGGTGTACACTTGTTGACCTGGCAACTTCTTTAAAAATAAATGAAATTCTGGGCTAAATCTGAGGATGCACGGTAGCGTGAGCTTTGTAACTAACGTGAACACGCCATTACATGGAGGACTGCGTTACTACATCGTGAGCACTGCAGCAGGAGTCACCACATCACAGGACATTTTTTGAACTATTAAATTGGGAGTCCGTATTGTGCAAGGGACTAGACAGCACAAATACATAATACAATGAAGCATTAATTCATAAATATTATTATACATTATAAAAATAAGGTGTATATATATATATATATATATATATATATATATATATATATATATATATATATATATATATATATATATATATATATATATATGTGTGTGTGTGTGTTTGTGTGGGGGGGGGGGGGTATTGCAGAGACAAATATATGTTTTCATAAAAGAAAAAAAAGCCCATACAGTGCACTTTTGTGTGCAATGTTTTATGAGATAAATGAATATATGCTGCATTATCATAATGGAAATTAGGATTACGATTAGGTATATAATGTGCATGTATGTATATATGTATTGAGACATACAATATTGATATTTACTCGAAAATATCAACAGAGGTACTGACAGATATTTACAAATGTAATGGGATCATGTCATCTCCTTAAAACGGGCTATTATACCTTTGGAAGAGGCGAATAATGAAAGATGTCTTTGGAGGAGATTTTGTAAAAACTTTAGGACAAACTATATAACGTATAAATTAGGAGGACATTATGAAGTCATATACAATGCTACAATATTTGAAATTCAATATGAAATGGCACCATCGTAAAAAATACTAATCAGAATAATGTTCTTCCAAAAAATGCTAAATGAAAGCACGATTTGCACAGATTTTATACATTACAAAATGGCAGTCGCAATTGCAAAGTTTTTGGCATGTTATTTTGGAGTGTCACTCTTTTATGTTTGTGAACTTACCACGTCATTAGCAAATTGAACTAATGAGATGTGTTTATAATGAATTGTATAGAGCTTGCAGGCTAAACTTTGAGAAAGGTATCAGCCGTAAAGTGTCCGTGTAAATTGTGCAATTAAACAAGATTTTCTTTCCTCCTCTGAGAGTGCTGTCTCTTCCTTTGAGAAGTTGTGGAGCTGGAAATATTTGTGAGTTCACCATCATGTCTGACAAGCACCCCCTCGCCAGTGCAGAGCCTTTCCTGGTGGCACGGAGCAAAATAGCTGGGTCTGAACTGAGGTGGCGAAGTGAGCTAAAGAATGATGATGGATTCAACCCAGATCTATGACTGGGGGTGTGTGTTTGAAAAGTTTCAGCACTCCATCCATCATCTCCTTGTGTTTGCTTTGTTCGCCCTAAGTTGGCAGGGCATGCCCAGACGTGGGTCCCTTGCTCACTTTGCCACTGGCTTCAAGCTAGCCTGGCTGATGAAAGGTGTTACCCAAAAACCTGTCCCAGGATGCTTGTCTCTGGTTCAGGGAAGACCTGGCTTGGCAGTTCGTGCTGGACTGTTCCCATGAGGCAAAGGGTCAAGACTGATTTGCTAATAGTTGGGTCTGAACTGAGGTAGAGAAGTGAGCTAAAGAATGATGATGGATTCAACCCAGATCTGTGACTGGGGGTGAGTGTTTGAAAAGTTTCAGCGCTCCGTCCATCATTTCCTGGTCTTTACTTTGTCAGTTCTGGCAACCTCTTACCTTCCCACAAAGGTGTCGCAATGGTTAGTTTCTTTCCCCATCCCCTCTGTCTCTCCACCCCCTTCCATTCCTCGATCCCCCTTTGTTTGGCGGGTAGTAGACCTTGTGTCCCAGCGCTTCCATATACATAATGAAGATAAGAGAACATCTTAAACTGGAGTCTCTTATGAGCATATGTGTAATGGTCACCTGGGGCACGACACAATTCATTAATAACTATTAGATGTGCCGCTCGATATGACGGGTAGAGCGATTCCCCCGTTATATTGGCTGCGTTACAGTGTTTGCAGTGTCACTCTAGGATAACCCCCATCCCAGGGAAGTGTGCGCAAGTCCCTAATATTGGTGTTAAATATAACTTCCTGAATCATGTGATATGTGTTTTGAACCATTTACAGTAGTTTGGGAAGTGTTATCATCTTGTACATGGCTGCTCTTCCTAATAATGTCAGGCGGAGTCGTCTCTATCTGGCCACATCGTCTAGGAATTCCGTTAGGATTCGCTTAACATTACGATTAAAGCATTCAGTCATGTTTGTTGAGATGAATAGTCCCAGGTATCTAAAACCCTCTTCAGTAATGTATAGGTGACCTGGTATTGAATATGTATCCCTAGGGCCTCCAACAGGATACAAGCTCGATTTCCCGAGTTGATATTGTATCCCGAGTGTTTCCCATATTCCCGGATTAGTTGGAGTAGCAGGGGATGTGTTGTGTCAGGGTTAGTGATAGAGATATCATCTGAGTACAGGGAGATCCACTCATTTACCAACTGTCCGCTAGCATCTTGAAAACCACTGAGTCCAGGGTGCTTCCTAATTTGGCACAACAACGGTTCCAGGACCAGCGCGAAAAGTAGGGGAGAAAGAGGACAGCCCTGGCAGGTTCCTCTCTGGATGGGGAAGTCGACAGATTTTACTCCATTGACTCTGACTCTAGCTCTGGGCTGGGCGTATAGTAGTTCTACCCAGGTCATGAATGCATGTGCAAACCCAAAGCTCGCAAGGACACCCCTCATAAAAGGCCAATGAACTGTTTCGAAGGCCTTTTCTGCATCTAAGGACAGCAGCAGTTGTGGGGTGGTCCTGTCTTTCACTGTATCCAGCCAGTTGGCAAGTCGCCGGAGATTAAAGCGTGTCGCACGGCCAGGCATGAAGCCCTATTGGTCTCGATGAATCAGAGATGTGATTACGGTTATGAGCCGTGTTGCCAGTATAGAGGCCAAGAACTTCGTTTCAATATTTCATTGGGCAATAAGATCCCCAGCGATCTGGGGGTTTATCTGGCATAGGTATAACTACAACTATGGCCTGGCAGAGATCTGGTGGTAGTATCCCCTCTTTCTTGCTTCTTGGAACATGGCAAAAAGGTGGGGAGCCAGCAGCCCAGCGTTATGTTTGAAAAATTCTGCTGGCAGTCCATTTGGCCCTGGGGTTTCCCCTGATTTTGGTCTATTTATGGCCTCCAGCACTTGAGTTAGAATGATTTCTGCCTCTAAAGCTTCTTTATCCTTGTGTTCTAAAATGTTTTTAAGATATGACATTGTCTGTATATAATCTGCTAGGGGTTTAGCTTCATAGAGTTCCATATAGAAGCATGCAAAGGTGTCTACTATGGAAATTGTACATTTTACCCCTCTGCAATCCAACAATTTCCCTAGTTTTGCACTGACTTGAGTGGGAATAATAAGTTTTACCCCTCCACAATCCAAAACTTTCCCTCCTGTTCCACTAACTGAAGTGAGAATAGTAAATGTTACCCCTCTGTAATCCAACACTTTCCCAACTGTTAAAGTTATTGGAGTTGGAATAGTAAATGTTACCTCTCCGCAATCCAACACTTTCCCAACTGTTGCACTGACTGGAGTGGGAAAAGTACATTTGACCCCTATGCAATCCAACATTTTCCCTCCTGCTGTACTGACTAGAATGATAATAGTAGATTCTACCCCTGTGTGATGCAACAGTTTTCCTACTGTTGCATTGTGTGAAGCATGAGTGGTACATTTTAACCATTGCTTACTTTTATATGAATTATACAGGGAATAGTATATGTATTAAATAGAAAATTACATAATTTATTTCATATTGTTACAATTTACATCATTATGTTTTTACTTGATTAGAATTATAATATTTATAATTCTTAATGTATTTAATGTGTAATATATTTTAATAAAAATTGTAAGAAACGTATGTTGGTTACATTTTTATTTTATTTAAAATGGTTTGTCCTTCAGGGTGTCTATGTCTCCTATGTTGAAATCTGTGTAATCCGAAATGGTATTAGTGTTCAAAACAAACATAAAGGAGCATACAGTAAGAAAGAGGTGAATCTCACACATGCTCAGAGACTTGCACTCAATAATCTCATGGCGGATGACAGCATTGTCATCCGTCCTGCGGACAAGGACAGCAATGTTGTTATTCTAGACATCGAACAATATCTAGCCGAAGCATCCAGACAGCTTGACAACATCAAGTTCTGTATGCCCATCTCTTTTCATAACTATAACACCAGCATCACGACCATTTGGGATAACCTTACCATGTGGAAAGACAGGGGATTGCTGGAATGGGAGGAGTTCAGTTACCTTAAGAAGGATCACCCATTACTCCCAGTACTGCATCAGTACCCAATAAGACCTTCTGGGCGTCCTTTTGTATCATCCAGGGGCGGTGTAGCTGAACATGTCTCTAAGTATATGGACCATTTTCTTCGTGATCATGTCGTCAGACTTCCCAGTTATATCAGGGACACTAAAGACTTTCTGTACAAAATAAAAGATTTTCAGTGGGGTGATGCTTACTTGTTCATTACACTAGATGTGCACAGCCTCTACACCATCATAGATCACCGACAGGGGCTGGAGGTCTGCAGACATTACCCCAATACCAGACCAGTGAGGTTCCGTGATCATAGTCAGATGCTGTTAGACATGACAGAATATTGCCTACCAAACAATATCTTCATGTTTAACGGGGTACTGTTTAGGCAAAGGACTGGTACAGCAATGGAATCATGCTTTGCTCCCAGTTTTGCCAACCTGTTTATGGGGCACTGGGAGGAGAGCATTTTGTCCAATCCTGAGCTCCAAGGTGACCTCGAACATGTGTCGATGTGGCTACGTCGACGACCTGTTGATTGTTTGGAGAGGGGCAGAACATGAGGCACATGAGTTCATTAATAAACTCAATGTCAACGAGTGCAACCTTGTACTCACTGGCAATATTTGCAACAACAGAGCAGAATACCTAGAAGTCTGCCTCACTGGCAGCGACAACCTGGTGCATACGGCACTCTACAGGAAGTCTACGGCAGGGAACAGTGTTATGCATGCCCTCCGCAGCCATTCTGAGGCTCACAAATGGAGCATCCCTTATGGAGAGCAGCTGAGGGCAAAAAGAAACTGCAACACAGAAGAAGGTTATCAGCTTGAAAGCATCACCATTGTAGACCGCTTAAAGAAAGGGGTTATCCTAATTGGGTACTCATGAAAGCCAGAGAAAGGGCCGACAATGAAAATAGAGCCCACACAATCTCGGACGAACCCACCTGAAAGTTTTTTACCCGTGTGGCCATTGCAAGGCCTACAGAAACAGTACGATTTGCAAACAGGCCAGTTGCAATGGGGTCAGCAAGGTCATATACCAATTCTTCACATGTAATTCCTCTTTTGTCGTTTACACCGCAAAATGCCCGGGCAAGCTGTAGTATATCGGCAGCATGACACTCATGGGTAGAAAATGGATCCTTGAGCACAGTAGGGCCATCACCAACAACAACCCGAAATACCCAGTTGCACAGCACTTTCATGAGAAGCATTTCTCCAATACATCTGACATGAGCTTCTTCGTCCTTGAACAAATTGACTGCAACCCCAGGGGTGGCAATAGGGTGCTTACACTGAGGCAGAGAGAACCTAAATATAATATTGACTTTCAAACTAAGAGTCCAGGAGGGTTGAATCAGGATGAGGAGCTTGCAGTACATCTGAAAGAGAAATAGATCTTTCCTGTAGTATGACTGTATGATGCCAATATCTCCCTCTCCCTATTTCCCATCTCTTCTGATGTTACTGAAGTTTCTCTATGCATCTGCCTTCCAATGTGTGTTTGTACATTGTAGCAGGGATTCCGTTCTCTTACAGAACTGTGCATAGAGATCAGGAACCTCAGTGAATTAGGGTGACCCAAAACTCACCTCAGTATCCAAAATCCCCTTACCGAGCTAGCTACAGTGTCTCATTGGTTATAACAAACTCCCAATGACTTAGGCAAACCAGAACATGAACTTAGGTTACCTCAGGTATCGTGGAACACATGAACACTCTTTCGCTCTATAATCATTTCAAACCAGAACGTGGAGTAACAGAGGACACGTGCACTTTTGAAATATTTATTATTCAATGCAAGGTTCTCAAACGCAATATCTTATATAATACAAAAAAACATATTATAAGAATCAGAGTTATCAGCATAGTTACTAGTCCATAATAAGCAAACGGTGATAGCATATTATAATGCTAAAACCAATAGAAATTAATAACACCTATTTCTCGCACTCCCTAATTAGCATACTATATTATATCTAAGAAGGTCTCATTTGGGTTTTAGCAGGGCGGGCCCATACCTCTAAATGTCAGGAGGAGAGGATCACATCATCTGCTGCCTGCTCTCTGCATGCGAAGCATCATCAAGTGTGTTTTTGCATTCTCAGTAACTCTATCTTAACCCGTTAAGCGCGCCGAAAATTCCGCCCCAGTGCGGACGTTCCATTGCGCCAACGGGAATGGAACGTTCAGCTGACTTGCGCAGCACTAGCGAGGTAGTGCACGCGATGACCGCTGAATGTTCCCCGCACTTAAGGGGTTAAACCCGCTTAGAGCCCAATGTTGGCAGCAACTGTATTTGTGTTATGTCTAATGTGGTGGGAGGATCAGGCCTCCCAGCAACCTTGTGTTAGGTTATTCTTAGAGGGTTCAGCACTCAGTGTGCAGACAGTGTTCCGAGTGTACCAAGCATGACTGATATCAGAGCAATAACATATTATTCTCAAATAAATCACATCTTTTGTCTAGGTTGAAAGCTACAATAACAATTATGTGTTGTGTGCAAACTGAAGCCGAAGGAAAATATGTTGTTTAAACATTTAATAAACTCATGCTAACTTAACACAGTATATAGAAAAGCAGTAACTATATGACACCCCCCCCAATGATCCGAGGACGGTCACAAAATAAGCCAATACTAGAATAAAGGCATAACATGAAAGCAGAGTTCAACAATATTGAGCCAAGCTAAATGTATGTAAATGTATATATATAAAAAAACTATATAAAAATATGTACAAATGCCTATATTGGCCAAACAAAATGCAATTAAAAGTCTTCAATTCGAGGCCAATTATAAAATTATAGGCCTGGACTATATAAAGGCAAACGTTCGTAAGAAAAAGGGCACTTTTCAAAAATACCAAAAAGCCATGAGCCACAATAATGAAAGTCTCCAAGGCATCTCATGATTGGACCAAATATGCAAAATAGGCAGCAACAGCCTCCAACATGAAATCACTGTTAGCATCCGAAAACAGTTCAGCCATCCAATTAAGCAATGGGAAAGAACATACGTGCTCCTCCAGCACCGGGTCCTCTAGCAACATCAGAGGACAACTCGGTGGGTTCTCAAGAACGCTGTGTGCCAGAAACTCATGCGCCGCTGCGGGTATGTCCCACTGACCCATTAGTCTATGCATCGCTGCCAAGGCCATAATCCTTTCACCAGAACAAACCAACTCGTGAGCAACTACGGGGCCCATCATGTGATTAAAATCGACGTCAGGAGATATCGGCAAGCAGAGACACAAATCAATGGCCCAGTCGAAATCGCAGCTCAGGCAATGAAACACAGGCTGGACACATGTGAAATAGGAAAATCGAAATGATAATCCAAATGCCGTGCTTAAAGTCGCAAGCAGCAGGGTGCCATAGTAATCAAGCATCCGGTTGCGAAACAGTGACAGAAGGAGCTGAGCGGCTTCTTGTGCAGGACGGACATCCATGTTTTAGGAAGCAAAATAATATCAAAATGCCTGCAGCCAAAGCCAGCAAAACAGGGAATCCGCCAAACAAACTTGAAAATATAGAATGGAAGAACGCAGGGATGACACCAAAAACCTTTTCAAAGGTAGTCACAAGACCACTGCTAACTAATTTAAAAAAATGAGCTAAGCCAGACGTGGAGGAGGCATTAAAGATTTGATAAACTAATTCGCAGAAATGAAACGGCAAGTCGGTATTTAAAAGTGCCTGCACCTCTGTGCGTGTGTTAGCTATGTGAAGGACATAAGTTTCACGGGCCGAGCTCAGGGCCACTTACTTTTGAGACAAAAGGGCTCTTATTCTACTCATACCATTGAACTCCGCTTTCAAGGTTGGGATGCACGGCCAGATGGAAACATCTGAATTCCCATGTGTGGGAGGATATAGTACATTTTTGCAACACACCACACGTTCTGATACAGTAACCACATAAGCGATACCGACCATTAAGCCACAACACTCTTCGTTATTCAAAAGCAAATAACTACCATTTGTCAATAATGTAAATGTGGGAACTATCGCCGGAACAGGTGTGCCTTTCAAAACACAGGCTAAATTAGGCCGGTCCTGATTACAAGAACCGTGTAACTAGATGTTTCTGCATATTAATGAACGGTCAGGCGACTGTGTGCATTCTTCACCATTAAGATTCACTTCCTTTCCATATTTTAGACATCTGTATGTGTATGGTAGAGACCATACCTCATGGAGGAATGCGCTGCCTAGTGGTTCATATCGCCCTATTGCAATATACCGCATACAATTAGTGAATTTGTACAAAGCAAATGGTAATGTAACTAATCCATGGATAAGCCATGTTGCAGCAGCGGCTTCAGCTACAGAAAAGGGTAAAGATTCTAACTTTTCAATATGTAACATAGAAAATGATGCATCCCGCATTGAAAGCATGCGCTGCTTGTCAGTCAAATTAAATCGGGCAAAGAGGGAGGACACGTTCATGTAACTCCAGGGCACGCGGCCCGCCTTAAGAGTCTGTAGTGTCCATGCAAACTGCATTACAGAACGCAATTGATTTTGACCATGGTATAATACAGACACCTCATCATTCACAATGTCAACTACAGAAGAAACAATATTATTCAACGTGTAAATTCGGGAAGAAAGCATGTTAATGCTGTTATCGACAACTGCAAGCACTTTTTTCCAAATTTGCTTGGTCAATAGCCCTTAGGCGCTTAGCAGCTTCAATTTGCGAAAATTTCCAAATTTCATTGTAAACCGCATAAATCCACCGTTTAGATCTACCATTAGCCGGGCCTTTTATAAAATCATTTAAATCCACATTATCATTTAACTGGGATAGATGTAATTTAACTGCAGCTAACGTGGAATGTTGTAACCAATTCTGACACAGTTTGCCCACAGAGTAAGTTGTGACAGTATGATCAGTTTCAAAACGGGGATCAGGCCTGACTTGTGTAAACCCTTCAGTCAAACCCAGAAAACAACGTTGGCAAGAATCAGCACTTCTATGCCACATCAGGCAACCCTTCGGATCCAAACTTGATACATTAAAGGATGAATTATGCATTAGAGTTTGTAACTCACGAATGGACAATTCAGTATAATTACCCCAACCTGAATATTCTTCCGATTCGGGGATTGTTGGTGTATTTAATTTTTTTGAAGTAGCCAATCCAAAGCATATTGTTTGGGAAATAGTTGAATTTAGAAACAACATGTGATACGGGATGAGACACGCACGGTGCAAAGCCTCAGTGCCTTGTACCTGCCAATCTTTGGTACCCCAAACCGATTTAAGGTCAATTGTTTCCTTCCATAGCTCGTAGCCATCCACAGCTAACTTGCCTAGAAAGGACTTCGAATACAGCAATTTTGTATCGGTAAGTCTAACTTTGGACATGGACTTTTGTGTCATTTTGAAATAAAATGACTCAGGATTTGATTGATTAAAGTCTCTAAAATAAGTGTATTTTTTTAGAAATGTACTAGAGCTGCCTCTTAATGGAGTTGGGCAATGTTCCCACTGTGTGTAATTTACAGCACCCCTTCTGGAACTTGTTTTATGCAGAAAATGATTACCATAATGTTGAGAGCAAAATAAATCACCATAATTAACAGAATCTAAGTATAAATCCTCAGCATCAAAGGCAGCATAATATTTCAAATCAGAGAATAATGCTTCCGCGGCCTGAATATCCCAATCATCAGAACGTATATTTTGTTTTACCACATCCCCCATGTTTACTCTAAGCACATTCGGGACATTAATCACTTCAGTGGGGCCATGTATTTGAAACCTAACCGCATCCCACACAATCCCATCAAGAACAGGCCAAGCAGTGATGTTAACTGTATTCAAGTCTCTTTTCAGTCTGTGTGCTGAATGTGAAGAGGAAAGAGGGGCCAATGTTCCATTAAGGTACCGAATTCCTGTTCTTTCTTTGACATAGTGGCCATCGATTAGACGGAAAAAATAAAACACAAAACCAATTGACATAAAAAGATAAACTGAAAATAGAATCATCCAAATGTATGTCCAAGGGGAAATCAAAAAATGTCTTTTAAATAAAGTGGCATAAATTGCAATATTTGAGAGTTTCTTCGAATGTACTGAAACAGAGTCAAAAGAGAATCTGGATTGTGTGGCCAAACGAGTCTGCAAATCCGGCATTGATAAATCAGTTGGATAGGTGTAGTTCAGCTCATCAGTGTCATTAACAGGAAAAGTATTTAATAAAGGACTGGAAATAACAGGCATCTCGAGGGACACCTCTGGCTCAGCACCTGAAGTAATGGCCAACACAGAGTGCCTCACCATGGAAGGACAGGATACCGCCGGTGTCATGCTATGAAGAATCGGCCACCCTGTGTATTTTGACATTGTCAATTAAGATAAATCTGTTTTCCTTACGACCTGGAAGTGGTGGTAATATGACTGTTCTCGTGCCCTTCACTCCAAGAACTCGAACCGGTGCACGATATGAAGGACCAAATTCTTTCTTGTTATCGATCTTCTCTCGAACCACTTCTCCAACTTGGGGTAGCCAGCCAACTACCGGGATCTGCAACGCATCATCCGAGGTGGAGGGCAAATGTTCCATAGCTAGACTGTCTCTGGTCTTTTGTAGATCCTGTAAAACATTGCAATGTTCATCTACGTTAAAGGCCATGGCCTGAGCCTTGCAGTCTAGACCGTCGAGGTCAGGTACATACATCTAGATACCAAAGTGCATTTCGGATGGGGTCCGCCCACCCAGAGACCTTCTAGGGAGATTATTAAGCGCACACTGCACGCCATTGAGATGGGCCAACCAGTTTCTGCCAGTGCCTATAACTCGAGCTGTCAAAGATTGCTTTAAGTCACGGTTCATTCGTTCCACTACACTGTTACCCTCAGGTCTGTATGGAGACGAAAACTTGACTTGGACCCCCAATGAAACCATAGCATCCTTATACGCCTTAGAGGCGAAAGCCGGACCCTGATCCGAATGGAAGGCACCACAGGCAAAAATCCCTACAAAGACACGCAAATCCTTAATGACAGTCCGTGAATCAGCGCTGCGATGGGGCCATATCCACACAAAGCGTGTGCATGAATCAACTGCTACTAAGATATACTTATACGCAGTATCAGAAGAAAAAGGACCGCAGTGATCTAAATAAACACAACCTAGCGGTTTATTAGATATGTACAACTGTGTCTGAGGTGGACGCGCAGCAGTTGAAGGTTTAATCTTCTGGCAAATGTCACATTGAAGGACATAATTGTGCGTCTGTTTGTACAGTCCCCGCCACCAGAACCTCTGTTGTAGCTGAGTTACAGTGGCTGAGACGCCCGCATGCGCAGACGCCACACCTTCATGCGCCGTTGTAATCAAAGTAGCTCTGCGATCCGAGTTGGGAATTAAACGTTCACCAACTTCAGGAATTTTCACATAAGGAACCTTATCGGGACTTAAGTGGTATGTGTACTTCGAAGGGAACCCCGCAGGATATTTACCTCCCTTCTTAGTGGCAGCAATAGCCGCCAAGATGTCATCATCTATTTTACTTTTGGACCGTGTAACTGCTGCAACTAAGTATTTCGATACTGCAGACTTCGCCGCTTCATCAGCAAGCGAATTTCCGACAGCTTGGACTCCCACACGCTGGTGGCCAAGAGTATGAATCACAAACACGAGTGGTAACTTTTCTTTAAGTTCCGCCACTCGGACCCAGATCATTTTATGTTTTATTGTGCTACCTTTGGAATCACGAAATTCATTCTGAATCCAAAAGAACAAGTTTTCATTGTAAGACTGGACACAGTAGTAAGAGTCACTTACGATCAAAGTCGTCACACAAGGATCTGCGTACTCCAATGCAAGCATCAGAGCACGAAGCTCTGCTAATTGTGCGGTGCAGCCCCCAAGTGTCTGCGTGTGCACGACACTGGACTTGAACTCATCGTTCACCATGGCACCGACCACAATGGCGCATGCGGAAACGTAGGCATGTTTAGAGCCATGCGCAACCTGCGCCGAACCATCAGTGTAAATGATGCAATGGAAATTCTCCAACGGCCGCATTGCTAAAGGAGCCGGATGAACGAATTCATACTGTAAGTACTCCTGCGATCGTAAAGTGGCGTCAAAAATAAACGTGACATCTTGGGATGTCAAGGAAGCAGCCCATTGTATCTACCGAGGGTGCAAAGCTTTGGAATTTGGTACACTGGCTTTCATAACTGCCTCTAGGGCAGGGCACGGGGTAACAACCAACATGCGTTTTCCATGTGACAGGGCACGTTCCTTGAGAATTGCCATCTGCACAGCCGTTAAAACTTTCTCCACAGTGGAAAAACGCATTTCAGCCGAAGTGTACAAGTGTGACTTGTAAGCTATAGGTACTGTATTTCCTTCATTAAAAGTTAGGTACGTGAAACCTACCGTCCCAGGGACAATTCTTATCACAAGGTTGGTCTGGTTATCACAAGTCTGTAAATATTCAGAAGCGAGCAAATCAGCTTGCAAAGACTGCAGAATAGCTGAATGCTCAGGCAGCCAGCATGATTTGGAAAAAGATGGTTGTATCAAAGCATACAAAGACTTGATACACTGGGCATATTCCGGAATGTATGTTCTCCCAAAATTTAAGAAGCCCAGTAAAGACTGTAATTTTTTCAGTGTTGTCGGAGCATGCAACTGTACGCATTTCTCCAGGAAGTGAGGAGCCAATCCTTTTCCTTCATTGTTTAGTTCATAGCCTAGAAACAACACTGTGAACTCTGCAATGTGCGATTTTGCAAAGTTAAACTTGTAACCCATGTCTGCAAAGTTACAAATAATACTGTTTACTCGACACAGATGCTCCCAAAGCTCGTCGTCTGTGAGATAAATGCCATCCACATACGAACAAGCATCCGGGTCAATTCTCTCCAACAGAAAGACAATGCGGGCGGAAAAAACTCCAGGACTATTCTTATAGCCCATTGGGAGACGCCGAAACATTTTTTGGACACCGCCGCATGTGAAGGAAGTCCATTGGGAACTTAGACTTTCCAATGTATGGGCATAAAAACCATTGGAAATGTCAAGCGTGGTTTTGAACCGCTTACGCACAAGACTATTTACAAGGGCAGAGCCGTGAGTATTCTGTACTGCACTGTTAAGGCAATGCGAGTTTAAATGCCGGTAATCCAAAACCAAACGATATGAGCCGTCCGGCTTGTTCACAGTAAAAAGGGGGTTATTCATCGGTGACACACATGTTTCAATTACACCTTGATATTCCAATTGTTCAAGAATAGCCGCGACTGAAGCTTTTGCTTCACGTCGGATGGGATATTGAGGTTGCGGCTGCGGCTGAGACCGTAAAAAAATCTCGTGGCTTGGGGACAATTTATCCCAGCCACATTGATTGCGGTACACAGCCGGTGCAAGCGCCAGAGCCCACTCTTCTGCAAAGTGCAGCGCTTCCACTCTTGAAACAGTGTTCGCGAAACTGGGGAGGATCACCTCCTCCCCTCGCGCAGCTGCAAGAACAAAAGGTGGAGCCAGTCAGCCTCCGAAAGCAAAATGTCATATGTAGACGAAAGATATTCCCAAAATACCCCTTTTATGGTACGCTGTATGTCACCTTCAATTAACAGGACAATTTCAAAAAGTCTATCAGGGGGAGCAACTCTTGTATCAGCCATTTCAATTACAACATAAGTGTCAGTCGCTGTCACCTTCAGTAGTGGACGGAGGGCCTCTCTCACTATGGTAATCTCCGCCGCGCTGTCCAGCAAGGTCAGAGCCCACTTCAGATTCCGAAGCCTCGTTCTCACAATCTGGGGCATATCGATGCGCCGTTAAGGCTGCGACTTTCTTCTTGGCAAACTGCAGTCTCTGAGGCGTAGAGCCCTCCTGCTTGTCTGCACCGTTGCGCGGGCGGGGCTGACCACGTCCTTGTTGGCCACCCCGGCCCCTGCCGCCCCCTCCACCACCGGTTGACGGAGCTGATGAGTCCTGAAAGGAACAAGGAGAGCGTTGGTCAGAAGCCTGAAACCGATCAGGAGATTTAATCGTCGCGCAAATCATAAACACGTTCCGACTGCGCAGGCAAGGGAGACGCAGGGCGAGATGTCTGAGCCTGTTGTTGCTGTTGCTTACTCTGTTTCTGTTTTTTAGGCCAAATTTGTTTTTTATTGGAATTGGGCTGAACTGCCGCTGCCTAAGTCTGTCCCTGGGGCTGCTTTTTCTCTTTATCAGAAAAAGGCTTAAGACCCCTGGCATTGCGGCCAACCGTTTTATAAGCCGCCACAATTATCTTCTCTAACTGTCGGGGTTTCTCGGGATCGGGAATCGCCTTTAACGCGTTAGCCACCTGAAAGTTCACTGCATCCCCCTTGACATTTGCAAGGATTAGATCGCAAACCACATCAAAGGTGCCACACAGGCGCATACCCAATTCAACTGCAGACTGTGGTCCGTGATCATCTTGAACACGTTTAAGGACCATAGACAGAGTGGACATAGACGGGGTGCCATAGCACCTCGAACAGACCTCCGCAAAAGTCTTACCCCAGGACTCACAGTCAACAAGCTCAGGGGCCAAATCCTTCGGCAAGCTAAGCGTCAGAATCCGGTGTTTCTCACCAGCAGTCGTATTCGGAAATACCGCTTCCAGCTGGTCAAATTTCTCGGCAAGCCAGAAAGGAAAATCATCCTTATCCTGGGGCTTCTTGCCTATTACGGAATTCACCATGACAGGACTGATTTTCAAAGCAGCCTGCCCTGCCGGAAGGGCTGCACCTCTAGGGGCTGCCCCTTGAACATTACGACTTGTGTAATGTACAAGGGCTCTAATCACGGCAATAGCGACTACATGAAGTCGCCGAAGTTCACCTAAGTTACAATTGCCGTGATTAGGGTGAGGAGTAAATCCAGCCAAAGCGGGTCAATTTGCGCCCGGAATGGACAAGGGATCTAATCTTGGAGCGGTCAAAGAATGGGGTAGGGCGCCACCAAACCATACTCCATGCTGCCAAACATCAATAGGAACTTCCTGTGCTCTGTACGGAGCATACTCAGCAGGTACAGGAGAGGCAGTGAACGAGTGGAACACACCAGAATTTGCGTCCACCGCCGGAAATGTCACCCACGAATAAAACAGCTCATACGGGTAAGCATGTTCAGCACTCACCACCAGAACCACAGCCAAGCCGTCCAAAGGAACATCATAAGCCCGCAAATGATCACGCACCGCAATGTGACTATGCAGCGGGATGTCCACGGATTGTGCCATGACTGCACAGGAAAGTGAAAAAACAAAGAGTACTTTGTAGCACAACTGGGTAGTAATTCAAGGAAACCGTTTTTAGAAAGATTCAAGCTTGACAAGACCTATTACAAAAATAGGTAGGTTTATCCGACACCACCGTTTTCCGGAAATGGGAATGAAGGGGTTAAGGTTTGAATGATATACTACTCGAGTGTCATGATATAAGACCTCCAAACGTTGGACGCCATGTAGCAGGGATTCCGTTCTCTTACAGAACTGTGCATAGAGATCAGGAACCTCAGTGAATTAGGGTGACCCAAAACTCACCTCAGTATCCAAAATCCCCTTACCGAGCTAGCTACAGTGTCTCATTGGTCATAACAAACTCCCAATGACTTAGACAAACCAGAACATGAACTTAGGTTACCTCAGGTATCGTGGAACACATGAACACTCTTTCGCTCTATAATCATTTCAAACCAGAACGTGGAGTAACAGAGGACACATGCACTTTTGAAATATTTATTATTCAAAGCAAGGTTCTCAATCGCAATATCTTATATAATACAAAAAGACATATTATAAGAATCAGAGTTATTAGCATAGTTACTAGTACATAATAAGCAAACGGTGATAGCATATTATAATGCTAAAATCAATAGAAATTAATAACACCTATTTCTCGCACTCCCTAATTACCATACTATATTATATCTAAGAAGGTCTCATTTGGGTTTTAGCAGGGCGGGCCCATACATCTAAATGTCAGGAGGAGAGGATCACATCATCTGCTGCCTTCTCTCTGCATGCGAAGCATCATCAAGTGTGTTTTTGCATTCTCAGTAACTCTATCTTAAACCCGCTTAAAGCCCAATGTTGGCAGCAACTGTATTTGTGTTATGTCTAATGTGGTGCGAGGATCAGGCCTCCCAGCAACCTTGTGTTAGGTTATTCTTAGCGGGTTCAGCACTCAGTGGGCAGACAGTGTACCGAGTGTACCAAGCACAACTGATATCAGAGCAATAACATATTATTCTCAAATAAATCACATCTTTCGTCTGGGTTGAAAGCTACAATAACAATTATGTGTCATGTGCAAACTGAAGCCGAAGGAAAATATGTTGTTTAAACATTTAATAAACTCATGCTAACTTAACACAGTATATAGAAAAGCAGTAACTATATGACAACATATGATTTGCATATCTGTTACTTATTGAAAGTTTACTGCCTTTTATGTTACCTCCGGGGCATCTTTCCGATGTCCGTTTGGTGTATAGTTGTTTGCAGGCACCACACCTGTGGGTTTGCATATGCAATTGTTTTCTCTCTTTCACCCTTGCTTACATGAGAATAGCAGACAACATGTGATATAGTGAAAAGTTCCCTTTGTATTTAAGTCCTGAGACTTCTTAGGTCATGTTTTTAACCTGTTTCTGTTCTTTTGTTTTTTTCAGGAGCGAAGGAAGGGGCCCACTCACCTGTACTCACCTGCACGGGCCTCCTACCCATTTCCCTTTGATCACACCTTCACTATTTATTCAGCCGGCATACTTCGAGTGACATGTGGATCCCATGGAACATGTCCATTCATGCCCCGGCAATGATACTTTATCAATGTGAATGTGTAGAGGGTTGTTGACATTGTAGAGGTGACTATCTAGCACTTGCTTTGCTGAGCTGGACCGGACAGTGGGACCACTGTGCTTACATCCTTAGTCTACATCAGAGCACTTGCCCAAGACCACTAACCGGGATCTGAGTACGTGGATTATGTCTCCACTTGGCTTTGTTGAGACTATACTATGGCATCTCTAGCAGTTGATCTTTTATAGGATTGCACTTTGGGTATTTTCCTACAGTGTTGGTTTTTGTTATAGATGGCAGTCTAGCACATGGAGAAGTGTGGCTCAATGGTTAGAGTGTTAGACCCAGATGCAGAGGTCTGCCCCGGACCAGTGTTCAATTCCCACCTCGGCGGGTGTTGGGCTCAATTTCCCCGGACCTGATAATTCTCGCCTTGGTGCCTATTCTAAGCATGGGTCCCACTCTGCAACTCTGGGCAATAGCTTGCTTAATCTCCACAACAGCCCCAACAGTGCTAGGATGCCTGGCTTCACCTTGGGGGTGCCCAGGAGTGGGCACTTTACAGGGAAAGACCAGGAAGGGTACCACAGCGGTATGTGTACAGCGCCTTGAGACCCCTTCGGGGGTGATAAGTGTGCTATATAAGCACTGCATTTACATTTTGTTTTTTTTACATGCCTTACTGATTCTGTACTTAACAGCAGATCTTGCGTGTCTGTATATAGATATCTTGTCATTGTCTTTAGGGGTCTTGCCCATCATTGACACACCACCAGTGGGCACGTTGATCAACTATCTGCCTGATCCATCACACTAGTTTGACAGCATTAGGCACACAGTCACACAGCCACGCTGTGGGACTAGGGCACGAATTTTGATTTATATATGTTGTTCCATTTGAGCCCAGTGTCACCTTCACACACTTTTTATTACCCCCGTGACGGATGACGCACCAAGGCTATACCACGGCTCCTTAAACATGTGCCTTCGATCATGGTTCGTAGCATTTGCTTGTGTGTCCGGGAATGGGGTTACTGATAAAGCTATCATGTTTTTGACTGTGGATTTTCGCTCAACTATTGAGTTGATGAGTGTCGCTGTACCTGATCGCTGGGGTAGCACGATGATGCTTTATGTGATATATAGAGTTTTATCTCTAGATGTCTTATGTACCCATGATCTTGAATATGTATACACATTGTTTGTTTCTCCACACTAATCATGAAAGTTACCATTCCAAAATGTCTGCCATCGTTCTAACGATGGTCCTTTGTTTGCGTTCACCATGACTACATCAATCACTGGTTTTGTATTGCACGTTTCACTTGAGCAAGGTTACGGAAGAAATCAAAACGCGTTGTGAAATAAACATTGTGGTGGAATTATATGAAGACGGATCTTTCCTGAGAGGGCGCCTACCCTGTAGCTATTTGTGTATATATATATTCACTGAAAAAACCATAGGTTTCAGGCCTTATATAGTTAGGAATTAGCATTTAAAAAACCTTTAAAATTCACTAAAAAAACTATAAGTTTTAGGGGTGTTATAGTTAGCTAGACATTTCACTCATACAAAACCATTGAAATTAACTATATTTCGCGCACCCGCAATCCACTGCTGATGATGTCACATATTACATCATTCATGACATGGTCAGTGACATCACTGATGACATCTCAAATGACATCACTGATGACATTACTGATGACATCACTGATGACATCATCCAGTAAATGTGGTTTGCTTCGTTATTTAAATATGCATTATATATATAGCAATTTGCATTGAAGAATGAGTGGATATATAAAAATAAATATTTGGATGGAGGATTTAGTAGCAGTGTAATTGACTGTTTACTTGACCAATTTATAGTGTCTCACTAAATATAGTGGATAGTGACTAAACTGTGTGAATATCTGTATCACTTTGTCAGTTGTTGTGTAAACTGGTTCTCCAGTTGGTAACTAGCTATGTGAAAGTCTATATTAGCTTTTGATTAGTTAACTGAGTATTTGTATGGGAGAGTCAATGTGCGTGTGGTTCGGTGGGGGGTGTGTGACTGCCCAAAGATGTGTGAATACTTGATTCACTAGATATATGAAGTTAAAACTACTTGTTCTAACAGTTGTTTGGGTGAGTGAATATCTTTATGGGTGTGGTGATGAGCAAATATATTTTTCAATGGTACATGTCCAGCAAACTAGAAAAATAAAAGGCAGTGTATGTGTCAGTTGTTGTATATAAATAAGTATACATAAGACTCAATGATTGTGTGAGTGACTGTATGGATAACTGTATACTTGTAATAATGATTTTATAATTCACTAAGTATGACTTACAATCTAAATGAATAGATGAAGTTGTGTTTGTATAGGTGTGTAGCTAAGTAACTATGTAAGTATGATCCATTGTTTGCATAAGTGATTAGGATGACTTCATATGTGAATAGGATGTGTGCTGGTGTGTAATGTCGATATAGATGTATAAGTATTTTTGATAGTGTTCTATTGTTTATTGACAGCATTTATGAGTGAATCTACAGGTAAGTGATTAGATATGTGTATACATCTATGAATCACTGAGTGGGTTTTTAGATACTTGTATTGCTGTGACAATGGATTCAAATATGATACTCTGTATTTTACAAAGAGTGATGAAAGATTTTACTAGTGTAAGAAAAGGTGTATGTGATTGTCACGTGGATGATGTCATCAGTGATGTCATCAGTGATGTCATTTGAGATGTCATCAGTGATGTCACTGACCATGTCATGAGTGATGTAATATGTGACATCATCAGCAGTGGATTGCGGGTGCGCGAAATATAGTTAGTACAACTAACTATATAGGAGCAATTGCAATGGTTTTGTATGAGTGAAATGTCCAGCTAACTATAACACCCGTAAAACTTATAGTTTTTTGAGTGAATTTTAAAGGTTTTTTAAATGCTAATTCCGAACTATATAAGGCCTGAAACCTATGGTTTTTTCAGTGAATTTCAAAGGTTTTTTAAATGATAATTCCTAGCTATATAAGGCGCGAAACCTATGTTTTTTTCAGTGAATTTGCAAGGTTTATTAAATGCTAATTCCTAACTATATAAGGCCTGAACCTATGGTTTTTTCAGTGAATTTCAAAAGTTTTTATAATGCTAATTCCTAACTATATAAGACCTGAAAGCCCACCAGGAATCTCCAGTATGCACCAGGGGACTGCATTGCAGAGAGGTGTAATGAAGCCACGCCCCTTTCTACACCTCTCTGCAATGCAGCCCTGGGCGTGTTTGCAGAGGGGGAACTAATTCCCCTTGCATACTGGGGGTCCCAGGGGGCCAACTAGCCCACCTTGAACCTGCAGTATGCGCCAGGGGGCTGCATTGCAGAGAGGTGTAATAAGGCCACACCCTTTTTTACACCTCTCTGCAACGCAGCCCCCGTGCATGTTTGAAGAGGGGGAACTAATTCCCCTTGCATACTGGGGGCCCCTGGGGGCCAACTAGCCCACCTGGAACCTCCAGTATGCGCCAGGGGGCAGCATTGCACAAAGGTGAAATGAGGCTATGCCCCTTCTTACACCTCTCTGCAATGCAGCCCCCTGGTGCGTTTGCAGAGGGGGAACTAATCTCCTTGCATACTTGGGGTCCCTGGGCACCAACTAGCCCACCAGGAGCCTCCAGTATGCGCCAGGGGGCTGTGTTGCTTTGCCCCGGAGGGCGGCGGTCCCCGGGGCTGTGTGGGGGCGATTGGGCACCCCCCACATTTCTTTATCACTATGCCCCCGCGATTTGGTCCCCCTGGGGGGTAATTTTTAAAAAAACATACCGGGTTTAAAAAAAAAAATTGGGCCTTGGGGGTCTTCGTGGGACCACCTTAACAGGCCTAGGGGGTCAGGGTGTTTCTACCCTGCCCCCTTTTTGTGTTCTACACATTTGTTTTTCTGCTTTCTTGTGCCTCAGTCTAATGAGCACAAGATGGCTGCCAACACTTCTTGGTTTGGAGTGTTGACAGCCAAAAAGCACGCAGCTTTCTCGGAAAGGTACGCGCACCGTCCGCGTACCGTACGCATACGTACGCGGACCTGTGCGCGCACAGTTCGCGCACCCCGCGATTTTTTTTTTTTGCCTTGGGGGGGTCCTAGTGGGACCCCCTGAGCAGGCCTAGGGGGTCAGGGTGCTTTTACCCTGCCCCCTTTTTGAGTTCTATACGTTTGTTTTTCTGCTTTCTTCTGCCTCAGTCTACCGAGGCACAAGATGGCTGCCAACAATTTCTGTTTTGGAGTGTTGACAGACATTGGCAGCCAATCAGCATGCAGCTCGCGCACGCGAAGGTCCGCGCACGTCCGCGCACAAATATATAAATATATATATATTATAGTTAGCTGGACATTTTACTCATACAAAACCATTGAACTTCCCCCGTTATAGTTAGTTGTACTCACTATAACTTGCGTGCCCGCAATCCACTGCTGATGATGTCACATATTACATCATTCATGACATGGTCAGTGACATCACTGATGACATCACTGTTGACATCATCCAGTGAATGTGGTTTGTTTTGATATTTAAATATGTATTATAAATACACTACTTTGCATTGAAGAATGAGTGGATATATAAATATAAATGTGTGGATGGTGAATTTAGTAACAGTGTCATTGATTGATTCCTTGACTAATTTGTAGAGTCTCACTATATATAACTTAAACTTGAAAAAAAGGCAGTGTATGTGACAGTTATATCTAATTAAGTCTGCCTAAGACTTAGTGATTGTATGAGTCACTATATGGATAACTGTATACGTGTAATAGTGATTTTATAACACACTAAGTGTGAGTTACTATCTATATAAATAGATGAAGTGGTGTTTGTATAAGTGTGTAGGTGAGTAAATGTAAGTATAATCAATTGTTTGCATAAGTCAGAAGGATGTCTTTATAAGTGAATACAATGTGTGCTGGTGTGTAATGTTGATATAGGCGTATAAGTATATTTGATAGTGTTCTGTTGATTATTCACTGCATATAACACTGAATCTATAGGTAAGTGATTAGATGTGTGTATAGTTCTATGAATAACTGAGTGGGTGTTTAGAAATTTCTATTGGTGTGTCAATGGTTTCAAATATGGCACTTTCTATTTTACAGTGAGTGATGAAAGATTATAGTGGTGTGTGATGAAGTGTATTTGATTGTCACATGGATGATGTCATCAGTGATGTCATTTGAGATGTCATCAGTGATGCCATCAGTGATGTCACTGACCATGTCATGAATGATGCACTTTTTGTGACATTCCGGTGGCGCAGAAGACTGAGTGATATTTATCAGGCAGGACTAAGCCACTTTTGTGGCGTAATCCTGCCTGATCAATATCAGTCCCTTTAACGCAGTGTCCTGCGTTAAAGGGGTGTGCAACTGGTGTTGCTGGGGGCGTTCCCAGCAGCATCCATGGACTAGAGTAATTTATAGCATCCTTAAAGTCAGTCTTTCAAAAATTCCAAACTATAGGACGTGATAATCCAAATCCAAATGTTTCTCAAGAAAAGTCATAAACCGTGTCCGTGGGTCATATCTGCCCAAACGCCGATATTCCGAACGATTGAAAATGACTTTTCTTGTGAAACATTTGGATTTGGATGATCATGTCCTATACTTTGGAATTTTTGAAAGACTGACTTTGAGGATGCTATAAATTACTCAAGTCTGCCCGAATTGTGTGGGTAAAATTGATACTTAGTCACTTTGAATAAGAATGTACTTGCGTCTCGTCTAACATTTGGAAGAAATATCTAGTTATATGACAACAGGATACCGACATAACTTGAAGGAAATAAGAACGCTCTGAAGAAGTTCTGTTGTACAGAAAGAAACGCATCGGCTGGCTGTGGTACATAAACTTAAGGAAAATAAAAGCATTTGAATATACACCAAGATTCAGCGTTTCAATAAGGACTCTAAGTGATGTGATTTGATTGGACTTGTTGTGCAAGTGGTGCTGTGCCAAACTTTGGAATATTCTCCACTACTCTCTACTACTCACTCTCTACTACTCCACTACTCTCTACTACTCACTCTCTACTACTCATTCTCTACTACTCTAGTACTCTCTACTACTCTCTCTCTACTACTCACTCCCTACTACTCACTATCTACTACTCTCTACTACTCACTCTCTACTACTCTCTACTACTCATGCTCTACTACTCTATCTCTCTCTACTACTCACTCTTTACTACTAACTCTCTACTACTCTCTACTACTCACTCTCTACTTCTCACTCTCTACTACTCTCTACTACTCACTCTCTACTACTCTCTCTCTACTACTCCCTACTACTCACTCTCTACTACTCACTCTACTACTCACTCTCTACTACTCTCTCTCTGCTACTATCTACTACTCACTCTCTACTACTCACTCTACTACTCACTCTCTACTACTCTCTACTACTCACTCTCTACTACTCTCTCTCTACTACTCTCTACTACTCACTCTACTACTCACTCTCTACTACTCTCTACTATTCTCACTCTGAATGAATGAATGAATGAATAAAATATTTAATAAAGCGCACTGTGGCCAAGCGGCTTCCTGGCGCTGGGGACTAGAGCCACCAATCACAGAAGAGGCCACTAAGATTTAACAGGAGAACGCTTGAGAAAACAAAAAGGGTTTTAAGGCTTTACGGAAGTGAGAATAGATGGGAATGGAACGTATGGAAAGGGGGAGGCCGTTCCAGAAACGGGGGCCAAAACAGAGAAACTGGTGCCACCCGTTCTGGACTTGCGAAAGCGGGGGAGATGAAGAAGGGAAAGAGAGGAGGAGCGGAGAGTGCGGGTGGGAGCGTGAGAAGAAATGAGGGAACTAATGAACAAAGGAGCAGAGCGGGCCTGAGCTCGAAAAACTAGGCAGCCCAGTTTAAAATGGGATCTCTGGAGGACAGGGAGCCAGTGGAGAGACTTGAGTGACGGGGTGATGTGAGAGGTTTTAGGAAGGTGAAGAATGAGATGGGCAGCCTGATTTTGAATTGCCTGTAGGCGACGAGTTTCGTAGGCAGGGATGCCCACGTAGAGACCATTTCCATAATCAAGACGGGAAGTGATAAAAGCCATAATAATAATTTTAAGGGCATCAGAAGAAAAGAAACAGGAAATTTTTCGAATAAGACGAAGTGACAAAAAGCAGGAAGAAACAACAGAACTGATTTGTGCATACATAGAAAGATCCTGACTGACTCTAATCCCCAGGGTGCGAACAGAAGTGACAGGTTCTGGGGGAGGACCAAAAGTGAGGGGCCAAAAGGAGGAAGACCAAGGGTTAGAAGAGCCACCCGTCAAAACCAGCTCCGTCTTATCCGGGTTGAGTTTCAAATGATTGAAACTCATCCACTCAGAAATATAAACCAAAGTAGAGCGAAATTTGTGAAGGGAGTCAGAGGAAGAAGAGAGATTGAAAACGAGCTGGAGGTCGTCTGCGTAGTTATACACAGAGACTCCCATATCGAGAAGGGACAAGATAAGAGGGTAGATATAGAGATTAAAGAGTAGCGGGGAAAGAGAAGAGCCTTGGGGAACCCCACAAGAAACCGGGCGAGGAGGGGCAGAGAAACCAGAAAGGTGAACTGCTTGAGACCGGCCCTTAAGAAAGGACGCAAGCCAAGAAAAAGCAGAACCCCGAATGCCCGCTGCACCAACACGGTCGAGAAGGATGGAGAAGGACTCTTTACTACTCACTCTTCTACTCTCTACTACTCACTCTCTACTGCTCCCTACTACTCACTCTACTCACTCTACTACTTACTCTCTACTACTCTCTACTACTCACTCTATACTACTCACTCTCTACTACTCTCTACTATACTCACTCTCTGCTACTCTCTCTACTGCTCTCTACTACTCTCTACTACTCACTCTCTACTCTCTATTACTCACTCTCTACCCTCTACCTCTCTACCTCTCTCTACTAGTCTCTCCCTCTCTACCTCTACCTCTCTACCGCTACCTCTCTACATCTACCTCTCTACCTCTCTCTACACACACACATATACACATATATACATGCATATATATGCATATGCATTATATATATGTATGTGTGTGTATATATATATATATACATACATATATAAACATATATAATCTGCATATCTATATAAATACAAACTATAAATGCATGCATACATATACATATATGCATACATATGCATGTTATTTACATGAAAGTTTGAAAAACACTAATAAAAGCAAAGCTAAAAAGCCACCTCATTACAAACAGAATGGCTTTAACTTAAACGAGAGTGAGATTTATTGCATTTTCAATGCTTGTTTACTTTGGTTCCATCAAGAAGGCATTCAGATGTGTCACACATTTGCCATAAATTCTGAATGTTAGCACTCTAGTTGCTCATTAGATCACTGTAGTAAAGCTACTGCTCACCAGGGAAGTCTGCTGCTGGTATTCAAAGTGCATGTTTCAGTCTGCATGTCAGAATGTTTTTTAATGAAATAGAAGAGGATTTGAGAAGTCACTCAAAATGTGCCCTCATTTTTCTTTCTGAAGCACTAATCATACTTTCTATGGCAAAATGAACCCCCTCATTTTGTTCCTTTTTAAATTAAATGTTTTCAGACTTACCACTTCATTCCAATCAAGATGGCTTCTGGTGTGCCATACTTTTGTCATAAGTAAGACTGTTAGTGTTCTAGTTGTTCTTTAGAACACTCTGGGACATTCTGTCATTGGGCTATACTTGGGCTACATCTGGGTGATATTTGGGCTACATTTGGGCTCTATTGTCTCTGATGGCCATCTTGGGAGACTGCATGTCAGAATTTTTCAATGAAATGGAAGAGGATTTGAGAAGTCACTCAAAATGTGCCCTAATTTTTCATCCTGCAGCACTAATCATACTTTGTATGGCAAAATATACCCCCTCATTTTGTTCCTTTTTAAATTAAATGTTTGAAGAGTTACCACTTTATTCCAATCAAGATGGCTTCAGGTGTGCCATACCTTTGCAATAAGTAGAACTGTCAGCGCTCTAGTTGTTATGTAGAACACTCTAGGAGGCTGCAGTAGAACACAAAGGAATCAACTGACAGTCTCTGTTCTTGTTGGATGTACATGTTTTACTGAGAATGTCAGACTTCATTCTCACATGACTGAGAAAGATAATGTGAATTTACAGAAAATATGCTTTCAGTTTAGCTTATAGATCCCCTTCCAAACCACTGTGGGAAAAGCATTAGATAATAGTTTTCTTTCAAATATGATTCATGATATCCCAGCAGAAGGCTTTTTCACATGGTAAAATCACCTTAGAACACACCACAATTCCTAAAATGAGTATGGTACCATCAGCAAATGATTTATAATGTAACTAAAGTCTTAAAACCTTCTATTAACTGCAATGCTTTTTAATGAGGTGCTATCATGTACGCGTACCCCGCAATTTAATAAAAAAAAAGATTTTTTTTTTGGGCCTGGGGGGTCCTTGTGGGACCCCTTGAGCAGGTCTAGGGGGTCAGGGTGCTTCTACCCTGCTCCCTTTGCGTGTTTTGCACCTTTGTTTTTCTGCTTTCCTGTGCCTCAGTCTACCGAGGCACAAGATGGCTGCCAACACTTTCTGGTTTGGAGTGTTGACAGACAATGGCAGCCAATCAGCATGCAACTCGTGCTCGGAATGGTGCAGAGTACAGTAAGCTTACAGTAAGCTGCTATAGATATATATATTTTTTTCTCTTTTGATTTTCTCAGGAACTACTGGAGGGATTTACACCATTTAAACAAAAGGCACTTCTGTGTACCAGTCCCTACAATTTTGCCAAGTTTGGTGTAATTCCGTTCAGCGGTTCGGGCTATAGCCGTGTCTAAACGTCCTATGGAAATTAACATGGGGAAAACACGTTTTGGGAACCCCCTTTTTTCTCAGCGCCCGCTTGATGAATCCCCCCAAAACTTTCAGGGAAGGAGCAGAACTGAGCAGGCCCAAATTTTGGAAAATTGCACGCAAATTCCTCAATTGACGCCAAAGTTATTCCAAATAGAATGTTGCGGATTTCCTATGAAAACTTTGTCCTAACTATATATACCTACTGGCGACCGCCAGTAGGTAATATATATATATATATATATATATATATATATATATATATATATATATATTACCTACTGGTAGTCGCCAGTAGGTAGTTATAGTTAGGACCTATTTTCCATAGGAAATCTATTTTCCATAGGAAATCTGCAACATTCTATTTGGAATAACTTTAGCGCCGGTTGAAATTTTCAAAACTTATGGCCCGCTCCGGTCAGCTCCTATCCTGAAAGTCTCGGGTCAATTCATCAAGCGGGCCGAGAAAAAAGGGGAGTCCCAAAACGTGTTTTCCCCATGCAATTTATCATAGGAACCTTTAATCGCAGCTACAGCCCGCACTTCAGAACGGAATTACACCATATTTGGCAAAGAGGTAGCCCTTGGTTCAGGGTCATGCCATTTGGTTAAATGGTGTAAATCTGTTCAGAAGTTCCTGAGAAAATCAAAAGTAAAATCACATATATATCTATGGCCGCGGCGGACCCGCGCACCCTGCCGAGCACAAGCTGTATGCTAATTGGCTGTCAACACTCCAAACCAGGAAGTTTTGGCAGCCATCTTGTGCCTCAGTAGAACCAAGGCACAAGAAAGCAGTGCCAATAAAACACAAAAAGCACACAAAGGGGGCAGGGTAGAAACGCCCTGACCCCCTAGGCCTGCTCAGGGGGTACCACAAGGACCCCCAAGGCTCAAAAAATATATATATAATTTTTAAATGCGGGATGCGGGGAGGATCCGCGCATCACACAGCAGAGGATCCGTGTATCCCGCAGTAGAGTGGCAACATGCATATTTTAACGGGGGGCCCAGAGGGGTCCCCCAGCCCTGGGAACTGCCACCCCCTGGGGCTTTGCTGAAATAGGTGGGGGACTCTCAGCCCCACCAGCCCCAGGGACCACCACCCCTGGGGCTTCAAAAATCATGGGTGGGCCCTCAAAGGCCCCGCCCAAGCCCTGGGACCCGCCACCCCTGGGGCTTCATGCTAATATATGCAGGGGGCTTACAGCCGCCTGCAGTCCCGGGGACCCCCACCCCCCAGGGCTTGTAAAATAAATGGTTGGGGGGGCTCAAAGTCCCTCCCAAGCCCCGGGACCACCACCCCCGAGGCTTATATAAAACATTTGCGGGGGGCTCACGCCCCCCACCCCCTGGGGACCACCACCTCCCCGGTTCTTTGAATATGTTGGGAAGGGGGCCACGCCGCCCCCCTCCTGGAGCCTTGCCATGGGCCTGGGGCCGGCTCCTGCAGTGTCCCTGGGTTCCCACCCCTGGAACACTGCTGTCCTCACGGCTCCCACCCTGTCATTGCAAACTGCTTTCCTTCTTTGAAGCGAGAGAAGGGAACCCTGCTCTCGCTTCAATGAAGCAAAACAGATTGCTTTCCCACATGGGGACCAGCATGTTAGCTGCTCCCCATGTGAAAAATCAATGCCCGCTCCCGCAGGAGGCGTGGAGCCAGCTGGGACGATGGGGGGATTGGGGACTCCCCCACGGTCCCCAATAAAGAGGGCCAGCCCCGGGGGCTACAAGTGACCCATGAGGGGGGCCATGTGACCCCCTCCCATTATAATAAAAAAAGAGGCAGGCCGGCCTTGGGAGATGGGATCCCCAGGGCCAGAAGTGGCCCGTGAGGGGGGCCTCATGGCCCCCCTCCCAAATTATACATAGCATTTTTTTTTTTTAAAGAGAAAGGCCGGCCCTGGGGGATGGGGTCCCTGGGGCCAGAGGAGGGAGGCCACACAGCCCTCCTTCATTAATTTTATTTTTAAATGGCCATCCCCTGGGGGATGGGGTCCCCGGGTGATTATCGACTTTGGAGGGGGACCACGCGGTCCCCTTCTCGAATTTGACATTTAAAAAAATAAATGAGAAAAAGAAGGGGGGGCTACACAGAACAGAAAGACCGGCAAGAAAAAAAAAAAAAAACGGCATCGCGCCGGAGGCCACGCCCCCTTCTTGCAGCACTCGGCAAACGCGCTCCCTGACGTGTTTGCAGATGGGGAACAAATTCCCCTAGAATACTGGGGGTCCTTGGGGCCAAACTAACCCACCAGGAACCTCCAGTATGCACCAGGGGTCTGCATTGCAGAGAGGTGTTCTGAGACAATGCCCCTTTTTTTACACCTCTCTGCAACACAGTCCTGTGGCGCTTAATGGAGGTAGTTGGTGGGCTAGTTGCACCCCAGGGACCCTCAGTATTCAAGGGGAGTTTATCCCCCAACTTAAAACGCACCACGGGGCACTGGCACAGTGGTAAAGGGCGGTGGTGGGGCCTGAGGTGACATGTGTGCAAACACACCCTGTAGCGTGTTTTAGGTTGAGGAATTATTGCCTCTTCAATCCTGAGGGTCCCTGGTGGCCAACTAGCCCACCAGGTACCTCCAGTATGCGCCACGGAGCTGCGCTGCAGAGTGTGGTAAAAAGTGGCGTGGCCTCTGAACACCTCTATGCAACGCAGCTATGTGGCACTTACTGGAGGTATGTAGTGGGCTAGTTGGACCCTAGGGATCTTCAGGATTCAAGGGGACCTATTCTCCCAAATTTAAATGGCCTCAGGGCATGTTTACACAGTGGGGAAGGGGGGGACGGGCCTTAGGTGATGTGTGCAATAAAGTCTTGTGGCACGTTTTAAGTTGGGGAATTAATTCCCCTTCAAACCTGAGGGTCCCTGGGGGCCAACTAGCCCACCAGGTGCTTCCAGTAAGTACCACTGTGTTGCGTTGCAGAAAGGTAGACTAGGCCATGCCCCTTTTTACACCTCTATGCAACGCAGCTCTGTGGCCCTTAGTGGAGGTGCCTAGTGGGCTACTTGGACCCTAGGGACCCTCAGGATTCAAGGGGACTTAATCTTCCAACTTAAAACAGCCACAGAGCGTGTTTGCACAGTGGTGAAGGAAGGGGACGGGGCCTGAGGTGACGGGTGAAAACACGCCTTCGACGCATTTTAAGAGGCAATTTTCATCCCCCTGCCCTGTTATATACTAAGGGGCTTAAATAGGTCATGCTAATCACAGGGGGACCCCAACGGATGGTGTTCCCTAGTGTATGTAGGTGTGTTCACTGTATTCTAAGTGGCTTATAACATAGCACTGGCTCTAGCACTGGTTAGTCAGACTCCTTTACCACCACTATCCGTCTGAAAAAGTTGAGGGTACAGGATGATTTGGAAACAATACTTCTTTCTGCTCTTCTGTTTGTTCTTTCTGCTCTTTTCTTCGTCTTTGAGGACTTCTGTTGCTTCTTTCTGCATTTCTTTTTTTTCTTTCTGTGTTTTCTCTTCTTTCTTCGCATGTCCTATCTCAGCAGGCATAGTTAGAAATTAGCTTTTAAAAAACCTTTGAAACTCACTGAAAAAATCATAGGTTTCAGGCATGTTATAGTTAGGAATTAGCATATAAAAAACTTAGAAATTCACTGAAAAAAACATAGGTTTCAGGGGCGTTATAGTGAGCTGGACATTTCACTCATACAAAACCATTGAAATTCCCTCGTTATAGTTAGTTCAGCTAACTATAACTTGCGCGCCTGCAATGTACTGCTGATGACGTCACATATTACATCACTCATGACATAGTCAGTGACATCGCTCATGACATCACTGATGACATCTCAGATTACATCACTGATTACATCATCCTTTTGATAGAGTGGCAGACGTCCTCTCACCCTAATATAACCTTTGAAACACACATACAAAAATAGAAGCTAACATTTTCAAAACAATGGACATACCAATACCAGTTACGGCAACCTAAGTAATTCTAAAATTTACATACACATCCACTCATTCACCAACAATCCTATATAGTCACTCATACATGTACTCACTCATCATAGGTACTCAAACACCTATACATCCTGTTACACACTGCCACTCATCCATAGAGTTACTCACACACATAGTCACTCATGCTAATAAAGAATCAAATATCAATTTACTTGCATATACAGTTATACACATACCACCACACTTACTTCTACAAAAACTCACACATACCGATTCTTTTGAACAATCACTTATAGAAACACATACTTATTCATACAGGAGCTCTTCCAATCTTTCACTCTCACATATACTCACTTATATACACCAATACTCACATATACTAGTTTAAAATATATGTAATTACTTATGAACACACTATTGAGACAGTCATTTACTCACTAGCACACCCCTACACACACTCATACACCCATACAGTCCTGCACACATACTGTCTTCAAAACATACAAATAGTGACTCACTAATTCATGCATGTATGCACTAAGTACTAATCCCCACTAAACCATACAGACACTCAAACACTGATACTCAAAAAACCTACTAATATCCCATAAAGACTCTTATGTTGCTACTCACCAACCCATGCAGCCACTTATACACAAAGTGAGAGACTGATACAGATATTTACATATTTAAACATTACTCGCTAACCCGTGTATTCACTAACATACACTCAATCAGTCAGTTATACAATCAATTTTACAAAAAAAATCCATTTAGACGCTTATTTATCCATTTATTCTTCTATCGACCTTGAGATATACATATATAAAAATATTTAATTTTTAGAAATACACACATTCACTGGATGATGTCATCAGTGATGTCATCAGTGATGTCACTGACCATGTCATGAGTGATGTAATATGTGATGTCATCTGTGGTGCATTGCGGGAGCACAAGTTATAGTTAGCCGAACTAACTATAATGGGGGAATTTCAATGGTTTTGTATGAGTGAAATGTCCAGCTAACTATAACGCCCCTGAAACCTATGTTTTTTTCTGTGAATTTCTAGGGTTTTTTAAATGCTAATTCCTAACTATATGTGGCATGCTAAAAACCGGAGTATGGATAATTGAAGGTAAGTAAACAATTTAATTAATAAAACGAATTTCGTAGCGCACCCTGCATCACATTTTGCCATGCAGGGCGCGCTACGAAATTAGTTTTATTAATTAAATTGTTTACTTACCTTCAATTATCCATACTCCGGTTTTTCGCACCCCCCCACGCTGCCCCTCCCCCGCCCCGCCTCTCTGCCCCACCGACACTCCCTCCACGGGCCGTGGCTGAGGGTAGGCCTAAAGGACAAATCATGATGGAAGCTGCAGATGATGTTCTTAGGTTATGAGGTAAAGGGGGGAAGGCAGATTTCTTGGGTTCTTCTGGTGAGCAGGCAGGTGATCCACTTGGGGGCGTCTCCTTGTATTCCAATGTTGTAAAACCTTTTGATCAGGGTGTGTTGTGATACCTAGTTGAACGCTGCTGAGAGGTCGAGAAGGATGAGAGCCGCCATTTTTCCTTGGTCGTGGAGGAATCTGATATAATCTGTGGTTGCCATCAGGACGGTTTTGGTGCTGTGGTTGGTGCAGAATGTGGATTGGGATTAATATTCTTCAGGTGTTCAGTGCATTGGCAGTTGATGGTCTTCTCAAGGACTTTGGCGGGAAAGAGCTGCAGAGAGATGAGGCGGTAGTTCTTGAGTTTGTTGGGAGTGGTGGAGGATTTCTTGATTAGGAGCTTGACTCATGCATGTTTCCATTCTTTTGGGAAGGTGCCCATGGTGATGGATGTGTTGAGGATGGTGGTGAGCTTGCTGCTGATCGTCTTACTCGCAAGGATGAAGACGTGGTGGGGCAGTAGTCCATGGATGTTCCTGAGTGGACGGAGTTCATGATGGCTGCAGTGCCATGCTTGGTGAGCTGGTCTCCGATAATTAGCATGTGCTTGTGTTCCCTGTTCGTGGGGTCAAAATGGCTGCAGGTGTCGTGGGTTGAGGTTCTAAGTTTATGTAGATGGTGGAGATCCTAATGTGAAAGAAGTCTGCAAGGGAGTCAAAGAGTTCCTGGGAAGGGGTGATGGAGTTTTCATGGCTGGGGGGATGTAGAACTCTCTGACGATGTTGAAGAGTTGGTTTTTGTGGTTGGAGCTTGCTTTGATGCCGTCAGCCAGGGCACTTCTTTTAATTTTTTTCAGGAGTTGGTGGTATTGATTGAGGGCAGTTTTAAATGTGGTTCACTCTGTGTGCTATTTACTGCTGCACCATTTCCTTTCGAGACATTTATAGGTGTGTTTCATGGTTTTTAGTTCTGTGGTGTAACAACTGATTTGCTTGGAGGACCTCATGAGCTTAATGGGTTTGTTTGGGCAACTCTTTCAGCACACTCTGTGAACAAGGTGGAGGCATTCTTGACCGTCTGTTCTAGGTTGGTTGTAGTGTGAGGGAGGAAGGTGTTGAGGGTTTTGGTCCATTGGCTTTCTGAGATCTTGTTCCTGCCGTGGTGTGAGGTGCTGGGTGGCTTCAGGGTAGTCCCAGGGTATCCCGAGAGTGTGAAGCAGATAATAGTATGGTACTTGACTGTGTCGCTGGCTGTGGAGATGGGGTCAAGTGTGTGCCCTTTGATTTGAGTGGGGTTAGTGACAAGTTGGGTGAGGTCGATGATGCACATGCTTTTCAGGTTGGCGGTGTTGGTATCATTGGGGTCATCAAAGTGATAATTGAGGTCGCAGAGGAAGATGTCGTTTTTAGGTCTCGCCTGTCGATGCGCATGCGCATCGAGCAAGGCGAGAGTATTGGGACTTATCTACTCTTTATCCACACTGCAAGGAATCGTGGCGATTCCTTGCAGTGCCCGTGACTTTTAAGCTCAATGCGCATGCGCATTGAGCTTAAAAGCGCGTGCACGTCCGTCTATGTTTACCCGCTCCGCCCCCTCCCCGCCGTCTCGCATTTCCCCCTGCCGCATCAAAGGCTTTCACGGCCGGCCGGCCATGCTTTCAGTTTCACGACCGGCCGGCCGTGTCAATTACATTACAAAGCCCGCTCTCCCTGCTCCGCCCCCTGCTCCGGCCAACATGGATTCTTCCCTGAGCAGCAGGCAGTGATTTCTGCTTCCTTCTCTTCCCGACACTCACCATGTTGCCTGTAAGCTACTCCACCTTCTGTCACTTTTCATCTCGATGACCAGCCCCTTTGGACTGTAGTTACGAATTAGATTGCGGCATCAGGATCAACGCATTTGCTGGCTGGAAGTTGTGCATTATTAATTGCCAGGGAGGGTTACTTTTCAACTATATTAATGTAGGTTGGCCGCGGCCTTGGCTGTTCTGCGCTTGTCACATGCGCTTACGCTTTTCTCAAAATCTAGGGTTATTCAGGCGTGGGCAGACAGTGCTAGCGGCATCATCTCTTTCTTCAAAGTTTGCTCAAATATTCGTTGTGTCGTTGGTGTGAAAGATCCTGGTATTTCTCATGTGATTTTAAGATTGCCGTGCGGTGGAAAGTCTGCATCAACAGCACCAGCGCATTTTGACTTAGGAAAAAGATTATTATGACCGAGCCATTTAGAAATCCATCGTTTTGCGTTTGACACAAGTGCATGAACATTTGTCTCTCCTCACTCTCTTCCCCAAACTAATGGTAAACTATTGTGTGCCGTTACCAAATAATTGCAAGAGGTGAATGTCTTGAATACGTTTTGTTGGCCAATAATGCTTCTTCTAGAAGAAAACTTATAAGTAAGGGCAAATACATCTTTGTAGTGTTGTCCCATTACTGTGCTGTTGTAACAATATGTTGTGGCGTTTTTCTGTCTGTTACTTTTGATGGAATTTTGAGGGTGTAGGAGTTTTTTAATTTAATTTGACAATGTACAAGAAGACTTTGTACGTGCATTGAAGTATTTCATCTCTGCGCAGAAACGAAAGCCGACATCTTTGTGCAGTACACCAGCAAATCCAACAGGAGGCAGCAGCGTCATCGGGTATGCTATCAGCGATTCACAATAGACGATATTACAATAGTGAGAAGGCAAAGTACACTTCCTTACTTCCTAGAAACCACAATCCCACAAACGGCCATATGCCAATGAACAGACAAGGGGAGGGAAATAAACATCTTCCCTTGACATCCAGGAAGTAACTACCATGAAAACGGTGTTGTTCAAACAAGCCTTTGACCATAGCCCTGCCCTGCACCCACAAACCAGGCAACTAAACATGCAAACAGCAATGCAATAAAACACAGACAATATAGAAGCGCCGGAATACTTTAATTGGCATGGAAAGGGGCTGCAACGGGGTTCAGCTTACTTTGAGACCCGTGCGAGTATCTCTAGGCCTGATTCGAACGTCTGAAAGCCCCCTCTCCCAACTCTAAATACACCATCCCTGGTGAAACTGCACACAAATGCCTAGACCCACTCACCGACCGTCCGTCTTGTTTTACCCGCTCCGCCCCCTCCCCTTCCCGCCGTGTCGCATTTCTCCTCCCCCCTCCCCTCTCCTCCGTCCGTCTTGTTTCTTTAATTTAACCCGCTCCGCCCCCTCCCCTTCCCGCCGTGTCGCATTTCTCCTCCCCTCTCTTCCCTCCGTCTCGTTTGTTTAATTTAACCCGCTCCGCCCCCTCCCCTTCCCGCCGCCTCTCCCTACCCGTCTAAATGTATTAGCTATTTTTTGATATTTCTGGCAGCACACTAGAATACATTTTTTTTTAGCAGGAATAACACATAGTAAGAAAATGCTACCGCAAACACTTTCAACAACGTTGTTGCCGTTTTTACACTTTCAACAACGTTGTTGCCGTTTTTATTGTGTCATATTGCAGTGCCAATAATGTCTCATAAACCTTTTCCGTGAGTTACTTATTTATTTAAAAAAAAAATCAAAAGCTGAAAAGATATTCAACCTCATAAGGCTCCAACTTCATTCATATTTTTCTCATTTGCTTTTATACGACTAAATCATCACCATGTCGTGCCACATATACCTCACCCACACAGTATCACTCTGTACCCAAATAACCATTGTACAGTTTTTTGAATTGTTTTTATTGACGTACTGGCCGGAAGTACTGGCTTCCCAGTTTACATCAAAGGTGGTTAGGAAATGCTGGGTGCAGACATTGCAGGTAAAGAAAAATAACATTTAACACAACTAAAAAATGTAATAAGCTAATAAGATTTAAATAAGATTTAAAAAAATACCTCACTGACACGTTGCATATATAAGGAAGTTCTGACACTGCCATATGACACAACAAACAAAACTTGAACAATGTTGCTGCAAAATGTTGCAGTAGCGTGTTTTTACCACAATGAATTTGGAGTTGCTCCAAAAAAATCTATGTTGCAATGTGTTCCCAGAGCTGCTCATAAATAGCTAATATATTTGGTCTGCCTGTGAAAACATTGCATGTACAGAAGAAGAATGAATATTATGTTCATGACATAGGGGCTTCTAACTTCATTTCTGGCTCTCACGCTGTCCATTGCAGCTAGACTTTTGTTTACTCTACAAACTGCACATTTCCAGTTACCGATGTGTAACGACCTTGGCCCGTATTACATAATGGGTTCACTGTTCCACTTTGCGCCACGGCACACCTTTAATCAGGCACACCAGGAACAAACAGGAACAATGCACCCTATTAGAAGGAATGCGCTGCTTTTGCTCTGCCGGTGTTTGAGCACACGCATTCTGGGATGAATGTATTACATACATGGGGGGCTTATGTGCAAGCCTCTTGCGCCGCCGGTTCGTCACCTTTCCACACATTACAAGAGACCCACCGGCAGCGCAAGGGGCTTCTAAATAAGCCCCATAATACCTTGGCCGCGTGCGCTTGTAAACTCACTTCGCACCATTTAAGCTGCATGGGACGTCCGAGCGTTAGTGGCCTGGGGAGTTTGGTGGCAAACATACATCACCCTCAACCCCTCACCCTCAACCCCTCACTCACCCTCACTCTCACTCACCCTCACTCACCCTCACTCAGCCTCAACTACTCACCCTCACCCACCCTCAACACCTCACTCACCCTCACCCTCACTCACCCTCACCCTCCCTCACCCTCACCCTCACTCACCCTCACCCTCCCTCACCCTCAACCTCACTCACCCTCACTCACCCTCAACCCCTCACCCTCAACCCCTCACTCACCCTCACTCTCACCCTCACTCAGCCTCAACTACTCCCCCTCACCCTCACTCACCCAAAACCCCTCACCCTCAACACCTCACCCTCACCCTCAACACCTCACTCACCCTCACCCTCAACACCTCACCCTCACCCTCACTCACCCTCACTCACCCTCACTCTCACTCACCCTCAACCCCTCACCCTCAACCCCTCACTCACCCTCACTCTCACTCACCCTCACTCAGCCTCAACTACTCCCCCTCACCCTCACTCACCCAAAACCCCTCACCCTCACTCACCCTCAACACCTCACTCACCCTCACTCACCCTCACCCTCACCCTCCCTCACCCTCAACACCTCACTCACCCTCACCCTCACTCACCCTCACTCTCACTCACCCTCAACCCCTCACCCACCCTCACCCACCCTCACTCACCCTCACTCACCCTCACTCACCCTCACTCACTCACCCACCCTCACACAGTGCAATAGGTCTCGGAGCATTTGAGTTAGAGCTTTTAGAATTGTTTATGGCTTTTTTTATTTGTAATTCTTTAGCATTGGCTACAGGAAACAAAAATGCTAAAGATTTACAAAAAATACCCATAAACAATTCTAAAAGCACTAACTCTAATGCTGCGAGACCTATTGCATTTCCAATGCTTGTTGTAGTTGATGGTGAGTGGAGCGAAGAAATCTGGAAAGATGTTGTAGAAATTGGGGCGAAGTTCTTGAGGTCTGTGGACGAGGGTGCCTCTAATGGTGCTTTACCTATCAGTTTGGAGTTGAGGTGTTCCTTGATCGGGGTGACATCGTCTGCGGTGATGGTGCAGTGGATGGTGTCCTTATGGATTATAGCGATTCCACCAGGTCTGTTATAGAGAAGATCCAGTTTCTCTAGCACACACCTCCATCCCTCTGTAGCCAGACTCTCCTTGCATCATTCAATATACTTGCTAACTGTTCCCTTAGTCATTTAGTTGACATAAGGAAGGCTGTATTGCTGTGAAAAGCTTGACCATCGTGACATGCTCGCCATTTTTAAACAACTGTAACAGCCTGACAGTGTTATGGGCAAATCATACAAGTAAACCATTGCGTCTGTCTTCCAATATAAACTTTAGATCGGCTGAATGATATCTTTTAAAACAGTCACATTCTGTGAAGTTTTGCTTCTCTTTTATTAATGTTATATTCTTTTTGACTATGTTCTATGTGCTCTCGTTGATGTCAAAGTTTGTGTGACATCACTTCCTGTGATGGCATCAAATACGCTAATTAGTCTTGCTGCTACACATTCTCAAAACTCGAGCGCTCTGCCTACCCTACAATGCCCCACACTGAGCAGCTGAAAGACATCTTTGGGATTTCAGTCTTCTGTTGCTAAGAATGGAGGCCTGCTCTAACCATCATCTACCCTCTGGCAATGCCATACTTTGTGCAATGGCACCAATAAATGTGCAGGAGCAGAACACGCCCATTGCACCTGCATGTGTGTTAGTGGAGGGAGTGGTTTGGAAGTTTTGATCTTCACAGTCAATTCCGCACCAGCAGACCATGTGCGATTTGTGTAAACGTTATCATTGGGCTTGGGTATACATGAAGCCTAGGGACAAATATAATGTTATTTAATTGTAAAAAATTCACATGGATTGTAGGCAAAATCATTTCCACTCTTAAACCCACATCAAATAAAACTAAATGGCATGTATAATATGGAGGATGCCAATGAATAAGTAAAGGATTAATACACATTATATATATAGCCTTTGAAACCTCTTAGAATTATGTAAAAGCACACCTTACCCATTCGAAAATTGTTTTGATGTCTGGGAGAAAACGCAACACTTTCAATAAAATTTCCCTTACCACACGATGCACGCAAGCATATTCTAATGATAAAAAGGACATCTGATAATAGCTTAATGTGCCTGGCACCTTAACAGTCTTTTCGCAAAAAAAAATAAGAAAAAAATCCAATTAACCTCTTTTGTCAATTAAATGGTTAAGTGGTAAGGTTGCCCATGCAAGAAGCGGAAATGAGGGTGTTCATTTTGATAGACAACAGCTCGGAGATCCCTGATGTCCCAAAATATTAGGTTTCTCTTCTAATAATGTTGGAAATATTGCCTTCTGTCGGGTTTAATCTGGGCGCCGGCAGAGGCTGATGGCAAGTGACGCAGTCACAGCGCAGCGCCTGTGTTAGTTTCCACACACCGTCAAGTCTGCTCCGAATGCGCGGGTGAGGAGGAAGGAACTGTGATACCAGAGCCTCTGGCGGCTAATGGATTGTGACACGAGAGAAGGAAAGCTTTATTTTAATTCAAAAAACAAAAGCCATACAGCAAAGCTTATGTACGTGCCTAACTGATTTTTTTTTTCAAGCTGCTGTTCTTCTTCGAGTGAAAAAACATTCCTACGCTAACAATCTTTGGCTGGCAGCTGGGGAAAGTGGCGGTATTTGCAAACGTGGAGGCAGGCATACAAAACATTTTTCGAATCGCAGGCCGGAATTATTGCACTGGGGTTTCATGCTTTTGACGGGCCCGGTTCGACGCCCCATTATGGCTTCCTGGAACAGGCCGCCCTTTCTTCTCTAAATGCAACCCAATGTTTCATATAATCAAATCTGTATGTATCAGCGAACTATCCGTGTCCGTGAATTATTTTCATTGTCCGGGTCTGTTGTGTGCTGTTTAGGCCAACAATGGTAACATTGATTTTAGCATCCGAGAATAGGGTGCGCAGAGCAAACTGTGAGCAAAAAGCGCCTCCTTTCAGCAGCGGTGCGCAGTGGTCTTATCTAAACGCGCACATCCTTACTATTCCGAACAGGCCCCGATCAATAACCTTCATTCAATCAACATTATTAGAGACATTTATCAGCGACTTTACTTGAAGATGGATTTTCCGACAAAGTTATGTCATCTTCCGCTCACTTGGTTGCCTCGCAGATAATTAGACCCGTTGTGTGTCCCAACAAGTGCGCCTTGTTTGCCGACTTACATTTATTAAGTGAAAGTATTCGGGAAAAGATGGTGCATTGACGCCGGGTTGCCATGGGCAATAATCATCCCCAAAAAAGTCGTGACCTCCCTGCTATGCAGCGAGTGACTGATTGAAATGATACAAATTACTCTGATTCTCTGTCTGCCAATTTAGATGCTGGCTGGGGTCAAAGGTGAAATGGCTGCTATTCACGCAGCGATGTTTGAAGTGGTCGCTGCCATAGTGAGGAGGTTGCTGGGGACGTCTCGCCTCCAATGGACATTGGTACATGCTGAGAGGAGAGTGCTGCAGAGCTAATAAGACAATGGCCCTGACAGCTACCTTATTTATTTACATCAAAAGTCGCCTGCTGTCGGTCCATGTGGCTGCTGCGGTCTGCCAGATGGACATAAATGCTGTACTTGGAGATGTCTTATGAATTTTAGAATGGGCTGCAAATGAGACGGGCTCTTCATACTATGATGATAGCTGACCATTTTAGGTCTCACCTCCATGCTGCTTTTAGCTTTTTGTTGTTGTAGACCTAGTGTGTAAAATGTAATACACAGATCCAGCTTTGGATCAGCCCACTGCTTGTGGTTGGTTTGCTTACTTGTCAATCTCATGTCCCTGCTTATTATTCAATGGTTTTCCTTCCATCTTTTTTGTTTGTACCTCTCTTAGAACAAAGCTTTTTAAAAGTGCTCTGATGGGATGATTTTTATCCTTTCGCTGCTTATAGTCAAAAGTATTTTTTTTAGTATCGCCTACAACCAGCTTTAGATGTCAGACAAGAGTTATTGCCTTCACATAACACACACAACACACACAAAAGATACAGATTGATATACTGAAAGGGGCTTGCGCTGCCCCCTTCAGCCACTGTAGTTCAGCTGGATTTAGGCATTGGCTAAGAGGGTTGTCCATCAGCTTTTATATCAGCTCACAGCATTTAGCAGATATGAATATTATAAAAATAGTGCCTTTCCTCATTGCATTGTTGCACACAGACACTGTCTATCTCCACGCCTCCTGCTCATCCATATTGCTATTACTCAGTGTTGTACACATACACTGGTTGCTATTCCCCTGGCTCTAAAGTAGGCCTAGGCGGTGAGCTCTGCTCAGTTTGTGGAGTTTTCCACACGCATGTTTGCGTGTCGAACAGTTATCTTGGAAGGTTTTTTCATACCATTGCATTCACATGCTTTGTGCTTTGAAGTGTCCCAGTGCCTAGAAGCCTTAGTAAATCCAATGGGTCATCCTTTGCCTTGTAAATCTGACTTTTTCACAGCTTGTTTCTTTTTCTTTCAGCACTCCATGCATGTTTTTGTCCTCTGTCTCCCATATGAACATTTCAAGAATTATGTATCAAGAAGGAGGACGGCAAATGACTTTACTTGCAGCTTTGGCTTACAATAGCGTGTTTTTGAGCTATTGTTCATGTTTTGTGGGCTGTTACTGACTGTAGGTGCGTGAGAGTGGCAGCATGTCGATGCGGTCCTGTTCATGCTGCTTACCATCATTCGAATAGAGTCGTGAGCTGCAGTTAGAGTGCCCAACTGGCATGGGTGCAAATACAGGACGGTGAGATCAAAAATTCAGGACAACGGGTCAAAATTCAAAGCAAAAATTCAGGACAGGAGGTCAAAATTCAGGACAAAAGGTACGCTTTACAGACAGATCAGAAAAGGTCGTGCAATAGTATATAAGTAAGTAAATCAACAACCACTTAAGACTCAGTGAAAAGAAGTTTATATTAGGTTGAGGCAATTGTGCACTTCATAGTTTTTCAGGATGCACGCAGCTTTGAGCAAATGTGCTGGTCTTTTTGTGGTAACAAACCCCCCCACACACCTTTCCAGTCTCCCAGGGAAACGCCCTATGCTCAGCCCAGACAGTCTGGCCTTGTTACCACCCTCCAAAGGTGACCCCCCTGTTCACATAGACCATCTCTCATGTGTATTTAATTTATTTTATAGTGTGCTACTCATCCCGAGTAAGTAGGACAGGGTGTTGGAGTGAGTTACATCACGCACATATTATACAGAGACAATAACTCATATAAATGTGAAAACCAATCTATAGGAAATGTGCTTAAGATAATGGGGGTCTTTCACCATTCATTCTGTCCTTCGATCTGTGTGCCCATCCATATCAATATTCAACCATTTGCAAACCTATCCTACTTTATCCTTCCATCCATCCATCATTCCACTCATCCATTCCTCCATCCACCCGTTCACTCATCCATCCCTCAATTCATCCTCTCACCTTATCCATCCGTACACTCATCCTTCCTCTCTTCCACTCATCCATCCATTCACTCATCCAGACATCTACCCTTTCACCCATCCAGCCATCCTTCCACTCACTCATTCATCCACCCACCCAGTCATCTATCCTTCCTCCCATTCACCTTTTTAGTCATCCATCCATCCCCCTTTCATTTAGCCATCCATTCTTCCACCCACCCATCCATCTACTCATCCATTCATGAATCTATCCATTGACCCTATCATTCATCTATCCTTTCACTCATCGATCCATCCTTTCTCTCATCCATCTATCCTTTCACTCCCTCCCTCATCTGTCTATCCTTTCTCTCATCCAACCACTCTTTCACTCCTTCATTCATTCATCCATCCATCCTTTCTCTCATCCATCCACCCTTTCACTCATTTATCCACCCTTTTGTCCATTCACCCTCCCTCTCACTCACTCATCCAGCCTTACATCTACCCTTTCACTCATCCAGCCATCCATTCACCCTTTCACTTATCAATTCATTCATCGGTTCGCTCAGATATCCACCCCTTAACTCTCCTGTCATCCATTCATCCTTTCACTCATCCATCCTTTCTCTCATTATCCATCTATTCACCCTTTCACTAATCCATCCAGCCATCCACCCATCCCTTCACTTACACACCTTTTATCACATTAATTATAAGCTGAGCCTTTGTCTACTGAGTTGCAGACAGAAGAGGCCCATCAAGGAATTCACCCCTGCTGTTGTTCCTAAAGCAAGGGGTGGGGCGGGGGAGGGCTCACTATGCCCCTCTACATAGACAGTATAAAAGAGTGGAAGTCATGAGTCATGCATGATGTCACTGTGATATGGTGTTGTTTCCAGGGTTTTAAGTGGGATGAAAAAACTGGGGGGGGTCTCTCCAAAGGGGGTGTTCGATGCAAGTAAGGGCATGGCTTAAAACATTAAGCAAAACATCTGTGCTTATGTGTTAAATGTGTTTCTTGCAAAATAATAACCTGCACTGGTGAATCTTCTAAATATTTCAAAATTAGTAATCTCCTTGATTTAACTCGAAGCCCATTAACATTTCATGTAAGGAACCTTAGCTCCTTTTTATTAACCCTGCTCATCATGCTTATCATGTACTGCCCAGATTTTCCTTTTAATTAAAGCACAGCAAGACAGCTCATGAGGAATATTTTTTTTTTCTCCCTTAACCCTCTCCCTCCCCTCCCCTCACACTCAATTCCCTCCCCGGAAAACCCAACCATTACTCCCATGGCCTAGGCCAGTGGATGTCTCAGTGGTGATGTCTCTTATTATTTTTTATATATACTTTGGTCAGTAATCAATTTCTATACAACTTGAGTAACATCCAGAAAAGCATCTACTTCGTCAACTGTGCGAAATGTATACATCTTGTTATGCCACATGACTTTTATAAAGGCGGGAAATTTTAGCTGGGCCGTGGCTCCTATCTCCCTTAAGGGTATCAATCGTTTTCCCATCTCCCATTGCCTATTCGCTGTAGCTGGTGACAAATCCGACCTAATGTCTACTGATACTCCATCTATCATAATAGACTTTTTCTTTAGAGCAAGTGACAGAATTTTTTCCTTTAGTGAATATGTCGCAAAATTAATCAGAATTTTTCTTGGCTTTGCACGGTCTGGATTCAGCCTAAAGGGGTCACGATGTACTCGTTGGATATCTCGGGCCAACATTTCCTCGGTTTCAACTAATGATAGCTCTTTCTTTAGCAGCTGCACAACAAAAGTCTTTATGTCTGTCCCCTCTTTCCCTTCTGGAAGTTTGAGAATTTTAAGGTTGTTGCGCCTTTGCATATTTTCCAATCTTTCTACTCTTTCATCCAGCTCTCTATCTTTAGAATATAATGTCTCTATCTCTTTGCGATTATCCAAAACTCTTCCCTGCACAATTTTCATCTCGGATTCCATCTCTCCTGTACGTATAGTTAATTTATCGATCTTGTCCTCTAACAAAGTACATGTGGCACTTATGCGCTCTTGATTCTTTTTAGAGGCTTCAAAACCTAGATGAATATCCTGTTCCAATTTCCTTAACAATTCCATAACAGACATATCTGCTGAGGCAAATCTCTCTTGCTGACTTGAACCAGATTCTTCTGAGGAAATCAAAGTTTTTCCATTAATCAGGGTTTCATCCTTCCTTGTAAATATGTCCTCTCCCTCACTCTCTTCCAGTTCAGCAGAGACAACAGTTGAACTTTCAGCTAATAAGTCTGATGTAGTAGATTGGAATATCTGGTCAATAGATGGCTCTGCATCAAGACTAATGGCATTCTCTACCTCCATCTCTGTATCCAAAACCTGAAAGGGGTTAGGTGTTAAGAGGGTTGACCAGTCCTGTTCGGCTTTCTCATCCAACTCAACTACCTCTTCAGCCCTGAGTTGAGACTGAGAAGTGGAGTCAGGTTTCAACACCAAAACTTTAGGGACTGGTTTAAAGTATGAATTAAGTGAAGGAGTTATTGGGGTCTTAAATCCAGCTTTTTCTTTTTTTTGCCTCTTTTTTCTTTCTTTCTTTGAAGGAGAGACCTTAGGTTTGTAGGAAGTGGGCTTAGAAAATGTTTCTTCTTTTATCCCATCATTTTTAGCACCCTTCTTACATTCTACCGAATAAGGGGTCAAACCCCCTTGTGTATTACCAAAATTATTCACCCCCGCCAAGCTGCCCTGTCCCTCCGGTCTGTTGCTCCTCAACTGGTATCTTGTTTTTCCGCCCTCTTTCAACCCCTTGCTTACTTGCTCCTCGCCGGCACCCTTAGCATGCAGTTTGGCTCCCTCAGTGCGGATGCTGCTGCAGTATACTGGGGGGACTGATCATGAGAGCCTCCACTCCTCGTCCCCTGCCTCCGCTCGTAGGTGTCCCAATTTTTGCCAGCACTCGGCGCCCTCTGCTGACTCCTTGTGCCGCTCTCCCCCAGAAACACATTTAACACAAAAGGAATGTAATGAGATATTTAGTACTCAAAAGTGGATTGGAAATGCTATTTTTACATCCCAAGACTTGGTTACAAAGGGAGTGGCTATTCTGATTAGAAGAGGATCTGATATAGTAGTCGAAAATAGTTTAGTAGACAGTAGAGGAAGATGGGTGATTTGTAAGCTACGATTGTCGGGTGAAATGCTGGTAGTAGTCGGGTATTATGGTCCGAATGTAGACGATCCTACAATTTTAGAAAAAATTGAATTGGAGTTACTGGAATTTTCAGGTAAAATTATCATGGCAGGAGACTTCAACACAGTATTAGATGGCAAGCTGGATAGAACTGGTAATGTTAGGGCAATAATGAACAGTAAAATGACTGCTAAAGTAAAGTCAGTGATGGTTCAGCTAGGACTGTGTGATATTTGGCGACTTAAAGCAGTACAGCAGCTAGGATATACTTTCTATAATAAAAAATATAAACATAATTCACGGATAGATTTTTTTCTGATAGACACTAGGTTGAAAGAGCGAGTTATAAACGTAGACCACATAGGGGCACATCTATCAGATCACTCTGCTGTGAGTTTAAACCTAAGTTTGGAATTAGAAGAGATGAGCTCTGTTTGGAGACTAGATCGCACAATCTTAGCTGATGTAGGAGTTTTAGAAATTCTCAAAGAAGAGATACAAATTTTTCTAGAGGTAAATGTGGGTTCAGCTAAGGAGGATATAGTGTGGGAAACGTGCAAAGCATTTATGAGAGGTAGAATGGGAGTTCAAGGTGCAAAAAAACGAAGATTGTATTACAGAAAAGTCTCAAATCTAGAAAAAGAGATTCGAGAGTGAATTCACTCGAATTTCCAGGGACCTACTATCTCAGATGGCCCATGGGAGAAAAAACTCTTACATTTAAAGGTTCAACTCACTGCAACACTTACTCAAAGAGTTAAAGAGAGATGGGAAGCTAGTCAGTTGGCACACTTCTCATATGGAGAGGGATGTGGCAAGTTACTAGCGTGGAAAGCCAAGAAAGATGTTACACGGAATCAAATTAAGGAGATTAAGAAACCGGGCACAGATTAAAATATAACAGAAAATAAACAGATTGTAGAAGCGTTTCAGCAATATTTTGCAGATGTTTATACAGAGGACCTTTGTCCAGATAAGGCTGAGATTGAGACCTGGTTGCCTCTAATAGAACTATTTGCAGCGGAGGATATGTTGGAGTTAAATAAGGAAATCACTCAAGAAGAGCTGATGAAAGTCATTAAGGAAAGTAAAAGAGGGAAAGCCCCTGGGCCAGACGGTCTACCTGCAGAAGTATACAAAGCCCTAGGAAATACGGTGGTCCCCACTTTGTGTCATCTGTATAATAAAATTTTTAGAGGGGAAGTGACAATCCCAAGCTCATGGAATGAGGCAACTATTGTCCTAATACTCAAACCAGGGAAATCTCCAAAAATATGGATGCGTACAGGCCGATTTCACTTTTAAATTGTGATTACAAATTCTTCTCTAAAATCCTAGCTGACAGGCTTGGTAAAATCATTCATAAATTGATCCATGAAGATCAAAGAGGTTTTATTAAGAAGAGATACCTAAAAGAACTTACTTTCTCCTTGATAGGTATGATAGATTTAGCCTCTAAGTATGAATACCCCTTGGCAGTGATTGCGTTAGACGCTGCCAAGGCTTTTGACCGAGTTAATTTTGTATACTTAAAAACTCTTCTGCACTATCTCAATCTAGGAGATAAATTTACGCAATCCATTTTTTCTTTGTACTGTGCACCGACATCAAGAGTACTCGTAAACGGAACTCTTACACTTCCTATCAGAGTAATGCGGGGCACCCGACAAGGATGCCCCTTATCACCTTTGCTCTTTAATATATATATATAGAGCCTCTTGCATGTAAAATTAGAGCTTCAGCAGAGATACCCCCCTTTGTTGTGATGGACTGGTCAAAGAAACTTGGGTTATATGCGGACGATATTATTGTTTATTCTACTAATCTAGTCGGATCTTTGGAAAATTTAGTGAAGACAACAAAGGAGTTTGGTAAGATTTCTGGATATCAGTTAAATCAAGATAAAACTGAAATAATGACTTGGAATCTTCATACGGGAGGGGTAAAAACTACAAAAGAAATGAGGTACCTTGGAGTTAGGATTACTCAGAAAATTGAAGATTTGGCAAAAACTAATTTTGACAGAGTGAAAAAAGAGGTTGGTGATACGCTAAAAGGCTGGATGAATTTACCCCTGTCAATATATGGAAGATCTAATCTTGTAAAGATGGTGATTGTACCTAAAATTACTTTTTTGTTTGAGACTATTCCGTTGGGTTTTAAAAAGGAATGGCTGGCGAAGCTACAAAGCATGATAACATCATTTATTTGGGCGTCAAAGACCTCTCGAATCTCATGGAAGAAAATAAGGAGGAAAGCTAAAAAAGGAGGGTTGGCGGCTCCAGATATACGAATATATGCATGGGCTTTTTGTTTAAAAAACTGCAGGATGTTGTTGGGTACCCTTTTCAGTTCTCAGATCGGAGGACGTTTTGGGATAATGCTGAAGAGATCAGGATATCATGAGTTTGGTTTTTTGTATAAGTTTGCAGACCCTAAATTTTTTAAAAAGGTGAGACTCAAGATTCTGAGAGACTTGGCCGAGATATGGTATAAAATTAGGAAATTATCTAAGCTTCCGTATTTTAGCTATAGGGCTCCAATATGGGAATCTCCTGGAGCCCCTTCCTGGACAAGAGATGCGCTAGCTTTAAATTTGAAAAAGGAACCTGATTTGCAAAGGTGGAAAGACTTGTTTCAAGACGGCAATTTAATTTCTTGGGATTTTTGTCAGCAAAAGTGGGGCCCAGTTTTTTCAAAATACAAATACTTACAGATTCAAAGCTGGGCAAATCATTTGGAATCGGAGATCGGAATGGAAAATGATTTTGAGTTAAAGTTGGAGACAGGGGCTTTCAAGAATGAAGTAGCTTTCTGGTATTGGCGAATACTAGATATGGAGGATGGATCATTTGACCTACCAGAGACCCTGTGGAAGGATAGCTTGCCAAGGATCGCGACAGAAGACCAATGGCAAGTAACTATGTGCATGCTATATAGAATTGTTAAACCTGCAAACTTAAGGCGAAACCTTTTATTTACCATTCACAGGGCATACTGGTCTCCGTATAGACTTTCTAAATTTAAAGATGGAGGGATTGTCGGATGTCCAAAATGTAAAGCTCCAAATGTTGATGACTTACACATGTTTGTGTCTTGCCCAAATATCAAGCAATTCTGGATTGACGTGAGTAACTCTCTCTCCAAATCTTTGAACCAATCCATTGAGGTAAGCCCTGAATTAATTATTACTGGGAGATGTGATTTACAAAACAGATTTTTGAATAATAATGTTAGACTTATTTTCTATGCTATGTTGCTGGCACGTCGAGAGATATGTAAACTATGGGTCTCACCACTTAGTCCCACTTTAATGGACTGGATTTTAGCCATGAGGTACATGGCTAAGCTTGATATGTTAGACCGATCTAAAACAAATAGAGGTTTTTGGATACCCTTCCTGCTAAATTTTGGTTAAGTTATATTTATGTTAAAGTCCGATGATTAAGCCCGTGCCTGTTTCGCTGGTATATGGACTATCCCAGGACGATAAATAGAGATGGTGGAGGACACACATGCTGGGTCAGGTGGTCAAGAAGGATAGTTTAGAGGAAGGCCAGACCCAAAAATATGTGTTGTCTACGCCCCATTACTCTAATCCAGCCTAAGAGACAATAACAGCCCAGTGGTGGATTAGAAAGAAGTTATGGGCGGCAAGACGGCAAATGAGGATAAAAAAAAAATTAAAAAATCAAAAAATCTGTGCTTAGCATAGTGTGCCGCTTGACTGGTAATTTGCTGCTTCTGCCATTGCATCCAGATATATAACACAACAAGTAGTGTTACACCTACAAGCCAGAACTATTGGCTTTGTCAATGCTTGCTAGTTGCATAAAAAAAGCTGCAAATATGGCTTTGTTGGATATAACATTGAAAGTGTGTCTGTTTTAAAATGATGTGGTGACAGTGAAAGACCCATAACCCTTTTTTAAAAACGTGTTTTACCACCTTTTCATGAACTGGATTCTCACCTAGCAGCATGGGCATTTTTGTTAATTTCTTCCACCTGACTGAATGTCCTGCCCTAGACCGAGGCAGAAGGAGGCCCACCACATGAAGTAAGAGGCCAGACCGGTCCATTGCCGTTCTGTATGTGGCAATCAGCCGCAGACAGAATGACAATGGGCGAGGCGGGCCTGCTCTTGTGCTCAGAGAAGTGCGAGGTGGCCCCAACACTCCGCTTTGCGATGTGCAGCAGTGTTTATTCCCCGCTCGTGAACAGAAATTTTGTGATTGCGAATGGTAAGTTCGCGAGAACAAGCTGCCGCTCGGGTAGAATTTCTACCTGAGCGCCAGGAATACCAGCACAAACTGCAGTATGCACGGCACTCTGCCACTCGCAGAACTACGCAAAGGCCAGATAAGCAACCAGTTTATGCTTAGGTGCATTAATGATAAAGTTAGAAAAGAACTAACAGTAATGATAAATCTGGCATAAAAGATTGGAACACAGTTTAGCGTGTGTGGAAGAAAATAGGAAGAATGTTGTGGAAAATGGAGCGAGCACTTATGTTGTTGAAATAAATAAAGTACTTACTTGTTTGAAGGAGCAAGACAAAAGAACAACAAGAAATCATAATCAGCAAAGCACAACAAAGTCAAGCAGTTAACTGGGAAATATTCAGATGCTGAGCTATAGGATACATGGCAAATGATAAAAAATGTCCAGGATGGAAGGTAACTTGTAAACTATGTTTACTCAAAGGGCACATGAGATAGTGTTGCACGATTCAAAACTATTGAGGGAATGTGAATGCAATAATAGATGAAGAGAAAGACTGTGAAGAAACAGTTTTGCAGGTTACTGGAAAACAAGGTGAAGGACCACATGATGATGTGTAATCGGAAGCCGGCGAGTCAGTGTCAACAACCCGTACACATCTATGGTTAACGGACAGTGCGGACATGGCGATGTGCGCGTAACACCACACATGATCCGAGGCTGGCGAGAAGAGACCTACCCAACAACCTCTCGCTCGCATATTGTAAACTGACCATTGGAATCTCTACCTACCCGTGCGGACAATCGTCCATCAAAAAGTTAAGAGAATCACCAGGACGTTCCTGTATTCCTTCCACACGGGGACACGCTAACATGAACTACTACAGTTACAAGCAAGTTCACGCTTGAGAACAGCCTTCGACTGTTTCGCTTCACTGTTGCCAGCTTACGACATATTTGGGAGTGTGACCGTGGCCATTCCCTTCACGTCCTTCTAGACACACGAGGATTGTGAATCCCCCATCAAAGCAATTTGGGCTTACAGCGTTTTTAGCTACGGTATAAAGGCTTGGCCTTTTACGTCCTGAGGAAGACCCGCAGGTCGAGGTCCCCAGTTACCCTAGCACCACAAGACGGGTCGAAACGTCGACGCCCCCCCTTTTTTGCAACCATCAGGACCACTATCCCTTTGAACATCATACATGCCAGTCAAGACTGTATGACTGTCTAAATAATTGGACTGACACCAACAGTGGCCTGTGTACTTAATACGCTGGATAAATACCAGCCTTTCTCTTAAGTTTATTTAATCTTATGTCACTGTTTCATTTGAGGCTTACACCCCTTTTCCCTTAAACCACCATTTTTCTCTTTTTTCTGGCACCCTTATAGAAGCACTAGCTCTTTCCTTTACCGTTCGCTGTGAATATTGTAAAAATGTATATAAATAAATGTTTCGCTGTATTCGGAGTATTCTATTAAAACTCCTTCTTTTGTAAATAAATGAGTTGTGACAGGTGGTTGTTTTCCCAGTAGAATGAACATTTTATGATTTAATCATCTTGGAGGTAAATAACTTTAATCCTCATTTGAATTTCTAAAGTGATAAACTGTGAGCATATGATTGATTGATCCAACCAACAAACACGGATTGGGCCATTGTTTTTGATAATACTGACTACCCAGGTCCAACAACCGTTTTGGGTTACCCCATTTTTATAATGATGTGGGGAAAGGGCAGAAAGTGAGGATATTGTTTGACTCTGGAGTTAAGCTATCATTTTGCTAGAGGTATTGCAGAATAATATTAGGGACAAAGTTAAACTGCTAAAACCAGGCATAAGGCCTGTAGGTTATGGTGGGATATTTTGAGGGTGTGTTGAAGTATTTGGGAAGATTAGCTGTCGGGAAAATGTATGTTGCGGCTAAAGGTGATGCAGTGATATACTAGTTCCATCAACATGATTTAGGAGCTATGAATGCCAACTGTGATCCTCTTAATAGATTGTGAGTGTGAGAAGCTGGCCTGGTATATGATGTACACTTATGTAAGTGGACAACTTGCACCAGTCCAGACAACCCTTATGGTGATTTAAGAGGTCTTAGACAACCTTAGAAAGGTCGCTAAGGGGTAACTGTGGAGAGCAGCCTTCAGGCATAGTCCAGAAGGAGTGTGAAGTGGCTTGTTTTACCAGAATGCAATCTTATAGAATAGATTAAGTGAAAAATAACCACACAAGGTATTTATAAAAATATGTGAATATATGATATTCTCTAACATACAAATATCTCCTACCCAGCTATATGCACAATGCACACAATAATTTGCAAGAAATCATAGTAAACAGCACAAAATACACAGTGGGCCCCAGGGGGGCCCAAACCATTTTCTAAGAAAGTAGTATAAGAACCATGACTGGAGTCAAGACAATGTCGAGAGGACGTAGAAGTGCTGGGGACCCAAGGAACCACCCGAGGTGAGTGACTAGGAACCCCACGGAGAGTGTGTGCAGTGTGAGTACACAACCACGTGCTCCGTGCAAGTCTACGTGTAAGTCACGGTTGGATGTTTAAAGATTAAGGACCCTTCCCAGTGGACCCAGACGCAACCTCAGGAAGACAGAAGGTTGGAGAGCCACCCCACCCGTGGATACCCTAGTACCTACTTTACCTACACCAGGGAAGCCAGGTGCATACGTGGGAAGTGGTGTCGGAAACCATTGTCGTTTTCAACGGAGGATTTCAGGAGAGTGCTGCTGCTGGAAGAGGAGAATGTGTCCGCTGGAATCCGAAGGTGGATTCTAGATGAGAAGTACCTGCAGGCAGAGGGGACAGAGTCCATGTCATTCAGGAGTGACCAGGAGACTTGGAAGACGAATGCCCTCTGATCTCAAGTGTTGCAGGAGAGTTGGCGAGGACCTCTGCAGCTGTGAGGACCAGGTGATGCTATGGAAGACCAGGAGCCATGCACAAGCTGTCCCACGAAGGATGTCGAGTGCTGAGGGGTCGGTGTCCGGTGAGAGCACCAACGAGCCTTGGCAAATGCAACCAATGCAGGAGCTGAAGAAGGAGCAACATCGGGACCAGCAAGGTCCAGGGGACTCACCAAAAGCAGGGTAGTCAGGGCAGGCCCGAGCAATTAGGGGAGCCCATGAGAAACAAAGGAGACCCTCAAATGGACCCACAGGCCGGAGGCACTGCAGTCGAGAGAGGACCTCCAGCATCTCACCAAAAGATGCAGGCCAAGATGCACACAATGCGGTGTGCCTGAAGATTCTGGTCACAGGAAATGCTCGAGGTTGGAGGTACTTGCAGCCCAAAGATCTTCTTGAAGAGAAGTAAACAAGCCTATGCAACTGCAAGTTGATGTGGTTCGCAGGGGTACACTACCACCTGTGTTGCAGAGCCGTTCGGAGCTCAGGATCAGCAGACCCATCAACTTAGTTGCGGGGCCTGCGAATGCAGGGGATGGATGCCTTCACTCCAAGGGATATTCCTTCAGGTGTCTTTGATGCCACTGGCCTTGGAAGGTTCCTGTATGGTGCACAGGCACAGACAATGCAGCAGACAAGCAGGGAGATGAAGTTGAGCCCAAACAAATTCCTGAGTGCCCAGACGGTAGACGTAGAAGTGGTGTCTGATCTGAATCTTATCCCATGATGAATCTAGGGATCTACACCCAGGGAAGCCCTTAAGTACCCTAGGGAAAAGGTTGGGATGATTCAGAGGACCCTCCTAGAGGGGGTATGGACAGAGGGGAGGTTACTCCCATGTCCTTGGCCAGTTTTGTGCCAAAGTAGGAGCCAATGGCTCCCAGGACTGGTTTGAACTGGACTATGCATGGGGACATCAAATGTGCCCCACATGCAGACTGAGTGGCACTGGCAAGCGCACCCACCCTGCCCCAATACACTAAATCCTGTCTGGAAGGTGGTCACACCTCCCTGTGACAGGATGCCTATTGTTCTGCCTTCCCCTGCTTGGCTCAGCAGCAGGAGGGCAGAAACGTGTCTCTGGTCGGCAGCAACCACTTTGTGCTGTCCGGGACTGGAAGACTGGTACTGGGGACATTGAGAGCCTAAGGGAGTGCTCATCCAGTGCTTGGAATCATACCTCTCACACTGTTGTGTGGTCAGCCAGGTCATCGCGTAATAACACAGTGCCTCTCTATATAGTATATGGCTGCTTCACTGACAAACCGGGAGAATGGACTCCATAGGCTGTAGGGGTGTCCTGCTCATGCAGGGGCACCTCTCACTTAGTACAAAGCACCCTGCCGTCAGGATTAAAAAGGCCTGCTAAAGGGGTGTCTTATAGGTATTAAGTGCTGTGACCATAGATATAGGAAACCTATATCCTTAGTAAGTGGTGCTAGCACCAACTTACAAAGGCTGCAATGGCAGGCCTGTAGTTCCATTTTGAATGATCTCTCATGGGTGGCATAATGCATGATTCAGCCCATGGGAGACCTCTGGGGTACCTATGCCCCGGGTACCTTAGTATCATATACTAGGGATTTATAAGGGTACCGCAGAATCCAATCTGGGATGTACCTAACTACTGAACATAATAATTCAGGGAGGAAGAAGATAGACTGGGGTCCTGATTAGCAGGATCCCAGTCAGACTAGTCAGTAACAGCTTAGCACCAGGCTAAAAGTGGGGTAACCATAGAAGCACATCCTACTTTCCTACACAACCCTCCCAAATGTAAGGGAATGGGACTAACCTTGCCCAGTTGAGTCTTCATTTTCTAAGTGGAAATATCTGGAGAGTACACCTGTATTGGCATGGTTTCTCCCAGGTCTATGTTCCACTGTATAGTCCATCACCTGTAGGGAAATGGACCACCTCCAAAGTGTGGGGTTTTCACCCTTCATCTGTTTAAGCCATAAGAGCTTTATCGTCTGTCTGAACAATGAAGTGAGTGCCGGACAAGTATGGCCTTAACTTCTTTTCGCCCAGACCACAGCAAGTCATCCCTCTAAATAGCTGACCAACGTTTTTCTCTAGGGGACAACCTTCTGCTAATAAAAGCTACTGGTTGATCTTGGCCCTATGCATTAAGTTGTGACAACACAGCCCCTACCCCCAACTCAGATGCATCTGTTTGGACAATGAATGTTTTAGAGTAGTCAGGACTTTGCAGAATGGGATCCGTGCACATGGCCTGCTTGAAGTCATCCTCTCAGGTGGAGCTACAGACAGCTATATCTCCAAGATATGCTGCATTATAGGGCTTCCAGATATATGAGAACACTATTCACCAACCTTTGGAATGTGGTAGGTGCATTCTTCAAGCCAAAGGGCATCACAATAAATTGATAATGCCCACTAAGAGTTGAAAATGCTGTTTTTTGTTTGGCGTCCTCAGCTAGTCTGATTTGCCAATAGCCAGCAGTAAGGCCAAATGCACTTAAGAATTTGACTGAGGCCAAAGTATCAATAAGCTCATCTGCCCTAGGAATTGAGTGAGCATCAGTCCCAGTGACTGCATTGAGTCCCCTGTATTCTACACAGAACCTCATCTCTCTTTTTCCACCCTTGGTGTGAGCGTTGGGTACTAGGACTACTGGGCTAGTCCAAAGGCTATCTGAGGGCTCGATTACTCCCAACTCCAGCCTCTTTTGGACCTTTGTCCTGAATCTGATGCAATCTCTGACACGGTCAGGCTGCCTCTATATTTAGTTATTAACAGGTAGACTCTCACCTGTGTCCACTTCATGGGTACACCAGGTGGTTTGACTGGGAGTCAGAGAAAGCATATGCCTGTATTGATTGAGGACCTTACTGCAATCAATCTGCTGTTAATCAGTCGAGGCTGCCTGACTGGCTACTCCATCAACTGATCCATCATCAGGGTTTGTGAGAGTAGACCAGGGAGAGGGTCACTCTCTTCCTCCTGTTCCTCATCAATTGCCATGAGCAAGCCCATGTCAGCCCTGTCAACAAACTTTTTCAGTCTGTTCACATGAAGCACCCTGTGGGGGCTTCTGGGAGTGCCAAGGTCTACCAAATAGGTTACCTCACCCTTTTGTTCAAGTATAGTGTGGGGTCCACTCCATTTGTCCTGGAGAGCTGCAGGGGCCACAGGCTCCAACAACCACACCTTCTGACCTGGCTGAAAAACATTCAGGACAGCCTTTTGGTCATGCCAAGCTCTTTGAAGTTCTTGGCTTGCCTCAAGGTTTTTGCTGGCCTTCTTCATGTACTCAGCCATGCGGGAGCGCAGACCAAGTACAAAGTCCACTATGTCCTGTTTGGGAGGTTTGAGAGGTAACTGCCATACCTTCTTCACCAGATACAAGGGGCCCCTAACTGGATGCCTAAACAGACGTTCAAAAGGGCTGTAGCCAACCCCCTTCTGAGGGACCTCTCTGTAGGCCAAAAGAAGGCAGGGTAGTAGGCCATCACATTTTCGTCTAAGCTTTTCTGGGATGCCCATAATCATACCCTTGATGGTTTTGTTGAATCTTTCACACTTTTTCTACATTGCAGTTCTATAATTTGACATGAAGTTTGTAACTCTGTTAGTTAGGACCTCCTTAGGAAGCCCACTCTAGAACAAAATTCTAAGAGGGCCCTTGCCACCACAGGAGCTGTAGTGGTCTTAGGGGAATAGCTTCTGGGTATCTAGTGGCATGGTCCACCACCATTAGAATATAACTGTGCCCAGATGCTGTTGGAGGTTTTTTTTTGACCAATCATATCAATTCCAACCTCTCAAAGAGAACTGCAACTACTGGAAGTTAGGGGGCCTTTGTGGTGCCAAATGGCTTGGCAAGTGGCAAAGGAGCCACAACACTCCTTACTGTCCTCAAGAATATGGGGCCAGTGAAAGTGAGGGACAAGCCTGTCCCAAGTCTTGCTTTGCCTTAAGTGTCCTGCTAGGGGAATGTCATTTGCAAGGGTGAGCAGGAAGCCTCTAAACATCTGGGGTATAACCAACCTCCTGGTGGCACCAGGACTGGGATCTCTACGCTCTGAGTACAGAAGTCCTTCATCCTAGTAGATCCATTGGGACACACTAGCATTCCCAGCAGCCTCAGCAGCAGCTTGCTGTCGGAGGGGCTCAAGAAAGGGCAGGGTTGCTGCTCCAAACTTAAGTCCGCTCTGGAAGGACTCCCTGCCCGCACCCTATTCAGGTTCAAACTCATCTGGGGCAGTACTGTTACAGATGCTGAGGTCATCTCCCAAAAAGAGATTGATCCTCACTCTGAATCAGGGGAGAAGACACAGCCTTACCCCTCCTGCTCCTTCTCTTGGAAGGCACCTGGTCCATTGTTCCAGGATCCAGGGCCTGTTCAGTGGAAAGCTGTTTGGCTTGTGACCTGGGCACAGCAAACACACTTGCAGAGATGCCCAACATTTCTGCATGAGTCATGAACTCAAACTCAGCCCAGGCAGAAGTTTCCAAATCATTGCCCAACAAGCAATCTACAGGTAGGTCAGGAGATACCACACCGTTTTAGGTACAGTTACCCTTCCCCAGCTGAAGTGAACAACTGCCAAGGAATGGTCAGTCCTGACATTGTTAGCATTGGTCACTTGGTACATTTGTCCAAGCATGATTTGGTCAGGAGACGCAAATTTGTCTGTCACCATAGTGACACTGGCCCCTGTGTCCCTGTAGGCCATAGCCTCTTTTCCATTAATCAAAGGCTGGTGTCTATAATTGCCCAGGTTACTGGGACTGACAAGTAAGGTAACAAGATCTATGCCCCCATCACAGTCTAAAACAGCCTGAGCTGGAGTTCTGACTAAGTCAGAACCCACCTCTGAACCCAAGGTTAACCCAACTAATACCTTGTTTCCTGTACCACCACTTGTACTGTGCTATGGAGAGCAGTTGCCTTAGGGGCAGTGGTTGTAGTAGTTATATTTTGGTTAATCATTATCCTTTGTCCAATGTGTCTTTACCTTACAGACATAGCCCCAAGGTTTCTTCTTGCCTTTCTTAGATGATTGCGACTCCCCCTCCCCCCAGATACAGGTTTTTTGGGCCCTTGGGAAGACTCTATCTTGTCTTTGCCCTTGTCCCACCTGTATCTTGAGTTTTAGAAGCATCCTGCTTTTTCTGGCCACAACAATTGTTCTGGTTTTTCTGCTTAACCCTGGCTCTGACCCATTTATCTGCCCTCTTTCCCAATTCTTGTGAAGAAGTCGGATCTGAGTCACCAGGTACTGATGCAGAAGCTGGTTTTGGCACTTATTAAGTTTATGCTCCCTCATAATCAAATTATACAATACTTCATAGTCATGCACTTTGCTGCCAAGTAACCAACCTTCCAGAGCCTTAATGGCACTATCCACCAAATCTACCCATTCCTGGGTTTGTGCTTTCTGGGTATCTCTGAACCTAATCCTGTATTGCTCAGTGGTTAAGCCAAACCCATCAATGAGAGCGCTCTTCAAAGCTGTAATTATCAGCATCCTCTTCTCTAACAGTGAGGAGCTCTCTACCTTTGTCAGCAAAGGAGAGCCACAAGATAGCTGCCCACTGCCCTTGAGGGACCCTCTGAACTTTGCAGGCCTTCTCTAAAGCAGTTGTCAATTGTGGGATGTCATCCCCAACATGGTAAGGAGGGCAAATTTTGTTCAGGTTCCTATGTCCAAAGGAATTTTCCTTAGGTCTAGGGATACTGTTGTTGCCACTATGGGACTCTAATCCCAATTTCTTCCTTGCCCTCTGGGCTTCTAGGGACTCTTTGTCAGGAGCCAACAGCTCTTGCCTGAGCCTAAGCCTAGCTTTCTCAAGCAAGATGTGGGAAAGCTAATAAGTCTGTGTTTCGTGAGTAAATCATTTAGCTTAAACACTTTAAATTCTGAAAAATGTAAGCAACGAATGTTGGTCTGTGTTAAGAGCAGCCTTGCCTTTGTTACACTCCTGTCTTTGTTTCTATGTCTTATTAAGTTCCCATGGCATGGTAGCTTTCAAAATAGTTCAACTTTTGTTTCTGTCATGGACAAAACGAAAGAATTATAACTATTACTCACTTGCGACTTGAATTTCATCTGACATAGAAAAAAATAGGGAATTGTACTGAAGGCAAGGCAGCGTTTAGCACGGACAGCCTTTCATTGTTAAAGAAGAAAGAGACATATTTACATAGTGACACTTATAGGAATCAACCTGGAGGGAAAGACGGGCAGGGTCAATGAGGAGAGCACACCGCTGAAAGAGAGAGGGCCAGAAGGGACCAGCAGGAGCAGTGCCGGATTAAACCCTTTGTAGACCCCTAGCCCGTTGAAATGTAGCCCCCCCTTGCAAATTATCTCCCAACACATTTTAAATTTTACCAACTAACAATTTTAATAAACCATTTTTTTTTTACACAAAATAAACATTAACAATTATTCATATTATTAAAAAGAAACTAATTGGAAATAATTTAAGAAACCTTGGTTGTCATTTTTTCAAGATCAAATCAATATTATTTTGATCCATTATCAAAGGGCCCCTAAAAGGAATGGGCACCCCAGACCAGTTCCTACTTTGCTTAATCTGGAACTGAGCAGGAGTGAATACAAGAATGGAAAGTGGAAGGTACAAGAAGGCCTTAGAGGCCTTATTTGTAAAACAGTCCCTCATGTAGTTCAATGCAAACACTCCATTGAAAAATGAAAGCTAAACCGTAACAGCTAATAAAATCAGATGAGAGAGGACTACTCCTCTACTGAGCCGAGATGTGATCTCAGTCCGATGACTGAAAGAGTCTTCTAAAAAGCCATGGACTCAAAGCCTACTCAAACACCCTTGTTATGGATATCTCGTTAATCATTAAGCATGGGCGCAAAATCCGTTCCGCTTGCGGATTTTCAGCAAATTCGCAATCCGCGAACTCCTGCGAATTTGCGGAAAATCCGCGAATCCGCGAGCGGAACGGATCCCGGGGCCAAAAGTTCAAGCTTCAAGTTTGTAACTATTTTAGAATGGCGCCGGCAAGCTGCCAGCACCATTCTAAAATAGTTACTAAGTTAGCTTCAACAGGAAGCACTAATAGAAGCAGGTGCTCGAATTTAACTGAATTCGAGCACCTGCTTTTATCTATTAGTGCTTCCTGATGAAGCTAACTTAGTAACTATTTTAGAATGGCGCTAGCAGCTTGCCGGCGCCATTCTAAAATAAAACAGGAGAGGGGCAGAGGGCAGAAGGGCACAAAGACGTGTGTGGCAGAGGGCAGGAGGGCACAAAAACGAGTGGGGCAGAGGGCAGAATGGCACAAAAACGAGTGGGGCAGAGGGCAGAAGGGCACAAACGCGTGGGGCAGAGGGCAGAATGGCACAAAAACGAGTGGGGCAGAGGGCAAAAGGGCACAACAACGAGCGGTCTCGCAAAAAAAAAAACGCGAACACGCAAAGCGCCCCGCGAACACGCAAAGCGCCCCGCGAACACGCATATTGCCCCGCAAACACGCCCCCCCAAAAATCCGCAAATTCACACAAATTCGCCAATTTTGTGGATCGTGAATTCGCAAATCCGCAAATTCGCGAATTGCGAATTCGCAAAATTCGCCCATGCTTATTAATCATCCCTGGAGCCTTGCAATCGCTAAAGTTACTAATAACAGTGGTATCAGTAACTTCAGAGGGTAAGAGTTACTGGGGACTTCAAGGGGGGCCCTAAGGGCCCCATGCACTTGAGGAATTAAAGGGGCAATCAGTAATACTGGATCTTTCCACTTTAATTCATCATTACTCTAAGAAATGTCACATAGTTTTCATAATTATGATGTGGTTGATTACTAGTTTTACCAGCCTCATTTAAATTAAAAAGCTACTCATAAGGAGGACCTAATTACTTTAGAAATTATTGGTTGTTTGACAACTGCTCTGTCATAACTTAGACATAAAACAGTCAATTTCACACTAAGGGGCTAACTACGATGTCGGTCGGATTTGTGTCCGTCTGACACTGTCTCGGTCTTCGGGCCAACTGACGTCCGGTCGGTGGTTCTGACTGCCTGATTATAATGCGATCGAACCCTGTTTGGTCGAATACTCGCATATCTCTATGGGAACCTGTATTACGGCCATAAACGGGCTGGAATACAGGCTCCCATAAAGAAATGGGTGTGTGTGTGTAAAACCTGCACTCTAGCCCCTGCCCACACCATAACTTCCCCAGAGCCGCCTCTGTCATTGCACCCGAACTACATTGGATGATCAACTGCTCCTTCAAGACCGCCACCTTCACCGGCGCCTGGAAACACGCCGAAGTCAACCCCCACCTGAAAAAACCCTCCATTGACCCGACGGACCTCAAGAACTTCAAACCCATCTTCCTGCTTCCATTTGCAGCCAAGGTCATTGAAGAGGCCGTCAACACCCAATGAGCAAACTTCATCAAAGCTAATATCGTCCTAGAAATATTCCAATCCGGATTCCGAAGCAACCAAAGCACTAAGACAACCTTGCTCACCGCCACCGAAGACCTCCGCTCCCTCCTCGACCAAGAAGAAACAGCAGCACTCATCCTCCTGGACCTCTCGGCTACATTTGACACCATCTCCCACTGCACCCTAGCCACCAGACTCACGACGGTGGCATCCGTGGCAAGGCCCTCAACTGGATAAACTCCTTCCTTGCTGGCAGGACTCAGCAGGTCAGACTCCCTCCCTACCTCTTGGGACTGATGGAGTGCCCCAGGGCTTCTACCTCAGCCCCACCCTCCTCAATGTCTACGAGGCCCCCCCTTGCAACCATCGCCAGGAAACACGGTCTTAACATTGTCTCTTATGCCGACGACACCGAGCTAATCCTCTCCTTGACCAACAAACCCAACATCACCAAACCCAACTTCCAAGATGGGATGAAAGCCATCACCACCTGGATGAAGAACAGCTGCCTGAAACTCAACTCAGAAAAGACTGAAGTCCTCATCCTTGGCTTCACCCTCTCCGCATGGGATGACTCCTGGTGGCCCTCGGAAAAAACCCCACCCCAACGGACCACACACTAAACCTCAGCATCATACTAGACTCATCGCTCACAATGAACCTCCAGATCAACGCCATGTCCTCGACCTGCTCAACTCCCTCCTCATGCTTGGAAAGACTTTGAGATGGATCCTAACCGAATCCAGAAAAACTGTCATGTGCGCACTCATCAGCAGCAGACTGGACTACGGCAACGCTCTCTATGCTGGATTCAACAAGAAACTCCTTTACAAACTCCAGACTGTACAGTGCCCAGCAACCAGACTGATCCTCAACATCCCCCATCACAGTCACATCACCCAATACCTCCGCGATCTTCACTGGCTTCCAGTCAAAAGAAGAATAACCTTCAAACTCCTCACCACACATACAAGGCTCTTCACAACACCGGACCCGTATAACTGAACAGCCACCTCTCGTTCCACGCACCCAAAAGACACCTCTGATCAGCCCAGCTATCTGGCCATCGTCCCACATATCAACAAGACAGAACAGGAGGAAAGTCCTTCTCCTACCTCGCAGCCAAAGCCTAGAACACCCTCCCCCTCCACTTCTGGCAATCTCCCACATTCCCCCAGTTCGGGAAGGAACTCATGATTTGGCTTTTCAGATGACCCCAGCACTCAACGGAGCCGCCTCCCTCCTCCACAGCACCTTGAGACCTTCACAGGTGACTAGTTGCGCTTTGCCAACCCTGATTAATTGATTGAGGAAATTACATCACATGATCGTTGACACTGAATGTTCCCAGACATTGATGTCAAATGACCTTAATTTTGATTACATCCCAATTTTTGACATTGCTGAATTTAGGAGCCTCGTAAGTGCACAATTATATAATAACACAATAGTTCATAACACAGATAGGTCTCCACTTTATATACTACTTACATTTTAAATAGGGCGCTGATATGTTAGGAACATTACACCATTTTCTTTTTTAATGCATGAAAAATTGCATGTTTGTTTGAAAAGGAGACTATATAGTGGCACAAAACACATAATACAGCACAGGGAAGGCAAATTAGCTATACCACAAACTCATGAATTAAGGGTCTCCCTAGTGCACACCCCATGCATAAAATGTTATAGATGTAAAAAAAGTTGAAAAAACAATAGTGGTTTTGTATATCTAGATGTCTTTATGTACATTATGTGTTAAATGTGCCCTACGTTATTTACATAAATGATTCCTTAGCACTGTATAAAGGTTTTATTTGCATTACTTCTAAGGCATCATCTTTTACTAAAGCACAGAGGTGAGGTTTTTATTCAAATACATAATTTTCCAAGTGCTTGCAATGATAACAATTGGCAACATATTCTTTAAAACTATTTTTACTAATTTCATTGATTTATCTATTCAGGAGAGTTTACTCTGAACTACTGTTGTACTTGTTTTGTAGAGCTAAGAGTTGAATGTCTCATGTCTGAGTCTGGGCTACAGAAAGTAAATGCTACACACAGCATTTTACTTCTATTCTTGACATTCCCTTTGCCACCAATGAGGCCATGGGCCACAAAGGCAGTGCCAGGGGGGGTCTCAAGTTACAAGTTAGGGATTGCAGCTGCAACCCCTAAATGATGTACATACACTTCCTGTAGTTCTCTCAGTGAAGAGAAGGGATTTTCTGACTATGCACCTGAAGATCTTGTTACAGACCTTCCATCTTCCTGAGTATTGGTTCTCATATCTGATGGCGTGATGTAGTCGTAACAATAGCCCCTCTATCTTCGGAGGTTGATATATTTGGAATTATCATTGGCACTCTTAAGCCGTCTGTATCAAGATGACTGCTTCTCTGCCTTCTGGCACCAAATTATCTCCCAAAAAGATTATCATTGTTTCTAATAGTGCGGGGTCGGGAGTTATAGCTTTAACACCAAGCACCCTAATATTATCTGGTTTCTGAGCATTGTCCAAGTGCTCCACTCTGCCTTGCCCTGTAGGCCAACCATGCCTCAGTGACCTTACCCTTTAAGTAAGTCTGGTGATTCATGACCTCCTTGATTTGGAAGTAAGTGCTGCCAATCCATTCTACAGAGTTGTGTTTCTCTTTTCCATACTCTCCAGTTAGTGCTCCATTGCTCTTATAGTTTTCTCCACTTCCTCCACCTTGCACAGTGTTGTCTCCAATGTTGCCATGATGGACCTCAGTATGTATTTTATCAGATCACCTTCAGTGGGGTCATCTTCATCCTCGTTCTGAGCTCCCTTCTTTTTGCGAGGGGTGGGGTAAACAGCATCTCTCTTTATTCTTCTATCTTGTGTCTCCACAATCTGTTCTTGATATCCAGAATGTCCATTTTGAAATGCAAGAGATTTTCTGGCCTCATGGTTCAGGCTGCTCCTCCTGGTGATCTCTCCCTCCCTGCTCCTTTCCATGTCAGAGTCCACTCAAGGCTCTAGTTGGCAGTGCAGCCATGGCTATGACAAGCCCTCCCTTCGATTTACCAAGGGTGTTTTTCACCAACAAGATGTGAGTCACTCTATTAGCCAAGCAAATCCTTATGGCCTGTACTACCAGGCAGGTCTGTCCTCTCAGACATCAACACTATAGACTTCTCAATCTTGAAGTCTCCAAGGTGGCAAAGACCAGCCCCAGAGCTCTGCTTCTATTTGCTGCAGTTTTGGTGCAGCGACCATAAAACGACGGTCGCCCCATGACACTGTTTTAGCTCGAGGAACCACTAAGTGATTGCGATTGGAAGACCGAAGCTGACGGGACGGTTGATATGGCATCAGTTGCTCTGTTATAAAATGTGGACCTTGCCTGTTTAGCGCTTTATAGACTATACATAATGACTTAAATTTGATCCTGTTATGGATCGTCAGCCAGTGAAGTCGTGTGATAGCATCCGAGATGGCCGGAAACTTTGGGATTCCAAAAAGCAGGCGAGCCGCCGCATTTTGTATCGACTGCAATTTTCTCATAACTCTGGTTTGCGTGTTTAAAAATAGGCCTTTACAATAATCCAGTGATGTTAAAACCAGGGAACTAACCAAGGTTTTAATGGCGGCGACTGGAAGATACGGACTGATACGGACTGATTTTTTGGATCATGCGTAATTTGTAGTGGGCTGTAGAGGCCACTTTATTAGCATGATCCATAAAATTTAGGCCATCATCGAAGATGACTCCCAAATTTCTTACTTTGGTTACTGGTTTAGGGATAGCTCCAAATGTGGAAGGCCACCACTGAACTGACCAGTCCGGTGAGAGAGGTCCAAAAATCACTACCTCAGTTTTTTCTGAGTTGAGTTTCAGGCAATTTGTTGCCATCCACTCTCCTATCTCCGTCATTCCATTTCGGAAGCGTTGGGTGACTTCCCCTCCGTCACCCTTAATGGCCAAAACCAATTGCGTGTCGTCTGCATATGAGGTTAGGCTCATCCCATGTGCTTTGACCTGTGTAAATGCAAATATTTATGAATAACAGTAATCAGATTACATGTATAAAAATGAGACATTTAACATTTAGTCATGCTTGTTTCAGACCTGGTGCTTTTTATACCTGAGAAATAATTCTTAGTGAATTTACTCCCAGGAAACGGACTCTACACTGTGCATTAGGCGTAGGCAAAACATCAAATCTAGAAGACACGAAGATTGCCTTGTCAGAAGACACACTTTTTCTCTGCTGTCAGGGCGACTTTGAAGGTCCTTTGAAAAACATGGAAAAGCATCATAAAGAGGGAAAAAAAAGATTAATGGACTACTAAAGAAAATCAAGAATGTATAATAAATTAGCTGTGTTCATCGGCACTTTGTGTGCTTGGTACAGGGAGAGTTTTTATGACTTTCTAAAAACTAAATGACTACATAACTCATTGAAAAGCTGGGCGATGCAACCCCTGGTACGGCTGTTCTGCAGTTTAGGGATCCCAAACCATAAGTCTCATTCAGCAAACAGAAAAGGTACGATTAGGTTGCATTACTCATAGCTTTTCTCAGCATATTACCGTAATTATTAACTACCAGCATTAACATCTACATAGTTTTCATTATTGTTATTATTATGAAGCCCTTTCCTAATTCCATGTCGTAAAGACAAACCAAACCTCATTTCAATTAGAGGCAGCAGGAGGGAATGAACTTTAAACAGACATTTAATATCTAAAAAAAAAAATCGGAAGTTCTTCTTGGAAATGCTATGGCATTTTGAAACAGATTAATAGTTCAATCTGAACACATCCACCCTGCAGCTAAATGACAGGGGGCTGTGATCATAAGAGAGATGAAATGAGCAAAAATGTATGCAAAAAATCTGGTTTTGATCAGAAGTATATTATGCCATGGATTTCATGTTTTGGTTCCCGAATAGTTGTAAGTGAACATACAGTTAACTTGTTCTCAAGGAATATTGCAATTCTAACTCCATATCCAATTAAGCATTCATTGACTTTGGTTTGTGGCGCGCTGGAGAAAGGACAATGAAAGCTCGAGACAGAAAAATGCGAGACGACTGAGAAAGTGGGAGACAGAGAGAGGGTATGTAGAAAAGTAGAGAGGAACTGTGAAGTGTAAGAGCACATAGAAAAGAGAGACAAAGTGAAGGAAATGAAAGGAACTGGAAGAGTGAAAGAAACAAAATGAGAAGATAAGAAGGAGCAATAGTGAGAGGGAGCATAGGAGAAAGGAAAAGATAGTGAGAGAGAGTGGTAACATGAGAGAATGAGAAAAACGGAGGGGCATATTATCAAGGAAACACGATAAATATCGCATTTCCTGCTTTGCGCGATTTTGGCCAATGCCAGCTATCGCTGGATTTAATCGCTGAGTTATCGGGTTATTATCAACGCATATCTCCAAGGCGATTAAAAATCCGGCGATAGCGGCGAAATGCGATATTATCGCTCGGAATCCAGTGATAAACCTGAAGCGATAGGGGAATCCTTATTGATAGGGAGATGTGGACTTAGCCATACAAACCTCCTCCCATGATAGAGATAGGCAAGTCAGGATTTTTGCAGACGTTAATTACCGGTGATAACCGCGGTTAGCGCTGCTTTTTTAATTGCTTCGTGGTTCTGGGGCCACGTTGATAATAGAGCGAAGTTGTGTCTGCGAGTGTTTCCATGATGTGTTAGTGAGGAAAGCCTACTTTGCATGTCATTAGCGATATATATCGCTGACATGCAAAGTGGAAAAAAAACCAACAGCTAACACCTGTAATCCTGCGCTAATGCCTGTTAGTGCTGGCTTGCTAAAAGGGCGATTAAAATATCCATGCTTTTTCGGCAAAAGTGCCACGAAAGTGGCGATATTGCCTTTGATAATATGCCCCTGAGAGAGGAGCAGGAATGTGTAGGTTAGTTTATGGTCTGAGCTTAGATATAAACAGTTGTTTTGCTTGAGGTGCGTGCGCTTTCTATACATATGGTGTTATGAAGTTTGTGAGTCAGCTGAATACCCAATGTTCACAGGTACTTTGATGTGTTATGTAGCCCATTGTTTAAAGCTGGTGACACACACATACGCACTACAAAGAGGAACCAGAGGAAATATATTTTCTCATGGTTTCTCTTGGTTGACCGTAGCACTTGTGTTAGACATCCAAGTCTATGTTTATATCTTTCATCTGTCCTTCAGAGAGAATCCCAGCATACATTATTCCTCTCTAGCCTGCAGCTAACACTTGGGCCTTTATTCAGTCTTTCAGTGAATATAAGATGGGCAAGCAGTCTTTTCATGCTACCCAAGGTGTTCATGGGAATGCAGACTGAAAAATGTACACCTATAAAAGAGAACAGAACGCGCGTAAAAACTGCAAAGTGGATAGTGCCCAATGCAGACTGATACATCTTATTTCTAAAGAAGACCATCTATTTACAATTTCACAGAAAAAAACAAAGGTTAAAGTGACAGTTATAGTTAGATATTTTAAAAAAACCTTAGAAATTCACTGAAAAAACAAAGGTTAAAGGAACGTTATAGTTCAATGAAAATTTTAGTTAATGCATACTGTGTTAAATGAGCAAAACTATTGACATTTACCAGTTATACTATTCTATTTCTGAAGTTTTTCTATGACATAGGGACTGAGTTCTTGAGCCCTAAGATGGCAGCCAAAACATTTCCCTCACGTTGAGGCCAACCAAAGGGATCCCATGCTCACGCTCGCATATCCACAGATCCATTACAATGGATCCGTGAATGGTCTGTAGTGTGAAATATACAAAGTTTGTGAAACTTCATTTCTCTAAAAGTGCTGAACGGATTTACAACACATTACAAAAAGCAAGCTTTCTGGACCAAGATTTAGCTTTCAGACAAATTTGGTGTAATTGTGATCAGCAGTTTCGGCTGTAGCTAAAATGCCTATGGAAAAAATAATAATTAAAATGTGTTTTGGAACCCCGTGTCTTGTCCCTCACTTAATGGATAAAACCAAAAATGTCCATGAAGGAGCTGAGGTAAGTGAGACACTTTTGGGAAATGTTCCCGAAGATTCACAATAACGGCGTCAAATTTATAAGCATATCAAAAAAGATGTTCCTATGAAACGCGGTCCAAACTATAACTACCAATATATTTATACATGTTTGTATGTATTATCAGTGGCGGGCACCTCTGGGTAATTATAGTTAGGTCTGCTTTTCCATAGACAGAGCACTTTTTGTTGTGCTAGTAAATTTGGAGCAATTTGACAAATCTTCACAAAACCTTCCCCTAAAAAAGTTCATCCACCTCAGCTCCTTCCTGGAAAGTTTTGGGGTGGTTTGGGGGCTGATAAAAAAGGTCCCAAAACATAAAATCCCCATGCATTTTCCATAGAGGTTTTAACACAGCGCTACCGCAAAAACTGCTGAATGCAATTACACCACATTACACTAAATATGGCAGGAATCTAGAACTGGGTCCAGAAAGTGTTTTTTTTTGTGATTTGGTGTAAATCCTTTCAGTAGGTCTTATGGAATTAAGGTTCCTAAATATTTGGCTATCTGGACCGTTTGGTTCGAGGGACTCTTGCGAGAGTCCCTCAAATCTAATTTTTTTAAAAAGAGCCTTCTTGTTGGATTCCCCCTTGGGCCAATTCACTCTAGTGGGAGTCAGACTCCTGTGGGAGCAAGCGCATCTGATTGGCTGCCAGCAACATGAGAAAAATGTTGCTTGGTGCCACTATAGGACTTTGGGACTTTGTCCACTGTCCTAAAGTTTTAAAATAACAATAATATAATAATATATAAATAAAAATATAAGGGGCAGGGTAAGGATACTCTGCCCACTAGGCCCTCTGGGGGGACCAAAATAATAAACAAATTGGCAGTTTATTACCATCCCACAGGTGTTCCACGGTATCACAGCAAAAGCTACAACAAAAACAAAGTGGTGCCCAGCATTTTTAAAATTAAATATTTGGGGAGTGGGGCATGAGTAGTGCCCTGTCATTGATCCGGTCCTTGGGTCTGCGTGTGCGTGATCCACTTCCTTGTAGGGTTATCGGTCTAGTTTCCCTGAACAGGAAGCAGAACCAGATGTCACCACTAGGGCACTTCCAGGAGAGACCGCATAAGAACCAGAGGCGCTCAATCCGGGTTGCTTCTGATACTGAACACGACCACGGCGGAAGTCGGAGTCTGCAGAGTATCTACTTTTGAGTAATCCGGGGGCAGAGTCAGCACAATCAGCGGACAACACTACACGTGCGGCTCATAATCACAACGGTGTCCTTGACCCCCGTTGAGGTAATACCCATCCTCAAAAAAGATTTGAGAGCAATTAACTCAGTGTTAAATACAACACTGCGAAGTACTACACAAGTGGTGTAAGTAATCTATGTGTGTTTGTCCTGACGAAGGCTCCATAGACCCGGCTGTGCACTAGGGAGCTGAAACATGTAGACGCTATTCATGAAGTGGTACAGTGAGATCCAGTAACTTGTTCTCATATCTATACCCACCTTTACTTTTAAGGACAGACTTAACCTCTTTCTAATAAAGTCCTTTTAGGTTAAGTTTTGTTTTTTAAACACAATTTTCCCTTATATTTTATTATTTTTCTCTGGACACTGCTGCCAGAATCTGAGGTTGCCTCTGGGTGAGGCTGGCATACAGCACGATATTGAACATCCAATGACAATGCCACAACGCTAATGTGGGGTGGAGTACAGTAATATACCGCATTCGAGCGACATAGCGTTTATGAGGGTGATCCATGCTAACCAAAGGTTGAGCAGTTACAAGTGTCCATTCCACCACTTGATTACCTGAGTATCTACTTTTGCCTGGATTCTGCCGAAAGACACAGGTATAACAGTGTTCGCACCAGCACAGGACAGCTGGTGCAGATTTCCTTGCGTGACTCGAGCCGGAGCGCATGGTTATGAGACCAACGTCTCTTGCGGAGCAAACGCGCAGAAGCGCTTTCAGACCTTGTTGGATGAAGCTCGCGCAGGAGCACGTTCCCTTTTCTTTCCTCACTTGCACATTCAGGCATTTTCATACGACGGTAAGCATAGGAGCGCACTACCAATAAAAACTAATGTGTCAAGGGGAGCAAACAAAAGAAGTCAGAATGTGTTAGTTTGCTAACAACCGTGGGATCTTTTGATTAATTCACATGAAATTTAGCAAACATTTAGCGTGATCAGTCTCTGTGAGTATGGCAATTTTCATATAGAATCATCATGGCAAAGTTAAAAGGGGGTATAGCATTTTCCTAGGTAAGTAATTCGAGTCCTGTTTATTGCATCTGCAAAAAATGTGTCAAGCTTTAACACGTTAATCACAGTACACGTGTCATGCAGATCCAACAAAGGTGGAGGTAACTAAAGTAGGTCTAAAAAAAATCGATTCTCTAATAACATAGGCACAGTTGTACAGATCTGCGCAAACCGCTGTGACACTTAACATGTTTAGCTTATTCCTGGTAATTTCAGTTTTATGCAAATCCATAAAGTGGGACACAGTTAAAGGAGGCAGGGTTAAATGTGTTTATTTACTATTTTGTCTGTGTTTTTTTTATGAATAGGTATCAACTTTTATAGGATGTCAGCAATATGAGCCTAGTACAGGTATTTTGTTTTCAATGCAATTTGATAAGAGGGGTGTTTGGAGAAAATATTGATTTAAAAATGATGGGAGACAGAAATGTAATGTCTTGACACACAAATATCATGATACACAAATATCGTTCAGAAGAATTTCGTTTTTTATTAATATTGTAAATAATATTGATTAATTTTGTTATCCTAATAAAGAGGTTAAAAGTTTGTTCCTTAGTTAAGTTAATGTGCTTTAGTTCATGTAATATTTTAATGTATTAGTATTGTTTATATAAAAGTTATTAATTGTTTTTAAAATATAGCTTGAAATGTTAAGAGATATTGATTTTTTAAATGATTTTTTTAATACTAATTTAAAGTGCAGTAGTGGGTTGTTTGATTTGAAGGGGAATTGGGTGGGAAGTTAATTAGGTATTAATTAATTAGGAATTAATATTACTATTTCATTTTATGATTGATATTTATTACCGAATTTGTGTAGTACTGATTTAGTTATCTTATATGTTATTTTCAGGGTCTTAGGTTTGTAGAGGTAAAGGGATGGACCTTAGTTAAGTAATATTTCATTAACAATTAATTGTTAATTAACTATTTATTTGATTTTTAATTGTGTAATTTTTGGAGTATTTATTTATTTTATTTATGTTTTAGTTGTGTGCTGCTAGGTTTCTAGGGGTGTTGGGTTGGAAGTTAATTAAGTAATAATGAATTACCAATGTATTTTTCATTGTTAATTTATGAAGTAATTGATTATTAATTATGAATATGGAACACTGATTTATTTTATTTATATTTTAGTTTCAGGATGCTAGGTTATAGGGGAATAGGGAGGAAAGGTAATTGAGTAATGGTCAATTAACAAGCAATTATTATTTGTAAATTAAATATTCAATTGAATTTTAAACATGCAAATTGTGGAATATTTATTTAATTTCATTCATTTTATGTACGGATGCTAGGTTTGTCGTGGTGTAGGCTGGGAAGGTAATTAACTAATAATTAACAATTCTTCATTATTTATTTGTTATCGAATCATTAATTTTTTTGTTATATCTTAGGTATGCTAGGTTTGTAGGGGTACAGGGTGGGAAGTAAATTATTTTAATAATTAAATATCAATAATTTATCAATTGTTTTTTTATTGAATAGAAAATATGTAAATTGGTACGTTGATTAATATTTTTTTTATTAAGAGTTTCATATTTTTTTACGTTTATGGGATTACTCGTATATTTGATGTTTTGGAAGTGAAGTATTTTCCCTACTGTTGTGCAGTTTGGAGTGGGAATAGTACATTTCATCCCTCCAAAATCTAACACTTTCCCTACCGTTGTAGAGATTAGAGAGGGAATATTACATTTTACCCCTACGAAATCCAATGCTTTCCCTACTGTTGCCCTGTGTGGAGAGAGAATTGTAAAGGTAACCCCTTCAAAGTTCAACACTTTCCCTAGTGTTACATAAACTATGATGGTAATGGTCTTTTTAATATTCTTAGACTGCAATAGTTTTCATAATATTGGTTAAGCAGATTTTACAGCATTAATTATTTATTTTTTATATATTATTGTTTTTTATTTTTAAATGAATTTTAATGCATATAATATTTCTCATAAATGTGTTTTTTGGATCTTTCCTTGTTTTTAGATTGTATTTATTGTCTACATTTTTTAAATATATTTTCCTTATTAAATTTTTACCTGTGGCACCTGTGGACAAATGTTCACACAAATCTTCTGGAATTTACATGTTTAACCCCCAATGCATATATCTGTGTGCCATGCAGAGCAGGGAAGGCCGCAATATGACACGATGACAGTATCTTTCACGACCACACCCATCACATATATTCACTCAACCAGCAATAAATCACTTTTGCCTTTCCATCAACTATATCTCAATAATTATGAAGTTGTGGTTAGTTGTAGTTTTGGTATGTTTAAAACACCTCTCGAATTAGCTTTAAACAACATTGCTATAAATCAGTTATGGCTATGTAATAAAACTGAAGCCCCCCTGAAATCCCCAAGCTGTGTCATAAAAACAGTAACTCACAAACCAAATGCAATGTTTACAACCACACAATATTTATAGTAATCAATATGAAGACTTCTCTCTACATCTTTAAATTTCAACACAGCAATTCCGATGAACAAGGTGGCAGACAGAGCAAGTGAGCATGAAACAGATAAAATGGGAGAGTCAGGTAGTGAGATATTTACTGTTTTCACATTTGTGTTATTCATAAAGCAGTGTAATGTTCATCACTATACAGTCACATAGTGTCACTATATGCAAGAGATTGGATACTCCAGCGAGTCACCATTTTTGTTTTTGTCGCACCACCAAGGGATGCAACCTACACTGTTCATTAGGTTTTGTAATAAAGGCTTGGTCCTTCCTTTTTTGCCTCTTCAACTTCAGCTCCAGTTACCAGTGAACAAATACCACTGAGATTACCACTGGTTGTATTTCTAGTATTTTCCTATCCTTCTTTGTGTATGATAATACTGGCAGATTGATTACTTTCATGGGCCTAAAAAATGCCTGCACACCTTTTCATAGGGTCTTTGATATGAGCAGAAACATTTTGACCATTTCAGTGGGTTAAATTAAACCCCAAGCTTTTATCCCCTATCTCTGGGAGACAAGAACAAATATTTTCTTTTAGCTCAACAAAGAGACAGTTTTAATCAGTTTCCTCATCCTCTGCATTCCTGATCCCACACCTCCTTATTCATAGGATCCACTTCCCAAGTGCTCTCTGACCCTTTCATGGAGGGTTGTCGCCCACACCACTGCCTTTCAAAGGTAGTGGTGTGAGGAGGGGTCCTATGATGAAGCATAAAGGCCTTTGTCTTTTAAGTCTGAACAGCCCTTTCATTTACGTAACTTTTCTGTTTTCCTACTGAATTATTTGCACTCCTTTATGACTTCCAGCCACCTGAACCTTTTGTGTTTAATTAAAGTCAGAACCAGACAAATGTTGGTTCTGGCAGCTGTTCTTGAAGCATGATCCTAAACCAGTCCCTGGTAATCATCTTGAAGTTGTCCCAGTGCTGTGTGCCTACGATGAGACACAGACACACATTGTTTTTTGAGAGTGGCAGAGGAATCTTATTTTACTTTATAGTGCAACTGATACATAATGATTCACCTCACAGACAATCTAATACCTATTGTCTATGTAGTACCCTGGTTCACAACAGTTGCAGGTCCAATGGAGCATTGATGGTGCCTCCCAATTGTCTGCCACACCCAACAACCAACCACAGGAAACAAAGACACACTATTTGGATGGACAGTTCATAATTCTACTACTTCTAACATTGCATTCCCCAGATTTATTTAAATCCTTGTTTTCTTGTTAATATAGTTTCAAAATGTAATTAGAAAAAAGTTTTTTTAGCCAATGCTTTCTGAGGTATGTCCCACTCCCTCAAGGCTTATGTGTGCAATAATTCCCAGAAAAAAAACATAAGAAATCCCTTCTATTCATTCAATAATTCTTATAAACCTTCACACAAATTTGCATTTTAATCTAACATTTGTTTTGTTCTATATTTTCCCACTTATTCCTGTATTTTTGTTTTGAGACCTAATAATGTTTTTAATGAATATCACTGACTTGTAACATCATTGTAATTTCTTTATCAGTATAATTCCAGTCTTATATATTGCGAGTTGTACTTTTAGTTCTAATGGGTTACTTCACTATTTATGATTGCCAGTACTTTGTATATATAAATCTACTTTATTCACAACTGAGTAATCTGTGGTCTATAAAAAGAAAAAACAAAGAAAATTGAAGCGTCTATAGATGCTATCATGAAGTCACTCCAAGCCTCTAGTGCTGAATTCTTGAGTGCTAAAGAAAGGGGTGAAAGGACAGAGTCAAGATGTAGAATAGAAACTCATTTTCAAATGCCTTAAAAAGAAAGAAATAACAAGACCCACTTCAGGATGATTGGTATCCCATCATTACACATTAAGTGCCCAGTGTCATCATCTGGGATTCCAAACAACTCTTGCTTGTCCTTTTTCCATCCAGGAGAAGAACAGTTTGAATGAGTTGTATCCTCTTATAGGGTTTCTTACAGAAGGAAAAAGAGTGAAAAGAAAAGATTTTCTTTTCTAATGAGTGCAGTGCATGGACAAAAGAGAAAAATAGTGAGTGTGTTTAAAATAGGATATGCAACAGAGACGTAGAGTAATAGTGTTCCTCTTGATTCTCATCTCAGAGTTGGATTCCTACTTAAAAATAGTGAGAAGAAGGAAAAGAATCAGTTATAATTAGTCACTGCTTATCTGTTCGACATGTTTCAGCTTATGGGATAACTCTCCCTAGCTTTCTTCAGGACCGCTATGCACAAAAACTTTGTCACTGCAATTTATAATGTTTTATACATATTAGTTGGACACTGTTTTACCATGTATGATCCATTTTCTGATCCTCCATATGTACATGATGTATACGACATCAATACAATACGAGGGCTAGACCTCACCTCACTGAGCAACCAGCTCTAGTCGAAGAGGCCCCGCTCTGTCCGTCGTTGCCTCCAGCTTAGATATCGCTGGGAAAAAGAATCTATTTTATTCACATACATGCTATTTTCATGATAAATCTGCAGACTACTGTCAACAATATGCATGAATGTTGTTTTGAGCTGAAACAATGGTCTCAATTTACATGTTTTAATATGTATTTCAACTCATTCTAAATCTGTATTTTCTTTCTCAAAATGAATGTAGCACATTTTCTATATATAGTGTGAAATATATACTCTAAATCACAATGCTAGACTCCTTTGATGTGTAAATCATACAAGCCTGAATGTCATAGTTTGTCAGATAATCAACAATTGGCTTTCCAAAAGCTTTAACTAACGAATCACATGATATTGCAATATGAGGCAAAAAATATTTTGTAATCTTTTTTGCCTCCCAGTTAGTCAACCCATCTGAAAAAGTAACTGGTTGGTTAGAAATAAAAGGTGACACTTTTTAATTAGCCTTCTAGATCCTTATACAATTGTGCTAGAACAATTAATGCTATTTTGTCCATCTTGCTATACACAGTGAATTATCAAAAGAAGCTATGCAACAGACAAATGTAATTAAAGATGGGATTTTTACCATCTATTCTAATTGCTACCTATATTATCCTACACTGGGAATTGAACCCCGATAGTCTGCATTCTTCACACTATGTCAAACCTAATGGCTATCTATAATAAAATTTCACTAAGCTTATTGTCCAATGCATATTACAAAGATAAGATTTTCCTAAAAAACATAAACTTCATAAAAAACCTGTTTGTCTTTTTTTTCAAAGTAGAATTAATGAAAATTCAAATGCTATGTTACAAATATTTTTGGGTTGAAATGTATTGCAACAACATTGTTCTTTCATTCCTCAGGGCTCCTACCAGGAATCAAACCTGGGTATTCTACTCTTTAAATGCTGTTACAATATCCTCTGTGCCATAGCCAAGTCTAATATATAAATGAACTGCTATTTATATGTATTAATATTCAAGATAATATAACATAAGAGATCACATTTATATATGTTCAACTCTATTCAATGCAAGATGTGAAACTAGTTAATAATCTCTGCTATTAAAGGAAACCATAGCTCTCAAAACATATTCACAAGTTACAAAAGTATAAACTAAATCACTAACTTCTTTGCTTCAAGTATTTATTACAAAGATCATATATTTTATTGTGTGCCATGCTACGAAATCAATTCATCACTTGTTACCTCACTCATATAGATAAGGAAATCATTGTATTTTCATGTGTGTTCCCAATTACCCAAGTAGTCACCAGATTCTCCTCTTACAAATAGACTTACTCCAAAAGACAGCTTTTTTGGTGTGTGCTAGGTTAAATAATATGATTACACTAACATATACTCTTCTCTGTCTATGTTAAGATCATCTCTCACCATATTCAAAAAATGTATCCAGCTAGCTTTCGCTTACCTGAGTTTCTGTTTTATATTGGCACTCCTTCTATGCACTATGATACGTTATACACCTAATATTTGTTTTCAGTCTCACATATTTTATGTGTCAAATCAAAGTGTGTTACATGCAGCTCAATATTTGGAATCTTTTTTCCTACGTGCCCTCAAGTGCTCACCCCATCTGTCCTGCAGGCTTAATTTTGCAGAACCGTTTTCAACAAACAAATGATATTATATACACACAGTATCTTTTACTGCAGTTAATACAACTCTATTCTCTTTGACCCACATTAAATGTTTGTTAGAATAAGGTCAGGTGTTTACAAAATGTGGTAAATAGCATTACCATTACTGTAGCAAAACCCCTCCTATTCTGACTTTTTAAGAGGCGGCTGGAGCACTTTTTGGTAACGCTAGCCAGAGACAAAATTTAGCAACTTCGAGAGGTGAGGAGACATTTATAGTAATTGCTTCCCTTGTTGCGCGTTCTCTGATACTTCAGAAATGGAGGTCCCCCAAAGTACCCACCTATTTGGAATGGTTCAATAGAAGCATATGCTAAGAGAGTATGCATCACTAAAATATTTACTACTGTATGGAAATATATTGAGAAGCTGGAGATCATCTAAAAGTGGGGCTGTAAGGTAATGCTAAGGGGGTCATTAGGATGACAGGCAGACTTTGTCGCCCACCATCCAATCGGGAAATGGGTCCATCCGCCATAAGGGCGGGGGTCCCGTGGGGGCAATTAGGATGCGCCCGCCACAGTGGTAGGCGCATCCTGCATTCCTGTCATTGTGGTGGGTGGTGCACTCAGCACCGCCAGCCACAATGCCAGGAAGGCATGTTGTGCACTTCCATGCACAACATGGCAGGCACTGCGCGGTGCCTGCCATGTTGTGCATGGAACTGCTGGGGGGTACACCCCCCACCCAGAGTACCTGGGGGCCCGCAACAGGCCCCTGCAGTCCATTCCCGCATGCCTTTGCGTGGCGACAATGCCGCCACGGAAAGGCATCTTTCCGCACCTATCATAATTTGGATGGCGGTGTCTAACAGACACCACCACCATATTAAACCCTGTTCCGCCCGGTCAACTCGATGACCGGCCGGAAAAGCGGTGGACGGTCTTCCCGTCTGCCGTGGTCCCCCACGCCATGGGTGGCAGGTGGGCTAGGATGTAGGGCGGATCGCCACCACCATGCGGGCGGTGGCAATCCGCCCTACATCCTAAAGGGCCCCTTAGTCTCTATAAGAATTTTTTTAAAGGCACTCTAGGGGTTGAACTTGATTACTATGAGAGCTGGCAAGCACTGCACTTTATTACATTGTAATTGATTGCACTTTAGCAAGTTGGTGTTGAAGATTAAGCCTGAACACCATATATAGTTGGTAAATTGGCATATTGCCCTTTATGGAGAGGCATACTCATAGAAGCCTACGTTAATTTTAATGTAGTGTTGTATATTTGTTAGATTTGGCTTGCTACACTTTATATAAATATATTTACGGAATCAATATGTAACACAGTGTTGTATATTTATCAAATTGATTGCATTAATTCAACATTTTATCTACGTTTCTGATCAATAAAAAAACCACAAAATAAACACATGTATCCAAAATGATTTCAGCAGCAAACATTTCTGCCTCGTTTTTGCCTGTGCTATTGTTCAGATTACTATTATCAGTTGTGTGTGTATTCTTTTATATTGATAACGAAATTATTAGGTTGAAAATGTTGCAAAAATTCAATAATAAACGTTTGAATTGTGGTAAAAAAGAAAAAGAAAACTGCCAGTATTTATCAGGGGAAAACTGGGAGGATGTGATAATTATTACACAACTTATAATTCTGAACTCTCTGCAAACACATTCTCATAATGAGACAAATAATCTTTTGCTCCATTATATTTCTTAAAGTTAGCTGCATTGTTAGAAAAAAAAAATCCACATCTGCAGAATCTAAATTGCCTGGTGGTATTTCTAATTGCAACTTCTTCTTATTGTCTGAATTTTGATAGTTGATACTGTTGATGTATGTGAATTCATAGAAAAATGAAAACTAATTACCACTTTGAAGGACATATAAATATATGGGAAAATACAAAATTGCATTCACATTGGGTGGAGTTTAGCGGTAGTCATAGGGTTTTTGGCTTCAGGGATGGCTGATGCTTAGGGATGGTGATGGGTTTTTAGGGTTAAGGGATGAGCGGAGTTTCGGGCGGTGAGAGTGTTTAGGTGTTAAAGATGGATAGGGTTTAGGATAGTGCAGGGTTTTAATGGTTGAGGGATGGGTGGCGTTTAGGGGAGGTGAGAGTTTTTAGGGCTCAGGAATGGGTGGAGTTGGGGCTAGCAAGTGGCTTATAGGGTTCACGGATGAAAGGAGTGGTCAGGGTCTTATTTTAGGGTACTGGGATGGAAGCAGAGCAGGGGTATTGATGGTTTTATTAAGGTTCATGGGTGGGTGGAGTTACTGCTGTAAGGGTTTTTTTAAGATTGTCATGGGAGGAGTTTAGGTGTGGTGAAGGATTTTTAAGGTGTAGGAATGGGTGGAGTTTAGTGATGGTGTGGAGTATTAAGTCTTTAGGGATGGGTGTGGGTTATCATAGAAAAGAGTTTTAGGATTCAGGAATGGGTGAAGTGTAGGAGTGGTGAGGGCTTTTTAGGGTTCAGGGGTAGGTGGAATTTAGGGGTTAAAAGGGTTTGGCGATGGCTGAGCTTAGGTGTCAGTGATGGGTGTAGTGTAGGCATGGTGAGGGCTTTTTATGGTTCCGCAAGCATGAATTTTAGGGGTAAAAAGGGTTTTTAGTGTTAATGATTGGTGGAGTTTAGGGTCAGGGATGCATGTAGGGCAGGAATGATGAAGAATTTTAGGGGTTGTGAGGAGGTCAGGGAGTGATGTCTTTTAAGGGTAGTAATGGTGTCAGTAAATAAAAACCGTCTGAAGTAATTGTTTACCAGTGTAAAAATAAAGCCAATGTAATGTGTCCCCTAAAGTAGAGCACTGTAATAAATACGTTTGAGAAAGTAAAACCTGTAACCATTGCATTTACATCTTAGAAAATAAGCATGCAAAAGTAAATTTAAAAAAACAAAGATATTCTTTGAATTGATTTCTATGAAATGCTAACTGCCATTCGTCCTGCTAATTTCCATTAAATTGTTTAGGTGAAGTTGTTTCTCAGTAATGGCATTCCAAGAAATATTTATTTCTAGGAAATCACATACAACTGATAGTGTCACTTGAGCTAGAATAATTCCTTAGCATTGCATTTTTAAAGGTAATCAAAGGTTTCTTGAGAAAAACCTGACTAAAATCCATTAAACATTCGAATGTTATAGTTTTTTTTTAGAATATAACAAGACATTTGTGATTCTGTGTGCTATATTTAGTGATAAAAAATGATGGTATAGTCTTTTTGATTCCTCTTAACATTCTTATTTTGAAGAAGAGCTCCTTTCTTAAATGCTTAATTTTATGAGGAGATACCTCATGGTATCCTCACTTTTGGAATGCTGTTAAATATTCTCTGCTTCTATTAGAAATTGATTGCCTTCATTGCAATTCATCTTTGTTCCTATTAGCTCACCAAAATGGATACTGCTTTTTAATTCTTTTTTGGAGTGACATGTTGGAGTATGGGATATGATCTTACCTATGGTTTTCTTGCATTATCTTTACTTTGCAGTTAGTCATGTTTCACATACAGTTTCGCATCCAGGAATATAATATTTCTCTTACTGTACACAAAGGACAGTGTTAAATTATACTGATGCAATAACTCCTTCACTGTACCATTCCAAATCTAAATTATTTCATCAGTGTATCGGCCCCACAGAACAATATTATCCATTGTCTCACCTAATGGGAAACTACCGGCATGATCTTTCTAATATCATCCCATGACAAATTGGCCTAGGAGGAAGCATATATTATTGGCTTTATCATATATATTTTAGTACACCTAATCTTAATACAAGATAAATTGTGATGTAGTACAATGTTGGTTCATTCTATTCTCAAACAGGGATAATAATTCAGTGCTTATAAGCACTTAACATGTTTATTACTCTTATAAAGGCTCTGGATTGTAGACATTGATTGTTTCTGACATATAGCTATCATTTCAAGGAGTATCAAAACAAACATCTATCAAGGAGATCTTTAATGTCTCCAATGTATGATGGAAGTTGAAGTACCGAGTTTTAAGAACCCAGCGGTGCCAGGGAGAACACCTGAAAACTTCGAGTCCTTCCTGTTTCAGACTACAGAAACCCAGAGTCTTCTTGGTGAAGTCAAAGATCGTATTTATTGGCTGCAACCAGTAACAGGTATCCTAGAAGTACAACAGCATGTATGTTCTCAGGAGACTGCTTAAAATTACAAAGCCAGTCTTCTTCTTTTATACAAAACAATAAGCCTCGGGCAAACATTCCTTATTTTACAGTTGACCATACACATATTTTTACTACAAAGAAAAAGCAGAGTCATGATGTCAAACACATATTTCAGTTCGTCCAGCTCATAATTGATTACCCGGCAAGACCCAGTATTTCCATCAGATATCAACAGACCCCTAAAAAAAACGGGCACCTCCTCCTCGTAAAGCAAGTCATAAAACAGCAGAAAGGGACAGGTGTATGTAAGATTAGGCATGGTTTGTGCGCGATGAAAGGTTTATGATATGTTGTGCATTGATACTGATCTCGCTCGGCCGCTGGGAAAGGACCTGGCCGAACAAGTTTGGCTGTAGGCAGTGGAGTTAGTTTGCCCAGGTCATGGCGGAGTCAGCAAAGGTGCACGTGTCCTTCGGACTCGTCTTGGCTTCAGTCATTGCCTTTATGTGAGGGCAATCACAAAATGGATGCCGTTCACAAAATGGAACCCGAGGGTTCGTGACGGAAATGCCGATTTCAGGGTGATCCCAACACTCGATTGTGACGAAAATGCTTGTGTATACCGCACTCGCCATTTGCGGTTCGCTGATACCAAAATTGTCATGAATCGACGATGTTTATAACACAGGTCCAGAATTCTCAGTACCACAAACCCTCCTTTTGCCCTTACATAGGCAATAACCTATACTCAATTTAATCTGAGCCCAGGTCTGTGTTCATAAAGTCATTGAGATGTTGCTGTAGCATCATCCTATTTAGCTTGTTTCTTGATACATGTTTCCTTACACACGATGTAGCACAGAGGCCACATTGCAGGGGCGCACTGTACACACAGACAGAACAGAAAAAGGATGGCTAAGACCATCCCAATGACTATCAAAATCTTCCATCCCCAGGCGGATATCAGTCCCCAGAACCACCCCACCAATGACCAATCTCCTTTATCCGTGTGGATAGATTCAGAGATTTTATGCAGTTTGGAGATGGCCTGGTAGACTGTCGGGGCGTTATCTGGGATGAAGATGCAGAAACTTGATTGGATCACTTTACATACCCCACCTCGGTCTGCAAGTATGACGTCTAGTGCGACCCTGTTTTGAAGAGTCATAAGGCGATCCGACTGGAGCTCGGCAGTCAAATTGCTAAGGGCACCGGCTGTTTCAATGACAGTGGATTCAACCACCCTTGTCAATAGCCTTATGTTCCTGCTGTTCACCATAGGCCCCCAACAAGGCAGAAAACCCCTTAAGAAATCTCCAAATTCTTGTCCGGCAGTGTCATCTTTACTCATGACACCTCTAACTATCCTTGTCTTATGGTAATCTGCCGCGGCCGTGTAGGTGGGAGGCAACAGGAACGAAACAAAACATGTGCCCGAGAAGTCAGGGGGCAACCATGTATAGGCTCTATCATGGCAGATGAAATAGGTGTCCCTAGCTGCCAGGAACGAAGGGGAAGTCTGAGATGCGAAAACATATGTCTCAGTGCAGACACTTCTCCCTAACTGAGCTCTGGGATTTTTACCATTACCTTGCAGACACAGGCGACCCTGATGGGGTACTATCCAAACTGGGGAGGATCTCTTTGCTCACTGGTTCTCACTCAAAGTGACTCTATACCCTGTTATGTTCCATCTATCATAAGCCTGCAACTCATCTCTCGGAATCATTGTATACGAATCAATGTTCCTGCTCATGTTCATTATCCCCACTACCAATGCTTTGTTGCTCAGGTTACTTCTCATGGAACGTGTGGCATATGGTTCGATGGCGTATATGAACATTGTTTGAAATGCCCACAAAGAACCATTGTAACTAAACGGTAAGACCAAGTATGGGATACCCTTATCTGTCGTGTGTGGCATGAGACCACACACCCAACATTTAGTTGTGTTAACTAATAGCTGGTGTTGGTGCAGGAGCTGAACAAAGGAATTATTGAAAAATTCGGATCTCCTAGCGGACTCGTGTTCAGGCAGAGGGTGGAAAGAATGCGGGGAGGCAGTAGAAGGAGGTGTAGGTTGCACAGTAGGCATAAACATTACTTGAAAAGAGAATGTCACATAACCAATTAAGAACATCATTAAGCTCAACAGCAAAAACAAACATAATACTAAAAAACGTTTCGTTGTAGTTAATTTACATGATTTCTGTCTGAAAGTCATTGTCCGTGCAGGTCTCTTCAACTCAAGGAAATCCATCCTCTCTAATTGCTGCCCGCGGTGGTAGGTTGATTCTGCTAAAGAATGCTTCTGTCAGTCCAGGGCAACTCCTTTAGACCAACCAGAACCGTCGACCTTATGTCTCAGGCTGCACTCAGAAGACTTTAAGCAACCGCAGCCTTAGCAGCTGAACCTGGATGGCGGTTCAAAAGGAAAAAATGAATAGATCCTCGGTGAAGAGGTTAACCTGCAACCACTAAAAATAAAAAAAAACACTCTATTTTGCTTTTACTTGTCCATGGCTCTCGGTCTCAAATTATAATGGTTACTTTCAGGAAGTTCTTGATTCTTGAACAATAGTTCAGGCTCTGTAGTGTTCAATCAAATTGACGGTGGCACAGCTTCTTGCAACACATTATCGTTTTTCAGTTCAGAAGTTGCTCCTTTTACACGAGCGTCGCTGAAGGGTAGAAAGCGTGGCACAGTCTCCGTTTCAAAGTCAGTAATCCCCTCCTGGACCCACCGGTCGTACGGCAAGGGCAACGGAACCCACTTACAATGGGGCGCCGTGCACCCAATTCTTTTTGCCGTGGACACGTACTGCAGAGCGGGTAGCCAGCAACACTTGGAAGGGTCCGGACCAGGGAGGCTGCTCGTTCTTGGTTCGCTGGAAGTTGCGCACCAGGACCCAGGTGCCAGGTTCAATTGCGTGGCCTGGATCGTCAGACGCTGGCGGTAAGGAGCTGTGGACCTGTTGGTGTAAGACACGCAATTTAGTCGTCAATTCGTACAAATTATCAAGCAGTACAGGGTGTTCTACCTCACTAAACTTGGTGGGCCTTGGCACTCCCCAAATGTTGGCCGGACGGCCGAACACTATCTCGTACGGACTAAGTCCCAGTCGCGAATGCACAGTCATTCTTGTTGATACGAGTGCTAAAGGCAGGGCGTCAGGCCATTTAAGACCAGAGCTTGCTTGAATCTTGGCCAATTTCAGTTTTAATGTGCCATTATAGCACTCTACTAATCCAGCTGATTGGGGGTGATTTGCAGCGTGGAACTTCTGATGGATGCCTAGCCCTTCACATACTCTCTTCCTCACTCGACCCTCAAATTCACTTCCGTTATCACTCCAGACCATTCTCGGCATTCTAAATCTAGGGAAGAACTCTTTGACAAGGGCTTTAGCTGTGGACAAGGCAGTGTTGTCCTTTAAGGGGTATGCCTTTACCCATCTTGAAAAGGCACCAACAACAACGAGTACGTATTTCAAATTGTTGCACCTTTCCATGTGGATGAAATCTAGCTGCAGAACCTCGAACGGATACGTTGGAGGCGCAAAATGACCGGCTGGAGTTGGGGTTCCCCTACCAGGATTGTTTTTCAAACACACCATGCAATTCTTTACCACATTCTCTGCACACTTGGGTATGCCAGCATTTTGCCATACCGGAGCAAACGACTTACAAATCCTTTTCACACTGATATGAGCCATACCATGGGCCATTGTCACTACTGCAAGCACATACGCCTCGGGTAACAACCATTGCTGATGTTCTGACAATTCGACCCAACAACCATTCGCATCCAGCCTACCTTTACTTTCTTTCAATTCATTCAACTCTTTCTCTGAAACTTCAGCTTGAATCGACTTTACGCTCTCTATCGTGTCTTCACACATTCCAACATCACCAATCCATCTTGCAGGACCTGCAACATACATTTGACTCATCACATTTCTTGCAGTTTCTTTCGCGACTTCGTCGGCAAATGCATTTCCACGACCGACATCATCCGTGACCTTTTTGTGTGCACTGCACTTCACAATCCCAACTTCTAACGGCAAGGTCAGTGACTCAAGGAGCTCATTCACCAACTGACCATGCTGGATCTTAGCACCATGCGAAGTCAGGAAACCACGTTCACGCCACAAACGTCCAAAACTATGAGCCACACCAAACGCATACTGACTGTCAGTGTACACACTCACTCGTTTGCCTTTCGCCAACACGCACGCTCTCGTAAGTGCAATCAACTCTGCGGCTTGCGCTGAGTTATGTGGGATTCGTGCAGCTTCGACAATCGTATGCAAAGTCGTGACAGCATATGCCGCAGTCGTATCACCACTCAGAAGCTTAAAGCACGAACCGTCAACCCACAAAGTACCATCACATTCAGTAAGAGGAGTGTCGCTCAAGTCTACTCTCCCTTTCGTTTCTTCTTCTGTCCTAAAGAAACAGTTGTGCTGCTTTTCAGCATTCTCTGTCTCAACTGGAATCGGCAACAACGTGGCTGGGTTTAATGTGTTGCATCCTTTAATATGGACATGGCTTGCTAACAAGGTTAACTCATAACCTGACAATCGAGCACTAGTTAAGTGCTGTGTCTTGGTTCTATTCAATAAGGTATCCACTGCATGTGGAACTTATACAACTAGGGTATTGTCCATCACCAAACCAGCAGACTGTCGAATAGAAACAGCTGCTGCGGCTGTGGCCCTTAAACAACTCGGCAACGCCCTCGCTACTGGGTCTAACGTGGACGAGTAATACGCGCATGGACGTTGTTTGTCCCCAAAAGACTGTATCAACACTGATAATGCACATCCTTCTTTCTCATGGACATATAGTGTAAAGGGCTTACTGTACCCAACACAGGAGCCGAACACAACGCATCACGCAATTTGGCAAAGCTTTTCTGACACTCTTCAGACCACGGAATGGGATTCGGTGTATCCTTACACGTTAATGCCACCAAAGGTTTGGCCAACAGGGAAAAATTCGGTATCCATTGCCTACAATATGATGTAATGCCCAAGAAAGCACGCACTTCTCTCTGTGTCTTTGGTACACTCAATTCTGCAATTGCCTGAATCCTCTCTGGGGTCAGTTTCCTTCCCTCCTTCGATAAGAGGTGACCTAAGTAGGTCACTTCTTGTCGACAATATTGTAATTTCGATAGAGACACTTTGTGATGTAATTTAGACAAATGACGCAATAACAACAAGGTGGCTTCTTTACAAATCTCCTCAGTATCTGCAGCGACTAACAAATCGTCTACATACTGGATAAGCGTAGCGCCATCAGGTAAAACAAGCGTGTCAAGCTGTATTTTGAAAGCTTGACTGTATATGGATGGACTTTCACAGTAGCCTTGAGGAGCACGTTTGAAGCGGAAGCTTCGCCCTCCTAAACTGAAGCCGAAAATGTCTCTGCTCTCCTCGGCAATCGGGATGCTGAAGAAAGCATTCTTCAAGTCAATCACCGAAAACTAAGTGGCGGAAGCTGGAATCATAGTCAATAGGGCAGTGATATCAGGGACAATCGGAAACTGTGGCACAACAACTTTATTCACCTCTCTAAGATCAATCACAAACCTGTAAACAGGTGGCGGGGAAGGATCAGTACGCTTCAAGACAGGCAGGACAGGACTATTACAAACATTGTCTCTCGTCTCTTCAATCTCATCTTTTTCGATCAGATCATAAATGATCGCTAGCAACGCCTTTTCACCTTCGCTAGAGATCTTGTATTGGGGAATGCGCGGCATTCTAACATTTTTTTTTTTTTTTTGTGCAAGTTTTTATATAGCGCTAGGATCGACTCCCGGAGGAGTATCTCCGCGCTTCGACCGCTGCGAAACCCTTCCTGGCTTCCCTGAGAGATGGTCCCTTAATGGGTATCTCCAGGGTGAGACCAGGCATCCCCGGCGGTCTGGTGGGGCCGTTAGTGCAGATGAGGCAAGCTTATGCCCAGAGTTGCCGAGTGTGATCGCTGATCAGAGTGGGCACCGAGGCGAGAGAATTATCGAGTCCGCTGACCCTGGTCCAGAAACCTGCCGCGTCGGGAATCGAACCCTGGTCCCGGGCCGTCCTCTGCTCTCGGGTCTGCCGCCTCTAACCAGTGAGCCACACTACTGCACTGTGGCTTTCAATGTCACAACATATGGCGGTATTTCCAAAAGACCCACATCGTTAGGACCTTTAGCCCAAAGAACATCCTGGAGACAAGACAATTCTGTCGGGAGCGTGTCTTTCGATAAATACACCGGAAAAACCACTTTCTTTCCTAGTGTAAGTCGTACTCCCAAAGGAGAACAGTACAAAGTCGCATACAATCTTTTCAATAGGTCCAATCCTAACAATTATTTGCCAATAAGGGTTGCCTCGAGTTCACAAGGTCCAACAGAAAGAGACATAGAACTAGATAACCGGGGCGCCAGAAAAGCCTACTGAAACATTCATTTCGCCAGACAAAGGTGCGCTAGGAAGTAGTGGTGCCTGAAGCAGCGTCACTGACCCTGGGCTTTTTGGACCCTACTCTGCCTAATCGTGGGGAGCGCTGAGAGCACAGCAGGGCTGCGAGCAGAGGCACAGGGACTCAACCTCCCAGGAGTCCCTGCAAGACTGCCTGTCCTGCAACACCTGGGCCGCTCTCCCTGGCTGACACGCCCCCCCGCCCCCTCTCCCTATAACTACGATCTGCAGTACTGCAGCGTGGGAGCGCCCGGGGCGAAGCCAGGGCAAAGGGCGGGCCGTCTTAGGCCATCAAAAGACGTACAAGGACGGGCCGGGCCCATTCTCTTTCGTCGTGGACTCGAGGACTCAAAGTATATTTTTAATTATCCTTGTTATTAGGTATTTATTTAGTTATTTTGGCTAAGTTTAGATTTATTTCCTTGCATCATTTATATTTGGATTGTACATATTAACCTCATATGATGTCCCTACTATCAGGGAAGGGTAGGCAGGTAACAGTAACGACAAGTAGTGTTAAGGCAACTGGAACCCTAGATGACTTCATTATTCGGGCAACGGGGATACTGGAAAAAGAAATTGCCCTCACAGAAAAGCGTCTGTCATTAGATTTAGTCACAGGGAAACGCTCCTCTTTGGGCCGGATTGGCTCTGAGACTGTGACCACCCCAGAAAAGAGTATAGTCAATGATTTGGAAGCTAGCCCAAATCTTGTAGTGATCCCTGATTCCCAACCAACACCCATGGATGATATAGTGGACTGCCCAATTGAAGACCGTTCAAGTACAGCGGGGGATAGTACCCAACATTGTAATTTGAGCTCCATAGGGCCTATTCCCTTGCAACCCCAAGCTTTGTTCCTGACACAGTAGCCACAAAAACTAGTAAACGTAAAAGAGTGGGGGGTCATATTAAGGGAAGTAGAGCTAAGTCAGCAAAGACATCTGCACTCAGAGTTCTTGCTAACTCAGCCAGACAAAGGGGAATCCCCTCTGGGGATGTTGGTCATCCGACTCCTTGCTGCAATAATAATAACAATGAAGACTTATTGGTAAATATTGAGAAGCTGGTAAAAAGCCTCTTGATGCCCCTTCTAGAGAGAACACAAATTGTTAATTTAAAACTAGACCAATTAGAGCACTTAATATCAGTTAACACACACTCTCTGGAAACATTGGCTAAGAAAAGTAATCCACCTGAGACCTTGGGTAACCGTACTATAACGAAGAAGGGGGTCCAGAAATATCAAAGTAAAACACCTCAACCTCCTGCACTTGTGGATCCCCAGGGAATCCCTGTGCAAACCGCTTTGACCAAACCCACAATGGCGGCTATTGCGGCCTCTCAGCCTAAGACTCTAACAGCTATAGCATCGACATCAAATCCAACTGCATCTACGCCAGTGGCAGCTGCTGGGTCTAAATCAATAGGCCACTCCCAGCTGCTTCTGCAACACAAATACTAAGCGTACGCAGGGTCCCTTGGGTTGGACCAAGTAAGAAGGACCTAGAGGGGGATTGCATCCTTATTATTTTAGGGACAGTTGGGTCAAAGACTTGATTTGTCATAAAGCAAGGTTTGCCAGAATGGGGGATATCCAATGTATAGGTTTGGAATATTTTTATCCCAACCTGTATCATGCTCCTCCTAATCTTTGTTACCCTGGGGCAAGATCTCAGGGAAATAGCTATCTTGGGTGGACACAGAGTAATGTTGGAGCACGAGCTGCCCAAAACCATCCTGGCATGAGGCACCAGGATGATGGATGTTTTATGGGGCCGCCAAATAACAATAATTTCATGCAACTACCTTACAACCGCCCAATAATAAGATTTCAAGGAGGGAATATTTGGGGTGGATGCCAAATAACAATATACCCCTAAGAAATCGTTTTGATCCTCTAGTAAGTATGGAGGGTCTAGATTGACCAGCAGCAAGAAAGAAGGGAAATGTTTCGCTTACACAAGATCTGGTGTTGAGGGAGGGTGAGGCGGAAAGACAGAAGGATAACCCTCTGGTGGCTGTCCCAGACTGTGATGTACAGATTATCAACTCTTTGAACCCAGAGATTTTTATTAACTCAGGATGTGAGCCGAGTCTACTTATACCTGGGCAAGATTTGGAATCCCGAACAGCACTGGTGGATGGCAATTCAGGGGAACCTAGTCTATGCCTAATCTCATGGAATATCGCAGGTCTCGCTGGCAGAATGGAGGATGAGGCCTGGTTGGATCATGTGGGCGGCCAGGATATCCTGTGTTTTCAGGAGACATGGAGTAGAACGGAACGGGGGATTGATGGCTTTCAATCATTTAATGTTTTGGCAGTGCCATCACCATCCGGAAGGGCAAAGGGGGGGTTAATGACAGCCCTCTCTATTAAATTGAAGAATGTGATAACTTCCAAGATAGTGGACACTCCTTGGTACCAGTTGCTCCTGTTGGAAACCTTGTTTTCTGAGCCCCTGTTATTGATCAATTGGTACCACAATGTCTTTGATGAGAATGACATATCCGTAATTACGAGTCTAGAGGAAGAAATATGTAAAGCACGTAGTGAACGGCCTCTATTATTTGTTATCTGGGTTGGTGATTTCAATTGCTCGTTGTGTAAATTTGGTGATTCTAAAGTGTGTGGTTTGGAGGATCTGAACGAACAACCTTTGATGCACTTTAAACACACGCCCCAGGGGGACGCTTTAAACAATATCATTGTGCTAAATGATTTATGTATGGTGGAGCCTTGGGTCACCCCAAATTCAGCACCAATACCAACTTTCCAGGGAACTACAGGTTTGATGAGCACTATTGATTTTGTATTAGTGTCTAGTAGCTTTCTCCATTATGTTCATAGGCTTGAGGTAGTAGCAAACGCTGCAAGTGATCATAACCCCTTAATGTTATCCTTGTGCTGTCCTGCTGGAATAAAACACCCAGTTTGGGAGCAGCCCATAAAATATAATAGGAACCAAAGCGTCACTTTGAAGTGGGGGAAAATAGATGCTGTAGGCTTAGAGGCAGAGATCTTTAATGCCCACAGTTCTGAAATCGAATCATGTTTATTGCCAACATCTGATCCTGAAAAGGTCATTGGGAACTTTGAAAATTATGCGGGCATGTGGCTGAGCATCTTAAAAAACCGGTTGGAAAAAATAACTCAAAGGGTTTTAGATGGTTCGACTCCGTGTGTTCCGCATCATATAAATCCCTAAAAGTGACCCTACAACAAAAACCTAGGAATAGAGAAATGGTAAGAACGACTAGAAGGGCCTATAAAGAGGCTATTAAAAAAAGGAAACAGGACTTAAAAAATCGTGCCTGGGAAGACCTAGAGAAGGCCTCTGAGTTAAAAGACAGTAGGCTCTTCTGGGAAGTAGTAAATCGTCCCCTTTTTTCGAGTGATGCTAAGGATAACATAGTGATGCAGGTCACTAGTGAATCATGGGAAGCTTATTTTGGTAAATTTTTTAACCCAAAGGCGTTACTACCTCTTGATTTGTTGGACAACTCAGGGGACCTGGTGGTCCCATCCACAGCTTTGTCCCTTAGCTCTTCATTTACATTGGAAGAGGTGGAGGAGGCCTTGAGGAAAGGCATATTATTAAAAGCCCCGGACCCGGATGCCGTCCCCCTGGGCTTCTATAGGCACAACATTGAAGTATGGGCACCGTTGTTGCTGAATGTGTTTAGAGCAGTTGTTATTGGACGTATCCCTGTGTCATGGAAGGAGGCAGTGGTGGTGCCGATTTTTAAGAAGGGCGATAGGTGTGACCCCCGATGCTATTGTCCTATTTCATAAATTGACGCGTCATGTAAGTTATTGGGCAGGGTCATTTTGGCCAGATTGGAAACATGGGCAGACTCTGTGGGTCTAATTGTGAATTCCCAGTATGGATTCAGAAGAGGAAAGGGGACAATCGAACAGTGTTTGAATTTGGTGCTAATTATAGGCAAGTACATGAAGGCAAGGAATTCTGCAATCTACCTTGCCTTCATGGATTTGTCAAGCGCATTTGACACTGTTTGTAGAAGTAAGCTGTGGCAGATGATGGACGATATGGGTTTTGAGGAACCCTTGGTTACATTACTCTGCAGATTACATGCAGCTACAACCGTGGCCATAAGGTTCGGACCTGGGGGCGAAATGACAAAATCTATTCCCTCAACCGAGGGTGTGCGACAAGGTTGCATTTTAGCGCCTTTTTTTGTTCCTAGTATATACAAAGGCCTGGAGAAGTATTTGTTGGATCACTGTTGTGATTTTCCAAAGGTAAACGGTAGGAGTATTCCAATACTTTCTTATGCCGACGACACGGTACTAATGACCCTTACAGGAAATAGACTGCAGATTTGTCTAAACACTTTTAATACCTTAATGCAGGACCTAGACCTAAAAGTTAACTTTGCAAAATCTTTTGCAATGGTCTGTGGTCCAAAAGGGTCAAAATCTAGGAAGTTTATGGTGAATGACTTTACCATTGAAAAGGTAGACAACTTTAATTACCTGGGAAATCTCTTTAACAGCAAACTGAGCTGGGCCCCATTAATGAAAGCTCGAGCCCAGAGTGCCAGTCGATCCATAGAGGGCCTGTTCCGCCTTTGTGGTAAACTAGGTCAAAAATCCGTCGCACACCTAAAAACTCTTTACAGATCTAAATGCCTATCTGTGGCCACTTATGGGTCGGGGGTATGGGGGATTGAAAGCCCTGCTACAATACAAGTGATGGAAAATAAATTCCTAAAGCGGGTATTATCGATCCCACCGGGTTCATCAAATAGTTTCTGCCACAGTGAAATGGGAATGAGCAGTGTCACGGATATTGTTCGTCTGTCGCCTCTATTATTATGGGTAAAATATGGTTATCTGATGACCTGCAGCTCTCTAAAGAAATCCTTCAAGATTGTGAGAGCCTTGATAATGCAAAGCGGATCCCTTGGCTGTCATAGGTCAGTGATATGCTGCATAGGATAGGATTGGGTAATGTTTATGATAATCCTGAAAATATCCAGGGAAACATTAAAGCCCAATTTAAAGCAAGCTATTGGAAAGCCCTAAACACACCAAGTCTGGGTGGGCCAGCTGATTATGCACGTACACTACAGCATCAGTTTTATTTAACTTTTACAAATCATGTGAAATGGCGGTTTTACCTCACAAGGTTCAGATTAAATATCCTTCACTTTCTTTTTGCCTTTCCTAAACAAGGGGGCTGGTGTGAGAGGCTGCCCCCTTGTCCTTGCAATAACAGAGTAAGCCAGAGTACCATACATGTTGTCCTCTTTTGTTCTTTATATCAGGAGCCAAGGATTAGATTCATTAAGCCTATCCTGAAGGGGCGGCAACCATGTAACCATAAAGAAGGTTATGACTACCTGTTATCGCTATCTTCCACTGGAGTATGTTGCGCTATGTTAAATTTCATACGAGTGTCACTCCAGATTTGGAAACGCCATGGATAATCTGGCCGCAGACCAGTACTTGGCCGTGGGAAATTGTATTTTTGTATTTTTGCTGTATGATGGCCTCTCAATTTTTAACTATTGTGTGTAATAATATATGCTGACTTAGGGTGATTAATGTGGGTCCTATTATCTGTATTCTTATATCCTGACAATTGATTTGTAGAATGTATCAAATATGTTTTTATCCTTTTAAAATGTGTAATAATAGATGGTTCTTTTTCTATGGACAATTGCGCTTTGTAAATTTTAAATGTAATTTTATGATTCGTTGTATGAATCGAATAAAGTTTTTGAACCTGAACCTGAACCTGACCCTCTTTCTTGCAATACGCGCACTGATTGGGTCCATACTGTAAACGTTGTTGAGGAAACTCATTTCTTTGCGAGTTCCCCAAATATTGCTGAGGCTGTTGATAATCGCACTGACTATTGGTACGTGGTGGATAAGCTTGCTGTAAAAGAACTTTAGTCTTCAATTCCTTAGTCTTTTTATCCGCTTTTTCTAACTCATCTTTGCGCCTGTTTTCATAGTACTGGGCCGTAGCTAAAATCTGTGCTGACGTGGAAACAGCCCAAGCACTCTCAGAATCCTTCAACTTATTGCACAATTCAGGAAGTAAATTATGTACAAATTTGTCGACGAACAATCTCTGGCCACCCTCCGTACCCATATCCTGACCACTATGACCTGCAAAAGTTTCTTCAAACCGCGTGAAAAAGTCAGACACAGTCTCATCTTTCTTCTGCTTACATGCAGACAACTTGTCCCAGTTAACGCGCAATTCGGGCATTAGAGTTTTCATATAAGTAATAATTCTACCAGGGTGTTCAGATATTAAAGGGTCGGGTTTAGCACCACCAACTTGTCTGTTATCTATAGCAGCAATATTAGCCCATGTATCACCTAACTCCTGATCGTGATCCGTATGACGAATCTTTCCCCATAAAGGCTGTGGAACAACATTTCCAAACAACATGTCTATATCGGCTAAGTTCATAATGCATGAGCTTACAGTCTGTGATAACTCCTTATAATACCCTGCAGGATTTTTAAGGGGGTCAGGTAATGTCTGTTTGAGAGCCAAAACTTCAGATCTCTTCCAAGGAACATGCACCCATACACGCTGAAAATGTGGCGGAATGGCTGGATTGGCATTTGTGTCCCCTTCCCTCCAAACCGGTGGAACCTCTCTCATGGGATACTGTCGCACCTTTTTCCTACCGGGTGTGTCATGCTCAGATGATGACCGGGAAGTGCCTCCCTTACTCCGATACGACAACAGTATCGCAACCGCTCTCTCAACGTCAGTGCCTACGATCATGCCCTCCGAGAACTCGAACCGCACACGCCACAATTCAGGCAGGTCGTGTTCCAGATCGTTTCCCTCCAAGTCTTCACAAAGAAATACACACATTTGTTCAAAAACATATCTCTGCTTCGACGCTTCCCATTGATAGAAAACTTCCATGATAGGCTGTACATCATACCTCGCAGTATCGACAACCCATTTACGCGCTAACCTATTCAGTAATTCTCTTTCTTGATAGTCGGGCAGTTGGCTCCGCAACTGTCTTAGTTCTGCGACCCAAAGAAAGGCAAGAAAAGGTCACTAACAGTGTTGGCCATTCTCTGCCGAACAGAAGGAGAAGCTGACGGTAGGACAGAAACACCAGGAAAGACATGCAGAGGTAAAGCAGAGGCGGGGGCAGTAGCAGAGGGAGTATTAGGATACACAGTCGGAGCAGTAGGCGAAGTCGTAGGGAACACAGATGGAGTAAGTAGCAAAAGCGGCGGCCCTTGAGGGGGCTGCGCCAGAGGAGTGGGGACCAGCTGAAGAGGAGCTGGTGGTTGCGGTTGAACCTGTGGCCCAACAATCGGGTGTTGCACAACCAAAGGTTGCTGAGGTGCTGTAGCACTCTGTGCATAAGGAGGCGGTGAACTCAGTAAATGAGACATTAAAGGATCTGAATCAACTTTTCCTTTTGATTCTTGTTCTTTACGCGGCTAAACTGGGTAGCATTTATCTACAGCTAATTTCCTAATTCTATGCATTTGTTCGCTCTATTGTTCTTCCTCATTATCCCTAAACGCAACAGCGGCTTGTACCATTGACATACCTCGTTTATTTTTCTTTGCTAGTTTTATTTCTTTTTGTTTGGCTTCCTTGCGCCACAGGCGAAAGGAGTCAAACATTGCCGGCCAGGCTTTCTTCTTAAAAAGTTTAACCTCGAGATTACCTAAAATCTCCGTGTCAAAACTACCATATTGGGGCCATTTTAAAACACCATCTTTTCTGGTGTATCGGATCCAGACTTCATTATATGTGATCGGGCCTACGCCATGTTTCACATAGAGTTCATATGTTGGAGTTCCAATTGGAGGAACCGGACACGAGTCCTCCAATCGGGAATCCCTATTACAACTAAGACAAAACAAATTTCCAAGTCTGCTAAGACCAGGCATCTTCGCTCTCTAGTCTAGCTTCAAACTTCAAAGGATTATCGAATACGATAGTCTCGTGAAAACACGAATCCTTCGGTTTTGGCGCTTGCAAGTTCCAAACAAAAACCCAACGAATACCGAACTAAGAACCAAACTAAGGACTGGAAGACGCTCCACTTATACGTATCGATGACGTCACCAGAAGACTCGTCTATCGTTTCGCTCTACCAAGGATCAAAGGTCCAAAACAGGGCGATAGTCAGGGCAGCAGTCCTTCGTAGCCGTCAGGACGCGGGGAACCTCGCAGCAAAGACTTTCGGACCACGTCGACATACAGGGGTCGATAAAGTGGATGGCCTTCCTCCAGAATTTTCACACAAAGCTCCTCACGAACCTCTGGCTTGGACCGGTACCGCTGATACCGCCCCACGTTGGGCACCAATTGAAGTACCGGGTTTTAAGAACCCAGCGGTGCCAGGGAGAACACCTGAAAACTTCGAGTCCTTCCTGTTTCAGACTACAGAAACCCAGAGTCTTCTTGGTGAAGTCAAAGATCGTATTTATCGGCTGCACCAGTAACAGGTATCCTAGAAGTACAACAGCATGTATGTTCTCAGGAGTCTGCTCAAAATTACAAAGCCAGTCTTCTTCTTTTATACAAAACAATAAGCCTCGGGCAAACATTCCTTATTTTACAGTTGACCATACACATATTTTTACTACAAAGAAAAAGCAGAGTCATGATGTCAAACACATATTTCAGTTCGTCCAGCCCATAATTGATTACCCGGCAAGACCCAGTATTTCCATCAGATATCGACAGACCCCTAATAAAATCGGGCACCTCCTCCTCATAAAGCAAGTCATAAAACAACAGAAAGGGACAGGTGTATGTAAGATTAGGCATGGTTTGTGTGCGATGAAAGGTTTATGATATGTTGTGCCTTGATACTGATCTCGCTCGGCCACTGGGAAAGGACCTGGCCGAACAGGTTTGGCTGTAGGCAGTGGAGTTAGCTTGCCCAGGTCATGGCGGAGTCAGCAAATGTGCACGTGTCCTTTGGACTCGTCTTGGCTTCAGTCATTGCCTTTATGTGAGTGCAATCACAAAATGGATGCCGTTCACAAAATGGAAACCGAGGGTTCGTGACGGAAATGCCGATTTCAGGGTGATCCCAACACTTGATTGTGACGAAAATGCTTGTGTATACCGCGCTCGCCATTTGCGGTTCGCTGATACCAAAATTGTCATGAATCAACGATGTTTATAACACAGGTCCAGAATTCTCAGTACCACAAAGTGGTGTCATAAAACCTGATAGAAAGGTATGAATATATTCCAAAACAAGCTCTGTCACTGAACCAATTCCTGAATCAATCAGCCTAACTAGCAGCGGATGCATATTTTTGTGAATAAAATAGCTAACCAGTATAACTAGGTTCTTGATGTACATATAACTAAATTAATCATCCTCAATTAAGTCAAGATATCCCTGCTAGATCAACAATGCACATCATTTTCTATGTGCTATGTGTATTTTTCTCTTTGCACATGCTGATAATTTGACATAACTCATAATTGTCTTCTTGATCATAATTAGCAAAGGTCGTTATAAGTATATTGTCTTCTTTAAGTGCAGATCTGACTATAATTGATACATCTTTTCTGAGACTTGTCAATACTTGCCATTCTGTATTATACAAATAACATTTGATCATTGCCTTTTCAATGACTATATACACTTCTCCTCTGATCACAACACAGGGATAAAATTGTATTTGGTTTTTAGTCCACTAAATAGAAACCTGAGTTTGCAATTTTGTCCCTACAATCCTGGAGTTTATGTCAGATATATTGGTCTCCACATGTTCTAATTGGTATCTATTGTTGGGTAAGTAAATTAGCAATAATCATTTACATATCACATAAGACAAATTACATGTTTAGGCAGCTAACAACTGTTTATTACTACAGAGCAGAATCCATTTCCATAACCTTGGAATAAGGATTTTGGTAACACCTGCAATGTTTAAAACTCATGCCTTGCAGATTTCAAGGAACTCTTTGAAATAGCAGCATAACTCAAAGAGCTATTTTCCAATTTTGTAACTTGTAACCAGCAAGTAATGCAAAGACACGCAATGTTCTTTGTGAGAAAAAAGCATTAATCCACTGAGCTATCCACCCACATTAAATGGGTGGCTCCTGGAGATATTGTTTCGCTTACCAGCATCAAATTGGGCAGAGAATGTAGCCTTAAGGCTAGAGCGGTCGACCTCAAAGCTGGGGAACCGGGTTCAAGTCTCGGCAACGACACTCTGATACCAAATATCTCGGGTCTAGTTCATGCTATATAAAACTCTAAAAAAAAATGTTTTTTAAATGGCCTGTGTTAAATTGGTGATGTGTTCCTTTCTCTGTAACACGCCAGGGTTCTGATGATAGCATCAGGTATGTTATACAGCAGAGAGTTTTTTGGGGATGTCATCAAGTGGAAAATGTGCACTGCATTCCACTTGATGACAGTTACAGGTTGGTGATTTGTAGATCTGTTCTTAAATCACTTAAAGCTAATTAAGATTTACCTAAATTCCTGTTGTAGCTACCTGTGAATCTAAAAGTTACCTCAAACTTGCTGCTGACTCTACAAATATATATACTAATGTGGCCACTGTGGTCAGGATCAAAAGAGTGCAGAAATATAAGGCATTACTATACCTCTTTAGTACCAAGGGCTCAGTACTGTACTATATGCCTCTAGGAGACATCCCTACACTGCTCCATAGAAACATCAAGCAAAAGCTAGTATTGCTGCAGTTTCCGTCTATAATCCTTCTGTCATTGTAACAGGTCTAAATCAAATGTTATTCTTCTGAGGTCAATAAAATCAGTTCCGTTGAGTACGTTTTAAATAAGACCTCTAATATTTATAAAAAACCTACACATTGTTATATTTGGGGAGAATAAGCATGTCCATGGCCATTTTAAACACAAATTAAGGGTTTTCCTAGCGTGTGCAAAGGAAATCTAAATGTGGAAAGCTTTCAACATTGTGACACATTCCAAGATATATAGACTTCTGTTTCCCAGTTATTGATATCACTGGAATGAGAATTTTCACCGGATTATTTTACAAGGTTGATAGATTTTCATTTGAAGAAATCCTAATAAGATCTTACACTTTATGTTATGCTTTATGTTGTGATAATTCGTTGGAATCAGTCTATTCAAATATACAACTGTATTTATCCATATTTATTTTTGGGCCATTTTATTGGTATTCATCCATATGTTTTAAGAATAGATTGAGGAATAAAATTGTATATTTTCACATTTATTTAACTGATAAACATGCACTCATACTATGATGCCTGTCACGTTTTAGCAAATTAAGCAGGCAAACATAACAAAACACTACTCTGACAGGTAAATATTAGCATTATATACAAATATATGTTAACATATGCCTGTATTTAAGGGGACCTCATCCTGTTTTTAAATCCCCATGGTGTCCATGTGCTTAGCAGTTGGTCTGGAATTCATAAATAACAACAAGGAGAGTGACTCACAAGTAGCACAATTTTCTGTATTTTCCCACTTTTAAAAATAAATACAAACAGGAACTAGATTGTTTTCTGTCTGTATTTATCTGTAAAAAATCAGTAAAAATCGAAAACTGAAAGCCTTAGTCATAATTAAAATGTTACAATATATCTAATTCCATGTGAATATCTGTTAATTTCTGAATTATGCTTTTATATTACAAGTTATTGGTAAAATATATAGTCGCAAGTGCACACACACATATGTAATTTCACTGTGGATCTTTCATACTATCACACATGCACTCAATATAGGGAAGTACATGCAAAGATATGTTTCTAAACATCCCCACACTTACATTAGTTTTATGCATTAGGAAGTTTTTCCTCACTGGAGGCCTTTTCAGCCTTTCACACAATAACCGTATTCAGAGACTCATAATTACTGTCTGCATGTTTTTTCTTTTGTTGGCTGGAAACCACTTCCTTTCTATAATGGGCTTAATTGCCTCTGTGTTACATCCTATTTTATAGATTTCTTTCTTCACCCCTTGTCAAATCGATGAACTCTACAGGCAGATCACAAAGATAGAGCAGTCACAATTGTGTATTTAGGATTCAATTTTTTTTCTTCAAATAACATATTTTATGTCAGGAAACCCCTCAAGGATTTGTCTGCTACTATAGCTCTGTGTGTAACAATAATTCACAGCACTCCCCCAACGGAAGAGCACGGGGATCATTGAAACATTCCTTTGAAAAAAAGAAACTTTTATCCAAACTTACCCGTACTTATTCATTGGAAAACAGAAGGTCTGGCTGATAATGTTGGGACCACGGTGTATTTGGTGTCATGTGCATCTTTTTGAAAAATTAGGCCTTTTCCTCCAAGCAGTGGCATATCAAATCCAACCACCAGACCTTGGCAAGGCCCTACCTTAATATTTCATGTGAATTAGATTTTCACTTAGAAAGAATTTTAGATAAGTGTTATGCACAAGATAGCTTTTTTTATTTTATGAGCTTTTTCCTGATTAATGTATTTTCAGTTTAAATCCATTTTAAGCAGCCTCTGCCCATTGTGAAATTTATCTTTATGTGTGTATTGGTCAGTGGTGTAAAACAGGCCGCTGCAGCCCGACCAGCAGGTGGCCCCCTTAGCACAGTACTCTGGCCTGAAAGCTCCTGATTTAATCTGGCTTCGGGCCCCTCCATTTACCTTGCAGGGTGGTTCTCTCAAGTTTCCATATGCCATTGGGATAGGTCCTAGCATTATAAAATTATAGAGATAGAACTTTAAACGTAACGTTCAAGGTCCTTCATCCAGGTTACAAAGGGACAAGACCAACTGATGTTCTAATCTACCTGTCACTAATAAATTAAAAGGGTTGAGATGTAGGACTGGAGCCATGTGAGGCTCAAAAGATGATGACGCTATGCCAATAAAGGAAACCTTCACAGGACAAAATTGAAAGACTTAAAGGTTTGTTCAAATTTACAAACCATTGCAGATGGCAAAGAGTAGTTAGTTAATCAAAGTTAAATCAGCATCAATAATGCATCTAATAATGCCAATTGCGAGAGGTATCAACATAAAGTCTATCTCAAAATCAAGTAAATAGATGGAACCAAAGCATAATTCAACAAGAGAACTAAAGAATTAACTAAAAGACATACTAACACAGAGTCTGCTGAGTAAGAAAAGCAAACTAGTTCATGCAAACATCCCGAAAAGAGAACATTTTATTGGTTTCAGTCAGGGAAAGGCACACTCTTGACATGGTGAGATCTTACATCAAAGGGCTGTTCCAAAAAAAGTAACTTTCATATACTCCAGTAATAGAATAAGGAAGTGGTATAGATCAACTAGAAAATATTTAGGGACACCTACTTTCATGCATGACTATAGTAAGGCATACATAGGAAATGAAAACAATAATGGGACATTTGAGCAACAAGTAAAAACAATACACAGTGCAAGTGCTTAGAGGAACTATGGGCAAAAAGCACTGAATTTGTTGTAATTGCAGGAACATTCAGCTCATGGCTGCCTCGGGTAATGCAAATTAGTTCACTTCAGCTCAGCAAAATAAGCACCCCCATAAAATTATTTCTTTTTCACTTATTTTCTAAAAGCACAAAAGGGAAACATGTGCATAGGAAACTCATTCCTGTAATTTTAAAAGCCACATTCTCTCTGTCACTGCAAAACAAATGTAATTGCAGGCTGACTTTGACCTAGTCATGTCAACTAAAGCCTGGTTATGCTAACCAAAACACATTAAAAATCAAGCATTATTTTATATTTATTAAAAATGCACTGACATCCCCCAATATGCTATCCAGGGTATGTTTAATATATTGTAGTTGTAAGCTTCAACCATCTCACTTAACAATTGATTACAGTAGTTATTTTCATTAATTCATAGAAAGAATTTATAATATTTTACTTGAATATAAAGGTTTTAATATGGTGCAATGCTACCTACAGTAAATTGTTTACATTATTCTTATTAGTTCTAATCACACTGTAGTTAATAACTATAATGTACCAGTTGCATAGCAAGACTGCCATAGTCACTGTGGGACAGCTGGTTGTCTAGTCAAATATAGAAATAAACAGGGTTCGGTGGGCTCCTCTGGCCTCTGGGGTATAGTGCACGGACATCTACTACACACCATCTAACTATGGGGCTCATTATGATGGCGGAAGGAACACCACCGTCGGGCCGGCGGTGAGGTCCGCCGGCCCTTTGGACCGCGATTCTCCCCCTGCCATATTACGATGGCGTGGTATTCAGACCATTACCACGGAGGAGGCAAAGCCGGTCCGCCACGGAGCCGCCACAGGCAATCATTACGATTACGATTGCCCGGCAGAGCAGTCTGCATCCACAAAATGGTGGCGGTGCCTACCAAGCACCGTCCACCAAATTATGATGAGGTCTCCAGCCTGCCTTTCCGCAGCAGTGCAACCGCTGTTAAAAGGCAGGCGGACTTTGCTCTTGGGGGCCTGTTGTGGCCCCCCCTTGTGTTGGTGAGGTGAGAGTGCATTGGGGGGGTTTCACTGCAGGTGAAGTGACTGCGACGTATTGCAGTGAAATGCACAACATGCTCTATTTGACATCGCAGCGGTGCCACAATGATGACTTTTAGTGCCATACAGTCACGATCATGTCAGAGACCTTTATTTTTAATTCTCCTTAAATCGGTATCAACTGTTCCCAGAAGCGTGTATCCGATTCTGTTTACACGCCGGATTGGAAACAGAATCGGATACACGCTTCTGGTCGTAGAACCCGAGATACTAAGGATGGTTCCACAGTGTGAAGGCTGATATTGCCAGGCGTTATTTACCAAAATATATTAATGAAGACAGTGTTTTGGGAACAGTTGATACCGATTTAAGGAAAATTAAAAATAAAGGTCTCTGACATGATCGTGACTGTATGGCACTAAAAGTGTGAATAATTAAGGCCCTGAAGAAGACATTGGGCAATTCCCCCTGACGAAACACGTGTTGGCGTTTGGCTGTTGTGTACTGTATCAAGATTGTACTGCTGTATCTACAAGTCTTCATGAACACCTATGGACTGAGAATAAAATAAGGATTTTTTCACATTTTGGATGCACCGATATGGACAATTATTTGTGAATAGATTTTATCTGTAACATTCACAGATACATATACTTTGTTAGTTTATTACTGTGGCCTGGTGCAGTACTGGGCACTGGACATGACCCACTTATGTCTTCTGTGAGTTTAATAGTGTCAAACATTTTAAGGGAATTATTATGCAGCATGAACGGACTGCAATAGGCTGTCCGACTGCTGACTGTTAATGTATTAGTATTCATGTGGACCAGGAGGGTTATATATGAATTGACAAAAGGATATATACTCTTCAGAAATACATCAGCCCTTCATAACTTACCTGGACATAGAAAGTAGTCTCTATTTGTTGGTTGGACTGTTCCATATCTGTGAACTAGAGACCATACTTGAAGGTGCTATTATTATTATGACTTCTAGCCCAGAGTTGTGGGTTGATGTAATAGTATTGGACAGAGACATTTTTTTAAACTTTCTTCTGAAGTGTATGTGCCCGTTAATGCTTTAAATATTGGCCCAAAGTGAGTTCTAGAGCTTGACGGCTTGTACTGAGAAAAAAGTGCCTCCTATGATTTTCTTATAGTAAGGCACTATGGCGACCTGTGGTGCAAGCCTGGAGAACAGTGCTCTATGTTGTTCACATTTCTTGAATTTGACTAGTTATAGTGGTTCCTTTTCTTGGAATGTTCTATGGACAGTGCAGAATGCCTTGAATATTGTTCTTCTAGTTAAAGGTAGCCTGAGTATTGACTGGAGGACGGGAGTAATGCGTTCTCTAGGGTAAAGGTGGAGAAGGAAGTTTGTGTGAGCATTTTGGATGATGAAACTGGGGGTGCCATGTATAGGATTTTGGCATTATCAATCTTGCAGCTAATAAGTTTTTATTGATATACAAAGTATGGGGAGATTATTTTCATGTTTTCACTGTGCAGAAGATGCTCTTTGTGACCAAAAAAGTCATTAAATTAACCTGTGCCTAACCCTCTGGTAGCATGGAACAAAAGCAGTTAGGCTTAACTTAGAGGCAAACTGTGAAAAGACTTTATGCAGCACACAAATAGAAATACAGTGAAAACACAGCACAAAAAAATCCCCCACCAATTTAGTAGATTAAAATGTAATAAATGAATTGATACCAAAAAAACAAAAATCGAATCAGTTGAACCGGAGATGTGTAGTTTCAAAGATTTTGCTAAATAAAGCTGCTTAAAGCACAAAGTGCCACTCGCAATTATCTGGTCATGCGAGACTGGATGAAAGTCAAAAGTTCAGGCTGACCACAAAGGAGTGTAAGTAGGATACAGGAACTAAGTTAATCCCGCTGAAAAATGTACCTTCTCAAAGTCGGACGTGAAGAGTCAAGTTCACAGTGGAGGAGGACGTGAGGAGCAGGGCGGGTGTTACGGATAGTCGTCGCTTTCGTGTGAAGAGCAGGCTGGGTGTCATGGACAGTCATCGCTATGGTGCAAAGATCCTGTCATGTGTCACTGATGGTCGGTGCAGGAGTTTTGCTTTGGCGGTCACTGCAGACCGTCGATGCTGTAGCGCAAAATGGAGATCTTGAGTTGCCGGCTGTCACTGCCAGTTGTTGTACCATGAAGAGTCTGGTTCACTGGAGCTTCGTGTTGATGGTGAGTGCAGGCAGTATGATCTTGGTGCAAATTGAATCATTCACAGTTGTGAATATCACATAAAATGTCCAGGACCTGGGGGGACACCTCTTTGGGATCAGTAACGCACTCCAGCAGAGACCAGCAGGGCTCAGGCCGTTCCAGTTACAGGTCCAGTGCAGCAGGTCAGCTGGGCAGTTGGAGAGGGACCTCTGGAGCTTGTGATGTCCATGTAACTCTGAACTGGAAGTCAGTCAGCTGATCCTTGGAGTCATTTCAGGTAGCCTGGGATGAAGGGAGCAGGTTCACTTTACCTTCTCAAACAGTAGGACAGGCCTCTAGCAGCATGGCAGTCCTCTGGCAGCAGAGCTGTCCTTCTTCTGTAGTATTCCACAGGTCCAGGAGTATATTGAAGATTTGGTCAGAGGCTCTAATATTTTTACCTGGTGCCAGTTTTGAAGTGGAAGAATCTTCTAGACTACGCCCCACTCCCAGTTCTGGAATTTGTTTCCTTGCCCTGGTTCCAGGATGTCACAAGTCTCAAAAGGCTAGTGTGGAGTACTTTATGTCTGTGCTGAGGCAACTCCTGTGAAGTGCAATTATGGTAGCAGACAGCTTTGCCTCTCCCATCAAGTCAGAGTGGCCCATCCTGGCAACACCCATCCCCATTTGCATCCCCATTGTACAGTCTGAGAGAAATACATAAAGACCACAGTCAACTATAGCTAGTCATGTGGCTCAAGATACAGGCTGCAGGCACTAAATGGTTAGGACAAGAAAATGCCAACTGTCTAAAAGTTGCATTTTCAGAATTTTTGATTTAAAATCCGACTTTACCATTTCAAAGGATTTTAAATTACAATTCCTTAGAGAACAAACATGACTTTCCTACCTGCTCCCACAAAAAAGTTATCACTTCTTAAATGTAATAGGGCAACCCAATGTTATCCTTTGGAAGAGGAAGGCCTAAGCTTTTCACTACCAGGACATGTAAACTTAAAAGTACAAGTCCAACTTTTTAAATAAACTGTACCCTACACTTGGGGCTGTTTAAGGCTTACCATAAGGGAGACATGTGTATTAAAAAGGAAGATTTGCCAGATAGAAATGGCATGTTAAAACTGGCCACAGACTGATATGGAAGACCTTAGACATGTTTAAAATGGGTTGTTTAAGTGGGTGGCACAATAAGTGCTGCTGGCCCACTAGCAGCATTTAATTTACAGGCGCTGGGTACAAGTAGTACCACTTTACTAAGGACTTATAAGTAAATGAAAAGTGCCCAGTGGGTCTAAGCCATGTTTAGAGGAGGGAGCACAAGCACTCGAGCACTGGTTTTCAGTGGTAAAGTGTGCATAGTACTAAAGACAACAATAAATTATTCAACAAAACAGGAGGAGGAAAGGCCAAATGTTTGCGGGAAAACCTCACCAAAGATGTCAGGTCTAACAGGTGACATGTATTATTTAAAATAATGTTAATACAGCTTCCCAAATGTTAACTGAGTTAGAGGTGGCTAAGGAAACTCAAACAACATATAACGAAAATCACGGGATGGAAAATTACTCAACATTATATACCTTCATATATTTGTTAAATTACACATACGCAGTCTTCAAACCTCCTGCTGTAGAATCACATTAAAATCTCATTCTCTTTGGTATTTAAGTCAAGTTATGGCTGGCAGATTCTGTGTGAGAAAGACTGAATAAGGGAAGTATTTCTTACACTCTTTTCACTGCAGTTTACCGTTTAATGAAAGTGATAGGTAGCAGGGTTAACTGGCAATGCCCAGCCTCCTTCAAATACACAATTAGTAAATTTGATATGGAAAACACATGGCTGCAATTTTATTATACAGCAAAGAGATCTACACAAAAGAAATCATATCAGATAATATTCATTGGAATCTAGTGCAAAGAAAAACTATGGAGCCATTATACTTATCACTTAATATTTGTATGAGCATATCAAGGTCCAGATGCCTTAATTCAAGTAAAGCAAAAAAGTGCAACGGTGACCCACAAAGGAATTCTCCCCAATGCAGTCATTGGGGGATGGAGCCAGTTAAACAAAATGTTGTACCGTCACCGCAAATCCCCTTCCCATCAGACCAGGAGATCAATGCTCAAAGCTCAGAGCCTAAAAGAGAACCCAATGCTGCAATGTAATTCTTTGTATGTAACCCAGGGGGAAATGTATATTAGACTAAAAGCCCTACCCTGAGTTTACAACTGATGAGTCCATTAAACAATAATGCTAACAACTCAGTGACAATTTTGTCCTAAATTGGGAATGCACTATGATATCATCACTGCAGCATACACCCGGTTCCACTAAATACATCTAGCTGTAGTTGAGAAAAAGAAACAGCTGGTAGGGGTGAAGTTGAAGGAAACGAAAAGGGTAGACAAAAGTTATAAGCTATAAATCCCTAAGCAACAAACATTTTTATGGAGCAGTGACCAGGAAGTACTCATGGCAATGGGGTGCCAGACAGTGGTGTCTAATGAAAGTGCAGGGACATAAGTACCTGCCATGAAATTGAATGACTGAGAAAGAAAGATGCACTAAAGTATAAAAAAAAAGGTGATGGATGGAATGGTATGGAATAACACTGGAGAAACCGGTCCTGGGTTGCTAGTGTTCCGGTTGAGGGAGGACCTGGCCTAGCAGTTTGGGCTGGACTGTTCCCATTGGAGCAGGGTGAAGATTGATTTGTATAGGATAGGTCCAAACTGAGGTGGAATGGTGTGGAAAATCGATGGACTGTGATGCACGCACATGCAACAACAGAGATGGATGTAGAACCAGGTTATAAGGGACTGGGTTGGAAGTGGTCCAATCACTTCTGTCCACAGATTGACAAAGCCAAGAAACATGTTAATAAAACTGTTTCTGCATTTCTCAGAGACCATCGCATGGGCTGTATCGATAACAACAATCTGAGTTTTAACATGCATGAAATTTATATAAATAATGGAGTGCACGTTACAGATGAAGGCAACAGGGTGTTTCTGAGTAACCTGAAACTCTACATCCAATCTTATGTGTAGTAGCCATATACACACAAGCAACATAAAGGCAGTTTTTGGGGATCTTCGCGACAACATTGCGATCCCCGCGAATATGTTACGAGGCCGGAAAATAAAAGAGGACATTCAATGGCCACCAACACATCCAAAAATAATATGTTAAAAAATCCATTGTGAACATTGCACTACACATATTAGTACATACATACATGCATGTTTAAACTAATATTTTTCTCCTAAGTTTCTTTAAAAATCATCTTTAAGATCTATTTCCTTTTTTGCGGTTTTTCAGGTCATCGCGATGACGTCGTTAACCGCGACGGTCTCGTCATTTTCATAAAGTCTAATATACATATATATACACATATATTACAGTATTTTACACACTAGGGGTTTCTTACAGTATCCCCTAAGGTCATGTTTTTCAAGAGTGTTTCATGTAAAACCATCTCTAAAACCTATTTTATATTTTCAAAATGACTGCAGAGATCGTAATAATGTTGGTAATCGTGAGTACCCCACATTGCGAAACTGGAAACAGAAGCAGACATTCAATGGCCACCAACACATCCAAAAATTAAAACTATATCATTAATTGTAGCCAACACAGTAGATAAGTCACTATATAAATAACTCTATAAAAACATTTATCCGAACCTCAATATCTCTATAACAATGCTTATTAATGATTTACTAATATTTTTTTATATTTCCAGCAATATACACATCAACGACGATAGTTGCATAGTCCCCGCAATGGTACAAGGTCAGTCATGCAGGCGGTCATGGCGTTGTCACAAATATTGCGCATGATTTAAAAAAATAAATTTTAGGCACAGAACTTGTGTCCCTAACACCCCCATTTCTCAACCATGAGGTCACCACCCTGAAGCCTTATGTGGGCTTTCACACAAATTTTCAGCCCAGAAAACCATTTCCGATAGATAAAATGGTAGCCACAGCTTTCTGTTCAGGATGTGTCCAGCCAATCAGAGCATTCCTGTTGGTGTGTGAATTCGTAAGTAATCGCGAGACCACAGGCGAAATATCCATGGCCCGAGATATCACTATCATTTTCAGTTTACTTTTCTCAAAAACTACTGAACAGATTTACACCACATAGGCAAAAGGCACTTCCTTTAACCAACATCTACCTCCCTGCCAAGTTTGGTCTAAGTCCGGTCAGCGGTTCGGGCTGTAGGTGTGGCTAAAGGTTTCTATGGGAATTAAAATTGCATACACATTCTTATTGCACACCCCAAATTCTCAGTCCACACTGCACGGATGACCCCCAAACTTTCCATGACAACCAGAACCAACCTTGACACTTTTTTGGGATAAATTCCATGAAGATTGATGAAACTATGCCAAAGTTATAGGCAAGTCAAAAAATGATTTTCCTATGGAAACATGGTCCTAACTACAAGTACCTACTGGCGACTGCCAATAGGTAATACGTATGTGTATACCTACTGGTGGTAGGCATACTGGTATATATATATATATATATGTACACTTCTATAACTGCTTGGTTCCCGTTCCAGCTGCCTAACGATGTCGGTGCCAGCGACTGCGGCAGCAGCTGTCTGAATACAGAAAACAAATCCAATCCAGGTCAGGAAAATATAGATGCGGTACACCAGGTGATAGCACAAGAATTCTTTGTGCAAACAAATGACGTGTTTTGCCAAAAAGCCTTTGTCAATTGACAAAAGATTTTTGCTGAAACACGTCTTTGGGGAAAATAACAACTGCAAATCAAAACAAAGGGGTCTGTGATTAAACTAAAAAAATATGTATCTTTAAATAACATGTAGCTTGGAATAATATCACACGAGAATCCAAAATAATTACAAATAAATTAATTAAAGCAAAACATTTTATTATGTAAGAATTTTTTTAATATTTAGAAAAAGAGTGGGGTCATAACCGCCACACATAGTATAAATGTATACTTTTGTCTGCAGGTAAGCTTTCTCCCATTCTCATGAGTTCATCAAAAAGCTGAAGTTTGACCTGCAAGGGTGGACAATTTCTAAACTACTGCAGAGAGACCCTTTAAGGTTGGTAAGGGCTATTTAAATGCGGTCACTCAAAATAATTTTGGATAGTGCCAAGAGATAGTGAAAGGTAAAAGTTAGGATGGAAAAATTATTAAATTAAAAAGAAAATAGAAGTTGGGGAGGATACCCAAAAAACAAAATTTTAAATCATAACTAATAATGATAATTATAAAAGTAGGTAGAACAAATTAAGTATTAATGTTAAATACAACAAAACAAAAAATAATTATAGGTAATGGATTATGTTATGATGGAAAAAAAATTAAAATAATTATAAACAGATAAAAAGGGTATTGTTATGGTGAGTGTAAAATTAATTCTAGCATAAAAACCTTAAATATAAGATTATTTTCGATGACCTACAAGGCAAACTGTTGTATAGCATTTTAGGACCCTAGTGTAATTTTCCCGATTCATGCCCTTATATAGGCATAGAAATCATAACCATATTTAGACATAGCGCATGCAGTCCAAATACAGCATGGCTACTTCCACTATGATTTCTTGGAAAACTTGGCTTCAGCAGTTAGGGGCTTCCCCTTGCTTGAATATTGATTTGTCCAAGAACTCATGGAGTTTTCAAGGAACTGAGACTCTTTGATGACCGTATTATGTCCACCTTTACGTCAAACTCAGCACCTTCAAGGTATAAATATGCCCGCACTTGCCCAAGCAAACACACAGTGGTTTGGAGCAGGTCAACTATCTACTTGCCCGACGCATCTCGCTACAGCAAGTGCCGAAGGAAGCCGACCCTCCAGCAGATGAACTGAGAGAGACGCTGTCTTTTCTCTTGCCGAGAAATCCAGCTCCAGTGTTTCCGAGCTCCCCTTGAGGGGTGTTGGGAAATCGAGTCCTGAGACAGAGAGATACCAGACCTCCTTCATTCTAAACCAAGGTACGGAGCTGATTAGACCCTAGGAGAAATCGTGGATAGATTCTTGGGAAAAGAATACTAAACTTATACTACACCACACTTACTTCTTCCCTCGTACTAGACTTAGGTTAGGTATATCGGGGTTGGCGTATTTTAGAAGCACCAGCTGAGTACTTTCAGTCTTTATTTATTCATGTAGGTATTTTATGGCTTAGAAACCATACCATGCTTTTACAGTATTATTTTATAATACTATTCTTGCTGTACGCATTAAACTTTACAGCCAGTCTTACGATTGTATCAATTCATTTCTTCTGCATGAGAAAGAAGACTGTTCAATAAATACTTTTCATTGAAAACGCCCGTCTCTCTATTTCTCTACACCTCTGGTGAAACGAAGCATGCACGAATGACTGAGTAAAATATCTATCTATTGTTTCCACGACTCTGAAGATCAGTTTTATCTTGGGGAAACAAAGTTGTCATGTTTATGCGGTTGTCAGAAACGAATCCCTTCTTGTTCATTCGAGAAAGTTTCTAGTAACTGCTGAGCTAGCTGGCACTCACAATTAAGTCTAATATATTCGATAGAGACCTAGTAGACATTAGCCCAAAGTCACATCTATAGGATATATTATTCCAATGAGCAGAGCCTATTTGGAATATAGGAACTACACTACATGCTGCCCAACGTTTGGTAAGGCGCTAATTTAACAGTAGATACTAGAGTAACTCAGTCGTGCTTTTCACAGAGACCTCTTTTCCCCCGTAAAATACTCCAATAGATGTCTGGAGTGGGTTAAAGGATCAAATCCGCTATAACTGAGTAGGACGAAAAATCCTATGTATTAGGTTTTGGTTTATTCAACGTTGAAGGATACAGTGTTCTGAAAATATTGTGCACTTTATCTTTGTTTCCTTGCAACTTGCTCTGCAAGACTTTCAACGAAATGTCGAATAACGATAACATCGCAACCGGTGGAGCTGCAGTAAATGCAACCAAACCGGTTTAGACGGTTTGCAACAAGACGATGCAGATGCTATAATCATCCCGGAAAATGTACGGAAAACAATAGCTATAAAGCTTATAGAAAATGGCCTATCACCAATATGTGGTAGAGTTATATTTGTCATAGAGGCACACAAATATCGTCAGACAGAGGAATTCTATTCATGGATTATCTTCCCTGAAGCAAATCCAACAACACATGTGTTCCACTTCTACAAAATAGAGGAACCTCCAGCGGAATACGTTCCTTTCAAGGACATTGGGATTCTACTAACTTACCAAGAGCATCAACTCTGGTTTAAAGGAGACCTACAACATCAAAATCATATTACCAGGCTCAGGCCACTCGGTAGATCAGGAGCAACATGGCCGGAACTAGCCATCTATACACCACATACTGACATTGAAAGAATGACAGATATAGAACTGTTAGCTCAGCTAAAAAAATGTATTAAAATTCATAGACAATTGGTACAATATGTCATGCGGACTCTAACAGTCCAACTTGCTATATGAATTCCACAGCAAACCCTTCATCAAAGGAACACAAACAAAATTACACCACAGACTAACAATCAGTCATTGGTAAATTACCAACAAAAAGAGAACAAATTCCATTCTGGTTAGCTCAGAAAATTACTCAAATTGAGGCAGTATTTCCTGATAGTACACCTCATGAGAAACACAGGATTCTAATAATCTCTTTACCAATGGGGATGGCACCACACCTTGAGGACTGTGACACTTGCTGCAATCTACACAAAAACACATGGTGTTCCATCCATGGCAGTAATACCAGACGTCCTGAAACAGATTCAAAATGAATACGGGGCAGAGCCTGCTTTAAATCTCGGTATGAAGTTACTGAAGGATTTCAAACAGGTCTCAGCTATAATATTAGCTAATATTAAAGGTGAAGCAGCATCTGTGGCAATCCGCCAAAAACTAAAAGAACTTGATGTAACTGAGCAACCATATGAACTGGCCAGAATAATAGAAAAATCCTATGAAGAACTAGGAAGAGATAGTTTGGGTGGGAAACCAGTAAAGCCCAAACTAACAGAAAATCCTGAAAACGTTTTTATTAGAAACACTCTCACTACTCCTAAAAAGAAGTGGGAAAAACTAGACAGACACTTCCTCAGGAGAAGCGTTCTCAATCCAGAGGAAGGTCTCCTCAAAAGGAACTCTCTGAAAGAAGGTATGACATCAGAAAATAGGGATAATTTGAGAAAACCTGACAGATATCAAGATACTGATACAAGTTCCTCTCGTACCTTTCAGACTTCTGTACAGAAATCAGAAAGAAGAGGACGATCAGAACAAAAGGAAGAACGCGTGAAGTCCAAAGAGGATCAACACGTTCCAAAAAATAAGAAAACTCAAATCACCAAGAAGAAGGTAGCAGGTCTAAAAATCAGACATGCAGAGGATCTTGAGCACACAACTCAAGAACGAGGAGTGGACCCAGACAATGCTGGACGGCGCAGCAGAAGTTACCATAGCTTGCAAGATCTGAAGGATCATCTGGAGACAGTGGACCTGAATGAATACATTCAAGTTGAAACTGCCGATACTAGGGTTAGTGTACCCCATAAGTTATATGAAGTAACACTCCGAATAGAGGGGGACATAACTAGAAAAATAAAAGCACTCTTTTGGGAAAAACTATCTAAGAATTATGACATCCTCCTGGCTGAAAAAGACTGGCCACCTGAATTTGTCAGGGAGTGCCCACATGGTGAAGAGAGCATTATGCCAGCCTTCTCCAATCATATTCCTATTCATAAAAAAGACACCTATGCCAGAAAATGGGCTGTGGCCCAGGTTTCAGCATTAAATAAAAATCATGTGGGATGGGATGAAGACTCTCCTCACCATAAGATACAGTTAAAAAATAAACCTACTGCTCACAGGCAGTATCCAGTTAAGCAAAAAGCTAAGAAACAGGTCAGGGAGATCTTAGATCAACTTGAATACCATGGGATGATTGAAACATGCACCTAGTCCATGAACAATCCTTTGTTTCCTGTCTCCAAACCAGACAATACATATCGTCTAGTTTTGGACGACTACAGACATTTAAACTCTTGTTGCAAAACCTTTGCAGTACTAAATGCACACAGTGCAGCACTGATGAATAACATTGTGCACAAAAAATATAAAACAACATTAGATATTTCAAGTGGTTTCTTCTGTCAAAATATCGCACCTCAAAGTAGGTATTTGACCGCTTTCTCAATTATGGGGACACAGCGTCAGTTCTGCCGTCTCCCCAAGGGATTCAAGAATAGACCAGGGTTATTCTCAGCCAGAGTAAGAGAGTTACTACAAACGTATGATGATGAGGCATTATCTTATGTCGATGACATCTATCTTACAGATGATGATTTGGACAAGCACTTAATCAGGGTGAACACCATAATACTTGGATTCGCCTCTGAAGGGTACAAATTAAATTTTAAGAAATCAAGAATTGCCCACCTCAACATCCTATTCTTAGGATACAAACTTTCAAGTGAAGGCAAAAGCCTGGCAGCAAACGTTTTAGAAAAATGTGCGCCACTGCAACCTCCAAAAACACTGAAAAACCTACAGTCAGTTCTAGGATTCCTGAATTTTGGAAGAACTTACATTCTAAACTATGCAGAAAGGGTTAAATCTCGATGAATTAATCAAACCTGATTTCAAACCTACTAATTGGACTGAAAAACACACAGAAATGTTGCTTTCAGTGCAGACATGTTAGCAACAACCCATTTACAAACACGCATAAACGAACGCAACCTTGTCATCCGAATCTTACCAGGGAGATGCGCATTCACATACCTAATCTCCTAATCTTTAATTAAGGTGAAAAGGTAGCAATAGCTTACAAATCTCACTTGCACACACAAGCTGAAATGAAATTCACTTCAACAGAAAAAATTCTGACAGCGGTTCAAACTGCAGTAGCAAAAGAGAGAGCCCTCACGCAGGGAAAACGCTTAAAGGTTGTTACTCCTGTACCTGCCTTAGAGGCAGTGACAAAAGCGAGCATTCGGAATGTAAAAGCTTTACTTCCGAGATGGATACAATGGGTTAATTCTCTTGCTGCAACAGATGTTGAATACATATTTAACCCCTACTTAAAAACTCAAGAATTTCTACAATACAAACAAGAATGTCCTCTGCCTACTGAGATTCTGCCTCTAGAACATTACGGATGTATGATTTATACAGACGGATCAGCACAGCCCGCAATTGGGGGAAAAGAAGCTTATAGTGCCTCGTGCGCGATTGTTAAAGGTCGCTGGCGCGATGGTAAATTCAGACCTATGGTCACAAAAACTCAATCTCTCGGAGACCGTACAGGTCAGCGAGCTGAACTACAGGCTTTCGGGATGGCGCTTGAAAATACAGATCACAAATTCCCCACACTCATAGTGTGCGGTTTGTATTACTGCATCCAATATTACAATGAATACGTGCAGATCTGGGATCAAAATGATTTCAAAGATGCAAAAGGTGGCACAATCAAGCATAAGTTGCTTTGGGGACAAGTAGTTCTATTACAAAAAGAACTACAAAAGACTCACGTGATAGATGGAAAATATAGTAAAACGGACACAGCAAGTAAGAACATCAACTTGCTCCTGAAGCCTCACAAATCATCTCATTGAGAGCAAAGAGACCTGTCGTCAGTAAACATCACAGCCGTTCCCCTACCAGGTGGTATAGCATGGGACAGAACTGATATGACATTTATGGTCCGGTAGAGCTGCTGGCGATTCCACACCAATTTAAGGTTTCACCCAGTACATTTTCTGATGATGGGGACTTTGAGACTGTTAATAACATGATGGCAGACTTAGAAATGTCAGCAAAATTTACAAAGCATGAATACTTAGAACACAGGTACTCATAGTACGGCCCGCGGGCCGGTGGCGGCCCGGCAAGCCTTCCCTGGCTGCCCGCTGACCTTCCAGACATCGTACCCGTGTTGTATTTTTAAAAAAAAGGAAATCGTGTCTTCAAACACTGCTGGTTGCTGCAGCGCGAGTCTAAGAGACTCTGCTGCTCCTTGGGGGACCTGCCGCCGGGTGATTCCAATGATAGTGGAGCTGCAGGGGCCTAAAAAGAGGGTAAGTACAGCAAGGCCTCATTAACATACAAATGGTCTTTCTAAAGACCTGTGAAGTGTTCGGGTGGGGCTGTGTGTGCCAGGAGGCTGTCTCAGCCCAGGCTGACACACGCAGGGTGAGGTGAAGAGGGTGACAGAGGGAGGTAGTGGGACTTCCCACGTGGCATAAACTAAAGGCACACTTTGCATTTCTACAGACGTTTTACATCGGGTATCCCAACAGGAAGTAAAATCATTTTTAGAAAGAAGATTGCAAGAGCACTAGGGGTGTCATGGCCCGTTGTACTAATTCAGTCTTAACTTCCATGTGTTATATTATTCGAGAAGCCTTAAAATGAGACGTGTTTGACAGAATCATTGATTATGTTTATACATTTGTAAAAGAATGTATGATTGTTTGACTGCGGTCTCAGAGAGGTAAAGCATCAACACTGGTAAATAAAAATTGTGCACGAACATGCTGGCCATCATTGTACTGGCATATGATGATGAGTGTGTGCGTTTATGATGAGGCTGGACGTGTCAGCATTCACAGGTGTGTGTATGGATATGCTTGTGGGTGTATGAAAGTGGTTGTCTGAAGGGTGGGAGTGGGCGTCTACTTGTGGCTAGTAGCACATAATGGAACCTGAGTGGTCATATGTAACTTTTAGTGGGGAGCTGTACGATGGTGAATGTGCTATCCTAAGATGTTAGGTGGACACATCTACAGTGAGTGTGATGGCATACTATAGTAGTGTGTTGGCATATGATGAAGTTATTCATCTTTTATATTGTGTTTTGTGCTACATTTTGTTTGGAAAAGTGGGTAACATAGCAAGACTGTATTGAAGTTGTGAGAGGTAAGGTTGACTGAGTATGACAGAACTGTGATATAAAGCAAAGGTAGAAGCTTAACTCAATAATTTCATCACTTCTTACATTTTAAGAAAACTCTATTGTTAACATATTAGCCACCTTTAACTCCCTTCTGACTTTACTTTTTTCTGTGAATCTAGGAATTTTTTGTGCATATTTTTTCACCTTTGTGTGCTGGGTTACAATGTTGCTTTTGTGGACGTATGACCGTGTGTAGTTCTACATATATATGGTGGTGGGTGCTTTTGTGTATGTTGGTGGTTGTGTGGATGTATGAGGGTGGGTGTGGGGACTTATGTTGTTACACATGTTTGTGTATGATGGTGGGTGAACTGGCGCAGGTTTGTTGTGTGGAGGCATGGTCCTTTTGGCGGCATATCATGGTGGTTGTGTTGACATATGATGGTGGGCGTGTTGCTGTTTGATGTAGTTGTGTGGATGTCTGGTGATCGATGTTTAGTCTTTTGATGTTCAGGTATTTCTTGGCATGGCTTAGTTTTATACTAGACTTAGACCTAATTTTGCGAGCTGTTCTTGTGCCATTTGCAACCTGCTTAGATAAAAGGCAGGAAAGCCTTCAACGCCAGGTGAGTGGCTCGCAGCTCCAACAGATTTATATAAGCCGGGCTTTCTCTTCAAACCAGAGTTGTCTGATCGCCACCTCCCCCAGATGATCTCCCCAATAGAGTAGTGATGCATCTGTGACCACAATCAGCTCTGGATGGGGAAAAGTGGGAATCTGCCACCCAATGAGTTGTGTTTGAGGAGCCACCACTGCAGTTCAGCAATCCCTTCCAAAATTAGAATGTAGTCTGCCAGATTACCACAGTGGTGGAGCCGATTGCACTTCAACTTACATTGCACAGCCGGTATGTGCCACCTGCCGCAGCTGACCTGGAAAATGCAGGAGGCTAAGAGACCAGAGCTGCTCTGCCCAGGCTGACACACACAGGGTGAGGTGAAGAGGGTGACAGAGGGAGGTAGTGGGACAGAGGGAGAGGGAGAGGGAGAGGGAGGGAGGGAAAGGAGACAGAAACATCGGGGCTTGTTCCATTAAATATGAGCTAATGAAAACAGTTTAACATAGATACTTTAGGTACATATACACCACCTATGTGTATCTCGCCTGCTGTCTCTAATGTAGTCATCACTTACACAAGGACTCCTGAGGCGGAAGCCGGGAGTTTAGGGCTAAGATTGTAAATATTTTAAATCGACTATTTGCCAGCACGATTTTAACTGCTCATGCCTTTAGCTCTTACCAGATTTTAAATACCGCTGTATTTTGCACATTTCAATTTGTATTTTTCTCCCCCCCTTGCCCATATCCCTACCTGTGGGGCCGTCTATAGGGATTACCGGGGCCCCAGGAAGCCGATTTGGGGCTTCTGTTGTCCACCGCCCTTCACCCCTCGCGGCACGACCTGAGGGCGCCATCTTAAGTGAGGACGAGGACAGCGCTCTAGTTTTCGGCCGATTGGGGGCCCACACACGATAAAAGAGCAGCTGATTCCTCGTTCCTCACTTACACAAGGACTCCTGAGGCGGAAGCCGGGGGTCTAGGGCTAAGATTGTAAATATTTTAAGTCGACTATTTGCCAGCACGATTTTAACTGCTCCTGCATTTAGCTCTTACCAGATTTTAAATACCGCTGTATTTTGCACATTTCGATTTGTATTTTGCTCCCCCCCTTGCCCATATCCCTACCTGTGGGGCCGTCTATAGGGATTACCGGGGCCTCAGGAAGCCGATTTGGGGCTTCTGTTGTCCACCGCCCTTCACCCCTCGCGGCACAACCTGCGGGCGCCATCTTAAGTGAGGACGAGGACAGCGCTCTAGTGTTTGGCCGATTGGGGGCCCACACACGATAAAAGAGCAGCTGATTCCTCGTTCCTCACTTACACAAGGACTCCGGAGGCGGAAGCCGGGAGTTTAGGGCTAAGATTGTAAATATTTAAAATCGACTATTTGCCAGCACGATTTTAACTGCTCCTGCATTTAGCTCTTACCAGATTTTAAATACCGCTGTATTTTGCACATTTCAATTTGTATTTTGCTCGCCCATCTCCCTACCTGTGGGGCCGTCTATAGGGATTACCGGGGCCTCAGGAAGCCGATTTGGGGCTTCTGTTGTCCACCGCCCTTCACCCCTCGCGGCACGAACTGCGGGCGCCATCTTAAGTGAGGACGAGGACAGCGCTCTAGTGTTCGGCCGATTGGGGGCCCACACACGATAAAAGAGCTGCTGATTCCTCGTTCCTCACTTACAAAAGGACTCCTGAGGCAGAAGCCGGGAGTTTAGGGCTAAGATTGTAAATATTTTAAATCGACTATTTGCCAGCATGATTTTAACTGCTCCTGCATTTAGCTCTTACCAGATTTTAAATACCGCTGTATTTTGCACATTTCAATTTTTCTTTTGCTCCCCCCCTCTCGCCCATCTCCCTACCTGTGGGGCAGTCTATGGGGATTGCCGGGGCCTCAGGAAGCCGATTTGGGGCTTCTGTTGTCCACCGCCCTTCACCCCTCGCGGCACGAACTGCGGGCGCCATCTTAAGTGAGGACGAGGACAGCGTTCTAGTGTTCAGCCGATTGGGGGCCCACACACGATATCATGAATTCCTCTTCCTGTCCGCGCAGCGGGCGGGCGCAGCGGGCGCGCCGATGGCGTGCCGGAGGCCCGCCAGAGGCAAGCCCGTCTGTGCCCGTCCATGCCTGTACCGGGCCCAGGGCCATTCCCCCTGGCCCCGGGCACTTTGATACTCACAGTACCTCTTTGCGCTACTCATCTTCTCAGCTGTGGGAACTCAATACTCCTACCACTCACATGCTTTGTCGACACTTGCCCCCTCCTAGCTGCCTTGTGTCCACCCCTGCCCCATGTCCAGGCTGCAACTACACCCTCCCATGTCCTATGCCTTTAGCCCATGGTATTAGTCCCACACCTCAGCGCTATTTTCGCTCGGCGCTTAGCAACACCCGCTCCCTCCCGAAACATAGCTTAGACATCAGGGAATTCATAGTAAGCCAGGAGCTGGACATTCTGTTTATAACTGAATCTTGGGGTGATGCTGCCTCCGGCCCGGATTTCTGTTCGACCACATCAGAGGGCTTCTGTGTGGTAAGACAGGACAGAACTACGGGAGAGGAGGTGGTTTAGCCATTATCCATAAAGCAGCTTTTCACTCCATTATCGAACTTGTTCATCGACTGGATTGTGAAGCCTGTACCTTCTCCATTACACTTAACCACAATCAAGTTTGTAAAGGGATTCTTTTATACCGCCCCCCTGGCTCGCATACTCGCTTCCTCTCGGCTCTTGATGAATTTACGGAACTTTCCTTAGCCCATTCTGACTATACCATCTTGGGGGTCTTCAATTTTCTTCTGGAAGTCACAGGGGACAAAGACACTACTCAACTTATTGCTGATCTACTCGCGGTAGGTCTACAGCAGTTAGTGGCAGCCCCTACTCATCAAGCAGGTCACACGCTTGATGGTTTGTTCACCAACAACCCCAACATTTTGCTTGTCACTGTTCTTCCTGTAGTATGGTCGGACCACCTTGCAGTCATTTTCTCCATTTTGGCTCATAACCCTAACCCTCCCCAGTCCACATTTCGTACCCCCATTGGTACCAGAGCCTGGAAAAACCTGGACTACCCATTATTGTCCAATATCCTGGCTGAATCTCCGTACGAGGTATCACCCCACCCCAGTCTGCTGTCCAGCAGGTACCAGAAATGGATTCTGGACGCAATTAATCAAGTAGCCCCGGCCAAATCCATTACTACTAACCGGGCCACGCCATCTGCCCAATGGTTTACAGAGGATCTTCGCCTACAACGACAGTATTGTAGGAACTTAGAAAGACGCTGGCGCAAGCACTATAGTCCCTCGGATAAGCAAACCTACAAAGATGTGCTAGCGCTATACAAAAGATCCATCATCAAACATAAAAGCGCTTTTTTTCAGGCCCAGATTGAATCCGCCCAGAATTCTACAAGAAAGCTATTTCAAGTAGTAGATTCTCTCTCTAACCCTCCGACAGGACCGCCCATTGAGCCATCTCAAGATCTTTGTAATGAGGTCGCAACTTTCTTTTCTACCAAGGTCACTAATATTTATTCATCTTTCTCCCTCCCTAAATGCTCGGATGGGCCTGACCCACCTCCTCCGGCCCCCTCAACTACACCTATCTTCTCCAATTTTCAAGTGGTCTCGACAGACCAAATCAGCAACCTGATCACCTCTATTAAATCTGGATCTCCCTTAGACCCTTGCCCCCCTTCCATACTGAGTGCTCTTACTGAGGTTATTACTTCCCCGCTCACGGACCTATGTAACTCCATCTTCCAGACAGGCATTTATCCTGAAGTTTGGAAAATGGCAGTCATCAAGCCCCTGTTAAAAAAAACATCCTTGGACCCCGCTGACTCAGCCAGTTACAGACCCATCGCCTGCCTCCAAAATCCGGCCAAAATATTTGAAGCAGTCATGAACAAACAGCTTTCAGGTTTCATCGACTGCCATCAACTTTTAGATGACACCCAGTTCGGGTTTAGGAAGGGCCATAGCACAGAAACCGCCCTGATAAAGGCCTCTGACGAAATTAGGACTATAATGGACCAGGGTAGGGCGGCGGTCCTTATACTCCTGGATCTCTCCGCCGCCTTTGACACGGTTGATCACTCCATCTTGATCGACGGTGTCACATCGCTGTGGGTCACCCATCTTGCCAGGGACCTCATCGCTTCATTTCTGGCCAACCGTACGCCGGCAGTGTAACTGGGCATTTTCTACTCGCCTTCCTTCACCCTTCCGTGCGGGTTGCCCCAGGGCTCCTCGCTAAGCCCCACATTATTCAATATATATGTGGCGGATTTGGCAAGGGTTATAAAAGCACATGGGTTGCGCTTAACCACCTATGCTGATGACACCCAACTGGTGTTGGCGGTACATAAGGATGGACCAGCCGTTGCTGCAAGATTCCAGATGGGGATGTCGGCCATTAGCTCATGGATGTCAAGTAACTGATTGAAATTAAATTCGGACAAGACCGAGGTGATGACCTTTGTCAACCTTTCACCGGAATGGTCCTCCATTTGGTGGCCCACTGAAATGAAATGGGTGCTCGTTGCAACTACCTCCCTACCTGCCAAAAGAAACGCTGCCGTGAGGGGAACGGCTCTTCACTGTACTACCGCCGCCACTTGTGTTTGCATCGCCGTCGTGAGGGGAACGGCCAACGAAGTCGCGTAAGACCACACCGCCGCAGGGACTCCATTTCCCATCAGCCCCGGCGGGTGTGGAGCAACCAACGTGATGCCGCACTCAGAGCGCCCCATAAGAGGGAGGCGCGCCGAGCGCTTGGTGTGCTCGCTGCAACTACCTACCTACCTGCCAAAAGAAACGCTGCCGTGAGGGGAATGGCTCTTCACTGTACTACCGCCTCCACTTGTGTTTGCATCGCCGCCATGAGGGGAACAGCCAACGAAGTCGCGTAAGACCACACCGCCGCAGGGACTCCATTTCCCATCAGCCCCGGCGGGTGTGGAGCGACCAACGTGACACCGTACTCAGAGCGCCCCATAAGAGGTAGGCGCGCCGAGCGCTTGGTGTGCTCGCTGCAACTACCTACCTACCTGCCAAAAAAAACGCTGCCGTGAGGGGAACGGCTCTTCACTGTACTACCGCCGCCACTTGTGTTTGCATCGCCGCCATGAGGGGAACGGCCAACGAAGTCGCGTAAGACCACACCGCCGCAGGGACTCCATTTCCCATCAGCCCCGGCAGGTGTGGAGCGACCAACGTGACACCGTACTCAGAGCGCCCCATAAGAGGGAGGCGCACCTCTCGCCCCGCGAGTCGTGCGCGGAAGCGCCCGGGATAAGCCCGGGACAAGGGCGGGACAGTCTGTGACAGTCCGGGACTGGCCGAGACTGGACTGGACCAGGAACGCTGCCCAAATCATCATTTGTGAGTTCTTACCTTTGATTATACCCTCTGCTGCGATTATTGGTAATTATTTCTGGGCAACCTTATTTGTAACACGGCACCTACCTGTTTCATTGTACGGTGTCATTTGGGGGAAATAGTGTTATAATCACCTAACATGTCGAAATCAAAAACACCCCAAGCTGTTAATACTCTTGATAATTACCTAGTCCAGGTTGTTGCGAAAATAAATAATGATAGGAGATCCTCCTTGGGCTTGAGCCTCTCCCCTCTATTGCCATCAATTGAAAATGTGCCTTCTGACATACCTGATCTTGATACTAGCAATGAGGTTTTCCAGCAGACCAACCACAAGAGTAATTCATTAACCCAGCAAATAGTAGCTTTAGCTGAGTCAGATACTGAGACTATACCGATGAAGAAATAGTATTGCTAGAAGATGAGCCCCCAGTACCGGTACCAGCTCCAAGAGCTGCTAAGGGGAGGGATAAGAGTCTCCCGAAACGGGGTGGGCTTCGTTCAAGTAAAAAACGCCCAGATACCTCTCCACCTAAAAGGGTTGGAGAAGATGAGAGGGGTACTTCTGGGGGGAAGTTATTACTGGACGAAGATCAATTTAAGAAATTAGTAAACGCCCTAGACACTAAAATCAAGATCATAACTAAACCTCTTCTGACCAAAATTGACCATCTAACTGAAGAGGTGAATAGGCTAGGGGGACTCCTGCAAAAAACATTAAAGGAAGTGGCAAATATCCCCAAACAAGAGACGCTCAGAGTTGAGACAAAAAAAACCCAGACAGCCCCCAGGTCAGAACCTTTGGATAATACACCCCTTATTTCTGCGTTGAGCAATGATTCGGGAGGGGGGGTCCCTGGGGGACTGGGTGCAAACAATGGGGCTTATGAAGGGCTGGGCAAAGGGACAGGCTTACAGACTGCAACACAGAGAAGGGACCAGTAGAACTAATTGTAGAGGCTTCTCCCCTAGTATTGGTTCTGGCTAATGTCCCTCACTTGGAATCAGGGCAAGTAGAGAATTCATCCTCCCTAATAAACAAATCATAGCATTGGCTATCACAGAACATGGCCTTCTCTCCGGGGGGCATGGACCAGTTGGCACAAGAGGTAGTTAAGGCAAGAAGAGTAGAATGGATCGGGGGTGGTAATAAAAAATTTAGAGGGGATTGTGTGGTGTTACACTTCTCAGACCCAGAAGTGTTGCCAAACATTTTGTCAAACATATATCCTCCCCAGCGCAGATCCACTGAGATAGTTCCTCTAACATTAGACTTTTTCTATGCTAGGAAAGGTAATACTCTAAATCCCACAGTATTGAGAACAAAATGGAATACTGTGGTAAGGAAGGGAATGTCCTTTGGTACAAAAAGTAATTGGGGTATGCCTTTGGAAAACAGATTCTCCGCCCTATCTGACCTCAATGAGTGTGACTGACTGAATGGGCTGGAGAGTGCTGCCCAAGATAGAATAGTCGGTACGCTAACTGGTGAGATTGACATTGCTGAGAAGAGAGTAACTGAACATAGTTTGTTTATTGTCACCAATTCTCATAACGGGAGCATATATTCTCGGAATAGGTTTCAGCCTAGCACTACAGGGCATTCGGCTCTTACCCTCCGTTACACTGATAATAGCAGGGCAAGCAGCTCCTCACCTAATCTGGCCCAACCTCCCTACACCCAAAATGTATTGCCATCTCAAGAGAGGGTTAGTCCAGTTAAGGAAGGTCTTAAACTCCTATCATGGAATCTGGCTGGAATTTCGAATAAATTAGTGTCCCCAGAATGGTGCGAATTTATTGAGCTCCATGATGTAATCATGCTCCAGGAACCTGGGCAGTGATCCCTGTCTATCGGCAGGGGTTCCTAAATTTCTTTGTCCCTGCAAAAAAGAATCCCAAAGGGCGGCCCTCAGGGGGGTTTATTATATGGGTAGGCCAATCATTGCAATGCACTATTAGAGCAAGATCGGTTAATAACTGTGATATATTGCCTGTTGTGATCACCTGGGCTGATGGACACGAGATGGCCCTCTACAATATATACGCCAGGGGAGTAGCAGGGGGTAAAGCTTCAGAGGTGTTAGCTGCATTAGACAATGATCTGGAACTCCTCTCACCGAATATTACAATTTTGGTGGGGGGAGACATGAATACCACATTCGAACCATTGGGCCAGGAGGATAGTGAAATGTCCCAAGAGGAGGATACCAAATGGGGAGTCCCTCAACTAGATTTGCCCTCGGTAAAGAAATGGACCGAGGTGGCAGTAAAGTTAAAGAGCATGTGTTTGGCCCGGGGCCTGAGGGCCGCAAATGGACGTACCCCGTCCTACCAACGGGGGGCCCATACCTTTGACAATATAAGGGCAAGTAGTCGGATAGATTACATCCTTGTAGATGTCAGAGACTGGCATAAGCTAGTAGACATGAGGGTTACATCTAGATTGGAGAGTGATCATAACCCATTGTGTTTGCTCTTCCAATTAAACTAAGGAGCAATAGTGCCAAGTTTAGGAATGGGTGTTAAGCCCCTGGACATTATCTCCACCAATAACCAACGCCATGTTAAATGGGCAATATTGTTAGATAAGCCAGAGAAAATGCAAGATTTAAAGGCGGCTGTGGCGAGTGAGATTAGTAGCTTGGAGGATCGTTGTAACGAGCCCAATTTTAACAAACTAATTGAAGAGTCACACCCCAAGTTTTTTTCAAAAATACAGGGGTTCTTTTTAAAACAAGTTAATCAAAAAAAAGGGTGCACATCCCCCAACAAAGAAAGGATGGTATGATCAATCCTGTAGAAGAGCACGGCAGAAACTCAGCTTAGTGCTGAGGAGCAAAAGCAGAGAAGGAGTGCTGAAGGCCAGGGATGATTATAGAAAAGCACAAGCTAGGGCAAAAAGACTGTGGGATGAAAATCAATGGCTGGATCTAAAAAAGGCCTGCGCAGCCAAGCAGCAAAAAGAGTTCTGGGCAATCATAAAATGGGATAGGGGTGGAATAGCGGAATGCCCAAAAAACCACGTGGTAAAGGAATCTTGGATTGATTTTTTCAAGCCACAATATGCTTGTAGTTTGCCCCTCGGGCTTCACCCTTCCCCCCCTATGGTATTTTATAAAGATGAAGTGTTTACACTGGGGGATGTAAACGTAGCACTGGACGGGGTGACAAGAGGGAGGGCCCCAGAAATTGATGGAATACCGGCCGATGTATTTCTATGTGACCGGGTTAACTGGTGCCAATATTTTGTTTGGCTTGCAAATTCCATCGCACAAGGAGCCTTGATACCTGCCTCGTGGAAGGGAGCGGAGATCATTTCAGTTTTTAAAAAAGGGGATAAGGCTTTACCAAGTAATTATAGACCCATCAGTCTTATCGACTCAGCACAAAAACTGATGGGTAGAATGATACAAAATAAAATACAAGCCTGGATAGATGATAAGGATGTTCTTTCCCCGTACCAAGCTGGTTTCCGCCCCCTAACTAGCTCTATTGACCAGGTATTCCATTTAAAAAAAAAAAAAAAGTAACAAAGGGGGGGAGGTAGAGTTTAGAGACAGGATTCTCACTCCACGGGCACTGATAATTAAACAAGAAGAATCCTACTCGGAGTGTACACCTCAAGGATGGGGGACACTCAGTGTTTTGTTAAATACCCCTCACACACCAACAGGCCCCTTGGTGTCATGCTTGATCATCGGGGTCTTCGCATCCCGCTAGAGGGATGCGGCGTGCTGCGACCAGCGACTACGCGGGAGCACTGAAGAGGTTGACTATGTGTGGTGTGTGTTACGTGCATATGATGGGGTATTGGGAAAATGTGAGTGAATGGTGTGGTGAGGGTTTAAAAAGACACCTGGCCAGTCGGTTGTAAGAAAAAACTTTATTCGGAACCTCTGGCTGGTGCTGTTAAAAAAGGTGCAAGGTGAGGTCAGTAGTCTTTATTATGGATACTACCTCTGGTGTGCGTCGACATGTTTCGGAACTTGGTGTTCCTTCTTCAGGACGGGTGCACAACTTCCCAACCCTACTCACGTTTCTTTAAGAAAAAATGTTTTTCTCTTAAATTAGAAAAAAAGTGAACATATTTACAGTGAAAATAAGGCTATTATGTGCCTACAGCGGTTTCTTGGGATCATGCAATTGCATGTCTCATTGTGACTGTCTTGTTCTGCCTCATGAGCATGTCCAGAACGCCAGGGTAGGTAGGTGGACTCTTAATAAAGTCCGCCTAAGAAGGCCTCCTTCCACCACCCAGCGGAGCATCGCAGGGTGGTGGAAGACCAAGTTTATGAATATGAATCCTGCAAAACAATTCAAGGGCACAATAAATTTTAATGGGGCAGCGTTAGAAGAGGTGGATGCTTTCACGTACCTTGGTATTTCATTACAGGGCAACATGAATTGGAAATCTCACATTGATTCAGTGGTCTTAAAGTTCCATCAGCTGTCTGGGGCCATAGAACTGAAACACAAATCTTCATTAACAAAACCTATTCGACCTGTCCTGGAGATTTATAGTATGAAAGTGCTGGGTGCATGTCTTTATGGAGCAGAGCTGTGGGGTTTCGCCAATGTGAGTGTGCTGTCAACTGCAGAGAATAAATTCTTACGCCGGTTGGTTGGAGTCCCGCAGAGCACTCCATCAATCCCACTTTTATATGACTTAGGGAGGAAAAAGATTGAGGATTTGGCTCGGTTGCGCCCACTGCTATTTTGGAGGCGCATAAACACAACACCAGAACTGGGCCTTTATGCATCCGCACTCATGGACATTATCAGTTCAGACAGATTCCACAAAATAACTTGGCTCAAAGAAATCAGGAACTTATTACAAAAACTGCATTTAGACCACTTATGGACTATCACTGACCCTACAGCCTTTCCATCTAAGGTGTTGTTGAAGAAAATGTACTGGGACATGATACACCAATCTGTTTTGACTTCCAATCAGCCCTCTATGTTGACATTTCAGTATCTGGAGACCAAAATAGCTCCAACTTGCGAACAATACTGGGATTTGATCACAAAACCCTTGGACAGAAAGCTGTATTTCCAGTTCAGAGTTGGTTGCCTACCTCTAAATGCTTTCACTTTAAAATGGTCACCCAGTAATGTTAATACGTGTTGCCATTGCAAGGTCTATTCTGAGGACATTCCACATTTTTTGTTTGTATGCCCCCTTTATGCCGCACCAAGAAGTAGATGGTTAAAACCAGTGTGCAAGAATCTGGGGATAAGAAGATACCAAGAAGCACTTAGAATCTTAAGGTCAAATTGCTCCCCTTGTCTTGCAATTGCTCTAGCTAAATACTTGGGTTGGGCATGGATTATTCGTACCCGCACTTTAACTTCAATGAAATGTGATTGATGAACAGTATTATGTTTTTAGCTGGTTTTATTATCATGTGAACTAGGTATAGTGACTCTGTATTTTTAGCTGTAAAATCTTCTTTTTAAAGTATGAATTCACCAGCATTCTGTATTTAATGTGTATTTTAAACTGATTGTAACTTAGTATAGTATTTATTCATGTTTAGATTAGGGTGAAAATGCTTTTATGACAATGCTGTCGAATAAAGCTTTGAAACTTGGTTCTCCTCCCACTCTAGTTGCCAAGGTCAGAAACCTTGATGTCATGTTCGATGACAAGCTGGTATTCAAGCACCATGTGAATGCAGTGGTCGCATCCTCCTTCTATATGCTGAGGAAGATTAAGAAGCTGTTGCCATATCTCCCTCCAGCTGCAGGAAAAACACTGATCACCACCCTTGTTTTTTCCAAAACGGATTATGGCAAAGCTCTCTTCCTCAATACGCAAGAACAGGTTTTAACCAAACTGCAATCAGTCCAAAACGCTGCAGCCAGAATTTTGCACGGCATCCCTGGTCACCGCCCCACCTCCTCGGCCATACGTCACCTGCATTGGCTAAGGGTCAAGAGTCGGATAAAATTTAAGGCACTCTGTATCGCCTATAAGGCCATCCATGACTCAGGACCCAGGTTTCATAAGGATGCTTTTCGGATCTACGCTCCAAAAAGATCACTTCGCTCATCATGCACCCATCTTTTCCCCGTCCCACGTACCAGAACCGCTACCTGGGGAGACAGACGGTTCTTAGTAGCAACCCCCAGGCTATGGAATTCTCTCCCTCTGTTCATCAAAACCAATCCCACTCTCATCATCTTCCGCAAACTTCTGAAAACCTGGTTATTTAATCAATGATCTGGTTGTTTTTCTGTCCCAGGAAGTCCGACATGTGCCGAGACACCCCAGTGTAGTTGTGCGCAATAAAAATTTCATAAACATAAACATCAAGTGTTTATTTAATGACAGCGCTTATGTAAATGTGCAGGAATTTATATAGCGCAAACCACCGAGCGGTTTCTAAGCACTTGCTTACGGAACCCGTCCTGGTATTCCCCTGTGAGATAACCCCGGCAGGGTATCCACAAGGTGAAAGCCAGGCATCCCGCCACGAGGGGCCGTTGTGGAGATTAAGCAAGCTATTGCCCAGAGTCGCAGAGTGTGAACCCGTGAATCGAGTAGGCACCGGAGCGAGAATTGTCGAGTCCATGGACATTTTTTAGGACTCAAGACCCCGCCGAGCCGGGAATTGAACCCTGGTCCCGGGCTGACCTCTGCTTCCAGGTCTGCCTCCTCTAACCAGTGAGCCACACTTCTCCATTTTATATCCAGATTACTTTACTCGCACACTGTGTGTGACAACTTCATCTTGTTAGACCTGGCACCTTGTTTGTTTACCATGTCAATTGTGCTCCAAATACTTGTGTTATTTTCTTTATATTTGTGTTGACTTAGTAGGACCATCGAGCTAAATTGGCCGGTCAGTTCTATCTTAAATACAGTGATCAAATAGCACGTGCTTAGCAAAAGCAGCAACAAGAGCAGAATCCAGGAACACCGTCTAATGTTCAAATCCAAAAGGTTTCTGAGTTACATAGACGCATTCCAAACTTGCCTGCAGTCAGTGCATGTTGAAGCGCTGGTGCGCTTCCGTTCGAGTAATTATGTTATTGCTGGCAGTTCCTGTAGTGCAGGAGTATTGGGACCACTCAGTCCAATGCAGGTAAGCAATTGAAGCTGCCAAAGTATTGCGGTCCTTCAGACAAGCAGCGCTAGTGCTTAGGGCAGTGTCTTTAGAAACCACATTGTTTTAAAAACAGGCAACGTTTCTCAGTCCCGGCGTCGCAATGAACAAGATGCTGGCGCTCCCTTTTAAGGGATTATGGTAATGGCAGACCCTCACAGATAAATGTGCTGGGGCACTGGGAGGGAGGAAAAGGGAGGGAGACAGAGGGAGAGGGAGGGAAAGGAAGAGAGAGGGAGACAGACAGAGGGAGGGAGGGAGACAGACAGAGGGAGGGAGGGAGACAGACAGAGGGAGGGAGACAGACAGAGGGAGGGAGACAGACAGTGAGAGGGGGAGGGAGGGAGGGAGAGGGAGACAGAGGGGGACAGAGGGAGGGTGACAGACAGTGGGAGGGAGACAGAAAGAGGGAGACAGACATAGGGAGGGAGACAGACAGAGGGAGGGAGACAGACAGAGGGAGGGGACAGACAGGGAGACAGAGGGAGACAGACAGAGGGAGGAGGGAGACAGACGGAGGGAGACAGATGGAGGGAGAAGAGAGACAGAGAGAGGGAGGGAGACAGACAAAGGGAGGAGGGAGACAGACGGAGGGAGACAGATGGAGGGAGAAGGGAGATAGAGAGAGGGAGGGAGAGGGAGACAGAGGGAGGGTGACAGACAGTGGGAGGGAGACAGAAAGAGGGAGACAGAAAGAGGGAGAAGGGAGACAGACGGAGGGAGACAGATGGAGGGAGAAGGGAGACAGATGGAGGGAGAAGGGAGACAGAGAGAGGGAGACAGAGGGAAGGAGACAGAGGGAGGGAGACAGAGGGAAAGAGACAGAGGGAGGGAGACAGGCATATGGAGACAGGGGGAGGGATACAGAGAGAGGGAGAGGGAGACAGGGAGGAAGACAGAGGGAGGGAGACAGAGGGTGACAGAGGGAGACAGACAGAGGGAGACAGACAGATGGAGAGAGGGAGACAGACAGATAGAGGGAGGGAGAGGGAGACAGACAGATGGAGGGAGGAAGAGGGAGACGGATGGAGGGAGGGAGACAGAGAGAGGGGGAGGGAGGGAGACAGAGAGAGGGGGAGGGAGGGAGACAGAGAGAGAGAGACAGAGAGAGGGAGACAGAGAGAGGGAGACAGACAGACAGAGGGAGACAGAGATGGAGAGGGATGGAGTGAGACAGTCTGAGTGAGTGAGACAGAGAGGGAAAGGGAGTGAGTGAGACAGAGAGGGAGAGAGAGGGAGTGAGACAGTCAGAGTGAGACAGAAGGAGAGAGAGGGAGTGAGACAGTCAGAGTGAGTGAGAAAGAGGGAGAGAGGGAGAGAGGGAGGGAGAGAGCTAGAGAGAGGGAGGACAGAGAGAGTGATAGAGAGAGAGAGATAGAGCGTGATAGAGATAAAGAAAGAGAGAGAGAGAGAGAGAGAGAGAGAGAGAGAGAGAGAGAGATGTGTGTATGCGGGGTCTGGTGGCTCAGTGGACGAAGGCGTCCGCTGCAGGGACCTGTGATCAACCTCATGGTCACAGTTTTTATTGTTGCTCTAGCCCTGCCCCCTCCCCCACTGACCCCGCCCCCACTGGTGCACACCTCGGACACAGACCACACTGTAAATTTGGCCCCAGAGAGAAAGTTTGTGAGTACCCATGACTTAGAAGGTTCATCAGATTACGAACAAATGTATTGTTTTAATCATTATGGTCACCAATATATACACAAATCTGCAAACCCTAGAAATGTTTTTACTTATAATCAATGGGAACATTGTCCGATGCCACCAAAGGGTAGCTCAAAAACATTTTATGAAAAATGTCCATACTTCTCAGGTTTTAATGTCACAAATTCAGAAACATTTTACTTCAAAAATGTTAATAAGACGTACACCTGCTATACATGGAGCCGAGAGCCAAAGTCAGGGTTAATGGGATGCTATCTAGAGACTTCCCGGTGAGACGAGGGACTTGACAGGGGTGCCCGCTGTCTCTCCTCCTCTTCACGCTCACGATAGAGGTGATGGCGAGCGCAATTCACCAAAATAAGGACATTAGGGGGTTTAGACTGGGACCAACAGACACCGCTGAGGAGAAGATATCATTGTACGCAGATGATGTCCTCCTATACATCACACGACCGGAAGCCACGATCCCGGCACTATTTATGGTGCTAGAGCAAAACGGGGCCCATGCGGGGTACCAGATAAACTGGCACAAGTCAATCCTCTACGACCCCAGGGGACTTAGACAATGGATGAACTTGCCTGGAAGCTGCAGACGACAGTCGAAGGGTTCCAATGCCTTGGAGTATATGTGACACTGGATAAAAACGGAACATAGACAGCATAATACAGAACTTCATAGCAGACGCAAATCGATGGAGGCAGCTCCCTATTACAATACTGGGACGAGCAGCTATGTACAAAATGATAACACTGCCAAGATTCTTGTACGCGCTCCAAAATGAGTATTACCCTCTGCCACAAAAGGTATTCCAGAGAATAAATGCGGAGCTGAAAACGTTCCTTTGGGTGGGCAAACAACCGAGGCTTGCATTGAGCACTCTACAACGCCACCAATATAGCAGAGGGATATCACTTCCGAACCTGGAGGCCTACTACTGGGCAGAGCACCTAGCCCCAATCAATGACTGGCTTCATGCCCCGGCAGATCACCCCACTTATGTCCTCGAACAACATAGCATGGCTGCTAGACCCTTGACATGTAATGTAATGTAATGTAAGTGCCAATTTGTAACGCGCGACAATCGCTCCAAGGAGCATCTAGGCGCCCAGAAAGGACCACCAGGTGTTAGGTAGTTCCTATGCTTACTTGACCGAGACCCGAATTACACTAGGCTTCTGGCAGTCATATCTTGTAGATTAAAGATCCAGATTTTTAGATGTTTACGGAAGTCTATTTCTTTATCCAGTAATCTCAACTGGGGGGGAAGAGTATTCCATGCTTTTGCTCCCAGTACCGCCAGGGATTTACCCCCTCGAGTTTTAAGTCTGAAACTTGGGACGGTAAGCAGGTTGGCCGTTGAAGAACGCAGTGCTCTGGTTGGACAGTATCTGCTGAATTTTTTCCTCAGATAGGATGGGCCTAAGTTGTGAACAGCTCTAAAAGTAATTAAGAGTACTTTGAACAAAACCCTTTTTGTAATAGGCAGCCAATGTAATGCCTTAAGGGCTTTGGTTGCAGATGATATTTTCGGCCATTTTAAAACTAACCTCGCAGCTGCATGTTGCACCATCTGAAGTTTGTGTGTGACAGCTTTATTTGTACCAGCGTAGAGGCTATTGCAGTAATCGATGCGTGATGTTACAAGTGCAACCGTAACTGTTTTCCTTGCTTCAAGGGGCAGAAGATCAAAGAACTTTCTCAGTCCCTTTATTACCCCAAAGAACATGCCTGCCACTCTAGCCGCTTGTTGTCTAAAAGACAGGTCAGAGTCAAAATGCACCCCCAGATTACGGGCCAAGTTGGTTGTATGAGGTGGTATTTCAGCTTTTTCTGGCCACCATAATCGTGGGATGAACTCATTTTTTGGGCCTATAGGCATGATCTCTGTTTTGCCTGTGTTGCATTTCAGATGGTTTAGACGCATCCATTCAAAGGTGGCCGTTAGGCAACCTTTGAGATTATCCTCCCAGGCTTGGTTATCCTTATCCATTACCAGGATAAGTTGTGTGTCATCGGCATAGGCTATAGCGTCTATGCCAAATGACGAAATCAGTTTTATCAGGGGTGCAGTATAAACATTAAACAGGGTCGGGCTCAGGCTCGAACCCTGCGGGACTCCCGTCAACAGCGCTTTTTCACTGGAGCAGAATTCCCCCAGGGTCACCACTTGCCTCCTGTCACTTAAAAAATGTCTTATCCACTCAAGCACTGTCCCTGTGACACCAGATGTTATTAGCCGGTCTAATAGGATGGCATGTGAGACCGTGTCGAAGGCCGCCGATAGGTCTAATAAAATCAGGACGGCCTTCTTGCCTTGGTCTAGGGCTGAGCGGATAGTTTCTGTGGTGAACAGGAGGGCCGATTCGGTGGAATGTTGGACCCTGAAACCTGCCTGGTTGGGGTGCCATGCCATGACATACTATCTATATGGGGGAAGAGGGAAGGCGAGACTTCTACCGGCCACTAAGCTTACCATGGGGATATGGAGCAGAGCAACAAAGTGCACTGGATGGGAGAAAAAACCTACCTGCCAAACGCCGCTGTGGCAATGTACCTGGCTGACGGAACTGAATAAATTGAGGGGGTTCCAAAGATGGGACGACATAGGGATCTCTCCCCTAGGGTATGTCATAGCTAGAGGGGAACTGAAGCCCTTCCAATCATTAAGAAAAGACTTTGGGCTACAATACACGCAATATTTTAAATATGTACAGCTAAGCCATGCCTGGCGTGCGGAAAAGATCAAGCTAGATACTCTCCCGGAATATGCGCCCCTTGAGGGCCTACTGCTCCAGGAACAAATACCGGAACGAGCAGTATCACTCACGTATAGAACATTGATGAATAACATGCCAGACGGCCTGGGTAACATCAGGAGAAAGTGGGAAGATGAAGTGGGGGAAATGGATGACATAGATTGGGACAAGGTATTGATGCATCCTAGAAAGGTAGCTATTAAGTACAGGCTACGGCTCATCCAATACAATGTGCTGCATAGGACGTACTATGATAGGGTGCGCTTACATAAAATGGGTAGGATTAGCGACACACGGTGTCTGAGATGTGGCAGTATGGGGGGAGACTTCTATCACATCATCTGGTCCTGTCCTAAGATCCAGACTTACTGGGAGGACGTGTTACGTGAACTGGGTGAGATCCTTGAGACCCTCCTACAGATGGACCCTAAGTTGGTGCTCCTAGGAATGACAAACAATGTGGATCTCACCCGTCCCCTACTGATCTTCCTGGTCCTGGCCCTGGTAGTAGCTAAGAGAGACGTAGCCAGGTACTGCGGAGTGGAGGCACCGCCAAAACTAGATGAATGAAGAAGAGGGTTAGGTATCTATATGGCAGCGGAAAGGGGGACTTATAAGGCGAGAGGATGCCCCAAGAAGTTTGGCAGAGTTTGGGGTAAATGGAGAAGATTTCATGGACTGGATGGTGGGCTCTGAAATAGGACATAAGGGAAGGTGGGCTGCGAAGGAACACAGACATCGGCTAAGTGAATGGGGACAGAAGGATTTGGTCTGGCATGGGAACATACAGACTGTAACTGGGATTTTAGAAAGGGATGTGCCGTATGACAAGATGCTGAGAGGGTGGGGGGTGGGCGGGATGGGAGTGATGACCGAATATGATGTGATTGTAATGTTAAAGTACGATAAAATGGCAATAAAAATGTTTTAAAAAAATGTTAATAAGACAGGAATGAAAAATATGTTGACTAATACTAAGCACATTTATTCTGCGGCCTTTTATGCTTGATTGTCCACATTAGACTTTAACTTTTGGAAAGACAACATTGAGACAAAAACTGTCTAGGGCACAAAAGACTGGAAGGTGCAAGGTTTAGAAGCTTTATTCAGAGCCCGCATCATCCCAGAACAAATAATGTTCTGAAATTAAACTGTTCAACAGACATCTTGTCTTGGCCTTGCTAAGATAAAAGACTTAAACAAACCGCCCATACCTAAGACCACACCTGATAGTAATGGAACTACAGATAAGGAGGTAGACGTAAATTATATTTCACAACAAAACAGAACTAATCCTGATTAGAAAAAATGGTTAATCTGGCCCACAGACACAAATAACTGTCTAGATAGATTCCTGAACAAGACACAAGGGTTTACAGTAACTAGGCCAGACCCAAGATATGTCCAGAGACAACATCCAGGGATAATAACAACTTACAGTGTAGGAAAACTGTGTCTTGAGTGGCTACAAAAATCCGCACTTCCAGATATAAAACAACACTTAACTTTACTTAAAGATGGCATTGATTTGAGAGAATTCTTACTAGGACCTCGCAAACAACGTCATAAACGTTTCATAGACGCCGGTATATACGCTGCTTATAATGAAGCATGGAAAGTCACGAAAATGGAAACTGCAGAATGAATACGAGAAATTAATCGTATTAATTTACATGAAAGCACTCTCTGTAGTTGACAATGGGTTAACAACTCTGTCATCCAGAATTTATTCTTTGGACAGCATTGTATCCTCTGCCATAGACATAATGGAACAGGACGTGCTCATGTTACAACATGGACAGTCTCAATTGCGTTCTATAATGCTGCTAGGCTGGACGTTACAAAACCTTCGTTCAGGCTATGTGCCTTGGCATCTAGTCAACACTACATCATTGTTTACTGGATTTAACCTTACAGATAAACACATCTCTGTGGCACAGAGGGGAGCAGACTATACGGTACTGAGCATAGAAAAACTGGAAAGATTATCATTAACCGTTTCTGAGAAACTAGCCGTGGAATGGATAATACATGGCACCATCACAATACCAGTGACCATTTTCCAGTTTCAGTATTGCTTAAAACACATACCAACAGGCCTGTATGAAAGGTTGGGTAAGAAATACATAAAGTCGACCTGGGATTTACCATACACACACAAATGTTGGAGTGGGGAAAAGGAGGTATTTCTTAGTGGTAAAAATTGCAAAACCACATTGAGCAGTACACTTCTATGTCAGGGTATTCATTTACATGGAGCCTGCGATGGTTCTTCGATCAACTTATTCCCCTGTGAGATAACCCCGGCAGGGTATCCACAAGGTGAAAGCCAGGCATCCCACCACGAGGGGCCTTTGTGGAGATTAAGCAAGCTATTGCCCAGAGTCGCAGAGTGTGAACCCGTGAATCGAGTAGGCACCGGAGCGAGAATTGTCGAGTCCATGGACATTTTTTAGGACTCAAGACCCCGCCGAGCCTGGAATTGAACCCTGGTCCCGGGCTGACCTCTGCTTCCAGGTCTGCCTCCTCTAACCAGTGAGCCACACTTCTCCATTTTATATCCAGATTACTTTACTCGCACACTGTGTGTGACAACTTCATCTTGTTAGACCTGGCACCTTGTTTGTTTACCATGTCAATTGTGCTCCAAATACTTGTGTTATTTTCTTTATATTTGTGTTGACTTAGTAGGACCATCAAGCTAAATTGGCCGGTCAGTTCTATCTTAAATACAGTGATCAAATAGCACGTGCTTAGCAAAAGCAGCAACAAGTGCAGAATCCAGGAACACCGTCTAGTGTTCAAATCCAAAAGGTTTCTGAGTTACATAGACGCATTCCAAACTTGCCTGCAGTCAGTGCATGTTGAAGCGCTGGTGCGCTTCCGTTCGAGTAATTATGTTATTGTTGGCAATTCCTGAAGTGCAGGAGTATTGGGACCACCAGTCCAATGCAGGTAAGCAATTGAAGCTGCCAAAGTATTGCAGTCCTTCAGACAAGCAGCGCTAGTGCTTAGGGCAGTGTCTTTAGAAACCACATTGTTTTAAAAACAGGCAACGTTTCTCAGTCCCGGCGTCGCAATGAACAAGATGATGGCGCTCCCTTTTAAGGGATTATGGTAATGGCAGACCCTCACAGACAAATGTGCTGGGGCACTGGGAGGGAGGAAAAGGGAGGGAGACAGAGGGAGAGGGAGGGAAAGGAAGAGAGAGGGAGACAGACAGAGGGAGGGAGGGAGACAGACAGAGGGAGGGAGACAGACAGAGGGAGGGAGACAGACAGTGAGAGGGGGAGGGAGGGAGGGAGAGGGAGACAGAGGGGGACAGAGGGAGGGTGACAGACAGTGGGAGGGAGACAGAAAGAGGGAGACAGACATAGGGAGGGAGACAGACAGAGGGAGGCAGACAGACAGAGGGAGGGAGACAGACAGGGAGACAGAGGGAGACAGAGAGAGGGAGGAGGGAGACAGACGGAGGGAGACAGATGGAGGGAGAAGCGAGACAGAGAGAGGGAGGGAGACAGACAAAGGGAGAAGGGAGACAGACGGAGGGAGACAGATGGAGGGAGAAGGGAGATAGAGAGAGGGAGGGAGAGGGAGACAGAGGGAGGGTGACAGACAGTGGGAGGGAGACAGAAAGAGGGAGACAGAAAGAGGGAGAAGGGAGACAGACGGAGGGAGACAGATGGAGGGAGAAGGGAGACTAATGGAGGGAGACGGGAGACAGAGAGAGGGAGACAGAGGGAAGGAGACAGAGGGAGGGAGACAGAGGGAAAGAGACAGAGGGAGGGAGACAGGCATATGGAGACAGGGGTTGGGATACAGAGAGAGGGAGAGGGAGACAGGGAGGAAGACAGAGGGAGGGAGACAGTGGGTGACAGAGGGAGACAGACAGAGGGAGACAGACAGATGGAGAGAGGGAGACAGACAGATAGAGGGAGGGAGAGGGAGACAGACAGATGGAGGGAGGAAGAGGGAGACGGATGGAGGGAGGGAGACAGAGAGAGGGGGAGGGAGGGAGACAGAGAGAGGGGGAGGGAGGGAGACAGAGAGAGAGAGACAGAGAGAGAGGGAGACAGAGAGAGGGAGACAGAGAGAGGGAGACAGACAGACAGAGGGAGACAGAGATGGAGAGGGGAGGAGTGAGACAGTCTGAGTGAGTGAGACAGAGAGGGAGAGGGAGTGAGTGGGACAGAGAGGGAGAGAGAGGGAGTGAGACAGTCAGAGTGAGACAGAAGGAGAGAGAGGGAGTGAGACAGTCAGAGTGAGTGAGACAGAGGGAGACAGGGAGAGAGGGAGGGAGAGAGCTAGAGAGAGGGAGGACAGAGAGAGTGATAGAGAGAGAGAGAGATAGAGCGAGATAGAGATAAAGAAAGAGAGAGAGAGAGAGCGAGAGAGAGACGTGTGTATGCGGGGTCTGGTGGCTCAGTGGACGAAGGCGTCCGCTGCAGGGACCTGTGATCAACCTCATGGTCACAGTTTTTTTTGTTGCTCTAGCCCTGCCCCCTCCCCCACTGACCCCGCCCCCACTGGTGCACGCCTCGGACGCAAACCACACTGTAAATTTGGCCCCAGAGAGAAAGTTTGTGAGTACCCATGACTTAGAAGGTTCATCAGATTACGAACAAATGTATTGTTTTAATCATTATGGTCACCAATATATACACAAATCTGCAAACCCTAGAAATGTTTTTACTTATAATCAATGGGAACATTGTCCGATGCCACCAAAGGGTAGCTCAAAAACATTTTATGAAAAATGTCCATACTTCTCAGGTTTTAATGTCACAAATTCAGAAACATTTTACTTCAAAAATGTTAATAAGACGTACACCTGCTATACATGGAGCCGAGAGCCAAAGTCAGGGTTAATGGGATGCTATCTAGAGACTTCCCGGTGAGACGAGGGACTTGACAGGGGTGCCCGCTGTCTCTCCTCCTCTTCACGCTCACGATAGAGGTGATGGCGAGCGCAATTCACCAAAATAAGGACATTAGGGGGTTTAGACTGGGACCAACAGACACCGCTGAGGAGAAGATATCATTGTACGCAGATGATGTCCTCCTATACATCACACGACCGGAAGCCACGATCCCGGCACTATTTATGGTGCTAGAGCAAAACGGGGCCCATGCGGGGTACCAGATAAACTGGCACAAGTCAATCCTCTACGACCCCAGGGGACTTAGACAATGGATGAACTTGCCTGGAAGCTGCAGACGACAGTCGAAGGGTTCCAATACCTTGGAGTATATGTGACACTGGATAAAAACGGAACATAGACAGCATAATACAGAACTTCATAGCAGACGCAAATCGATGGAGGCAGCTCCCTATTACTATACTGGGACGAGCAGCTATGTACAAAAGGATAACACTGCCAAGATTCTTGTACGCGCTCCAAAATGAGTATTACCCTCTGCCACAAAAGGTATTCCAGAGAATAAATGCGGAGCTGAAAACGTTCCTTTGGGTGGGCAAACAACCGAGGCTTGCATTGAGCACTCTACAACGCCACCAATATAGCAGAGGGATATCACTTCCGAACCTGGAGGCTTACTACTGGGCAGAGCACCTAGCCCCAATCAATGACTGGCTTCATGCCCCGGCAGATCACCCCACTTATGTCCTCGAACAACATAGCATGGCTACTAGACCCTTTACATACTATCTATATGGGGGAAGAGGGAAGGCGAGACTTCTACCGGCCACTAAGCTTACCATGGGGATATGGAGCAGAGCAACAAAGTGCACTGGATGGGAGAAAAAACCTACCTGCCAAACGCCGCTGTGGCAATGTACCTGGCAGACGGAACTGAATAAATTGAGGGGGTCCCAAAGATGGGACGACATAGGGATCTCAACCCTAGGGTATGTCATAGCTAGAGGGGAAATGAAGCCCTTCCAATCATTGAGAAAAGACTTTGGGCTACAATACACGCAATATTTTAAATATGTACAGCTACGCCATGCCTGGCGTGCGGAAAAGATCAAGCTAGATACTCTCCCGGAATATGCGCCCCTTGAGGGCCTACTGCTCCAGGAACAAATACCGGAACGAGCAGTATCACTCACGTATAGAACATTGATGAATAACATGACAGACGGCCTGGGTAACATCAGGAGAAAGTGGGAAGATGAAGTGGGGGAAATGGATGACATAGATTGGGACAAGGTATTGATGCATCCTAGAAAGGTAGCTATTAAGTACAGGCTACGGCTCATCCAATACAATGTGCTGCATAGGACGTACTATGATAGGGTGCGCTTACATAAAATGGGTAGGATTAGCGACACACGGTGTCTGAGATGTGGCAGTATGGGGGGAGACTTCTATCACATCATCTGGTCCTGTCCTAAGATCCAGACCTACTGGGAGGACGTGCTACGTGAACTGGGTGAGATCCTTGAGACCCCGCTACAGATGGACCCTAAGTTGGTGCTCCTAAGAATGACAAACAATGTGGATCTCACCCATCCCCTACTGATCTTCCTGGTCCTGGCCCTGGTAGTAGCTAAGAGAGACGTAGCCAGGTACTGCGGAGTGGAGGCACCGCCAAAACTAGATGAATGGAGAAGAGGGTTAGATTTCTATATGGCAGCGGAAAGGGTGACTTATAAGGCGAGAGGATGCCCCAAGAAGTTTGGCAGAGTTTGGGGTAAATGGAGAAGATTTCATGGACTGGATGGTGGGCTCTGAAATAGGACATAAGGGAAGGTGGGCTGCGAAGGAACACAGACATCGGCTAAGTGAATGGGGACAGAAGGATTTGGTCTGGCATGGGAACATACAGACTGTAACTGGGCTTTTAGAAAGGGATGGGCCGTATGACAAGATGCTGAGAGGGTGGGGGGTGGGCGGGATGGGAGTGATGACCGAATATGATGTGATTGTAATGTTAAAGTACGATAAAATGCCAATAAAAATGTTTTAAAAAAATGTTAATAAGACAGGAATGAAAAATATGTTGACTAATACTAAGCACATTTATTCTGCGGCCTTTTATGCTTGATTGTCCACATTAGACTTTAACTTTTGGAAAGACAACATTGAGACAAAAACTGTCTAGGGCACAAAAGACTGGAAGGTGCAAGGTTTAGAAGCTTTATTCAGAGCCTGCATCATCCCAGAACAAATAATGTTCTGAAATTAAACTGTTCAACAGACATCTTGTCTTGGCCTTGCTAAGATAAAAGACTTAAACAAACCGCCCATACCTAAGACCACACCCGATAGTAATGGAACTACAGATAAGGAGGTAGACGTAAATTATATTTCACAACAAAACAGAACTAATCCTGATTAGAAAAAATGGTTAATCTGGCCCACAGACACAAATAACTGTCTAGATAGATTTCTGAACAAGACACATGGGCTTACAGTAACTAGGCCAGACCCAAGATATATCCAGAGACAACATCCAGGGATAATAACAACTTACAGTGTAGGAAAACTGTGTCTTGAGTGGCTACAAAAATCCGCACTTCCAGATATAAAACAACACTTAACTTTACTTAAAGATGGCATTGATTTGAGAGAATTCTTACTAGGACCTCGCAAACAACGTCATAAATGTTTCATAGATGCCGGTATATACGCTGCTTATAATGAAGCATGGAAAGTCACGAAAATGGAAACTGCAGAATGAATACGAGAAATTAATCGTATTAATTTACATGAAAGCACTCTCTGTAGTTGACAATGGGTTAACAACTCTGTCATCCAGAATTTATTCTTTGGACAGCATTGTATCCTCTGCCATAGACATAATGGAACAGGACGTGCTCATGTTACAACATGGACAGTCTCAATTGCGTTCTATAATGCTGCTAGGCTGGACGTTACAAAACCTTCGTTCAGGCTATGTGCCTTGGCATCTAGTCAACACTACATCATTGTTTACTGGATTTAACCTTACAGATAAACACATCTCTGTGGCACAGAGGGGAGCAGACTATACGGTACTGAGCATAGAAAAACTGGAAAGATTATCATTAACCGTTTCTGAGAAACTAGCCGTGGAATGGATAATACATGGCACCATCACGATACCAGTGACCATTTTCCAGTTTCAGTATTGCTTAAAACACATACCAGCAGGCCTGTATGAAAGGTTGGGTAAGAAATACATAAAGTCGACCTGGGATTTACCATACACACACAAATGTTGCAGTGGGGAAAAGGAGGTATTTCTTAGTGGTAAAAATTGCAAAACCACATTGAGCCGTACACTTCTATGTCAGGGTATTCATTTACATGGAGCCTGCGATGGTTCTTCGATCAACTTATCCTGCCACCTGCATGGTTCCCCGACAGCAGTGATAGATCCAAGTTTTTAGGCAGCTTTCCAATGGGAGCTACATAATGTTGAATGATCGCAGCTGTTGTGGAATGATGCCAGGAATAGCCTATCTAGTTCGTTTGTTAGCCAGGGTCACTTGCTGTATGCAAATATTGTTTCCAAAAACTAAGACAGACGGGGAGTCGCCGCTATGGCCTTCACTGAACATCTCTTCTATTCGAATTGATTCTTTAAGCAGATTGAAAGCCATTCTTTTACAAAAAACTGTGCCACGGACCTAGTCCAGAGAGACTTATGATCCGCAAGTTGCAAGGTCCTCTTCAGAGATACATGCCTTATTATCAACAAACTGCCCCATACATTTTGCTGAAATGTTAGGACGTATCTTAAACATGTCTGATCCCAGAGGTATTGTACATGTATTTAAGACGATTTTTTCGGGACTGTTAGCACCCTTTGAAGCAGTCCTAGGCATTTTTCCAAACTTCGTGCACTCTGTGTTCGGCGGCCTGCCTCTCATTTTGGGACTCGTAACAGGGATACCATTTTTGTTCCTTCTGCTCTGGTATGGCAAGTCCAGTCACCAGCGATACCAAGATTACCATGGAGAGCACTCTTCTGGCAATGCAGTATCGTGAGCGCATAACACAGATTCTTGGCTCGGCTCGTTTGAGAGATCTGAATACCACGTGGTTCCTGTCATTCAGACCAATCTGGCAAGATTGCATCTTACCTGTTCTACGATGCCTGCTTTGTGGAGAGTAATGCGTGTTGGATATTTGTCTGACACTTCCATCAGGACTGCCAACGGATGTTGACGCTTTGCTTGGTTCGGTAACGGCTCATGCATTGTGGTATCCCCAACGGCTGCCAATCCTGATGACAGCATTCATTGAGGTCTCACCGGCAATTCCAGCTGAGGGTGAGATACGCAGACCAACAGGCACACAGGTACCTTCTACAATGAACATTGCTAATGCGGCTGACGGCCATGCTTCTCATCTGTGTACAATTAATCTACTTAATGAAGTGGTTCAACTCTCACCTACTGTGGTAGACAATTTCTTTGCCAGCTTAAAAGATTTAATGTTTTCTCCCGACACTGAGAATAACTTCTGAAATTAGCACACAGCGTTCTATCAACTTTGAATTCGACCTTCTTTTTTCAAAACAAAAAACGTCTAAGTTTGGAAATTCTATTTTTCTACGATTTGATTTGACTTTTTTCCAAAATTGAACTTTGGCACAAGGTAATCTGCTTAAAGTAGAACTATTCATAGAGAACAATAATTCTTTGAATACTTCCTAGAAACAATATTGAACTTATCAACAAACCAAAACAGTATATACATTCTGCTATGGGATGTCTCAACCTTTTATTCTGTAGTTAGAGCCATTTCATAAATGTAAATTTTATGATTCATTCAGTTAGCTTTGCCAATATCATACTTTATGCTTGAATTGAAATCATTACTTTTGAATGTGTACAGTACAAATGCTAATTTTATGTGTACAACCATTTTCAAAAGCATTTTATGTATTTTTGGGTGGGATTGTAAACACATGCTTTAGATATATTTTAGTGCTTAACTTTAGTAATGTTGAACATAATAAAGTGGAGTGGGTGTTGTATAGCATTTTAGGACCCTAGTGTAATTTTCCCGATTCATGCCCTTGTATAGTTATAGAAATCATAACCATATTTAGACATAGCCCATGCAGTCCAAATATGGCATGGCTACTTCCACTAGCTCTGAAAATTCACAACGATTTCTTGGAAAACGGCTTCAGCAGTTAGGGACTTCCCCTTGCTTGAATATTGATTTGTCCAAGAACTCATGGAGTTTTCAAAGAACTGAGACTCTTTGATGACGTTATTATGTCCACCTTTATGTCAAACTCGGCACCTTCAAGGTGTAAATATGCCCACACGTGCCCAAGCAAACACACTGTGGTTTGGAGCAGTTCGACTATCTCCTTGCCCGACGCATCTCACTACAGCAAGTGCAGAAGGAAGCCGACCCTCCAGCAGATGCACTGAGAGAGACGCTGTCTTTTCTCCTGCCGAGAAATCCAGCTTCAGTGTTTCCAAGCTCCCCTTGCGGGGTGTTGGGAAATCGAGTCCTGAGACAGAGACATACCAGACCTCCTTCATTCGAAACCAAGGTATGAGCTGATTAGACCATAAGAGAAATCTTGGATAGATTCTTGGCAAAAGAATACTAAACTTTTTTTTTTATTTAAATGTTTTGAGAATTTCAGAATGTCATAACACAGATTATCATTGCATATACATTACAGAAAGATGCTCTGCAAACTTCAACCAGTGTAACAAATACCCCGTCCCATTATGACACATCCCGCCGAAATCCAACCCACACCATCATTCATGTATTGAAAGACTGGACAATACCACCGGCCTGTGGAAACATCTTACCAGAATATTTAAGGTGATTGACGACAACCAGGTATTCAGCACTCACTCAGACTGCCCAACCCTTGCTCACATTGTGCAAGTAAATATTCACGCAATGGTGCCCATATGTCCTTTGGCCGAGAGGATGTCGGTAGTTCCTCAGCGTACAACTCAAGTTGCTCCTGGCAGTATACCATGTCTCTGACCCACAAGTCAATTTTCAGCCGTAGACGACTGTCCCAGGTGAATAACACTTGCCTCTTCGCCAGTAACAGTGCAACCCTCAGGGACCTTCCCACCCTGCCCATCACACCAGGCAGATATCCCAAAAGACAACTCAGTGGAGTACAGTCCACAGTCCGCCCGGTCATTGTGCATAAAAGTGTTACCATACCCTCCCAGTATTGACAAACCCCATCACAAAGCCACGCTAGATGGAGGAAATCAGCCCCCTCCAGCCCATCTTATGTAGTTTCTTGTAAGTGTGGTATACCATGTGTATAAACTTTAAATGTATGATTCTCAAATTACTGTGAGGCGTTAGGCACCCTGTCAGCTGGCATATCTGTTCCCAAATGTCCGCCGTCAGCGGGGAATCAAACATGATGCCCCAGCGTTCCATAGCCTCATCCACCCCACAAACTGTTTCTTCCTGTACCTTCTCATATAATGTCGTGAGCACTTCTAAATGTAAATGTAAATGTAATTTGTACTTGTAAAGCGCACTAATACCCCACCTTGGCTGTCCTGGCGCTGTAACGCATACCGCTGTGGAACCCTTCCTGGCTTTTCCCTGTGAAATATCCACTCCTGGGCACCCCCAAGGTGAAGCCAGGCATCCCAGCGCAGTTGGGGCCGTTGTGGAGATTAAGCAAGCTATTGCCCAGAGTTGCAGAGTGGGACCCATGATTAGAATAGGCACAGAGGCGAGAAATATCAGGTCCGAGGAAATTCAGCCCAAGACCCGCCGAGACGGGAATGGAACCCTGGTCCCGGGCCATACCTCTGCATCAGGTTCTGCCGCTCTAACCATTGAGCCACACTTCTCCACTTTTTTCCTGGACGGAGCTACTATGAGCATCTGAAGGGCCTGCAATGTCTGGGGTTCGTCTGGGAAGCTGGTGTAATGATCTAGCATTGACCGGCGGAGCCTGTAGCAAGTGAAGAGAAAAAGAGCTGTAGGGTTCTGTATATATTCAAGGTCCGTCTCCGCAATGTATGTCCCATTAACATATAAGTTGCTAAGATGTGTGAGCCCTGCTTCTCTAAGGGCCACTAACGAGCCCTTCTCACCAGCCACTGATGAGGCAGCATGTCCTTCTATAGGTAACGCCGGTGTGTATAACGGGAGCTTATTGGCCCTCCTACCAATCTCTTGCCAAGCTGCCACTGTACTGTCAATTGTGTTTATCTCCGACTTAGGCGTTTTCCTATGAAGGTCGGTAATGATACCTCTAAGTCGCACGGGCTGGGCGTCCCCATCTTCAACAGCCACGTGCGGAACAAAATCATGCGGTTTAAACCAAAAATATGCATACTGCGAGCGGCAACATAAATAGTACACAAACAAATCCGGAGCACGGAAACCACCTTCTCAAATGGCAGTGTTAGAGTGGGAAACAACCTTTCAAACGCAACTTCTACAACGCAACCATTACAACGCATGACACAACAACGCATACCACTACAACTCATGTCATTACAACGCAGTCATTACAACGCATACCATTACAACACATAGCATTACAACACATAGTACCCTTACACTATCCAACACTTACCCTACTGTTGCACCCCCTGGAGTTACAATAGTAATTTTAACCCCTACACTATCCAACACTTACCCGACTATTGCACCCCCTGGAGTTAGAATAGTAAATTTTACCCCTACACTATCCAACACTTACCCTACTGTTGCACCCCCTGGAGTTAGAATAGTAATTTTTACCCCTACACTATCCAACACTTACCCTACTATTGCACCCCCTGGAGTTAGAATAGTAATTTTTACCCCTACAGTATCCAACACTTACCCTACTGTTGCACCCCCCTGGAGTTAGAATAGTAATTTTTACCCCTACACTATCCAATACTTACCTTACATGCAATGTAATGTTATGCGTTGTAATGGTATGCGTTGTAAATGTAGTATGCAATGTAATGGAATGCGTAGTAAAGGTAGTTTTTAAAAATTCGTTGTAATGGCATGCTTTGTAATGGAATGCGTTGTAATGGATGTTGCGTTGTAAAAAATGAGTTGTAAAGGTATGCGTTGTAAAAGTATGCGTTGTAACGTCATACATCCTGTCAGGGTAGACCAGCTTAGTCTAGGCGATTTCCTCCCATACCAAGCACAGTAGCTGAGTCTGGACCATTTTGAAATAATGCTTAGTTAACCTAATAGGAATATTGCTGAAGAGGTACATCATCTTTATAGAGGATAGTCATTTTTATCACCGCAATGCGGTCTGCCAGAGACAACGGGAGGGAGACCCAGCGATCTACCAGTTGCACCAGGTCAGTGTATGCACGCCTATAGTTTTATAGTTATATAGTTTTATAGGACCGATTTGAATCTTCCCTACCTAGTTCGCTTGGCCCTATATTCTTCTTTGCATTGCCATTAGATTTGGAATTTGTTTATAAGTAAGTTATCAAATTACTAACAATATGTATCCCTACATGTTTAAACCATTTCTAGCTATCTTTTTGGCCATGTCTGTATATCTTGTTGTTTAATGTTTGATAACTATTTCCATATCGTATATTCTTGCAAGCTTTTAACACGACATTTAACCTTGCAACTATTGTTACATACATTTACTGTGATGCTTTTATTTTGTGTCAATTCATTGGTACTTGTATGCAAATGTTTTTAAATTCTGTTTTTTATCTTGATGGGTATTATATGTTTCCTTTTTGACTAATGAATTATGTAAATAGGGACTAGGATTAATGATTTAGGAGGACATATTTTTTATAATGTGAATATGAGAATTTATTGTTTTCAACTCAATGTTAAAAATTGTTTATATAATTAGATTATGAATTGGTATTTATTTATTTTTCGTTGTTTATTATGTATTTCAGAATTTTAAGTGGCTCCTGAAGAAGGCGTTTTGTTAAACGCCGAAACGCGCGTCGATTGTAATAATTGCCACATTTACTCTCTGTACTGTTCTTTTTATAATTCTGTTTGTATATTATGGTTTGATTTTCACCGTAACATTATTTATGTATGTCTGACATGATTTTTGATTTGAATTATATTTTAATACAAGTGTCCATTAAATATTATATTGTTTTATTATAGAGTTTTTTTCCTTTTGTCCTCTAGTCTACTATTGTTTCCTATGTCTATGTTATAACTGCCGAGGAATTGTTTATTCATAATCTGAGGTAAGACCACCCACTCGAACTCTCGCCGAAGCGTTAGTATAGAGGACCTGTATCCAACGGATAAAAATCAGGGGAAAGCCCATCCTATTAAGAATAAAAAACATGTACTTCCACTCTATAGAATCAAATGCTTTGCCAGCGTCAAGAAGGACAGCCACCGCCTCCAATTTTGGATTGAGTACATGGAACATGGCGAATATGGTTCGCAAATTGAAGGACGTGGAGCAGTCCGGGATGAACCCTGCCTGATCTGGCAAGACTAAAAGCGGCATCAAGGGCTGCAACTTACCCGCTAAAATCTTTGCCAGTATCTTCGCATCTAGAATTATCAAAGATAGCGGGCGATAAGAATCGCAACAAGAGGCGGGCTTGTCCTTCTTCAGTAAAGTAATAATCAAAGCCTGACTCAAGGATGGGGGGAGCATACCTGTCTCATGAACCTCAGCAAACATTGCTAGTATGTGCGGCACTAAAAGATCCGCATGCGCCTTATAAAATTCTGCAGTCAGGCCACCCGGCCCGCGCGGTTTTCCATTGGGCAGCGAGAGAATAGCCATCTTGACATCCTCTTCGTCAATAGGTAGGCTCAAATACTTTTTATGGGCATCCGAGAGCAATGCATACGCCGTATCATCTAGATAGTCCTCCATAGCAGATTCAGATATACTGCCTCTGGACATATACATGGATTCATAAAATATGCAGAATTGCTCTAGGATACTATGGTCCGTGTGATGTTCAACTCCGGTGTCGTCTATAATATGATCCAGCTGAGTCGTATCATACCTTTCACGCAGTCTGTTAGCTAAGACCTTACCCGGCCTACCACCCTCGCCATACACCCTAGCCACATATCTTTTAGCCTTATATTTCACCTCTGTATCAGCCAAGGTGTTGTACTCCTGCACGTGTTCCCGAATTTGGGCAAGTGCCTAAAGGGATGGAGCCTCACTGTATTGGGTCTCTAAATCCTTCATCGTCTCTTCCAACCTCTGCAGCTGTCTCCTGATGTCCCGCAAAATACCCGCCAAAGTGCCGATACAAACCCCCCTTATCGTCACTTTAAAGGCTGCCCATAAAATAGCTTGACTATCTACAGTGCCCATATTTAATTCAAAATACTGTACAATTGCATTCCTAATTGTCTCGGCGTACACAGGATTCAGTAGGGCCTCAGCCCGAAATCGCCAGGGGAACGGTCGATGCGGATTAAGGGGTACAGCCATTGCCAGGACCATCGGGTTAGGGTCAGATAGTGTTCTAGGGAGTGGGTATGCCTTCTCAACCCACCCATTATCCCCCCCCACTAAGAATCCAATAGCCCAATCGGGACCAGCTGTTGAACGCAGGTGTTATGTGTGTGCCCTCTGTAACCCCCGGATGCTGCAACCTCCAGGCGTCCACCAGCCCCAGCTCCTGCATACTTTTGCGAATGTACTGTGCCGCTTTCAGTGTGCACGCACCAGTTGGATTAGATTTATCCACCTGTGCATCAAGGTGTGTATTAAGGTCCCCGCCCAACATAAGCTCAGCCTCAGGCCATGCCCGGAGCACAATAAACAGTTGTATGTAAGGTATCGTGTCATCCGCAACTGGGCCATACAAATTCACTATTGTCACCAGTGTACCTCCCAACTTCCCATGAACCACGGCCAATCGGCCATCTGTATCCGCACAGGTCTGTATCGACAGTACACCCCTCTTAATGAGGGTAAGGACCCCCCTCGCATATGTGGAGAAAAACGAAGCCAAGCGGAACTAAGCCAATCTGCGTGCCACCGTCCCCTCCGTGTGTTTGTTCGGGTGAGTCTCTTGAAGAAGAGCAATATGTATGTTGTGCCTGTCTAGCTGTGCTAGCTCCTGTCTGGTTTTTCTGGGCGTGTTTAATCCACGGACATTCCAGGTCATACAGTTGCACATTGCACCTGTCATCTAGTCTATAAAGTCAAACCTGAAATACAGCATATAGTGTATTATTCGCAAGCACACATTGGAATCAGCTGTGTAGCAGCCAGTTAACAAAGACCGTGTCAATGAGATGGAAAACAAACTGAACCCCCCCACCCCCTACCCACTTCAGCATACCCAACCTGCTAAAGACAATCCCCTTCCTTACAACCGGTCCCCATAAGAACAGTGAGAAAAAACAATTCAACTTTTGGGGAATACCCATTGGGGGGCTTTGCGGCCAAAACCACTCCGAGAACGACCAAGGGAGGGGGCCACCGAATCACGCCATTCTCAGCCCCACCACAAAACCCTCCACAGGGAACACATAGTGTCATTAGTTTGAAAGTGTTTGGAAGCAGTTCACATAGTCACTGTTCGTGTAAAGAGCTAGGGTCGGAGTATTCAATGCCATACTCCGCACAACCTCAGCAATCCCACCCGCCTAATCAAAACATCAATTACAGGGCAACTCAGTAGCAAAACGGATTAATGTACAAGTGCTACCTCAAGCATCATATATCGAAACCTCACAATAAGTATTTCACCTGCAGCTCCAGCTATCATAGAGCACCAGCCCCCTTACTATTCAGTGGTCTACATCAGACGGATGCTCAGGTGTCTTCTGACGCAGCCTCAGGGACCGGACGTGGTCCATTGCCAGCTTGGGGTTCGGGAAAATGTTGCCGCCCTCCATTTCTCCGATGCGTAGGCGCGCCAGATACAGCATGGCGTACAGGATCTGATCCTTGATAAGCATCTTCTTCACGCCCTGGAATTCCTTCAGCGCCGCCTGGACATTCGCAGTAATATCCGGAAAGAAGGACAGTTCATTATTTTGATATGTAACCTTGCCCATTTGACAATTCACTCTCAACACTGTGTCTCGATCCTGAAAATTAAGTAGCACCACAATAATTGGACGCGGGGAAGCAGCCGGGGGCGGCCGCACCGCCAGTGATCGGTGAGCCCGCTCCACAGCAAACATCAGCGACAAACCATCCGATCCGCAAATCTCCCTCAGCATATCTTCCATATAGACCTCCAGCCGTCCCACATTGGTCGATTCTGGCAGACCTAAGACGCGTATATTATTACGCCGACAGAGTGCTTCGATGTCTTCATTTTTCGCCTGAATGACCGCCAACAATTTTCCATGTCAGTCGTCTTGGTCGTCACCTGCTGGAGCCCGTCCTCGTTACCCGTGATACGCTGCTCCGCCTCATCCAGTCTGGCTGCATGCTTGTTCAGTTTAGCAGAAAAGTGGTCCATCCTGCCATTTAGCGCCTCAATTTTGCCATCTATGGCCTACAAACTGGCTTGGATGGCAGCAAGAGATTTCTCCAGGGCCGAGGATCCCTGTGTTGCCGCTTCCGCCTCTGAGGCACAGTCTGGGACAACTTACCGCTTCTACGCGCTACAAAGTTGAGGCGAGGTTGGGACATGTCCGGCTTCCCCATAGTCTCTGTCCCCAGTTGCTCTCGCAGTTATGGTCAGAATTCCCTCCACAGAGGTGGCCAGTTCAGTTCTCCACTGACTCTACAGACTATGGGGCACTTCAGGGGGCACCAGGAGTAACAGCAGTAGTTAAACACTCCCCAGTTCTTTGCTGCCCAACAACCGCTAGTCCCAGACAGTAGGCCTCGAATAGAGTGTCGCAGGAGACCGAGAAACAGATGTCACTCCAGCCACTCGCCAAACAGTCTACAGCCGTCTGCCCAGCCGTCACACCACCCCGTGAGAAGGATCCAGAATGGAGGGTCTACATTGATGTGCGAGACAGGCAACCGAGTAGGGATTCCAAAATGGCGGGAAGCGTGTACCAAGCAGTAACGAGTCCAGCAAGAAAGGCCCCATGCAATTCGTTGCCGACGCAGAGCACCTCCGCAACTATGGCAGCGTGCGCAGCCCCGGCCTCAATTCACAGCTTGTCCATACCTCGAGTACAGGTGAGGGCGTAGTATATCACATCCTAACATATGCCACACTGCATCAGAATAGCCCCAGCAGCAGGGAGTGCAGCAGTCCATCTTGGCATCCACGCATCAACACACAGCAGGCTACAGATAGTGGCACTGTCAGAAGGAAGGGGGATCCAAACAGACTCCAAATGACAACCAGGGGGAAGGCGCCTCCACTAATCACTGTAATGCGGCCTGCCAAGCACCAAAAATGGCATCTGTCCTCAGCTGTACGCCTAGGCGAATGTCATGGGCCCAGATATGGCACTCCAGCACCCACACGCAGCGTCTCGCCTAATACGCTTACCGCAGCATTGAGGAAGGGCTCCGCAGTATCCTGTCGCCGCGGGATCGTCCCAGCTCTGCACCTCACGCAGATATAGAATTCAGGTCTCTGGCCCCTCCAACGAGCGGCTCTGGCGCGGCCCAAGGCACAGTCCTGCGCCAGGCGCTCATGTAGTCCAGCAGTATGCCTCTCCTCGTAGACCGCCTACGCCGCTGCTATGGCTGGTGCAGCCCGATGTACACACCGGGTTCGCCTCCACCAGTGTGAGGAGGCACGGCCAGCCTCTGAATCCGGCCTCCGTAGCCCCGCACCCAACAGTCAGGCGGCCGGCGGGCTCGGGCCACAGAGCTGTCTTCTTTGCGCCTCCTCCTGAGCCACCAGGTCAAGAGCCCGCATACATCTGATCTCAGCTCGTGTGGCTCAGCTGTCCCCCCGGAGCACCCCAAATCGAGCAGCTTCCTCACGCGACGCCACTATCACAAAGCGTCCCCAGAGATGGCACGAGTGGGGCAGGATACATGAAGGATTTTGTTGGTGGCCGGCAGAGCTACACTAACGTGGGGCCATCTTGCCAGGCTGCAAGCCACGCCCCCCAATAATTCTAAACTTATGCTACACCACAATTACTTCTTCCCTCGTACTAGACTTAGGTTAGGTACATCGGGGTAGGCGTATTTTAGAAGCACCAGCTGAGTACTTTTAGTCTTTATTTATTTATTTATGTGTGTATTTTATGGCTTAGAAACCATACCATGCTTTTACAGTATTTTTTTATAATACTATTCTTGCTTTGTGCATTATACTTTACAGCCAGTCTTACGATTGTAGCAATTAATTTCTTCTGCATGAGAAAGAAGATTGTTCAATAAATACTTTTTATTGAAAATGCCCTTCTCTCTATTTTTCTGCACCTCTGGTGAAACGAAGCATGCACGAATGACTGAGTAAAATAACTATCTATGGTTTCCACGACTCTAAAGATCATTTTTATCTTGGGGAAACAAAGTTGCCATGTTTATGCGGTTGTCAGAAACGAATCCCTTTTTGTTCATTCGAGAAAGTTTCTAGTGACGTCTGAGCTAGCTGGCACTCACAATTAAGTCTAATATATTCGATAGAGACCTAGTAGACATAAGTCCTACGTCACATCTATAGGATATATTATTCCAATGCGCAGAGCCTATTGGGAATATAGGAACTACACTACAAAACTAGTTAGTAAAATCAGCAAACAATTATAAACAAGGCAAAATGTTAAAACGCTACTTTAGCACTGAAATGTTAAGTGTGGCTAAATAACAAAATTACTCTTTAAAAGTTGTGGTCATAGTAGAGAGATTGTATTGGGGTCCATATAGTGGTAGAGTAAGTTTAATACCTTACCGTGGTGATGTAGTAACACAAGATGTAGTGAGAAATGAAATTGTAACACATAATCCCTCCTGATTAAATAAGAAGTGTGTGAGATTTAGAACACAGAATGACTGTGTTTGTATTATACAGTAACTCGAGAGGCATAACATAAACGCCTAAAATATATCAACATTCATAATAATACAAAAGAATTGTGTTATTATACCTTATACCATTTCTGAGACCACATCACTGTCCCTATGCTTAATTTCAAGTATTGCTACAAACTGTCCACAAACGTGTCCAGTCCCACACACCTAGTGGTTGTTGCAGCAAATAAAACTGTGTACCGCCTTGCACAGACTCTGCCTCCCACGAGGGGAGGTTAATAGCTGAGAGTAAAAACCTAAAATGCAACTTTACAACCCAACAATAACCCCAAGCCTGTACAACGATAACACCAGCAACTTCATCAGAGGACAAGAAACCTACCAGTTAATAGCACTTGCCCACTTCCCAGGTATGAATTGCCATGATACTGCCAGCCCAAATTCGTTCATTATGATGGTGGCAGTAACACATAACAAGGTAGAGCATGGTATGTCTGTGACCCATAAGTAATGCTACAGCAAGGGTGCCTGATTATTTGAACAACTGGGCCTTCGTCTGTTGTGGTGCCCACCCTCTCACCACCAGTGCCATGCTGAGTAATCGGCACTGCACCCCCATTTGTGGTAGCACACTTGCAATAGTATTCCATGCAATTATGCTTTTTTGCCATCTGATAAGGCTTCTATGTAGTATCCTGGCTTTGGAGGGACATTATAAGTTTGTCTCTTTAAATGATTTGCTTCAAGACATTTTAAATAAAATGTTCTTTGGGTCTGATTAACTCCCTTGACTAGGTAACAGGACATTTTAATGATCAGATGTTTTGCTTTCCTATACAAAATACGATATCAGGCCGTTTAACAACAAACAAAGTTTACTAAAAGTTGATAATGCTGTACCAAGATTTGCTACTGCTTTCAATTGCAAATCCAATGCTTGTGATAACGAGTTGCATTCGATAATTGACATTTTTTTTAAATCAAGCATGCACATCCTTGGTGCAACCTAAGTAGAAAAATATTATTTAATCCATGCAATTTAAATGGCATTTTTGTTGACAGCAAATGATGAATGGACGTTACCTCACCACGCCCTAGAGTTGCCGTATCACCCTTTACTTTTGTGAGATCTATGAGTGATCAAAACGCTCCTTTGTTCTCTCACAATTTTTGCAAGCAAAGTGGGCAGAGGATCCCAGGCCCTCGTCCTGACACTCCAAGACCCGCAGTCGTTTGATCCTGGAAAACCAGCACGAGAACAATGAATCCAGTTACAACTCGGATTTTCTGAAGTCATTAAAATTGCGTTTTCCGTGATGGATGGCCGAGGGTTTTCCCACAAAGGTTTTGCATCTCTAACAGATCTGGGGAGCCATTTTTGAAAGCTCCAGCAAAGGTCAAAACTATCATTGTGGAACCAGGGAAACGTGTTCGCCTTTCCTTTAACTACTGTCGAGCTGCCTTGCTGCTTTGTAGAGCGGTGTAATGAGTATGAAGCAGCACGGGCGCGTGCGACGGTGGCTTAAATTTAATGCAGGTGCATTGCGATTGTGGGTAGGTACCAGTCTTAACGTCCCCGAGTAGCCCAGAAAGAGACACTCTACAATTGAGGCATATTAAAGGAACAGCAACCACCTCACTGTCGCGAATTAGAAAAAAACTGTTTGAAGAGCGTGCCCAATATAACTGATTCGTTTTGAAAAATGGAATCGTAATCCCTAAATCAACTATTTTGTAATTGCCAGTAGGTTTTGAAGGTACTGGACAGTCATATTTCGAATGTTTTTCAGAAACCCCAAAACTAGTTGGGTGTTTTGTGTCATGCCTTTTTTTTAAACAAAACTGAGAGGATTATGTAGAAGAATTGCAGATTTCCACGCCCACCAACCTCGTGGTTCACCTGCCCCAGTTAGAGGTGGGGGGACCACAGGGTATCTGCCTGAAGAGACTAGTAAGGCACCGCTGGATGAAACCCTTGACCCAGAGGTCCCTTGATATGCACTGTTGGCCCCGTTGGTGGTCGGGGACCTTATGTAGGGTGGGGCGGCAGTGAAGGGTATTTTCCTGTGAGGAACCACCTTGGGAAGCATGGTGGTCCAAAGCAGAGAAAACAATTAATTGGCCACATGCATAGATCGAAAACTCCATGCACATAATTGTATGGGTTATTTGTATTTACCAACTAAGTGTTTTGTTTTTGAAAAGCAAAAAAAAGAATGAAGAGCAGGTAGAAAAATATCCCTGTTGCTCATTCATCAGCGTTGTCTTCGGTGCGATTCTCACAATGGAAGATGCTCTTAGAGCCAGAGAGGCCGAAAGATCCCCACCAGGCAGGCAAGCATCTCATTGAAGTGCCCGTGGTTCTTCTCCAGGAGAGTGGAGGTAAGGGCCAGGACTTGGTGGGTTGACTGGATGCCGACTGTGGTCTAAATGGTAAATTAAGTGGGTCATTTAGAGGAGGGCAAATGCGGGCATCCATGAAAAAAGGCAAATGACTGCTCCACCAATCTTGTAGGTCTCTCACCCGCTCCATTAAATAAGAGGAACAACAGGATTTCTGCTGGAGAAATATCAGCATGCTCCACTGCCAGAAACCCTTGACCTGGCAGTATGTGATCTCCCACCCTATTGTAGAGTAGGGTGACAATCACTGCGTTTCCCTGCCAGGGACTTCAATGCAAGACAGGAACACCAATCAATGGCCCAGGCACAGGGAGAAATGACACTGCACATCAGGGCATTGATTGTTTTGCATTCCACAAACAAACTTCCTTTTCAGAATTTTTTTTGTGAAATATAAAAAAAAATGTACAGCAATCAAGCAAACAAATTAATTGCACTTGCTCAGCAGTCACATTTGCCTTAAGCACATTTGTTTCACCAAATAATTCACTTTCTGCATCGAGATCCACTCCAGGCAGGTGATATCTCTTGATTCCGCAGGCCACACTCTACCAACCGAGTGAAGGATGCTTCCTCCTTTGACTTGGTGGGCCAGTGTCTCCCCTCAAAATTTTAAATGACCCATTAATGGTCTCACTTAGAGGTCAGTAGACGCCGAGCATCTATCAAAAATATGCAAGTGCCCCATCTACCAACCTTTTAGTTCCTCCACTCCATTAAAGGTATGGGAACAATAGAGGTTTGCACTGGTAAACCATCAACCAGCTCCCCTTGACCTGGCAATCTCTACCACTTGTCCACAGGGACACCGTGGTAGTCTCCCCACCCTATTATAGGGCAGGAATCAGCACAGATTGTCTCTGCCACAGATCATCATGCAAGGCAGGGAAAGTAATTGATGAGTCCCAGGTGCAGGGAGTAAAGTTACAGCATGACAAGTCTATTAATAGTTTTACATTTCACAAACAATCTCCAATTTTGGGATTTTTTTGTGAAATACCAAAAATGAAAACTGAAAAGGCCAACAAGGGTATAATATGTTATGTATGACTACTTTTGAGTGTGAAGAGCGGCAATGATTCATGAGAGGCAAAGCCTCGAGTGTGTCATGATGTCACCTCCCCCCCTCCTTCGAGGAATAAATAGCATACTACCCTTAAAGTCACGACGACGAATTAAGTATTATTTAGTAATTTGACTATGTATTGTTATTTACTTAAGTTCTGTTTCTAGGTGTTGTTTCGGATTGGTATAAATATGTGTCAAATTGCATTTGTTTTGCGAGTTATTAATTGCCGCCCAAATCTTAACTCACGAATTTTAGTGGCTTTTCAGTTTTTATTTGCAACCATAATTCTGCGTCGAATATTTTTTTTCAGTGAATTTTTGAGTTGTTAGTTAACCTTTGCAATATTTCAGTGAGTTTAGTTTTTTTCATCATATACCACAGCCAACAGTTTCTTACACATTACCTGTCACAGGTCCAGTGCAGATCCGTGAAGCTTGCTGCAGGTGCACAGGCCCTAGCCATGAAGCATGCAGTGGGTTTACAGTCCTGGGATAGGATTCTCTAACAAAAGAGAGGGACCCAAAAGACCAAAGGGGTAGGGTACCAGAAGACAGCTGGGATAGGATTCGCCAAACTCAGGTTGATGCTGGGGGTCACAAATCCAGCCCGGGGGTCTGTGCCCCCCATGGCAATATCAGTATTTCAATATCAGTATTTTATTGTTTTTTATTTTTTTCACAGGGGCATTCTAACCCCTCCAACACACTCTCATTCCTCGACCCCCCAACCCCCGGCCCCAGAAGACATTGAGTCAAAGTACGATTTCCTGAGTCCCCATAGCCTGTACTGTGAGTGCCCAAAACTTGCCATGCTAAACCCAAAGTGGAAGGATGAACTGGAGAGATGTGCTGATTAATGCTCTGAGAGCAGTACAGTATTACAGATTTTGTGAAACTGAGAACAGTACTGACATTGTGAAGGTGTTTTTATTTTTACAAGCAATTAAACAAAGACGAAATGTTCTGTTAACCATCAATTTAACTTTTGTATTTGTTTAGGGAGCTAAACAACCTGCAAGTGAATTCAACTCTATGAATTAGGAAAAAGTGGGTTAAGATTGCTTCATAATAAATAGTAATGGCGAAAATCACTAACAAACGAATCCAGGTATTTAAAAAGTAGTGAAAAGGTGTAAAGCAGTCAACAGTTCAATCTAAGCTATGAAAATACAATAAACAGTAGATCAGACAGCAGCATTAACTGATTGGGGTAGAAATGGAATAGATCTTGAAGAATGCGTGAGGCTAAAAGAGGGATTTGATTGATTCCTTGGAGCCAAAGGAGTTGTTTGAATGGTGAAAAATATAAATTGTCATAAAAAGAAGTGATAATGCAGGGATATAGTATAACAGAGAGACAGGGCAGAAGCGTTTGTTAGAGATCAGCAGAGAGGGGCATAGAACAAGTCAAAAGAATAAGTGCTGAGTTGGCAGCTCAGGAGTAGAGGACGTTTATGTAGTAGGAAGGGTATGATCCCAACTTGTAGAACACGTTCAAATTCAATTGGCTTGGTGGAAAAGATACTCAGCAGAAACTTTTCCCAAGCAGGATCTACCCTTCATTGGTGGTGGGAATATAATTATATCTGAGTTTAAAATTTCCGCCAGTATCATCTTTGGTCATAAGAAATAAGATCACAACTCCCCCCTTGTCTGTATACATGGACTCAACCTTGATGCATGGTTCTCTTTCTTTTTTTTTTTCTCTTTCAAGATCCCCTGCATGATGTACAAAGCCATTAACATTCCATAATCCAGCCAACTACAAGGCAAACAAAAAATAGTAACTAGATCTAAAGATAGATGGATGAAAGATACTCTACAACTAGAAATTAAATTAATGGAGGAAACCAAAGCTCCTCCTCTCCATGCATATGAAGTGTTTATAGATAAAAGATTAGCTTATACTGTCCTTCCCACATTACTACAACCTTTGGCATTTTTCTAATTTGTATTAAAAAAAACTGCTCTACCTTTGACAATGTCTATTTTCTAAAATATTTTGAATATCCAAAAAAGTATCTTTTACTTCATCAGCCTCCTCAAAGATTCATCCCAGAGACTAGGACAATAGACAATTATTGCATGATTGGCTTTGCACCTTCATTTATTTCTGTAGTCTACAATTAGCATTACATTTTCTAGGTTCCAAACATTTATACTAAGGTTATTGGTTTTCCCTTTATGGGTACAGATGCCACGACCAGTATCTCGACTTTTCTTGGAGCTGAAAATCTGTCCTCCAAGGTGAGAAATATTTTTGACTAATTCTCTAACTGTAATGTATGCTGATTTCCGCATTAAATCTATTTTACCTGTTCTCTTTTGATTTTGAATCGTGTGTCAGCAAAGTTAATTTCTGCAGCAAAGTCTTCAATTTTCTCATGTGAATTTTCTGAAAATTGAGATCCCCAGATATTCTCGTGTGAATTTAAAGAACAGATTTTCCTTTTCGATCTCTCCAGGATTCATAAGGCTTACTGTTTATGTGGTTGATAAGATATATCCACATTCCAACTACTGGGAGGACAAAGAAAAATATCTGTCTCTGCAATTGTATGTGAAATAAGTTCAAAGCAATTTATTTCGGTCAAAGAACTTAAAAGCAACATAATTAATAAAAGATTCGATCACAGAGGATACAACTTTCATTCAATCTTAAAATTCCAGAAAAAGTTCAGTATTATACAATGGTAATAAGGTGCTTTGTTAGAATGACATAATAAAATAAGTACATCATGTCATCTATGTGCAAATTGTCTGCTCTCTCTCAAAGTCTCACCTCAATTTACCACATATGACCCAGCCGTCAGGGTATTACGGCAGGAATACTAAGAAATAGCCCGATCAGAATTGATTTTAGATCAGACAGGCCAGTTATATTCTAGGTATTTTTGCAACAGAAAATACAATAAACAGTGTATTATTTGACCTGCATATTCTAAGTGCTACCTTATATTGCTCAATGCCAAGGTTTTGACAAAAAGGCACTATCCATCATCTGTGCTGCCTGAAATAAATGGGGCAGAACAACAGGAGATGGGCATCAGTCTCTTGTGAACTCCTGCAGGCTTTGCAGAATTTACTGCCTACTTTGGAACCCCTCCAGTTGCAGGAGACCGAAGCAAGTGGTTAGCAGCCTAAGCCTTATATGTAAAAGATTTTGTGAAGGGAGGGTCTATCTTGTCAAGGAGGGGCTAAAGATTGAGGCTGATTTAAACTCCAGGAATCTTTTTGATTGTATACCCAAGTTTGAGGATTGGGTAGGTTTCTTCTCTTCTTCCATCCAGAAGACTGTCTTCACCAACTTGGTGGAGGGAGAAGAGATGACTGACTCCAAAGATTAGTCAGACCCAATCCAGATAATGTTTGTTTTATATACTTCAGACATGGGGACAGTGCCACTGATTGTGGTATACAAAGAATTTCCCTTAATCCAGCCCTATTGGATTCCAGTTCTTCAGTTGGCCAGACCCTTACCCAATAAAGAATTGGCTTGAGTTTTACTGTGGTGATTAAAGGCGGCATATCCATTTTTTTATGATACAACTTACCTATGACACACCTTTAACTACTATAGTTAACTTTGGCGCACACACTATGTCTGCTTTTTATATGTTTATATACTTGCTGCACATTACCTTAAACAGCCCTTATTCACTACTCCAAGATGGCCGTCCCAGGAACAGGCCTGCAGCACACTCTCAATAACCCCATTCATACACCACGAGGCCCGGACTTCCGGTCACGTGGTTATGGGTGTACTCCACTGTTGCTGGTACCCAGAACAAGCCTACATAACAGCTTTAGTCAGGTACCTCGTCCTTCCGGGCGAGCAGGTGATGGGGTAGGTGACTATACCTAACACATAATTGAAAATGAGAGAACTCAAGTATCCGAGTGCCCCGATTTTCCTCAACCGCTTGTTTACTTTACCTGGCAGCGAGTATCTTGTTCCTACGCTTCACAAATTTTATGCTGCAGTTTTGACACGGACGCCTGCTCTGACCTAAGGGGCACAGTCTTTACAATCGTACGGTAGGAATAAAATCCCTCACAGCATAAGTATGAGTTACAGTGCACACATATTACTTTATAGCCCTGTGAGTCTATGTTTATGTATGTCGGTTGTAAATGTACATATGTTTTTAATTGCACAAAAATGCATGTCACTCACTTTATACTGAGGAATGAGTGGCACTATGCAATTTGGGAGTTCTACATAGCGCTCCAAGCATGTTTTTTCACCAATATGTAAAAAATATGCAAAGTTTAACTCCCCGTGGGAAACCCAGAAGCCCCCTACTTACCCAAAATTTTCTCCCCTCTCTTTTTGGTTGGATTAAAAAATAACCGCAAAGGGTTTACCCTCTACTAGGTAAACACATTGTATATTATTCTCATGACTACGTGTTAACAGGTTGGGTATCAATTGATACCTGCACCCCCATTCCCATCCCCTAGCAAGGGTAGGGATAGATGTTTTTCTTTTCTAAACCACCCCCAGGTCCTGATGAAATGCAATGGATCCCTCCTGGACTATTAGGACGTGAAACATGTCTACCCACATCACTTACCTCTAAACTGTGTTTCCCCATTGTTGGGAATTTACAATTTAGATTTTGTTTTTAACCTTACAAGGTAGGACCAGGAATAAAGCCAATAAAACGAGATGATGGACGGAGTGCTGAAACTTTTCAGACACTCACCCCCCGTCACAGATCTGGGTGTAATCCATCATTGATCTTTAGCTCACTTCGCCACCTGAAATGAAATGAAATGAAAAGGGGTTTTATTGAGCGCTACAGCTGCCCTGAGGCATCCAGGCGCTAGAACTAGAACAGTGTTTTCCAGAGAGACGATGCAAAGGTGTTCAAAATTTAATTGAAAAGAAAGGTTTTGAGCTGTTTGCGAAAGCTCAACAGGTTGGAATTAGCTCTCAAATGAAGAGGGAGGGTGTTCCACAGCTTGGAAGCATTGTAGGCATAAGATCGGCCTCCTGCTCTAGCTCTCTGAATCCTAGGGACTTTGGCCAGAAAGGTATTTGAGGAGTGGAGTGATTTATTAGGTTGATAGTGTAGGATCAGGGAGTGATTGATTTCTGGGCCAGATTTCCAAAAAGCTTGATGAGCAATACACATAGATTTAAACTTAACTCTCTCCCTAATGGGGAGCCAGTGCAGCGCTCTTATACCTGGTTTTATCGAGATTCGGCGTGGAATTCCAAGCAAAGTGCGGGCTGCGCAGTTTTGAGTGCGCTGAAGTTTTTGCAGACTATACTCCGGTGCTCCAAGGTACAGGTAGTTACTGAAATCAAGGCGAGATTGAATTAAGCCTTGTACCACTATCTGCTTGGCCTCAAAGGGAAGAAGTGGAAGGATTTTTTTAGTCATCCTAAGGAGCTCAAAGCAGGTCGCTGACACCTTGGTCGCCTGTGTACTGAAGGTCAATGATTTATCCAGCCACACCCCCAGGCTTTTGATGTTGTCTCTGGGGGTGGGAGGGGCGCCCATGCTCAGAGGCCATAACAGCTCCAAGGTGGAGGGGGCTGATGGGCAAAGGAGCATGAGCTCCATTTTATCGTCATTGAGCTTCAAACAGGACTTTGTCATCCAACTCTTGACCTGTTCCAAGCATGCTGTTAGGTTGGATTGAGATTGGAGGCCGTTCTTTTGCACAAGGGAGACCACTAGCTGGGTCTCATTCGCATAGGTAATGATGTTAATACTATGCGGACGAACAATCTCAGCCAGAGGTCTCATATATGCATTGAAAAGCGTAGGGCTCAGTGATGAGCCCTGCGGCACCCCACAGCCCAATGGCTTGCTCGAGGAGACTGATGTTCCTTCAAAAACCTGGAAGGTTCGATCACTTAAAAAGGACTTGAACCAAGCCAAGGCTTCTCCTGATATTCCGAGGTCAAAGAGATGGTTTAGAAGGATTTAATGGTTTACCGTATCAAAGGCAGCGCTCAGGTCAAGAAGGATCACTGCCACTGATCCTCCCTGATCCATGATCCGCCTCGCCTCCTCTGTCACGGCCAACAGGGCAGTTTCCGTCCCATGTTTGGGGCAAAGGCCCGTCTAGGTAACGTCAAGCAGATGGTTGCGCTCGAGAAACTGAGTTAAAAAGATGTTGATGTGTTTCTCAAGGATCTTGGTTACCCAGGGGAGCAGTGAGATCGGGCGGTAGTTGTTCGGATTCTCCGGGTCTAGGGCGGGTTTTTTCAGCAATGCCCGAACCATGGCATACTTCCACGCCGGTGGTACTGTCCCAGTCATTATGGACGAGTTCAACAACTCCATAAGTGTGGGAAGGATGGCTTTATCAGCCAGGACCAACGTGCTAGGGGGAGCAGGGTCACATGGGGAGCCCGATTTTATTTGGAGAATAAGAAGCTTGAGTGTTTCAAGATTCAGCAGAGGGAGATGGGCTAAGTGATGTTGAAGAGAGTCTCCTATTTTATAGCCGGGTCAGATCTTTGATTAGGGAGTTCTGCAACTGGGTCCAAAAAGGAGAGGTAGATTGTGTTTACTTTATGGAAAAAGAAGTTGGCCAATTCGTTGCATCGGGATAGTGGATTGTGATTAACTGCCGAGGGGGATGGAGGCATGGTCAGAGTTTTTACTATCTTGTATATTTCTTTAGGCTTGGACTTGGCCGACATTATCTTTTCATTGTAAAATATCGATTGTGTGGCTTTTATTTCAGATTTATACGACCTGATGGCATCCCTATAGGTGGCTTTGTTCGCAGTGTCGTAGGTCATACGCCACTTCCTTTCCAATCTCTTACAGAGACGTTTTTGTCCCTAAGCTCTTCTCAATACCAGGACGCTGTTTTCTGCTGTCTTTTTGAACCTGAGGTACGAAGGGGAAGAACGGAGTCCAGGAAACTTGTAATCCATTCGTCAAATAACTTGTTACTAACAAGGGGGTCACAAGGAAGTAAGGGTCTGGTAGTAATAAGGGTATTGGACCAGTTATCTACATGGAGCTTAGACCAATTGCGTGTTTTGGTGAAATAGAAATGAGAGAGGGTGATTTGTGTGTGGTCCAAATAAAGGGCACCAAGAAATGGTCTGTCCAAGGGAGGCAACTAATAGTGCCCACTTTGAGATACTCACAGTTGCTGAATACTGGGTCTAAGAGGTAACCTCAGTTCAGACCCAGTTATATGCAAATCAATCTTGACCCTGTGCCTCATAGGAACAGTCCAGCCCGAACGGCCAAGCCAAGTCTTCCCTGAACCAGAAACAAGCATCCTGGGACTGGTTTCAAGGAACACCCTTCATCAGCCAGGCTAGCTTCAGTCCAGTGGCAAAGTGAGCAAGGGCTCCACGTCTGGGCATATCCTGCCAATTTAGGGCAAACAAAGCAAACACAAGGAGATGATAGACGGAGTGCTGAAACATTTCAGACACTCACCCCAAGTCACAGATCTGGGTTGAATTCATCATCGATCTTTAGCTCGCTTCGCCAACTCAGTTCAAACCCAGCTATATGCAAATCAGACATGATCCTGTGCCTAATGGGAACAGTCCTGCCGAACTGCCAAGCCAGGTCTTTCCTGAACTGGAAACAAGCATCCTGGGACCGGTTTCTTGGTAACACCCTTCATCAGCCAGGCTAGCTTGAGTCCAGTGGCAAAGTGAGCAAGGGACCCACGTCTGGGCATACCCTGCCAAATTAGGGCGAACAAAGCAAACACAAGGAGATGATAGATGGAGTGCTGGAAGTTTTCAAACACTCACCCCCGTCACAGATCTGGGTTGAATCCATCATCGATCTTTAGCTCACTTCGCCACCTCAGTTTAGACCCAGCTATATGCTAGACCCAGCTATCCTGGCTGATGAGGGGTGAAACCCCCAAACCGGTCCTAGAATACTTGGTTCCAGTCCAGGCAGGACCTGACCTGGCAGTTCAGGCTGGACTGTTCCCACTGGGCACAGGGTCAAGACTGATTCACATATGGCTGGGTTCAAACTGGAATGGCGTGGTGAGCAAAGAAACTATGAATTTAGTACCAGATCTCTGTCTTGCTTTGAATGTATGTCAATGTTCTGCATTCTGTCCATCAATTGTTCTTTTTGCATTGCGGACCCAGGAATAAACCACACACACAGAGTACCTCCGTGGCATTTTCAACCCACCATTTCACCTCTTGCACACACCTGCACTCACCATCACGGCGTTCTACTAAAAGATCTCGGCCTAAGACACCTCTCACAGGGCCGTGGGATATTGCAACGCCAACCCTAGAGGGGCAACATACCCAATGATGAAGCATGACACCTTCACAGGTGTGTGAGGACCCTACTTCCTAATAAGGAAGATGTTCCCCCTAGTACTGACTATCCAACTGTATTACATAACTCTTTTAGGAACAGCTACCCCCTTGTGTTCTGCATATCTAAATCCACCTTAAAGATAAGTGGGATACTTTGTGAGAGTTTAAGTGCTGCCCTCAAGAATTAGTTTTCTGTAACAGTGGGTTAACATTGCTGTGACCCTCGAGGTCAGCACCATAGGTTGTGGCTACTGCTGCTTGGGCTCTCCAGATTTCAAGTAGTGGAGATACCTGGTAAAAAGATGTCTCTTTTGCAAAGCTCAAGATTGCCTCCACCCTATGGATAAGAAGGTGTGAGTTCTTCACTATCTGACTAGCCCAAGAAGGAGTGAGCTCTTCACTTTCTGACTAGCCCACGAGTTAGTGCTAGATAGGGGAAATTCTGGCCCTCTTTTAGGAACGCTCCCTCCAGATTAAGAACCCCTCAAAAATAACTGTGCTGTCAATGTACATATATTTGGTCTTGCTATTATTGATTGCCAGGCCATGGTTAATGCAAAAAAGATTAAACCTAGTGAGTAGGGTATCAATATCAATACCCTTGGGCTTTTGATTTCAAGTAAAGGGACATCGGCAAACAATAAAGCCAGTGTTTTTTATACCCCCCAACACTGGTGAATCGCTTTCGCAACTTTTAAGAAAGTCCACACAGCTATTAATGTACAGCAGAAATAATGTTGGGGCAAGGACACAGCCTTGCCGCACCCCTTTGTCTAACCTTATTGGATCTGTCATTTCCCCGTTAACTCCCCACCTAATCGGTACCTACTTGTCAGTGTGGAGGCACACAATTATATCCAGTAGAGGAAGTGGTATCCCCATACTTCTTAGGGTTGACCAGAGTTTGTTTCTGGGGACCTTGTCAGATGCTGCCTTCAAGTCGACAAATGTGATGTAAGGACTGCCCTGATTGATATCCACTGTTTTCCACCTTACAAGTTGAAATCTAAAAACCTGGTGCACAGTACTTGTCTTAGGTCGAAACCCTGCTTGAAACTGGGAAAGGATCTTATTATTACCAATCCATGTCAGAAGTTGGTCCAATATTTGTGTACAGAATATTTTTTGGTTAATGTCGGACAAACTGATTGGACAATAATTAGCTGGGTCAGATTAAGAACCCTTTTTAAAAAATAAAGTTGAAACAATCATTAATCAGTGGCAAAGTAAGCACTGTGTTTTTCATTACATAAAGATGCACGTATATGTTAAGGTTACATCATTTGGAAAACACATTCAGGCATGCACATCTGGGCATAATTCATCATCAAATAAAATTTGTTGCAAGCCAGACTTCTAGAAAGATTCATATTTATTTTTTTCAAATTTGCTTTATTCAATAAAGCAATTATCATAAAAGCACACTACATATATAAAAAAAAACACATTTTAAAATCTTAAGAATAAAAAGAGCATATTTACCAACCAACCTCGTGAAAATTGAGTGAAAGTATGGGAGCATAACTAAACTCTGATTACAGCACAACCAATATGCATATGACTTTAATGATTATTTTCAGCTGCCGAGCTGTACATTCACAGACATAGAGGTCTTAAAATGTTATATGAGAAAACAATGTTTTTCATCAATTGAATATATTTTGATCTGTCTTTATATAGTAGTGAAAATCAAATTATCTAAAACTTTTGAACTTTGTGTTTTCTGGTTCTGATTTATTTGAGTCCGTTTTCTAGTTCCTTTCTTAATCTCGTCCAGCCAATGTATGCACTTACCTTTAGTCTTCATTCTGGAGTTGTGACACACCATCTCATCTTTTCAATTCAAGCCATGCATTTCTTTGCCATCCAAATTTGTCACACTGTCTGACAAATATGAACGGAAAATGGTTATAAAGCTTATGTCCAGCACTAGGTATTCTTTAAACGATAATCATTACACTTGGACCTATTATAAAAATCCACAATAGGCACCTAAGCAAATAGAACATGCCATTCCATATTCTCAAAATGGATTTCATTAGTTACAATAAATCGATCTCATTAATAGAAATCCAATGTGTGTGTAATTATCAACATTTAATAAATATTTGAGTTACCTTCATCATTATTCTTTAAATACCATTACATGCAGGAATTTGATCAAGAATGAAACAATATTGTACATAAATTATCAAAGGAACAAACAAAAAACACAGCCGTAACTAATAAAATTGACTTAGAGAATATGGAATTGTATTCTCGATTTTCTTAGGTGCCTCTTGCGGGAAGTTTCCTACAGTCACATGTCTGATAAATATATTTTACATTTTATTACTTTTAGGCCCTCAATTAACTTCTGTACATCAATTTCACATAATTCTAACAGTGTTCAGGGCTTTACCAGATATCTTTCATGTTTTACCCATAACGGGCGCTACCATTAATCTAAGATTTTATTTTCCTTGGTTGTCCTAGCACGATAAAAACCTTAAATAACAGAAAAGTTAGGTGCCTTTACACTACCTTCCGCTTACATGTTTTTACAGCCTGCCATTCCGTAAATGCAACAGTTTGCTACAATTGTGAAACTATTCTATTCTAGTTCTGAGAATTTGTAAAAGAATAGAGCTGGCAGAACAGAAACATTTATTTATTTTACAGATGTTGAATAGAATAGAATTCGGTGCATTCTATATCTCGGTAGAAAATTGCTCCGAGGCTAATCTATGAATAACAGAAAAGGGTCATGTGTTTTGTTTGAAAGAAAGAGAAACAGTCTATCCCAAATGATTACTTTGTGATTCAGACAAACCCCGAATATCCTCCATCTAAGGTTTTTTTAATGAACATTATCCATTCTTAGATACTAAATATATATAAAAAAGTATGAAAATGCAGGTTGTGAGAGAAATCTGTGTGTTGTGCTGCCACCGGAACTGTGTTTTTTTCCAACAAATTGGCATAAAAAAAACTGAAAAACATTACACATAGCTGAAGGAGTGTCCTATGTTCTGGAGCACAAAGGAAGGCAATATGCAGTGGACTGCTCAAGGGTCCCTGGAGCTATTAGCATGTCATTGTGTGAGAAAGCTGCATGAAACCCAGAAGTTAAAGGATTATGGACTTTCACGGAGACCTCCAGACATGAGTCAGACATAAGAAATGCTCCAACCCATTTAAAAAGCTCTTTGTCATGGTTCAAAAAACAACATTTTTAGTGTTTTCCCTCCTTCTTTACATCCCGCTATTGCAAGTACCAGGCTAATTATGAAGTGAATGATATCTATTATTCCTGTGTCCTTTGAGTCCGGCCGGATATGATCCAAATACGGCCGCTGCATGTTCTACTATGTAGTTAATTCAAAAGAATTGGATAATTCTGTTTAGGGGTTAATGGTATTCACTCCCACTCATTTCGAACCACTGGACAAAAGCTACAGTGTTGTCTGTTTTGGGCAGCTGTGCTGAACAGTAGAGATTTGAAGTCCTTTGTGGGCGGTGGAAAAGCCAGGCCTTTGTGAATGTTTTACTGACATACACTTCCAAACACCCATGCAGAACACTGCAGGCATTCGGAGTTGCAACAGGCTAAAGAAAGTTTGCACAGATAAACAGAGTTATTCAAAATATTGAGCCTACAGTGCTGAGAGCTGCAAAATGCACTTGCACAGGCACATTTTATCACCAGGGAGTTGTTGGGAAATATTTCATCATTTCATGAGTACAGAAGGTGTGTTGATGCCTTATCTTGTCAATGCTGTCCGATGTTAGCATTCAAACTGGTGGCCGAAGCTGCTTAACTGTATCAAAACATTTTACTCACCGCTTGAGGGTGTATATTAACATTTTTACTTATTTCTGGATTTGCTGATTGACATCGCACGCGTTTTAAGCAATGTTTTAATTCTTGATATTAAAAAAAATATGACCATGTTAGCCGACATTCAACTATAGTCACTATACATTTGATCACTTTTTTATGTCTAATCTGATTTTCCTTTGACACCCAGGTATCCATAATCTATGTCTATACTACTATTATAAAGAGAGAACACAAACCTTTTGGCAAGGTAAACTCGGGAACCACAGCGCCAATCCACACACCCGATACATTGTAGAAATTGTCAGGGTGTGCAGATGGACTTAGGCTATAAAAAATAAAAATAAAATGTACAATTAAAATATATAACTTTAAAAAAAAAATAGTGCCCTGAAAGTAGCGCTGGCCGCGACGCTGCTCTGGCCGTGACGTGGCGCTGGCCGCGACGCGCGTGATGATGAGAAGGAGAGACATGGAGCTGCGGTGAAGTGAGCATGGAGCTGCGGTGAAGTGAGGAGCGCGGGCACGTCATGGCGAAGAGGAGCGGCGGTGAAGTGAAGATCGCGGCAAGGAGCGGCAGCTCAGGTAAAGTAAATGCTCATTTAAATCAGGGCGGGAGGGAGTCGGGCCGGGAGGGGGGCGGGAGCGGGTGTGCACAGAGGGACAGGCGGGAGGAGTGGGGGCGGGAGGAGTGGGGGCGGAAGGGGGTTCGGGGCGGGAGCAGGTGTACTGCCCCAGCGCCTTTCCGCCCCAGGCAACGCTGGGGCGGGCTGCTAGTAGACTTATATGGTGGGTTCTGGCCCAAAGAACTATAACTGTAACTATTGATTTACAGCTCACTTCTGTAATTACGGATTTACAGCTTTCATCGGTAACGAGAACTAACAACAATTGTCTAATATTCTCTTGACTGCAATAGTATTTACAAGCCTGCGATTCACGGCTGTATAATCCAGTAATATACAATAATTTCCAATCTGAACAGTATTACATCTTCTAAAAAGGTGCTCTTTGTCAGGTTGATTTCCAGTTTTGACACCTTATTGCAAACACTGGTATCATGTTTGATAGCACGCGGCATCCTAAGAGATATCCAAGCTCCCTCCAATGAAATATGCTCTGTCTGTACGGGTACCTAAAGTAGCAATTCAACCTCTACAAGGAGCTGCTGGAAATTGTCTAGTCCAAAAATTGCATTTGGGTCAGCTGCATAAAAGGTCCTCTAAGGTAGAGATGGCCACAGAGCCCCTTTAGTAACACAGAATGTGTCTGTTCTTGTAGTGAGCGTGCATTTAAATATTGTTGTTCCCTCATTTGAAAGGGGTTGAAGCAATCATGGGACCTTTTATACCCCATAGGGTGTGCTGTGGCAGCATGCACTGAGCATCGCATGGATTCTCCAAGGCGCCTCAACAGGGTGATGCAGTCACAGACCGAAGGTCTCTAATGAATGAAGGAGGTGCTGTCCCCCTTCTAAATAAACGCCTTTGAGCACACATGAAGACACAAACAGTGCAGCCAGATCCACTCTATCAGTATGCGCACACGTGAAACCTGCCCCTGGTTGTGGAAGTGGGACCTAAGGTCCTACAAATCTGTGCGTGGTCTGAGACTGCACCCCTTCTGCGTGGGGGCTCACCCCCAGCAAAGGTCGACAGGGTCACATGCGCACTGATACAGAGGAGACAGAGAAGCTGCCTCCCTGTTTTTGTCTGCTGTGAGTTTCTTTAAGCACACGGTCGTAGTGCTTATGAGGGCCTGGACCGCCTAGCACACTGCAGTGGGATGCTTATACTCATGGAACGTCCACTTTGGGTGTGCACATGGATACGCTGGAACTATGAACAACTTTTGTAATCTAGCCCCAGATTCCTTTGGGCAATACCCCAGCATCTTTGAGGTTTATTTTAATGATTGTTGTTTATTAATTACCTCACTCTTGAAAACCTGCTTGGCTCATATTAGCAGCGGTATGTCCAACCCTGGTTTAAAATGCCCACCAGACAGAATAGACTTCTTGCTGACCGCGCCTTGACATTAAACCCTAAGTTTACTTCCATGGCTCTCTGAACTTCCATTTAAACCTAATCTTCAGGACTTTGTAAAACGTTTCCACAGGAAATACACTAGTTTATTATCCCTCAAGCACATTTTGGAACTATTGTCCAAGCCTTGCTCTATGTATCTAGACTTTTAGAATGCCCTATTATCAATACTTCCAAAGACAGAATTTTTCTCTTTTCTCAAGTCATTATTTTACATTTAGGGACTGGAACATTGGTGTATTTGACTACTGACAGGTTGATTGTTACTAGGAAGCTAAAGAATAGTCATAAACGCTTAGCAATTTGGGTGTTCACACACATTCCCAATTGGATACACACTCAGTTGATGCACAAACATGAAGTCCACCTTGTTTTGGTCCTCACAATCAACTCTACACTGTACATAGTGGTGTTGGTACATAAGCAGAAATGCCATACAACATGGGATGAGTAAAATCAGAGAAATGTAACGTATTCATTGATCACCAGTGCTCAGCACCCATTCTTAACTTAAGAGTTCACCCCCATGCCCGCAAAATGTTGTTTTCTGAATTTCTTACTTCTATTCTACAAATCTCCCAGAATTAAAGATTCTGCATTCCTTAACTTTCAATGCACTCCAGAATTTTTCAGTGTATCTGTTAGGTAGGAGAGACAGAGGAGCCTTGAAAAACGTTGTAGGTGATGCAAGCAGTCCTGAATTTAGAATACAAGAGAGGAGCACATATTGCTAGTCAAGTCTGGAGAGGACCAGAGACTGGAACTACTGTCTTCAAGCCCTGGGTTGGAATTGTTGATGTCTCAGAGTAGCCAAAGTTAGAGATGGGTGCTTTTGGCCACAAAAGATATTAGTCTCTGAAGGTTGTTCCGGCTGTTGAGGAAAAAGCCCAGGGATTTAGCGTTCTCCAAAATAGCTGTTATACACTTGAGCGGAGGGAATCTTGAATTTTCTAATCTTGAATCAGGAATTTAGAATTCCTTTGTGAGAATAATAGGAATTCTGTTGTAGTTGGGTTCAGTGTTGTAGATGGTGGTTTGACATCCACTTTTGGATCTATATATTTCTGATGATGGCTGTCTGAAATACTGATTATCTCACCAAGTAGTTCAAGGTATAGGTTGAACAGTACTTGGACTCTGGCCAATCCTTCTTGTAGGCTGAGTTTGCTGGAGAATGAGCTTAGAACAAAATGGTTGGACACGTAGGAGGGTAACCAGTTAAGGACCACCCCCATCATGCCCAGTTATTCCTTTGTGATGTTAATTGTGGAAGGCCGATTGACTGTATCATACACTTGTGAGAGATCCATGACGACAATTAGGCAGGAGTTTCTAGAGTCGAGGAAGTGCAGCAAGTCATCAATAATTTGCAACGGTCTGCTCTCTATGTAGTAGCCCTTCCTGAATCCTGATTGGAAGGTGTTGAAGAGATTGTTTTTTCTGGATGTTGGTAGAGAGTTGGGAAGCTATGGAGCATTCTATCATCTTCCCTAGAAAGAGATAGGATGGAAAATATTCAAATCACTGTATTGTGCTGACGGTTGTTTTGAGATAGGAGAGACCTTGCTTCTTTTTAAAGTGCCTGAAAAGATACCTTGACGTGGAGCCTGA